>NW_024429207.1:24422230-25622230 GCF_017639785.1 Mesocricetus auratus
CGGTGACAGCATTCCAGCCAGTTACACCCATCATCTTCTTCTTCTTCTTCTTCTTCTTCTTCTTCTTCTTCTTCTTCTTCTTCTTCTTCTTCTTCTTCTTCTTCTTCTTCTTCTTCTTCTTCTTCTTCTCCTTCTTCTTCTTCCTCTGTTTTCCAAGACAGGGTTTCTCTGTGGCTTTGGAGCCTATCCTGGAACTAGCTCTTGTAGACCAGGCTGGTCTCAAACTCATAGATCCACCTGCCTCTGCCTCCAGAGTGCTGGGATTAAAGGTGTGCGCCACCACCGCCCGTCGATGATCTATTCTTTAAATGACTCCTAAATCTGTAGGACCTATGTGTGGTGGTGTGTGTCTGTAGTCTCCGATATTCTGGAGGCTGAGGCAGAAGGATGTCTAGACTAGCCTGGGCATCATAGTAAGATTCTACCTTTAAAAATATAGAATAGTCCAGCTAGGAAGAGATAGGTATGTAGTCTAAGAGTCTCATTTCAGAAATTAAAAACAGCAACAACAACAAAAACCCGCAATACTCAGCAGAGGCCAGCAGCAATTGGGTTTTGATTAATATAATTAATTAAATTATTTTGAAGTATCCTACCCTGGAGCTTGTTGTATACTTCAGTGTGACCTTACAATCAAGGTCTTTCTGCCTGTATTTCCAGTGTGCTGGGGTTACAGGTCTGCGCCACTACTCCTGGCTAGAAGTTACTTTTTCAAAATAAAATAAAAATATCATTTATTTATTTTTTGTGTATGGGTGTTTTGCCTACATGCATGCCTGTGTGCAATGTGTGTGACTGGTGCCCATGGGGGTCAGAAGAGTGTGATGGACCCCTTGAAGTTAGAGTTCACGGATTACTGTGACCCATACGGATGCTGGGAATCAAACCTCAGTTCTCTGGAAGAACAGTTGGTGCTCTTAACTGAATCATCTCTTCAGCTCCCCCGCCCCTTTAATGTTTTAAACTTAGTGTGTAAAGTGATGGATTTTTTATGCGGTTAGGTGTTAGTAGCAGAGCAACAGCTACGGCTCCTGCCTCCCCGTTCAGTGCTCTCTCTTCCTGCAAGCCTGTATAATGGCGAGACAGGCTGGACTTTCTGTAAGTCTCCACGCCCACCGGTGCCTATTGGTCTCCATTCTGAAGTTTATAGAGTGTGGTCACTTTCTCTTCTTCTATGCTGTAGGTTTAGTTTATTTTGTCTTGAGAGAAAAACACTCCTAGTTCATCTGCGACCCAAAATCCCATGGCAGCGTTTCCTGCTCCAGGAAGTGGCGTTAATAGCTCTGGTGGTGTGCCACCACCCTAGGAATGTTGGGAAGGGCCTTCATTCAGGAAGAAGTGTAAACTCTTTCCACCTCAGGACTGGTGAGTGGAAGATGCATGCTGATTAGGAAAGAGTGGGTGGGGGCAATTCAGATTTCTTTCTTTCTTTCTTTCTTTCTTTCTTTCTTTCTTTCTTTCTTTCTCTCTTTCTTTCTTTTTTCTTGAAATAGGACTGTTTTAATTAGGGTTTCTATTGCTGTGAAGAGATACCATGACCACAGCAACTCTTATAAAGGAAAACATTTAATTGGGGCTGGCTTGCAGTTCAGAGGTTCAGTCCCCGTGTCATCATGGTAGGACACAGGCAGACATGGTGCTGGAGAAGGAGCTGAGAATTCTACATCCAGTTTGGTTCGGTTTGGTTTGGCAGACAGCAGGAAGAGAGTGCCATATTGGGCCTGGTTTGAGCTTCTGAGACTTCAACTACCACCACCCTCAGTGACACACTTCCTCCAACAAGGCCACACCTATCCCAACAAGGCCACACCTATCCCAACAAGGCCACACCTACCCCAACAAGGCCACATTTCCTAATAATGCCGTGCCCTATGGGCCTATGGGAAGCATTTTATTCAAACCACCACAAGGGCTTTAGTATCACACTCAGTATCTTTCTGCTTCAGCCTTCCAAGTTCTGGGCTTACCACCCTATATCATCAGCCCTACAGTTTACATCATGGGTTAAAACCTGTTTCTTAAAAAAATTATTTTTATTTAAGTGTGACTGTCATAAACATGCAAGTGTCCATGGAGGCCAGAAGAGGGAGTCAGGTCTCTTGGAAGTGGAGTTACAGGGAACCAAACTGCAGTCTCCTAGAAGAACAGCCAGTGCTTTCTTAACCACTGAACTGTCTCTCCAGTCCCAAAGTCTGTTTCTTGATTTGCTCTAGCGGTGGAAATTATTGACCTAGGGGTTCAAATCCATCCCTCTCCCCACTACGGAAAGCCTCAACTGACCCACAGCCTTCAGAAGAGGGAAGGCCAGCAGGAACTGGGAGCCCAGGTCCCACCACTATTCCTTGATGGCCCTGCAGTGTGGGTCACCGTAGTGACACCTTCCCGTGCCTCTCCATGTCCTTCTGTCTGCACGGCAGGGTGTGGTGCCAGGTCAGACGTGTAGACCTACAGTTAAGTGCCATCCTATAGCGTTCCCGGTCCCGTGGGCAAGCAGTTTCCCGAGTTGCCTCTGGTCCTACCTTGGCGTCCTGCATTGTGCCGGGCACAGACACAGTCTGTAAACTCTGTTCTGGGACCATTAACCACCACTTGCAAGCACAGTGCCCCAATCGGAAGACTTTTTCAAGCTGCCATTCTTTTTTGGGTCATTACAGGAAATGCATAGATACAAAAATGAAGGTATGGTTTAGTGGTCTCCCCATCTTTGTTTAAAAGTTGAGCCCAATTGTTAATGTCTATCAGTGTACTGCGTACCCACCCCTTGCTGGACTACAGGGGTTTGGTGACTTCCTTTTTTCCTTCTTGGCTTCATCAGTTCCCTCTCTTGGCTCTTTCTCTGCTGGGGCCCTTTGCTGTCCTTTGACCCAGTGACTGACGGCTGGATTCTGGCCACTGGAGGGGAAATGTGGTAGGGCTGAGGGTTACAATAGGGCAGGCTTTGTCCTGGGGCCTGATGTGTCTCCACTGACCTTGGAGCAAAGTGGCTGGGAAGACCAAGGGGAGCCTGCTTCCTTCCCTGTTGCTCGCAGGTTTTAATGTCTTCTTTGTTGGTCTGCGCCGCTGGAGGCTGCACTAAAGAGAGAGGCTCTAGGCTGTCTCCTCCCTCCCGGACAAAATGGTGCATGCTTTTCCTGTTTAAACAGGGCACAGTTGTGAAGTGCCCTGACTTCGCACACACCAAGACCCGGCAACGGCTGCAATAAATCAATAGGAAAATGGAAGCTGCCAGTTAGACTAAACAAGTGCATTTGCAAAGACGGCTAGCCCTCATTAATCACTCTGACAGTCCTAAAAACACATTTCCCCTTTAATGACTGTATTTGGATAATCAGTGCCTTTTCCTCCTCACTCAGAGTTTGAGTAACAGACAGCTGGTGTTATTACAGCCATCGGAGAGGGAGTGCTGGGATTAGGGTCGACGGAGAGCCATCCACTGGAGGTCTAGGCAGAAAATGCAAGCTGGTTGGCTGCAGAGCTGTTGTCAGGCAATAATGAGGGGGCGCTTTGTACTGCCACGGACAGCTCAGGGCAGCCATGTGCAAGTTGCCCCCAAACCTCCACACCCACCTGCGTTGTTGTTATGTGAATGAAAAACCTCATGCTGGTTTTATGAGCTCTGGCCATGTGACCCTGGGCAGCAGGCTGGAGGAACTCCGGGAGGGAGGAGAAGATGAGTAAAGGCCCTTTGGGCTTTGTTTCCTTCAGGTGACTTTGGCTTTGAGGAGAAAGTTTGAAATCTAGCACATTCCTCTTTATAAATGATGTAACACATTAATGCACAGCGCATTATGAAAATGGTAATTCAAACCCATAGTGCTCCAAATTAAACCATACATTATTGGATGCACTCAACCATCTATTTTGCAAAAAGACAGGATGAATGAAACCAAATCAAACAGAAAACCGGAGTGCAGCTTCCCCTACAGAATGATTAATAAACTGCAGGCCTCAGGATTATTGCAAGACGGACTCTACCCAGCCCTGACATGCGCGAGAAGGGAGTTAGCACTTATATAAATAAATACAGTGCGGTAGGATGGGCTGGGCCAGGGGATCGGAGCTGTCTATGAAGGAGAATGGTGGATTTTGCAGATGACAGAGGATGGGTGGGAAGGTTAAAAATGCAACCAATTCTGAGTCAAGACTCTATCCAAGGGCAAGCCCCCCCCCTCTTCCTTTCCTTTCCACTGCCCACAGGGCCACAAAAATAACCTAGCAAGAGGTGTGAAAATGGGACCTGGAGCCAGGGACATCTCAGGTTCTTGCTTTATGGCTTCCACCATGGTGCCCTGGGAGCACAGGTCCCATTCTGGAGCCTGAGAGATTAGGTGACAGGGAAGGAAGGGGAGGAAGAGGTGGAGGGGGAGGAGGAGGAGGAGGAGGGGGAGGAGGAATTTGGAGAAAAGGGGATAGCGAATTGCAAGGCCTGAGGTGTCAGATACACTAAGTATACAAATAGGCAACTGTTTAGGGGAAAGAGTTCTCTGTTAAAATGGCAATTAATGGGAATTTAGCTACCAAAAGTAACAAACAGTTAATTAAAATAGTCAGTTTCTTAAGAATCTTTCCAGTTTATGAGTGGGGGGGGTGTTTAAGGGTAAAAACTTTATTTCCAGCCCCTTGGTTACCATGGTGGTTTGGGGCAAGTTAGTTTAACCAGGCTCCTTGTATCCTTCCTCGTCCCAAGTCCAATAGCTTTCCAATACATATATATTTTTTTCACACTGAAGGTGTAAGCCAAGCAGCTATTAGCCAAGTTTTCTTTTGGTCTGGAGAGGAGTTATTAGCTGTGGGAGAGAAAGACTCTTTTTCCTCTCCCTTCCTAACCAGAGGAGCTCCTGTGTCTGGGAGGATGGGCAGAAGAAAAACGTTAAGGAACTTTCTACACTACTTTTAACAGGCGTTGGAAAAGAAATATAAAGGAGTCTGCAGAAAAAAATGAGCAGGGGGGGATTGGTTGAAAAGGAAGTTGGGAAAGAAACAATAAGTAGCAAAAAAAGAAAAAAAACACAACGGGGGGGGCAGGAGTTTGCATTTCAGGTGGACAGGAGAGTGGACCACTAAACGTTGCTGATTCCCAGGCCCACCTGGGGCTGGTCTCAGGGTGATGCCCTCTGTCTGTTGCCCGTTGCAGTCTGCCCTAGACTCGAGTCCTCCCTCTGTCCACAGATGTCAACAGCCCAGGCTGCTTTCCCGAAACATGCGGTCGTTGAATGGCCAGCATTAATACTTGGTAAGGGGAAAAAAAAGAACAACAAAACAACTCGACGGTCTCTTAACTGACAGAAGAACTTTGCCTAGATACCAAGATCCGGGGGCACAAACGTGTGCGCTTCGTGCTGAAGAGCCCAGAGAGGTGAGGCCTTCCATGGAGCCAGAGGTTCGGTTTGTGAACCCTTGATTCATCTAGATGGAGACCCCGCCCCCGCAGTTGACTCCTGCCCACCAAGTTTCAGAAGCAGGAAGTCTGCAGGGTACAAACTACTTGTTAAGCAGTTACTCTTATGGAGACTGCAGAGCGCAGCACACCAACAGATCCAAAAGCCTGGAGGTACGTACCCACGAGGCACGCAGGGTGACCCAGGGTCTGTGGCTGGCCCCAGTGGAGAAAGCCAGTCCGCACTGGCACTAGGTAGTTGGTGACTCAGGCACCTGGACTCAGGGCATCCTGGAGTCACTGCAGACTACTAGTAGGCAAGTGCCAGGCCAACACCCTACTAAATAGCACCTGCTCTCCACTAAGAGAGGACACGGGTGAGTCAATGAAATAACCAAGAGCCAGGTCTCAGTGTCTGGCTTCCCGGTATCAGAGAAGCTTCAGGTTCCTGTATCATGCTGAGAATTCTCAGCAAAACCCAAACCGGTTTCAGAGTCTCAGGGGACCTAAGTCGCAAAGTTGGGTGAGGATCCCCCAAGCCTCACGAAACATTCCTCGGAGCAAGTGTTGATCGCGTAAAGAGTCACCCCTACCCATGAACATCAAGTACAAATTCTGTCTTGGGGTTTGTGAAAGGTGATAGGACTAAGTTGAGGCCTCTCAGCCTGTAGCTCTTCTTATGACCACGAGATGGCGCCAGAGGCACGTCTCTGCTAGCCCTCCCGCCGGGCTTGGGATAAAACTGCCGGGGAGTTAGCCTTTCTTCCTGGTTCCCTTTCTCAGCCCAGAGCCCTTGAATTCCCGCCCAGAAGAAGATCCACTTTCACACACGCCCTAGCTCCACTTTGTCCCCAGGAAATGCTAAGACCTTTGAAGTAACGCTGGGAGCTAAGCAACAAAAAAAAAAAAAAAAAAAGGAAAAGTTGTTTTATGTAATTTGTAATACACTGGGGCAAGTCCCCTCCTAGAGAAAAGGCCATTAAACTCGTCCTGGAATCCCAGTCTCAGAAGGAAATCCTAAAGCGTTTAAAGAAACAAAACAAAACAAAACAAAAAACAAAACAAAACAAGGGCATCGGCTTAGGTGTCTGGAAGTGGAACTATGGCGAGGCAAGAGAAACACACCACGGTGTGAATATAGCCAAGTATTCCATTTATTAACAAAATAGTCTTAGCAAGGGAGAGCTCTGTTCACCCCACAAGAGGCCCCGCAGCCCCGGCGCCGCAGCGTAAGACCGGGAGGGAGGGAAGGTGCGGGAGAAGACCCGGGTCGTCTTTAATCCTAGCAGGAACCCACAGAAAGCCGCCGCCAGCTTTGGAGATCGCTGGCTCAGGTCTGGGACAGGGCAGGGAGTGTTGTGATCCTAGGGCTCCCTGAGTCCCCAGCCTGCCCCCAACAGAGCTACTAATGTTGTCTGGTCTGACTTTGGGACTAGTCTGCTTTGGAGGGGATCAATCAAGGGTCCCCGGGCCCTGCCCCTATCACCAAGGGAGGGTGGGGGGGGTCACAGTCCCAACTAGGGAGAGAAGAAAATAATGATGATAAAGTATTTCATAAAATATAAAGAGCAATTTCGTGCCAGCAGGGACTTTTAAGACGCTTGGCGGGATGTGCCAGGTCCCCATCAGCTGGCAACCCGAATGCCAGGCAAGGTGTGGGTCCCTGAAGGGTCAGGAAGGTAGAATGGATGACAGGATCCGTTGGAGGCCTTTGGGACCACGGCAGCCAGCGGGGAGGCCTGCTGGTGGCCTCTTCAAGCTGAGCACCCTGGACGGTCAAGGCTGCGATTTGATTTGAGGGGCCAGGGCCTAGAACCAAGTGCTCACGTGGGAAGAGGCGGGTTCCTGGGGAGGGCCACACAGCAGCGTTCTGACTCAACAGAGCTCAAGACCTCCAGTCACCAAGGCTCCCCTCGACCCCCCAAAAAATTGTTACAATTTTTTTTACACAAAGGAAAAAATAATTAAAACCTCACATGGAGAGAAACGAGAGGGGATGGAAGGGGTAAGAAATGCAGTTTTGACAGTTGAGAGTCATGCAAGAGACTGCCCAAGATGGGAAAACTAAAGGTGCAGAACCCCAGCTCTCCCTTCATTCCTTAAAAGCAAACCAGTCCAAAAAAAGAAAAAAGAAAAAAAAAACCTTAAAACATATACCTAAGAAGAAGAAAATAAAAAAGGAAGGGAGAGGGACGGGGGTCACGTCGTTATCTGGGTGGTTAATATTATTATTTGGGGAGACAGATTTTTTGCATACCATTGACTCATGTGGGCCATTAATGCACTTCTATTCCCAGCTTGTAAGCTAACATTATAGTAAATAAATACACAGTCCGGTGGGGAGGGGCTGGGCTGGATCCTGGTAGGGGTAAGCAGTAGTGGAGGTTGCAGCGTCTAGGGCAGTGGGACACGAGAGGAAGGGGTGGGTGGGGAAGGGCTGGGAGGGGCCAGAGCTGTAGTTACTGGTATCCGAGCGCCGAGGCGGAGGCTAGTCTCTGTCCATACAGCGCATATGGCGAGTAGTAGGGTCCGGCTGTGGGGAGGGACGGCACTGCCAGCCCCCCAGCTGTAGATAGGTGGCTCTTGCCATAGGGGTGGTATCGGCTCAGCCCCAAAGTGTGTGGACTCCGCAATGACAGCGATCCGGGGCTGCCTGGGGCGGCGGGCGGGGGGAGATGCAGATGGCAAGAGGCCGCAGCTGCAGCCGCTGCTGCAGCGCTGCCCAAGCTCGAGGCCCCAGGGTAGGCGGCCAGAAGTTTCTCTGCGCCGGGCAGGGCTGTGTGAGTCCGTAGATGGCTGAGCAGCTCCTCGGAAGTGGCAAAGCGCTTGTCGCAGGGCCCGCTGGCCGCCACCCAGTTGCAGCTGTGTGGCAGCGGTTCGTTCTGCAGCATGAAGCCATAGGTGTAGAGAGGATGGCCCGGAAGGGCGGCCTGGGCGGCGCTGGAGGAGAGCGCAGCCGGTTGCAAAGGGTGCCCGGGGTACACCAGCGGGTAGCCACTGGCTTTAAGGCTGGGCCCGGTGGGGTCGTGCGCGCTGCAAGTAGAACAGCTAGAGCCGCCGAGGTGCGAGGCGCTGTGGTAGCCTCCCAGGCAGTAGGGGTCACGGCATAATCCCTGCAGGAAGGAGGGCGGGGAGGCCCCAGTGAGCGGGCTGGAGCTGGGCGGCTTGCCGGGTGGCAGGCCCAGGCCCCCCGACAGCTGGCCTCCCACTAAGCCAGACTTGCTAGGATCCAGGCCAGGCACGAACTGAGACGGATAGCCGGCATAGGCGCCCACGATGGAGCCGTGGTAACCGATGCTGGAGGGCGGTAGCGGGAACACCGAGTGACCTGGTTTGTAGGGTGACACCGGAGCCACGTGGCCGGCCCCCACCAGAGCAGAGGGCGGCTCCGACTTGCGCCCTGATGCCGCGGCCTCCGGGCCACCGTGAGCCGAGTCCCCACTGCTGCCTCGGCTCCCCGTGGCTGGCTCCGGACTGGGTTTGGCTTCCTGGTCTTTCTTGTCCAGGTCCCCGCCGCCGCCGGGCCCGCCACCGTTCTTGCAGTCTGAGTGGTGCGGGGAACCTCCTCGGGAGCCTCCCGGTGAAGACGAGTTTGACGAGGTGGAGGCAGGCGCTCCATGCGGGGGAAAGGGAGGGCAGGCGGCGCTGGGGACCCTGAAGCCCGCCTTGTCTCCGGGGGACGAGGAGGACGAGGAGGAAGTGGAGGACACTGACGACGAGCCGCTGTCTTTGCGAGAGTCGCCGCCGCTGGAGCCCTTGGAGTAGGGCTTGAAGCTGGACTTGTCCTCCGCGGGGGAGTCCCCCAGCTGCTTGAGCGCGGTGGCCGCGGAGGCGGTGCCGGGGGCGGAGCGGCCCGGGTCCTTCTCGGATCCCAGCCCGTTGGCCGCTGCGGCTACTGAGTTGAGCTTGGACGAGGGCGGCGGGTCCGGTTTGCCGATCTGCGAGCAGGTCTGGGCTAGGAGGGCCAACGGACTCTTCTTGGCGTCCAGCTGCGGGAGACAGTGGCAAAGGGGAGGGAGAAGAGGGTGAGATTAGAACCCACTGGGCAAAGCAGGGCGCTGGCGGCGCGACGGGCCTAGCGAACAGGGTCACCGAGCAGCAGGCCAGGCTCCGGCGGCGGAGCGGCTGGGCGGTGTGGCACTTACAGGCGCTGGCGCACGGGAGAAACGGTTCAACGCCCGCCCTCCTGGTTAAAGGTGACTTCTCTGGAGTCGAGGCGGCGATTCGCCCCTTCCCATCTAATCTCCCTCTCTCCTTGGCCCGGGGGAAAACTTAAGCCTTTAGTTTGGGAGAACTTCGTTTGGGACGGGTTTCTGGCGATGGCGCTCGGGGCAGGAGCCGGGAGAGGCGCCTTCTAAAGGCAGAGCTGCAGTTGGCCCTGTGAGTAGCCCCTCCCTCTCTCCCTCCCTCCCAGGGAGGACACGCAGAGAAGTGGGGTGAAGAAAGACCCGGGATCGCGAGTGTTTGCGTTTTCTGCAGTGTGCCCCAACAGGCCGGGGAGGATGCGGGGGAACCCGGGCGGCTTCCAAGAGAACAGGTCAGGGTGGAGGCGAGGGAGGCCCAGGAGCCGTCTCTGGACAGGGCACCGGGGGCCAGAGGAAAAGTAAAGGACTCTGGGCACGACGGGAGCAAATCCAGTCCGAAAGAAAACACGCAGCAGCTCCGAAGGGCGAGTGGGCGAAAACCTTCCACCCGGGAGTCTGGGGAGAACCCGGAGGGGTCTGATTCCTGCCTTTCGTCCCTCTTCATGAGGTCCGCCTGCGTGGCCAGCTTCGAGAGTCGCCTCGCACTGAGCTACGGGGGTGGGGGTGCAGGGAGCAGAGGGCCAAGGGCCCAGCATGGGTGGCGGAATGGGTTCAGCTCTGGGTGGGCAGCGCCCGGAGACTGACCTCGATGGGGCTGACGGGAGTGGAGGACAGCGGCTGCAGGTACTCCGGATGCAGGAGGTGGCCGGTGTGAGCGCTCAGCATCTTCAGGACCCTGATAGGAAGCCGGTTCGCCTGGCGCAGGGGGTCCGCCGGGGGCAGGAGGGACACCACCGCCGGCACCGCCGGCCTCTTCCCGCCGCCGCCGCTGCCGCTGCCGCCGCTGCCGCTGCTTTCGGGTGTCCTTGGGTTAGATCCAGCGGGCGAATCGCTCATTTGGAGGAGGCAGCGCCACTGGGGGGGCGGGGAGGGAGGGGAAGCTCCGGGAGGCGAGCTCCCGGGGCGGGTGGGCTCGCTCCGCTGCGTCGAACGCCGTGCAGCAGTCGCTGCGCCTCGGTGCCGCCTCCCCTCCTCCACCGCCGCCGCTGCCGCCGCCGCCGCCGCCGCTAGCCCAGGCGAGCAACACAAAAACCTTCGCCTTCCGCGAGCTGCACGTCAAATAGCCGCGATCTGCAGCCACACTTCAAAGCGATCGCCGCGCCCGCCCAATCGCAGCTCTCTCCCGGACCCCGGGGCGGGGAGAGCGGCGGGCGGAGGCGGGCGCCGCCGGTGGGCGGGGAGAGTCTTAAAGGGCCCTCGCTCCCCTGCTGCCTCCCAGCCTTCGCCGCGCGCTGGGACTGCTCTCTCTTTCCGGGTTCTGCTGGGCTGCCCTCGCCACCGGGTCATGCAAGGGATGGGACTTCTGGACACAGGCTCTGCTCCCTCCCCTGCGCTGGTTCTCCTGGTGCCCGCTGCTTCCCACCAGCGTGTGTATGTGTGTGTGTGTGTGTGTGTGTGTGTGTGTGTGTGTGTGTGTGTGTGTGCTGGCGGGGACAGTCGCCAGTGTCTAGGGTGGGGACTGGGGTGGCAGTGCACCGAACCTGCTCTGGTCCTAGGATCCAAGCTTCTCCCGGAGGCCGCCTGGGGGCGGGCCATGCCTCGGGAGCCGGGCCCCTTCTCCAAGCTGCTTCGGCCGTGGCGGCCAGTTCTCTTTCCCCTAATTGGCCTCTCCCGGATGTGTTCACTTGGAAGCGCCGGGGCCTCGGGGGCATCCACTATTCCCTGGGAGCTGCGTGAACCGTTCCAACTACTTTGGGCTTGTCCAGTCAGCCTGCAAGTTTGAAGGACTCCCTTCCGGGTGAGACGGTCTAGGTGAAGCGCCGTACCCGGGATAAGGCAGGCGCACCGCCTCGGAGCGCCGCCTTGAAGCCCCAGGAAAGCCCCCGGGGCGCACTGAATTATAGATCGTGTTTAGGTGTGCTTCAGGGTTCTTGTCCTCTTTAAAGCAGTAAAGCTTCCTCGCTGTACTGTGACTAGCTGCTATTTGGGTGAAGGGTAGCCTCACTGAAGAAGCAGGTGTGTCCTAGCGAGGGTATCTCAGGACAGCACAACTCCAGAGATTGCTCCACTGGTTTTCCCCCAGGGAAATTTCGAAATAAAACCTTTTTATTAACAATAACAGTACCCTCTCGGACCCCCCCCCCCGAAAAAGTATGTATTCACGCTCGGCAGAGATTTAACATGGTCAGGGCCTGACCTTAAAGTTTACGACCCTCGGGCTCAATCAGGTGACACAGGTCCTTTGTGTCCCGGCTCTGGAGTGACTACTGCTTGCCCTCGGCGGCCGGTAGAGGCGCGCTGGTGTCACCATTCCTTCTGAGTACCACTTTCTCAGTCCTGATTTGTCACTATGATGTAGTTCCCCGGGACTACCTGGTTCCGGCTCTGTGGTGCTGCTCCAGTCTTTTCTCTGACTCTGGTACCAATGACTCAAGACAACGTGAGAACCCAACACTGGGGCAGGCGACTTCAAAGAGATCTTCAAAGCGAGAGCGCCATCATGACCTTTTCATACTCTGGAGAGGTCACACTAGTCATACACTAAACTCAAGTACTCCCTGGATCCTCACTGTTTGGTGAATAAAGTGTATAGATTCCTTAGAAATTACCCAACTGTCCCCTCCCTCATCTTTAATCCTTATAAAATTAGTTGAAAACCAATGGTGATGTCCTGACTGGTGATATCTTCCTTTATTGTAGCAAGAGGAAAGGAGAGGAAGAGGGGAGCCTCATTGATTTTATAGTGTCAAGTTTTCCTTCTTACCGCCCCCTACCCGTTAGCTCTGCTCCCGACAGTCTTTGCGTTCTGACCTCATGGTCACTGCTAACATTTATCTGTCTTTAAAATTCTACTCCAGGCTGGGCGTGGTGGCTCATGCTTTGTAAACCCAGCACTCGGGAGGCTAGGCAGGAGGATCGCATCTCGAGTTTGAGGTCACCCTGGCCTACCTAGTGAATTCCAGACTGCCCTGTGCTACAGAGACCCTATCTCAAAACAAAGCCCACTGCAGGGCTACCTCAATCTCTACTGGCCTTTGGGAGAAAGCAGAAGAAAGGCAGACTGTCGAAGGGATAATCTTGGAGGGCTCCTTGGAGGAAGAGCTAGGAAGAAGGAAGAGTTAGGGACACAGATGAAGTCGCCTTGATTATTATAAGCAGTTCAGCTGCAAGAATGAGCCAAGAACTCCTTCTAGGACCTGAGCAGATGTGTGTTAGAAATGACTAACCGGAAATAAGTTAGAGGGAAAGAGAGCAGACACTTAGGAACGAGGATGGGAAAGAGGGGCCAGGAAACAGAAGGACAGTGGAGTATTTGCCCTTTATTTGGAGAATAGAAAAATGTCAAATGAACAAAAGGAAGAGAGAAAGGGTACGAATAGGATGTAGGGACTCTGGAAGGGAGCAGGCAATTTCCCTATGAAACGATACACTGTTCTTTTTAGACACTCCATTCCCTAAGCTCAGTGCAGTCAGCATGGACAGGGATAGTGTCAGACATCATGCTGCCCAGGCCAGGCCTGCTTCTGGCGTTTGCACAGTCAGTAGGACACACTCCGCAGTGTACCAGAGGGTAGGGGCACACTTTGGGGTCCTGGCGAGGCAGCAGGGTTTCTTTGACTGCATCTATCCAATTTTCTTCTGAGAGAAAAATGAAAAAAAAAAAAGCTATACTGATGTAGGCCAAAGGCCTAATTAAAACACTTGCAGATGGTTATTAAAATCACTATTTGACATTTACCTAGCAAAATTGTTACCCCGTACAGAGCACTACACTGGGCCCCAGCCGACTGAAAGGAAGTTCAGTTTTCAAAGGAATGGCTTACCACCTGGGAGAGAATATGACCCATTAATCAACTGGGCGGTGTTTACTGAGGGCCAGCTGTGGGCAAAGCATTGTATGGGGAGTGTGGTTAAAAGTCCCTGTAAAATGTAGCACAGAGCCTATAGGGTAAGTGTTCCCCTTGCAAAAGTATGGCAGATGTCTGGTACCTTATTTGCCAGCCCTTCCCCGGCTGCCCTGGGAATGAGGAGCCATGGTTAAATAGGGTTAAGGCTGTTTAAGACTGTTTCTATGACGTGGTGGTAAAACATGATCTGCATTCTAGTCATTTCTTTTTCTTTCTGTCACACAGGATCTCACAATGTGTCTCGGACTGGGCTAGAACTCACGGTGTCCCTAGCGGGAACTACAAGTGTGCTTGAGGTCTGAGCGTGAGGGATGGGTTTATTAGTCATTTGAAGACACTGGATACTGAGAGGCAGAGAACTTATATGAGGTTAGGTCGCTGGGAGACAGGCCTTTAAGGCATGCTGCCAATGTGATCCTGGGTGTATTAGTCTCTCCCCTTTCAGTTTTCCCATGCTTAAAATCTAAGATTGGCCATCTCTGACTCAGGAGGGCAGGCAGCACACGTTATTCGTGCAGTGTTGGGACAGAGAAAGTCCCAGGTAAATGATGGCTGCGGTACAGTTAGAGTGTACTGTCTGCATCTTAACCTAGACTGGGAATTCACTGGACGTAGTAGATCCTCCTCCAGGCTCCAACCCAATGTATCTTTTTTTTTTAATGTCCCTCAAAAGCTATTGAAAACAAAGAGCCTCTAGAAAATTGTGAATATTTATAGATTATTTTCACAACTTCAATTTACGTAAGATTTGCCACCCAGGAAAAAAAAGCCTGAGTCAGGTGGAGAGGGGGAGATGGTGGATTTGCTGTGAGGGGTTAATGGGTACTTTTCACTCCTTGCTGGGGCAGAATTGCCTGAATGACCACCTCTCTGCATAACACTCAACCCTAATGGCAACAACATGGAATAATACCTCACTGGGTAACTATTTACATTTTTTTTACAAGCTGCAAGAACTCTACAAAGTCTGTCCTGTAGAGAACTCGCTTTCCTTTCCTGCTTTATTATCTTTCAGCAGCTGGTAATCACCGCCTTGGCCAGAAGCCCCAACTTTAGCACACTCAGGCTTCTGAAGGCTTTTTCTCAGCTGCCCCACCCCAGGCTTCAGACACCGCCTGGGGCATGACAGGGTCACTAAGGACTGGTGGCAGTAAACTGGCAAGATCCAGGCCAGTCAGCCTGGAAGGAAGACTACTCCATGACCTCACAGCTCTGTCAATACACGAGTCCCAGGGCATCTGCCTTTATCTGCATATTTTTCCTCTTACCTCCCACAAAACTGTGGATGCATTTCTTTTTCTCACCCTCTGTGTCCTTACTGGCCAGCAGTGTTTGACCATCAAGGCAGTAACCGACTCTGTCCTAAGCACTTTGCATACACTCTCGATTCACCCCTGTGCGGCCCCTGAACGTGAAGTAGGTTTGCCCTAATCAGGAAGACATGGGAGAGGTTAAGGGGCTGGTCCAGATCCAGTGCAGAAAGTGCCTGGTGAGGAGGCTTCTCTCTCTACATACTCTTCCCTTTTGTCTGACCCACCTCCTCTTCCTTCTCCTCCACCGGTCCCCTCCCCTCTTCCCTCCCTCTTTCCCTCGTGATGGTATGACTCAAACCTAGGGCATTGCTCCTGCTAGGCAAGCACTCCAGCCTCAAATGCATATATGAGTTTTACATACACAGGGCTTTTATATCTCGCCTCACCACATTCAAGAAAAATTTAAGTAGTTTACAAAATGTTGACTATATGGTTAACGTGAAAGGGATCTCCCTCATCCCCCTCCACCCGCCTCATGCAAAGCCTCGAAAGTCCATTGTGTGTGTGAGTGTGTGTGTGTGTGTGTGTGTGTGTGTGTGGCATGCGCACATATGTGTGCTTGAGGATTGTGTGGGAGGAAGTCAGAGGAGGGGCACCTTAAAGAGTTAGCTTTCTCCTGCTACCATGGCAGCCCCGAATATCAAACTCAGGTGGTTAGGCATGACTGCAAGTGCCTTTACCCACCGAGTCATATCTCTGGCCCCCCAAGTGAGTTCTTATGTTCCTCTGCTTACAACAAATTTCAGAGTTATTTTGGGGAAGTCTTATTATCCCTTGTGACAGATGAAGGCAAAGGCTCTAAGAACTGATGGCAGAGTTTGAAAGCCACCCAGCACACTGGTGGGAGCAGGACCCTCAGTAAGCTCTTAACTCCTTCTGTTGGTCTATTAACCTCCGTTCCTCTGTGGATGGGAGTGGTGGAGACCTCTGATAAAAGGGGTGGGAATTAACTCCGCTTTCTCCCTCTGGAATT
The DNA here is from genome assembly GCF_017639785.1 of Mesocricetus auratus. Taxonomy (NCBI): domain Eukaryota; kingdom Metazoa; phylum Chordata; class Mammalia; order Rodentia; family Cricetidae; genus Mesocricetus; species Mesocricetus auratus. Next base: position 24,438,046 of record NW_024429207.1, read on the forward strand.
TCCTTCGGAGATGGGGCAGGAAGAGGGACAGAAGGAAATGTAGACCACAGCTTATCTTCAAGCCTGTTCTTTTGATTCAGGCCTTTGAGCAGGACTCTTTGAAGAAGTGTTTTCCCTTATCTCCCATCAGCCGCGGGGAGCCCTACAGGCCCGGGTCAGGGGATGCGGTAGGGGTAGGTGTGCTTTTGAAGTCTGCCTCCCTTGCGCGTTCTGTCCTCATGCATCAGCCTAGGCATTCATCCTTGACTGCTTTCATCCATTTAGGTTTGTATGTTTCTTAGAAAACTCCCTGATGGATGTTGGGGATCAGACTTAGGGTCTTGCACGGGCTAGATAATTGCTCAGATCTGCAGCCCTGAAACTTCTCTCCTAAGCTGCAAATATCACCGGGAGGTGCCTCACCCTTGTTAACAGCCTGCACTCCGGTTGAGATAGCAGACAGTGGACGGTCATTGAGCACTTACTGGAAGCCAGATGTTCTGAGCACCTTGTATATACTAACTCATTTGTTTCTTGCAGCAAATCCATCAGGCGGGTACTGTTGTTGGGCCTTTCTTATTGTCTTATATGAGAAGCATTCAGAACTAGAGGGTTAAACAGTTTACCAGGTGACCCAGCCCGGAAGTGGTAGAGCTGATACTAGGGTGCAAGAAGGTGGCTCCTAGGCAGCTTGTAAAGCGGGAGGAATTTGCTCAAGGCCGGGTGTGTGTGTGTGTGTGTGTGTGTGTGTGTGTGTGTGTGTGTGTGTGTGTGTGGTGGGAACAGCAGGACACACTGAAGACAAATTACTTTCATAATTTTCTAGAAGGTTGCTCACTCCGCACCGGGAGTTCCCTTCATCTTGAGAAATGAGAAATATGGTAGAGAGGAAACTGAGGCTGAGGAAGGAGTGAAGGAAACATCCATTCATCTGTTTAATTGTATTGGATTGATTAATCCAATGAATCATCCTCTCCGTGACTCTGCATTGACCACTTGGTAGGTGTGGGTCTGAGGTGATCCCCAGAGGGTAAAGAGGAACAGCTGTGTGGAGCTCAGTCTTCCATCCTTGGAGGATCTTTCAGATCTCAGGAAAAGGGACCAGGGCATCTCGTTCTCTTATAGATTAAACAACAACAGAAAACCCAGGAGGCCTGGTCTTCACTCCTGCTTAACATCTGTTGTAGTTTGAACATGAAATGTTCCTAAAGACTGATGTGTTGAAGGTTTGGTCCCAAGGTGATGTTCAGAGGTAAGTCCTTTGGGGGGAAGAGACTAGATCATGAGGACAACGACTTATCAAAATGTTTTAAACTCTGTGTGTGTGTGTGTGTGTGTGTGTGTGTGTGTGTGTTAGGGTATCACAGAGGCCAGAAGAGGATGTCAGAGCCCCTAGAATTGGGGCTACAGGTAGTTGTGAGTCACCCAATGTGGCAGGGAACTGAACTTCGGTCTTCTCCAGCCCTAATCAATAGTTTTATCAGTTGATGGATTCATAATTCCACGCCATTTTTTTTAAGGAAGAGAAGACTAGGAGACGGAGCTTAGTTGGAGACAGCAGGTTTCTGGAGCCTCACCCTGCAAGAGGATGGGTGTCCAGTTCATTCCTTCCTGGCTACCTTGAGGGCAGTGGCTTTGCTGTGCTCATGTTTTCTGTCATGATGTTTGGTCTTAGTTTAAACCCAGAATGAAGGGACAAAGCCACCATGCATGGAACTTTTGAACCTGCAAGGCTTCAAGATAATTTTTCAAAATACATCTTTCACTCTACTTTTTGTTGTTGTTGTTGTTTTGGCCACATGATGGAATACTGCCACTACCTCTTTTTTGGGTGGGTGGAGGGAGGAAAGGGTTTATTTGGCTTACACTTCCATATCCACAGCCCTTAACTGAAGGAAGTCAGGACAGGAACTCCAGCAGGACAGGAACCTGGAGGCAGGAGCCGATGCAGAGGCCACGGAAGGGTGCTGCCTACTGACTTCCTCCTCATCTGCCACTACCTCTTAAGTAACACTCATTCCCTCCCCCCTTTGGGGACAGCATCTTGCTATATAGTCTAGGTTGGCCTGGAATTTTCTTACATAGTCCAGGTTAGCCCTGCAACTCATGATCTTCTTCCCTCAGCCTCTTAAGTACTGGGTCTATAGGTGTGTGCCTGATAACTGGAAAATCAGTTCAGATGTTCACTAATGTTTATTAAACACTGCCTGGGGGTGTGGGTATCACTCCAGGGGTGGTTGGACACCGCTCACTTAAGTGTGAGGGGAGTCACTAACAAGAGTGAGGGGACTCTGCCACAGGAAGCAGGGACAGATGTCTACCCAGTGTGTCTCCTCTCATTTTGCCTCCATGTGCTGAGTTATCAAAGTCTGGGGCCAACGGGAACCGATGCCCCAGAGAAGATCCGGGTGGGTGGCAGTCCGTGCATATCTCGGTTGTACAGAACTGAGAGCATCTGCTTTTGACTTTTCTCATGAGATTTGGTCATGAAGGTAATGATATTTGTACCATCTTTAATCCAAATTTGTTCAGTGTTCCCCCCCAAACACAACCATGCAAACATACCACAAAAGGAAGGCCAGGTCCATGGGTGTACACGTGAAATCCTGGATTCAGGAGGCAGAGGCCAGAGGGTCTTGAGTTTGAGGCTGGCCTGGGCTATGGAACAAGATCATGAGTGAAAAGAAAAAAGAAAGAAAAGAAAAAATTAGCAAAAATAGTTTCTCAGGTAATATCTTGATTATTGCAACTAGTATCTGATTTTAAAAAAATGAGTTGCAAGATGTCAGAAAAAAATCAGTGAGTATTTCTTTTGATGCCCCCCACCCCTCTTCCAGCCTCTGCCTGGAGAAAGACCCGAGGGGTACGGTCTCAACCAAACCTATGTCAAAGCAGAGAGGCCATTCAGAGTTTGAATGCATGTGTGTATGTTCTTTAAAAGTGGCTTAAACTTGCTTTTTGTTGAAAAATGGTTTTATTTATTCACGATGAAGTGCGTTCCCATGACATCACATCCTGAAGTTGTAAGGTGGAGGGTGAAAACCCTTTTTGTAGCCCTTTGATCCCTCCCCAGTGTGTCGCAGCTGTGAGTGTGTTGTGTCCCTTTCTGAAGCTGCGCTTATGTTAGCAAATACATATCTACTCTCCCCCATATACACAAATGGAACATAGTACACAAACTATTCTGAACCTAAAAAATAGTGTATGTTAACGATCTTACAATGAGTGTCTGTGTCTTATTTAACTTTCCCTGTCTCTTTCATAGCATTGTTACGTGAAGGGCCTTAGTTTATTTAACCAGTTCTCTACTGGTGGATATTTAAATTTATTAAATGATAAATACATTCAGTGCATGTTTGTGTGTATATGAATGAACTCATGGGAGCTGAAAGTTGAACTCATCTTTGTCTATTTATAATCAGTCCTAGGCCTGGGGTCTCCTTGAGTCATTGGGCCAAAGCTCACACTTCATGATGGTGGGAAGAATAGTTAGGGTCTCTCGATAAATTTAACTCCAGGGAGCCTAAAGTAAAGTTTCAACAAGAACCCCGACTCCTACTGAGCACACATCTGGCCTGTCTGCCTTATATGCTGAAGAACTTTCTTTAGGTATCTTCAGGTGCCTGTCAAGATCTGATGCTGATCACAACTGCTTTATGTTAAATTGTTTGCTTTTCTCATCAATTCCCTTAAATAAACCAATGAGCCAAGGATTGAAAATTAAGTGAATCTCCAAACATCTGTTAGTCTATGTTTTGTTACTATAACGGAATACTTGAGGTTAGGTAACATATACTGAAAAGAGGTTCATTTAAGTGTACAGTATAGAGACCAGAAGACTTTAAATGACTTGGCTCTGGCACTTGTCCTTACCTGCTTGCCCTGCTGTATGTCGTCATGGCAGTAATATGTGTGAGGAGAGAGTACATGGTTATACCTGAAGCCAAGAAAGACAGGAAACCCATGAGAACTACATCAATCCCTTCTAATCATTCATTCCAACGGCCTCTTAGATCCCACCTCTTAAAGGTCCCGTCACCATCACCCTGAGGACCCAATTCACAGCAATAAACAGTAAACCATATCTAAAGACAATAAACCATATCTAAACCACCCCAACAGCCAGACTAGAAAAGCCACAGCAGTTAAGTAGAATGGGATCCTGTCTTCCGGTGCAACACCAGAACTGAACAGGCTCCCACAGGTCTGTCCTCTATGCTGTGAATTTTTCACCACTGCAGTCAAAATGCATAATGATGATTTTATTTATGACAGGAGACATGTTTTAAAACAGTTGTTTTAAAACAACTGACAGAGCTTCAAGATGGGGAACGACAAGAAAGTGAGATTTTTTTGAGAGGGGAGGGGGATGGGATGCTGGCACAGAAGAGTAGGGTTTTCCTTATTGAAGTCGGAGTTCATCCTTTATTCCTTGAGCAGATAAAGCAAGTCATCCAGGAAGGCAGCAGGGGTGAGTGTACTGCATAATGACAGTTCTCTGAGGCTTGGGCAATTAGCTGCTGGCTTGCTTGAACTGCCTCATGTTGGGACTTTTCAAATGAGAGAACACAGTACTGAGAGTGTGGGGCAGCATGGGGATCCTGAGTGTGTGTGAGTGTGTGAATGTGTGCGTGCATGAGTGTGTGAGTGTGTGTGAGTGTGTACACATGTGTGTGAGTGTGTGCGTGAGTGTGTGTGTGTGTGTGTGTGTGTGTGAAGCCCAGCCTCATTTCCCCATGTGAATGCAGGCATCAGTTCTGGAGAATTCTGGGAACTTTAGATCTGCCTTTCCAATGATGCTTCCCAGACTAGGCCAAGAACGCAAGACAGACACCCTCAGGATGGCAAGGGAACAGTAAACAGATGGCTCATTGAGGACCCTGTGTGCTAGGGGAGAGAAATATAGCCTTTTCAGACCATGCTTAAAGAAAAATAGTTTCCCTAGAGCCAACCAATGGGAGTTGTTTTTTCCTATAGCCTTTCTTCCTGGAATGTCTGGGGGGGGCGGGGATTACAGAGGAACCCTTCCTGATTTAGCATTGTTTACCTCTGTAGGAGTGAAGAATAGCAAATATCAAGAATGAACACAAATGCTAACGTCTCCATTATGATGATTAAATAAATAAATAAATAAATAAATAAATAAATAAATAAATAAATAAATAATCCCTAGAGAGGGTGACAGGACCCAGAGTTAGGGGAGGAATTTGAGAGATCACTCCTATGTAGCTCCTCTACCAGAACTCTGTTTCTTGTGGGCTGGAATGCGCCAGAAGCTGCTTCTCCACCGAAGATCTCAGCTGTTTCTCTCCTGGTCTGTGGTGTGACCAGGTTGACCCAGGGCACACTCGCCTAATTCGACTAGCTCATCTGGTCCCAGAAGAGCCACAATTCAGCCTTGGGGGGGGGGGTGGCAAAGGCAGTAGTAGTTACTCAGTGTGCTTTGGGAACCAAGCTTGGTGACCTTGGTTCAGACCAGGGCAGCATGGGTAATTCAAGCAATTGCCCAGGTTCTTCCTTCCTGTGGACACAAACTCAGACTTTAGCACGCCCTCCCCCATCTCTCTCTGCAAGCGAAGCAGGAGATTCATTTCTTATACCCCAGCACTTTGTGCCAAGTAGGAGCATGTTAATATCCCCCTCCACCCCCTTGTGAATTGGATTACTTAACACATCTTTTTGGAGATGTCAGCAGTTTAATAGAGGCAATAAGTCAGGGCTGCCCTTGTGTTTTATTTTTCTGCCAGTATTTAGTTAATTAAAGAATGCAAATTAAAACACCTTAATTTATATAATATCAATATCAACGCCTTAAAACATTTGGCATAACTGTGCTGGCATGTCCCTTACATAAACTCTTCGGAGCGGTACTAATAAAAGTGAAAAGGGTTGTAAATCAAGTTCAATTTATTCATTTTTGTTTGGTATGAAAGCATATGCCAAAATCGGGTTATTTATGAGTGTGTAATAACAAAAGGTATTTTTTTTAAAACCGGTTACAAATGACAAAAAAGGTTTACAGAGGGATATGGGTTTTAATTTCGAATTATCTCAAAGTACATCTAGGCTCTGATCTCTAAAATTAGTATTTTTTGCTTTCCCATCTACAGTTAGACATTGAAAAACATACCCAACTTAACAACATAGCACCATCCACCCAGAAAGTCACCTGCAACCATTTGTGGAGATAGAAACATGCACAATGCATCCTGTGGTCTCGGAACCGCAGGTGACATAAAAAGAACTGCTGATATGTATCTGACTTCTCACATATTCCATTAAGAGATTACCTCACAGAGGGCTCACATTTAAACAGCATCGGAAGGGATTTAGTGTGTGGTTGCTTTCCTGGGAGCCATAGAGATGAACTTCGTATACATGAATGAAGTGCTAAACATTCCTTTTTCCTCTTCCCCTCTTCGGCTGATATCGCTTGCTCTGTATGGTGGAGCTGAGCCTGGGGCTTTTTGTTCAGCCCCAGAAGAGCAGTGGGCTCTTCCTGGGTACCAAGTGGTGGCATGCTGCCCCTCTTTCCTTTGACAAAGCTCCCTGGTACTGCTGTCTCTAGCTCTTCCTCATCTAACCTCCAGTTCTACCTTACACAACAGACCTGTCTCGGTGACCAAGGTCCTGCCATCATGTCCTCATCTTGCCCTCACTCTGTTTTTTTCTGTCTGATTAGGCACTGTTTGCAAGCCCCTAGCCCCCTGAGCAGTCATGTCCACCTTGGCAACACATTCAAGACTTTCCCCGACTCTGACCATTGTCCAGTTGTATAAGCCAAACAACCCATGTGTTCTACCAAAACAAGGCTTCCCTGGCCTACACCTGACAATGGTGTCGTTGTGGGTTTTGCCTTTATAAGGACTGTGCCCTTGACCTTAGGTACCAAGAGATCTTTGGGGCAAACCCTCCCTCTCTACTGGTCTCTAATTGGGCCACATGTGCGTGGCGGTCTGTAGATTATCACCTGGACTATAACAATGAGAAGAAGTTCTAGAAAGAACCTTGTCCACCTTGAAATGCCCCCACCAGATCTTGACTGACCCAAACACACTCACCATGGCCCTCCAGTGCCCACACAGACATGCCTGAGGAACAAATGGACTTTCTGTATTTTATCACACTTAACCCCCAGGGCTCTCAGTGGTCGGACGAGGGAACCCACGAGTGTGCTGTGGCCATGGAGGCGTGCTAGGCCATTCCACAGGAGTGTACACGTGTGTGCTCCACATTACCCCGTGGTGCTGTGGGCATAGCTCCGTTTCTTCCCTTGATACATGTCATCTTTAAAAGCTGATCTTAATCTTTATATTTATTTATATCCCTCCTACCTCCATAAAAGATTTGAGGTCGCTTATGATTCAAAATGCAGATACTGTAAAATCTGAAGCCATTAACAGAAAAGTAAAAAGATCAGAGCCAAGTACAAAGGAGGAGGGGGAAGGGAGAAGGAGAGTAATTATACCAGAGGGGGGAAAACTTAGATTAAAGAAAGCTAATGCAATTGAGAACAAAATGCAGCTCCGAACTCCCTGGTAGCTTGGTGGGCGGCTGCCAGCTCTTAAAATAACTACAGATTATTGCACCTCAAAGGCAGGTTTAGATGTCTGCTGAGAACTCACTGGCTATGGGAGCTTGGTCAAATCACTTCATCTCTCCTGGTTTCTGTTTCCTCATCTGTATAAGCAGGATTATCCCTCTCATCACAGTGCGCTGGAGAGAATGCCGTTAAAGGTAACGAGAGCAGCAGCAAGACCAGCACCCCATAGCACACGTTGTCTGCTATATAGTTCTGAGCATTTTACCTGGCTATCGTTCATCAGTTCCGAGGAGCCTATTTCAAATTCTAGCGTTTCTGACACCGATTGAATGAAAACCTAGCATCGTTGTTTATTTGACAGCATTTCCCCTTCTTATTGGATCTCAAGTAGCGGTGCATTGTGGGATAGATGAAGGAGGTTATTCGTATACTCAGGCCTCACAGGAGCTTTACAAAGTTGTTGGTGTGGTCCCATTTGAGAGGTAAGAAGACAGAAGCATAGCTAATATAAACGGCTCCTCTAGGGGCCGTGGCGGCAAACGGTGGAGCTATTTGACTCCATGGCCACCCTTGCCGCTCTTCAATTAATTATTTCAGCAACCAACACTACAACCAAACTTTCTCTGTGGGGACACAGGGGAATGTAGTGGAAAGGTAAGTGTTTGCCCCGAGTCAGGCTTTTCAGTGAGAGTACCAGCTCACGAACACGTCATCCTCTCTCGGGGTGTTGAGTGTATCAGTGCAAATGAACTCAGGTCATGGGGCAGAGAAGGGAAAGATGATTCATTTCTCCCGGCTTTTGCCGAGAGCTTAGCCGCGGGTAGGAAATGCCCTCAGAGAGAGGTATGCAGGATTGCCTGGCTCCATGGCTTGTCTCCTGTTTAGGATTTCAGATGAGCAACCTTAGCACAGGTTCTCTGCCCGGGGTCATTTATCATATAGATGGCAGACGAAGGTAGCAGATAGGTACTCTTAGGCAAGGCTGAAAAGTTACCTTTAAGGCAGAGACAAAGGAAGAGGCTTGGCCTCCTGAGGTCCCCTGCACACAAGCTGGAAGGGGAGAGAGACAGGAAGACCTGCAGAAGGAGAAAAGGGGAAAGGAACTGGAAAGAAAAAAAAATCTGTAAAGGAAATGCAGCTCCAAAAGCATCGAGATGGGTTCCCGTGTAGCCCAGTGGCAGAGCACTTGATTAGCACAGGAAGAAACCCTCAGAGAAAGAGAAAGTAGTCTTCCCATGAAAGTGGAGTGGGAGGGGCGGGGCAGCCTGGAGGGTGGATACCTGAGTTTGAGACCTGGTTGTGCAGTTGAGGAGCAAATTACCCACCTAGTCTCAGTTTCCTCATTTCACTAATGGGCATCATAACATTCCAGTGACTTACCTGTTAAAAGATCAATTAAGATAACAGATGTGAGAGCACTTTCCAGATGAAGTAATGCTGTGTAAATGCCAGTTGTTATCATTGTCTTTCTTTCTAGGCAAGTACCTGCTTTGTGAGCCTGGACAAGTCCCTACAGGGGAACAGAGAACACTGGTTATGGGACTTGCCCAGTTATAGGGGCAGTCCACAGAGGAGTGTGACTTAGAGCTCAGCCCTCCCCCTGGCTGGTATCTCACTTGTTCCTGGCTGACCCAGTGAAAAGGTTTGGTGTTGCCCCAGAAGATGCCCTCTTCCCTGGGTTTCTCAGGCTCTGCCCTGCAGTGGGGTCTACATGCTGGGTAGGAGGGCCTCGCCTCTGACCTTGCCTTCTCTGGCAATAAGACAAGTTTAGCAGCCGATAAATCAGGACTTCATAAACCATTCCAAACAAACACATTCTCACAACATTTCCCTGATAAGTTAGCTCTAAGATGTTAACCTGAGTAAAGTCTACATTATTTGAATGCTCTTCTACACAAAATGAGAACAGGGACAGTAATTTCACAAGCCTGACGCCAACACCCCCAGTGGATGCCCAAGACTTCAGATTCTACCCGTAAATGTCTATATTAGGGTTTAATATAAACTAGGCACATAAGAGATGAACAACCACAAATAATAAAACAGAACTGCAATAACATATAGTAACAAACGCTGCTTAAAAGTGAGGAATTGCTTATTTCTAGAATTATCCATTTAATGTTTTGAGACAGAGGTTTTCCACAGGTAAAGGATGAGGGGGAAGACTGCCTACAGGAAGTAGGCAGTGTTGCCTACAGGAAGAAGGGGTTCTCTGTGGAGGGCTGGTCTTGGCATCTAAGACCCTCTGGTCTGAAGGGCCTAGCAGCCTGCAGCCTGGGAGCACATGTTCAAGAGGAGGGCAGTGGTGTTAGCCGGGCCACGAGAAGTGGGCCCCACCTTTTCTGGCCTTCCCTCTGAAGGAGAAGGAAGAAGGAAGTGGGAGGAGAAGGAGGAGGGGAAGGAAGGACCCTGGGAAGCATAAAGAAAAAAAAGAAGTGCTTAATAAGACGGGGGAAGTGGGGGAAGAAGGAGAAAGCCATGGAACACAGCCTGCCCTGGCAACGAGGGGAGAACAAAGTAGCCATTTGCACAGGGAGGGTGCCCCCGGAGGGACCTTTCCGTAGACGGACACATCACCCACTCCTCTATGTCACTAGCCTTTCTGGAAGATGCCGGCCTTCCGAGCAGGGCCTGCCTTCTCTGGCAGCAGACAAAAGGCCATTTCTGTGTTACACAGAAAATGTGTTACTTTGCCAGAGGGTCGGGCAAGGGCTGCCCGGGCCAATCCTGGCCCAGTGTAGTGCTGGCGGAGGGGGCCTGTCAGTCACTAGGAGCCTGGCGTGAAAGGGGCCCCTTGTCAACTTCCCTTGCCTTTGAAGTGACTGGGATGGAGGTGCTCAATTAAAAGCCCATCAGTCTGTAAGTAAATCAACGCCTATCAGGCTTGTCACATCAAACAAACGATTATTACCCCAGCCCGCCCACCCCATTAATCTGGCTGTTCCCTCTTGACGGCTCAGGGTCAGGGCGGTGTAAATCCTGTACTGGATTCCCGCCACCTGGATCCGGATGAAAGCGTTGGTGCAACACACCAGGCTCTCAGGCATTTCCCAGGGCCCCTGGAGGGAGGGCAGAGGAGACCCAAGGGGTGGTGATGGAAGACTCTCCAAAAGACAGGGCCATGGGAAGCCACAAGAAACCAGGGAGACAGAAAGAGAGAGAGAGAGAGAGAGAGAGAGAGAGAGAGAGAGAGAGAGAGAGAGAGAGAGAGAGAGAGAGAGAGAGAGAGAGAGAGAGGGAGGGAGGGAGGGAGGGAGGGAGGGAGGGAGGGAGAGAATTGTCGACACCCCCCCCCACATTTCTGGAAGACAATGTGTTCTGGGTGAAATCCTTAGACCCCAGGTTCTGAGTCCCAAGTCAGACAGTAGATTCAAGTTCAAGGTGATTTTCTTCACTTCTCCTCAAGGGTCCCTTGGTCAAGGGAAAGAAAGATGGTAGAGAGGGTACAGGAAAGAGGTCAAAGTGCTGCTCTTCCGGTGTCGGGCATCAGAACTGGCACCGGCAGAACCCAAGGTGGTGTGAACAGGACACATCAGTGGTTCCCAACCTTCTTAATGCTGTGACCCTTTAGGACAGTTTCTCATGTTATGGCAACCCCCAACCATAACATTATTTCATTGCTACTTCATAGCGGTAATTTTGCTACTGTTATGAATCATAATGTAAATATCTGACATGCAGGTCATCTGGTATGCATCCCACATGAAAAGGTTCAAAGGGGTCAAGACCCATAGGTTGAGAACTACTGCATTAGACCCTAGCCACAAGTTCAGACAGTCTGCTGAGTCCCTAAGAAACAGTAGTTCTGGCAAAGTTCTCCAAGGTTCTCTGCTGGTTTGTGGTTTCTTTCTGCACCTGGGATCAAGCTCTTGGCTTTCCCCACTGCAGACTAAAGAAAACTGTGGGTAGGGAGAAAAGGCCGCATAGACTTTGAAAGGCAAGTGGTGAAGGGAGTGTTCAACCATATTGCCTGGTGAGGGAGGAGCTCAACCATATTGCCTGCAAAGACAAGATAGGCTTACTAGTGAAGGAAGTTCCAGGTCCCTTTCGAAAAACTTGCCACAGAGATGCCCCACTGACTTGTGACAGTCCCCATTTAAAAATGACAGTCACTTAGCATGCTTGTACACTTCTAGAAGAGTAATTCCTTAAAGAAAATGAGACTAGAACTGAATCAGAGGACCCAGGAGGAGAAACTTCTGGATTCACTTGAGCAGGGAGCTCTGCTTGCCCCGCCTTGTAGCTTGTGTTCAATTCTTACTGCACAAAAGGTGAACATTTTTGTTCCTATCTCCCTTTGGGGCAGTAAGAATTGCTCATGACAAATCCTGTAGACAGACGGCATCGGTGAACTTGCTGCTGCTATGACAAAATAGCTCGGGCAATCAACTTGTTAGGAGAAAAGACTCACTTGGCTCACAGTTTCAGAGGTTTCTGCTGATAGTCATTGGGTTCTATTGTGTGTGGGGGTGGTGGTTTGTGACAAAGCAAATCATGAGCCATGGTGTCTGTGAAGCAAATAAAGGGAGGGAAGAGACCAGTCTTAATAGATCCTTCAAGATCCTGCTCTCAGTGACATAATTTCCTTCTACCAGGCCCCATCCTAAAGATTCTGCCACTTCCAAAGAGTGCCGTGGGCAGGTGGCCAAGCTTTTCTTTGTACAAGGGCCTCTGTAAGGGATTTAAAATCCAAGCCACAACACAGACCACCACCCCAACTGCCTGTGTGGGCTTTCTCTCAAATGTTCTCTAAGGGGCCAGTTGCCCATCCTGCCAATGTGAACTAATTTGTCCTGTCATCAAGACCCAGCAGTGCACAGTGCCTTTGTTATCTATGTTGATAGACGTTGAGGCTTTTCCCAGGGGTGAGGAGGAATCAGGTGTCAGTACAGTGTGATTCTGTGCATGGTTCTCCAAGCATCTACCCCTCTGTACCTCTTGTGAGGGGCACAGTTCCCACGTCATCTATCAGGAATTTTACAACCTGCAGGTCCCTTCCTAAATCTTTGGAATACAGCAGTGAATATGATGTATGGGAATCTTTACAAAGAACCTGTGTGTTTTACTCTTCTTTGACGATTGTGCACTCGTTAGGCAGATAGTTGCAAAACATCTCCGTGTCTAAGTCACTTGCACCAGGAGTCAAAGATGAATTGGAAAGGCATTCTGTCCTCCTGGAAGAAAGTCACTGCTGTGGAATATTTAACTATGGAAAGGTGTGTTACTTTTTTTTATGCTGTGACTATTACTTTAACTGTGTAAAGGTGTGCTACATCTGTTTATACCGTATTTGTTTAATTATGTGAAGATGTGTTGCTGTTTCACGTTGCCTGCCTGAAGCACCTGATTGGCCTAATAAAAAGCTGACTGGCTAAAAGCTAGGTAGGAGAGGGATAGGCAGGGTTAGCAGGTAGAAAGAAGAAATAGAAGAGGAGAGAAGAAGATTGTGGAGAATGAGAGAGAAGAGGGAATGAGGGAGGAAGAGGGAGACACATGAGTCAGTCAGCAGGGCAGCTGCCAGTCATCCAGGCATGAAAGGACATACAGAATGAAAGAAAGGTACCCCCCCACCCTGGCAAAATGTAGATGAAGAGAAACAGGTTAATTTAAGTTATAGGGACAAGCATAAGGTAAGGCTGAGCAGTCATAGCTAATGTTAAGTCTCTATGCTTTTATTTGGGAGCTGGCTGGTGGACCAAAAGAAAGCCACAAGTCACAGCTAATGAAATCTAACTTGGTGCATTGAGCGGTAGGCACCATATGCTGGGAAAAATGAGATTGAGAGAGTTCAGAGGGAATATTATTTATTCAGGTTCTTACTGAAGGTCTAGAATTAAGCACAGTATTAGCTATTGTGTCATATCGGGTTTTTAATATGCTCCATAATGTAGTACCTTGTGGGCTTAATGTCTGTTGTTACTGGCTGTGATGACAATATAATCCATTGCCATTGTAACTACAACCACATCACAATACCCTTCTCTATCAAGCAGGTGTGTTTAACACCAGGAACTCTATTCCAGGTCTCCCCAGAGGTCCAGACATGTGAGTTGTGTTCCTTGTGAGAGGTAGATCAAGGCAGAGATGCAATTCAAAACCAGGCTCCAAATGCTGGCACTACTGCTTGCCTGCTGTGAGGCCATGGGCAAATCACTTGATCTCCCTGTGTGTGTTTCCCCATCTGTTAAATTGGGGTGATAGCAGCCCTGGCCTCATAGGGTTATATGACAATTAAATGCATGTAAATCATTTACCACTACAGATACTGTGTACTCAACAATGCCCGTTAGGATTACTACTGTACCTCAAAGCGGTCTCTCGAAGGGGAAATGCTAGGAAGGCACAAACCAATGAATATGTCCTCTTGCATGTTAGCATCAGCGAGTTGCTTACATCAATTTTATTTTAAAATTCTTTATTTTTATGTGTATAGATGTTTTGCCTGAATGTGCATCTGTGTACCATGTGTGTGCCTGGTGCCCATGGCCAGAACAGGGCATCAGATATTCTAGAACTGGAGTCCCATATAAACATATGTATACAAGAATTATAAGCCAAGATTAGTGTAGGAGAGTGAATATGTGGTGTTTCTTGCTGAGCTTGGAAAACCCCACTTAATACAAAAATTTCCAATTCTATCAGTTTTTCTTGAAAATTTCATTTTTTTCTTTATGGTTGAGTACAATTTATAGACTGTCTTTGAGATACTATTTTCACTGTCAATTCTGAGCTTGGAGTGTAACTCAATTGCAATGTATTTACCCAGTATGTATAAGGCCTTAGGTATGGTATCCCAGAGCTGCAAAATAAAACATTTATTTTGTAATCTCTCCCTCCCCTGTGTGTGTATATGTATGTTTATGTGTGTGTGTGTGTGTGTGTGTGTGTGTACATACATATAAACCACGCTGTCTGGTTTGTGCAGTGCTGAGATTGCACCTAAGGTTTGTGCATGGGAAGCAAGCTTTCTACCAAGTGAGACACCCCTAGTCTCACACTGAAATATTTCAATTCTTTATAAAACTCTCCAGCAGCTCTTGTGTGGTTTTCTCCCTTAGTTCTGCTAGTTTGCTTTATGTATGTTGAGACTGTTAGCATGTCTGTACAAATTTAGAATTTCTCTGGTTTTCTATTGAGTTGACCACTCAATCCCCGGGCGACATGTCTGTGCTGGTTTACCCAGCCCGATGCGTGTCTAGCTCCACCAGCTTCCTTCTGATTGGAGTTTGTTTGGTGTATCGTTTCCATCCTTTTAGTTCTAACCTTTTCCCTGTTACCTGCTCGTATGTAACAAATCATCCCAACAAGCATTTTTGTTATACTTATCGGCTTTATGGAGCAGTAAATTGGACACAACATAATGGAGGCCTCTTAGTGCTGTTTTATGTCAGTTGGAAAGACTCAAATGATTTGGAGCTGGAATAACTGTCTGGAGACTTCTTTATTTGTGTCTGGTACCTGGAGTTGGATAATGTGATGTGGGGCCCAGCTATTGAACTGACTGGAGTTCCTATGTGCGGTCTCTCCGTATGACTTTTTTTCTCTGTATTGTTTTGGAGGCTGTCGGTCCAGCCCGGCCTTGAACTCACAGAGATCCACCTGCCCCTGCCTCCCGAGTGCTGGGATTAAAGGCGTGCGCCACCACCGCCAGGCTCTCCATATGACTTTGACTTCCTTATGATGTGGCAGTCTTGGCAATCAGATCTCTTAAACAGTGGCCCAGATTGCAAAGAGTGACTGATTCATGAAAGAAAGCGTATACTGCTGCTACTTATAATCTGCCTCCCAGGTCAGTGTTGCTTTTGTCGTTCTTTGTGGGTGGAAGGAACCACAAACGGGACCAGACTGGTGAAGACAGGTGGGCCCAACTCTTAATGATAGATGTGCCAGAGGGTTTGCAGCTGTGTTTTATAAACTGCTCCACAGCTCTACCATGCTTAAGGTGTCGCTTGTAAGCACCAAATAGTTAAATTTTCATTCAGCAACTTCATTACATTTTAATTAGTTAATTAATTGTGTATGCAAGCTCGTATGTGTGTGTAGGTGAATGCACACCATGGTGTGTGGACTTGTGGGAATCAATGAACTCCTTTCTACCTGGTGACTGAAATTACATTATCAGTTTTGGTGGTAAGAACCTTCATCCACCAAACCTTTTCACTGGCTCAGTCTTTGTTTTTTAACTGAAGTCTTTGGTCCATTTATATTTAAAGTAAACTTGGAGATTATAATTTAAATCTACCATCCTGTCTTTTTTTTTTACTTTATTCCGAATGATTTTTGTTAATTTTTGCTTTCATTTTTTCCTACCTTGGAAGAGTTGTGAAATTGATCCCTCTCCCTATTCTAGTTGCTTTTTTTTTTGTAAAATTTTAAATTATTCTGTGATTACTCTGTAATCTTTATGTCATTGGTGCACAGCAGAGACTGGACTCTGTATTGTTTTAGTGTCTGTTTCTGAAGCGAGCTCAGTGATAAAGCAAGAGATTCCAATGTCTTTTGTTATTTTATTATAAACTACCATAAGTAGTAATTATATCACATCCTGAACAATTCGAGAACCTAACAACATGTGCCCTCCGTTTACCTGGCCCTTATTTTTTGTGCTATTTTAAGAATATATCTCATTCTGTCTATCTTGATTTTTATAAGATACTATGTTTTATGCAGTAAACACTAATTTAAATTCATCCATAAATTTTACTACTAGTACTGCTTAGCCATTTAGTCATTTCTGTTTTCATTTGGGATCTCCTGCCTCCCCAAATGCTTCTGGTGTTTCTTTCTTGTTTATACGCTAAATTCTGCTTTTGGTTTCTGAAAATGTCTTTGCCCTGGCTTTCATTTTGAGGGACATCGTCACTGAGCACAGAATTTTTAAGTTTTATTTTTTAGACTACTTCAGTGATTCTCTGTAACTCTCTTCTGATTTCACTTTTTTTTCTCTGTTGCTTACTTTGAGTTTTAACTATTAACTCATTTGAAACAATTTGTTTCCTCCTGCAGCTGCCTTTATGAATTTGTTATTGGGTTTTCACTTTTAGTAGATTTTATCCCAATATATACTGCTGTAGTATTTTTATATTTATCTTACATGGACTTAACAATTAAAAAATCTGTAGCATTACTTTGTTCTGTCTTCATCATTTTTGGGAGATTTTGCTTCATTACTATTCTCTTTCTCCTCTGTCTGAGAACCAGTCACAAATATGTTAGATGATTTTACTATGTATCTTCTCTGTTTTAAAAAAACTCTCCTTGTTTAAAAAAAAACCTGTATGTCTAATTTACTTTGAATTGCTCTATTCTGTTCTTAATCTCAGTAAATACTCTAGGATTTCCATTTCACATTTTTTAAAAAGAAGCAGACCACAGTTCTGTTGTAAGATCATCCCTCCTTTATTTTCTTAAATACACCAACGCTAGTTTAAAGTCTGTTAGATAATTTCAATTATGTCTTTGCTGTTTCTCTTCTCTGTTCCCCCCTCCTGTTTTTCATTCATTTGATCATACTTATTAGCAAGTCTGGTAAATTTCAGTTGAACTCAGTGTACAAAACTGTGGTCTCTAGATGATGTGTCTTTGTTTCTTTGTAAGTATTAAAGGCTGGTTTGTGCACAGGGGTAGAAGGCTTGCTCAGGATGCCCAAGGCCCTGGATTCCGTCCCTAGCCCTGTAAATGACAAAGCAAAAATTATTTAATTTTCTTGTGTCAGGGAGTTAGAGTGATCAAGTCATCCTGATGCTATCAAGGGTGACTAAGAGCCTTATTATGGCGTTCCCACTCTCAGAAATCTCAGAGACAGTTCACCTTAATGTAGGATGTAACTCATTTCCAGACAAGTAATTTTCCTGGGATCTCAACTAAAAATTCCCAAGTTTTATTAGATCACTCCCCACCGACAGCCTTGAACTCTGACCTCTGATTTCCTAGCTTTGTCTCCAGTCTGCTTTGTGTCTCATCATGCCATGACAAGGGACCCAGAGGAAAGGCCTCAGACAAAAGCAGGACTTATCTCAGATTCCTCCCTTTGTGCTCTTGGCCCTATTGTTTCTGCCAAAGTTTGTAACTTGCAGATGCTTATATGCTGTTGTCTTGGACATTTAGTTTACCCATTATAGTTGTTAGCAGTGGAAGGATTCATCTAATATCCTTAGCTTTGTTTGTTTGTTTTTGTTTTTTCCAGACAGAGTTTCTCTGTGTTGCTTTGGAGGCTGTCCTGGCATTTGTTCTGTAGATCAGGCTGACCTCAAACTCACAGAGATCTTCCTGCCTCTGCCTCCCGAGTGCTGGGATTAGAGGTGTGTGTCACCACCGCCCAACTTTCGTCTAATATCCTTTAATTAAATAAATATTTTGGTTAGTTAGGTGTGGTGGCATGTGCCTTTAATACTCATACTCAGAAGGCAGAGGCAGGTGGATCTCTGTGAGTTTGAGGCCAGCCTGGTCTACGTACGTAGTGAGTTGAAGGCCTGCCGGAACTTCCTGTTTCTCCATCTCTCTATGTATGTATGTATGTATGTATGTATGTATGTATATTCATACTACCTGAATGTATTTATATAAGCCCCTTTCTTGCTATATCACATTGTTGTATGAGTTTTGTATGTCTGGAGAACAACTTACTAAATTTAGAGGCTTGAGATAATAAATACTTATCTCACAACTTTTTGTGGATAACAAGTCTGGAATTAGCTTAATGATACAGTTCTGACTTAGGATCTTTCCTGACGTGAAGTCAAGCTATCAGGGGGTAATCTGAAGGCTGAAGTGGAGCTGGATGCTTTCCCTCTGGGTTCTCACATGTGGCTGGAAAGTTCTCACTGGGTATTGGCAGGAAGACTAAGCTCCTCCCTGTGTGAGCCTCCCAAGGTTACCCTGAGAAGTCACCTACCACATTTTGCTATAACTTGTCATATTGAAGCAAGTCATTGACTGTTGCTCCAAGTCAGGAAGAAGGAAGGGAAGAAGGAAGGATTTGTGAGTGATCTTTTCTCTTTCTTTCTTTCTTTCTTTCTTTCTTTCTTTCTTTCTTTCTTTCTTTCTTTCAACATTATGTTTCTAAGCTTCATTTGTATTGTTGCAAGTAGCTGTGATTCATGTATTATTTTATTACTTCACTATTACCCAGGGTGAATGGACTAAAACTGTATTTCTTTCACTGTGTTGATGAGGATCGTGTAGTTTGTTAGAATCTTTCTTTTTTGGGGGAGGGATCCTGATATAGAACACAGGCTGGCCAGGGTTCACACCCCTCTCTCACTTGTAGGACTCGATCTTGCTTGAACCTGTGCTGGCCCTGTCAGGGCTCACGGTCTCTGTGAGTTCATGCGTTTGTCAGTCCTGCTGTGTCCTTAGAACCACCCATCACTTCTGGCTCTTACATTCTTTCTGTCTCTTTTCTATAGAGATCCTTGACCTTTGAGAGGACTGGATGCTCCAAAGTCTCTCACTGTCTGCACATTGACCTTTTGTGGGTCTCTGTGTTAGCCCTCGTCCACTGAAAGGTGAAGCTTCTCTGGTGTGGGTTGAGCGAGGCACTGAGCTATGGCTATAGCAGTGTGTCACCAGGACTCATTGCACTGTGATGTCCCTTTAACAGAATCATATTGTTAGGTTTTCCTCTAAGCCCATGACCCATCTAGTCTCAGGTTCTTGGCTGCCTTAGCAGTGTCAAGTATGGGTACCATCTCAGATTAGAAAGTGGTTGGTTACCCTCATAACATTTATGCCACTACTGCACCAGAATGCCTTATATACAGGTCACTGTTGGAGGGTGCAGGTTTGTTTGGTGATACTGATGATCACCTTTCTCCACTGGTAGTGTGCAGAATACCTTCCAGTATCATGAATGCTAGTCAGTAGCATGAAGGCTTCAGTTAGGTACTACCTCACCTTCTCTGTGTTTGATGACATAAGTAAGTATTATCTTCATTAATAGGACTTTACCATCAGGTTGTATAGAACAAACAATAGTCTTGATAATAGTCTATAATGTTTGGGAATTGATCCTTCAAACAACCTCTTTGCCCAATGACTCAGCAAGATATAACCCATTGGTTTTATTTGGTGGCATAAGATATCTAGCTAGGGCATTGTCTCCCCTATTATTTGGTGACTCCATTTATATTTCTGTAATATAGCTATATATTTTAGGAAGCTTCTACAGTAGGGGGTTTCCATGTATGCATGATATATATATTTGAGACAGGGTTTTTCTCTCTACATAGTCCTGCCTGCCCTGAAACTCACTATGTAGATCAGGCTGCCTCAGACTCACATGGATCCACCTGCCTTTGCCTCCCAAGTGCTGGGATTAAAGGTGTGTGCCACCATAGCGAGTTCCATATGATTTTTCAATTGGCCTTTAATGTTAGCTGTTCCTTTTTATATTTTTTCTTTTACCTTTCTCTCCCATCCCATCCCTATGTAATCCTCCTATTTTAGTTTCCCCTTTATGTCTCTACAGCGCTATATTCTTTTCCCCTTCCCTAGGAGATCCTTTCCTTCCCTCTGGTCCAATACTGGATACCTAACCTCTGTGGTTACCCATATTGTACAACACATTTCAAAAGCTTAAAACATAACAACCACATATATGAGAAAACATGCAATGTTTGTCTTTTTGTATCTGAGTTACCTCATTCAGGATGATTTCTTATAGCTCCATACATTTACCTGTGAATTTCATAATTTGTTTTTCCAACATTGGAATAATATTGCACAAATGTACCATATTTTCATTATTCATTCATCTGTTGGTAGACATCTAGACTGTTTCCAACTTCTGGCTGTTATGAGTAGCTGTTATGGTTGAGCAAGTGTCTTTGTAATAGGATGTAGAGTCCTTTGTGTATTTCCCCAAGAGTGGTATAACTGGATCTTTCTTACATAATACTTTGAGGAATATTGGAGTTAGTTCTTCTCTGATGCCTTTGATTGTTGGGTAGATTTTGTGCTGAATCTATCTGACCCTGGACTGGCTTCCTTCCTTCATTCCTTCCTTCCTTGCTTCCTTCCTTCCTAAAAGATTTTTATTTACTGCTTCTATATCATTGTTTGTTATGAATATATTTAAGTGATTTAATTCATCTTGATTTAACTTTTGTAGTTTATACACATCCAGAAGTAAATCAATTTCTTTTAGATATTCTTAGTTCGATAGATATAGATTTTTAAATTATTTCCTTAATGTTTATCTGAATTTCCCTAGTATCCATTGTAATGTCTTCCTTTCAACTTCTTGTTTGTTAATTTGAATCCATTCTATATTTCTTTTGATTATTTTGACTAAAAGTTTGTCAGTCTCATTAATGTTTTCAAAGAATCAACTCTTGTTTTCATTTCTTTCATTATATTTTTTTCCATTTCTATTTCATCAGTTTCAGTCCAGATTTTGATGATATTTTCCTTTCTACTGTTTTGGATGTTGTTTGTTCTTGTCTTCCAAAGCCTTCAGGCGCATCATTAAGTTATTCATTTGATATCTCTCAAAATTTTTGATGCTTCTGTTTCTGTTCTGAGACTTATGTATCTGGAGTTAGTTTATTTTGAGCTTAGCTAGTAAGCGGGTACAATGTTCTTAGACATGCTTGCAGTGGACCAGTTCAATGGTCTAAGTAAACACAGTGAACTACGGTCTTATTCTATACCTTAAAGAAATCCAAGAGGATTTCAATGCTTCATTTGTCATCGTTTTGCTCATATGAGTGAGCAGGGGGCCTCACATCGAGTACACAAAAGCTGAGAGCCAAACAGGATCACTGATTCCCCATGGAGTGAATTGGAGGCAGCATGATAAGAGCAGATACATGTAGTCTTTCCCCAGAATCCAAGAACGGGATTGGAATGAAAACACGAGAAGATAGTGCTTGTGTGTGCTTACGTTACAGTGTCACAGGAAACATGTCTAGCTCCCAAATCCAGGTTTTCTGTTTTGATGGAGGCTGTGCCTCTGCGGTGGAAACTGTGAAGAGCAGAGGACGCACAGTGCATTCAGGTGGACCTGGGTGTGAATCTTGGCCTTGACACAGTAGGTTTTTACGGTGAACTTAGGGGGAAGTTCTTTCATTTTCTAATCTGCAAGACAGTCATGTTAGTACCTTCCTTACTAGGCATTATGTGTCAAGCTGTATTAGAGATCATAGGACAAGTACAGACAACATTACATGCTCAGTTAAAGTCAGTTTGTGTCCTTGTCAACACTATGTGGGAAACTTTTGACTACAAGGATGCTCTGGGTACCTCAAGAGGTCCTGAGTCTGCTATTTTGCTGTTCAGTGTGACCAGCTTGTGTCCCTATGCAAGTTATTAAGGGATTGATATTTCCCAAGGTCCAGTCCTTACAGTAGAGGGTTTTCCTCAAAGAGGGAAGGGAAGAGCTGATTCTAGTTAGGAGTTGGATGGTTAGATGAGGGCACCGTTTTCTATGACATACAAGCAAACACAAACGGATTGATGTTCCATTCAGGAGGGATTATTTAGCAGCTTGCTCTAAGGAAATCCAAACACAGCAGCAGATTTTCCTTTCTTGGGAAGATATTTCAGCTTTTTGGGGGAACATTTTCAGCCTTGTAAGAATGAGGACCTGACTTTGTTTTCTAGAATCCACATTAAAAAAAATTGGAGATATTAGCACATGTTTGTAATCCCAGCACAGGGCATCTGGAGACAGGCAGATCCCTGCGACTTGTTGGTCAGCCAGCCTAGATTATGGGGGTGAGCTCTAGGCCAGTGAAAGACCGGGACTCAAAATAATAGGTGGAAGGTGCCTTAGAAGTAAAACCCTATGTAGTCCTCTGGCTTCCACAAGCATGGACACACATGTGCATGTGGGCCTGCACACGCATATATGCACACATTTTCTTCAAAGCCAGTTCTGCTGACTTACAAATGCAGTGGCAGATGATGTACAAACAGGCCGAGGGAGTCTGTATATGTATTTGGCCCCAGGGGAAAGGATTGTAATTCACCATCAACTGACTTTTCTCTTCCTAGTCCAGGGGAGAGGTCCATAGTGCATGGGTCTGATCTGTGAGTAATTTGCAAAGTTCCTGGTCATATGTTCATGAATTTATGTTAAACATTTATCTCCCATATGTGCAGCACCATGTTCTGTGAGGTACATAAAACGTTATGTGTATAAAGATAATGTGTGTGCATGAATACACATATGCACACACATCTACAAGGAGCATTAAGTTTAGTCAGGTCCTGTATACGTCTTATATATGTGAAACGATAAAACAGGCCGCAGCGTCATTAGAGATGTGCCAGTTATGTTTTATGGGCACTCAGAAGGCAGGAGAAATTACCCTTGGGGAGGGTGTGAAGCTCCTGGCCTGGTCTTGTAGTCTCTGCCCTCAGCTTTTTCCCTTCAATTTCTCATATCGTTGACATACAATGGTGGGGATAGTGCGATCCTAAACACCCGAAACACCAATTTCAGCACATACCACATCTTTCAAACCTTTCAATGATTTTCTATTGCCAATTGTAGTGATTTCAAAGTCCCATCAGAGTGTTACACACTCTACTACTACTGTTCAGGGAATTTCTTCTCTGTTTTGGAGTAAGGGTGGAGGGGGAGGGTCAGTGCTCTGGATCTTGACTTCCTCATACTTTGTGGTTTGGGTTCCAAGTGCATTTTCCTGTGGATATGATGTATATGTGAACATTTCCTTGTTTATGTTTGGGCGGTAGAGGTCTGTCTATGGGGGCAGTCCTCTCTTGCCTCTGTCTGGGGCCTCTGGATTTCTGTAATGAGGGGCGTCCAGAATTAGGGTTTATAACTTGAGAGATCAAGGCCTTCCACACAGGGCCTTTGTTCTGTCCATTTACTGATGATACCCTACCAGTTTCAGGTTTGCGTAGGGAGCTTAGCTTGCTGACAAGGCTGTAGAACACACAACTTTGACTTACTCTAAAGCCCTGACCTGCCCTGGCCTACTTGCATGGCTTGAATTTTATTGATGCCCAGGAGTCTATATGGAGTTGCTTCTCTGAATCTATGCCTAACCTGGCCCCTGAATGTTTTCTATAATAGAGTCTACTGTATCCAACTGCCTATTGGACACCTTCACTATGGCCATCCTAGATTTAACATGGTCAAAGCAAGATTACTGATATATGTTAAACACACCCCAGGGCACATAGATGCAGCAACACTTACGGTGTCTGTTATATGCTAATCAGTTTAATGGCTACTATCTCATTTTGGTATAATTTATACATATATTACTTTGATAGCTGCCTAGCGCAGCATGCATGCGTGCATAGAGAGAGCATGGCTGCCTTGGTTAGCTCAGATATGCTTTGCTTGACACAGTCCAGCAACTTTAAGGCTTGCAAGAGGTTCTTTAGGTAAGGAAAGTCCTAATACCCAGCACCCCCTGCTTTATCACTGTGGTGGTTTGAATAATAATGGTCCCCATAGGCTCATACATTTGAATGCTTAGAGAATGGCACTATTTGAAAGGATTAGGAGGTGCGGTCTTGTTGGAGTAGATGTGCCTTTGTTAGAGGAAGAGTGTCATTGGGCATGGGTCAAGCCCAGGGGCTGTCACTTCTTACTGCCTGTGCTTCCAGAGGTAGAACTCTCAAGCCACTTCTCCAGCGCCGTGTCTGCCTGCGTGACGCCATGCTTCCCATCATGATGACAATGGCTAAACTTCTGAAACTGTAAACTCGCCCCAGTTAAATGCTTTCTTTTATAAGAGTTGCCGTAGTCATGGCAATAAATAATAACTGTGGCTTCTTGTTTCTTCTGGGTAGCTTCTGACTCTGGTTTTTTTTTTTTTTTTTCCAAGAGGGGAAGCAGTTTCTACCACTTTCCCTGCTGCCCGGAGTCTTGAAAATCACTAGCCACCAACTACTTGAGTCAGGATCATCCTGGGTACCCTGTGAACAGTATTGTTCCTTGAAATCTCCCAAACCCGGCTTTCTGGGGAGAGGGCCCAGAATTGTAACCTTTTAAGCAAGTTTCTCAGATTCTTCCTAAGTGCACTGTGGTTTGAGGATCTCTGCCCAAGTCTCTTTTCTCCATTGGTATTTCATCTAAAATATTCATGGGAGAGACATTCCAGGGAGCCCAGAGGAGTGGGAGCTGACTGCATTAGTCTGTCTCTTGTCCTATAACACCTGAGAGAATCACTTAGAGAGAGAGACAAGGTTTATTTTGGCTCATGGTTTTGGAGTTTCTGTCCACGACTGATTGACGCTGTTGGAAAAGTAATACATCACGGCTGAAGTGCTTGGAAGGACAAAATACACTTATATAATAGCCAGGGAACAGTGGAAGAAAGGGCTGAGGCCGCACAATTCCCTCTGAGCGCAAAATCATATCCCTGCTGACCAGAAGAGCTCACACTAGGTCTTAAAGAGTCCACTCCCTCTCAGTGGAATCACTTGGGGATCAAGCTGCTACCACAGGAGCCTTCAGGGACACTTATCCAAGACACAGCACTGACTCACAACACTCCTTTCTTTTGATAATTCAGTTTTTCACTGTTTAAAAAAATCATTAATTAATTTTACATACCAAGTACAGTTTCGCTCCCCTCCTCTCCTCCTGTCCTCTCCCCAACCTCCCTTCTTACCACCCCCTCCCCAAACCAGTCCTCTCTCATCTCCATTCAGAAGACTGCAGGCCTCCATGGCAGTCAACAAAGCATGGCACATCAAGTTGAGGCAGGACCAAGCTTCTCCTCCTAGAAATCAAGCCTGGGCGAGGCATCCCACCAAAGGGAATAGGTTTCAAAAAGCCAGCTCATGCATCAGGACAGAAAATGGTCCCACTGCTAGGGGCCCCGCAAAAGACTAAGCTACACAACTGTCACCCAGGTGCAGAGGACCTAGGTTGGTCCAGAGTCTGTGAGCTTCCACAAGCTCAGGTCAGCTGTTTCTGTGGGTTTCATGATCTTGACACCCACATAATCCCTCCCCCCTCTCTTCAACTGAAGTTGGCCCAGTGTTTAGCTACTCTTTACCACACTGAAGTTGCTCTGGGAGCCCCAGGACCTGGTGGCCACACTCAGCGACACACAACGCCTTTCTGAGCTGTATGATTGGTACCCACATACACTTTCCAGAACTACAACCACTACCCAACATTGTTTTCATCAGGGAAGATCTTTTCAAAATAATGATTTTCTCAGTGAGTTTGGTCTTGTTGGTCTAGGCATTTAATTCCTGTAGGTTGGTGAAATTTAGATATCATTATAGGTTGACCAATGTCCGGGTATGCCTGGGACCTGAGGGGTGCAAGAATTTCAGTGCCCAAATCAGGCTCTGGGAAGACTGGGATGAGCTAGTTACCTTAGCGATTGAATATGACTTTATAAGTCAGACTATGAGCTAAAATGAAATATATTATCAAATATTAGATTTCAATATTTGTGGGTTGTAAAATAAAGGAAACTGGTTTAGAACACAATGTACTTTTGAATTAGCCAGATGTTTGGTGAAGAATGGAAGTCGCTTTCACCCTTTAATGAAGGTGTGCTATTGACCATGTTGTGTGGGCCGCTATTCTTGTCAAGTTACATTGACAGTAATGGTAGGAACACGTTTGGGGTAAGGGATACTTATTTCAAGTCCTCAGAGAGGGATACTTTGTAAAAGATTTGTTTATTTGTATTCTTTGTTAGCACACATTCACTGGACAAAATGTTGGGGTTTGCTGTGCCATTTCCATCCTGTGTATCATACACACACACACACACACACACACACACACACACACACACACACATATATATGTATATATATATTTGTATGTATGTCCCTTCATGCCATTACTTCTCCCATCCTCCAATGCCATGCTTCCTCTTCTCAAACAGTTTTCTCTCTACTCTCTTACAGAGGAAAATCCATGCAATATTTGTCTTTCTGAGTCTGGCTTATTTCACTGCGCACGATGATCTCTAGTTCCCTCAATTTCCCTGCAAATGACTTAATGTAACTTTTTCTTCATGGCTGAGTAAAACTCCACTGTGCATCTTTTTTTATTTTTGCTTATTTTACATATTTTTAACTTTAATTTTTAGGAGTTCATACATGGGCACTCCACATTTTCTTTATTTATTAAGTTAATGAGCATCGAGGCTGGTTCATAACAGCAAGTTGTGATTATTGCTGCAATAAACATGGCTGTCCAGGTCCCTCTGTGGCGTCTTGACTAGATTCCTTCAGCCAGGTTCCTGGGAGTAGTATAACCGGCCCCTACGGTAGGTACGAAGGCTAATAATTGTCGTCAGCCAGCTTGATATGCCTGGAAAGAGGGTGCGTCAACTGAAGAATTGCCTTAATCAGATTGACCTGTGGGCACGTCTGTGGGCAGTTTCTTGATTGCTAATTTGATGTAGGAGAGTCATCCCTAGGCAGGTGAGAGTTGGATGTTTAAGGTAGCTGAATGTAAGCCGAGGAGCAAGCCAGTAAGCACTATTCCTCCATGGTTCTGCCTCTGCTTCTGGGGGAGTTCCTGCCCTGTCTTTTCTCAGTGACAGACTGTGACCCGGAAAGGTAAGCTAAACAATACCCCACCCCACCCCAGGCTTTTGGTCACGTGTTTATCACAGCAACAGGAGGCAAACTAGGATAGCAGACCTACTTTTACTCATTTTATTGTTTCTTTTTTGAGGACCATCTATACCTTCCTCCATAGCGCCACCATTTTTTTGTTGTTATTTTCTTGATGATCCCTGTTCTGACTTGGGCGAGATGGGATCCTAATGCTATTTTAACTTGTCTTTCCCAGATGGCAAAGGATAGTGAACCCTTTTTCGTATATCCATTGTCTGTTTGTATTTCTTCTTTTAAAGACCGTGAAGATTTCCTCTCATGCTGTAGGTGTCTCCTGGCTCCGTTGTTTCCTTTTATATGTAGAAGCCTTTTAATTTCATGCAATCCCGTTGTGGATTCTTGCGCTTATTTTCTGGGCATCTAGTTTTCTGGGAGGCTGTTTTTTTCTGGCATAACTGTGGTTTAGTGCCTTGCAAGCTCCTTAGTCATTAACGCATAGAGAGAGAACATAGAGGGAGCACATAGGGGAACACATAGGGGGAGAACATAGGGGGAGAACATAGGGGAAGCACATAGGGAGAGCACATAGGGGGAGCACATGGGGGAGCACATAGGGGAGCACAAAGGGGGAGCACTGTCTGTCGGGATGGAAGAGGTGACCCATGCTCAGCCTTGGAAGCTGACTTTGCCTTTCCCCCTCATCATCCTTCCAGTGGCCGGCATCTACACTGACCTCACAGTACACCACCTAATGCCTGTAATACTTTTAAGTTCCTACAAAGCATCTCAGCTCCTTTGGAATGATGAGAGGAAAACCATTTAGGTAGATTAAAAAAAACATATCATGTGACTGTATTTATCTTTCTACTGATGGTGGCATGAAATATATTTTTAAACATCTAAACATTTATCTAAAGATAAAATAATCTTTTTTTTTGGCATTATAGAGAAAAAGGCCCCTGAGAGCCCAGGTTCTATAAAAGTCATGATATGAGCCGGTTCTGTAGGGCAGCGGCTGTCAGCTACTGTGGGCGAGGAAGCAGACAGCTCGCACTGTCATTAGGGCAAGATGTGAACCTTTGGGAGCAGAACAATAACCCCGTGGAAACACAGCATTTAGTCTGCTTAGGAGAACCACAGCCATCTGCAGGCAATCAGATTAGTAGGGCGAGTAGCATTGGGACAGCAGTGACGCCTCCCCCACATACAAGAGACAAGTAAGATCACACAGTATCTGACCTCTTCTCTGACTTATTTTACTTAACATAATGTCCGTCCAGTTACACACATGTTGTGGCAAATGACATGATTAATAGGATTAAATCTTTTTGATGGGTGAATAATATTCCGCAGAACAAACACGTTCCTTATCCCATTACCAGTCCACACGCACCTCAGTTGATTCCATATCCTGGCTGTTCTGAGAAGTAGAACGGGAGTAACTTTCTAGTTATGCCTCAGCTCTTCTCCCTTTTCTTCCGGCTGGGTGTCTATTTAATGCTGCCACAAAAAGGGGAAGGCTCATGTTGGGGCTGGGTTCCTTTTTATGTTTAGAGTGGAGGTGTCACTCCGCAAAGGTGCTTAGGTTGTCCTTGCCCATCCGATGCGGTCTGGGCTATGTGGTTTACTCGTCTGTAACACAGGCAGCTGGGAACCGGGGTTCCTGACACTGTGGAGCGAGCGGCTCAGTGGCTCAGGGTTATTTATAGTAGAATTCTTGGGAGAAAGAAATAAGTGATCATGTCGAAGTCGCTGGTATTTTGACTTTTGTTATAGCAACTGAGTGTTTTGTTCCTAAGTCATAAGCAGAGCCCTGCTGCTTTGCAACCCTCTTTAGGTATTGATATGTGAAAAGGACATCTGGCCTCACTCTTTAAAAGACTTAAGTGTCTCCCGGCTTTTTATGACCCTGGAGACAGGTTGTGTTTAATCTTGACTCCACCCAGCCCCTGACAGGGCTCCTCCATGCAACAGGAAATATCTGTGAATGGGCAGGGTCTGTGGAGCGCCTGTTGCCAGGTTACATCTTCCTAGAAGGCTTTAATATGTAACCTTGACCTCATCGTCAACCAAGTTCACCAGGCTCTGCCTGTCACTCAGCGTAGTCTTAGCCAGATCTAAATTACCCTGTCCTGACAGCTATGGGACAAGGAAGGAAGACAAGTGTCCCCTTGCTGCTTGCAGGAACCTGCTCTTCTGTCCTTTACAGTTTTGGGTTGTTCCTTACATTTATTTTTTCCTTTGTATTATATGTATGCATGTCTGTCTACGTGTGGGATCAGTGGAGGCCATGGAACTGGAGTCATGGTGGTTGGGACCTGAGTGCTGCTCTGAACTCTGGTCCCCTGGAGGAACAGTACCCACTCTTAGCCATTGTTATCTCTCCAGTGCCACTGCTGAAGGGAGTTCCTCTCAGTCTTCCCAGGGGCTGTGTCTGTGAAACTTCTTAGAATATAATTTGGGAAGTTTTGTGTGTGCATCTGCACAGTGGAGAACAATGGGTAGTTTGTGAAATGGTGAGAGAGATGGGAGAGAGGGAGGGAGAGAGAGAGAGAGAGAGAGAGAGAGAGAGAGAGAGAGAGAGAGAGAGAGAGAGAGAGAGAGAGAGAGAGAGAGTTGATGGGTGGGTGCTCCCACCAATGGAGACAGCCAGTGAACTGTAGAATGGAATTCAGTGACAAGGCCCTGCCATTTACTGGGGGTCTGTGTTCTTTGTGACCAGCACTTAATTCTTACAACAACCCTGAGGAATAGGTATTCTTTTTGAAGTGGCTGCTCTTCTTGCCTCTGTGAGAACAGCAAGGGAAGGGAGGGTTATCTTGACTCTG
This sequence comes from Mesocricetus auratus, assembly GCF_017639785.1. Lineage (NCBI taxonomy): Eukaryota > Metazoa > Chordata > Mammalia > Rodentia > Cricetidae > Mesocricetus > Mesocricetus auratus. The sequence goes on from NW_024429207.1 coordinate 24,467,917, forward strand.
TAGTTTCATGATGGGGAAGGCATGGTGACTGAAGGGGCCCTCTCTGTCCCACAGACCCAGGGGCTTGTAAGAGCTCATACTGGAAGTGGAACCTAACTGGAGCCCTCAGAGACCTGTCCTAACAGCATGTGTCAGCCAGCCAGACCATGGGCTTCAAAGGTTCCCCAGCTTCCCAAAACAGCACAGCAGTTGGTGACCAAGAGTTCAAACACAGGAGCCTGTGGGGGGCACATGGAGCTCATAGTCTGTCAGTAGCATTTACTGCGCACTGTTTAACTTTAGTGGGACCTTTTCCACACAAAATAACTATGCCCTTTGTTTTGTCTGTAAGAGATAATGGGAAAGTGGCAATTCTGTAAATATTTGGTTAATCTGATAGGAACTGGCCACTCAGGAAATGCGAGCGAAGGAATGGTCTTTGGGGACTGGTGTAGCTGAGGTTTCCCATCTGAACAGAGACGCTGGCTTCTGCCGTCCCAGGCTTCCACAGTCTGCTCACTGAGCAAAGCCGGCAGCACTGCTACCAAGCATGCCCTCCTGGGGGAGGAACCAGACTGCAGTCAAGGAACCTTGTGAAAGTTGTTGGAGCCTTTTCAGTTTAGCTCCTTGTTTTCTAATGGTTCTTTGAATAACAACACAGACTTTGAGATTAGCATTCTAAGCCATCCTCCTTAGCTACCTCCATTCCTTCCTTTATTCCTCCCTCTCTTCCTCCTTCTCTCCCTTTCTATCCCCCCTCGGTTTCTTTCCCTTTCCCTGTGCCCTTCCTTCCTTCCTTCCTTCCTTCCTTCCTTCCTTCCTTCCTTCCTTCCTTCCTTCCTTCCTTCCTTCCTTCTTTCCTCCCTCCCTCCCTCCCTCCCTCCCTCCCTCCCTCCCTCTCTCTTTCTTTCTTTCTTTCTTTCCCGTATAGCCCAGGCTGGCCTTAAAGACTCACAACTCACCCCCCACCCCACATTCCCACCTTAGCTTCCCAAGTGCTAGGGTTACAGGTGTGCACCTCCACACCTGGCCTCTAGATTGTTTTTATCCTTTAAAAACAACCTTGCTTCTGTAAAAGTCCCTTGCATCGTGTAAAAGCCTGGACTTCAGCATTTTTCTTTCCTTCTACAGATTTTGCCCACTAATTTGCATGTGGACCAAGCCATGGGAAACAGAGCTCCTTTTGAGTAGCACTGACTTCTCGGTTAAAAATTAACAACTGTCCGAGGCTAGCAATCAAATGTATTGCCTTCTTATCTTTTCCCCACAATTAAAAATGTGCAATATAACTGTGATGAAACTTTATTTTTGTCTCTCCTCAGGCTAGACGGTGAGTTTAACCATGTGTGTGCTGGAATCAGTAAGAGGACTCTGCACACAGTCACATGCATCCAACCACCTCCTGCCCTGCACCCCACTCTTGGTAATGCTTTCCTCTTTCCCTACAGACCAGAAATTGCCCACGACGATATGGGGATGTGGCTCCTCTCCTAGGACTGCCTCCACCGTGTGCTCTTGTGGTGTCCGCAGAGGGTGGGTTGTCACTGTTTGCCTCTCATTGCGGGAGGGATGGATTCTGGCAGGGCTCTGCCTCTTGGTTGTGAAGAACAGCTCTCCTGACAGCAGTTGTGTCTGCTGGGCATTCTGTGGGCGGGGTTCTTGTTCCTTTGTTTACACCTCACCCTTACCAGTCCTTCTTGTTCTTCCCAAGATTTCAGAACAAGCTCTGGGGCAACCCAGCAAGAGCTGGAAAAGAGAGGCCAACGACTACTTTACAACAACAACTCTATGGTGACACCTTATACATCATGAAGTCTCCCCATTTAAGAGCACAGTGAGTGGGCTCATTAAGATGATGTCATGTAGCCATCGTTAGAGTTGCTGGGATGTCTCCATCACCCTGTCCCCTATTCAGTCACTACTCTCACCTCCAGCCCCAGGCAAACACTGGACTGCTAACTGTACCTACCGAGTGGTTCTCTTTAGAAAAAAGGAAATACAATATTTGCTCATTTAATGCTAACTTCTTTTATTTAACACACACACACACATTTTGTGGTCTACCCATTTATTATGCATAACAACGGTTCTCTTCTTGCTATGCTCCAGTGGTGGCCACTGGATAGCTGCATCACATTTTTATCCCTTTGTCATGGATATTTACGCTACTTCCAGTGTTTAAGCACACTGAAGAATGCTATTATGAACATGAGGACATAATTGCTTGAGTCTCTGCCTTCACTCTCTTTGGGTAATATGTAGAACTGGAGTTATGGATCATATCATGACTCTGTTTAGGTTTCTTAGTGAGTCACCATGCCATTCTCCACCGCAATTGCACCATTTCCACCAGCAAAAAAAAAAAAAATTATCTTCCTTCCCCTCCCTCCCTCCCTTCCTCCCTTCCTCCCTCCCTCCCCTCCTATTTTTTTCTTTTTTAAAAATTGAAAATAGATTTATTTCATGCAATATATTCTTATTATGGTTTCATCTCTCCCAACTCCTTCCCAACTTTCCATCCACCTAAATCCACACTCTGTCTTTCTCTCTCTCATTAGAATACAAACAGGCATCAAAAATAATAAAATATGATGAAATAAAAACAAACAAACCTGAGTAGGTAGAAACAAACAGAAGGAAAAGAGCCAAAGGAAACCAGGACAGCCTCCAAAGCCACAGAGAAACCCTGTCTCGAAAAACCAAAAAAAAAAAAAAAAAAAAAAAGAGCCAAAGGAAAAGCACGAGAAACACATAGAGATGCGGAGACACACGCATTTGTACATACAGAAATCCCATAAAAACAGAACACCAGAAACCATAGCATATATGCAAAATACCTGCAAGAAAAAATAATAAAAAGTATGCCCAGACAAAGGATTACAAGACAAGGAATCTCTAAAAATGCCATTGAGTTCTTTTGGTGTTGGCCATCTACAGCTGGCCATGAGGCCTGGCGTTAAGAGTGGTTTGCATACCAGTGAGACTCTGCTGGAGGAAACCGATTCCTCCTGTGCAAGCAGTTATTGATTGGAGGTAGTTTCTGGGTTAGGCAGGGGGGTAGATGTCCGTCTCTCCTCTCAGTATTGGGACACCATCTGGCTTAGACCTGTGCAGATCCTGTGAATGCTGCCACTTTCTCTCTGCATGTGTCACCCCCTTTTTTCCCTTTGCCATTTCAGTGGATGTGAACTAGCTTCTCATCATGGCCTTGATTTTTTTTATGATTAATCATGATCAACTTTATTTCATAGCCGGGTGGTGGTGGCTCATGCCTTTAATCCCAGCACTCGGGAGGCAGAGGCAGGCGGATCTCTGTGAGTTCGAGACCAGCCTGGTCTACCAAGCGAGTTCCAGGACATGGTCCAAAAAACAATACAGAGAAACCCTGTCTCGAAAAAACAAACAAACAAACAAAAAACAAAATAAAAACAAAACAAGACAAAAAAACAACTTTATTTCATATGCATATAATCCATTTGAATATGTTCTTTAGAGAAATGTTCAGTCTGTTGCCTATTTAGACATTATTTTTTTTTCTGTTGCTAAGTTTGGGGGCTCTTTATAGATTCTAAATATCAATCCATTATCAGATATACTACTTACAAACCCTTGCCTTCCCTTCTGTGTACATTTTTATTCTGTTGATGGTGTCATTTGATGCATAAAAGCTTGTAACTTTGATGAGATCTAACTTTTTTATAATTTTTTTCTTCCTGTGATTTTGGAATCACGTCTAAGAAAACACTTCAAACCCAGTGCTATGAATACCTTCTCCTTTGTATTCTTATAAGAAACTTATTTACCCTGATACCCAAAACACATTAAAGAAAAAGTTTCTCTTATGGACATAGATGTGAAAAAAAAACCCTTATTGCTTTGATTTTTAAAGTGGGTTTGGTGTTGTTTTTAATTTCTTTCATTTTATTTTATTGTTATATATATGGATGTTTCTCCTCTGTACCATGTACATGCCTGGTGCCTCTGGAGGTCAGAAGAGGGTGTTGGATCCTATCTATAACTGGAGTTATAGATAGTTCTAAGTGGTAGGACTTGAACCCTGGTCCTTTGAAAAACAGCCAATGTTCTTAACTGCTGAGCCATCACTCCAGCCCATTTGTTTTTTTCTGTTATGGTTGACTGGCCTTTGATCCCATTTTGGGATTATTTTGTATTTTGTGTAAGGATCCAATTTCATTTTCTGCATGTGGATATTCACGATGAATTGTAAAGACTTTTGAGTGGTTTTGGCACCCTTGTCAAGATCATTTGAATACATATATGTGTGTGTATATGTGTATATATATTCACAGACACACACTAGCACATCACACACACAGGCGGGTTTATTTCTCTATTTTCTCTACTGATTTCTGGTTATTTTTATTCTGTCAGCACTACACAATTTTGATTGCCAAAGTTTTGCAATATGCAATAAAACCTGCAAGTGTGAGCGCTCAGATTTTTTTTTCCGATTGCTCTGGCTGTTTAAATTCCTTTGAGAGTCCATGTGGCATTTAGGATGATTTTGTTTTTTGTTTCTGAAAAAAGCTATTGTTTGGGTTTTGCTAGAGATTGCATGGAGTCTATAGATTGCTTTGGGTAGTACTGACATATTAAAATTTTTATCTTTTGGCCCACGAACAATGGCTATCTTCCTATTATTTTTGTCTTTTGTCTTCTTTCATTTTTAAAGGATCTCTCTCTCTCTCTCTCTCATTGTTTATGTGTGTGTGTGTGTGTATGTGTGTGTGTGTGTGTGTGTGTGTGTGTATAAGGTACATGTGTGGTAATGCATGTGTAGCGGTCAGACGGCCATCTTGGGTATCACTGTTTGAGATAAGGTCTCTTACTCGCTGCTGTATATACCAGGCCAGGTGGCCTAGGGACTTCTGGGGATTCTTCTGTCTCCTCTTCCCATATTGCTGTTCAAGATCTCAGGTCCCCTGCTTGCCCAGCAAGGGCTTTACCCAGACAGCCATCTTCTCAGCCCATCCTTAATGTCTGTTTCAAAGCAATCTGGTTTGTATAAGAATACAGCATTCTGTGTTAATATTTTTAAGAAATTAATTTCTCATCTGACATCTGTTGCCACATCTCTGTTCCCACTGCTTTGTACCTGGTTGTGTCTGCCTCTCCTCCACCTTGACTCGTGGAAGTTTCAGAGACCATCTCTTTATGATTTTCTTCTGTCTCACACTGGTATCCCCTGACAGAACTCTCTTTTTATTCACTTTACTTAGTCACCTGCACTTGAATTCCCTTGTAATCTGATTCTGAGAGGGGTTTTTTTTGTTGTTGTTGTTGTTGTTGTCTTGTTTCTTTGAGATATGGTTTCACTATGTGGTGATTTTGAGACATGTAGTTAAATGTGTGTGTGTGTTTCTGGGGATTGAACCAAGGGCCTTCTGCATGCTAGGCAAATCCTGTATCACTGAGCTGTCTGTCTCCCAGATACAATCTCTCCATCAGAGAGTAATTTTCATCTCACATTTTCTCTAAATGAAATTTTGAATGTTGGCCTTTTAGATTTATACTGGATTTTAAACCGTTTCTTCTTTCAAATAATATAGCCACTAACTTCTAACGTATAGGAGATTTCCTTAACTTTTAACTATAATCTTCACGAATTTTAGTTTCTATTAGCAGTGTCTTACTTTTAAGCTGGCACTTGAGGCAGCATTTTCTTTTTTCTTTCACTATGAGAAATCATTTTTTTTTTCTCTCTCTGAGAATATGATGGCCCTGTCTGCTTTTCTTCCAAACACTTTTCCTTGTGTTTGTTTTTGATTATGTCTTCTGTGAATCGTATTTCCTCACTGTCTCTCCCTGCTCTAGTGGAGTGTGTGTGTGTGTGTGTGTGTGTGTGTGTGTGTGCTTCCCTAGGGAGACCAGGTTGCCAGAGGCTTTCTCCTTGTGTCTCTTGTGTGTGGGGGGTCTCATCCAGACTGGGAAAGGGCTAGGCAGCCTCCACTGCAGCTGTTCTTGATGTGTGGGAGAGCGTTCCAGAGCTGGCCTCCCAGAGACGGACGACAGAACCAGGCACCTGCATTTGTTATTTGGAGTCAGTGTCCTCTGGGGTCCCTGTTTTACTCTGCCTTATTCCTGAAAGTTTATCAGCCCCTGCCTTGAGTTCAGACTCTATTTGATTTAATTTTTATTTTTTTTAAAAGATTTGTTTTTGTGTGTATGTGTGTCCATCTATAGAGGCCAGAAGTATTGGATCCCCTAGGGCTGGAGTAATACCGGTGGCTGTGACACCTGATTTGGGTGCTGGGAATCAAACTATGGTCCTGTGTACAAGGCAGTAACTAAGAGCACTCTTCACGGTAGAGCCGGCTCTCCAGCCTCAGTCCCCCCTCCCCAGAGAAAAGACTTCCGGTTTCCTTGAGCAGTGGGTCTAGACTGAGGCACAGCTGCCTACCCTGGGGAGGCTCCCTGGGAATCCTTGTGGTCGGGACACAGACTTCCTGTCAGCTCTCTCCATCCTGCGCATTCTCACAGGCACAGGGTTACTGTTTGAAAGTGTGTATGTATAATGTGTTGTCGATTTCAAATCCCCCCAAGCACACACATGCTAATGTTTTGGTTGTGAGCCTGTAATAGCTGAACTGTCTCACCAGCCCGGCTCCCCACATACACTTTGTGTTTAATATCTGATGGCACAAGTCCTTCCTAATCATTCTTAGATATTTTTATATGATCCTAAAAGATTTTAAAGTACTTTATATTTTATAAGGAACAGTATAGATTTATACATATTTTCTAACAAGTTAACTTAGTTTTCCAAATCACCCTATTGGGACTTTAATTGGATTTGTATTCTTTCTGTTATTCTCAGAGCCTGGCCATGGGCCTGGATCATGCTAGGCTTTCAAGAACAAACAAACAAATAATCCTTAAATGCCACCACAAAACATCCGTTAAATGGAAACAATCCTGGCATCTATTCTTTCTATATCACACGGTCCTGGCTAGCCTGTACTTGGGTTACACACCAACTGGTATCAGAACAGAAGGACTTGTTGCTTTTTTATTTTTGTTTTAATTTTTATTTTTTTATTGAGATAGGGTCTCCATGTGTATCCCAGACTGACCTGGAACTCTCCAGTCTAAGCATGCCCAATACTGTACTCATAGTCTTGTGTCTCCGAGCCTAGCTATTAGCTAGGACTTTTTAATATCTCACTTGTATCTGTGTAGCGATTCTTGGCAGCTATGCACAGTCCAGGCTGAAGGCTATTGCAGTGCAAATGGACGATGTTGCAGCCACGAGGTTAAAGAGACTTCCAAAGACTGAGTCCATCCTTTGGAAACCGGAATGAGCTCCCCTCGTGGGACAGCTGGCCAGGCTTCTAGTGCAGCCTGGTGGGCATGTGTATGTTGGGACAGAGGGATGCTATTCAGATTATTTCTGCTTCTGCCACAGGAGGGACTGTCATGGAGGCTGGGATGTAAGTGTAACAGGAGGCTGTTCTATCTGCATGGACTGATCCACACAGAGGCTAAGTAATAAAGTTTATTAGTGTCCTTGATTTCATGTGACATATTTCCAGGGCAATTACTCTGAGATCATAGTGTTCATAAAATATGACAGAAATCTTTTAAGTGTGAGCATAAGTTCTGAATTAATGTAATAACCCAATCTGGGAAAAGGCTAGTGGCTCCAAGATTATGCACAGGACTGCTCCATCTCCTCTCCATCCGGCCCCATTCCTGGACCTCTCTTGAAAAGTCCTTCTTGTGGGCTCTAGCCATCCAGCCTATAGTTGCAACCCAGACTTGGCCTTTTCTCTAGCAGGGTTGGACCAGGATGTGTTAGAGTCTGTCTATCACCCAGGTGCCTGTGAGGAAGCCTGATTTTAGTTCTCACTGTTCCTGGCTCCAAGGTATTCGATTGGGCTGATCAATAGGCCCTGGGCACAGTTTTACTTCCTCTGATAGACTGGGAGGCAAGCGGGAGTGTGGCAGCCATAACCCTGGAGGCTGGGGTTGCCCAGCTGCCCCACTGCATTCTTCCAGGCGAAGAAGCAGAGTAGCAGGATGAGGGCCTTAACTATCGGATGAACCTGGAATGACAGTGTGAAGCCTAGGTCCTGGTTCTAATTTATGCTGTGGTGGCAGAGACAAAACAACAATCACAACACATTCCACAAAAATTTCACCAAGACAGAAATGAAAAATGGAGAAAAAAAAATGAGTGTTTTAGCTTAACCAGTATGACATTTGCTGCTTCTGTCAGGGGGTAGCCTGTGGCCACCACATACCAAAGAAACCTGCCTCCCCCTCCCCCTCTCCGTAGCCTGGGCTTATCTCCTTGCTCACTCACTGACTTGCCTCTTTGGAAATTCTGGGTCCCTCTAGATTCTTCCTGCCAAGGAAAGCTGGGATACAGGACCAAAGGAACCTTCTAGTCCTCAATTCCACATCCAAGCAGAGATGAGAGAGGCAACCTGGGCTATGTGCTAAGACTTCCGAAGTAGGTAGCTTCTGGTCTTAAACCGGGAAGATTTGCTAGCTTGGCATCCTGGAGATTGTGTTACTAGGTGAGAGGCATGGTGTTCTACTGTCCTCAGTTCTCCCTAGGAGCACTGTTCTAGTTTGATTTTGCCATAAAACCCTGGCCAGAAACAACTGTAGGAAGGAAAGGATTGGTTTGGTTTATAATTCTGGGTCATGCTGTTGAGAGAAGTCAGGGCAGGAGCTCAAGCAAGAGTTGAAGCAGAGACCACAGAGGGATCTGGATAACTGTCTTGCTTACAACACGTGCTTAGCTGGTTTTCTTACATAGCCAAGGGGATAGTGCTGCCCACAGTGGAATAGACCCTCTTACATCAACGGTCAAGAGACTCCTCCACAGACATGCCCACAGGGCGATCTAATCTGAGTAGTTTCTCAATTGAGATTCCTTTCTCAGGTGACTCTAGAGTCCAGGCTGTGACAAATTGATAAAACTAACTAGGCTAGGTACCATGGATGGCTAACATTCCTGATTCAAGTTTCTATATTACAGAAAGTGCTGTCAATGAGAGCTCAAGGATTTAACAACTAACCCCACATCTTTCTTTTTAGGATAGAGGTTCTCAATCTTCCAATTGCTGTGACCCCCTTTATACAGTTCCTCATGTGGTGACTTCCAACCATACAATTGTTTTCATTGATGTGTCACAACTGTAATTTTGCTACTGTAATTAATCATAATGTAAATATCTGATATGCAGATGGCCTTAGGCAATCCCTGTGAAAGGGTCATTTGACCCCCAAAGGGGTCATGACCCACAGGTTGAGAACTGCTGTTTTAGGGAGAAGCCCAGAGAATGACGGCAGCCACCATCCACCCTTCTCCCCTTCCCTCTTTATTTTCTTCTTTCTCCCCCTTCTCTCCCTTTCCTCCTCTCTTTCTCTCTTCTGACTTCCAGGTCTTCCTTCTTCCCTCTTCTCCATTCCTTGCTTCCTTTCTGAGACAGGGTCTTGCTGTTAGCTCTGGTTAGCTTCACCTTCCTCCTTCCTAGAGAGCCCTGGGGTTACTGGTGCGCTACCACACCAGACTGTGTTCCTGTTTGCCATCCTCCTTTATAGCTTTTGATGAGAAGGCTTAGGAAGACACCTACACATATCCTACAGATGCTGCCAGGGTCTCAGAGCTCAACAGACGTGTATCTGACAGAGGACTCTCACCAGCGGGGTTAGGAGCCACCCTTGCTCTGGGTCAAAGGTTATCTGCTGAAAAACATAACCACCCAACCCTTCCCTTATAACCCCAGGGTAGAGAAGGAGGGGAAGACAATGTTCTTAGCTCTCTGCCTCTTGGTATTTTCAGTGTCATCACTGAGATGTTCATGTCCTTGTGGTGTAATGGCCTCCAAAAGTCAGCCTTACTATTCAGGGTTGGATTCCTCCTTATCCTTGAAGCAGAACCCATGGACCCAGGAATTTTGCTTATTATTTGTTTAGTTTTGAGACAAGGTTTCATGGCTTAGACTGGTCTTGAACTTGCTATGTTGCCGAGAACTTCTGGGCTTCTGATCCTCCTGCCTCAGCCTCTTCAGTGCTGGAATTACAGGCATGTATCATGCCTGTGTTGCCTGTGGGTTTTTTTTCTGTCCCACCAGCCAGCTCTCAAATAATGACATGAAGACTTATTTTTATTTTTCAAGACAGGGTTTTCTCTGTGGCTTTGGAGGCTGTCCTGGAACTAGCTGCCTTGCCTGCTGCACAGCCTGTATCTGAGAATGTGCAGAGGGTGTCAGGATTGATGAACAGAGACCAGTTCAATGATGTAAAGAAAACTTTAAGCAGGCCCCAAAAAGGCTCAAGAAAACTTTCCAAGAAAGGCTCCCTCCAGAAAAGCTTCTGCTCCCTCCTTACCCTTGGCTGGTTCTGCTCTGACACCAGAGACTGACTTGGGTGTGTCAGAAGAGGCAGTTAGTCTTTGGAAAAGGTCAAGGTCAGGGCGGTTCCATGGGCCAGCCCTTTTCAGGAACTTATTGCCCCAGGCATTATATTGTTTTTAGTAAACATTGTCTTACAGCTGCCTACTCCCAGGCTGATGGGGAAGTGGGTCTCTGCCCAAGGTCTGTTGTCCCCACACTAGCTCTTGTAGACCAGGCTGGTCTCGAACTCACAGAGATCCACCTGCCTCTGCCTCTGGAGTGCTGGGATTAAAGGCATGTGCCACCAATGCCCGGCGAAGACTTCTTATTAATTATGAAAGCTTGGCCTATAGATTAGTTATGAAAGCTCTGATAGTTTATAGTTTAACCCATATTTTTATTAATCTGTGTTCTACCATTTGGCCTTTTTACCTCTCTCCCATTCTGTGTGTCTAACTTGTTCTGCCTCGTGACATCTTCTGTGTGCCTCTATTATCTCCTCTTCCTCTCTCTACAAGGAAGTTCACCTATCTATCCTGCCTAGCTATTGACAGTGTACAAATATGCTGCAACAACCACGCCTGGTTTGCAATATGGGTAAATGCTGGGTATGCCGTCAGGTGGGGAGAGGTAACTAATTACTGCATTCTAACAGCACTGAACCACGATTGTCTTTGTGACACAGCTAAGCTGGGCTCCTGCTTGGCTAGCTCCAGTTTGCCTCCTCATTAAAGCTTTCCCATCGTGAACAGGCAACAGCAGAGTCCCCGTTATCTCCTACTATGTTTATGAATTGGAACAGGCACTCAACACTCAGTGATAAGTCCAGTTCAGTCTGTGCGCTGCCTTGCTTTGTTCTTTTGTCAAATGAGTCTTGTCTGATCTGCAAATGCTGACCCTGCTCCAGGCTGGCAGTATAGGGATGAGTGTCTCAGTGAGTTCATGTCTGTTTAAACAAGGAATCATCTGTGGTGGAGTGAGGCTTGGGGTTGGGACGAGACAGGTTTCCTGTCTTTCTCTTAAGCTGGTAGAGTCTGTAGAGCTAGGGCTCCAGGGCATGCTGCCTTGTGGTGTCCCATGCCTACTTTTGCCTGGCATGCTGAGGTATGTACTGTCCAACTCTTTACCTGCTCTCTAGCCTCTGACCTGTTTTCTGTCTGGGCACCCCTCCGGCTATAGCACTAGCATCCCATTTCTTTATATCTAATACCCAAATCCTTAACAAATTATCTCTAATATTATCTTCTGTAGGACGGTAATGCCTGCACCTCAGTTGGATGTCTCCTTCCCTCACAGAGCCCATGGACATCTTAATGCATGTTTCTTTAGTAGCATTCCAGCAGTAACTTGATGCACTAGCTTCGCCATTGTTGTAGTGACAAATAGTCATCAAGTAAGTGACTTAAGAGAATTAAAGGTCTGATGTCCAGCATGGACTTCAGTTGTCCATGAATGAAGGTGTCAGTCGGGCTGAACTCCCTCTGGAGGATCTAAGGGAAAAGCCATGATGCTGTCTTCTGTCGTGGGATTTTTGTACACTGTGTGAAGATGTATTGCTGTGGTGGTGATAAAGAGCTAAGTGGCCAATAGCTAGATAGGAGGGGCTAGGCAGGATTTCCAGCTGAGAGAGAGACAAAGAGAGAGAAGAAGTCAGAGGGATGAAACCAGGAATGCTGGAGATGCCAATGGGATGTGGGACAAAGAACAAGTTGAACACACGGGACAGAGGAAAGGTAACTGAGAGACCCTGGTCAGGTTTGTAGCTGGAGCTGTACCTGCTCTGTCTTTGGAGGTCATCTGCTGCTCTAGCGTCTAGCCGACAGTGGACAACCAGCAATGGTTGAAGATGGACGGTTCACAGATTCGCATTAGGCACGCTTCCTGGGCAGGGATGAAGCAATACTTTGGATCTGCTCAGTGTGGACTTTTCACTGTCCAGTGGTGTTCTGGAAAGTGATGAAGTCATAAGCTCGTTCCCAACCATGTGCTTTCTTTCCTGAAGGTTGGAAGGCAGAGGGCCAGCGTGTCAACACCTCAAGTCACACCATATAATTCAGAGCCTCTTTTGACTCTCAGGCTGATGTCAACATTTCCTTACCTTGCTGAGAAGCCAATGTGATGACTATACATTAATTTACATTTGCTTGTGTTCAAATAATGAATTCCAGATCAGAGCTGGACCAACTTTGAGGCAGAAGCTGATGTTTCCTGGAGGCTGGAAACAAAGAAACAAACAATCAAAGGAAACAAGACAAAACCCTTCCTGGCCTAGGGAGATGGCTTGTCAGATTAAAAAATGCTCGGCCCATGAGTCTGACGACCTGGGCTCTGAGCTCTGGAATTCAAGTAAAAGCCAGATGCAGTGACACATGCCTTTAATCCCAGCACTCCTCTGGTGAGATGAGAGGCAGAAAGAGAATATCGTGAAAGCTCACAGGCCAGCTAACTTGGAACAAGAAACACAGTAGCAGACAAGATAGACCCTGCCTTAAACAAGGACTAAGGCAATAACTGATACCTGCGGTTGTCTTCTGACCTCCACATACATACTGTGGCACATGTGTATACACACACACACACATACAGACACACACACACACACACTTAAGGTATTTAAGAAACTCTTCCTGTATCTGGGAAACTGTGTATGCGTTCAGGATTTTCCTTGTGGGGTAGTTCTACCATCTCCTAGATGAGGGGACCCCACACCTGACTAGAGTCTCCCTCTACCTGCCTTTATCTCCACAGGGGTGATGGGATGTAGAGATGGTACTGGAAACTCTTGCTCGAGGACAGTTTCTCCTCAAGGTTGAAGTTACTTTCCAGGAGGAGATGGCTGTGTGATTTCTGCAAAAGTTGAGTTTTGAGGCTCAAGACAATAGCCACAGGCCGATTGTGTAGGTATTGTTGCTGAGGTTTCCTGTCCTGCAAAGGTGTGTGCTGCAGCTTCTTGGCCTGTCAACTGGGTGTGGTAGTGGCTGACAGGAAAAGCAGACTTTTAAAGCATTCTGAGATGCGCTGCTTCCCACTCTCATCCTATCTGGTTCTCCTGCATCTGGTCCTTTGTTAGAACTCTTCATCCTTGGACATTGTCTCTTCTGCCTTGATTCTCCCCCTGCCCTCTGCTAAACTTCTTCCTCTTTTCTACTTCCATAGTAGTTCCCTCTTATCTGTGGGGAAGTTTTTCCAAGATACCCCAAAGATGCCTGAAACCTCCTCTAATACCTAATTCTAGATGTAAGCCCTGCACTGCTACAACTATCAAGATGATAACTGAGACAGGCATCTATTAAGTAACTAATAGGTGAGTAATATATATAATGTGGACGTATTGGACTTACGAATGACTCATGTCCCAGAAGAATGGAATAAGATTTCACCATACTGTTCAGAATTATTTGGATTTAAAACTTATGAATTCTTTATTTTCTGGAATTTTCAATGTAATACTTTTAGACTGCAGTTGAATGTAAAAGGTAAAAACCTCAGACAGTGTGCCTTTACCCTGAAACTGTGAGTTCTTCACAGTGGTACTTTGGGGCATTTTTAGTTCTAGATCTTCAGTGCCTAGCACAGTGTTCAAGACAAGGAGGGTCCCTGGATAGACAAGTGAACATATTAATAAAAACACCACTGCCAATTCATATTTCAGGCTCTACCTCACATATTCTGTCCTCTTGTTTAATATTTTTCAGACTAATGATCTTTCAATATTACCATTTATTAACAAACATTTATGGAGTGTCTATCACACGGTACTTGGGGCTATGAATAAATATTCCTAGATTTCTGTCCTCAAGAAACTTCTGGAAAGTCAAGAATGTAGGTAGACCAATCAACAATTAAATGAGATAGGTGCTGCAAAAGAGATACACCCACAGAAAATAAAGGTCGCTGTTGATAGCACCTTAATTTTTTAAAACATTTTTTACTTGAATATCTTTATCAATTATTCAATAATTCCACACAATGTATTTTGATCAAATGCATCCCCAATTCCTCCCAGATTGGCACTTTCCCAACTCACCTGACTTTGGGTACTCTTTTTTTTTTTCTTGTTGAACACTGGTTGAGTCTAATTTATGCTGCTCATATGTTCTTGAGTATGTGACCTTCCACAGTAGTGTATTCAACTCACCCAGGGTCACACCCTTAAGGATAGTTCCCTTTCCTAGCAGCTATCCATTGCTCCTTAGCTAGGGGTAGGACCTCGTGCCCATGTCCCCTCTCCATGCTGGGATTTTTGTCTGGCTGAGCTTGCACAGGTTTTGTGTGTTGTCACACCACTGAGTTCACATTCAAAGCTTCCCTGTTGTGTCCAGAAACACATTTTGCTGTAGTTTTCCATACATTTGGCTTTGATGATCTTTTTGCACCCTCTTCCTTGATGACCTCAGGGTCTTGGATAGAAGCAGTGTGCTATCGGGGCCTCGCTCAGGATTGAGTACTCTGTAGTCTTTTATTTTCTGACTTGTCTCTGTTAGTTAATGTCTACTGCATAAAGAGGCTTCTCTGGTGAGGGCTGAGAGACATTCATCTGCAGTAGACCAGTAAGACTAGGCGTTGATTTAATACTATGCCAACTAAGTGGAATAATAAATAAATGTACCAGTTTCTTTCCTAGGACCTAGGATGTGTCTAGATACACGTTTTGGAACTTTTAGGAAAGGTTTTATTATTTTGGTGTCAGAATGGATTTTTTGATAGTGTTGATTTTAAAAACCTTAAATTTATCCAGGCAGTGGTGGCACACACCTTTAATCCCAGGACTCGGGAGGCAGAGGCAGGTCTACAAGAGCTAGTTCCAGGACAGCCTCCAAAGCCACAGAGAAATGCTGTCTTGAAAAAACAAAAACCAAAAAACCAAAAAACAAAAACACACACAAAAAAACCAACAACAATAACAACAACAAAAACAAAAACAAAAAACCACCAGAAAACAAACAAAAAACCTTAAATTTGATGCCACAGATTAAACATATTTCCCCTAAATTAGAAAATAATGTGTCCATTGTAACTATTCAGAGAAACATCACAGTTGCAAAGAAGAAATATAATGACTAACCAGTGTCAGCGATAATGGTTTTCAATTCAGTGTGTATCTTTCTAACCTTTAGATCATTCCAACCTGTTCTCTACCCACCTCTCAAAATCAAACAAGCAACAGCAAAGAGCATCCAGGTGGAGTCACACACCTGTAATTCCAGCACTCGGGAAGTTGAGGCAGGAGGATTACCAGTTCAAGGCTGGTTGGGGCTACATGGCAAGATCTTGTCTTAAACAAAAACTAGTTCAGAACCGTGAGGCTTCATCCTTATTTTCTGTCTCTTATTTCGATCACTTTCTTCTCTCATATACTTTATGAAAGGTGTGGCTATCAAAGGTTGAGAACATCACTGTCATAAATAAAGTGAAAACCAGTTCGACCCCTTTAGATGTAAGCTGGTTTCAAGTTAAAATAAAATACTTTAGAGGAGTAAGCTTTGTATGAAATCCTGTATGTATAACCTGTGTATGAAATCCTGCATGTATAACCCATATATGGAATCCTGTATGTATAACCCATGTTTCCCTCTTGGGGCAGCCATCTTTTCTATTGATTTTAAAATGCCCCCATGTACATTAAGAACATCCATGCTTTGACTTATTTATTTAAAACACATCTCCAGGTTTTGCTTTTTCATTTCTAGTTTTTTAAAGCTATAAAAAGTCTTTGTGTGCTTTTAATGTAAGGCTTTTATCTCAAAAGACAGAAGGCCAAGGTAAATATCTCCAAACTGCATACGGAGTTGAGAGTAGAGTTTGGCCAGCCATGGGCACCTTGGTTCTTAGTGTTTGGAAGTCACACTGTTTCCTCTGGCAGCATACTGCCCATGGCAGGCTGCTGCTCTACTCTCTCATGGTGTCCGTTGGTAGCTTTGCCATTCTTTATGGAAAACAAGGCTTAGCTCTTGCCTTCTCTCTGCTGCAATATTGCCCAGTTCCTAGGTTCACTGCCTATCACTCACAAGGAACTTGATAGTTTCCTTAGTAAACACACATTTGGCCAGAACACTGGCTTTTAAGTTTTTTTTTAAAGAGTAGTATATGTTATTTTTATTGGGTGAGTCTCTGCCTGCATGCATAGATGTGTCCCACATGTATGCCTTGTGCCCATGAAGGTCAGATCCCTGGAACTGAGTTATAGATGGCTGTGAGCTACTGTGTGTGTGCTGGAATCTGCATCTGTATCCTCAGCAAGAGCAATAGCTGTCCTTGAGCACTGAACCATCTCTCCAACCTCAATGCACTGAATTTTAAAGAGTCACCAACAATGGCCATGGTGGTTTGAATCTTGGAAGTCCCCTAAGGGTCTCTGTGAAGGACTTAGCTCACGGGGGGGGGGGTGAACCTTTAGGGGTGACACCTAGTGGGAGGTCTGTAGGTCACTGGAATTTGCTGTCATACCTCCTGCCATGACATCCTACCTTCCCCAGGGAATGTGACCCATATGAACTAGAAATTGTGAGCCAAAATACCTCTTTCTGTTTGTAAGATTATTGTCTCGGGCATTTGCCATCATAGCTGAAAGCTAACTAACACAATGGTAATGCCAAGTATGTCACTTGATTGAAGCCAATCCGTGGAGAAGGCAAGGTTGACATTACCACGCCTATTGTTCAGATGAGGAAGTGAGTGAGGAGGAAATATTTGGGGGGGGAGGGGTTATTCAGTAGCTCACTGTCAGACCACAGCAGCACCGGATTTTAACAAAGCTCTGGGTATCAAGCTCCCTTTGATCTCCTGCCATGCTCTGCTCTGTCTCCAGGCTTGCTCACTTCCCAGGCAGTTCTTTTTGGTTGCTGGATGGGTTGAAGAGGTAGACAGAGAAGCTTCACACAGGGGCTGAGATCATAGAGAGCTGGGTTTTGGCTGGGCTTCCTGGTGGGAAAATCAGAGGCTCACAAAGAAGAGGCAAGCTTCCCAAATGAGGACACATCAAATAGAATTTGTCCTAGGGCTGGGTTTCTCCCTCAAGGTTTTCTAAACAACAACAAATGAAGTAAAATGTGTATAACACAAATGCAAACCTTTTATTATTTGTGTGTATGTGTGCACGCCGTGTGTGTGTGTGTGTGTGTGTGTGTGTGTGTGTGTGTGTGTGTGTGTGTGTGTGTGTGTGTGTGTGCCCCTACAGAGGTTAGAAGAGGGAGTGGGATCATCTGGAACCGGATGGAAGTGGTGATTGTGAGTTGCCTGCTGGAAATGGGTGCTGGGGCCCAATGGGGTCCTCTGGAAAAGCAAGAAGTGTTTTTAACCACTGAGCCATCTCTCCAGACCCCATTCAAAGCTTTTAAAGTAAAGAATTCATCAGCACTTCGTCATTCAGAGCTCCAAAATATTTTCATCACCCAACTCACCCACCAAATATGACCCCAGAGAGTCAGACAGAAACCAACCATTGGCTTTCTCCATGAATTGACTCAATCTGGGTATTTTGTAGACACAGAACCATACTCTAAGTGACCTTTGGTGCCTGATCTTTTTTTTTTTTTTTTTTTTTTTTTTTTGGCTTGGCCTCATGTTTTCAAGGCTTATCTACGTGGTAGCACATATGGGTTCTTTGTTCATTTTGTGCCTGAATAACATTCCTACACCCAATCTATTTGTCTGTTTCTGTATTGGTAGACTTTGGGTTGTTTCTACTCAGCCAGATTTCGAGGTCGTGACCTTTTGGAGACCAGAATTCCTCAAAGCAACTAAATAACCCTAAAATCAACTCTTTCCGGGTGTTAACCTGATCTCTTTCTGAAAACTTTTGTGATCGGTGACTGTAACAAAATACCCCAGACACTCAACTTAAAAACAGGAAAGGGTTATTTTGGCTCATGGTTTTGGAAGTCTCAATCCATGGATGGCCCCGTTGTTCTGGGCTGGTGGGAAGAAGTACAAAGTTGTGGAAATATGGTGGAGGAAGACGCTTAACCTGATGGTAGCCACAGAGAGTGAGGCAGGCAGGGATGGGGTCCCAACATCTTCAAGTGTCCATCTCAATGAATTAACTACTTCCTACTCCTCCTATGCCTCACCTCTGAAGGTTCCGTCATGGACAGGAGACCAAGCCTTCAACCCATGGATCTTTTGGGGTCACTCCTCCAAACAGCAGCATGAGAAAGGAAAGGTTCACCCGGCTGTTGAAATGGGGTGGCTGATGGAAGCTCAAGCTGGCCTAGGTACACAAAAGCAGTTTTGTCTTAGGGCGTTTCCAGGGTCCTGGTAATGTTGGCTGCAGTGACAATGGGGACTGCGGCTCCAGTTTGATCCAGGGCAACTCTTCTGGGTCCCCAAGGCAGAAGCAGCCACCCATCATCATCACCATCATTCTCCTCCACTTCATTAACAACTTCAATTAGCCAAGAGCTGAGATGCTTCGTCAGCTGCCTGAATCCACAGCAAAATTAAGCCATCACGTTTATGAACTGCCCAGTGAGATCTGAGAGGAACTTTGCATATTTTACATTTAATAACTTGCCTCTCTTTTTATTTATAATGCTAATAATGATGAGGGTGCTCTGGGAAAGCGCAGGACAAAGAGAGGGAGAGTCTGACTTCAACACAGAGAGGTGGCAAGATGCTTGACAAAGGGCCAACTGCCCCTGTCTTTGTAATCTGCCCCCTACCCAATAGCCCAGCTTTAATGAAGTGGTGAGACGCTCCATCACTTGTAGACTGCTTTCTATGGAGGCTACAGGACCAGGATGTTAGAAGTGCCTGCAGTGTGCTCCCAGGAATCTTTGTATCTATGGCCCCATGTTGTTTGCTGGGATTCAGGGAAACTTGGTGACCTTTAGAGGACTCCCAGCCTACCCCATTAGCATCTCCTATTGATGATCTGTGGGTGGCACAGGCATCAGACTGGGTAGAAGGAAGGAGCTTTGCCCTAGGAAGTATTGCCTATGTGCTTGGGGTGTGGGTTTTGCTTGGAGAGCCCCTTGGCATGCTTATAGTAGTGACTCTTCATCTTTTGAAGCTACAAAGGCCCAGAAAGGCTAGTGACTTTCCCAGTGTCACCAGCTGTGAGTATCAGCTCTGGAGTATACATATGGGGTTCCTTGACTTCAGGGTATAAGAACATGGATGCCTGGGTTTTTCTCCAAACCCCACCTCTGACTCTGTGTGTGCCACCTTGGGCATGGTGTTTGCTCCTCTGGAAACCTGAATAGTAAGACTCTCCATCTTACAACATTGCTGGAGGAATCAGCTAAGGTCGCACTTGCCAAAGCATCGGTAAGCAACAAATCCCTGTGCAAGCAGCAGCCGTAGATCACCTGCTCCAGAGGCCTCTGCTGTTGGCCAAGGTCAGGGCCTTGCAGTATTTGGGGAAAGGGCAAGCTTTATGTGGGGTTTTTTTTTTTTTGGCCTGGTTATGCTTTATGTTTGGTGTTGGAGCTCCTCATAGCTGAAAGCAGCCACAGACAACCCCTAGTGGGGAGGCAGGGGAGGCAGGGCTGTATTCTGGAAGCCTTATTCCCAGTCACAGCTGTGGCTGATCTGCCCTGCAGGTTGGAATGTGCTCTAATCTTGAGTCTGCAGCACAGAGCTTGGGGGTGGGGGTGGGGGTGGGGGGTGTTTGGGGTGGGTGGTGGTGGTGGTGAGGGGAGTGGGGATGGGGTCCTGAGGGGGTATGCCTGGGCACCCCTGCTAACTTCTGTCTGATTGCCAGCAGAACTTTAGAAGTGCAGATTATTACTCTTATGAATATAGAGTCCAGGCTCAATTACAGATGGCCTCCTTGGGGGGCAGGGCATCCAAAGTCGCTGCACAAGTTTTTCTCCAAGCTCTGGGAATTTGGTTCAGTTTATGCTTGGAGGCCAGGAAGCTCATCCTCACCACAGAGGTTCTCTTTTCTGGCAGACAGGGAGGCCTCACCCACAGGAACTATGGTTGGAAAGATTATCCACTTCCATCCCTGAAAGTTGCCATGGCGATTGTCCCCCCCAAAACAGGACAGAAGGTGAAAGATGAACCCAGAGAGTACTGGGGTGACCTTTCCTGTTGGACTGCTACATGCATGGGAGGCTGTGACTGCTCTGACTCACACCAAACATAGAACCGTTTCCACCTGCAAGCGCCATGGCCATTGTCACCGTCACCTCACAGCTTCCGGAGCAGAGTGAGAAGCAGAGTCCATTAGGCAGCTGCTCTCATTCACTCTCTTTGCTCTGAGCTTTGCTGCAGGCAGATTGCTGAGGTTTATACAACTAATCAGAAATACATCCGCTTATCCTGCCCACACCCTTCTCCAGGGTGAGCGTCAGAAGTGGGACGGCAGAACTAGAAAAAAGATGGACTGAAGGCTATCCGTAAATGGCCACCGGGCCACGGGCGAGTCACAGTCCTGGATGGGCCTCATCTGCACAACCCGATCGTTGTGACGGGGATGCTCAGAGCTTTGCTGTGAATAGCCTGTGGTGGCCGATAGATCTTCCTGCTTCTCCTGGGTCTGGCTGCGAGATGAAAGAGCAGGAGGGAAGAGAGGGAAACTGAAAAGCAAGGTCAATCAATTCCGAGCCAAGACCGAGCCTAAGAGATAGGGCGTGGCATGCTGAAAGATGATGGCTGGCAGAAATCATTAGCAGCATCTTTCAACAATCTATATGCCGTTATTGATTTTGTTATGGATCTTCTCCTTCCATCCCTTTCCCCCACCCCAAGATCTTCTGGATCAATACAGCAAGTGCATTGAGACTGTAGCAACACATTTAAAACCTTATAAAAGGTTATTTAGTTGCTAACAGTGCAGTGGTTTCTGCAGAGCCTGCCAAAAGGTTACAGCTTTTTGGGGATCATAAATTACAGGCGACAGGAAAAAAGTAAGTGCGGTTTTCTTTATTGTCTCAATGATGGATAGACTCCTGAACAGGGCAGAAAATACATCATATCACCTTTAATGGGCGTGCATTTCTGCAGCCATAACTCACCATTTTAAAATAGAAAATGGTGAAATATGGCATTGTATATTCCACTTGTGACATATTTATGAGTCCTTGCCTTCTTATAAATACAGTGATTGCTATTTCAAAGCTCCGTGTCAGGTATGAGCTGAGCGCAAACAGCTGGTGCGGCTGAAAAATTATAGCCAGAGTGGACGTTTTCAAAAACTCTCTTTCGCAGCAGTAAATTTACAGTGTTTGCACTAACTGTTATTAAAACCAAATCCATATCTTGGCAACAGGAATCCATCGCTCAGTAACAGCTGGAATGACAGTGTGCCCGACAGCTGGGCTGAGCTATATCTTGGCCAAGATGCACATGGAGGGGGAAGTTCAAGGACTTCAGACTGAGCCCTGGGGTCCTCCCCGCCAGGTCTGTCTAAGCCAGGAGTCCCCAGGGCACACACAGTCTCCTGTCTGACTCTGGGGTCTGGGAACTACCCTCAGTGTAGGCCTTTGAGGCATTCAGGCTTCCCCCACTCGTCTTTCCTCCATGAGTCCCACCAGCTTTAGAGGAGTTGAAAACAGGAACAGACCCCACGGTAAAGCCGGAGGGGAAACAACTTCCGGCAGAGTTCACCCGGGATGTGGGGAGGCCAACTGGCCAGCAGGTAAAATCCAAAGTGGGGAGGGGTACCAATGACGCGTTGGTTTATGTTCTCCTGCTTACTACTTTTCACTTCAGTCAAAGGTTTGTTGAGTCCTCTTGTGAAACAGTTGTCACTAGAAAACAAAAAGAACACGTCTTAGCTTTTACTCCTAAGGCGCTTATAGTCTATAGGTAGCCTGAAATACGGCGGCATACGTCCCCTTTTCTCAATTATTTCCTATGGCTGTTTTGACAGATAAAACACATGTTCAGTGTAAGATCCAGGCACAAAAGAACACACACTTGGGCTCAATTTGTGATCCGGGTCTAAAGATAGGCAAAAGGAATCTGTGGGAGGAAAGGCGGAAGTAACAGTGTTCAGGAAAGCCGCTGTGCCGAGCGTTTAACATTAGTGCCCGTTACAAACTTCTCACGTTCATTATCTCAGCTCTCCCAGCATCCTCCACCACACAGAGAGCTGCCATCTGTGGTCTGACTTCACAGGTGTGGAGACTGAGGCTCAGAGTCAGTGTCCAGGGACGTTCTAACTCCATTCTGAAGCCTACGCTTACCATCTCAGTGAGATTCTTGCTTAGGGTCTTCTTGGCAGCATGATCTTCCCTGCACACGCCCACTGCCACTGAGAACCTGGATGCAGGAGCAGAGTGGTCCACTACAGGAAGTGGTGAGGACACATGGCTCAGCTCTTTCCGGACCCCACAGTAACCTCAGTCTCTGTGAACTGGAAGTCCTTAGAAAATGACATTTGGAAACCAATAGTCTAGCCATTTTGAACTCCAGGTACACTGCTGTACTTATCAAGGCATCATGGGTAGGTATAAAATCCACATGCTCATTTGGGACTAATTGTGTTTAGTCCCACTTTTAGCATTTTCCCAGATTCTTCTGTTTGCTGAAGACTTTTATAGGACTGTGCAGGAGGCTGGGAGTTATAGATGACAACAATGGGCTCCATGTTTTCAGGGACTGGCAGATCAGTAAAGGCAACACTGTCCGCACAGGGAAACAGATTACAGAGTCTTCCAAGGGGTGACAGGAGAGGTCTTTGCTGAGAGGTAATGCAGGCACTGTAGTGAGAGGTAGTCAGAGCTCATCAGTAAGAGTGTTTTAGGCAAAGGGAGCAGGTTGAGCAAAGCCCAGGATACCAGAAGCATGGCCTGTGAGGGAAAGTGGCTTGAGATGAGACTGAATACACACAGCACAGCCTAACATCACTCAAAGTGCTGGTCTTCATCCAGAAGGTGAGAGGAATCTGTTGTGTGGTATTTTGTTTGTGTTCTGACAAATAAAGCTTGCCTGGAGATCAGAGGGTGGAGCTAGCCACTAGTTAACCATAGAGGTCTGGAGGTCTATACAGACAGGAGACAGGAAGTGATAAGGAGGGGCATAGACAGGAGCTTGTCCCTTTTCAGTCTGAGATTTCCTAAAGGTAAGAACTCTAGTGGTTGACAGCTCTGCTTCTCTGATACGTCAACTTTCACCCCCTAATGTCTGATTCTGGGTGTTTGTTGATAAGACCAATTGGAATCATGCATCAGGAATCCCTGAAAGTCTAGAGTACAGATCTGTGTTGAAGAGCTACATGTGGAGGAGGTCCCAGCTTGTTTGGAGTGACTCTTGGTAAGGACCAGCTGATTCCATTAAGAAACTTCTGAGTGGGAGGTACAGTGGGTCCTGCTGATCCCTGGGGACATTGCAAACTCTAAGACTCTTTGATCCACACTTGGTGATCCAAAAGGTTGGAAGCACATGGAGATCCTAAGCGATGATTTTAACCTCTTCCTTTGCTGTGGCAGGACACCATACTATAGCACCTCCCTCCCCTGGCAGAGCACGGTATCAGTTACTTTTCTCATTGTTGCGGTAAAGAGTCCCAAAGAAGCAGCAGCATAAGGTGTAATGGAAGCACTGATTTGGCTCACAGTCTGAGAGAGTGCAGTCCATCATGGTGGAGAGGGCACAGCAGCTGGAGTATGAAGCTGCTCACTTGCATCTCTGTGGATCAGGGGGCAGAGGGAATGACAGCAGCTGGATGTGGGGCTGAGATATAATTCTAGACGCTCCCTCTACCGCCAGCAAACCACTTCTTCCACCTAGTCTTCACGCCACAGGGGCTCCACCATCTCCCAAAACAGTGCCACTAACTGGTGAGCCAGCACTCAAGCATATGAGCTGTGGAAAACATTCTATGCTCAAACTGTAGCAGGCAGTGCGGTAGCTTCTCACCACTGCGATAAAACCCCTGACACAATCAACCGATAAAGAAGAGGGATTTATTTTGGCTCATGGTTTCAGAGGTCTCTTGATCCTAATGTTTTGGGTTTGAGATGAAGACAAATATTATGATGGGGAGAGTATATTGGAATAAAGCTGCTTACATTGTGGTGTCCAGAAAGGAGGAGGGGAGGGAGGAGGAGGAGGAGGAGGAGGAGGAGGGGGAGGGAGCCATACCTAAAGCAGGTACTACTTTTTTAAAAGATTTATTTATTTATTTATTTATTTATTTATTATATAGTCAGCCTTTTGTCTGCATATATTCCTGCACACCAGAAGAAGGCACCAGATCTCATTATAGATGGTTGTAAACCACCATGTGATTGCTGGGAATTGAACTCAGGACCTCTGGAAGAGCAGCCAGTGCTCTTAACCTCTGAGCCATCTCCCCAGCCCCCCAGGTGCTATTTTTTTCTGTGTGATTTATAACACATGTTTATATATAAATGTTTAATAATAAATATAAATATTAATAACAACGTCAAACACCGTGGAAGAAGAGACAAAAGGAACACATGCTATCTAATACTAGTAACAACAAAACAATGGAAGATGAGAGTCTGTGAGGGGCTGGAGAGCTGTCTCAGTGGTTAAGAGAACTTATCTCTCTTGCAGAGGGCCCAGGGCTCTTGCTAGCACCCATGTGGTGGCTTAACCTGTAATCCCCAGTCCCAGAGGACTCTCTGTCCTCTGTGGGTACCGCATGCACATGAGGCACAGACATACATACAGACAAAACACCCATACACATGGGGGAGAAAAGAATCCCCAAGAGATGGACCGAAGGTTCACTCTGGCCTCAGTGTTTAGTCTTAGTCTTTCAGTTTTGGGCTTGGCCTTGGAAGATTGGAAACTTGATGCCAATTTCAACATCATGGAGGGCATCCCTGAACTCGTGTGTGACCAACAACTGATTTCTGCATTGTGCAGGACATCAAAAGACACGTGTTCTGAGCAGGGCATGGGAGGCAGATTTATTAGTAGCTAAGCATGAACTTTGAAGTAGAGGTAAGCCTTCCGGCTAGAGCTTGGAGTGGGAAATGTCTTTTGTGCTGTCTTTGCTTGAAAAATCCATCAGTCAGCTGATGTTGACATACGCATTTGTGATGGTGAGACTGAAGGCTTGCACTAACCGTGAGGGCGAAGAGTGTTTATTTTAGGCATGAAAATGATTGTAGACTTTCAACCAGTTAAACAGACAGAATGAAAGTTGACTCTGATATGCACGATAGAAGAGACTGTTGGCTTGACAACTTGAAGGAAAGCATTGTATCTTTATATCCTGTTTGGGAACTAAACATACAGCAAAGCCTGAAAACATAACAAGATAAAAAACTAGATTAGATTATGTCATTAAATCTCATTTTTACAGTATTATTTGTTGTAATAACATTCATGACATTAAAGAAAACAACCCTTCAGGACTGTTTTTAATTTTCAAGTGTTTAATCCTCTTGATGTCAGAGCTCTTTCAGGAAATGGTTTCGTCTAGAAGCACAGTGTAAGAAGAGGCATGAAGAAGTCAACTCTGCCACCTTCAAGTTAGAAAAAGGGGACATGTGGCCGAATCACACCCAGCATCTGTGACCAATGAGCCTTCTGTCAGGCCTGAAAGAGAATTTAAAACAAAACAAAACAAAACAAAACAAAAAAACCCAAACAAAACAAAACAAAAAACATCTGTCTCAAATACCTTGCTCCTTGGGTACATTGGTTGAATGAGACTCTCTCTCCATGCCACAAATGGGCACCGGAGGGGCCATTTCAGCCCTGCTATGCCAGCCCTTAATGTGGCACTACAGCTCTATTTGTTTTGAGTTTACATTGTGGGTATGCGGTGCATGTACACATTTACTGTATTTACTGTCTCTGAAATCAGGGTGTCCATTAGGGGCAGTGATACCTTACTCACGTTACAGGGGAGAGGTGCTAGCCATGCACCCGCAGATCTCACTATGGTTGTGTTACAAAGTTGTTAACAACGTTTTACTTAAAATTTTGCACATGCTTTGTTGTCTTCTCAGCTGAATACAAACACTTAACCTTTTGACACCCCGGCAGAGTATGCCTCTAATTATAATGTATTACTAAATAGAAATACAACTTCTCTTTTTAACTGCTTTATTTCCCCAGAGATAACCACCAGGGCTTAAGGGCCTGGTGTGTATACTTTGATTTCTGAACTCTCTATAGAAGATATTTGTGTTTTTACAACAATGGGATCATGCCATGGAAAGATCTGGTAACATGCTGTCCATCACATGAAAACTTAACATTCTC
The DNA here is from genome assembly GCF_017639785.1 of Mesocricetus auratus. Lineage (NCBI taxonomy): Eukaryota > Metazoa > Chordata > Mammalia > Rodentia > Cricetidae > Mesocricetus > Mesocricetus auratus. Next base: position 24,494,403 of record NW_024429207.1, read on the forward strand.
TTTTGAGTCCAAAACATGACTCTTATGTTTTGTGATGATTGTATGTGTTCTGTTGTGTGGGTGTAGCATTATTTATATACCTAATTACCAAATTATTCATTGTAAAGGATGAGTTCTGGTAATTTTTGATGAGTAGTAATTATTTCTCACATGCATATGGGTATGCACATAAGTACATACACTTTAGACTATTTTTAAAAGATTTTATTTTATGTGTGTGAGTGTTTTATTGCATCTATGTACTGTGTAGTGCCTATGGGGGTCAGCAATGGGCGGCGGTTATTGAAACTGGACTTAGAGTCATGAACTGCCATGTAGGTGCTGGGAACCTAACCCAGGTTTTCTGCAAGAACAGCAAGAACTGAGCTGTCTCTTTTACACACACACACACACACACACACACACACACACACACACACACACACACACTGTGGTAGCTTGAATGTAATTAGCCCCTGTAATCCCAAAGAGAGTGGCACTATTAGGAGGTGTGGCCTTTTTGAAGTAGGTATGACCTTGTTGGAGGAAGTGTGTCACTGTAGGGGTGGGCTTTGGGGGTCTCTTTTGCCAAAGCTTCACTCAGTGTGACAGACAGTCCACTTCTGATCAAGATGTATCCAGCACCATGCCTGCCTGCACACCGTCACACCCTCTGCCATGATGATAATGGATTGAACCTCTGAAACTGTAAGTGAGCCACCCTAAGTAAGTATTTTTCCTCTAGAAGAGGTGTTGTGGTCATGGTGTCTCTTCACAACAATAGAAACCCTAAGACACACACCCTCTCTCTTTTGGACATATCTTGATGTATTGCTTTCTAGAAACTAGAAATATTGTAGCAATGTTCCCACCCACCCGATATTTGAGGAAGCCCATTTTCCCTCCCCAGCACGGAACATCACCCGCCTTGTGAATTGTTGCCAGTATTCTATGAATACTGGTCCCTTGACATTTTCTTATGCATCTTTAATTGTTAGTGCGGTTGAATATCTTTTGATGTTATTGCACTGGTTCCTTCTAGTCACAGAGGAAATGATGTCATTGTGAGAGAAGAGGAGCACACACGTGCCGATGTGCTGTCTTATTTCAGAAGTTCCTTTCTGTCCAGCCGCAGCATGTGACTTATTGGTAGCCCCGCAGAGGCCACACCCCATCAACTTCTACTTCAGTCAGCCCCCACAGTTACCTGAAAAGGGTTCATTGTTCCTTGTGAGAAGATGGGATGTAGAGAGCTGAGCTGATTGGGCCGTGTTCTCACGGGCAGGTCTCTCAATGAAGGTAGATTTTTCTCTTGTTTGGGGTGGGTATGTATGTATTGGATATTGAGCCCGGTGTCTCCAGCATGCTGAACACATATGCTGCGCCTTTGACCAACGCTACAGTCATGAAGCCCAGTTTTGTACACTCTAGTCTGTGTTTCACCTTTACTGTGTTATGTTGACAACTAAAATATTCAAAGTCCTGAGCAAATATTTCTCCAACAGTAAAGATCTCTGGGCCTATTTAGCACAGAACTAAATACATATAAACTCTCAGAATTCTCGTAACAACTCCATGAGGAAAGGACAAGTTACCGCCTACCCCCCAGGCAGGATTTGACATCTGAAGGCCATGTCTGTGACCACTGTCTCGTGTTCTCACTCCAGCTGGTACAGTGCACTCCCATGTACACTAATGCATCCTCCAGACTGAACGTTCCCATGAAAGCGTGAAATGTAGTCACAGGGTGAAGGACAATGACAAGCTGAGAACCAAGGCCGAGCAAGCAATGGTATAGTTTTCCACAGGACACTGGTCTTGGAGTAGAACAGTATTTTGCGTAGGATTATTTTCTTTTTAAAAAAATTTAAGATTTATTTATTTTATGTATATGAGCATTTGACCTGCACGTATGCCTGTGCACCAGGAGGATGCCTTGTGCTTGCAGAGGTCAGAAGGGGGCTTCAGATCCACAGGGACTAGAGCTATGGATGGGTTTGAGTTACCGTGTGGGTGCTAGGAATTGAACCCAGGTCCTCTGCAAGAACAGTAAGTGCCCCTAACCATGGATCCATCTCTTCGGTCCATATGACTATTTTCTATATTGTCAAGAAGCCTAAGTCTCCTGGCACCTGCCTTCTAGAGGCCAGTAGACTCTCCCAGGTAGAAGAGCAACCCAAACATTTCTTTCTGAGTTTGGCGGACACCCAGTGATGGAGCATGACTTGTCTGATAGAGACTCATGATACAAAAGGGTCCCCTCCTTGAATATGTTCACATGGTAGACGTGACCGTGTGTGTGGCTGGAGTGGCTATGCTTTTAGGACAACCCTTTTGTACAGGGCCTCAGGTGTGAAGTGCAAAGCTGTATTTCCATTCCTTCCTTTGAGCCTGGTCTTCCGTCCTCCCCTCTCCCTCCCCCAGAGCTCTTGATGTAGCCTCTGTCTCCAGACAGTCAATAAATGTCAATGTGTGCTACTGACGGATGTCTGCTGTTCTGTGCTGGGCTCAGAAATCACTTTTCCAGGCCCGGATCATACCCTTCCTCTGGATCACAAAGGCAACAGCAGGCAGGTGAATCACCAGTCCAGACAAGGGAACAGCATGTAAAGGACAGAACCTGCACCGTGTGGATCCCTGCCTTCCAAAACCAGCCCGGCCCAGTCCTCTTGGCCATCAGAGCGGACACACTGGTCTAGTTGTCCCTTTCTGTTAAGCCCAGGCACACCCAGGGCTATTGTGTGAGCTCGCGTGACCTTCACAAAGAGCAGAGGCTCGGTGCAATCTGCAGTTTCAGGAAACTCGAAGAGGAAAAGAGAACAAGAGGCTACTTGGGGGTTGGCTCTGGGCCTCTACATGCCTCCAGCCAGCGGGCTAGGTTCACCAGAATGGCTCTATAAACATGCTTCTGAAATTCCAGGCAGCAACAGGATTTAAACCTCTGCTTGTTTCCAATTCGCTCAAGGAAGAGAATTTGCTATGGAGCAGTCAGAACGTGGGGAGGAAGAGCTAATTCTCGAGACAGGAAGTCCTTTATAGCAGTTAGACTTCCTCATGTGTGTGGGCAGAAGAGGTCTACTTCATTCTTGCTGCTGGTTGGGGCTCAATATGAGCAAGATGACTTGCTGTGACAATGCAACATGTCTTTAAATCAGGGCCCATACAGAGCATTAAGTTGGCATTGTGGTGCCAACTTAAGTCTGATGGGAGCTCCTGCCCCAGAAGGGCTGGTAGTGAAGGGAGGTGAGGGCATCTCTTATTGGGTCCCACCTGGTTGTTTCCTCTGCTGGGAGGAACGGGCAGAGAATTTTCTGGGTGAGGCTCAGGAGTTGTGTACTGTACTTTGAGGCTTTTTCTAGAGGTTTCCTTGCTGGCAGGCATATAGCAGAGTCACTGAGGTTCTTGGAGGCAAAGACGGCACTTTTATGAGACCTTCCCAGGCTTGCTCTGACCGCCCCTACTCAGTGACACGCCTTTCAGTTGGTGTGCCTTGTGGCCTCCTGGGAGCTGGTTCAGAAGCATGGCTGCTTTGTCAGTTGTAGATACGGAACCCTGGAGGAGGTAGGCGCAGAGGATGCGGAGGCTACACCCTTATGCTGATTCTGTATGTTTGCAATTCTCTTTGCAGCTTTGTCTTTGCATGCAGACACAGGCCACGGTCACATTGGACAAATCACTGCACCCGGCAAAACCTCACAGACTGAGGGGTCTTGAGAAGGGTGCCCTGCAAATGCAGTATACGTCTATAAAATACGGAGGAATTCAGTCGGGGACCAATTCTGTTCCAGGGCCACCGTACTTTTCAGTTGGGTTAATCAGAACTCATAGTTACTTGTCTAGGCGCTAAGGCTTCTGGTATAAGTAGTGATGACAATCTCCAGGTGTCCCTCTAGAGCCACATGTGGTACGCAGTGAGTGTAGAAAAAGATTGGAATTTGGACTCAACCAACCTGGGACCAATTATAGGAGGTCACCATTTAGTAACTTTACAAATTGCCTGAGTTCTGATTTCCTTGCCTCTCAAAGAGAGTTTATAATTACATCTTACCTGAAACGATTGCCAGAAGATCAATTGAGAATTGAGAACAGACTTGGCAACCTGTAAAGTGCTTTCCAAGTGTAGTCTTTATTAGTCTCTTGCCTTAGAAGTTGAACTTTAAAGTCCCTTTCAATTTCACAGTCCTGTGATGTTAGACTTTCTACACACCATCACACTCCTGCCTCCCATAGTCACCCACCATCTCCAGAGTTGCCTATGGTCCAGTAGGGTGACTTTGTTCTCTTGATGGAATACAGTTTTACATGCCTTAATTTTTGTTCTGCATTAAACTACGCAGATCCGCGCAGCAACAATGGACCAGGAGTTACTGAGAATCTTCCAGTCAAGGCTGTGTTGTTAGACATGAGGTCAGCATCACAGAGGCTGTCTGGAAGTGGGGGGCTCATGAGTTAGTGCCTTCTGGATGAGGTGTTTCTGTGAGAATGACTTATATAGGCAAGGCCAAAGAACCAAATGTTGAGTTTGGCTAATGCCCACTAGAGAGCTGTCAAGACATTTAGGTTTGTTCATGGCTTAAAAATGTCTTGAATATCAATTTTGTCTTTTTTTTCTGTGAGGGGGAGGCATATGTGGTTAGTCTTGCCAAGAATGGGGGTTATGGTTGAGACTTTGATATCTGAATGGAAACAGGAGAGTGTAGTAGAAAGACTGTTTTTGGAATCCTAAAGTCTAGGTGGATATGTGGCCTATTTGCACAGCTACAGGGGAATAGTTCTGTCCTTCTGATTCACAGGAGTTAACACATTCATGGGATAAACATGGAGTACTGGGGATAACAATATGTATCACATGGTATATAACTATCCCTGTTAAAAAAAGATCCAAAATTGATGTATAACATGCATCTAGGAAACTGCTCAAAGTGTAAATACACAGCCGCAGAATCATCACAAAGTGGTCACTCTTGTATAACCACAACTCAGATGAAGAATTGTAACAGAGGTCCTGTCACCTCTCCCTTCACTTGCATACTTCCTCCTAATAAAACAATCACACTATGTATCTTGAAATCTGAGGTGAGTTTTGCAGTATATTTTTGTGCTTGTCTTGCCTTGTTGGTACGATTCACCCATGTTGCACATGAATCTAGTTCATTTGTAGCTCAAGGCCAGACTGAACCACATCTGTACTGTTGCATGAGGGAGGCCCATGGTGTAAGTATGTCTCAAGGTTCCCCTCTATTGTCTATGGGCACAGAGGGTTTTAGTTTCTGGTATGTCCACGTGACATTACATTATACATATTGCTGCTCACTCAGAATATCTGAGAATGGGATTGTGAGTACACACACACACACACACACACACACACACTGTTCATTCTTTTGTCTTTAGAAATGTTTGTTTTTATTAGCACATATTTGAATAGGTAATGCCATGAAAGGGATTAACGGAACCCTGTCTTCCTCTATCACAATGGATTAGACTATGTGTGGACTTGGGAATCATGAGTGGTTGTGGAATGGCCAGAGAGCAATCAGTTTCTGTAGTGGGCAAGGTGGTACATGCATACATGGCAGCAGCTGAGAGGCTGGGCAGGGCAGGAGTTCAAGCCAGACTGACTGAACTACATAGGAAGATTGCTTCAAAACCAAGTTTTCCAACTGACTGACAACTGACTGACTGACTGACTGACAGACAGACTGACTGACTGACTGACTGACTGACTGACTAATTGACAGACTGACTGAGAGATTGACAGACTGACTGGCTGACTGACTGACTAATTGACTGCCTGATTGACTGTCTGCCTGACTGATTGACTGACAGACTGACTAATTGACTGACTGACTGACAGACAGACAGACAAACAGACTGATTGGCTGGCTGACTAACAGACTGACAGACTAACAATTGATTGATTGACTGACTGACGAACCAACTAACTAGCTAACTAACCAGCTAGCTAGCTAACTAATGGGACCTAAGGCAATAGGTTCCCATCTTGGAGACCTTTAATTGGGACCAGAAGGAAGGTGCTGGTTAGTTTGGAGCATTTGTTCTGAAAATAACTGGAGCAAGAAGCCCCACTGGAGATTCGTGCTTCCTGAGGATGGGGGCAGGGCGACTCAGGAGAGAGAAGAGCAGGAAGTCGGGGTGCAAAGGAAACAGAAACCATGTGTGAATTAGAGAGTGTGTAAGCAAATCCTGCTTTCTGCCCTTCCCAAGGCTGATCCAGGGCTCTTTGGATGTCTTGAGACTGACCTGTCCATCCCCACAATGACACTATCTTTCATTGGAGTTAGGTGAGTGAATCTCTGATCACAGCAATCAAAAAAGTGCAGACTGAAACAGCCCAGATCAACGGTGAGGAAAAGAGAAAAACAATATTTATGGGTTGTATTCCATTCAACAAACTTTATAGAGTTTTAGTAAAAACTGCCATTTAGATTGTCCATCTTGTTTGCTGGAATAAAGTCTGGGAGAACAATCTCATTGCTCTTGAGCCATTAAAATGTTAATTCTAGATGTATTAGCAAAGAGCAACACACAGAGGCAGCTGTCTGATGCTCCAACCTATAATTAATCATGTTCCTCACAGAGCTGAGGTAGATGCAGAGGGGGAATTGTTCACAGCATGGGCTGTAGAGCACTCTCCTTAGGTCTACACAAGGGATGCCCAGACTTTCACTTCTTGGTGCTCCAAACGTTTTCAGGGCTAAAATTTGGTTATGAGCTCAATGGCCAAGAAGAGAACAGTTAAATAAGTTAGTAGCTTCCAAGTGAAGGAATATTTATGGAGCCATTAAAGATGATGTCATCAGATAGGTTTCTAATGATATGAGAAATTAGTTGCATAATAATGTGTAACATTAGCTGGAAAACAGATGTAAAATGTTTTATACAGGGATTCCAACTGTGCTAGCATACTCCTAGAAAAAAGTCCAGAGAGAAATATGTAAAATCGTTCATAACAGTGATATCCACAGAGTTGTTCCATATACGTCTTGCCTTTCTGTGTCTTTTACAATACTTATAATCAGAAAAATTTCAAGATCCAAATATAAATTAATAAACTGTTTACTCAGATTCTCAAAGTATGGCCATTCTGAATCTGTTCCAAAATTTCCCAAAGTATCTATTTCTGCCCACTGCTAACATCCTGCCTGCTAAGGATGAGGACATTTACAGTTAGGGGCCTAGCAGACTGACCTTCTGTGGTTTCCTGTGGCTGGAGATGCCTTTACAAAGCCATGGTGTATCCAAAGTTCCTCTGCTTTCTCAGGATGTGTGGGGACAATAAGGCTTCATTTCCCAAGCTGTGAGAGGATGAGCGGCAGTCTCCATAATTACAGACAATGTGGGACCTAATTAATAAAGGATACGGGAAAAGTGAGAGGGGCTCGAATGGAAAATGCTTACTTTCATGCCGGTCTAAGTATTGCTGCTGCATGACTAAAACTTTAACTCCCGGAATAGCCCGGACAAGTGGAGTTTATGATCTTCGTCTTTCCCATGAGAAAGGAATTAACTTCAAGCCCAAATCGATAGAGAAACCAGTTGAGAGGTAAAGTGGTAGCCGCTACTGATCCTCCATCCAGGGCTCAACAGCTCCTCCTTTGCATTCTGTGACTGACCGTCACCCTTGTGGGTCAAGTCTTCACAGTGTGTCAGACTGCACTCAGTGACTCAGTGAAGGGGATCCCAATGGATCCAGTTCCCAACAGAGAACAGAGACTTCTGATGCCATGCTGACAGTCATACAGCAGCTCTGGATCTCAGCGTTATCTGAGGCTAGCTCACAGGTCTGGGTACCATCTCCCTAGGGTTGAGACCACGTGGAGTGTGTTGGGGTAGGGTCCCATATCTCTTCTGCCGAGAAGGCAAGAGCAGGAACAATCACACTGTGGCCTCTTTAGTCATGCAGATTGGAGTTTTTATGTGGACAATCAGCCAGGCCGTCAATCAATGTATTGATCAATCGCTTACTCAGGTGTTGGAGTCAGGAAATCAGGGACCACAGTGATCTTCAAAGTATCTCTACTGAGTGAGTTTTAAGATGTCATTGACACCTGTCTCAGATCTAGTCTTTTGCTGACTTCTCTGGAGTAATGGGTAAAGCTAGGGGCAATTAATATACACAAAACAACTGGACAAGATTGAAGCGGTAGAAAGTATGGCATGGACTTTAGATTTCTGCAGTCGTCGTGGAAGCTCTGGGAGCCGGGCTCTGTCGGTAAGAGTACATTTCTGTGCAGCGTGTGTGCATGTAAATGTGTGGCGTACACGGGGGTGGATAAGTGTGCGTGCCTGACAGTGTGGTTGCAAGCGTGCGTGTGTGTGTGAGTGAGCATGCGTGTGCGATCATCAGGCCGTGTGGGTGGAGTCCTGAAGGGCTGATGGCATTCAGCCGCCTGTGGTGACTGCTTAAGGAGAAAAGCAGGAGGACCCCACCGGAAGCACAAAGAGGACCGATGAATTTGCTTTGGTGGCTGGTGAGAGACAGCCGGGGAGCCTGCCCTGAGTTCTAGTTGAGAGAGAGGGTGAGGAGGTCACTCTGAAGACAGAGGAATTTGTCACTCGTTTTTCCTAACCCATTTTCCAGGTTTGAAAGAAAACGGCTTCCAAAGGGAGTGGCACTATTAGGAGGTGTGACTTCGTTGAAGTGGGTGTGGCCTTGTTGGAGGAGGTGTGTCACTGTGGAGGCGGGCTTTGAGGTCTGATATATGTCCAAGCCACACCCACTGTCTCAGTTCACTTCCTGTTGCCTTGGAGTAAAATGTAAGGACTCTCAGCCTCAGCACCACATCTGCTTGCATGCTACCTTGCTTCCTGTCATGACGATAATGGACTAAACCTCTGAAGTGTAAGCCAGCCCAGTTAAATGGTGTTTTTATAAGTTGTCATGGTCATGGTGTCCCTCCACAGCAACAGAAACCCTAACTAAGACACCGGGTAAGGAGCTGGATGTGAGGGGCTCAGATAGAAGTAGGACTCTCTTTTTCTGTGGCTGGACCTAAGGTCGCCATGAGGAAAGGAAAGGAAAGAGGTCCTTTAGAACTGTGTCATGGGGACAATCTTCAGCCCTGGGTGGAGAGACCCCATCATTGAGACCTCAAAGAAGGCTCTTTGGCTAAAGACTTTCTGTTTTTACTTAAGCCACACCGACAGAGCATTGTTTAGTAATGGCCTGTGTGAAAAGAGAGCATCAGTAGAAACTGATGGAACCACAGAAATATTTCCCAGAGTCTTTGAGAGAGAGATCTTCTTGCAGTCTTGGGGATGCACCCAGGTCTCGGTGTCACTAGGAGGTGGCTGTCCAAAGGCCTTATGTAAGACCCCCACATTCAGGGGACCTCTTGCAATGACTGAGCAGAGGACCCTGAACCTGTACAGAGAGGCAGGTGGCCTGGCTCTCCCAGGAGTGCTCACTGGCTCTGTCTGGACTGTGTTGAGTCTGATCTGATGGGCACAGACTTTCTTGAAGGTCAAATGCAAAGAGCGCATTGCTCTCCCCTGCAATGCACCAGGGCAGTGGGTTTTCGGTGTTTGGGGCAGGAAAGCAGCTCTCTGGAGTTTTCCACTCTGTTCCACCCACCCACCGGAGCCACGTCCAGAACATCTGCAACCGTTTGGAAATCCAAGTTCCCAGGCCCTGTGTCGACACTGTTTTCTGTCCTGCACACATGCAAAGGCCTTTGAGTCGGCAGCTCTGTTTTATAAGGTTGCCACTTCCTGCCCTCACTTTATTACATCTGTTCTTTGGGGCATGGTGTTATAAATTGGGTATGTGATGATGTGTAATCACTAACTGAAAAGCCAATACATTTCCACCGTACCAGCAGCAAGACAAATAAAAGGCAAAATGAAAGGCTCGCACTCTTTCGACAAAGGGAAAGCACACAGCACGTATTGAAGGAGAACAAAATCAGGTTGCAAATTGAAAATGTTATCCTCTTAGGGGTGTTTCCTTGGGGGTAGTCTGGCTCATGCTGGGCCTCCTGGGAGTGGGGGTGCCCTGGCAGCCTGGGGTGGGGAGGGTGAAGGGTGACGCTTTATTCCTCTTGGGAGCCACTTTATCACTAGGCTCTGCGAACCTCAGGTGATCGCTCTGGGCATTTGTGAGTTGCTTCGGGGCTATGACGCCAGCCACCCTTGGTTGAGAACAGCTGGTCTGTGGCCAGAGGACAACGGGCGGGGACAGACAGTAGGGAGCGGGAGCTGAGTGTGGGGTGGGGGTAGGGGTTGGGCAGAACTGGACAGAAGGAGTATATTGTGGTTTTTTTCTTTCGGGAGAGGTCCAGTGGGGTACACGGTCCTGGCTGATAATGATGTGTGCAGATCAGTGCAGTCATCGGAAGGCAACAGGAATGAGCATCCCAGAATGCCAGCTCTGGGACAGTGCTCTGTCACAGAAGGGACTGAGCCCCATGGCCTCTGGATAGGATGAGCAAGTGCACTGGGCATCCTGACAGAGCTTTTAGGACAAGGGTCCTCCCAGCCATTCATATTCAGTGAAGGCAAATATTCATTCACATTCAACTCCATGGCCTGTAGAAATGTGGTCTGTGGGGAAGTGGGGTTTTGTTCTCTGTCCTTTCTTCCCTAAAGCTGTAAGGAAAATGCAATAGAAATGAGGATTGGGGAGCTGCATTTGGAAATTGATTAAAGAAAAAGATTATAGGGATAATATATATTGTCAGTCTACAAAAGGTTAGAGCTTTCGCCAGAAAAAAAAAAATAAAAGAGAGAAAAAAATCTTTAGGCCTAGTAACTAATAATGCTCTGGAAGCTAAGATGAATGTGAACGGAGATAAGGGTCTCTCGTGAAGAGAATATAAGTTTGTGAGCATCCTTGGCATCTGATCTTTGGTACTTCTTCCCGCACATGAAATAACAGTCGGAATAATAGGACTCAGTTACATCACAGACCTCCTGTGTGCAGGCAGAGCTGTGGGTGCCCAGAACCCCGGCTTGGGCTGGGTCAAGGTTGCACATTCATGCAAATCCTTTGCTAGGGCCCCTCTGATTGTCTTTCCTCCCTCCCTCCCTCTCTCCCTCCTCCCTCCCTCCCTCCCTCCCTCCCTCCCCCTCCCTCCCCCTCCCCCTCCCTCCCTCCCTCTCTCCCTTCCTCCCTCCTTCCCTCCTTCCTTCCCTTCCTCCCTCCCTTCCCCCTCCCCCTCCCTCCCTCCCTTCCTCCCTCCTTCCCTCTCCCCTTCCCTCCCTCCCCCCTTCCCTCCCTCTCTTCCTTGGCTGATTGTAGTGCTCCTGAGGATGTGCCCCTTAGACGCTCCTAGTGGAGCAGGACTTTACCTCTTTACCACAGGCTTGTGGCTGCACAGGATCCCCTGGCTCAGTTCAAGGCTACTGCTCCTGTTCTCCTGGATCAGGTGTCCAGTGCCTCTGAGTGCCGCCGGTGTATCCTTATTGACAGGCAGTGTTCACGTAGAAGATACCTGAATCTCTGTCTCAGAGCATCATGGCTGCTTTGCAGTGGATTGTGGGGGCTGCACACCCACAGTCTTGAAAGCAAACCCTTTCTGGTGGAAGATACTGTGGGCCTTGACATCAATGCTGTGCTGCTATTCATTCCTCCGAACTGAGGAAGCAGAGCAGCTCCAAGGACCTGCTGCCCATGCCATGTTACAGACTTACTCCGCATCACTGGCCAGAGCAGGAGAAGAGCCCTCATTTTATATTTTCAGGCCGAACTGGATCTCAGCAGATGCGACTTCAAGCTTCTTCTTAGTTGACACCCATTTGGTTTTCTTAGGGATGTTGTGCGGGAGTCGGGGTGCACAGTCCTGTTATTCTAGATTTACAGAGGAAATCTGAGCTTCCAAAAGGTTGTCCAGGCCCATCAGGGGCAGAGCCAGGATATGACGAAGGCCTTTCACGATCTGCTTGGCTCTTTTGTGGGCTGTCCTGTGGAGCTTCCACAGAGAGGAAGCCATCGAAAACACCAAGTTACTCAAGGTCAAGAGCATGTAGCGAGGATGCCAGCACGCCTGGCTTCTGGAGCCTTTGACTTGCTGGTGAGCAAGGTTGGTTTCTGGTAAGTCTGCAGGTCCTCATGGCAGAACAAAGTAAGCACATCCTGCCATTCATTTTGAGTAGGGACTCAGCACTGTCTTTGGGATGCTATCTGCCAAGTGGGAAGGCAGCTACGCTCACCACCATACCACCAATGCTGCACTGCCATGCTGGACAAACTGGGAGCCATTTTCTGAGATGAAGCTAGTTCAAGTTTTTATTTATTTATTTATTTATTTATTTATTATTTTTTCCCTCCAAGACAGGGTTTCTATGTGTAGCCCTGGCTGTCTTGGAACTCACTTTGTAGATCAGGCTGGCTTTGAACTAAGAGATCTACCTGCCTTTGCCTCCCGAGGGTTGAGATTAAAGGCATGTACCACCATGCCTGGCTAGTTTAAGTTCTTAAATAAGGACTCAGCTTGGTCTCACAGAAGCACAGGGTCCAGGCCTACAGGTCTACAGAAGTCAGAGGTACCATGCTTGCTCTGAGAGCCATGTTGCCCGGATCCTATCTATTTTTGTTTTGTTTTTTTCAAATTAAATATCAGTTTGCACAAATTCTTCAACTGAGTGGCAAATAGGCAAGGGCCATTTTCTGTTAATTAATTTTCAAAGTTGAAGTTTGGAGTGAATTATTGAAGTGACTGGTCCCTAAGGATAACAAATCTACAATTAGAAGTGATATCCGTTGTCAAAAGGCAAAAGGCCAAATGATGACATAATAAAGATGATGGATTGAATCAGGAGTCAGCAGACCTTGGCCCTTGGGGCATATCCTGCCTGGAACCTGTTTTAGTAAATAAAGTTTTATTGGAACAGAGCCAGGTGCATCAGTTTGTGTATTGTCTATGGTTGATGTCATGCTACAATAGAATCAAGAAATTCACAACAGAGACTGTATGGTCCACATGGCCTAAAATATTTATAATCTGGCCTTTGGCGGAGAGTGTTTGCTGGCCTCTGCATTAAGTGAAGATCCATCATTTTCATGTCAAAAGAACCAAATGACAACAAGGAAGTAGTGAAATGATGACATCCTTCTGCTGCTGAAGCCCAGCCCTGGAGGTTGCCATTCTGCAAAACTTCCTTACTGGTCATAACAAACTAATGCTGACTCGAATGGTCTGTGTTGGAGGTCGGTGAAACTGCTTATCTGGTCAAAGAACTTGCCATGCCTGGCAACCCAAGTTAGAGCCCCAAAACCCACATAAGGGGCTGGGTGCACTGGCCAGAACCTGTATCCCTGTCCTGTCTCTGCAAAATGGGAGGCAGAGAGGGGAGAACTGTCCAGAGGCTCATGGGCCGGCTAGCCTGGAGTATACACTGCAGCCCAGCAGAAACAGCAAGAGAGCCCGGCTTCCAAAGCAAGGTGATAGGGTAGGAGAAAGCTGACTCACTGATGTTGTCTCCTGCCTTTGCATGTGCCCTAGAGTTTAAGATAACCCCACCCTTGCATTTAACTCTTTATATCCTTCACTTATATTTGAAAAATCACTGTTTCAGAGGCACGTGGGAAGGGCTGGTTTCTAGGGGCGGATGGTTGTACAATAGCTGTTGTTAATTGCCACTTACTAAACTTCTTTGGGTCAGGGCAACAATGATGCTGAAAATTCTGACTCTTCTGGTTGACTCATGTGTTTTTTGCCTATAACTTGGAAAACTCAAGAGGGAAGAACATGGCTGTGGTGTGATGGCCTTGGCCTGGCACTCTACTCTTGTAGACTTTGGGGTGACCGGAGTCATGGCCTATCACACCTTGTCTTTATCAACAAGTTGTGATGACTATTCCCTTTCAAAGTACATCTCCTTTCCCTTGCCAGCTTCCTGGCGCTGGGGAGACTGCATTTGAGAAGTTGGAGATCAGAAGGTGTACAGCATCATTGTTTGTTGGAGTTGGACTGACCCAAAACGTGCAGAGCTTGAACTCTCTGATGGAAATGTGTAAGTCACTTATAGATTTTCTGTATGTCAGGGGGTCATTATATTTTAGAACCCAAGGAAAAAAATTGCAATTCAACGGAGCCAAAACTTTTGCCCCAAGTTGCATACCTAGAAAGACGCAGAGTTGGATTTCAAGACGAGCTACATTAAAGAAACCAAAGACAAAAACAAACAAACAAACAAAACAAAAAATCCCAAGACAGAATGGTTCATGTGACAATAGATCAAAACCTTCTATTGATGACATTAACTCTGTTTATTTTTATGTCATAAACTTCCTTTAATTTTGTTCCAAGCTGGTTTTTGCAGGTTATTTTATGGAGCATTATCTGCTGTTACCTCTAACAAGATAACTGCCCACAGTTGGTAGAAAGGAAAAGCTCCCGCCAGTGGTTCTCAACCTGTGGGCTCAACCTGTGGGTCGTGACCCTGTTGGGGGTTTAGGACGACTCTTTGGAAGGGGTCACATATCGGATATCCTGCATACCAGATATTTATATTATTATTCATAACATAGCAAAATTACAGTTATGAAGTAGCAATGAAATAATGCTATGGCTGGGGTCACCACAACATGAGGAACTGTATTAAAGGACCACAGCCTTAGGAAGGCTGAGAACCGCTGCTCTAAAAGGACAGAAAGTCTTGTGCCCACCCTCTTGGCTTCCAGTCTGCAAACAAGCTGGGCAGCCTCCACAGGACCAGAGGAGGCCCTCAAACTCTGTAGGGAGCTTTGGCGACACAGATCAGGGATCTCTCCCTTTTCCGGAAACTATGTGGGTTAGCTTTAGGGTGGAGCGGGCCCGGCCGTGCGGCTTCAGCCCCTCAATTCCCTGCCTCCTGCGCTTGTCCTCCCTTACCTCTTCTTTGTCTTCTAGCTCAATAGGTTTCCTCCAGGCCCTGGCTTCCATTGCTCTCTAGACCTGTTGGGTGGCTAGTGCCATCTTATCTGGGGACAGTCGGTTCAGCCTTCCTCTTCCAGGGTGCTCCCTGCCCTGCCCTGTTGATGTAGCTTCCTTAAGCGCTCAAGCATGAAACATGCCTTTGTGAACACTCAGAGATTGTCTTTCATTTGTGTCAAGTTTCTGTTCCCCACCCTACTGCTGCCATGCACTGGGTGGGAAGTCTGTCAATAACATCTCTATTATATCTCATCTCAGTGGCTGATACTCAGTAGATGCTCAATAAACACGCGATGAAGGATAGAAGAATAGATGTGAATGAATGAATGATGAATGAATGAAACAAAGAACTCCAATGATATGTGGGTATAAAGGTCCTATTAGCATCATTGGAAACAGAACATACTGGAAAGAGAACCTACTTGGACATTCCTAAGGCAGACTGATTGATTGATCCAGCCTCTGGGTAATTAGGCCTCTCTGGCCTCCAGGAGGGCACCAGGGTGTATGCAGTGGCATCCAGCATTCAGACAGCCTTAGGAAGCAATCCATTACAGATAAAAGACTCAGGTCTTTCTTCCCTTGGCTCAGCCAGTCAGCTGACATCCTTCAGGTCATTGTTTCAGGCAGTGGCTAGATCTGGCTCACCTGGCTTGGAAGCTGTTGGGATACCAGCTTCAGCAGGACTGTAGTGACAGGACCAGGCTCAAGCCAGTATCAAGAAGGCTCTGTGTGTGTGTGTGTGTGTGTGTGTGTGTGTGTGTGAGAGAGAGAGAGAGAGAGAGAATTAATGTGAGAGTGTGTGACAGTGTGTATGTGAGAGATTGTGTGTGAATGTGAGTGTGTGTATGTGAATGTGTAATTGTGTGTGAGTGTGTGACAGTGTGTGTGAGTGTGTATGTAAGTGTGTGAGTGTGTGTGTGAGAGAGAATTCGTGGCAGTGTGTGTGTGAGAGATTGTGTGAGTGTGTGAATGTGAGTGTATGTGAGAGTGTGTGTGTAAGTGTATGTGTGACTGTGTGTGACCATGTGAGAGAGAGAGAGAGAGAGAGAGAGAGTGTGTGTGTGTGTGTGTGTGTGTGTGTGTGTGCAGACATCTCACAGCTGGAAAACCAGCAGGGACTGAACTGGGAGAACAGGGGTTAAACAGTAGCCACTTAAGGTGGCCCATGCAGGGTTGTACCCGTTCATCATGATAAGTGTCATAGTAAAATCAATTCTCTGTGTACTTTTGGGAATTACAACTATCACTTTGGTGTGATTTATTTGGTGTGTATCACGAACATGGCCATTTGTTTCATCATTCTGAAAGTTCATCTCAAATTGCTTTGAGTTTCTGGTTTTGGGGAACGACATGTCCAATTGTTATCGTCTCTTTTGTGAAACATGGAGGGGAGGGTTGTGGTGGGTACCTGCTTTCCAGGCAGAGGAGTTTTATCACTGACTTCCCTTCTTGTAACCCTCCCCACATTGTGACCCCACCCCCAGAGGTCCAGACTGGGGGTGTCACTTCTTTGACAGCCCCCGAGGGTCAGAGGGGTTGAGACATAGCTGGACTTTGAATAAACTCCCAACCTTGTCTATTGGGTCATCTTCCTCTCACTCAGCTCCAGGCCTGATCTTGGTTTCTAAGTCTATCTACATCTGACCATGGAAGATAAGCACAGATCTTTCAGTCGTGGGACAAAAGAAGCCTGGTTTGAGAGGTATTCCCATCGTTTAAGTAGTTGTGTGACTTTGGGGGATCCCTTAACCTCTCCGAACTCTCCTATTTATGAAACACGGAGGACGGTGTGAGTTGAGAGCATTAGCAGGTTCTCGGGGTTTTGTTTGGGTAGCCAGTGGTCCTCATTCCCCTTGTCACTTGGTGTCTGCACGAGTTGAGCTGTGTGACTGAAGTCTTAGCTTTCCCTACCTGGAACACTGCCCCGAGAGGTAAGGGGAAGCAGTGGAGACATGCTGAGCCCTGGTGGGAAGGAAGGTGTCTTTAAACCCTGCTGAGTCTCCATCACAGTCTCCCTCCATTTTGCTGAGGAAGTGCTTGCTGCCTGGGCCCTTGGGAGATGCTCAGGGGGGATCCCGGGACACGGGAGCAAGTGAGGTGGAAACACTGTCAGCCTTCCATCTGGCCTTGGCATCTGCCAGGAGGCCTGTGGTCTATTCCTGACATCTTTTTATAATAATAACACCACCCACTTTGTATCACATGCACAACCCCCTACGAAATCAGAGTCGGGTTATTTCTCCCTCCCCCTCACATGCCACCCTGTTTACCTGAACCCCTCCTGACTTTAGGGTCACTGCCTGGGCCACAAGCAGGTGGTGATCAGGAACACCAGCCCCAGGGGGTCTGTGTTTTATTCTCACTGTAGGCCTCACGGAAGTCTCTGGAACTTTCTAGCTCTAGGTGCCTCCCTTCCGAGGAGCAGTCCGCCTTCCCCCAGCTTGGCCTGTCTGTCTTTTTAAAAACTTATTTACTTATTTGTTTAGTGCCTATACTCCTGCAGGTTTCACGTGTGCAGGTCAGAGGACAATCGTCAGGACATGGTGATCTCCTTCCCTGTTTCTTTATATTTCCTACTAGCTGGCCCATGGGCTTCTGGGAAATTTCCCTGTCTCTGCTTTTCATCTTGCCATTGAAGTGCTGGGATTACAGGTGGTGTGTCACAGCACTGGACTTACACACAGGGCTTCGTGATTGCACGGCTAGGACTCAGCGTGCTGAGTCATCCCCTGACAGCTCCCACGGCCTTTGCTGGCACGCCCTCAGTCTCTTGCAGCACGGACTCCGAGACTGTTCACTGACCCAGCTGTACCTTGATTTGCTTTCCACCCCCAGGGCCCGGTTCAGTGTGTGCAACAACGTGGGATCCTTCATGGATCCTTCCGGACTGTCAATGAACCAGGGGAAAATTATGCTCTTGCTCCCTATAAGGATCCTTCATGGATGCCACATCCACGGGGTCTCCTTAGCCATTGTTTTTGCTTCTCATGAGTTCAGGCTTTGGCACTTTGTGGTCACTTCGGCGTTGTGCTACCTTACGTCACCAGAGGAGGAAGCATGGGAAGGGAGAAGAGGGAGAGGGGAGGGGGGAGGCCAGGAAAGCATGAATTTGCATATTCTCATAACTTTATTACTGGATGTTGTTAATTGTTCTATTTTATTAGTAGTATTGTTGTTACTCTCTTATTGTGCCTACTATACAAACCTTTATAGGCACACATGTAGGTAAACAAGATTCAGGGCATCCTCTAGGGATCTTGGAGTGTTTCCCTAAGGGACACTATATTCATTACCTACAATCCAGCACTTTCCCAAGTCGTCTTGAACTTGCATCTTGGCGATGATTTCTGCTTTTGGAAAAGCCTGTAGTTTCAACATTCTCTGGGCTCTGGCCTGATGGCCATCTCAGAGTCCCTGGGTAGGGACAGGTGGCTTTCTGAGGGTGGCCAGGAGGTGCTGTGGCAAGGATTAAAAGGCCTGGGATCTGGGCAGGAAAGAAGACAGAAGCTGCCCATGTGTCAGGCAGGGCAAGCTGCTCGCTGAGGCTCAGCACAGGAATGTAGACTAGGCATCCTGCAGTGAGTGGGGGCATAGTTTGCAGCTGGTCTGGAAAGAACCTTGTGGGGGTCCCTGTACTGGGATCAACAGTTCCCTCCCATTCTGGCAGGAGGGCTTGCTCATCCGTTCCGGGCTGGTCAAAGGGGATACAGAAGCAAACACAGCTTCCTTTCTCTCCTCTTCCTACTTACTGTTCCATAGGGCAGAAGAGAAATCCCAGAGGCACGTCAATTACACGTATGCCTGGGCAAGCCTCAATACAAGTAATCGAGCCATCTACTTAGCCTGGAGGGTGATGGTCCCCAACCCTGTGTTCCCCAAGGGCTCTGTGAATGTGCACCATTGACCTTCGAAGGGCATGCCACTAATGCAGGTGCTAAACTCAATGCCACTCACTCAGGCCTGTCATTAGCACTCAAGCCTGTGACAGGTGTTTGCCACAGTTCTGGCAGGAAGGTCAGCACCTCAGAGCTGCTGAGTTCTCCAAGCTAAAGGCGACACTTGAAGGCTGGCGAATGTCCAGGCTGGAGCTGGCAGCAGCCTGTGGCCTCGGCAGAGGGAGGGCTGGTTGGCTGAAATCAGATCTGGTTTGGAAGAGCTCAGAGCTTGGGTTCAGTGTTCTGCTCCCCTCCTGGTACCTGGGAACACATTTTCACTCCTTCTGCTAGGTTGTCATGATGGTGACCTGGGCCTCTTGGCTGGGGCAGACTCAGACAAGCCTGGGCAGCTGCAGTGCCTGGTCTGACCCAGGGTCTGGAGAGGCTGCTGGCCCTCAGGAGGCTACCTGGTTCTGGCAGCAGGCAGACAAGCGGCTGTGATCTCAGTCCCAGCCCAAAGTTGGGGCTAAGGGTGAAAGTGAGTAGGCGTGTGTGCCTAGTCTTCAGGTTTGCTTTGAGATAAAGTCTTGTTATGTGTACAGGCTGCTTTGGAACTTGAGGCTCACCTCCCTCAGTCTCCTGAGTGCTGGGACTGCGGGCAGGGGCCACCTGCCTGGCTTGGAGGAAGAGTACTGCTCTATTGGCCAACCTAGCTCTTCACTCAGAGTCCCCCTCACCAATGGTCTGACTCCAAGATGCTTTGGGGGAGGTGCAGAAGCCCCAGCTTGTTGTGGTCCTGCAGATGGTTGACAGGTGTCGTGTGTGTGTGTGTGTGTGTGTGTGTGTGTGTGTGTGTGTGTGACCAGGAGGAGCATTTGGCTTGGAGCTGGGTTTCAAACACTGCTTATTAGTATGTATCTCCAGGAGATGATCAGACACTCTGGGCTGACTTTTATCACCTGTAAGAACTGACCAGTGAACGTTAGCTTGCTTTCGTTATGAAGTAATTAGTGACAAACGCACAAGTCTCAAGTGAGAGCACTTTGTAAATGACACATTGTCTTCAGTTGTAATGGCCAGCTCACTGTGCGGGTAAGGATTCTCTTGCCAGCCGTTGTATATGCGTACCCGACTGCTTAAGAGGTTCCATCCACGTGCTTAACCGTGACTGTGAATGGGGTGTTTGACCTTCCCATGACCCTGGGAGTTGGTTGCCACAATAGTCATTTTTGATGAATGTGAATGTGATGAATGTGAACTCGAGTCTGATGACTCCATGGTGGCCATAATTATTTCTAGAAACTCCAAGGAGCCCTTCAAATGTGAAGATAGCCAGTGTCCTTCTGATGCCTGTCAGGTACATGGACATCTTTTCCTGGGGTCACTCTGACCTACGACTCCATAATAATTCCCACTGACCAGGTTCACCCTGTGGCTGTCACTGAATCATGGCCTTGGTCTAATCCAGTTAGGATCCTGACTGCTCAGTGCCTAGCGCCTCCATTGCAGCCTCTGGGATGTGAATATTACCTTGTTCTGGGGGGGGGTGGAGTTTCTTTATTCCTCCCAGGTGAATAGGGAGCTACACTAGACCTGCAGTCCTCGGTGGCCTTCCTGTAGTTCCCCTGCAGAGAAAGCGCTGAAAGAGGCCTTATGGTCATGTGAATGGGATCCATGCTGAATTCATCTGTCATCTGTCTATGAAGGGCTTGTTTCAGTGTCCTGCTGGACATACGTTGCTGGCTCCTAAGCAGAAGTTTGTGATTTCTGTTGAGAATTCTGCTTCCAGTATTTACCCTCGAGCCTAGATTGGAGCTGTGCTTGGTTGCAGGCTTTCCCAGCTTTTGAAAAACAGGGTTGGCAGTGAGCCTGGGCTTGGGAAGGTTGGTGGAGATTCCTTCCTGATGACCCAAGGTACATGGATGTGTCTTGAGCTAAGGCCTTGGCAGGGATGGAGGTGGTCTGTGAGCACACAGCCCTCTAAGGGTGGCCCTGGACACACTGTACACACGGATGCACACATAATTCCAAAGCAGAAGCAGCTTTACTCAGATTGCAGAGATGATATAGCTCCATTGCAAAAAGTTCATAAAACATACATATGTGTAAAAAAAAATAAAGATAAGCCACTATCATTCTATTGCAAACAGCCACTGTGGTAGTTTGAATGTAATTGGCCCTCACAAGCTCATGGGGATTGAAACTATTTAGGAGGTGTGGCTTTGATGGAGTAAATACGGCCTTATTGAAGGAAGTGTGTCACTGTGGGGGGTGGGCTTTGAGATCTCTTATGTGCTCAAGCTACACCCAGTGTCTCAGACTATTTCCTGTTGCCTGCAGGATCAAGGTGTAGCTCCTTCTCCAGCACCATGTCTGCCCATGTGCCGTCATGTCCCACCATGATGATAATGGACTGAACCTCTGAAACTGTAAACCATCCAATTAAATGTTTCCCTTTATAAGAGTTGCTGTGGTCATGGCATCTTTTCACAACAATAGAAACCTTAACTAAGACAGCTACTGTCATTGATTTATTGCATCCCTCTCATCTTCTGTCTAGCGGGCGCATTAAGCCTTTATATGCATCTTATGTCTTGTGCGCACATACAGCTTGCGGTTCTATGTCTTTAATGATTTTCACAAATTTAAGAAGTGCAATAGAGTCTGGCCTCTTCCAGGCTTGTCACAACCTCTTTGCATTTTCTCTTCTCTCTGCCTGAAAGCCTTCCCCCTCTGCAGTCCTCTCTCATATGACGCACTCATGACCTGCCTTGTTTCCCGTGCTCGTCCATTATACACAACGTAAATATGCCTCCACACATTAGTCTTCTTGCAAGCCTCTGATGACGTCCTCAGAACTGATCTGTAGAAGTTGAATTTCTAGGCTAGGTCTAGGTCAAAGGTTAGGAACCTTTTTTTTTAAAGCTTTTGATGAATATTCCAGATCACTTTCTAGAAATGCAAACATGTTTCTTACCTTTGGGCCACAATTTTCTCTCCCAGTTTCGGGACATTTCACTTGACCGCAACTCTCTTTTGCTGGGGTTACTAGTTTACTATCTGTCTCCTGAGCTTGACAGCAAGCCCCTTGGGTGGGAGCTACACTAATTCATCCTCCTGTCTCCCCAGGAACCTGTTCATGGCAGGTACCCGGTGACAGCAGCTTTCCACAGTGGGTGGGAAAGCAGCATCCCAGATACTTGCTCAGAAACCAGTAGGTCTCCAAATGTCTAACAAGAGAGAAACCCTGGAGTTTGCCAAACACCAGTGGAATCTATCTGTCTCTATTTCTTTCTCTTTCCAGCCTAATAGTGGAATGAGGACAGTCGTGTTTAGGAGGTGTGTTTCCCACTTTGGGTACAGAAATGGTGGTATGCAATGGAGCAACAGTTTGAGCCTTGGGCATGGAAGACACAGCCTTCCATTTCTTTGTAGGGCAGTTGCTTCTGTTCTCTTACCCTCCTACAGCGGCAGAGTTACCACCTCCCCCCAAATCTCTTGGTGCCTGGCCATGGAAGGCTGGTGTAGCCTACTCTGCATGTACTGCTGTGACCTGGGTTCATTTCCACGCCTGGGACTAGGAACTCCCAGAGGCCTCCAAGATGCAGGAGGCTGGACCCTATTGGTTCAGGGCACCGTGAACAGCTTAGAACCTTTAGCCTAACATCTCTAAACATCTGGGAAAACCTGGGGCTGCCCCAGAGACCTTGGAAGAGTGTGCTTCCTGCCCCAAAGAGAAGCCCCGAAGGTTGCAGCCTGGCTCCTTTCTGTTTTCCACGCTGTTTTGAGGGGAAAAGGGTGGGAGCCCCCCAATTTTATTTAAAAAGCACTTCTTTTGAGGTAAAGTGTCATGTCATTCTGTTTCCCAGCCAGACCTTGAATTTAAGATCTTCCGGCCTCAGCATTCCGAATGCTGCAATTAGAGATGTGTCCTTACACTGAGCCTTAGGCTTTCCTGGCTTGGTCCCTCATGGCCTGTCTAGACTCTCTGAAACTTCTCTGTTTGTGACATATTTATGAATAGTCTCTCACTTCCTTATTACCCGGACATTATGAGGTGGGTGCCCATCCTTTTACAGAGGAAGAAATGGAGGCTTAGGGAGGAAGCCAAGCTAGGGGAAGTCACAGCTAGGAGAAGAACCAGTCAGAACCCAGGTTTCTGGCCCTAGTGCTGCCTGCTCTCCTGCAGCCTGCTCCAGGGCCCTGGCTTCTGGCTAGGCTTTGTGAACCTACAGACATGTGCACACATGATGCGTGCATACTTGAACTATCTTCCAGCCTGATGTTGAGGCCCTCGGGCCCTGTGCACACCAGGAGGGAGTGTGGTTTGCTCCTACAATGGGAAAGAATTGATATTTCTGGTCATGTGACTCCAGGCAGACAGTCCCCCATCCCCCCCCCCAATCCTGATCCTTTATTTGTGAGTGAGGATTACACCGTCTACCTCAGAGTGCGGGTATGATTAACCAAATTCAATTAGGTTTCTTTAGGGGCAGTGTTTGGCGCACGGCAGGCCCTCCATTAAATGCTATTTATCTCCTCCTCGATCCCTCCAGTCAAGTTGAAAGGCAGAGGGAGTTTGCCTGACAGACTTGACCTGTCATGCCCTTGCTTTCATTTGCCAGAAGCTCCTGTCTCTCCAGGTTTGCTCCCCCCTACCCCCCCTTGCGAGTCTGTCATTTCCATTCACATCAACTTCTGTGAATTTTGAGCTTTACTCTTCCCATCAACTTCGCATTGTGCGATGGAACAGAGCAAGATAGCAGTCCTTCACTCCAAACTGCAAATCCTTAAAATGGGGCTGGAGACATCTTCATGCCTCCCACAGGCACACGCCCCGACACCTCCACCCAGCCCTCCTGACCGTCCTGTGATGTTCGGGTAGACTTTGGGCAGCTCCCTTTTCAGACTTCAGATGTGCCCCGAGGATCTCCACAGAGCTTACTCTCTGCTGTGCTTTGTCACCAGGCCCCACCCTCCAGGCTGAGTGGTGCCCTGGGAGCTGTCAGCATGACTGCTTGCTGGTACGCTGGTCCTGGGGCTTGGAGAGGAATGCACCAGGCTGGTTTCCATTACCTGCCTTGAATCATCCTCCACAGCCCAGGCTGCCCAGGGCAGAGTGCGTGAATCCACAGCTGTCATGGAGAGGGAGCAGGATTCGGGGCTCAGTACTCAGGCCTGGGGGTGGAAGCTTGTATCAGGCTGGCTTTTCCTCAAGGAAGAACAAAATTAAGTCAGACTTACTTAATGTTAGGGCAATCTCCCTGTTAGGCAGTGAGAGTCGTTGTCCTTACAGGTAGGTATTCAAGGACTGTATGCTCACTCTCAGTGGTGGGGGTAACTTTAGGAGGAAGTAACTTTCTTCGTTGTAGGATTTGCTGAGCTGTGACTGGGTTTCTGGCCTGTGATTTTAAATTTGACGACTGTGTGGGCATCTGCTTTTGTTCAGCAGTGTGCTGGGTACTAACCACGAGCCGGGCTCTGATAGATTAACTCATTGATTTCCAGACAGAGCCTAGTGGTGGAGGCACTCACATTTCTCGTTTAGAAACAGGAAAACGAAGGCACGAGGGTGAGCTGCCCACGTGTTCCTCCAGGAACTCCATGTTACCATTGCCCTGCCTGGCGGTATTTCCAGGAGGCGTAGCATCACAGTTTGGCTCTCCACTTGAGTGGGGAGGGTGCCTTAGAGTTAAACGAGGCAAGTGAGGTTTCCTAGGATGGGCAGGCCCCTCGGAGAGCCCCTTTCTTCAAGCACACCTCATAACCCGAGGATGTTGCGGCAGACAGGGCAGCCTCCAGTTGATGAGTAGGAGGGTGTTTAGGGCACTCATGGGGCCAGAGGACCTGGAATCTTGGAAGTCCAGGTTGGCATGCAGCTCAGAGCTCAGAGGTAGCATCCCTGCCTACCGTGCACAAGGTTCCAGTGGTCATATTAGGACTGCAAAAGAAACTGGTAGCAACCAAAATGAGACAAAATTAAGTGGGCAGAGGATTTATGAGATTGAAGAGAAATGAAAACAGAAAACCAAACAAAACTGGCAAGCACCATCGGAAGCTCTTGGAGGGAAAGATGCGATGGGGGGTTGGGGGAACTTCAGAGCCTGGGGTTTACTCCCCAGATTTGCCACTTTTGCTCCTTGTGTATCTAGGGTAGGGTGGCTTACAACACCGGCCCTCACTTTTCCTATCTGTGAAAGGGGGTGATGGTGGACATCTTGCCTGATGTGTGCTGGGAAGGCACCGAAGCAGACTCTGTTTACACAGAGACTCAGGAGTGAGAACCGCTCGGCAAATGTCTATATGTCTTATTCTAGGAGACGGAGCAGATTTGAGGACTACCGGGTAGGACTGAGAAGGCAAACTGTCCAGCAGATGCCCCCCCCCATTCCTTGATGCTGACACTCTCCCGGGGTGTGTGTTAGGCAAAGGCTAGGGGTGTAGCTCCGTGGCAGGACACCTGTCAAGTAGGCAAGAAGCCCTGAGTACATACTCAGCACCACGAAGAGGAAAGAGAAAAAAGGGATGGCTTTCTGGGACTCTAAGAACCCTGGAACCGGGTGCCCAGGGCCTGCTGAGGACCTGGGGACAAAGACTGCTTTGTCCCTTTGTCCCTCTAGGCTCTCAGGTATACCCAGTACCCATTGTCATGCTGGCTAGGGTCAACAGAGCTGGCCTCAGCACGCTCCCCTTTCCCTTTTCTCAAGCATCCTTGCCTGAGAGCACCCTTCATCCCCTGACCTGCAAACCCAGCAGGCTTGGGCAAACATCTCCACTCTTCCTGGTCACCCAAGAGTCTGGAGGAACGACTTCCTGCAGCAGACAGACTGACGACAAAGACAAGACGTGGAGAGCAAGGAGAGTGTGACGGTGGCACAGCCGTCACTGCTCTGCGACCCTGAGTTGATGGCAGGGCCCCGAGTGAGGTTTAACTTCCAGGCTGCCCCTAAAGTTTAGGAAGGCTGGAGCTTGTTAAAGACTTACATGAGGTCACAGAGCAGGTGAGTGACAACATCAGTCATCCCTAACGAGGATTTTCCACTTCCACACCACACAGCAGTAACTATGTAAAGGTCCTGCCTATGTTCATGTCTCAGTCTTCCCATCTGTAAAATGGGTGGATTCTCCCATGGCGATAACATGCTCTGATTATGTTGTTTCTCTTTTAATCTACATGTTAGGACCAGACACTTGTTTGCCTTGGGAGAGCTAGAAGTTGTGTTGGCATTGCAGGGCAGCTCACCTGACTTGAAGGGATGGAGATGCGTTTCTGACTATTTCTTTGTAAATAGCTGTCTTGGTCTCTAGGGAGTTTAGGAACCACACTGGTTCTTCTTCTATTGTGGTTGACTGCAACTAGTGAAGGCTTGATGGCTGGTCCCAGAGGATGGTCTTGGGGGAGTCTCTTTTCCAGCATTTTCCTTTTTAGAGACAGGGTCTTAGTATATAGTTCTGGCTGACCTAGAACTCAGTGTATACACCAAGCTGGCTTTGAACTCATAGAGATCCACCTGTCTCTGCCTCTCAAATGCTGGGGTTAAATGTGTGTGTCACCACATTTGACTCTTCCTGTGTTTTTGATAGTAGGACCTGTCAAGGTCACTCTGTGCCCTGCAAGGCTTGGGGGCATGGGCACACACAATCCCAGTGCCCTTGCCTGCAGGAGGATGGATCAGTGACCCCATAAAGGTCCTGATGCAGCCTCCTGGCAGATAGATCATCAGCCTCCTTTGCCTTCAGAGTCTCATTGGCAAGAGGCTGCCTACAGAGATCCCGTGATAACACAGCCCAGCGCTCCGAGCCAGGAGGCTGTTTTGAGTGTTTAACCTGCTTCCCTCCTGCTGTAATTTAAGGCCCCCTTTCTCTTGTTGAGTGCAAATGGAGAACAGCTGCTCACGATCATCCTCCGACATCAGCAATTTTTCAAGATGACCCTGTGAGACAGGCCAGGGTCATTAGACCCAATTTGGTGCTTAGCAAATATGTATCTCTTCCTGTGCTTGTCGGGCATGGCCTGGCTGGTTGGGCACGATGAGTAGTTTCGAGTTTATTAGAGCTCTTTGCAGGAGTTCCTCCACACTCTGGATCCCGGAGGGAAGAGATCTTGATGTTAGATTTGTTCACAGAATGCTCTTCTGTGGCCCTGGCTGATCATGGCAGAAGCTGTGGTACTGAGGGGAACAGTTATCCACAGTGGCTGGGGTTGAAGTCTCAGGCAGCCTCTTCCTTCCTTCCTTCCTTCCTTCCTTCCTTCCTTCCTTCCTTCCTTCCTTCCTTCCTCCCTCCCTCCCTCCCTCCCTTCCTTCCTTTTTCTTTCCCTCTCTCCCTCCCTCCTTCCTCCCTTTTTTCTTTTCTCTCTCTCTTTTTTTTTTTTTTGAGCAGGGATCTAGCTATGTAGCCCAGGCTATCCTTGAGCTCTTGAGCCTCCTGGCTCTGGGTTTTGGGGTTACAGACTGCAGCACCTGGCCTTTGGGGATTTCTTTTCAATCAGCAAGGGCAGGTGGATTTCCTGCTGCCACAAGGGGCCACAATGAAGACATGGGGGAAGAGCCATGAGATTGGTTTCCACAGTAGAGACTCCTGGCCTTCTGTCCCCTCTGAAAGGAGGCAGGGACAAAACATAACCAAGCAGCCAACCATCCCTGTCCCTCAGAGCAACAGTATCAACAACAAGAAGGGAACAACAGTCCCTAGGGCTGCTGGGCAACCTCCTTTCTGACTCAGGCCCAAGTGGCTCCTCTCTCTTCTTCCCGCTAAACCGCAGCGCAGAGAAACAGGGTGATAGTGTTTAAACACAGGTGACTCCTAGGGTAGGAAACCACACAGCTTGATTTACCTTTTCCAGCCCTTCCCCAACTGACCTCTGAGGGAATCCTCACATCTTTCCCAGCAGTGATCTCTGGGCCCCACAGTCCTTGGTTCCACATATCTGCATCTCTTTCCCTAAAGAGCAAGGGCTTTAGGGACACAGATTCCCCAAATCCCCTCCTGGGCTCTTTTATTCCTGGAGGTCAGAGGCCACACTCCTCAGCAAACCTTGGGCTCAGGGCTGAACTGCTCCTTAGGTTTGTTAGTGGCTGAGATCAAAACAGTGCTGGCCGTTAATCCCTCTTGGTGGCAGTCAGGTTCCAGGGCAGCTGAAGAGAGTTGATAGCTTTTTGGACCTCAAAGAACAAATGTCCCCCAGTCCACCTAGTTCCACTTCTGCCAACAAGCTGTCTTCCCAAGAGCTTCTGTGGCCAGTACATCCCTAGGTCTGCTCTGGAGCCCTGGGTACCTGGAGCGAGAGGAAGGCAGGAGAGGGGAGCAGCATATGTGTGCATGGATGTGTGTGTATGTGTGTGTGTATGAGTGTGTGCATGGATGTGTGTGTGAGTATGGATGTGAGTGTGTGCATGGATGTGTGTATGTGGGTGTATATGGATGTGACTATGTATGCATGGATGTGTGTGAGTATTGAGTGTGTGTGTGAGTGTGTGCATGGATGTGTGTGTGTGAGTGTGTGCATGGATGTGTGTAAGTGAGTATAGATGTGAGTGTGTGTACATGGATGTGAATATGTGTATGTCTGTGTGTGTCTTGGTCCTGTGTATCTTCTCCTAGACAAATGATTGGGGGTTAGGTTAATGAATTCAGAGCCTCATGCACCCTAATGCAGTGGTTCTCAACCTTCTTATTGCGGAGACCTTTTAGTACAGTTCCTCATGTTGTTGTGACCTCCAAACACAGAATCATCTGTAAATATCTGTGTTTTCCAATGGTCTAAAGCAAACCCGTCAAAGAATTATTTCACTGCCCCCTGATCCCAGGTTGAGAACCATCGCTCCATGAATCCTTGAGTCCCACTCCTCCATTTCATAGGGGGACCTGAGACCTGGGCAGTCGAAGGGCCCACCCAACTGCAGGTGATGAGAAGACTCACATAGAGACATTTTCTCCATGTCCAACCTACAGGATAGCGTCTGAGCTTCAGGAAGCAGTTACTACTGCAGTATCTTGAAAGGGACCCTAAGCCTTGAAGACTCACTCCTCTATTTCTTTTCCACTATCCACTGGAACCCACCATGACTGTGGCATTCTGTACATGTCTCAATGACCAGGTGGTTGATATGACAAAAAGTCATGGTTAGTGGAGAAAGTAAGATGAAGCCAGGCAGACCTCAGCCTGTAGGAGCCATGGAGGCCCCTGAAGGGTGTCTGAGAAGGACAGTCTCTCTTAACAAGGAGCGCTTGGCTGCTTCAGGACTCCTGCGGCTTTGGGGGCTGGTCTTTTGCCTTTAGAACTACCCACAGAAAAATTTAGCTTAATCTTCATTAGCTCGTGGTGGAAGGGAAGGTCTGAGAAGGGCAGTGACTGATGTATAGTCGGGAGCCCTGGATCCTCAGTGAGACATCAGGACCTCAAGGCAGGACCTCATTTAGACAACAAGATGTACACAAGCATTGCTGTCACCGTGCTGTGTGCTCAGTCAAGACTAGATGAATGTGTGTTCACACTTCGGAGCTATGCTCCACAGATAAAAGTAGCTTTAAATTCTGCATGAGAAGATAGAGCTGAATCCTTAACTCTCACTGTTTGAGTGAACTCGAAGAGTAGGGGCTGCTTGGCCTGTTCAGCATCTACACTCCTAGAGAAGAGGCAGTGTGTGTGTGTGTGTGTGTGTGTGTGTGTGTGTGCACTTGCATGTGCATGCATGCATGTACAGAGATTTAGTCTAGAGTTCAAAGCCTGTTGGATGATGGCCTTCAGTCTTTGCTAGCTTTGGACCCTGAGCCAACGAACATTTTTCTCATTTGTATCAACCTCATAAACACTCAGTGGGGCAAAGTTTGTCCCTATAAATGTTTACTTTAGAGACACACTGGGAATTCTTAGTCCAAGTCACATTAAAGAGGATTCAACTGGGACAGGGTTAGGGGACCCTTCCACTCTGGGTAAGATGTGGGCATGCTGGGAGACAAATTACCCCAGGTGCAAGGGATGACTGGGGGGACTGGCCTCAACTGCCTGAAAGAAAGTCCTCTCACTTTCAGAGGATGAGAATTTCAGACACCAAGAGCAGCCTGGTGGCATGTAGAGTCTTCATGTCACCTCACAAGGCTCCACTTGGAGGCTTTGTTATGGGAGGAACTGGACCCTAACCAATTTATATGTTGAAGTCCCTAACCCCAGCATGTTAGAATGTGACTATTTGGGAATGGGTGGCTAAAATGGTTAAGATAGAATAAACTGAGTGGTTAGAGTGGCCTTGGCCCAATATGACTGATGTCTAGATACATAGACCAGGATGTAGAAATACCGGAAGCTATGTGGGGGTGAACACAGGGAGAAGGAGACAACCCCCAAACTAATGAGAGAGGGTCTCAGAAGCCCCCAAGCTGCTGACCCCTTCATCTTGAACTTTGTTGTTGTTGTTTTGAGACAGGGTTTCTCTGTGTATCCCTGGCTGTCCTAAACTCTATAGACCAAGCAGGCCTTGAACTCAGAGATCCGCCTGCCTCTGCTTCCCAAGGGCTGGGATTAAAGGTGTGTGCCACCACCTCCCAGCTCATCTTGGACGTTTAATCCCCAGTCTGTGAAGAAAGTGTTTGTCCTATGATTGACTAGCCTGTGGATTTTGTTGTATCAGCTACAGCTCCTAATACAGGTTCTCCAAAGAACATGCCAGCAGCTGAGAGGGAGCCAGGACCAACACCTCCTCGTGTTCTTTCTGGGGACCCTGAGGAGGAGGCTTCGCCATTCCTGTTCTGAGGGCCCAACCTCTGTGGCCCTCACTACACAGGCCTGTCTTCTTGTGGGTTTATGCGGTAGGGAGATGGAGGGTGACTCTTCCCCATCCTGGGAAAGCCAGTCTGTTGACGGGGTTGGGGGCTCCTGGATCTGCCTGGCTCAGGTCACTCAGCTACCTGGATTGTGGGGAGTTTCACCAGTCTCAGCTTGAGTCCTGTGAAGCCTTAGCAGTCAGGCCAGGCATGCGCAAAGGAGCAGAGGGCAGTGCACATGCGCTCTGCCTTGCTGCTGGGATGGGTGTGGGGAAGCTGTGAACTCCTCCGCCTCTTGCCCGTGTCAACTCCAGCATGACACATGCACAAAAGGTACCTTTTACAGGTGGGAAATTATAGGTGCTTCTACTTCAAAGGCCTTGGCAACCAGGGCTCCTCTTTGATAGATGACAGTATTATTAACGGTGATTTATTGCTGGGGCCATTTTGACAACAGAAATAACCAGTTTCCCCACCTTCTTGGCTCCTTACCCCCCCCAACACCTTGTGGTGTCTTTTTTTTTTTTTTGTGGACTGGAGCGGGATGGAGGTTACCTCCCTATACAAGGAGGCTCTGGGCATCTGTTGAATGCACACAGTGAGGTATCTGGCTTATTAACTTGTCATCAGGTGTCATAAAGTTTAGTGAAATGCTGGCGGAGTGTAATCCTAAACAGGGCAATTACCCAGTTATTACAGCAGCTTTCTCCTGTCTCTCCTCCCCTCCTTTCTCCTGCTTCCTTCTCCCCTTTGGGTCTCTGCCCGCCTTCTTGGTTGTGTAGCTCTTATCTTACCTCTACCTGCCTGGCTTGATTAGTCAGAACAGAAGTCAACCCATTTTACAATCCCAGAGTGAACCAGGCTTTGACTAGGCACAGCCTGGAAGAGTTGGGCTCCTTACTGCTGCCGGAGGTGTGGGAGCAAGGTTGCTGAGCGAGGCAGGGACAGAGGCTAGCAGGAGTTTGGCTGGTTCTACTCCTAGGCAGTGGGGTAGAAGCTAAGACAGAGCTCACAGGGGCTAGACCATGATGCAGGCAGGCTTCCTGCCTTCTGGGATTTGTCTCCCCCTGCCTTTTACTTTTGCTTTCAGAGGGGGGTGGGAGTGATGTAGTAGGGACCTGAACAGAACGAAACACCTGAGCTGTGTCTCAATGTTGGCTGCCACGTAGCTGCCGCCATTCCGCCACCAGAGACCAGTTCCCCAGTCTATGAAACAGGCCGATCATTCCTGCCTTGTTGACATCACACAGGCTTAGAGAAGAGCAAATCAGTGGGTATCGAAGAGAACCACAGCGGTTAATCACTGTGCACATCAGAAGGTGACGGCCACCTCACACAGTGCCGCAAGGGTTGTTTTTGTCTAACTGCACCCCTGCTCTTAGTCCAGAGGAATAGAAGTGATATTTTTGACCAACCACGGGCTGCGCGTATGAGGACGGTCCCATTAAATGTATTGCCTGGTGATGTCACGGGTCATCTGAGTTCCTGCGGCGGCACTCCATATGCTGCTCACGTGATGCGGAAATCGTCTGACATTTGTCAGCCCATGCTCCTCCCGAGGAGCTGCCTGTTTGTCAACAGGAATGTATTCTGTTTCTTAAGGCTGTGATGACCCTGGTTTCTAAATCTTCCTGGCAGGTATTGTTTGACTCATGCTCTGAACAATGGGAGCTTTGAGACACACTCATGATAAATAGTCAGTACACGCACGGCACCGGGTTAAAAACACAATCCCGAACAGGCTGGAGGAAAAACTGAAATAAGATCTTAAAAGGTTCTTGGAGACGATCTAGTTGAATCATCCCATGTTGTAGTTTTGTAAATTATACTCAAAGAAGGTGAGGGGACAGCTTTCCTAAGAGCCACCGGGCAGAACTGGGACAGATGGCCCTCCCCTGGCTCCTACTGCAGCGCTATCCCCACACAAATATCTGTGTCTGAGTCCTTCTCTTCCTTGGAAGAAGCATCGTCATCAATTAGGGGCCAGAAAAGCATCTGCATCTATGCCTTAGCGTGGATTAGGTCAATGCTTTGTTCTTCAGGTGCGTGTGTGCGCGCGCATGCGTGCAGTGTAGGGGACGGAGCCCAGGGTCCCACACAAGCTAGCGAGCATTTCATTGCCCAGCTGTGAATTTCCTCTTGGGTTACACAGAGCTGGGCTGTGTTCCCTGTCGGTGGAACTTCTAGCACTGGTGAGAAGAGGGCAATCAGGGACTTAAGATCTTCACCCCTTAAATTCTTGCCACTTGCCTACCCCGTTGGGCAATAAAGGCTGGGCGCTGCTTCCTGAATTAACCGCTCAGTGTCTGCAGTCTGCGGCCTGTTTATCAGGTGTTGTTGGAGAACAGGGCTAGCTGAATGATGGAGTCAGACTGGCTTAAAAATGGAAAACCTGCAGACAGGTTTAAAAACAGAGAGCAGACAGATGGAGTGAAGTGGTCACCCCCCCAATACTTCCTGGTCTATTTTCTTCTTCCTTTTCTCATGGTTGGAGAACAATTACTAAGGCTCCATGAAGTGTCTGATACAGGCCGTTTCTAAACCACCACGGTGTGCCAGGCATGGTGTCGTGTCGTCTGCAGGGTAGCGAGGAAGACAGACCCCATTCTAACTGTTGGGGAAGTCCTGTTATTTGCCTGTGCATTTGTCAATAAAGTACTGTCTGGCCAATAGAAAACCTAGATAGGAGGGACTAGGAGTCGAGGAGGATTCTGGGAAGGGGAAACACAAGAGAGTCAACATGTGACGCCATGGGGGTAGGACGCCGGGAACTATTCTCCGGTAAGAAACATACTTAGATTAACAATTATGAGGTAATTACTTAAGGCAGAGCTAGCCAGTAAGAGACAAACAAGGCCAACAGCTTCATAATTAATATAGCCTCCTGTGTGTTTATTTGGGACTCATGCGGATCTAGAACCAGGCTGGCGCGGCAGAGCCCAGGCGACTGGCGGGGGATAAACCAAAGAGGCTAGCAAAAGAAAAAGCTTCTCTTAACATCTAACCCTGGGCAACTCCAGTCTAGGGTCACACACAAGGCAGGGGGAGAGACCTCTGCTGCAAAGCTGGGCCTCCCGGCTTTAGTCATTGAGTATCCCCGTGGCATGCTTTCTGGGGCTTACTTTGAGCATTTGGTAGAGTGCTTGGGGATTCTATTGAGAACATACTGGTGGAGCTTGCTGGAAATGCAAAGGGGACAGAGGGGATTTAGAAATCTTCTGAGAGAAAGGGAGACAGAGATGCTTTAGAGAAGAATCCTGGAGCTTGGCATGACATCAGGGCAGAGATGGACATGCAGAGAACCCAGTATAGAGGAGAAGGTAGGTGAGGCCTGGGGCTGAGACAGATGTTAGCTGAGCTGCAAAATTGTTTCCCATCCGGGCAAGGATGACAGAGACTCCTTGGTTGGCTGAGCTGTCTACCTGCCTGCATGGCTGAGAGAATTGGAGGTAAAGACCATCTAAGGCAGAGCCACTGCTTTCCCCTGCAATGGGGGTGGGGTACAGATTTGTCTCAGCGTGTGTGTGTGTGTGTGTGTGTGTGTGTGTGTGTGTGTGTGTGTGTGTGTGATTCTGATGCTGAGGCACTGACTGTCTCTCCTGGGTACTTTGCCAGGTCAAGTGCAGGTCACAGCTTCACTTTGCCCTCTGGAAAGTTAAAAAAAAAGATGCACGGTGTTCTCTCTGTGCTGGCAATTTCAGGTGCCTCAGCCTAACCGGTGATCAACTACTGTGTGATCTTGTACAATTCACTTCATCTCTGTGACTCATCTGGAAAGCAAGAGAGGACCCTCAACACACCACTCCACTGGGTTGCTGTGGAATAGTAAGGTGACATCATAGACAGCAGGTATTCTGTAAACTTTGCCACGATATACACTGGTTACTGTGTGTGCTTTGATAAGGACTCTGACACTGTTATCTGAATATTGACCTTCTTCTATAAGCAGAGTGCTTCTCACTCTGGGATGCCTAAAGGGACCAGCTGCCTGGTCAATTGAGCAGGATGGGCCCCTAATAGGGAGGATCTCTGCTCTTATGGACACATACACACACACACACACACACACACACACACACACCTAAATGTCACACTATACTATTAGGGAGGATCTCTGCTCTTGTGGACACACACACACACACACACACACACACACACACACACACACACACACCTGGATGTCACACTATACTATTAGGGAGGATCTCTGCTCTTGTGGACACACACACACACACACACACACACACACACACACTACTGAATGTCACACTATACTTCCTCCCACCCGAGGAAGAAACTGCTTCCAGTTCAGTCTGGAAGCACCTTACCCAGCGTGGTCTTGGCCAGCTCATCTGGGCAGGCCATAGAGGGGTCTAACCTGACAGGCAGCTCTTTGACAACACAGACTCAAGATAAGAGGGCTAGGTGGGTGGAGCCCTTTCTATCCCTGGATTGATAACTTGCTGTGTAGCATCAGCTCTTTAATTGCTAAACCAAACCTTTCCTCACCGTGGGAGATTGCAGCTGAACATCTTATCTGAACAGAGGCTATTTCACGGGCACACGTGGGTGTGTGCAGAGCGGAGAGGGAACGGAAGCATTGCCAAACCTCCAGGCTGTTCAGTCAGTCCACCCCCTTCTACCCCCTAAGGACGGGCCGTGCCCTCAGAAGTACATGTTAGGTGAGTTTTGGTCCTGAACCATCATGGAGTGTCAATCACTTGACATGGCCTCTTGAAGCCACCGAGGGACACCGTCGCCATGAGATATGTGAAGTTGCTGCTACAGCCTGTTCTTTTGCAGAGCACACACTGAAGCAATGAAAAGTAGAGTTTAATGAATGCAAACCCGGGAACACAGTTGATTGGTGTTGTCAAGAATCATGTACTGTGGGTGCTTCCGTTACTGACAACAGCACCCCCACCATTTTGCCACGACGTTACAATGGCTAGCATGTTGGGAATTCTCAACTGCATTAAGATAGCCATCCGAGCATGTGGGTTTTCATTGGCAAAAACACCACAACGGGTTTCACTTAGACATGCATGGGTTTTCTGTAGAGCCTAGAATATAGAACTCATGAAACATTGGCGGTGATGGCAACAATGATGTTGCCTAAGTAGGGATCTTGAATGCTCCCGCAAAGACCCCACGCTATAGGCTCAACTCCTGATCCTGACTTGGGAGGTGGTGGGACCCTGATAAGTGGGGCCTCATGGAAGGAAGTTATTAGGGAGTGTCCTCAAAGGGGATTTATGAATAACACTGTCTTTGTTTCCTAGCTGCCATAAGTTGAGCAGGATTTCTCTGCCACATGCTTCTACCACAACATTCTGCCTTAACGACAGCCCCCACGAAATGGAGCCAACTGACCATAGACAGAAACTCCCAAACTTCTGGTTCAAATAAAAGTCTCTTCCTTTTATCCAACATTTTGTCACAGAAATGGAAAGCTCACATAGCAGTGAAGATGCTGGCCTGGAGAAGGGACCCTGTGCATGTGTGGGTCCGTGGAGTAGAGCATGGACGTAGAAACCTTGGGTGCTGTCTACCTTACAGTTTGAGGCAGGGTCACTCCCTGGAACCTGAGACTTACTGATTAGGCTAGGTTTGCTGGCCAGTGAGCATCTGTAGGGATCTGCCTATCTCTGCCTCCCCAGTGCTGGGATTACAAGCACATGTCACCATAACTAGGAAAGCAATTTACCAATTGACACGCCTCTCTAGCCATTTAATAAGTTCTATTTAAGCTGATTAGTGTTTAGCATAGGCTCACTCTTTCTCAGGGCTAGGAAGGTTATTACTTGGGAGACGTACTGAAAGGGAGAACATGAAGGACGGGATAGACTCTTTGGAGACTTGGTCTAGTTTGGATACCAGGATGCACACATATTGTCTGGGAGGTGGGATGGAGAAGCAGGATGGAGTCCAAGATGGCCTCAAACCTGCCTGGGTCTCTGACTCAGCGTTGCGCTTTGCTGTTGAAAAATGGCAGGATGGAGGTTAGGCCTGAGCAGAAGTGGTGGCGTAGAGATGAGCTGAGCTCCTGTGCAAGGACAGGGTGGGGAGGAACTGGGATAGAAGTAGGGTCTGTGTTCCCATACCTTTGACTCGGGCACCTAGCAGGTCAAAGTAGAAATGCATGCCTGGCTGCCTTTGAGGGGATGGGTGTTAAAGCTCATAGGAACCAAACAGAGGTAAGAGTAGGGATGCTAAACATCCTGTTTCAGATAACTCTTGAAAGCTCTGGTACTTCCTTTAGAAGACATAGAGCAGTGTTGTTTATTTGTTTGGAAGCAAGAAGAAGGGATGCATTGGGGTTAGGAAGTTGCTAGTAGCTTGGTCAGTCAGGCCCCGTCAGCCAATCCCAGTGACAGATGGAGAGATACAGGAAGTGTTGTAGAATGATTTCACATCATTGTTTTATTTCCACATGGATCTATGAAACCTTTCTGTGTCTTTGTCCCTTTTTGGAAAAAAAAAGTTTATTGAGTCTTGGAGTCGCAATAGAGAACAATTTCTTATCATACAATTAACACCACAGCAACCAGTGCCATGATGAAGAGTGAGCAGGCCTTGCATACACCTGACAAGGTCTAGTGCGGGCGGCGTCAACAAAGGCTGCCTGGAGGAAGTCATGCTGAAGCTGAGATCCGAAGAGGGCGGGAGTGGGGACTGTCAGACACAAGGAAGGGGGAGCTGGGTAAGACGGGTTATGTTTCAGGAAGTGAGAGGACTCTGTCATGACTGGAGTGCTGAGGTAGGGACACCATCCCTGCTAGGCTTGGGAAAGACGCTCAGAATAACTGTCGAATGAACCGGTGGATGTGGCTAGAGAGGCAGGTGGCAAGTTGCTTGGGTCCTGGAAGATTGTGCAGTGATTTTGTCTGAGGCTGGTGTGGGCAGCCATCCCATAGTGCCGTAGGACTTTCCCTTTCGTGTTTGGAGATCTCAGTTGTAAAGCTGCAATGAGACAGAAAAGTTGGGTCCTTGTGGCTTGGGGCTTGGTGTGGGATGCCAGGATTATGAAGTCAAGGACCCTGACAGGCTTGTGTTTTGCATGGGTGGTCTCCATATGGGGGTACTTATTTCGAACTGTGGAGGTCTGGGGAGGGAAGACCCATTAGAGGAAGTGGGTCACAGGAGGTGGGTTCTTGGGGTCGTATTATCCCTGAGTGCTTCCTGTCCTAGCCATGATAGGAACCAGGCTTCTCTGCCAGGCCTCCTCCATGGGGGACTGAACTCTGAGGCCATCAAGTAAATAAACTAAGTTATTTCTGCCAGATATTTTCACACAGTGATGGAAAGACTAAGCATACAGTACTCAAAGTTAAGCATGCTGGGTAAAATGATTTGGAATTAGGGATACTGGCAAAGTAGAGCTTTCTTAAGCATGGGTAAGAAAAGTCAAGAAAGTGCAGCCAGTAGGAAGAGTTGGGAGAAAGGAGGGTAGGTCTGTGGATGAGGTAAAGAGTCAGAGGCTTTGGGAAGGATGTGTGAAAGACCAGACAGGGTGAAGGGAGAAGGCTAAAGAGGAGTAGGGCAAAGGTAACAACTGTGAAGGTGTGAGGGTACAAACCAGGGACCAAGTCCCCAGGCAGAGGTCAGTGTTGCCGTGGGTGACGCAGCACGGGGGGAAGGAGAGAGACCGGGAATTGAGGTCAATACCCCAGTGATGTAATGCAACTGTAAATCGTGCCAGTGGCTGTGGATAGCTGCTGACGAGGATGGGTAGGGAAGGCGTGTGACGTGGTGAGCGTGACAGTGAGGACGCAGAGCCTAGCAGGACCTGGTCTCCACGTTCAAGCGGGACGTCATTTCAGTCAAGGATAACCTACTTGTGTCCTTTGGGGTTACCTGGGTAGTTATCCCCAGTGCCAGCCAGGCAGCAGGCTTAGATGGTACTGTCACACCCAATGTGGCAAAAGTAAGCACTGCCCAGTGAAGACCCATGTCACCTGCATCAAGCGCCCATGGTCGTGTGGCAGAAAGGGAGGGTAACAGCAGGTGTCAGGGGGTCATGCTGTCTTGGGTTTGAATACCAACCCCACCAATTCCTGGCTACGAGGACTCGAACAGGCTTTTTATTTCCCTCCCCGTTTCCTGTCAAATGGAGTAGCAGTCTGCCGAGGGTTAGATGAGCTAATCCTGGTGACCAGACTCGGACACGTACCAGGAGATGAGCCTGGTGGTGGTTGTTACTGTTTCCACAGAACAAGAGAGTGGGATATTCTAGAGGTCAGGGGATTTGCCTAAGCTCACACATGGCAGTAACAGATTCCTTTCAAATGCAGTCAAGTTGACACTGGAGATTTGTGTCTCTAAGTCACATTGCTATACACACAACCCCGGTGCAACTACTCAGAAAAGGTCAGTTGTCCTTGTTCAACTACTAGTAAGTGGAGGGATCTGGGTGACCTTTATCAACTCTGTGTGTGTGTGTGTGTGTGTGTGTGTGTGTCTGTGTCTGTGTGTGTTTACATGTGCACACAAACATGTATGTGGTGGTTTGAAAAATATGGTCTCCATAGGCCTATAGGGAGTGGCACTATTAATAGGCATGACCTTGTTGGAGTTGGAGGAAGTGTCACTGGGGGTGGACTCTGAGGTTTCAGAAACTCAAGCTAGGCTTAGGTTCACTGTCTCTTCCTGCTGCCTGTGGATCAAGATGTAGAACCCTCAGCTCCTTCTTTAGCACCATCTCTGCCACCAGGCTTCCCACCGTGACAATAATGGACTAAACCTCTGAGCTGTAAGCCAGCCCCAATGAGATGTCTTCTGTTATAAGTTGCTGTGGTCATGGTCTCCTCACAGCAATACGACCCTAACTAAGACAGTGTGTGTGTTTGCACAAGCTGGGTGTTCTGCTCCTTCGTTCTCTGCCTTATTCCACCGAGAGAGAGAGAGAGAGAGAGAGAGAGAGAGAGAGAGAGAGAGAGAGAGAGAGAGAGACTCTTACAAAACCTGTAGAGAGGCTAGCAGCCAGCAAAAACCCAGTGACCCTCCCTTCTCTGCCCACTCACAGTCTTAATTTTTAAGCAGGTTCTGGGGATATGAACTCGGGTCCTCATGCTTGCTCAGCAAAAATTCTTACCCATTGAATGATCTCCCTAGTTTCTTCTGCCCAGTCTTTCCTGTCAAGCTCTAATTGGCTTCTAGTAGGCAGCATTGGTGGTGTGTGGACTCTCAGGGACTACTTAGTGAAAACAGGAGAGGCGACTCATTCACTAAACTTGCTGTCTGCCGGCTGGTTTCACCTTCCTAATCAGTCATGGGAACTAAGCTGGAGTTTAGTCACATGCAGTCGTGGCAGGGCATCCAGCTCCAGAGGCCATAGGTTGGAGCTTTACCACTACTGTGACTGTACATTCCGTCTGGCTTCTTCGTCTCCCATAAAACAGGGACAGCAATTGCCTGAGCCCCTCCTAAGACTGAGGCGAGGCCCAAATTAGATGATGTAAGGGAAAGTTCTTTAAGGAGGATGGCACACTGTCAAGTTCTAGGTAAGACATGCTTTCCCTGGAGAGGCAATCTGGAGTTGGTCCTGGGAGTCTGGCTTTTTCTTATCATGCCCATTGTGGGGCCTTGTGGGCAGCTGATCCCTGCTCCCCTCTGTGTTTTCCCGGCTCCACCCTGTCCTCCACAGCTGTGAGGTTGTGTACAGGCTCAGCCTCCTCAGGGGACAGAAGAATTGACTCTTTAGGCCAGTTGGGAGCTGCCTTTCTCTCCGTCCCTTGGGCACTGAGCAACGGCTTGGAGTAGTAGGAGAGGTTTCCCTGTTCTTGGCTTTGGAAATTACTCGGCTTGTGAATGCTAGAATGAGATGACCTGTCTCAGGACATCTTTGGGACCTGGTAGACACAGCCGTGGAGGAGAGGCAGGCCTGGGAGGAGGGTGGACATCACCAGCCCGTGTGAACTGAGTGATGGAGCTCTGTCAGGTTAAGTCTCTGTTCCCGGGGGTGTCAGAGCACAGGAAGCTCAAACTGGAGACCAAGGCTCCAATGTATGCTGCCATCAGTCATGCATTTCCTCTCTTGCTAGACTTGCAGCCACCCTGTCGCCTCCAGAAAAGCCTGGCTAGGTTCTCAGGAAGCCATCAGGCAACTTAGTCATGCCAGGGCATGGGAGTCTCTGTCCTTGCCTTTTCCAGGAGTACCCACAGGGGCTTTCTATAATACCCTTCTTATTTTTTATCTTTCTCAGAACCTAGTAGAAGCAACTGGAACTCCTGAGAGTCATGGATCTGGAAGGGGTCAGACAAGGAAGGAAGATGGGTTTATCTGAGCCCTGACAATAAACCAATTCCAAAGAATTCCTAACCAGTTTCATTGAGGTTACGAGGAGCCTTGAGAGTGGGAAGGGAAGTCGGCAGCTACAGAGTCGGATCTCCATCCTTTGCTGAGGAGGAAGTGACTCGCTCACAGGCCCAGAGCTAAGCTTTGTTTTTTGTTGCTACCCCATAGTCATTGTTCTTTGTAGGCAGGTGTTTTGTGACAAGCCTGCTTCCCTCAGCAGCCATGGGGGGACCTAGGGCAGCCTCCACATTGTGCATCAGTCTTTGGTGTATCAGCACACATCCTACCTGCGTTCTCGTGCTATGTCTCTGCCCCACCCCCCATCCTCAACTCAGCATTGCCAGCTTTTCCGCCATGTTGCCTCTTGAGCCTCTCCCTCCTTAGAATCCAAAGGGTCACCAGGAAAAAGGATGAAGGCTTGGGTTTCTCTAGTGTTACGGGCTCAATTGTGCCTGCCATATTGTGCCTGATGGAGGTCAGGCACAGAGCCTTCCTCACGGCCATCAGAAGAAACCAATACTGTTGATACCTTGACCGCAGACCTCCAAACTCCAGATCTACAGCAAACCTGCTTCCCCTGTGTTACCCCATTTGTCATGGCCACTCTAACTAGGTGACATGTTGTTCTACAGCTGCCTGGCTCCAGAATGCTTCCTGCCAGGGGCTTCCAAGGTCAAGGAGTGGTAAGAAATAACCTAACAATCTTGAGAGAGACATCTGAGTAACTAGAGAAATGGCTGGTTCTCCTTCTATGAGCCAGCAATTGTAGGACCCGGAAACCTGGGCTCAGTGGGCAGCTTGAGTAAGGACTGTGGTAGGTCTTCTGTGAATTGCTTCACCTCACTGGGTCAGTTTCTCTCTCTGTGGGATGGGACGAGTCATGCCTTTCTTATTTGCCTCACAGGTTGTAGTATTGATTAGATGATCAAAGTGTATGAGTGCTTTGTAGGCAAGTTAGTGACAGTGACAACGATGCTGGTGCTTTCTCTCCCTAGTGAGAAGGTTAATTTCCTGTCAGTCAGATTTTACAGAATTGTAACAAAACATTCGAAATAATCCATTTTTAAAGGGATGAAGGTTTATTTTGGCTATTTTGGAAGTTTCAGTCCATGGCCAGTGGTGAGGGGACACTTCATGACAGAACATGGCAGAAAATCTGCTCAGCTAATGATGGCCAAGAAAGAGAAGGAAGGGAAGGGACTGAATTCCATTTTTCCCCTCAAGGGCATGCCACCTATGACATGAAGACCTCCTATTAGGCCCCATCATGATGTTAAAGGTTCTGTCATATTCCAATAGCACTGAGCTGGAGCAGGCCATTAACACATGTACCTTTGGAGGACATTCCAGACCCAAAGCATAGCAGAACCATTCCTGGTAATGTCACACTGAACTTAAGGGCAAGTCAAGGTTGTTCTGAAATGTGGGAGCTATCATTACATGGGCCAAGGTCCCACACAGAAAACCATGTGCTGGAAAGACTCACCTTGCTCACTTCCTCAGTAAAGAGAAAACCCCAAATCAAGCAGTCCTCGGGGAAACATGAAAGTATCTTATATCCGAATCCAATGCCCTCCAGGTCTTAACTGTGTTCATAAACTGAAAGTGTATGTGTTTCATGGAAGAATTTATACACATACATTTTTACATATATTTCAAAAAATATATGTTCGTTTTGGCTAGTCAGGTGACTCAGTAGGTGGGAGTAAGTGTTTGACTGTGCAGCCCGATGACCTGTGTTTTGTTCCTAAGAACTGTGGTGAAAGGAGAAAAAACGATTCCTGAAAATGCTTATCTGACCTACACACATGTACTGTGGCATGTACATGCCTGTGCTCATGAACAGTCAAAGACA
Organism: Mesocricetus auratus; assembly: GCF_017639785.1. Lineage (NCBI taxonomy): Eukaryota > Metazoa > Chordata > Mammalia > Rodentia > Cricetidae > Mesocricetus > Mesocricetus auratus. The sequence continues at coordinate 24,537,054 of NW_024429207.1, forward strand.
ATAACAATACTAAAACATTAAAATTCCCATTGTCAACACTAAATACACATCCCTCTAGCCTATTTTATGTTTATATATTTTCTATGAAACCAAATTCTATTGTGCATAATTTATTATAGCTTATTTTTAAAGTCATCCAGGTGGGCTGGCAGGATGGCTCAGCAGATGAAGGCATTGGCCACTCAGCCTGGTGACCTGAGTTTGTTTTTAGGGACCTATGTGGTAGAAGAATCTAACCAACTTTTGGAAGCTGTCTTCTTACCTCCTCGTGTGTGTCCTGAAACGTGTACGTGCACACATGGAGTAAATAACTAAAATGTAATTTTTAAAAAGCCAACAGGTCAATGATGCTTCATAAATATCTTCCATATCGTCCTAGATCCTTTTCCAGTAGGACTTACTGAGAAGTTCCGGCAGTCATGTCTAGAATACCCCCAAGGTGAGAGAAGGGGAAGGCTCTCCTGGATCTTGGTGTGTGTGTGTTGAGTGTATGGGGGGGGGAGGTGGGCTGCAGAGGGGATCCTGGATTTAGTGTCAAACAGGACTCAAGTTCAGATGTAGCTCTGCTGCTTCGCATACTGTAAACAGGAAAGGCAAAGCTGTGGACACATTACATTAACGGTGTCATCACGCGTAAAAGAACTTGGTAACTGTCAGCCATTGTTTCTAAAGTCCAGCTAAATAAAGGATATATTGTTGGTTGTGCAGGGAAAAATATCAAGTCTTGAGTGGGGGGATGTCATAAGGTACCATGAACAAATGGGAATATGACCCGAAGAAGGGAGTTTGAAAAGAATCATACTTTAATTTTGACATGTGATTTGGACTATGAGAACAAAATGCATGAAGAGGCCAACAGGTTCCAATTTGGGGGAGAATAACTTGTAAAGGTTCTGAGACAGGGTCTTATGGAACCCTAGCATCAAATATACTAAACAGCAGAGACTGGTCTTGAACTCCTGATCTTCCTGCATCTACCTTCTGAGTGACGTTCAAGATGTAAAAAGCCTAACACGCAAGGGCCTTTGTTCATTATGCACTGGGCTCGTGTCTAAGCAAATGCCAACTCAGTAAATCCTTTAACGCAACTCTGTGGGATGAATAGAATTGTAATTCTCAATATATGGAAAAGGATACTGAGGCACAGAAAGATTGCAGTCACACAGCTTGGACCGTGAGCCCAGTTTAGCTTTCACCTTGGACTGAACTCATCTGGGCCTAAGTAGTGCATGCTGGGAACTAAGGCGTTCTGAAATAGACGGAATGTGAGGACGCTACCATACTGTCTGTTGTCCATGTAGAGACAATGGCAGTGAGGGAGTAGTTTTCCTAACACACAGGAGAGGCCTAGAAGATGTTTTGATTTGTGGCAACTTGGGAAGTGCAGGGAAGAGGAAGAGAGGAGGCCGTTGTGTCCAGCCGCTTATAGAAGCTGAGGAGGTGACCAGCAGGAAAGCTGTCTGCTCCTTGCTCCTGCTGTTGCCTGGCGCATCCCACACTACCAGCCTGGTCAGGAGGAGCTGCCACTGCTGAGCTCTCTCACTGTGGTCTGAGAAGCAGCCTGGGGCCCAGTGTGGCGCATCCCACACTACCAGCCTGGTCAGGAGGAGCTACCACTGCTGAGCTCTCTCACTGTGGTCTGAGAAGCAGCCTGGGGCCCAGTGTGGGCATCCCACACTACCAGCCTGGTCAGGAGGAGCTACCACTGCTGAGCTCTCTCACTGTGGTCTGAGAAGCAGCCTGGGGCCCAGTGTGGCGCATCCCACACTACCAGCCTGGTCAGGAGGAGCTGCCACTGCTGAGCTCTCTCACTGTGGTCTGAGAAGCAGCCTGGGGCCCAGTGTGGCGCATCCCACACTACCAGCCTGGTCAGGAGGAGCTGCCACTGCTGAGCTCTCTCACTGTGGTCTGAGAAGCAGCCTGGGGCCCAGTGTGGCGCATCCCACACTACCAGCCTGGTCAGGAGGAGCTGCCACTGCTGAGCTCTCTCACTGTGGTCTGAGAAGCAGCCTGGGGCCCAGTGTGGGGCATCCCACACTACCAGCCTGGTCAGGAGGAGCTACCACTGCTGAGCTCTCTCACTGTGGTCTGAGAAGCAGCCTGGGGCCCAGTGTGGGGCATCCCACACTACCAGCCTGGTCAGGAGGAGCTGCCACTGCTGAGCTCTCTCACTGTGGTCTGAGAAGCAGCCTGGGGCCCAGTGTGACGCATCCCACACTACCAGCCTGGTCAGGAGGAGCTGCCACTGCTGAGCTCTCTCACTGTGGTCTGAGAAGCAGCCTGGGGCCCAGTGTGGGCATCCCACACTACCAGCCTGGTCAGGAGGAGCTGCCACTGCTGAGCTCTCTCACTGTGGTCTGAGAAGCAGCCTGGGGCCCAGTGTGGCCCTGCCCTGGAACAAACTTGGTTTTGGGTCTCCTGGTTCATATGGCAGCCACAGCTGTCTGCTTTGCCTTCCTCTTCTACCCATGCTGGCCCCATGCAAGCATAGTGTGTCAGGTGATAGGCAGAATGGGTGGAGGGAGTGGAGATCATGGGATGGCACTCTCTTGGGGAGTGTGTTTGTCTGTTTCCCATGACTATGACAAATACTAACTTTCAAAGATTCATTTGGGCTTGCAGTTTTGGAGGTTTCTACCCACGCTCAGTTGGGCCTGTTGCTCTGGGGTCTGGCAGCACACCCCAGAGAGTGCACAGTGGATAAAACCACTCACCCCATAGCCAAGGAGTTGGAGAGAGTGGGTTCCACAAACCCTCTTGGAGGGCAGACCCTCAGTGACCGGAAGACCTCCCATCAGGCTCTACCTGGTTAAGTGTCTACAAATCTGGAACCAGGCCTTTAGCGTATGGAATTGGGAGGGGGTGTTCTAGGTCTACACTATATGGGGTAGAGGTTGTCCTTGTGTTCTCAAGAGGCCTGGAGGGAACTTTGCCCGTCTGTTGTGCTGTCAAATGTGGAGTGGAGAAGAGGGTGCCACGGTGGGAAGCTGCTGGGGGGAGGCTGACCCTCAGATGATCTGGGGCACCACACAGCATTGTGTGAGGAAGGAAGGCCATCAGAAGAGTGCCTGTCTGTGCTCTGTGAACCAGATCCAAAGCTTCCCCTGGGCCTTCTGGGGTACCTGGGATACTGGTCCCCTGCATTCACTGACACTGCTTGGACAACTTCTGTGGGTAACGGTCCCAAGCTTACATTCCAGGGATGGCAGTAGCAGGATGGAAGGTGCTGGAATTTTCCTAGCACAGTGGCAGGGTGAGGTGGTTGCAGGGAGTGGATTCGTTCAGTGGGTTCAGGTGTCAGGGCCTGGGGTCTCCTATCACAGCCCATACCTGCAGACCACAGGAAAATGGACCAGTCACCACCTTGTCAGATCAATGCCAGGCTCAAGGACTAGGGAGGATGCTGGGACTGTCCCAAAAAGTTGCATGGATACTGTGTGCATGATACCTTGCGGACAGATGGTGCCCATAGAGAACTCTGCCTCTTCCCCACTGTAGGATCTTTCCTATGGAACACACAGACACACACAAACAGACAGACACACAGCCCTACATCTGCCCTACTGCAGGTTCTTCTCTACAGAGAGCACGCGCGCGCGCGCACACACACACACACACACGCACGCACGCACGCACGCACGCACGCACGCACGCACGCACGCACTTCAAGACCTGATGTAACTTAAGAGACAATGAAGTTGGAAAGAGATGTAAACAGATCAAACTAGAGATGGGCGTACAGTAGGTTCTCATGTACCCATCTCCCAGACCCATGGTCAGCATTTCAGCCCATTTGCTCCACCCCTCCTCAGTACACTGTGGCAGTCACTCAACATTCTCCGAATTTCTCTCATCACGCCTCCTCTCTCTCCCTCTCTCCCCCTCACAACAGCACTGCTGAGTTTTACCAGATGGTTATGATTATTCTCTTTTTACAAAGACAAGCCCTGTTTCAGAGAGGCAAAGAAAAGTTTCCAAGGTCATGGAAGTGAGGCGGTGGCAGCGCCACACACCGGGCCTTCTGGTACCTAACAGTGTATGCATCCCTAGTCCCTTTCGGTCTTGTTAGGATGCCTGCAGGGTGCGTGACTTGTTGGGGATACAGCTGATTTTGGGTCTCTGGGAGTCTTAGCTTACTAGGTTAGGCCTTCATTTTAGCCGTGTGTGTGTGTGTGTGTGTGTGTGTGTGTGTGTGTGTGTGTGTGTGTATGTGTGTGTGTGTATCTGTGTGTGTGTGTGTGTGAGAGAGAGTGAGTGTGTGTGTCCCCATGTCCTGCCCTGCTGCCAGGCCCTAGGATTTGGGGGATTAGGGAGAGAAGAACAAACCCTGCTTTCCTGGGCCACTTTCATCTGTGGCTTCCTTGGATCATGACTATGGGATGTTTATGAAACTCTGAATCAATTTGAGGCACAGGGACTTTCAATCAGGGAAGCAGATTGCGCTGATAGGGTCAAAAGGCCTGTCGCCAGCAAGGATCGCGGCATCTGACATATTAATCTAGGCTGTCATGATCAATATGTGTAACAGAGGTGTGGAGGTACAGGCCCTGCTTCTGGAAGGGAGTGGGGGGAGGAGGGGAGGGGATACCACCCTAGGAGGGTCTGACATTTCACAGATTCCAGCAGAGCCAGCCTTGCCTGCAGCTCAGCCTGTGACCACTGGAAAGGGCAGGGGGCCAGGCTGGAGGTGGTGGAGGCTCTGAGCGTCACAGCAGGGGCCTGTAAAGTTTACTTGGCTTGCTGTAGACACAGTGCTCTCTCCTCTTATCTCCCCCCCCCCCCCAGTGACTTCCAAAGCCCCCTTGCTGGCACAGGAGGCACAGCTGAGCCCCAGCAGGAAGTGCCTGTTACTTGGAGCCTTTGATGGTAGCATGGGATCTGGCTAACCAGAGTTCAGCGCCATAGCACACTTCGTGCCCATAGCACTGCTTTTCTGCCTCCCGTCTCCCACCTCTCTCGGGGTCCCCACATTTTTTTTAACACTCTGCCCCTCCAATTGCCTCCAAACTTTGGTGAGAAACTGTGCCATCCCCTCAAGGCCCATTACTTCCCTTGGACGGAGCTGGATGCGGATGCTGGTGTCTGAGGATCCATGTGAGGACATGGCGTGATATGTCTGTCTATACATACAGCTGCTGAGTAAGCAGCCCGAGCATCTGGTCTTCTGGGATCACACACATGAGCCTGGGGAAGCTCAGTGGTCCTCACACTTCTTATGCCAAATGAATGCAGTGAGTGCATGAATATAATCACAGTGTGATCAAATCACAGCAGGGTGCAGGGGAGGTTGCTTCCATTTCTGGGAATCCCTTGGGTACTGGGCCTGGCTGTACTGGTGATCTCTGTGTTGGTGATCATGTAAAGAAAGAGCTATTCCCCATCCAAGAGAATGAAATTCATACTTATAAAATTAGGCGAACAGATAGCTTTTGTTACCTCTCAAAGGTGACAGTGTCCTTAGAGTGACACCTGGGCAAAGATTCAGATGCTTGAGTGCTTGCACAAGACCAAAGTCCCTGATGGGAGGTGGGAGAATTCAGACTCCTGTCACGGTGATCACAAACTAGCAGCCACCTGGACTAGCCTCCATCATGCAGAGCTCTTCCTTGTCGTCATGGCTAATTTTGATTGCCAGCTTGATTGGATTACTAAGTGCCTAAGACATCATCAAGGCACACCCAGGGGTGTGTCTGCACAGGCATCTCCATAGACCACTGAATGCTGAGGCCACCGACATATTGAACGGGTTCCACCCTTGATGGAATTATACTGCGGCATTATTGGAAGGTGGTAAAAGGTGAGAAGTAGGAGTTATTGGGGGATGTAGGTCCCTGGTGGTGTCTTTGGGGTCCCCAACCTCTGTCCTTGTGGCTGTTTTTCTATCCTTTGACCGTCATGAAGCTCCTGTACCACAAACTCCTGCTGTCATGATATTTTGCCTAACGGCAAGCCAAGACACATGGGTCCTAGGGATCATGGACAAGACTCTCTGAAATGTGAGTCAAAAGAATTCTTCCCTCCCCCTTTTAAATGTCAGGTATTTGGTTACAGCAGTGAGAGAAGTAACTCACACCCATGGGTAAGATGGCAGCTTCCCTGGGCAGTAGTGTTAGAAGGCCTCCTTTGGGCATTTGAAACTCCATCTACTCTCAGATGGGTCTCCTCTCAAATAATCTAGACCCTTGCTTGTCAAATGTAAAGTGATTTATGATTGTATTTTACCAATAAATTTGACAATTGGACTTCAGTAAAATTAAAATAAAACTTGAGGGAATCAGTTGTGTACTACATGCCATAGCCATTTGAACCTCAGATCATGGTCTCACGATGGTGAATGGACGAGAAATAACTGATAGTAATGGTGTGTGTCAGGTATAAAAAGTGCTCTTCTGCTCATACAGTTGTTAAGGTGATTGTCAGAAAAAACAAGGGACACAAGTTTGACATCCATAACAAGCACTAAAGAAAAGACTAGGTGTGGTGGTGTACTCTTGTAGTCACAGTGCTGGGCGGCAGAGACAGGAGGATCCATGGGGTTCTCTGGTCCACCAGTTTATCCTACTGGCAAGTTCTAGGTCAGTTAAGAAATCCTGTCTCAAAAATAAAATAAAATTCAAAAATAATAAATAGAAAGAAAAAAGGGGCAGATAGTACCTGTAGAATGACTCTTGAGAGCACACCTATGAACCTGCACTTAATGAATAGTTGTGTATTCACACACACACACACACAGACACACACACAGAAACATACGCACACAAACACATACACCCAGACGCAGAGATACAGACACACAGACATACAGACACACACACACACAGACACACACACACACACACACACACACACACGTTGAGGGAATTAGTTGTCTACTTGATGCCATAGCCGTTTGAACCTCCGATCATGGTCTCATGATGGAGAATGGTCGTGAAGTAATTGTTAGTAATGGTGAGTAAGTCAAGCAGAGTGTAAAAATGTATCTCTGTGAGTATCTGATTATAGTTAGGGAAGCACAGAAAAAGATGGAAAGAAATACACACTAGGAGGAGTGGATGGGGGGAAAGGGGGGTGAATGGAGCAACTGGGAGGAGAGGTGGAGGGGATATAATATATGAGAGAAGAATAAACAAATAAAGACAAAATAAAATGAAAAAGGAAATACACACTTTTACAAATGGTTACCACTGAAACCTTTAAACCCCAAGGTAGACAGAACCCTTGAGTTCCTTTGTTCATGGTCCTCTTAGAGGCTCCTGAGAACCCATCTCTCATTGACATGGAAGGACACATTGATTTGTGGCAGCCTCTGTAGTCCTGTTCTTGAATGTTGGCCAGTGTCATGAGGGGGACAGAGGGGAATATATCACTGTTGCTGTTCATATCTTGATCGGCTCTCAAAGGCCGGTGTGTTAAAGGCTTGGTCCTCGCTCACAGTGGCTCTCTAAGGAGGTGGTGAACCTTTGAGTGACGGAGCCAAGTGGGAGGTCTTGACGTCACTGGGTTGATACCCTTGAAGGTGATTGTGGGAATTATGTGTTTGCCTTGCCCCAAGCCCACCACAGCTTGGAATCTCCCAATTGTGAGCCTACACAAATGTTTTCCGTTCATGAGTTGATGGGCTGAGGTATTTGTTGTGGGGAAGCCGACTGGCATGGTCGCTGTTCTCACTTGAGATTTCCTGCATCCTGCCCACGAGTTCAGTATGATGGGATATGCTGTGAACACTCCATGTACATCTATGTTCTGAGCTGTGCAGCCTTGAACAAGCTGGCCTCTTTAGGACTCATGTTATTCTGAAGTGAGAGAGTCATTGTGTTGACCTCTTATAAAGCGTCACAAAGTTGAATAAGAACTCAGGTAAGATGCCAGGCACAAGAAGTACTCAACCACATTAGTTATTCTTATGCAGGAAAGCCTGGAAGAGTCATAGCTCTGATGGCTCTGTAAGTTACTGGAATTTAAGGGAGGGCCCCCTTCCCCAGGTGCTCCGGGGATCACAGCCAAGCCAGGCAGTCTCTGCCTCCTTGACACATGTTTTCCCCATCCAGTTTACCTTGGCACAAAAGGACAATTCATGGGTATGTTCACATCCTGGCCCTTGACATCAATCTTCCTTCCCAGGCATGTGGTGACAGCGCCTGGGTCTACTGGACTTTGGACTCGGAGTCTCCCATTAATGTGACTATAGGAAGAAAAACCTGGTGTGTGTGCCTTTTCTGGAAGCACGTTTTGGGGGGACTGAGTGAGAGGTGGGTGCCTGACCAGAGGGAGGTGGGAGAAAGATCATCTTGTGATCTTAACATTGAGGGTTTTGCCAGCAGCCAGGCATAAAAACGCACGGGCCAGCCATCTTCCAAGGGCCATCCTGTGCCAGCACTGCCTCCAAGGGAGCCAGAGGAGGCTGTCTCTTTCACAGGTCTAGACTAAGGCTTGTCTTGGCCCTGGGGAGGAAGGGAGTGCTTATGTGCAAAACTGGTGTTGGGTTGGATTTTGTTTTCTCAAGTATCACATTTTCCCCTTCTTGCACTAAACAAGTGCATACTGCTCACCTTTTGGTACCCATTCCCAGAGCCAGTGATCTATTAGATTGACTCATCCAAGCAAGTCTTTCTCTTGGGTTCCGTTGAAGTTTTAATTCCCAATTGAGTTCCCAAGAGTGGACAAAGATAATCATCCTCTCTCTTTCCCAGACATTCAGACTTTGGGTCAGAAGCCACAGTGAAAAACAAAACAGCCTCAGGGAAATGTGCTTTGGTTTTGGATGCCGCTAGAGAGGCCGTGGGAGTGTGATCAAGGTTTCTTCACTCACTCATTGATTCATGTGGAAAGAACTTATTGATCCTTTTCAGCAACAGAACCAGTGTCTGCAAGATCAAACCCGTCAATGATTCCAGCATGGGTTTAGGGAGAGGGTCATGAGGCTCTGCCCCTAGCTGGGGAGCTGCTGGGAGCTGCTGGCTGTTGGGAGGTACTTTGGGTGGGTAGGTGGGTGCCCACTGGTAGCTTGCTCATGCTCATGCAAGCAGCATCAATTGGACTTAATGGGTTATTAAAAGAACAAAGGGACATGGATATGGAAGGACATGTGTTGGGGGTGGTGTATGAAGTTGGGGTGAATATGATCAAGTTAAGTCATAAGTATGAAATTGTCGAAGAATAAATAAAAATCTTTTAAAAAAGAGCTTCTCTGCTTAATGAGGTCATTATCAGAACCATTTTTTAAATAAGGATTGGAGCTGAAGCTCAGAGAGATGCATTTGTTTACCCAAGGTGTTCATGCTACTGTGGGTGTTGGCTGGTATCCCAGGATCCTCATTTCTAACCCATGGGTCAATCATGTCCTCGCTACATGCAGCATTTATGGAGAAGCATAGGCAGCCCTGAACTTGCAAATGAGTTGTGTTCTTAAAGTTCACTGGAAAGTCAGTTGTCTGGGACTTTTTCTCAATGGAAACAGCAGTGCAGATGTTGGCTAGTTTTCCACAGCAGCCTACTGTAGCCTGTTTAATCCACAGTGTGCTAGAATTATGGAACTACCTACCTTACTTTGTGTTAGCAGATTGCAGGAACAGGATATTTACTGCTAACAGGACAGACGAGTCCTCCGTGGGGAATGAGTCTACCAACATTGCACAAGTGGAAGACAGAGGTGGTGAGTGAGCGTTTGGGTAAAGAGTGGATAACACCAGTGTACCTCAATCTCATTACAGGGCAACGGCCACAGATGGTTTCCAATCTATAGTTCAGGCTGCTGAGTTCATTATATAGCCCAGGATAGCCCTGAACTCTGTATGTCTTTCCGGCACCAGGAGATGGCCACACTCCATGATGCCTGTTTTTTGTTTGTTTTCTTTTCTTTTGTGTCCCCAACACATAACACAGTGTGTGTGTGTTCCATAAATTATTGTTGAGTTAAAAAAACAGACTACAGTTTCATGGATTTCCAAAGGAAGATGCCCTCAGACACTTGCTTGCAATCTGGTTACTACTATTTAGCATGCAATTCCAACAAGCCTGTTTGTTTAGTTTCCAAGCCCATTTTATTTAGAAACAAGAAGATGAAAAGTGATGTAGACCGATCACATAAATGACAGTGAGAGGTGGCCAGCATTAAAGGAAGAGACAGGAAGACTTTAGTGCTGACAGGAACTGCAAAGGCACCGTTGCCTGCGACCATTTATCTTAGCAATCCCCGGAGTCATTATTGCAAAATAAACATTAGTTAGTGCTCTATAATTTATCACTCCTATTTAAGGATGGAGGGCAGTACGTGTGGAAATTGTAGGAAGCTTAATAAAAAGTTATTCTTTTTTAAAGAAATAAGCTCTTGTTATCTGGGAGAACATTTTAGATCATGGAGCACCCTGACCTATGATATTTAAAAAGCTTGACTATTATACTTAGTCACTGTACAGGCCACTTGGAGCTTTTGTCGGTACTCTCCTCATTTTCTTACTGAAAATATAATTGAATAACAAATAGGAAAACTCCACATTAAAGCAAGGAAGAAATGGACCTGACTTGGTGACATAGGTCTGTAATTCCAGCTATTAGGGAGGCTGACACAAGAGGACTGAATTATTTTGTCCAGCCTGGATTACACAGTGAAATTCAGGGTCCTGTCTCAAAGTGACAAATAAAAGGGGGTTGGGGAGATAGCTCAGAGTTAGTGCTTACCTAGCATGTATGAGAATCCAGGTTTAACCTTCTCTCTCTCTCTCTCTCTCTCTCTCTCTCTCTCTCTCTCTTTCTCTCTCTCTCTCACACATACACACACATGTGTGCACACTTGCATACACACACACAGAGTGTTTCTCTGAAGGCTCCATGGGCCTTTTCTGGGGCAGTAGGTAGGGAAGACACACTTTCTGTAGAGTGTACATGTTTAGGAGGATGGTATTTGATGACAAAATATTGGATTCAGGTCAAGAGAATTTTTCATTAAGAAATAAGTTCATCTATGCATTTAATTGTGTAACCTTGGATAACATATTAGCTACCCTGTGGGTAAGAACCTTCTTGATATAGTTCTGAGGTTTAACTGAAATAGTGTGAAGGACCTGATAGTGTGTTTGCCACATAAAATATACTCAACAGACAGAATCACCTCTTCTGGTTTCCCAGAGTCATCCTCTCCCATCTGTTGTGGCATTTATACAGATGTATGTCTGTGTGTCTCAATGCCTAACAACTCTCCTTTTCAGCACCTCATTTATTCCCTGATTTTCTCCATGTCTGATGAACAGGTGGGTAGATGGACATCGTCTGAGAATATTTCACAAATTTCAGCTAGATATTTGGCCACTTACCCTTAGGTCAAGTACCAGTGATAAGCGTTGTGTCTATGGACAAATGTACTTTGGATGTGTCTGATTCCATCTGGACTCCTATGATAAAAATACCATAATAGTCTAGGTGGCTTAAATACGTCTTCCTCAGGAAGGGCTGTGGATCTCAAGATGAAGGCATTGGTAGAATCGATGTTGAGTGACGGCCTACTTCCTACTCCCTGGGTCATTACATGATGAAAGATATAAACTATCATTCCAGGGTTTCCTTAATAAGGAATCTTATTCGCACCCTCATGACCTAACCACATCCCAAATAGTCCACCTCCAAACACCAGGATGACATCAGGGGTTATGTTTCAATATATAAATCTGGGGGCTACCAAGCATTCATTCTGAAGTGGCTTGGAAATGGGAAATTGAATAAGGCTCTCTGTACCCCACTCCTTTTGCTGTGACCAAACTATCTACTAGGTGAGGGTCCAGGTGAGGCAAGGTGCACTCACTGAGCAGAACTCTCAAGTCTGTCACCTGCCAATGCCTGGGGACAGAGGCCAAAGATTTTACACAGATGGTTCATATGCCTTAATGATTGCATGAGTTTGAAGGTTGTAATGAGAACTTATGCATGACCCAAATACTGTGGAGAACAAGGCCCATAGCTGCTGGAAATATTGTGATGACATGGCTTAGTTCCTCTCTGGGCATTGCTGGTGAGGGAAGGGGACTGTCTCACACAGGTTGTGTCCCCTCTTTAGAGGAAGTCCTTATCTAGTAGCTTGGCAATATGTACTCTTGTCTCAATGTGGGATGTCTCTGAACACCATCGTAGCTCCATGGCATTGACTAAGGTCCTTGTTTATGTCTACATGCAGATTGACTTCAGCTTCTAGCCAACCGGCATCCTTAATTCTACAAAACCACTTTCCAGTGAGTCACCTACAGGAATATCACACCCTAAAGTCTGTTTCCTGGACATAGACTTGGAACACTGGGTATGGGGATGAGGTGCTGGGGAACAGATGTTGAAACAGGACCTGGGAGATGAATGATCCATTTACCAACATCTGGTGAGGGTCCTGTCCCTGAAGGTACACAGAGGGCTAGCAGAAGAAGGACCTACTTAGACAATTATAGTGTCTCAGGTATTTGAGGGGCCTGTGGACAGTGGCAGCTAAAAGGATAAAGGGAACCTAGCAATGAATGCACTGGTGACAGAAAATGAGAGCCTGATCACCATCTTCAAAGCTTCTTTAGATAACATAAGAATCAGTACTTAAGGTCAGAAGGTAGAAAGAGGCAAGAGATAGGCTCAGGGCTTCAACATTAGGATGGTAGAGCTCCAGAGAAAGCTGAGTTCTCAGCTGTAGCTCATCTCTTGTGAACCAATCAAGCTCTACTGGGAAACAATGGGTCTGAGACTTAGGATGGGGACATTCGAGTTAGTACACTAAAGAAATGTCAAGTGCCAGTCTCCTCTGAACCACACGACTACATGGAAGCAGTTCATTCCTTATGGTTCAAGGCTAACACTTCCTACGTGCTTGAAGACAATGAAGATGCCTCTGTCTTCCAAGACAGTGTAGATTCCCCCAAGACTTAATTTTCAGTCCTTCTTGGCCACCAGCCTAGGAGCTAGGCATAAGGTTGTATAAAACAAGCTTTTGTAAAAATGGTTGGTCTGCTATGGAAGAAAAGGATGCTATCCCAAGGAGCTGTAAGATTTACCCACTATGTACCATCCTGTGACCAGGTGAGTGTGTGGAGGGCTAGTTATAAACATGCTAGGTCAACAGAGAGAAAACATACAGAGAATGATGAGTTGTGGAGGTTGGTTTGTTTTTGCAATGGGAGCATGTTCTAGTTCAGGACTTAACCACAGAATAAGGACGGGAAGACTGAACTAACATGCTGCTAGGGTGACTCCTGGGTATTTGAGAACTGAAGGTCTATGTTCAATGAAGGAGAAGCTCTAGGCAGTGTGGGGAATCAACAGGTTTATAGAATTGAAAATTATGCCAGAGTAGTGCTACCATGATAGAACACCTTTCACTTATGATCCAAAAATCTACAGAAGGGGTGTCTCAGGATGCTGCCCCATTTATCAAAGTGGTACCCTAATCACCAAGTGCCATGAAAACACTAAGAGTTGGAGGTTGTCTGTGGGTTAGGAATAACGACATAGGATGTTGTTGTAGGATTTCACCTCCTTATACTAACATGGTGGAAAGATCCATAAATAGGAAAGGGCAGATGATGTCAATTAAGAATCAGAAGCAAAGTAGTCACAATCATCATGAGGAGCAAGGCAAGATGTCACAGAGATCTAGTAACAATCACTATAACATGGTCCCTAGGGACAAGACAGCTAAGCTGAATGTCCTACAAGGGTATTACAGAATCTGTACAAGTGAGAGGTGCTTCCTCAGGGAACCGAGGCCAGTGCCCTGATAAGTTATTATTCCTCCCCCAGTTTCTAGACCTGAGTCAGTGTTTGGAGCTGGGATACATCAACTGAAAGAGAGATCAGGTCTCTAGGAGAAAAGACCCTGAGATACCATAGTAAATACGGTATCTATGATTTCTTCAATGCTTTCTCAAAGGCACATCCTTATCTCAAGGAGCATGGGTTGCTCAGAATTGCCAATGACTTTTAGAGACAGGATCTGAGCTGACAATGACACCTGGAAAATAAGCAGATCAATGTCTTTCTGGTCAAGTTTCATTCACTCTGAGTTCCCTGGTGTCTCAGGCGCTCCCCCCACTGTGTTCCTTGAGGCACAATTGAAATAGACTTGACAGAAGACAGCAGGATTATAACTTTGGCTCTTTATCCTGTTGGGAAGAGCTATTGAAATGGGAATGATCGAATGGCCTCTGACTCGTCCCCCACCCTCTGCTCCAAATAAAAACCAATATTGTATTCTTATGGGAAGGAAATAGCAGAAGTCAGTGCCATTAAAAATAATGTAAACCATTTAGGGTTGTTGTTTTAATCATTTACCCTTTAGTTCATCTATATGGTCCCCACAAAAACCAGATGGATTCTTCAGGATGACAGTGAACTACCACAACTAAATGGGAGCCCTGGTTGCAACTGCTCTTCCAGATATGGTCTTTACTAGACAGATCACACAGCCTAAAGCATGGAGTGTATGGCCATCAGTCTGATGAACACATTTTTTTTTCATAGAGGTAAAGGAAGAGGATCAAAACATCTGTTCACCTGAGATCATGACTGTGTGCATTTGTGACTTGGCCTACAGCTGCATGAACTCTTCGGCTCTGTGTCAAAGGCTAAGAGACCTGGGCCATCTGGATATCCCAATAGAATAGTTTATTAGTCATTGTATTGATGCCATATTGATAGTCATATTGCAGATTTAAAAGAAGCAGCAATTATACAAGAGGAATTCACAAGATACATGAGCTGTGAACAGACGGAGATAACACTACTGATGCTTAAGAGCTTATCTGAGTGAAGTTTTGGGGGATCTAGTGATCTCTATCCTAAAGGAGACATATTGCACATCTCATCCTTTACAACCTATAAAGAATCACAACAATTCAGACAGTGTGTTTCAAACTCGGCAATATAACTCTGATCCATTTAGCTATTGACTTCGATGACTGTTAGCATTCAGTGAAGACCAGAGCAGCAAATGGTTGTTCAGAAATTGAGAGGTACCAAAATCCTAGCTTCTGGACCTTAAGACCAGATGGACTCCAAAATGTTAGAATATTAGTTCTGTGGAAGAGATGGGAGTGGGTGTGAAGTCTGACCTTGGTATTGCGTTAAAGCCCAGTTAGTCCTTTGTGGTAGAAGCACTTAGCATGATGTTCACGCTGGAAGAATCACCCCACCCCACCCATGTTAGCACAGTGGCAGTGATGGAGATTATGTCACCCCAAAGCACTTGCTGCCACTCACCCGTGATTTTGCTGTTGCAGAATGCTTACAATGATGACAGAGGATTCCAATACCAAACTTCATTGTCTCTCCAAGAAACATTTGGTAGGAAGTAGCTTGCATTATGTTCCCTCCCCCCTAAAATGGTCAATGACTTGTATTTACTGCTATTGGCATATCTTCTGGGAATGAGTTTAGCCATTTTGCCCACAAGATCTCACCCTATACTACTTAATCTGAAGTCTAGTTGACTGTGATCCACCAACATGGTATTCTATTTAACCTGTCCTAGGCCAAGTTGTCCAATATACTATAAATATACTATAAAATGGCCTTGAGACTGTGATGTTTGTTTGTCCTATTATATACAGTTATTGACTTGATAGAATCCCTGATCTTTGAAGGCATAGCTGAGGTACCACTGGTGATATCCATGAAGATGAGATACTCCTCTGGGACACAGCATCATCTCAAGTTAGTGATTGCTGTCACACATGTTTCCAACAGATAGAACCCATGTTTGACAAGGAGGCAAAAGCATAGTAGGTGCTACTCTGCTTACCATCACTTGCTGTTACCATCTGGGGAATTTCTCACCAGCCTCATGTGTGCCTAAAGCTTGCATCAGGTTGAAGGTTGCTTCTTAGAGCAGAGGGCTTCGGTCAGGAAACAAAGCAGACATCCCACTTAGCTTTAGCTTTGGCTGCTTTGGGTTCCATATACCAAGCAATGAGAAAGTTGGAAGTCCACAGTCTTTCAGGTGTCACTGATGAAGTCATCAGCACAAATGAGGCTACTGACACACAGCAGGGGACACAGAAGAATGAGATTTCTGCTAAGGGGCCTCTGGGCAAATACCAATGATTGATGTTAAATGGACAAGCACAACAGTCAGATCCTGAGATGGGCACGTTGGCCTGGTCAAAGAGGAGGATCTGGACTACCCAACCAGGCTACCCAGACCAGTAAAAGAGCAACAGAGGGTAGGAGGAATCTTGAACTGGCAGTAGAAGAGGTGGTGATGGGTCTCAGAAGTAGCCACAAGGCCAGCTGTCACAGAGGGGACTATCGCTCTTTCTGAAGGAGACCAGCCAGAATGAGGATGTGTGGCTCACGGCAGGTAAGTAAATTCTATTGGCACATCAGTGGCCCATAGTGACCACTGTGAACCTTCCTGAGTCCCTTTAGAACTTACAGCACTGATCACATGGGAGCACAGAGAAGTGTTTACTTAGGGCACTGGTTCTAAACCAGTAGGTCATGACCCCCAAATGACCTTTTCACAGGGATTGCCCAAAAGCATTAGAAAACACAGATATTTACATTCCGAGTCATAATGGTATCAAAATTGCAGTTATGAAGTAGCAATGAAAATAATTTTATGGTTAGGATTCACCACAAGATGAGGAACTGTATTAAAGGATGGTGGCATCAACTAGGTTGAGAACCACTTACTTTAGGGGCTTATTTTCTAGGGAAGCATAGAGCTTAATTCATATGGATGTAAATGCCACAAGAGCATATGTCTACAATGTCATGATTCTTTTCTCACTCACTATTCTCTCTCTGGAGGCTGAGATGGTCCTTAACTCTGAACAGGCACTTGGTCATCATTTGATGGTGGACTATTTGTAATACCTTTCTGCCCTACAGGGTCCAGCATGTAGCTGGTTTGCTAGCACAGTGTTTGCAAGGGTGGAGGTTTTTGTGACCTTAGATAATCCTTGTTAGCCATGGAATTTCAGATACAGTCTTTGTCTTAGTTAGTTTTCTATTACTGTGATAAAACTTCATGGCCAAAAGAAACTTGGGGAAGAAAGGCTTTGTTTTAGCTTACAGCTCTCAGGCCACGCTGAAGGTGGGCAGGGCAGGAACTGAAGCAGAGGCCATGGAAGAACACTGCTTATTGGTTTTCTCTTCATGTCTTCTTCAACCTGCTTTCTTATACAACTCAAGACCATCCATCTACCCATGGGTGGTACCTGTCCGTAACCAGGCTGCCCATCTAATCATTAATCCAGAGAACGCCTCAGAGGCCTGTCTACAGGCCAATCAATCTGGTTGGAACATTCTTTCAATTGAGGTTCCGTCTTCTCAGCTAATTCTAGCTTGTGTTGAGTTGATGAAGACCTAGCCAGCACAGTCTTCAATGTATTCTACCTAGATGCATGCGTATCTGAACACGTGCATGCACACACATACACGCTAATTCTGAAGGCTTATTCCCCAGATCTCCTTCTAAATCCCTTTTGAAGATTGAGGCCCAAGGAAATGAATTCTTGTCTAGCCATTTCCTCATTTCTCTACTCTGAGAGGATAAACTCCACTGAGCAGAGCTATTGGATCCTGTCCCTCCACGTTCTCTGGCATTGCCCCCCCTGGTTGGCACATCATCAGACAGACTCATTCCCTCAGAGTCACAAAACTTGTCTTAAATTGGATTTGCTGGTGGCTTTGTGTTCTCCATGTCCTCCCTCTTTTGTTTTTGATTTATCGTTTTAATCAGCTCTAGTCAATCATTCCCTTTCTGTCTTGCTCACCATAAACACAACCCCTTGCCAAAAAAATTATGACTGTATTAAATGATTTTATTACAGTAAACTGCAGATTGTACAGTGTAAACACAGGTGCCGCTCAAACTCCACACCCTCCAGTTCTGTCCAGACTAGCTTGGTGAGGTGGAGGAGGGGGAGGGAGCACCACAGTAGGAGGGGAAACTTTCAGGGCATCAGGGATCAGGGGGGTCATGGTGTTCAACCCTTAACCACAGTGAAGCCTCTGGTGATGATTCTATTGGTTTCAGGTCTCACACACACACACACACACACACACATCTAATGACAGAACCAGAGTCACCCATGGGTCATGTGAGGTTTAAGACCCTTTCTTTTATCTCCTCCATTTCCTAAGCTTGTTTAAGGGGGATTTCATTACTGAACAAATAGGGAGGAATTTGAATATGACAACTTGCAACTCAGTGAGTGTCACTCTTTTTGTCCCCCTTTCCCCACAGGTGGGGGTAAATATGACATAGTTAAGGAGCAGAGAGGTCTTCCTGCTTTCTGATCAGGGGAAGAAGTGTGAAGACTTCTCATTCTATGGGGCTTTGCTCTGGGGACAGGGACAGGGGAGTCCTTGGGAAGTAGACATAACCAAGGGGCATGACATTAGGAAGCTGCACAGACCAGTGCCCAATGACAAAGAATGGTGGAATGTCCCGGGATGTCCAGGCTTTTCTTGGAGGCTTTGAGGCCTCTGCTTCTGGAACACCTTGCCCAGGATAGAAACACAGAGTCTGTTTTCGAGTGGTATAGTTACAAAGAAGAGTAAGAAATATTTGGGGGGGTAATTCTCCAGGAGACTAACTCCAAATAGACTCTCTCACTAAGCACGAGAAAGGTGTTTTCTAAGTAGGTGGTTTATATGTGGAGGGACTTGTCCAGAGGTGAGTTCTATTTGAACGTGTCACTTTTTATCAATGTGACAAAACACCCGAGAGAGACAACTTGCAGGAGGACAAGGATCTGTTTTGCCAGTTTTAGAACTTGAGCCCGTGGCTGTTGGCGCCATTGCTTTGGGGCTGTGGTGAGGCAGAGCATCATGGGGGACCATGTGGTCGAGCAAAGCTACTCATTTAGTGGCAGCTGGGAAACAGGTCTGAGCAGAGGAGGAGGGACACGAAAGAAGATACCCCCAGTGACCCACTTCCTCCAGAAAGTTCTATTGCTTACAGCCCCTTCAGCTATAGACTCAGTAGTGACATAGGACCCTGATAATTGAATCACTTTTCAGGTTGTCCCTACTTCTGAACACTACTGGGCATTTCACATCCAAACCACAAATAACTGTGGGCATTTGCCATTGATAGCACCCATTTCCCAACCTTTAGGGAGCAATGCACACACACACACACACACACACACACACACACACACACGCACGCACGCACACACACACACACACACACATACACACACAAGCGAGTGCGCGCGATTGTTTTTCTTTTTTGTTGCATCCTGACCCCTGTAGTCGGCAGATTCACTATTCAAAAGTAGCTCCAAAGGTTATATTTGTTTCCCCAAATTTGTATTTCTCCTTCATTTGGGTAAGTTGGAGCTGCCTAGAGAAGCTGTTTCTGCTGAGCTGGGGCTGCATAAGAGCGGCAGGAACACAGACCCATCTGTCGGAGATGGGAACATAAATAGCCCCCTTTAAAAATAAACCTCCACTTTTAACTCTGCAGATAAAAATATCCGAATAAAGGACAGTTCTCAATCTCCACCTTCTCCTCTGCTTGGTCGAGCATTTCTAAGTGGAGTCTTTTCCCCTTCTCCTTTTACAGGTTTCATTTTGGCTTTGATTCCAGTGAGTTTACTGACAGATTACTTCATTTTAACTATATGGCTTTTCTGTCTAGTGGGAGGCATATTTCTAAGTATCATATTTATCAAAAGAGCCGTGCAAAACAAGGGCCAGAATTACTCTTTTGATGGTTCCCCCTCTAACTACAACTACAATAAATTTTGTGAGAAAGAATGCTCAACCGGGGACCTTTTATGTTAAAGCCGAGAACCAGGGTTCAGGCACTGTCACTTCAAACTCCACCCGTTAGGCTGTTTTTTCCCCTTCTTCTCCCCTCCCTGGGCAGAAAGCTCACATCTGGTCTCACTTGCAAGGCTGGTCGTGGGCTCCCAGGGGCTCTATATTTTCCCCCTATAACTTTAAATCAGAAGAGCATTTCAGTAAATCACAGGGACACTTATTTATTGGACATAGTTTGGGTCTCTTAAAGCATGGAGAATAAATTTAATGGAGCGTTCCGAGCGTTCCCCAATCTTTTGAGGGATTACTTGGGGAATTTGTCAACTGCACCAGACCCAGCAGCCTGATCCAGAGAGATGGGAAGGAAATGACGGGAGACTCTTCACAGAGGACCCAGGTGGATCCTAAATCACCCCGAGGAAGATTAATGTAAGAGGCCAGTTGCCAGCAAAGTTGATGGGCAGCATTGCCGTTTATTTAATAAACTATCATTTCAGCTGGAGGGCGACTTTAATCTGAATTACACTTTGTTCTTGTCATCCACTCTTGCCAAGTAATTTATGGAATACCATAGCATGCTCTTAACCTCCAACAGCAGAGGAGGGAGGAGAAAATGGAGGCTGGGCTAAGAACAAAGAAAGGTTGCAAAAGGAAAAAGAAGGAAGGGGGTGGCTGTGAAAACCTGGGGTGAATGGAAGAGCAAGGTGGAGAGGGACTGGTGGACAGATGGGGGGGCTGGATGAGGGAGGATGGAGGCTGGAGACAGAGATGGACCAGAGTGGAGGGGTGAAGAGAAGATTGGTAAAGGGGGTGGGTGGTGAGAGGACTGTGTAGAGGCTGTCCAGTTAGGTAGGGAGCTTCAATGCTTGGGGCCTTTGAGAAAAGAAGGTTATCAGGTCTGGTCTTTCTTCCATTAGGAAATTAGGTCAGGATGAGTTTGGTTGGCTTGAAGAACCTAGGGTTCCGCATGGTGGTAGTAGTAGTAGTATTTCTACAGGGCAGGAAGACGCAATGTGGACTTCTGATGGAGTTGCAGGGTTGCAGGGTGGGATGGGGGTCGGGCACAAAGAGATCTTTATGTTTCAGGAGGACTTTGTTGTTTTTGGAAGCAGAGCAACAATGACTTTTTTTTTTTTTTTTTGGTGATCATTAACTGAACCAGCTGCCACGCCCACACCCTGAGACTGCAGGTCTGTAGATCCTGGTGTGTTCTCCTCCCAGTCTTGGTTAAGGAAGCAGGGAGGCATTCTTGGTTATGGCACACAATTAGTAAGGGATGAGGATACACAGGCCGCAGCTGGTCAGGGGCTCAGGGGTGCTCATGGGACCCTTAGGTTGGGCTCCCTGGATGCTGGAGGACAAGTGCTCACACATCATTTCTTGGAGGGCCTCTGGCACTGTAGGAAGAAGGCTCTCATCTTCACTGTGCCTGCTTGCACTCCAAAACTGACCCCAAGGCAGCCTCCAAGACAGTGTCCCTCCCTTCTTTCTTCCCTCTCTCCCCTCTCAGCTTAGGGAAGCCAGTCCTTGCCAAGTGCCACCTGGATGGCCACACCAACGATGTGTGGTGAGCATTGGAGTAAGTGTTGGGGGTAGGATGGATGCAGAAACGACAGAAGAGGCCAAGGGGAGTCAGGAAGACTACATTGCTAGCCCAGGAAGAACTCTGCCATTGTCTTTCCTTAACTAAACTCAAGGCAGAGTACAAATTGAGACCTCTGTCTGCCCCAGGCTCTCATGGAGGTGGGGGTTGGGTGGAGGCATGGATATGAACTGTAGGAAAAGGGCTTCACTGGCCAGCATGCACTGAAGTCCTGCCCTTCCGGTGACTTCTCCCTGGCTTTGCCATTCTTCCTGTGCTTACAAACCCTGTAATTTAGCTCCATCCAGGATCTCTACCCTGTCTCCCCCTAGTCCTGTGCTCTGCCCCCTTGGAGTGTCATGGGCACCCTGGAATCAAGCTACCCTTTTTACTCATTCATTTCTTAGAGTATCACCTGGCCATTCTGTTCTCCCTGGCCAGCTGTAGTCCACGGCACACTTGTTTCCTGCTTCCTCTGCTGGTTCCTTGACCTTCTGTCTGTCTTATCTCCTTATTGGTAAGTGAGGGGCTTAGATGGATGAGCTCTAAGCTCTTTGCAGTTCTAGGATCCTACATCTATTTGCTTTATCGCCTAAGCTTGACTGCACATGTCTCCAGAGCAGGGAGAGCATCTTTTCCTTATATGGAATCCTGTACTATTCTAGCACAGGGTGGGGCCCTGACTGAGTATTCTATAAGAGACTTGGG
This sequence comes from Mesocricetus auratus, assembly GCF_017639785.1. NCBI lineage: Eukaryota > Metazoa > Chordata > Mammalia > Rodentia > Cricetidae > Mesocricetus > Mesocricetus auratus. The sequence goes on from NW_024429207.1 coordinate 24,559,084, forward strand.
TTACTTGCCTTCTAGATGGCCTTTTCTCCTAGTGGAAGAAGTAGAAGTGACTTAGGTGTCCTGGAAGCATGGTTTTGTATAGACCTCAGTAGAAATGTTCTGTAATTAGTGGATGTGGGGTAGGGGTGAGGAGCTACGTTTCTGCTTTCAGTGTGCTAGTTTTGGGTGATCTGTTCAGAGGAACTTTTTCCTTAAAAGTGGGGAGGAGATGCTTTTATGGAGTGATCAGGGTTCTGCCCTGTAGCAAATGCCTTTTGTGGCATATTAGAAACAAATGCCCTCCCGGTGGTACCGGTCCATAATCCCAGCCACTCAGGAGGCCGAGGCAGAAGGATCTTAATAAGTTCAAGTCTTGTGTGTGGTTACAAGGCAAGTTCAAAACCAGTCAGGACAACTTAGTGAGGCCAAAGTAACAAAGGGGAGAGGGGGATTGTGGCTTAGTGGTAGAGTACATACCGCGGGGGACTGCGGATTCCATCTTCAAAACTGCCAGGAGAACGAGACGGTCTCTTTGATTCATATCTGAATCCCCACCCACAAGACTTGGCAGGCCACTTGATTCGTGAGTCCTGTTCACTCATCTTTTTTACAGTGATCCCAATAAATGCCCTGTCTGCCTCAGACGGTTGTGGTGGGGGTAAAAAGATGAGTAAATATGTGACAAATGTCTTTAAGTTGTGACGTCTGTAGTGGTCCATGCCAAGAAGCATCGTAGCCTAAGAGGTGGAAAGTAAAATATAAAGACAAATAGGAAAAGAGGCATCAGGGGTTTCTTTGTCCCTGTTTCACCACTGGACAAAACAAAAAACAAAAAACCAAATTGCTTTTTTTCCCCTCTGGAAGATTACTCTGTCAAAATTGCTCCCATCTGCCCCCCCCAAAAAACATGGAAAAGAAAAAGTGGAGTGTGAAGGAACATTCTGGTATATTCTGAAAGTTGACTCTGGGAGGAGAGGAAAACATGAGCAAACAAAAGCTGTCACTCACTGGCAAGCTGCTTCCCCTGGGGAATAATCTTTGTAAAGGAAAATGAAATCTCTGCTGCTGCCTTGAGCTGGGTGCAGACAGTGTGGTGAATGGATGTCTCTGGGCCACGCCTCCCCACCCAATCTTGGGATTTACTATCTTGAAGGAGCTGGCCTTGCTGTATCCCAAGTGGAGACTGTCTCCCCATCTTTGGGTGTTCCTGTGATTTTTTACAAATGGGCACATGCAGGGTGTCACAACATGCGGTCAGATCTCCTAGAGCTGGGCCTACCCTCTGGCTGGCTGCCACACCCATGACTCCTCATCCAAGCTCCAACCTTCTCTTGCCCTCATCCATCACCCTCACCCGTTCTTGTCAACCTTCACCCCATGACTCAGAAGTTAGAGGACCCTGGAAGTTCGCAACAAAGACTCCAACCTTCTAGAATGCTGTTTGTGTGCAAACAGACAAAGGTCTTCCCCTCCCAACAGACAAAGGTCTTCCCCTCCCCGTGTGTACCATCTCGACTTTCCAAGATGATGATTGAGTTTTTCCCTCTTCTGCTTGATATTTCTGCCAAAGCAAGAAAAATCCTTGTTGAAGTCTAGCAGGAAATCCAATAAAAATTCTTCAAAAGATGGGCTTGACATTGAAAAACAGCAAAATTATAAAATAGGCCTTAGAAAAGAGAGGGGAGAGTTATTATATCTGGCACCGAGCAAAAGCCCCGAGACCCCGTCCAAATGAGCCATCGCAGATTGAAAGTGTTTAGCTTCCCGTTGATTAAATATGGAGAAGGACCCAGGGCCTGCCAAGCCTCGGGGATCCAAAGTTTGTTTTCAGTCAGAATGTGTTTTCAGTCAATGGAAAAAATGGTCGGCCTGCGCCGGGCTATGTAACCGAGAAGCCCCAGGTTTGCAGTGAGTAATGGCTGTGAAGCAGAAAACCATGAGGGTTGTTAATCATCCCTCGCAGGGCCCTGTAATTTCACTCAGCGACTCAGTAGGCTTGGACCACGCTCCCACCCCCTCTCGTTTTTTCCCCCCTCAGCTCATTTTGCTCAAGAGAGAAGAGAGGAGCCCTTCTGGTGCTGGGTGCATATTTCAGTAGTTCCTAAACCCTTTTCTTCACCGCCTCTGCCCACAGTGCCCCTTGGCCAGCTGCTGCTCTGAGCATCCGGTACAGATGTAGTCACATCTATGGGGCTCTTTCAGGGAACTTTCCTTGTCCCAGGAGGGCTCTGGAATCAAGGCCTGGAAAAACCCCCTCATCCCCATTGCCTTCCCAAGACCGGGTCTGTGGGGCTCTCTTAGATGCCCTTGAGTGGGGTTGTCTTAGTGCTGCTTCAGAGTATTTTCTTCCCCCCTTCCTTTTCAGGTAGGGTGTTGCACTGTAGCCCAGGCTGGACCTAGAACTCTTGGGCATGCACCCCTCTGCCTGGCTTTACAATTTGCATTTCTCCTGGGCTCTTACTGGATCTACCCCATTCCCTTCCAACGAAGAGGAGAGGATGAGAACTCTAGTTACTGATGGCATCGGAGTCCTCCATAAGTGGGGGTGTACATGAGAGCAAAGGGAGAGGAAAGAACATAGAGAGGGATTATGGGGTAGGCAGGAGGGAGGGAGAGGGAGTGGATATGAATCTGACTCTTGGAGATAGCTGCTAGGCACGAGGCAGGGCTGGAACTCTGGTGGACCAAACCTCCTTTCCTATTAAAGGCTGCACACACTCTATTTTCTGCTTTCTTGAATACCCTCTCCTTCTTTTCCAGTACCCTTGACCCAGCAGAAGCAGATACAGCAGCAAGAGGGTGCTAGTGTCAGTCGTTTTCTTTTGTCTGCTCCCTGGCATGGGTTCCAGAACCTTCATGGTCACTGTGGGTAACCATGAGCTTCAGGCCCCTGTGTGATCACCTCTCCAAATAATTACAGTTACTCACGGGTCACATTTCACTGAACTCTGTTTAAAGTGGCAGCGAGAGGCCCAACAGGGCACTCTGTAAGGTTGTTTATTTCAAAGGGTAGTCACTGTGAGCCCTGTATCAGTCTCTGGGCACGGAGGCTCGGTGCTCCTCAGGGCACCAGCCTTTGGTGAGAGGAGTCACTTCAACCAGTGTTTTTTGTTTTGTTTTTGTTCTTGTTTGGTTGGTTGTTTTTTGAGGACTTGGCAAATAAACTGAAGTAAACTAGCAAATGCAATGGCTCTAAAGTTATGGCGGGAGAACGCTTAGCGATGTAGTGGAGACAAATTCTGTAAGGAGAGCAAGACAGTCAGCAAATTCTCTTGAGTGAGCAATGGCATTGAGAATGGAAAAGGAGGCAGCTCCAGGGGACTGGCCAGCCCCAAACAACCAACTAGAGGAACTCTGGGCAGGGCCAAAGTTAAGTAAAAAGCTATGGACAGGATGATGGGGAGCAGGAGGTGGGGCATGCTTGGTATGAGTCATTCTGGGGTGAGTGTTACGATGAGGAAATAAGAGTCCGATTGGCCCTGTGTTCAACCCACTGCTTTCACGGGGTTTTCCTCTCTGAAGCTATCATTTATTGAGTAGTTGCAATGGAGCAGCCTTCTGCCAAGAGCTTTATACATCACCCAATGTACAAACTCAGTCCTCTCAATAACTCTCAGGAATGTTTCTTATGTCCCTTTATTACCACAGGAATCTGAGAAGAGCTTGCACACAGTAGACTAGGGATTTGAACCCAGGCCTGTCTGGTTGTATGCCCTGAAGCACATACAACCTGGTGACTACCTTATAGTCAGTTATTCTATGGCCCAGACACTTGGAGAGGATCCAGTAGGGTACACAGCACCATTTCTACTTGGCAAGATGAGGAAAACCAGCAGCTCATGGAGCGGTCATCGGCATTTTAACTTGCTAGTGAAGGCTGCTGCACCGAAGGGAGCAGCAGGACCCAGGTTGGGGCAGGGTCAGTGACAGGTCACTGCCATCAATCACTTACATGCCTTTTGTCTGCAGGGGAAGGGTCTGAGTGAGGCACCAAGCTGAGCAGGTGAACTAACAGCTTCAAGGATTCACTGGCCATGAGAGGGTGGGTGGTGGGAAGGAGCTCCTGACTTGGGGAACAAACTCCTGAGAGGAGGAATGCGCTATTCCTCAGGCCTGTCCCTGTGTCTGAGGATAGCTTTGCAGGTCCCAGTGCTGAGTTGCTCTTGACACTGAGTTCCTATGCATCCGCCCATCGCCTTTCTTGAACATACCTTTCACCACAGCTCTACAGTTCTAGAAGGAACTAGGAAACACATTGTTACACTTAATCCAGAGACACTTAAAGTCCGACAGGAAAGAATATATTCATGAGGGATATCCCATGTGCACGTACCCACTTATATGCCCTGTGTTGTGTAAGTCGTCTCATGTGTTCACAGAGGTTTTGCTACCAGTGACTGGCTGGGGAAGACCCTCATGTTATCGTTTGCCAGAAGAAGAAATGGCAACACAATGAACTTCAGTAGCTCGCTGAGGCTCCATGGCCAGAGGCTGGCGGGGCCAGAATTCTGCCTCAGGCTGCCAGGCTCTACCACCACAGGGCACACTACAGTGTATGATGTTTTGTATAAGAGGTGAACTGGGTTCATAAGTAGAATGAAAGTCTGAAGTGAGCAGGCAGAACCCAGACACATGGCCAGGAAAGAGGGCACAACCAAGCCAGGCTGGCGGTATACAGGGAGGAATGGGGAGAGTGGAAAGTGTAGGTGATTTATGCGGGGCCTTTGTGAAGTGGGCCTGGGTCCATATAAATCCCGGTACCCGCTTGGGAGAGAGCGAGTGAGCATCATTAGAGGAGATGGTCCTCAGGGAGCCCTGGAAATCCAGGAGGAGACTTGGTCTGTTCCTCATGAGGAGGTGGGGTTCGTTGGGCACTGAGCAGGCGCTGGCACTGCGTAAGGAACCAAGTGCCAAGAGACTTGCACTGCAGGCTTGGTTCTGCCTGAGGCATCTAGGCCAAGGTCACCAAGCCAAGTCATGTCTTGGATTCCAGTGACCTTGCTCTTTAATAAAGGGATTAGACCAGATAATCCCCTGACTATAAAGTTCTGTGGTGAGAGGAGTAGAATGGGGTGGGAGGTAACCGAGGACAGGGTGGTGGTGGTGGTGGTGGTGGTGGTGGTGGTGGTGGTGGTGGTGGTGGTGGTGGTGGTGGTGGTGGTGTGTGTGTGTGTGTGTGTGTGTGTGTGTGTGTGTGTGCAAGAACCCAGAAGCAATGGGAACTTGGAGTTAGAATGGAGGACAGGAAGAGAGCTTAAAAAAAAAAAAACAGCAAAAAAGAAAAAAAATAAACCCTTCCTTGTACTTTGTTTTGCAAGGTGGAAACTGAGGCACCAGAAGGCGGGAAGGTTCTCATTGGTAGGACTGAGACAACCCAGCAGGCCCTGGCCTTTAGCCAGCTAGACTCACCAGGGTGTGATTCCCTCAGATAGGAGCAGGTTCGGGAGATTTAGCCAAGAGCAAGGTCGGAGAGGAGTGAGAAAGGACTAGAAGCTGTGCCACCAGGCTCCATTTTCCCAGCACAGGCTGAGTAATGGTCCCCACAGGTGTGGAGTTCTGCAGCCACAGCTCACAGCTACAGCCTCTGCTTCCCGTCTTTGCCCTGTCAAGACCCACTCTGCATGTCCATCTAGAGACTGGCAGCCTCTGCTCTGGCCTGGGAGCTGAGGCCCGGGTATCCCGGAAGCCGTTCTGCATAGGAAACTGAAGCCTGGGTGGGGACTGACGCTCATGCCCAGTGTGGCGGCAGATCCTCAGGGCCTGTGCTTCTCTGGTGCTTTTGTAGGCCCAGAGCCCTGCCTCCTTACGCTTCCTGCGGCTGGCATGGAGGAGTGGGTGGTTGACCTGCCAAGCTTGGGCTGGGTGGAGGGAGCCAGGCTGAGTGTGGCCCGAGCTGTGACACTTCCGTGAACCTCACTCTCTCTGAGTTCCATTTAGCATGCTGCTCCAAGGGAGGCTGGTAAAAGTTAACTGGCCTCCCTGCCTTTAGCAGGCGGGAGGGGGGGGTCAGGGAAAGGTCATTGAAACCTGCTGGATTGATAGTCTAGGAGTCTGTCTTTGGCTCATTTTCCTGGGGAATCTTTTTTCCAGGGTCCCCCCTTTTCTGTGGGCCAGTTCTTCCCCAGCCCCTAGGTCCACATCTGGGGATGGGAAGGTGTGTAGCAGGAGTGAGTGCGCAGACTCTGGATGGATGACAGGCCTTGGAATTTGGGGGCCTGGCCAGGTGTGACCCCAGTCTCTGACCCCTGGTGGCCCTGAGGGTAAAGAGGTGAGAGGTGGGGGTTGGGAAGGGGCCACTGGCTAACATTTACCAGGACCTTTGAAGCTGTAAATGCCTCACCAGCCCCTGCTGGGATCGATGGGGTCAGAGTTCACAGGCATGGTTGCCTGGCTCTCCAAGTGGGCTGGAAATCTTGCAGGCAGATGGAGTAGGGACCCATGTGATGGGACATTCCCCAGAGGTGGAAGGCTCATGGGAAATGCTATTTCTGGTGTGTTTGCCTGGATCAGGCCCAGGGACTTGGAAGTCTTGGGAGGAACTGATGGGGGTTGTTTTTGTCAAATGCTCACTTGTCTCTTGGGTATGTTTCCCAGGGTGTGTTTGGTCACACTAAGTTTGCTGAAAGATGTAGCCTGGCTCTACCTGGCTCATCGTTTTTAGCTGACCTGCCCTGCACTGCCTGAGTCTTCTGGTCCCACTCAATGTCCTTTCTCCCTTAGCATCCCTCCTGCTCTCTTTCTTCTGCACGCCTCGGCCTTCCCCTCCTCAGCAGCAATTCCTATTTACAAAACCTCTTGCAGGAAGCCTTCTTAGCATGTAATCGCTACTGCTGTTTTAGCATATTCATCAACTTACTAGCTCAGCTGCTATTGCTAACTGCTGCAGGGCAGCGCCCGCTCTTCACTGCATATAAAGGTAGTCCCACGTCCTTCCTTCAGGGAGAGTATAGTCTCTGAGACAGTAATAGCTGGCATTTATATAGCTCTGCCTGAAACATTTTATATGGACTAATGCATTTACTCTGTAGACCATCTCTGTGAGGTAGAAATAGTCTCCACATTCCATGTGAGAGACTCTACATGTGATGGTCATTTATTATAATTTGGCTCTTACCACAGACCCATGAGATAGGTAATAGTTTTCTCCTTTTACCAATGGTGAAATCAAGACTGAGAGGGGCCAGGATTACAGAGCCAGTGAGTAGTGGCGTGAAGCCCATAAGCCCCTGCCTGCCCAAGTGGAGGTTGCCTCCTTATAATAATATTGCTGGGTGCTTCTGTGTAGTGTGTTTTTCTTTTTAATTATTTATCACATCTTCTTCATTATTCTAGGAGCTTTTCCCGAGGGAGTGACCTTGGCTTACTTATTTCTATTCTTTGAACACCTACCACACTGAGTAACTTAATTGGTGTCCAGCAACTATTGTCTATTGGATTGATTAACACCTGGAATGAATGGTGATAAGAACACAACAGCTAATATTTATTTTTCTTTTTATCTGTTGATTTTAAAAATTAAAGTCACATTTATTCATGTGTGAGAGCACACGCGTGGAAGTCGGAGGGTAACTTGCAGGAGTTGGGTCTGTCTTTCATCATGTGAGCTCCGGGGATTGAACTTGGATCCTCAGGCTTGGTGGCAAGTGCTTTTACCCACAGAGCCATCTTGCTGGCCCAGCAGCTGATATGCATCACATATATTTTGTTAGTCTAAAAGCTGGTTATTGCTAACCATAGATAGATTAGCAAGCAGACAGCTAATATGTGATGACATGATTTGAATTACAGCTTTCTCTGTGCATTTTTCCCACCGCTGACTTATCTATGGCAAGATGGCCTCTGTAGAAAGTCCCACGGTGAAGCTACCTGTGTGCTTGCTATTTCATCCCTACCTGGCTTTCTGGGTGGCCCTCTGTGGACAGAAAGGCATCTAGGGAAACTGAGTCTGTGGGTGAACGCTTACACCTGCCTGCTCTGATGTCTGAAGCCATTAAAAGGCAGCTGACCACATTACTGGTATTTAGTGGGCTGCTGAATTGGTAACGTTCTGTTCCAGGGAAATACCTGGACTCAAAAGGAACATTTGCCAATGGCATTGGCCACGAAGGAGGACGACAGCAGGGTGGGTGCCAGACTTAAGGCCTGGGTCGAGACAGAGCCTTTCTATTCTGCATGTATTCGGTTCCTTTGTTTGGACAGCTGTTTTCATTCCCTATTTCTTTCTGTCAGAAGAACAGAGTCCATCTCTCATTGGGTCCAGTAGACTGGACAACTGGGTACATATGAGGAAACGGGACGCAAGAGGTCGCATGACTGATAAAAAGCACAGAGTCCAGTGTCTTAGACCTCCAGGTCCCCACCCTGTCCAGCGAGGCTTTCAGGGCCTTACCTCTTCCATTGGGCAACATTCCAAGTCCCCAACCCCTATGGCTAATCCCCTATTTTGTTTGACTAAGAGTCAACATACAGGCAGACTGCACCCGAATGAACTAAGCCTTCTGAAGTCACTGGCAGGTAACTTGATAGATGGTTGAGACAGTGCCCATGGTGGGAATTAAGCAGTACCCGAGCCGCAGAGACAGAGGGAAATAACCTTGAGTCACTGTGGTGAGCAGGCGACCTTGGTTCACATGAGGAGATCACCTGTTCTGGATCTGCCATGCAGACTGAAGGCTGAATCATGAAGACTGCACCGTGTCTGCAGGGTTGATGGTGACATTTCTCTCTCAGCCTCCTGCTCCAGAGGCAGTTGCCATGTCTCAGCAGCCAGGCCTCAGGCAGAATGACAGAACTTCTAGTCCTGCCCTGGCTAACCAACAACTATTGTTTCCCAGTGTCCCCAGCCTCAGAGTCTCCTTCCCTCCACCCTAGATGCAGAAGATCTTTCCAGCAAATGATCCGATCTGTTGAGCTACTCATCTCTTGAGGCAATAGGGTTATGGCTGAGAGTGGTGTTATCAGACAAAAGTTTATGGGCCACATGCTGGTCCTGGCCAGTTCCAGAAGGCCACACTGCTCTGTACAGTGGCCAGTTGTAAAGGAGAAACTTCCGAGGTCTTTTGGTTTGATGAGCATTGCTAGCTCTCTCTTCAGATAAGCAGAACAAACAAGCCACAGCCCAAGTGAGAACTGGTTCTGCCCCTTCTCTTTGCTTTTCTAAGTCATCAAAGCCAAGTTCCTAAAGCCTGAATGTCTCGGTACTTTCTGATGGTTTCATTGTTTTGTTTATTGTGCTTATGACAAGTGCTAACAGACCGCTTTCAAAGTGTGTTGATGTTTCAGTTGTTTTTGAATGGCCCTTCTGTTTTGCTGCATCTGGGCAGCATTAGAGTCTGGCTCCAGGGAACAACTGGGTTCCTATAAAAACGCACCAGGTCCCCTTATGTGGAAAAACTGGCCAGGACAAGATCAGACACCCATCTGGGCAGGAACATACAGCACTAATGTGAACATCGTTCAGCAGCCGCAGAAGCCAGGTCAGCTGGGAGGAGGCCAGAGAGCCCTGCCAAGTGGACTGTGGGTGTTCTCTTTCCATGCGTGGACACATTGTGATCTTCCCCAGGGAGGACACCAACAAGGAGAGTGCATGGCACTAGGCAATGCCACCAAACGTCTATTGCCCCTCTGTCTTCTTAGCTCAGGTTGCTTGTCAATCACCAGCAGAATGTCTACATAAGAGGTTCCTGAGAGTTGGCCAAGGAGCCAGAGCTGGAACACACAGGACAGTCTAGAGTTCAGGGGTTTACTAGGAGAGACCAGCTGACCCTACCTATTCAACTTCTGAGCACTCTTGTTATATTGCTCAAAGGGCTGAAGCAGGGAAAGGATAGGGGCAAGTATATTCCCTCCAGACTCCATCTTGTGGTTTGGGGGCTGATTCCTTTGTTCTGCCTTCATTCTCCTTGCGTTCTTGTGTGTTATAACTCTAGGCTAAGCGGGCCCAGGTTCAAACCTGCTTCCTCCAGGGGAAGAGAGTCTTTGGGAGTAGATGAGGCTTCCAGGAAGTGAACCGCTTGTTTAATAATCTCACTTCCTTTTACGCTATCAGCAGTCTCTAGATTAATTGAAGGCTATCTCCATTTTCTTTCTTTCAAACAGGCTGAGCTTTCCTGTAGCTCACAGACCTTACCTGCTCGTAAACCACCCTTTCTGGGTTTCCAGAGCTGCAGGGCCCTATCCCAACGACCTCTAGTCAATTCAGGAGCTCATGATGACGAGGTCTGGCACCCTGCTGTATCATTCCACAGTCCCATTCCCTCCCCTGATCGCTGTCCAACTCACAGGAGCAGTCAGAAGGGCTGAGTCTGACAGGTGCAAAGTGAACTTTGGTGCAACTGTTAGGGAAGTAGGTCATTGTGATAAGGGGAACCATCAGTGGTTATAAACAGGCCCGTGGAAGCTCTTACACCTGCAGTTGGTATATTCATATTCATAAACACATTGGGGTGAGGTGGGGACTACCCTGTCTGATTGGTAATCACTGGTCTGTACTCATGAGGCCTTGGGGTTCTCAAATCTTCCTTAATTCTTTATGGGGACATTCCCTAGCTTTTGCTTCTAAATGTAAACTATTGCATCAGTTGGTTTTCTGTTACTGTAACAAGTATCTAGACAGTCAAGCTATAGAGAGAGAAAGTTTACTTTGTTTGATACATAGTGATTTTTGAAGGTTTCAGTCTATGAACAGGTGGACATAGACTGAAAACCCTTTCAGATCAGGCAACACTGCAGCCAGGAGTCGGATCATATCACATCTTGGCCTCCCAAATTCTGCTACAGCAAAGATTTTGTGGGCCCCTGTTCTTTCAAGGAAACAAAGGGAGCCTTAGGTCTGGGGCCTGACAGACTTAGGTGGTAGGCCTCAGAGAAGCCGAACACAGCATCCACAATGCAGGGGCGTCTATCAAGACGCCATTTCTTGGTTCCCTGGGTGGGCTGGTAGAGAACAGTGGTCTTCAGTTTGACGTAGAGTATGTGTACATATTTGTGAACACTTGTCACTTTGAAAAATCTTACACTTTATATAGCAGTTTCTTTCACACTAGGGTCTCTCCTTGTGTGAAACTTTAATTTTATAGCTTTGGCTGTTAATGCATCATGGGGACGACCATCAATAAATATTTATTGAGCTTTCACTGGGCACAGCATGCTGAAATAGAAACTATATATTTGACTCAAAAGGCGTTGATGGCAGGCGGGAGTAGATTTGAGAACGGGTGGGAAAAAATCTCTGGGAAACTTTTCCAAATCCAGAGATTTTTCGACTAACCGTGTCAAGGTCCACTTGACATACATACAGTTGTCAGCTCTGGAGAATGGGGCTTCAGGAGATGCCTAGACTGTGACAAAGGAAGTCACCTTGAGAAAACCCGTCTTAGAGGATGCAACATTGTACCCAGCAGTTGGATCCTGTCCCGTAGGGACCCAGAGCTTCACTGGGATGAAGGATCCCTTTGACCTTTCCCATGGTGCTCAGTGAAAGGACCTCTGCTGATGGAATGATGATTGTGCCTTTGATCGTGGAATCCAAAAGGAGCACAGAGGTTGGGAACATTTGGAGACCATTGATACTCTCGTTGCTTCTCAGTGGCAGCCCGGGTGGAAGACCTCCTTGGCGGGAGCCCCTGGAGTGTGTGGGGTGGGAGGGAGGCTGCTTGGAAGGGAGTGTGCATGTTTCTGAAGGAACTCTAGTTAATCAGATCAGTAACAGCCGGCCGGCTTCAGCAGTGACTCAGGCCTCCTGAGGGGTTTTCTTCATCATTATGAAGATGAACATGGCTCCAAGAAATCCCCTTGGACCCGGGCTTTGTGTTAATTGCCTCTGTATATATGGGAAGATGGGCAGGCCATGGATGGGGCTTCTGGAGCAGGGAAAGAAGCCTTGGGTTGTCATGGACAGACCGGTCTGGGCTTAAGGGGTCAGGATGCTCAGTTTTCAAGGAGTCCAGCAGTCGAGCTGGTATCATCAGCAGCATTCTTTGTGTCCCAGAAAGAAAGTGAAACAGAAAGTTGGTTGGGTGAGGTTAAGGGCCCTTGGTAACAGCATCATGATGAAGAAGAGGCAGGGAGTCTGGATCTCTGGCCTTTGGGTTACTGTTTTTCTTCTGTCATGGGGGCAGGGGCCTGATGAAGCAGAGTTGAGCTATCCTCTTTAGGGAAAGTGATGCTCAGTGTATCCCAAGCTAGTTTCCCCTCTGAGGTGAGGCTGGAGGGAGCTGAATAGAGAAGCAGGGACACAGGGGTCACATAGCAGTAGTTTGCCAGTGGGCTATCCCTTTCCCTGTTTATAAAGTGCCGACAGTTGCAGCAACTGTCTCGAGCAATTGCTGGGCGTAGCAAATGAAGCAGTGTGCATAAAGAGATGTACCTTGTGCCTGGGGCTGCAACATGGTGATTGATAAACATTTGTGTCATTGTACAGAGGGTGTCTGGTGGTTAGGAACAGAGTACTGGCTGCCTCCAGGTCATAGTGGTGGTGAAGAGCTCCCTGGCTCAACACTCTTTCTTGGCCTCTCCACAGTAATTCTTTGGTCAGTTGACTTCGATGGGGGCTCTTCAGAGACTAGCACTGTCTATAGGGGGCGCTTTATTGGTGGTCAGGGTGACCCAACTTCCTACTGCAGCTGGGACAGGCCAGGGAGCAGGCTCTGAGGCTAATCAGATCTGTTGCCACTTGTCCCCCACCCTGGGTGGGTGTAGTTGTCTCCAGGTGGAGTGGAAGCCATACAGGCCAGGTAAGGTGGCGGTGCCCCTGGCGCCCTGGGATTTCTGCATGGCTTCCCTTCAAGCCTCTGTTGGTGCCTGGTCCCCCATAAAGCCATTATGTACTGAGAGAATTAATCATGCCGTTGGGTAAGCACTGTAGCACTTTCATGGCAGCTTTGAAGCTAATCTGTCACTAATGCCTGCTGGATTATCATGGTTTCTTGCAGTTGTGATTCATTAACTCAAAGCCTAATAGTAATTTTATCAAACATCTTCCATCCCTGTTTGCCCCAACACGCCTGCCCATCCCCACTCCCTGTTCCATTGTGCTATGGGCAATGTCACAACCAGCGACCTGTGTGGTCTCCAAAAAAGGAAGCCCCAGGGAGATGGGCATGTCCCCGAGTCAGCTAGAACTGCCTAGTACTGAGTCCTTTGCTGGGGCCCCGAGCCCTTTTTTCCACACAGTGCTAGACAGTATTCCCTGGCCTTGGCAGTCCATGCTAGTTTTCTGCAAGAGGCCACCAAGCCCTTCCTGGAATCCCAGCTTTAGAAAGGTTTTTAAAGATATTAATTTATTCTTCAATAATTCATATATGCATATAACACATTATGGTTATACTCCCCCTCTTATCTTCCTTTCTGACCTTCGCCTCCTCCCACCAAACCCTCCTCCCACTATTGTGTCTTTTTGGTTGTTTCCTGCTTTGTGGCCCACTGGGGTTAACCAGGGTTACTCTCCTAGGCATGGGTGTGGAGCTATCCCCGAAACACAATGGCTACATCACTGAAGAGTTTGACTTCCCCTGCCCTGCCTTCTACTGCCATTAGATAAGCTCCCCTGAGAGTGGTCCACAAGCTCCTCCTCCATTATGACCAAATGTGAAACCTTTGCTTAAAAAAAAAAACAGAGCCTTATAGACTGATGGACTACAGAGATAAGCACCAACAGCTCTACAGGCATGGGTGGGTCAGGGGGAAAAAGTAGGAACTCCGTTAAAGACATCTGTCTCTCCTTCTCCTTACTTCTGGTTCATGGGGAAGACATGGGCAGAAGCCAGGGTGCTGGCTGTGCTGGGGTTACTGTCGGGCCTGGGCCAGCCAGCGTTGACAAAACTTCTTGGTGAGGTGTCTCAGCAAGAAATGCTTCTCAGGCTATTCTCTGCAAAGGTCAGCTTCAGGGCATGGCTTGATGGATGGACTGTGAGTAGGCAGGAAAAAGAAAACCGGGGAAAGGGGTCTGTCGGGGTGGCCAGAGGAAGTCAGCGCAGGCCAGGGGCTCAGGCTGTGTCCTGCTGCCGGAGGAGACATAGGGACAGCATCTTACCCTCATTCGGCACCATCCATCAAGCACAGCTCTGATAGCTCAACAATTTGTAGCCCCCACCTGTCTCTCCGGCACTCAAGTGCACACCAGCTCTGACCCTTCGAGTCCTCATTTAGGCCTTGGCTGCTGCAGAGTTGATGGATGGCTTCTCCTCCCACCTCTGCCTCACCACAGCTGCAGAAACACACTCAGGTAGAGGTGGGGTCAAGCCCAGGGCACCACAGTGCCCCAGTGGCCCAGGCTGAGTAACAGGGTTCCTTACAGCAGCAGGGGCCATTGCAACAGAACCGAGAGGAAACAGGGAGGCAATTCCAACTCCACGAGGAGCAAAGAGGGAAAAGACCCAAACCCAGAGCAAAAAGAAAAAAGGAAAAGAAAATAAATGAAATTCCTACTTTACATCCTGAGGTCTTCCAAGATTTCTGAAAAAGTACGACGTGGTGCGATGTCTTCTGTGCGTAGCGACAACGCTGCCTGCTCCTCTCCATCTGTGTTTTATCACGCCTGTGCGCCTCGGAACCAGGGAAATGAAAAACAAGTTTAAAAAATATGGAGATGTACGTAGACTGAGAAAGAGGGCCGTGTTCTGCAGCCTGTGGGCTTTTTGCTTTGCTTGTTTTGCTTTGCCTCTGCCAGTTGTTTGCAGTAAGAAAAGCATAACAACCACATCCTCAGACAAGGGCAGCACAGGATGAGAACCCGGGCCAGCATCGCATCCCTCTATTTTCTAGGCAGAGATGCGAAGAAAAGAAAGGATTAGCTCCTGCTTCCAGATTACTCCCTCCTTCTTCCCCTTCCTTCCCCTTCCTTCCCCTTTCATCGTCCCTTCCTCCTTCGCCTACCGTCCTTTCTTCTCTTTGGAATTTTTTTGAGATAGGATCTTGCTATTGTATCTCAGGCTGTCTTTGAACTCACTATATAGCACTGGCTGTCTTTGAACTCAGCATCCTGAGTGCTGGCATCACAGTATGAGCACCATCATGCCAAGCTTGTTCCCTGTTTTTGGTTTTGGGTGAAACTGGCTGGGGGGGGGGATGGGTGGGGGTGGTAGTGTCTCTATGCAAATGAGGAAGAGTGTCAAGTGGTTCAAGAAGGGGGGGTTCCACCGAGGAAACCCCCTGTTGAGGCTCAGAGACCTTTTGAAATAGGAAGTGGTCTCTCAGACCTAGGGCACCTGTACGTGTGTGTGTGTGTGTGTGTGTGTGTGTGTGTGTGTGTGTGTGTGTGTGTGTACTAGAGATGCTTGGATCTGAATTCAGAGAGATCAGGGCAGCTTTGGTGAACTCACACTTCCCCTGAAGAAGGTGGGGTGGGGCGGGGTGGGGAAAATGGCTTTCCTACACCACTGAGCATCCCAGCACCTGCAGCTGGGATCCAGAGCCCTAGAGCCCTGGAAGACTTCCTTCTGGGAACTCCTCTGAGGAGGAGGGGAAAGTCTCCAGGCTACAGAGCCTGAGGCCCTAGGAATTTCAAACAAATGAAAATAGGGGATGGGAGGAATATGGGGGGAGAGTTCTGAGAATCAAGAGAAAGAAATGGAGTAAAGATCTGGGGAAGGACAGTAAAAGGGGGGAGGTGAAAGAGAGATCCAAGAGCTAGATGTTCACAGGGCAAGAAAGGGGGAGGGCAATTTAATGAGGGCAGCTTGAAGGCCAGCTTTAACCAACAGCTGGCGGGGCCCGGTTTGATCTTCTTGTGAGTTGGGTGGTTTGATTAATTGTGGCCTGTGGCGGAGGACAGACACCTGGCCCTGAGTTCTTTGATCTCAGGATTTCTCAGGGCCAGTGGGAGGGGAGTTGCATGAATGTGCTACTCCCAGGGCATTAGAGGCCTCCAGCCTCCCTGAGAAGGAAGCCAGGAGGCCAGGGCCTTAGGAGAGGCTGGAAGGATCAATGTGGGGTGTGGGGGTGGCCAGGTCAGCAAGCTACAGAGGGCATGAAGTATGGGCCCGGTGAGGAAGGTGCAGGAAATAATGTAGAGCGAAGGGAGACCACCTGTAGGAGAAAATTCATCTGTAATCTGTGGTGATTCGGGCACCTTAAGACAACCCTGTTCTTGTGCAAGAGAGATAACTAAATTGGGGGGGGGGAGGCAAAATCATGCTCCCCAGTTTATGGATACAGGCTTGGCTCATTTATTTGAGGAGTAAGCTCTTCTGAAGGTGTGAGGACAGGGGAGATGTAGGCCTCCATTGAACTGGCTTCATTTTATACATGTCGGATGGTCGGATGGGAACATTTGAGAAAGGGATATGCTGCCCAAAAAAAAAGGAGGGAGAGAGAGAGAGAGAGAGAGAGAGAGAGAGAGAGAGAGAGAGAGAGAGAGAGAGAGAGAGAGAGAGAGAGAGAGAGAGAGAGAGAGAGAGAGAGAGAGAGAGAGAGGAAGGGAGGGAGGGAGAGACTTCAAGAAGGAAAAAAGAAACTAAAACCCTAATGCCCTTAAAAAAGAAAACCAAAAAAAAAAAAAAAACCCATAAATTAAGTCTTTGGACTAAATCCATTGGTGTTTTGCCAGTTTCAAATAATAGTGCAACTTGATTAAGAAACTTTGCAGGATTTAAAGTTACTGGCTTCTCTGACTCCTCTCTGAGACTTCTTAAGTCACTGTCTACAGCAGGCTAATTTGTTTCTAGATTTTTTAATTTTTCTGTAAGTCGGTGGTGATGTTCTTACCTTGGTAGCCATATCTGAAGGATTCTCTTTCTGTGTGTGTATAGTGCCAGGGCTTGAACCCAGGGCTTTGGGGCACAATAGGCAAATGCTAGTGAACCGTCACCAGTCCTCAGAATGACTTCTATGTCTGTCTTCAACTCAGAATGTTGAAGCATTACCCTGAAAATCATGTTGTTGTACTTGAGAAACAGTTTGTGAGTGTGTGCTCAAGGCCAAACTCTTCGAATTCTGATCTCCTTTTGGGCTGTAAACTTGCTATTCGGAGTCACCTCACACACATGGGAATAAGAAGACTACCTCTCAAGTGTCTGTAAGCACAGCACTCCAGTGGGGGAAGCAAAAGGGTCATGAGATCTAAGCCAGTCTCGACTACATAGTGAGTTCCAGCATGAGCTACACTTAAAGACCTTTCTTGTGAACAAACAAGCAAACCCCAAAGGAAGGGAGGGAAGGGAGGAAATTAAGAAGGAGACAAAGAGACATGGAGGAAGGGAGGAAGAAGAAAATGAAGGCAAGACTGTCTTGAAGCAGCAGGACTCAGGATGTAGCTTGTTAGAGATGCAGGCTCTGATGACTTAGAGGCAGAGGAATTCCAGAAATGCAGTGCACATTTTCTGGTGGGACTGGAGGTCTGGCTGAAGTCAGCCTAGTTTTCCAGGCAGCTGCAGAACACTACACAGAGCACCAGTCTGTACCTTGAAGGTCTGGATTCAAACTGCCGCTCCTTGAATCAGCCTTGGGCTGTATGACCTTGAGCCTGCTACCTCACATACCCCGAGTGTCAGCTTCCTTGTATAGAAAGTGAATTCAGGAAAAAAAAAATCCTTGCCTCACGGCCTCCTCATCACAAAGATTAAATGCATTAGCCTACATGAAAGCACCCTGTAAATGATGGAGCCTTCAATTAATAGTTGGCGTTAGAATTACTGCTTATATTACAGAAATCCAGGTCTCTTTAAATACTCATGCCGACAGAAGGGATGTTTGAATTTCAGGAAGGGTTTGCACACGAAGGGCATTCGAATAAAAGGGCTCACATGCTACCTGCTCCCTCTGGGGTGTTTGCTCTCCTGTAATTATTGTTTACTAATAAGTATGTTTTGCTCATAAATGTCCCATTAAGCTGGTGTAAAACCTTTCACCAGGTTGGCCTGCCTTTTCAGGAGGTGACTTAACAAGAACCCCCAAGACTCCCCTGAGTAGCAAGCCTCTTGGACTGTGGAATTTCGTGCCTGATCCTGAGAGTCCTCAACTGTGGCAGCAGCCTTCAACTGTTGTCTTTGCCACTCCCGGCTCCCTTCCTACTTCAGCTGGTGTATAAAGAGAGTAGTGCATTCCACGAGTCTGGGTTTCCTACGGCTTCGAGACTTGTCATTAGTGGTCTGGTATGGGGATGCGGTAATCATTAAGAAGTGTGGCACCTGGAACTCAAGGCTTTGGGTTTAAATGACTGCCCTGGGATGTAAGAGCTGCCGTCTCCAACATTGAACAATGCTTACCTTTCTAGTGTTGTGATTAGGATAAAAAAGCCTTTGCAAGAACTCCATCAGTGACATAGTAGATGCTCAATAAACAGGCATTCTTTTATACCGATGGTGTCTGTCTTGCATAGATTGAAATTACTGGGGGTAGGTCAAACCCAGAACCTATGGTCTGATTGTCTTGGTTCTCATCTGGTTAGTCTGAAATTAAACCTTAACATCAACACTGCCAGGATTATGAAATAATAATGTGTCTCAATGTGAAGGCACATACACAACAGCTAGGGATCTGACCCCATAGAAAATGCAGATTGAGAGTCAGTGGTTATGAGGCAGTACAATTTCTACATTTAAAGATATTTATTATTAAGCTGGGCGTTGGTGGCCCATGCTTTTAATCCCAGCACTCAGGAGGCTGAGGCAGGTGGATCTCTGTGAGTTTGAGGCCAGAGCGAGTTCCAGGACAGGCTCCAAAAACAATACAGAGAAACCCTGTCTTGAAAAACAAATAAAAATATTTATTATTTTCTTATTTCAAATATGTGCTGGTGTGTGTGTGTGTGTGTGTGTGTATGTGCTCTTAACCACTGAGCCATCTCTCCAGCCCTTAATTTCTGCATTTTTAACAGGCACATTATTGCCATAAAATGTGGAGCTCAGTTTGAGCATTAGGCTTCATTATTTCCTAGTCTTTATAGCTTGAAGTAAGAAGCAGTGGTCACACAAACACATACCTGAGTGTCAGTTAAGGCATGCTTAAGGTTGCTCTTTTGGGACACCAATCCTGGAATCCCTCTGGCTTACTCTGTCTCCTTTCTTCTGAATCTGGTTCTGAATTCTTACCTACATTGCTACTAGAAGATGTTTCCTAATAGTTCACTGTCTTTTCAGACTTTGTTTATTCTGGAAGCTAACCAGATATACAAAGGCAATGCCACAGAACACTGAAGACTTAGGTGTGAGACTGTGTGAATATCGATTTGTACCACTCAACTGGAAAAGCAGTTCTTAGGTTGGACTTGTAACAATCCCTATACGGTTAGGAACCCAAATGGAAGCCCCATAGCTGGGATGTCATTGAAGTAAAACCCAGTGAGGTTTCTAATGAAAGGCAAAGCCCAGGGGTAAGTTAGTTAGAGAGATGCTAAACTGACCCAGAGCTTTGGACTGGAAGAGTCTCCTCATCACAGATGACAGGAATGTGCCCAAATTAATGCCCCTGTCCTGACACAGCATCAGAGCAAGACGCTTGGGGACATTACAGTGGACATTGTTCAAGTGTGTTTTTGTTAAGCAGACTCGTGCTTACGCCATAGTGTATGAGTTTATGGCATAATAATCGGAACAGGGAATAACCAGAGTGTATGTCCGATAGATTGTTCCATAAGGTTCCAACAGGCAACCATGAAAGCCGCCCTGAAGTGGCCTGTATCATGGGATGTCGCTGGTCTAGAAAATGATCCGTCAAATGTTTGCCATTTGACTGAAAGGGTAGTTAACACTAGGACAACACCACAGGCAAGCCTATGCTTGATTTTTTTTTCTTCTCATGCCCTTCTCCTCTCACCGGGTCTTACTATGTAACCCAGGCTGGCTTTGAAGTCATGGTCCTCTTGCATCAGCCTTCAATATATAGGGTTTATAGGTCAATAGGGTTGCCTTGGCTCATGAGTTCGGTTTTGATTGAACTATTCAGCAGGGCTAACTTAACTGCTTATCAAACAGTCTCTCTATTTCAGGTTGAGATCCATCTCTATCCCCTTTTATTGTCTTTGTGAAGCAAGGGTTACTAAGAGACAGATGTCTGCACAAGATGAACCCAACTGCCAATCATTGTCAAAGGTCCTGGCAGGTCGGGCAACTGGGCAAGTGGCCCCTTTCCTTATCAGTTTCTTATCTTGAGGTGCCACCCACTCCAGAAAAACAAAGAGTACCCAGTCAGCTGGCCTGGGCAGAGCACACCTGTCTCTAAGATTTAGAGTCTAAGAAGTCTGGGGCCTGTTTGCAGGCAGAAATTGACATGTGCTATTGCCCAAATCTTGTTTTATTGCTCCTTCCTCCTCCGGTAGTCCCCTCCCCCTCTTCCCCCTCCATTGGAGGTTCCACATGCAACCCTCTTTGTTTAATTTGGTTGAGAATTTGCCATTTTCCCATAACCCAGTCATGTTGCCTGTTAGAGAACCCAAAAAACATCCAGCTTTCTGGGAAGACATCTAATTAAATTCCCAAAGAAGGGATAGGAAAGCCCCCTCTGAAACATACAGATGCGACCTCATAGGGCATAGTGGTCCCAAAAAGGAAAGTGTGGGCATCGGCCTGGGGAGCTGGTAACATGCTGTTCTTTCTCAATGCCCTCTGCAAAGGAGCTGGTCCTGGGTTTAAAATAGCCCTCTGGTAAAAGCAACTATTTAAAGAGTATTGGGGTATGAGAAATGCAAAACAAAGTGTTGTTGATTAAAAACACATGGTTTGTTCTTGAGACGCGAGTAGCCAGCAAAATCAAATGTGACAGTGTTTTGGCTTTTTCTATCCCACAAGACATGATGGTGATTTATTAGAGTGATGTCAGCTGTGGTTAAAAAAGTTTGCTGTGTTGTCTTAATAAAAAGAGGCTTTACCTTGGAGCTGTCAAACTCTCTCTCTCCCAGCTCAAGGCAGCAGCTGATGGGTCCTCTTTGGGCCTCCTCTGGGGGCTTCTCTCCAAGGGGTAAACCTTTGCCTTTTGGAGAGTGCATGAGTTCACAGGGTACTGTGTAACTCTGCTGATAGGGTTGAGGGTGCTGCAGCCTGATCCCGGTTTATTTAATTTGCAGAGTCAGTTTCTGGACTCAGCTTGCAGCAGAGACGTGGCTCAATGACAGGGTGGTGGAGTCTTTGCATGGCGGGTGCCCCACTAAGGAGAAAGGGGATCTGGCCTTCTCTAGGTAGTCCAGATGGTAGGGAGTGTTGATATTTGTCAGGGTAGATAATCTGCTAACAGATAACAGCAAGTTGGATTGTTAGCAGAACACAGATGCTCCTTGGCTTGCAAGTTATATCCTAAAGCCCATTAGGATATAATGTTAGGATTTCTATTGCTGTGGGGAGACACCATGACCACAGCAACTCTTGTAAAGGAAAGCATTTAATGAGTGCTTACAGTTTTAGAGGTTTAGTCTGTTATCATCATGGTGGGACACGGTGGCATACTGGCAGATATGGTGTTGGAGAAACAGCTGAGAGTTCTGCATCTTGATGGCAACAGGAAGTGAACTGAGACACTGGGTGTGGCTTGAGCGCATATGAAACCTCAAAGCCCACCTCCACAGTGACACACTTCCTCTAACAAGGTCATACCCAGTTCAACAAAGCTATCCCTCCTAATGGTGCCAGCCCCTTTAGGGGCCATTTTCTTTCAGACCACCATACCCATATTCAGTTGATAATCTACTTAAGTTGGGAAAGCATTGGATGCACCCAGCCTACATAACAGCCTGGCAACACGGTATCGGCAGTTTCCCCTTATGACTGGGAGCTATGGCTCATTGCTGTTGTTATCATTTTAAATAAGTATGGTACCTCTGTCATTAGCCTGGGCAAAGACCGAAACTCGACATTCAAAATACTTTCTACAGAACGAGTGACTTCTGTTGGGTGGGGGACCCTGTGTGAGGCTAATTCTCAGTGGAAACCCTTTGGCTATGAGAAGGGTAACTCTAGCAATCCAGGCACGCGTGGCTAGCTGAGAGGACACAACAGTCCAGCGTGCTGGTTCCGTAAGGACAGGCAATTAGGGAATGGCAGTGGGCCTCCCCAGGGCTGCTCTTCAGCCTGCTGTGGACGCAGGAGTCCCCTCGCATGTCTCTGTGATGCTCTATTCTCTTCTCATGGCTCTTTTCTTTTCTTTCTTTCTTTTTTTTTTTTTTTTTTTTTTGCAGAATTTCCTTCTACACCTGCCTGCGTCCAATGCTGAGAACCACACCTGTGTTGACGAACTGTCACCACTTTCCAACTTAGCCATCTACCTCTGGTCCAGTGGGCAGCAGCTTAAGGACTAGGGACAAGGCAGGTGCTTCAGAGTAGAGCCATTTCTCTGACAGGAAAGGGCTAGGAAGCTGTATTGGGACAGGCCAGATATACCAAAGGTATCTGTCATCTGTGCTGGGAAGATGAAATCCTGGGTGGTGCAGGCCTTTAATGATCATACTTACGAGGCAGGGGCAAGAGTATTAGAAGTTCAAGGACAGCCTGGGCTGCATGAGACCTTGTCTCAGAACCAGCCCATCAACCAACCCCACCAGTATGATACTTTAAGAACTTTCTTGTACTCACTGAGAAAGTGAGACAATAGCACGGTTGTTTGTAAGTGAATAGTACTGTTCCCCCCGGCCCCCCAGTTATAGAAGAAACACACAAGTAGCCTCAGAACACTTAGAACAAAATACAAATAGAATGAAATGGAAAAACAAAGACGGGAGTAAAAGGCAGTCATAATCCCAGGAAATGGCGGCTAGCATATTGGTGTGTTTCCTTCTACTCCTTTTCCTTTAAGTAGTAGCCTGAGGCTTTGTGAATGATCTGTGCTCCAGCTCCATCCCTCCACTTTAATTATATCTCTTCAGATGCCGTAAGACTTTAAGAGAGCCTTAAATTGATTCCCATACTTTCACCTTCAGCGCGCGCGTGCGATTGTTTTCTCACTGCTCTTCTACCTTCTGCTGGAGGTGATAGCGCAAGGGGAGTCCATGTGTGTCCAGACCTTCCTTCGTGCCACCCCCTCACTTTTGGGCAAGTCAAGACCCGCTTGCCCGCTTCCCAGACTGAGATAACTTAAGATGCATCGACCCCCGTGTCCCTTCTGCTCACATCATCTCTTAACGCCGCATGCCTGCTCTCATCACTTTCGCGGACTCTTCACTTGTTACTTCTTGCATGAGGGATGAGCTAGAGACAATATTGACCCCATGCTTATGCCTCATTGCCCTTGATTTGTTGCCGCACACGTTCCTCACAGCTCTGGGAGTATCCCAATTGCCGTTTAGCTCCGTGACTATCGGAATGACTTGGTTCTCCTTTCTGGCTGGTTCACACGGACTCTTGCGGTGCCTCCACAAAGTCTCTTCATGTCTGTGGCACCTTTAAAGCCCTTCATGATACAGCAGATTGTAGTTATACCATGAA
Organism: Mesocricetus auratus; assembly: GCF_017639785.1. Classification (NCBI taxonomy): domain Eukaryota; kingdom Metazoa; phylum Chordata; class Mammalia; order Rodentia; family Cricetidae; genus Mesocricetus; species Mesocricetus auratus. Next base: position 24,582,408 of record NW_024429207.1, read on the forward strand.
TTGTGTGGTTATAATATCTGTGTCCCTGTTTCTTAGACTATTTTGTGCAGCTTTAGCGGAATATCACAGAGTGACAGTTTTTAAGGAAAATACATTTATTTTCTCATGATGCTGGAGGCTGGGAAGTCTAATATGAAAGTACTGGCATCTGGAAAGGGCTCCAAGCTGCATCCCCATCCTGATGGAAGTCATCGCATGGCAAAAGAGCTCCTTAGAGGTGGAGGATGGGAGTACCATCACTGAAGAAGCTGAGCTTGACCTTTAACAAACACAGCCCTGTGATAACTACCCACACAGGGTCATAGCCTTAGCAATCTTGAGGATGTTGTCCTCATGACCTAGTTCCCTTTTAAAGCCCAACCTCCAAAGGCAATTAAATCTCAACATGGCTTTGGGACCGTGCATTTACATCCTAACACCCTGATAGATATACAAGTCCTAAGGCGGGGAAAGTCCATTCTATAAACTATAGTATTTGTTCCTGCTGGCTTGGCTCCCTTTCCTGCCCAGTCCAGCTCCACTGGTGAAAGTCCATGAAGTTCATCACATATGGCCATCAGCAACTGTCGAGGACTGACCTTCAACAGCATGTGTTGAGATACTGGTGTGTAAGACAGGCTCTAGTGAGGTAGATTGTTTCCCGGGGAAGCATGGGCCCCTCAGCATGGCTTTGCTACTTTGCCTCTGACATCCTATGGGCGTGTTCATTCTGGGCGGAGCTTCTGCACCGAACCCCTTTGCTGAGTAGAGCTTCCACACCAGCCCTGTGCACCGGTCTGCTCTGAGGGAACTTCCGTAACTTAGAAAAGATTTACTCCCCTTAAAACAATTACATAGTGATTGCCTCTGCTCGCTGGACAAACACCAGGTTCACTCAATAGGCACTCAATGCGCACTGGCATTCTGTGCAGCAGTAGGGTGCCAGGCACGGGGTGCAGAGAACTGAATAAGGCACCCTGGGATTGCTCAGCTGGGAAGCACCAATTACAGCTCACAATGTATGCTCATGTCATTGTCTTGGTTTGTCACAAGTGTCATGCTCGTGTCACTAGGGCCGTTTTACAGTTCAGGAGACAGAGGCTTGATGAGTTTGCATTTGAGGGAGCTACAGCTCAAGGCTTAATGTTTTCGCTTCACCCCCTTGTGCCTTTCACCTTGTGGAGCTGACAGCATGTAGTCACTGCCTCATGCAGCCTTGGACTGCTGTCCCTGAATCCTGTCCTCCAATGAACTTAGTCCTAGAACATATGATGACACCCATGCATAGGTGTCACATAGAAACAGGCCTGCAAATTGCAGATGGTCCTCTGACCACCAACCTGGAAGACCTCAGCTTTGAGATCTAGACTCTAGAGAGGAATTCAGGATGGCTATTCCTCCTAGGCACCAGAGTTGGTGGTTAAGTTGGGGACTTTTATTTCGGGACAGTTCAGGAGGCACGTTCCCAACAACCATTGCACAGTGAAAGATGATGAATGTACTGATTGCCAGCACTGAATGTCTGACACTGGGCCATCTCAATAAATGGTTTCATGGTTCACACTTCAGGGTACTCACGACCCTTGGAAAAATTTCATTCTAGTACTGACAGATCTATAGCTTTCTGGCTTAATATACAAGGCAAGCGATCTTTGCTTCTTTCTTGTAGTTTCTGCTCTCTGGTCTTGACTTGGCTGGGCAGCATAAACACAGTGGCTCTGCTCTGGAACACTCTGTCACCCTTTAACTGTGCAGGGAGTCCCAGCTTGAGACTCAGCCAGGCTTAGACATGTCTGAGCAAGACTGAAGAAGTGCACTACAAACCTGCTAGGAGTCTGTGTGTGCCAGAGACCATGGAGCCTCCTGGGAAGGATGAAGGAATTGGGCCTAACCCAGGCCTGGTAACTAGATGTTGCTTGTATCAGGAAATGAGCAACTGAACACTACTTGGTGAGTGGCCACCACTGCGCTCATCCATAAGTCAGCCTCCATCGAGCTTCTTAGGAGACGTGGGAAATGAGTAGGATGAGTAGGGGAGCCGGGGGAGAAGAGAAAGGAGAGAGAGAAGAGGGAGAAAGTTAGAAAGAGAGAGAGAGAGAGAGAGAGAGAGAGAGAGAGCGAGCCTATGACTTACAGCAGCACATGGCAATTACTAGGAAATGAGCTCAGGTCCTGCCCTCCACTTAATGGCAGAGCATATGCTTCTTTGACCTCCAGCACCTCTGAGGTTGCAGGGACTTTAGCACCCAGAGAGGTGACTGTTTCCTAGTAAGGGACTTTAAGCAAGTCAAGGGGACAAAATGGTGAGTGAATAGCTATGCAGCCCACAGTCATCAGAGGAGCTTTGTGTAGTGGGTGACAGTACATGCAGGAGGTCCGAACTTGTCAGAGAGCAGAGGGTAAGTGTCTTGGGGAGTGCCCAGCTATAAATGGGGCATCCATCACGACCCCTTCCACCGGGGCTCAGGGAACATCTTGAAGGAAGGGAGGGAAGGATAGAGGGAGACAGAGACAGAGAGAGAGAGAGAGAGAGAGAGAGAGAGAGAGAATGTTATAGTGACTCTGAAACAAGTGGACTAAATGTCCACACTTAGTGCACAGATGAAAAATTCTAGGAACAACAGCCCCCAATTCCTCCTGGTAACACTGTCCTTAGATGGAAGACCGGGAGGAGCCCACACAACCAGTGAAGTCACTTTGATGCCAGACAACAGAAGAAGAATGGCATTTTATGAACATTCCTCTTTGGCTGGGACTGCACCAACCCTGATGGCCTTTGGAGATAGAAATTTCATAGGTAACTCCACCTCTAGACCAAAGCATACCAGTATTGACCAGGCCAACAAGTACACTTGGCATCTTACCCAGCTGACTCATTGTGTCTGCAGAAGCATGTTCAGTGGGAAGCTGAGCCCGGATTTGAGGCGGAAATGAATGCTGAGTTACTGATATCAACCCACAAACTAGGGGACAATAGGCAGGTATGAGCACTTGCTGGTAGAATAATGGTTCTCCAGACATTCTTAGCCCTGGAACCTACAAGCATGTTCTGATATATGTTTGTGAGGATTAAGGGCACAGATAGAATTCCACCCGCTGGGCAGTTGTCCTTGAGACGAAAGTATGTACCCTGTGTTCCGTGGTCCCAATGTAATCACAGGAATCCTTGGAAGTAAAGCAGGGTGACCAGAGACCCAGAGTTGGTGACATTGTATAAGAAAGAGTTGACTAGCTGTCATAGGTTTGAAGATGGGAAGAGTTGTAGGCCAAGGAACACGATCAGCCTAAGAGATGCTCTGTGGATCCTCAGAGCATCCACAGAGGATAATGCTCGACCCATGACACAATTTTAGCCCTGTGAGAACCATTTTAACTCTGTGGCCGTTACAAGATGAAGGCACTGTTTTAAGGCACTCTATTTGTGGTGTTCTGTTACAGCAGCCGTGGGAAACTTATCTGGACTCTACTGTTCACCTATGGCTTGTCAAGGAAAGTTTACCTGTTTTTAAACAAAGGAATTTGTGCATCTAAGATCAGGCCTTTTTTAAAGCCAGAGAAACAGAATCAACATAGCTACTAAGACTTCAAGACAATTTCCCTTACAAAGAGCTATCATAGGACCATCAGTAGGAAACCTTTAAATGCAAGGGCACAGGGTTTGTGACTTTCCTACAAAGTTAAAAAGTAGTAGAAAAGGGAGTGTCCCAGAGCAGGTTTGGAGCTGGGCTTTGGGCCATTGGCGTTTGCCATGCTGCCATGCAACATGTCCTTGGGGACAGAGGCTTAGACTGGGACTACCCTTGGTGGCCTCTGGCTGTCTTATCCATGGCATGAGTGATGCATGATCGCAGGAGGCCTTTTCGAGGAGCTATAGTTTTAAGTATTCGAAATTGACTCTGAGAAACAAAACAGTGGGAAGTTTCCTCTTCACCATCTTGCTCCTCTTACTCCTCCCTCCTCCTTGTTCTTGAGATAGGCTTCCATTATGTCACCCAGCTGGCCTAGAACTCATCATATAATTGAGGTTGGCCCAGAACTAATGATTCCCCTGTCTCAGCTTCCCAGGTGGGTGCACTATGTAGGACATGTATATATCAAGCATTTCTGTTCCTTGTCTTCATTTATTTCTCATGACAGTTCCATGAGGTCGTTACGCCAGGTGGGAACCCATTTTGCAGAGGAGGACACAGAGGATCGGAGAAAGTTAACTAATTCAGCTGACTTTGAGCCCCAAGTCAAATCAGATGTCAGAAACCCCTGGGTTTTCTCATGATACTGCCACACCTCCAGACTTATACTCGGGCATTCCAAGAACATTGAGCAATAAGAATAATGGTTTTATGCACAGATAGCTGTGATTTTTGTCTCTTTTCCTGCCTTGGCTAAAATTCAGTCATGTGATCTAGGATAAGTCACGTTCCTTCTTGGAGCCTCACATTTCCAGTCACTGATTTGGGAAACTGGGTCGGAACTGGTATTCTTATGAACAGAAGGAATACTGAATACTTATGGCCTAAGCAAGTTCTCTTGGGTGTTGCCTGCTGAGACTGATAGTCTAAAAGCTTCGGAGTAGTCCCAAATGGTCTCTCACACTGCACACGCCTGCCTCCCTGCACCCTCTTCTTGGTCATACACTCTTTACCCCATCTCTAGCTTGCCATCGAGAACCCCTCTGCTGTATGTTTAGACTTTTTCTTTGTTATAAGGCAAGTGCAAGCTAAGAATATATAGATGTCTGCAAGAGAGGAGACCACACAGCTTGTCTATGTTGCCGGCATCTCTTCTGGGAATGCCACCTCCATTTCCTTTGCTGGGAGCCTTCATCTTGCACCCCCGGCTCTTGCGTCTTCAAGATCACAGGCAGGTGGCCCTCTGGTCTAAGCACCATCCTTCAGTGACTGTGAGAGTGGTTATCTTTTGTATCTGGCGTGTGCTGTGACATGAGAGTGATCCCTATTTCAGAACTGTCACTTCTTTTCTCTCTCTCTCTTTTTCATCTCTTTCTTCCTGAAAGATAATAAAATTACCAGACAAGCCCTTCCCTCCCCCTGACCTAGTCTGGGTTCACAGATATTTCCCTTTTGAGCCAACATCTCTAATCTCCCTGTCCAGACTTTGTCACACAGTTAAGTGAGTTAAATTCTCCAAGTCGAACCCCCTACATGCTGTGGGTTTCTTTTGAAAATGAACCTGCTGGTATCTTTTGATATGAAATGGTGTCTCTTGGCCACTAGGTGAGATTAGACATAAGATGAAGAGATTTCACGTTGAGCAGATTGGAAAAGAAGGGTCTCCTTTCAAAGCAGCTGTGGGTGGGACAAACACACACGGGGGTGGGGGGTTGGGGGGAGTAAAAGGAAGGGGGCAGGTGAGATGGGGGTATTCCAAGGCATACGGGCTCCACTCATGCAAGTCCTTGGTGGCCTGTCAGGAACCTAAGGGTCACGGTCTGCTCAGCTCCACACCGTGTCCTTCTGCGTTTCCTTTCCCTAATCACATTCTAAACCTAGAGGACAGTGCCGCAGGAGTCAGGGGCAACATTCCTGAACTCAGGGGACATGCCAGTTTTGGTGGGATGAGCAAGCTGTGCTCAGATCTCTAGAAAACAATAAGGGACAGTTTGGGATCAAAGGCTAGCTCACACTTGGCACAAGTGTTCAGAATCTGGGGTGTGGGGAAGAGCCATAAACACTTAGATGATGGGAGACGGGTGTGGTTTGACAGGAAGGCATCTGAATGTGGATGGAGATTGGAGTGTGTGTGTGTGTGAGAGAGAGAGAGAGAAAACACCATACACACACACTGTGTCATAGTGATATTGTCTGGGGAGGTGGCAGAGCTGTGTTGTAAGGTTGAGAACAAGCTTGAACAAAGGCTGAGGCCCAGGAACAAGCCTGGTGCGGGTCTTATCTAGTACAGATCTTGTGGAACCGTGAGAGCTTCGAGCCCAGAGGAACTGTGGGTGCCTGTCGGGAGCTGCAGCCCGGCTCAGAAGTGCTGCTTGTTTCTATGTATATATACTGTGCGTTGGCTTTTCTTTCTTGTCGACCTTCCAGTCACTCCTAAATTCGGTTCCGTTCTTTGCCAGTGCTCCATGCTCCCAGCCAAGCAGTGACATTTCCCCAAGCACAGCCTGTGCCGTTTGAGAGCCCCAGATATGCTTCATTTCAGGGGTTTGACTTCTCTCTCCTTCTATGGTGCCTGTGCGTGTGGATACGGGGCTTGAATCCCTGTTACAAAGGAAAATCAGAGTCAGCCACCGGGGCCTAGGGTTGGTGGGTGGTTCACAGAGTCCAAAAACGGCTCCACTGTCCCACTGATGGCTACATTTGGGTGGGGGCAGATCTATCAGCACATTCAGTTGTCCCCTCTGGAAGCCCCAACACTCTGTTGGGGGTGCTGTGGGGGATGGGAGGTTTCTCATACTCAGTGTTCTGTTTGGGGACGGATGGCCCCAGGGCCTCCTCTCCCTTCTTCTGATGCAATGGTCCTAACCAAGACAGTCATCACCATTCCATCTTTTCCAACTTGCAATTTTTATTTTATTTTTTCAAAGGAGGGATGTTTAAGGCTCCTCCTCCCTTTGGAGTAAGTGTTTAATAAGATCGCAGGCCTTAGTGCCTCATTTTCAATTGTTCCTATGATGACTGAAAGAAATTGGGTTGGACGGGGCTATAGGAGACATTCCTATTGGAGGTATTATGCTGGGGACATGCTCTGAGATACCAAGGGATTCTGTGTATTGGTTTCCAGGTGACAACATAGAATTCATGGAGGGATTGGTGGGGCTGATGCGGGGATGTGGCACCAGAAAGACATGTGTCAACCTAACTTCCTAATCTTATTAACTTCTGTTAATCTGATCTGCAGTTCTGGGGAATTCAATCCAGAGCCTCACTTTTGCTAGTCCAGTGCTCTATGGCTGAGCCACGTCCCAGCCTAGAATAGACTCCCAACCATGGGCCCCGCCTACTTCTCCTCCTCTCTTCACCCTGTCTCTCCTGGAGTTGTCTAGTAGGAGAAAGGCCATTGCTATGGGAAGGGTGCCAGTACTTCCAGGACAGGAATCTGTCAGCAGGATGGAACCTATGAAGCCAAGGAGGGGTGCAAAGAAGGCTCCCCTCTCTTGGGGAGGCTGAGTATGACTTGCTTGGTGTTGTGGATGCCAGGCTGGCCTCCGAGTTCCTGTCTTGGTCTTAGAGCTTCCTGTCTGATACATGTTGGAGTAGAATCCTCTCACCCGTCCCATTTGCTTAAATGCAATCAAATAAATGTAATACTTTAAAGGCTGTGAGCACTCAGGACTGAAAGGCTGTCCCTTGTCATCGGGATCATCAAGAACCAAGTGAAACAGCACTCCTTATGCCTTATCCGCTATGGCCAAAGCTTTGAACACGCGTCTCCCATCACATGGCCGCTGCTGACAACAGCTGTCATTATACTGATGGGCATGTTCACAGAGCGCCTTTCATGTGCTGGGCATGCTCTCAGCCAGTCTCCACAATAACCCTTTTATTTCCAACTGACAGACTAAGGAAACAGACTTAAAGAGCTTGAGTAACTTGCCCAAGGCCATGTAACTACCTCAGCAGCTAGGCTGGGCCCTGGCCTCAGCAGCCACCCTGCACCTCACTGTCAGGAAATAGTGAACTACGGAGCTGCCACGGGCAGCGGTATGCAATCGGATGCACACGTCTGCAGAGACCATAGCGACTCTCAGAGGGTCAGGAGGAGGAGGAAGAGGGAGAGGAGGAGGAGGAGGAGGAGGAGGTGTGCAGGGGTTTCTGAAGGAGCTAAGACTTGGTCTGGATTTAGGCAGACGAAGGATGCTGTAGGTGGCTCAGGACAGATATGAGTGGGGTAAGGTATGTGAGGATCAGGGAAGAGTTCAGAGAACAATGGACTGCAGCTTAGGGAATGACTGGGAAGGAAGGCAGAGGAGATGCTAGAGTCCCCGTCCATTCTCTGTATAAACATATCTGGGTGTTTGGGGAGAGAATGAATAAACCTGTCTAAGTCCCAGTTCTCCAACAGTAAAACAGAGTTTATTGTTTTAGGACTCTTTTTTTCCTGCTACTGTAACAGAATGCCCAATGCTGGATAGTTTATATACACTAGAAGGCCATTTATTTCTCAGTGTTAAAGCTGGGAAGTCCAGGGGCATGTCAATGGCAAAGGTGGGGGTCTCCTCAGGGTAGAAGGTAGAAATACAATCATGGGCAACATGGAGGGAGAAAATCAGGCCAATCTCCCCCCTTCCCCCCCAATTTTGAACTCTGGATCTTCCAACCTCAGCCTGTGAGTTCTGGGATTACAGATCAGCACTGATAATTTCTTCTTTTATTACTTGTAAAGATTTTGTTTTTAATCTGTGTGTGTGCATGCCCATGTGCATGCTCACATACGAATGCCTCTGCATGTGAACATGAGTACAGATACCTGTACAGGACAGAAGAAGTTAGAGTCACTGGACCTGGAGTTTCGGGTGGTTGTGAGCTAGCTGCCCTGCCTTGGTGCTGGGAACCAAACACGGGGCCTCTGGAAGATGAGAAAGAGATCTTAGCCACCAAGCCATCTCCCCAGCCCCCTATATTTTTTTATGTTTTTCTTCTTGGTGCTGGAACTCCGACCCATGTTTGCTAGACAAATATTACTTTAAAAGGTAGAACCCATTCCTGTGGTGAAGGCATTGATCTGCTCATGGCCCTTAGAAGTCTCACTTCTCTTAACGGTGACAGCAGGGTTGCATTTCCACAGGAGTTTTGGAAGGGAGACTTGAAGGGAGCCTAGCCATCCTGGGCCTCACAAACATGCCTCTGGCAGGCCTTGCCCTTCTCCCCCATCCCCCCTGCCTTGCTAAAAACCATCAGATTACATTCCTAAAGCTGGTCACCAAGGTCTATTCCCTTATTTGGCCACTACCTACCCCCCAGTCTTGACTACCAAAATCCAGCTATCAAAGTATTGAAGTCCAGCAATCAAAAGCCCCCTTTGGCTCACTCAATGAACATGTCCAATCAAAATTAAACTCCTCACCCTAACCTAGGGTTTCCCCTTTTACCTTTATAAACCACCAGCCATTTTCCTATGTGCCACATCTATCTCTTCTTTGTCCAGAGGGAATCTTTTGTCCCAGTAGGACAAATAAACTCCTTCCCCTCCCCTGTTCCTTTCCCCTTCTCCCTTGTCTTCTATCTCCTGTCTTTGTCCCTTATCCCTGATCCCTGTCCCTCTGGCGCAAGCGAATCTTTGTGCTGAGAACATGGTCTTGGGGCCCTGAGCCAATCCTGTCCCTTCCAACCCTGGACCCACAGCAATGAGAACACCTGTCTTGCCTCACTGGGAAGGACAGAGATCATTCATGTATGGACTTAGACTATGTCTCTGTTTACCATTTGTCACACAAATGCCACCATGGCTGCCAGTGTTCTGCCCTCAGTTGACACACTCCTTGGCTCCCGTGTCATCTCCACTGGTCCCCCCCTCCTCAGGGCCCTTGACTCTGAGTCATTCATCCCAGTTGCTACATTCATTTCTCCCCGTCTTTTCTGTCACCACCCCCTTTGAGATGGCTGTCATTACGTGCCTGTGCGATTACAGCAGACTCCTCACTGGTATCTTGCCTTCTGCCTGTCATCACATCCAACCACCCTGTACCTTCGCAACAGATGTGTTCTCCCGATATTCCTCCCTCAAACCCTGCCATAACTCATCTGGGCTCTGAGGTCGAGGCTAGCCTTTGACTTGAGTCACCCACAACCTACTTCTCTTGATCAGCTCTGCTCCCCTATGCAGCAGCCTTTGCTCCACAGCAGGAGGTGCCTTCTGCGACCATGCCTCCTCCTCCTTGCCCTGTAGCTGAGTGCTTTCAGCATGGCTTTCTGAAACTAGCCTAGCCCCACACTGTCCCCAGAAGGTGCCATTCCCAAGCCTAGCTTCTGAGCTCTCTCCCTGGTGGGCAGTGCTTACACTTTCCAGTGTCTTGCTTATTGGGCCAATGACAGGTCCCCAAGAAAAACGAAAAGTGTCCCTGGATGGTTGCAAAATCTGGGGAAGGCAATGTCATATGCTTTTGGTTCCCTTGGTTCCCTGGGAAGGGCCTTGTTGAACATACAGTAGCCACTCAATACATTTTGTATTAAAAAAATCAACGTGGGATTGAAAATGACGGTAACAAAGTAATAGAAGGTAGACAAAAACATTTCTTTTCAGTTATGGCACAGGTTAGAGGCTCTAACGTTCTCTGGCCATCTGGGTTTGTCTTGGATGTTTCTGTCTGGGCCATCGGCAGCCCAGTCCCTAGACACTGCCCTCTCCCACCCTTCTAGAGCTCCTAGTGGAAGGCAAGTGGGGGGTGGGGGGGTGAGCATTGATGTTTAAAGGTAAGTGCTGCCCATGATGTCCCTCAGGCCCTGCTGGAGTTTGTGGTGGGCAGGGAGTGTTTGTTGAGTGCCTCACCAGATGAGTTTGGAGGCAGGAATGAAGGATAGCAGCCGGGGAAGTGCACACAGTCTTTAACACTAATGTGTGGCTGTCCATTATGCCCTTAATGACAATAACAGCGTAACAGTGATAATGACTCGATGGGCGGAGCGGGCAGGATGAATGATGGGCATGGACTTCAAGGGGGCCTGTTCTCCTCCCAGAGAACCAGAGTTCCAAGGAGGCTTTCTAGTTTTGGGGGCGTGTGCGCCATGCTCTCCTGGCAAGATGCCCCGTGGGACCCAAAGGGGGGGAAGAAGAATCCCTCACCCGGGATCTTGGGGACGTCAAACTGCTTCTTACGCAACATCCTCCTAATGAGTTAAGTGTAAATGAATCAGAAGCAGATGGATTGGACTGTTCTGGAAATACACCCGAGGTTTAAAAATTAAGGGAAAAAGCAGTTGGCAAAAGGCATTTTGGGGTTTGCCAAGACCCAGAACATTTGAAAAAACAGTTCAAGCTTTTATTTTTTTTTCTTCCCTTTTTCTTTTTCTTTTCTCTTTGGTTGCAAAACCCAAAATGCTGCCTGGAGGCAGTAGAAAGAGCTGGGCCTCCATTCTTTCAAGCTGAAGTTCTCCTGCCGTGTGGGTAATGGGCCCCAGACAGGAGGCAATGGGCTATGGAATTGCATGGAGAAGGACTGTCCGGGGGCAAGACAGCCTCTCCATGTGAGGGAGTGCCCCTGAAGCCTGCCGTTCCCATCTGACCTCAGCCCTCTAGGCCTGCTCTGGGCTGTTACCTAGGCCTCAGGTGGTACCTCTATCTCTCCTAAGACTTGACTCATTTCTGCCAATCCAGAGGAAGCTTGTTGGACTGGAGAGATGATGGCTTAGCCATTAAAGTCTAGGCTCACAACCAAAAAAAGTAGATTCCAATGTTCTAGGTAAGGGAAGTAGAGGTGAATATATACCAATTCAATGAACTATGAAGTAAAGTGCTTATATTTGGGGGTTGCTGTAAACAAGATTTTTTTAAAGTCACATTTGGCATAACCAAGACTTTCCCTAGAGGGACTGCTTTGCCAAGGGAAAAGAAATAAAAAGCAAGTGTCTCAAAGGACAACCAAATCCAGCAGTTTCTAAATCTGCCGGCTGGCTGTGTGGCTGCGCATCACATACCAAACCTTTCTGTGCGCTGTTTTTGAACTATCCCCTGTAAGGAGGTACTCTGATTCTGTCCACATATAGGAAGCAAATATGTTGGGGACTGAGCATTTGGTAATCTTTGCTAGACACTGGATCTCTCTGCTTTGGGAACACTGGGTTTTCTGTGTCTAATACATGGTCCACTTGATGAATTTCATTGTAGTTGTCCCTTTCCTGCTAAACACTTATCCATGAAGGCTTACACCTTTGTCAAGCTCTCAGGCCCTGGCTTTCCAGTGGAGGCACCGTGTAAGGCCTGGTTAACTGTCCAAGGCAGGCCCAGGCAAGGCTCGGGTGGAGGGAAGTGTAACGCTCAGGGACCACCTTTGTGGGTAAGCAGAATGGCTGTTTCACACCTCACATCCCTGAGTGGTCAGTCAGGGGCCCAGTGACCTGGGATCCTACTGCGGCATTTTGGTCTTCCTCTAGGGTCTTCCAAGACACGTTGTCCTCATTTGGGCTTTTACCTGAACCCTGTCTGGCAAAGCAATTTTGGAATTTCCCCGTGAGCCTCCTTTTGCTGTTCTCTCCTCTTCAGGACGCTGCCTCCTGCCCTTGCCTGCTTTCAATGGCTTGGGTGTGGTCCTGGGCTCCTTGCACGATGATGGGGGTCTGCAGCATTGGCTGTAGGTGGTACAGGCCGCCCGAGGGCACAGTAGAGCAGAGTCCCTGTCCTCTCTGGAGACCCAGATTGCTTCTTTGTTGATTTGTTCATTTACCCCTTCATCTCTTGTTTGGTGCTGGCTCATACTTGATTCCCCAGTGAAGACAGGCCTGGGTAATCCAACCCACAGAGCTGAGGACAACAACCAGCAATTGCATAACTCTTTATTCAGATCTTTTGAGCATAAAAGAGGGCCAGTGTCTCCCATAAAAAAAAAACCAAACACACATACACACACACACACACACACACACAGACACACACGCCACAGAGTCAACCACACACACACACACACATACACACACTCACACCACAGAGTCAACCATGTCATTCAACAGAGGACCATTCTCAGTGTTGCTCCACAGTCAGCTGACAGGGCAAGGTCTGGTGTCCCCTCATGTCCTTGGCTTTCTTTCCATCCTTGGACTATGTTCTCCATCAGGCTCTACGTGGTTCCGTGGTATGTTGTTTATCGCTGTTTCAACACCCCATATGGACTGTAAACTCTTTTAGGACAAGATCATGCTTTGCGCTTCTCCAAAATTCACACAGTGTTGAGTAGAGTGTCATGGACGTGGAATCTGCTTCACAAATATCTGACAGGAAAACATTGAATTGGACAGAGCTTGTGGCAGCCCCAGTCCGCTTCAGAAAGACTGGTACCATGTCCTTAATCTAAGAGAGGGCTGCTCTAGGCCTTTCTGCTGGTCCCTTGTTACTCGAGATCCTTGTTAGCCGCAATCTCTGTCCACATTACCAGAATTCTCCTTATTATGCCATATTGAGCTCCTAAGGCATGCCCTAAAATGAAAAAGAAGGCTTGAGGGGTTGATAGGGTCCTAGCCAAGTGGAAATCAAGCAGAAATTCTAGAAGGGGAGGGGAGGAAGTACTATGAGGTCTCCTAGTGGGGGCCTCATTCCCACCAAGCTCTGGGTTCCATGGTGGATACCATGGGTGACTTCAGGGTTCCTTTTCTCTATCTGAACTTGAGAGGGAATAGTCTGTGTGTCTATGTGTCTGTCTGTCTCTCCCTGCACTCTTGTTTCTTACCTGCAAAAGATTCTGTCTAAACTGTGGAAAAGGAAGCAGAGATCATAACTGTTTAGACATTATGGCTGGCTGAGGTGCATCAAATGGTAGCTTTACCTTAACGGGCGGTAGCAGGCACTTCTGGAAGATGGCATGGCGCAGCCGGAAGGCTGCATGATTGATTGAAAGGGGTTTGTTTCAGACTTTCTCCTGCGTGTGTCCTAAACATAATCAGGCCTTGAGAAGGCCTTTGCCCTCCCCTGTCCTTGCCGACTTGAAGGTTCTGTCACACACTGTTTCTGACCAATGGGGCAGGGCAGAAAGTGGACTTATCCAGGAAAGGCAAAATAACAAGCCAGGGTTCTAGATTCTACCCCTGCCCCACAGTCTCCTTCTACACTTCCCCACAAACACCCCCTAAGTGCCAGACAGAAATCCCACCGCGGTGTGCAGACTGGGGGCTAGACCTGGGGCTCTAGGTTAAATGGGGTGGGATGGGGCTGTGAGGAAGTGACCCCATGCCCTTTGTGCCTACCCAGAGGGAGCATGGTGCCAGCAGGTTCCCCAGACTCAGAGCTGAGGGCAGTGTCTCCTGTCTCACCCTGCATACTGACGCCTCTGTTCACCCTGCCAGCCAGCTGGGAGCCACCGTGTGATTGATGGCCCCAGCTTGAGTGGAAAGTCCGGATTCCAAGCTAAGGAGGTAGGAGGGAGAGCCACTTCTAACATCTGCAACAAAATTAAAAATTAAATAAATAGAATTTGTTAGTTTACAAATAGAACTGTTACTTGTTACTCAGGGTATTAACAATCTTCTTTTTGGATTAAATTTTTTATTTTTATTTTTAATTTTTTTTTCTGGTAACACCCGTGAAAGACGTTTGTTTCAGTTGCCAACATTTCTGCAGAACTAATGTGGGTGGATTGTGACAGATATAATTTCTCCATCCTACACTTTCATCAACTTGAGTTCTGTTAAACTATACCCGCTGGGCTTAGCTCCTTTTAAAGTTTCCGCTTTGACAGGTAGATTTATTAGTCTTGAAATTTGTACAAATCAGATGTCACTCGTGGCAACTTGTCAAAATGTCAGTCTGGCGAGGCGGCATGAAAGGCTTTCTGGAGAGAGACAGGCGCGAGGCAGGCTTTAGAGAACTCCAGCATGCTCCGTGGAGGCATGGGAGGGGCTGCAACCCTTGATCCTGGGGGCTTTACTTTATTAAATATCTCAGGCTGCACAGAGGGAATGGGCCTTCGGATCCAGGTCTCGGAGCCATCAAGTCTGACAGCTCCCAAATGATGGCTTCTGTCGCTCATGGTGTCAAGTTTCGCCGCTTGTTATGTTCACTTAGTGGCAGAAGGTGTGTGTGGGGGGGGTGGTGAATGGTTGTGTAGGGAGCAGAGAAAATCCAGGTCTTTTTGGTTTCATCGGATGCTGCGTGGCTCTGGGGAATGTATAGGTGCACACAGTGGGCCCTTTTGGCCAGAAGCAGAGACTAGCTTCCTCTGTAAGTTTGACCTTCTGGCTCCGTTGGGGGAGAAGCCGGGAGGGTGTTATGTTGGGACTCAGGTGGGGCCTGGGGCAAAGTGCTGCTTTCCCATAGTGACAAGAGATGGCAGTCCCACGTGGTCCCAGGGTCACTTTCCCAATCTATGTTCCCTAAACTTCCTAGACTTCACCGTTCTCTTGCCTTCCGTTAGTCAAGTATCCTATGATTTGGCAAGCCCCATAATTATCTTAGTTTGACATGGCAGGAAATGTTATTAATAGTCAGAGAGCAAACTGAGTGTCTTGCCTGGTGTGGGTCGAGAGAGAGAGAGAGAGAGAGAGAGAGAGAGAGAGAGAGAGAGAGAGAGAGAGAGAGAGAGAGAGCCAAGTCGTGCTGCTGCACACAGCTTTCAGTCTGAGACAGACTTCAGGGATCCTGGTGGATACCGGTGTTAGCTCACCGGGAGGATGCCCTCTGAGAAGGCAGGTGAGGGCAGACCAGTACTGCTAAGTCCGGATGTGGAATGGCACATTCCTTGTCTGGGTGTTTACTGGTCCTCAGTGGTCACACTCCTGTGACATCTGGGTTGCTTAATGAGGTTTGTCTTTAGGGAGAATGGGGACTCTGGAAGATAGGCAAGTGTTGTCAGTGTAGGCATTGTGACTCCCTGTCTGTGGGTCTTCCTCAGTCTGCCTCAGGGAGGGGGTGTGGGAGAGGCCCTGAGGACTTCTGTCACCTCTGGGATTTGTGGTCTGGGCATTGGGATGAGGCGCTCTCTGACTTGAGAGGCCTGAGGCTTGCCCTCTCCACCCCCATCCCTTTCCTTCCTTGTCCTTCTCATCTCTTTGGGCACTGGATTGTTGAAGTCTCTTTGCTTCACAAGTTTCCAGAAACTCTTGCTACAGCGCAAATACCTCTTTGAGGGGTGGTGACACTCCTTTACTGGGGGTTAGGTGACACTCTGGAAGCAAGAAAGCATTCTGGAGAAATGGGGCTGAGGAGGCCAAGATCAAGGCTAGGGAAAGAGGAACCTTCCAGGGAGCTGGGATCATATTTCAGAGAGCCCTTCCTGCCTGGCGCATTCCCATGGTGTCCAGCACATAGCTTATTTTTAGAGAGACAGGAGGACTTTGCGGGGCCATGCTCTCTCATGAAGGGAAGGAGCCTCTATGCAGAACCTTCTTCTCACCTACTTCATTAGCAGTACACGGTGCATTGGTGCCCGCGTCATTTTCTGCAGGCAGCAGAGGCTGAGGTGCGGCCTGGGGAGTTTCCTCTCTCGAGCGAGCGAGTGTATCCTCCCTGGCAGGAGGAGGAGGATCAAGTTTATGGTTCCAATGGGGTGTGGCCAGGTGAGCAATGCTACTGACCTGGCAGCCTTGTGAGATTGTCTCAGGTGAAAACTCTCAGACATCAAGAGACAGCAGCGTAATGATTATGGTCATGATGATGGAGTAATTGTGGGAATTACCCTAATAATCCCTTAGGTGCATGTCAGCCTCTCGGGTGCTACACCACTTTCATGCTTGTGATCTCATGTAACCTCAACCTACTTCTGTAGGTGGAGAGACCTAGTGGGTCTATGGAGTAGTCATGTAGAGGAAACCGAGGTACAGAGCTTATACTTTTCACTCTGGACCCTGTGACTAAGCTACCTGAGTTCTGGAAAAGCGATTTTTCTTTTGTGCTAATGTCTAGTGTAGGTTAGGATCCTAACCCTCATAGTGAACACACAGGAAGACAGAGATACACACACATGCATGCCTATAAATCAACACAGACACATACACAGGCACACACATAGGCATACAGACAGACTCACAGAGACATCTACACTCATATACATATATAACCACATCTGTGGCTTCCGAATCCCAGCAGCCTTTGCTTCAGCATGCAGTACAGAAAGGCTCACCCACATGTCCCCTCCCCCATCTGCTCTTCCCTCTCCTGTGCTAGCACCAGTTGTTCAACAGCAAACAGGAAGGGGAAAGGGGCAAACATCCCAGCAACACTAAGAAGACCTTCTTGAAAAGGAGTTGGTATGTGCCACAGCACCGGGCTGCTAGCTTTCTGTGGCAGATATATTCTGGCAGTGCCCTGGCCCACATTAGGCCAATAGCTAAAGTAGGGGACTTTTCTAAGCCCCGCCTCCAAGGACAGCTCTGCCTGCCCTGCCTGACAATCGGTTCTGGGAGCTGGAGACAGGAAAGCCCTGGGTAGTCTCTGTTAGCTGGAGCCCTGGCTTCCATCTCTGCAGTTCCTCTCAGCCTCTGCTTCGTCACTTCAGGGAGGCCAGCAGAGAAAGGTGGGGGTAGAAGGAGGGAGGCAGGGAACGAGGGAAAAAAAAACCCCACCAGCCCGCCCGTCTGGCATTAGTTCAGAAAGCTCTCCAACTCACACATCTGGTTCTTATATTTCAAAGTTAATTAGTCATATTGAGGCTGTCTGAAGATAAATTTATCATCCAGAAAAAACACAAACAGTTTGAAAAATGAAAGGAAGTGAGGTGACATGCCTTGACGTTTAAATAAATCATTTTAACATGATTAAAAAACTTGTCCTGTCTGACACCCAGCACTTGGGTACTTTGTAAAGAATTTTTTTTCTTCTTCTCTTTTTTCTTTTTCTTTTTTTCTTCTTTTTTTTTTTGACAAAGACAAGTCCCTGCTTGGTCTACAAAAGCCTTCACCATTCAATTACTCAGTGCAATCTTTGGCCAATTGCTTTTCTGAGTGACTAGCAGGGCGTACAGCCCACAGCTGGCCCCACTCTCTGGGCTGGTAGCTGGGGGATTGGGGTAGGCAGTGATTATCCCAGGGGGAAAACTCAGAGCAAACATTAAGGGCTTTGGGGAACCAGAGGGTTTTCCTGAGTGAGGAGAATAAGCTCCTAATGTGGCTCTCTGGGCCTTGGCTGATTGAACAGGAAATCCATCTGCAGCCCAAGGAAGAAAGATCTTCCTGAAATGCCTGGCCCAGATGTGTCCTGTTCCTGACACCTCCCTGGGCACATATGACAGCTTAGACTCTTGGGTTGATGGAATTAGGATCGGGGCTTTCACTGGCTAAGCTATAGTGGGCAGGAGCCAGATGGGGTGGTTAAAAAAGAAAATCTAAGACACCACGAGCTCTCCTGCATTGGTTGTTCTCGGAGCAGATGGAAAAACCTGGGATCCAGCATTCTATAGGTCCAGAGACACCATCGTCCAGTTGACTCACTCATCCCTCCATGTCCTGAGCTCTGTCAGTGGTTTTTTTTTTGTTTTTTGTTTTTGTTTTGTTTTTTGTTTTTGCAAAGGTCACTGGCTCTTGTCCTATGGGATGACCGGCATTTCTTCCTAGCCCAGCTGAGCAGTGGGAGCAGGGCCCTGGGTGGTTGTGGTGGTACTGGTGGTATGTACAGGTGTTCTTGATGTGGCAGACAGGGTGGGGCAAGCTAGGGCTTTCCCTAATTCCATCCAAGGGAAACTGGTCCTTGGGGGCATTTCCAGGTGCCTTCTGGTTACTCTTTGGATTGTGTTCTCTGGGCAGGAGAGGTGTGACATAATACAACATGAACGTTTTCTCCTATTAGCAATTTGGTCTCTTCAGCTTTGTTAATGGGATAACAAGAGGTGCCGGTTATGGTGCAAAAGCCTCCTCGTGTTGGTAATTTTCACTGTAGCATGTTAGCAATCTGTCGCTATTTGTTTCCAGCAATACTGGCACAAGCCTGCTTACATCAAGGGCTTTCATTTTCTCTCCACACCGCCAGACTGTTCTTTCTGTCTCTGGCTAGGTAACTTCCCTTATTTTGAGCTGTCTCTGTCCATCTGGTTCTGCAGACTTCCATGTGTGCCTGCGTTTTTTCCCCTCTCACCTCCCTGACAAAGACTTCCAAGTTTGCATCAGAGGGAAACACCATCCTCGGTGACCCGCAATGATGGAATTCTGGAGCTAGAAGCCCCAGCTGTCAGTTACTACTGTCTGCCAGATAGAAGACAAAGGCCCTTGCCCTTGGTGTCACAGTCTAGGCACAAGGTCATACTTGATGGTTTCAAATTCATCATGTATTTCTACGTGCACTTTTGAGAAAAGCCAGGTGGGGCCAGCAACCAGTGTTTCCCACTGGGGACAATGTCCTGGTGAGGCTAATGCTGCAGAAAGTCTGTTACCAAGCTTTCCCAGGAAGGACCCTCTAGACAATTGTTTTTTCTGGAGTGGTTCTGCAGTTTTAGGGGCCTGGCTCTGGAATCCGAAAGGAACCTTAGTGACTCCTGCTTGGCAGGATTTGGCTTCAATTATGGCCACCCGCTGTCCCTCACAGAACTCCTGGACATCAATAATTCTTGATGCCCTTACTTGCTTCTAGGCCTTGTACCCCTGCTGCATCCCCAGGGGCGTTTCACCTTGTTCTGCTAGGGTGGCCACGATACCTTCTTGCTGGAAGCGTTCTACCCACACCTGGAATCCTGGTATATGGAGGTTTGCCTTTGAGTTTCCAGACTGCTCCTATGTGTGCATAAGTGTGTATTCATGTGTGTGTGTGTGTGTGTGTGTGTGTGTGTGTGCACGCGCACATGCGCACGCTCACTTACCACATCCTTCCACGGGCTCTAAGTCTCTGCCCTGAGAGTTGGAGGGTTGAGGTTTGATGCCAGGTCACTTGGCCTCTGTGGGCCTCAGTTTCCATCCACAGTCCTTCCTGTGACCAGCTCCTTCTGCACCCGGCACCTCTCTAGAGGACTGCCTGGGACACATAATCTAAGGTGTCTGTCTCACGGCTCTACTTTGTAAAACTGTTGCTCCTCGTCAGGAAGCTAACCGTCTTGCTGTTCATTTCTCCTTCTGCAGATGGGGGAAGGCGGGGGCAGGACCTTCCTCTCGAGCCATGTGCCCACCTGTTGACTGAATATGGGAGCCTGTGAGGAATGGCCGCTGACAGCTTCCTCTACCTGCCTCATCGGCTTTCTGTTAAGGTCACCAATGGCAGCTGGGGAAGCAATTTGAAAATGTCCAAAGAAATATGACAAGTGTAAGCTATTAACATTCCTCTCCCACGGGAGGCCGAGGACATTTCTTTGCCAAAATATCTCAGTAGCCTTGAGGTTGAGCCTGGCAGAGACTGCACCCCTCCCAGGTGTCTCTGCTCCTGCCTACACAGGGACACTTTAAGCCAGACCCCAGAGTCACTCGATTCTGTTTTAGTCTGATTCTTTTGTTGCTTCATGTTGGGCTGGGAGACAGTGGTGTAGGAAGGCATCACTGGATCTCTGTCCCTGGACAAATCATTCTCTGGGGCAAGGCTGACTTGCAAGCTAGTACATTTTAATTTAGGCACTCATTAGAACAGGCCTGGCGAGTTTAGGTGCTGAGGCAGCTGGGAGGAAGGAGTGATTCG
Source organism: Mesocricetus auratus (assembly GCF_017639785.1). Taxonomy (NCBI): domain Eukaryota; kingdom Metazoa; phylum Chordata; class Mammalia; order Rodentia; family Cricetidae; genus Mesocricetus; species Mesocricetus auratus. The sequence goes on from NW_024429207.1 coordinate 24,602,583, forward strand.
CCACAAAACAGACAAGGAGCTGACAGAAAACCATTTGGAAGAGGAGGTTCACCCTTCTAGGAATGGGGTGAGGTTTCCTAGAACTTTGCTCTCTGTCTCTCTGTCTCTCTCTCTCACACACACACCATTTCTCACTGACTTTTAAGGCAGTTTTTTTTATTACCTCTAACACAAACACTTGAAAAATGTTTAAAACTTAAAACCCATACTTAGTTTTATGTCTACAATAGCACTGTAGTAGAGTAGAGTGAGTTAATGTAGATTAGACACAGGGGAATTTCAGGTTGAACACACAAAAACAAAGTCCCCTTTCCTAAGTGTGACGGACAGATGTGTTCTGGTCACTCACGTCCAAGTTTCAGTGTTCCCATAGTCAACGGATTGACAAAGAAAGCCTAACTTTGACCAGCACCATCAAAAGAAGAACACAAGTGGGATTCTTATGGGAGGCAAGAATAGTTCCTTTTGCTTTGATACTCAAAAAGTTGAATCCACATATCCACAACAAAATTGGAAAAAAAATAAAATATGATAGAGTTGAAACTAGAAAAAAAAAGCTTTATCTCCTGTTCCTGATTCATGTGCCTTTCTGCCTGCGGTACATCCTTCCTCCGCAACCAACGTTACCTTTCTTTGTCTCCTTTGTAAATGTTATCCCACACCCACACTTACAGCTACACATTTTATAGGGCAAGATATACAAATGAGGGAGCACATGTGATTTTTCTTTCTGAGTTGAGTCACCTTGTTCAATATTGTATTTTCCAGGTCTATCCATTTTTCTGCAAATTTTATGATCTCACTTACTTTATGAATGACAATCCATTGTGTGTGTGTGTGTGTGTGTGTGTGTGTGTGTGTGTGTGTGTGTGTGTGTGTGTGTGTATGTGTATATTCAAGACAGGCTTTGTCTGTATAGCCCTGGTTGTCCTGAGACTTGTTCTATAGACCAGGCTGGTCTTGAACTCAGAGACCCACCTGCTTCTGCCTCCCGAGTACTGAGATTAAAGGCCTGCGCCATCATGTCTAGCTTATATATATATTTCTTTATTCATTTGGTGATGGTAAATAGAGCACCAATAAACATGGATGTACAAAAGTCACTATTCTAGGGCATGGAACCCTCTGGTTATGTATCTAGGAGAAGGATGGCCCGGTCACACGGCAGTTTTATTTGGTTTTTGAGGAAACTGTGTACTGATTTCCATAATGACTTCATTAATTTACATCCCCACCAGCATCGAATAGGGGTTCCTCTTTCCCCGCGTCCTCCCCAACATTTGTTGTTAGTTTTCTTGATGATAGCCATTCTGACTGGGGTCAAAAGTTATCTGAAAGCAGTTTTAATTTGCATGTCCCCATTAACTAGGGATGCCAACTGCTTTACGAAGAGTTTCCCCTGGATGTTTGTGTTTCTTCTTTTGAAAACTGCTTGCTGACTGTCAGTTTTACTCCTTGGCATTTAATTTCTGTAGTTCCTTGTGAATCCTGGGTACTAGTTCCCATCTATAGCTGGTAAAGATTCTCCTCCATTCTGTGGGCTATCTGTGTGGCCTGATGATAGTTTTCTTTATTTAAATTAGAAACTATCTTATTTTACATATCAATCCCAGTTCCCTCTCCCTCCCATCCTCCCATGCTCCCCACAAACCCCCATCCTATCCCCCTATGTGTGCAGAACCCTTCTAATATCGTGGTTCAGATGCTACTGGATCTCTGTTCAGAAAGTTTTTGCTTACGGCAAATTATGAGTACCACAAGTCTAAAATGTAGCTATTATATCTGTGGCTTTTGAGAAGGTCACCCAACATCATTATTTAAAACCCCCCAAGAACTAGTTGGGGTTCCCTGTTGCAGTGCCTCTGCCTTAATATGAATGCATGCTACAACTTCATGCTTTTCTGTTGTCCCAACTGATTCTCATGGCTTTGTTTCCTTCTAATGAGGATTAGCAAATATTGCCTGGTTGGATACAGGCCAGAATTCAGGACCCTCCCCAGGGTTCTGATGATGGTCCTGATGGTGCTCCTGGCCCCTGTGCTTCCTTTACCTCCATCACTCTGCCTCCCACATGATGTGAATGAATATGGCACCCTCTGCCCCCTGCTCCTGTAGGCTCATATCTTCGAATGTTTTGTTCCTAGTTGGTGGAACTATTTGGGGAAGGATTAGGAGATGTGGCCTTGTTGGAGAAGCTGTGCCATGAGGGGTGGGCTTTGAAGTTTCAAAAGCCCATAACAGGCCCATTCTCCTGCTGGTGTAAAGCTCTTGCTACTGATGCAGCACCATGCCTACCTCCTGCTGCGTGCTCCCTGCCATGATGGTTAATGGACTCGCCCTCTGGAACTCTAAGCAAGCCCCCACTTAAATGCTTCTTTTTTAGTGTGTTGCCTTTGTCATGGTGTCTCTTCACAGCGACATAAAAGTAACCAAGACAACCCCCCCACCCCCATGTGTCATATAGAGGCAGGACTCCATCATTTCTTCCTTGGCTTCTGCCTCCCATCTTCCCGTCTCAGAAGCAACTGTAGCCCATGCTAGCTAGGTGGATGCCACTTGCCTCTGGGCTGATGCCATCCTAAGCCACCTGATTCCTGTGTGTGGCTCTGGCTAGTTTCCTGAAGATAGGAATTGTATCGGTGGCCTTATTTTTTGTTTCTCTATTTGCCAAAATGGGTGTTCAATAAAAAAAAATAGCAGGTTGATTGACATTTGCCCCTCCTCTGCTTGGGATATGACTAGGGACATAGTGAAATTTCCCGTTGGGTACAAGGTACTGAGTGAGGTTTTAAAATGTTGCTTAAGGGCTAGGGAGATGGCTTGGTGGGTTAAGTCACTTGGTCCTCAATGATACAAGCCTGAGTTCTACATAAGGGTGGAAGGAGAGAACTAACTCACAAAGTTGTCCTCTGATCTCCCAATAGTAAACAAAAAATTAAAACATTAGTTGAATCCGGTCAGTTGGAACAGTTTTTGTGTCTATTGGTAATAAAGTTCACTGGATTCTATTTACATCACATACATATAATCTTGCAGGAATTTGAAGGAGAGTGGGGAGGGGTATCTGGGAGGGCTTAGAGGGAGGAAGGGGGAGGAGAAATGTTGTAATCATGTAATTATATTATTATCTCAGAAACAATGCAGTTCACAGGACTGAAGAGACTTGACCAGCTCTTAATAGCACTTACGGCTCTTGTAGAAGACCCAGGTTTGATTTCCAGCTCCCATATGGTGGCTCACAGTTGTCTGTAATTCTAGTTCCAGGAAATTCTATGCCTGACCTCTGTGGGCTCCTGCACACACCTGATGCACTTTCATACACACAGGCACACACATATACACGTAAAATGAAATAAGCAAATAGCTCATAGGATGCTGAGCCCCTAGAGAGGCTATTGGAGGGCTATTTGGCCCCAGAGCATTGACACCATTACAAATCATCCTCCGAGCAGAGCTGGGCACCTGCCTTGGGTCAGCATCTGCAGGCAGTGTGGTCAAAAAGCCGTGTCTGGGGGGTCGGTCCTGAGTCTGTCTTGACACCACTTTTCTCCAGAGCTCTTCCCCAACACAGCTTCCAATTGGAAATTCAGGCATCCTGCTTTGTAAGCTCCCAGAGAAATTATATCCCTGTCATATTTGAACACTCCAAAATGGGAAAGAATTACTTTATTGGGCACTACACCCCACCCACCCCTCTGCGAAATGTTTGAAGCTAACAGAATGTTTTCAAGCAATTTTGTGCCACTAGATTTGGCGAAACTTGCTTCAACTGTCTTTCCAGAACCTTTCATAGGAAAGTAATTGTGTAATTAGCTATAAATTAGTAAAATTATGCTAATTACTTCCAGGTGTGACATATTTTGTGCTTAAAAACAAGTAAGAGAAAGAAAGGGGCTGTCTCTGTACTTCCCGGGTGGAGGTTGCCCAGGCAGCCTGTCAGGCTGATATGAACATTTACTTAATTTTTTTTAATTATATAATTTCTGAATAAGTACAAACAGACCCAGGAACAAAAGTACAACAGACAAAACCCAGGACTGGCTCTTTTCTATATGTGCTTAATTAACAGGAGCGAAAGCAGGAGATCTTCCAGAACCTTCTTTTCAAACTTTTAATGGGGTAACACAGTGGGAAGGCTGGGGTCAAAGAGGCCTTTGGTTTTTCTGGGCATTTAGGTCAGAGGTGGTCCAATGGTTTCTGGGTGTGTCTCCCTTGTCACAATCCTTTTAGCCTCCCTTCTGGTCACCGAGACACTGTACCCTGACCAAGGAATGGCAGCCACTGCAGGGCATGACCCTGGCATTGTCTGTACTGTCATTTGCATGCAGTGTTTATCATGATGGCCTATCACAATCCTGTGACGTATGTAGGTTTGTAGGGCAGGGATTATGGCCTTCATAGACTATAGCCATACACTGCTTAATGACGGGAAATGGCGTCATTAGGCAATTTCATTGTTGTTGGGCAAACATCTTAGAACGCACTTACTTACACAAACTAGGATAACTGAAGTGACTAGGAGGTATAACTTTATGGGACCTCTGTCGAATGTGGCCCATCAGTGACTGACATGTTCAGGAACACCTAAGGATTACAGTAAGTTAAGAAAAAGGAGAAATGTGGGAACAGAGAATGAAAATTGAATATGTCTCCCACCTCTCAGTACTTTCTCCCTTTCTACTCCCTGTCTAAATATATCCAAACATGGCCAGCACTTCCTGAGCCCAATAGTAATGATGATACGACATAGAGTAAGCAATTAGCTAATCAATTATTTCTGTAGGCTGAATACATTGAATCCTATGATATGTTCAGGGCATACAAAGACCAGTGTCATGTTGCAGGTTACTGATGGAGGGAGAGACATGATAAATACTGTGATAAAATATTGTGAACACTCTAGTTATAATGACCCTAGGCCTTTGATTTTCTTTCATTCTCTCTCTCTCTGTTTGTCTGTCTCTCAACCTTTCTGTCTCTATGTCTCTGTCTCTCCCCGACACAGGATTTCTTTGTATAGTCTTGGCTGTCCTGGAACTCACTCTGTAGAGCAGGTTGGCCTCAAACTCACAGAGATCCATTTGTCTCTGCCATCTGAGTGCTGGGATTAAAGGCATGTGCCACCACCATCCAGTAAATTTTACATTGGCCTTCTTTCTTTCTTTCTTTCTTTCTTTCTTTCTTTCTTTCTTTCTTTCTTTCTTTCTTTCTGTCTTTCTTTCTTCCCTTCTTTCCTTCTTTCCTTCTTTCCTTCTTTCCTTCTTTCCTTCCTTCCTTCCTTCCTTCCTTCCTTCCTTCCTTCCTTCCTTCCTTCCTTCCTTCCCCTCTGCCTCCCTCTTTCCCCCTCTCTATTTTTTGGTGGTCTTGGATTTTCTAAGGCTAGTTCCATTTGTAAACATGCCATCCCATGTCTTTCTCCAAGTATACTTATGTTCTCAAAATATTGGGTCTTAACTGTGGTTTGGAGAACTTGGCCCTACAGGCTGTAATAGAAGAATGTACAAACACAGTAGCAGGGCAGGGATGGTGCACACAGAATAGGGTGTTTGAGCAGGGTCTTTGGAGTGGGTGGAGTATTCCAGGCAGGGGAGGAGAGAGGGAAGTCATGGAGTGATGACTAGCAGTTCTCTAGGTATTATTAGTAGAGGAGTTCTTAGTTGGGGGGGGTGGGGACAAAAACGCAAAGATCCTCGTCACAGTGATAAGTTTGTGGAGCTGAAAGTAGCCCAGTGTTGCTGAACCATTGGGAGTGAGGAGTGAAGTTGTTGAGGAGGTGGACCTACAGGCTTTGAGGGCTGTACTGTAGGGAGGTGGTGGTACTGTAAAACAAAGGGCAATGTTAGACAGCATTTAAGAGTGTGTATGCATGTGTGTGTGTGTATGTGTGTGTGTGTGTGTGAGTGTGTATGTATAAGTGAGTGTGTGTAAAGAGAGTTGCCTAGCATGATGATTCTGATTTAAATCTTGCTCCCACAAATGACATACTTTGATTTTTAAGACAAATGTTTCTGGGCAGCTGAGTTGGGGTAGCCTCGGCAAACAAGGGCTGCAGCTTAAAGGGAAGAAGAACAAGAAGCCTGCTCACACCAATGCCACGGTGGACATCCTCCATGCCATCTTCGTTTCTGCCTTGTGATCTTGAGATTCAAAAACAAAAACAAAAAGATCTCACTAGATGTGAGGCGTGGTAGGACATGCCTGTAATCTTGGTACTGAGGAGACAGAGGTGGGGGAATTGCGTGTTCAAGGCTGGTCTGGGTTATATAGATCACTTCTCAAGAACAGACAAGCAAATGGACAAACAATAATAGCACCATAAAGGTCAAAACATAGCATGCTTTAAAATATCATAATATAGAAATATTACAGACTTAAAGAAAGCAAAAACAAAACAAAACAAACAAAAACAACAACATCAAACTAGGATGGGATGACATTAGACTGGGTGACGGGAGAGCTGGCCGTGAGTTCTGAGGCCTTTCATGGGCCTTCTGATTGCAGCTACTTTTCTACTCTGAACATGTCTGTCATTTGCTGGACCACGTGCAAAGTGAACAACTCACTCCCTTGATAAAAGTTGTTAAGGACTTCGAGATGGTGGTCAACACTGTGATATGAACTACGACAGACTTCTGACTACACAGCTTGCATGCTCTTAACACTAGCTCTTCTATGCCGTGTGTGCTGCCTATTAGCACCATCAGGCTGCTGACAGTAGACACAAGTGGATACTGTTGGTTCCATCAGTTAACTAGTTTATTATTTATTTATTAATGAACATAAATGCTGTTTGTATTATTAATGTATTCTTTAAAAATAAATTAGCTAATACGTAAAACAAAATTATATTACTAAGATAACAAGATGAGCTGACACACTCATACGTCATATGATATTTAAGTCAAATCAAATGTACTTATTGCTTCATTCATTATTCTTTATGCTGAAACCTTCAAGGTATTTTCCAGTAGCTCTTTGAAATGCACAGTATACTATTGTCGTCTATAGTAAGCCTACTTGGAAGCTGGCATGGTAGCATACACTTGTAATCTCAACACTTGGGAGATGAAGGCAGGAGGGTCTAGTTTAAGGCCAGCCTGGGCTAGATGAGACCCTGTTTCTAAAAGCAAAGCACAAGAAAACAAAAATGTAGCACACAATGCAATAGCACCCCAGGGCTTCTTGTTCTCATTAATTACTCATCCGTCAAACATTTTCCATCCAGTCCCTCTTCACTCCCCAAAGCCATCGGAAAAAAAACACCATTTCACTCCCAACTTCTGTGAGTCAAAGTCCTTTAGATCTTAAGTCTAATGACACCATATGGCACTTTGCTTAATCCACTTAGCACAGCGATCCCCAGTTCCTTCTGAGTCATTTCAAATGACAGAGTTTTCTTTTCTTTTATTTTTATAGCTAAGTAATAGTCTATTGTATACATGCAGCATATTTCCTTTATCCATTCATCCCTTGATGTACATGTTGGGTGCTCCTATTTCTTGATGATTGTGAACAGTACTGCAGTAAACACAGAAGTGCAGATGTCTCTCTGACACACTCATTTCCTTTCTGTTGAATTTATACTCAACAGGGCAACTGCCAGGTCACATGGTAGTTCTGTTTTTAATTTTTAAGGAACCACCATGCAATCTTCTATAGAGCTGTGGTGATTTACATTCATACAAAACAATGCACAATAATGGCGCCTCTTTCTCTCTCTCCCTTCCTGTTCCCTCCCTCCCTCCCTCCCTCCCTCTCTCTTTTCCTTCCTTCTTTCCTTCCTTCCTTCTTTTCTTTCTTTTGCAGAGAAATCACAGTCATGAGGAGGATAGGCAGCAATGCACAGAAGGGTAAGTAGACCATAGAAAACTCCGTTTTCTAGTTCTCAATGCCCCACTCACTGAGTAAATGCTCAATAAGTATTATAGGTTAATTGAACACTGGCTGAGAAGGCAGGAAAATTTGGGGACTTTCATGGGGAGCTGAAGGCATCCATAGCACTGGAGGTAGAGTTGGCACCATTTCTAGGTAACTGCTGCTCCCATCTAGCCCAGCATGCTTTATCTTATTGTATTTTATCTTTGATCCCTTGCTTCCCAGCTCTAGATGTGTTTGGGGCTGTACTTGAAGCCCATTACCTTCCCCTAGGTGATACCAGTGTTAACAGTGGAGAATCTGGCAAAGAACCATGTACTGGCTTTGCCTGCCTTGGAGCCAGATAACAGGGACCATTCAACACAGTCTTTGTTGCATCCCCCACCCATGTGTTGGGGAGAACACTGGGTTCTCAGTGTCAGAAAACTCCAGAAGTCCCCTACACTAGCTGATGACTTTGGGGAAATGGCTTAGCCCTCAGGGGGCCTCACTTCCCTTTCTTTGAGAAGATGGAACCTCAACTGAAAAAAAAATATCCTCCATAAGATTCAGTTGTAGAGCATATTCTTAGTTAGCGATCATGTGGGAGGTCCCAGTCCATTGTAGGTGGTGCCAACCTTGGGCTGGTGGTTCTGGGTTTTATAAGAAAGCAGGCAGAGCAAGCCATGAGGAGCAAGCCAGTAAGCAGCACCCCTCCATAGTCTCTGTATCAGCTCCTGCCTCCAGGTCCCTGGCCTGTTTTGAGTTCCTTTCCTGACTTCCTTCAATGATGAACAGTGCTGGGGAAGTGTGAGCTGAATAAACCCTTTCTTCCCCAAGTTGCTTTGATCATGGTGTGTCATTGCAGCAATGGAAACCCTAACTAAGACACCGAGGCTCCCTGGCCCAAGATAACTCAGTTAGTGACCAGTGGAGTTAGAATTCCAACTCAGTTTTCTTTGCTAAAAGTCTATGTTCTTATTAAGACCATCATGCTTTACGTAATTACAGCAGCCTATTAAGTTAATGATTATTTCCCCCAACCCTTGAGGGAGTGAATTTTTGAGGAGTGTGGAGGGTTGGGTGTGGGGAGAGTGTGGTTAGGAAAGTGGAGGAGAGAAAAAAAAGAGGCCTTGAGGGAAGGGCTAAGTTTAGGATCACAGGAGACTCATTGAAAATCATGCTGCTGCTTCAGCTGCCTGGGTCTCTAGGCAGCCATTGGCTTCTCCATCAGTGATTTTCATCAGCAGACCAATGAACCAATATTTACTTGGGGATTTAGAAACGGACGCAGAAGGCCTACTGCTAGGGGCCACTTGACAAGACCATTTTCTCTGGCCATAGAACCCTAGCCCTCCAGCCCCAGGAGGTCGGCCATGTTCTGTGGAGAGTTTGTAAGAGCTTAGCAGTTTCTAGCACTTTGCAAGTTTACACAGATGAGGATGGGGACCATGTTAGGCTTGAGTGGGACTGTCCTCATCTGATGAGCCCGTTCCCCCAGTGGATCACTTCCACATGGCTTTGGTTCCTCTGTCACTTGCCATCCTCGAGATGACTTCAAGATGCCTTCCATCCTCCACTCTTTTCTCTGATGCACCCTGATCCTCTGGGTGCTAGGACGACACACACTTTCCTAAAGAGGAAACCTGGTCCCGGAAGCAGGTTTGGATTGGAGTATCATGGTCCATTGTGCCTTCCTACTTTCCTTCAGGTGCCTCCGCTCTTGTAGGAAGGACTTGGCATGCGTGAAGCCTCATCACAAAGAGCCGCATTGTTACCAAGGTCACTACTGAGGACCTCAAGGTCGGGGCTCTGGATTCATGCAGGAAGGTCCACGGTGATGCTTTTCGCTTCTTGTCTTCACTAACTTCCCTGTCTCTGGGGGACTGCTTCACAGTAGGCGGCAGTGATGGTTTGAATATGGGGTATACCACCCCTCCATCCCCCCAACCCCCACCAAAAGCTCATGTGTTCAAGGCTTGGCCTCCTGCTAGTGATCTTTCATTGATGAGTGACTGTATAGTGAAGGTTCTGACCTAATAAGTGGATTAATTTGTTGATAGGTTAGTAATGTGATGGAATCATTGGAAAGTGGTAGAAACATTGGGAGGTGGGCCTTAGTCATAGAAAAAGGCTTACAGGGAATGTGGCCTTGGGGGCCGTATCTTGTCTTAGCCCTTTTCTGTCTTTCTCCACACTGGCATGAGGTGAGTGTCTCCACTTCATCATACCCTCTCGGCTGCGATGTTCTGACTTGCCTCAGGTCCACCAATCATAGATTCAAAACCTCCGAGCTGTGAACCAAAACACATCATTTTCCATTTTAAATACTTTATCTCAGTATTTGTCAGAGTGAAGGAAAGATAATGAACAGAGTGACCAGCATCAATGCTACAGAAACTTTGAGTTTAGCACAGGAACTGTAAAAGCTGCCCAGATAATTCAGAACCTCAGAACCCATGCTCCATCTTTAGCAGCAGCCGTTGTTAATATGTTGCTAATCAGTGTGTCTTCTAGACTCTTTCATTGCAGATATGCTACATGTGCTGTAGACAAAAGGCTTGTAAAGGCAAGCAGAGTCATCCTATACCCACGGTGTTGCAACTTTCTTTTTCATTAAGGAATCCTTTGTGGTCCTGTGTTCATGTAGGAGCCTACAGCCCAACTCATTCTTCTTAACACATGACAGTACTTATATTTTAATTCCAGAATGATCCAGTTGATTTAATGTATTCACAGCTGATGGGCAGTTGTGGGATTCTGGCTTTTTCTCTTGCAAACAGTGCCCTGGACAGCATCCTCATACAGTTGAATAAATTTATGTAAATGAAACTTGTGGCATACAGGATTTGTGAATTTAGAATTTTTGATCAATATTGCCACATTGCTCTCAAAAAAGGTTGTCTTCATTTACAGGATTATTTTTTTGCACGTGTTCAGTAAATGCTGTGGAAATTGTTCCTGACAGTTTATTCAATTATTATTGTGATTCAGCTCTGCACTCTGCTCAGGGTGATTCTATGGCATTCTGGAGGCAGAGATTTCAGCCTATATCAGCCCCCGCTGACTTCGGGGTTGGAGGCATCGTTTCCTTGTGGAGGTAACATGTGCTTCATGAAGAATAGATCTAGAGACCCAATAAATATTTGTTAAATTTGTTTTCCCAGTCCCTGGTTATTGAGAAATCCTTTCTGAAGGACACACAGGAACATCTATTCACCCTTGGTAGGGCACCAGTGGACCAAAGAGAAACCCATCTTGGTGAACTACTGAGTCTATTAGGGTTAATTACAGGAACATGGGTGACATGATACTTAGAGCGGGTGTGGCTCACCAACAGCTTCTGTTAGCGTCCATGGTGGTAGAACAAAAGCATGGTGACAGGAACACACAAAAGCTTATGTCTCAATTAGAAAACAGGAAGCAGAGAGAGGGAATATTGGGCATGGCACGAGACTTTTGATACCTCTAAGCTCTCCTTCAACAAGGCCACACCTCCTAATCCTTCTCAAACAGTTCCACCAACTGTGGACCACGTATTCAAACATGTGAACCTATGGGGGCCCTTCTTCTGCAATCTACCACATTCTGATTCCTGGTCCCTGTTGCCTTATCATAGTGCAAAATGGATTTAATTCAACTTTAGAAGTCCCATAGTCTTTCACAGTCTCAGCACAGCTTAAAGGTCCAAAGTCTCTTCCGAGACTTGAAGCAATCTCTTAATTATAACCACTTGTAAAACAGAAAAGTAAATTATACACTTTCAGCATACAATGGCATGAAATATGCATTACCATTCCAAAAGGGAGGGATGTGGGCATAGTGAGAATATACTGGACCAAAGCAAGATTTAAACCTCACAGGGAAAACTCCAATCCTGTGGCTTTCTGTCTGATGTCAAAGGACCTAGACAGCTCTTCCCTTCCAGCTTTGCTGTCTAAAGCATACTTCTCTCTCTCTACTGGTTCCTCTCCCTCTGTGTGACTCTCCTGGGAAGATATCCCATGACTCTGCCATTCCAACATCTCAGGTTCTTCAGGGCAATTCAGGCTTCACACTTACAGACTCACAAAACTGCGTGTGGGCATCCCTTGCCACACGCCTGGCCTCACAGGCTCTCCTCCGCCTCAGAGGAACATTCCACAACCCCTTTTACCTATGCATCCTTCATGGCATTAAAGCCATAACTACTTGAAAGACACTACCACATTTGACTTATTGTTTAGGGTGGACTCCGACCCCCTAGATTCACATTTCAGCAGCTTTCATTTTTTTTTTTTTGTTGGAATCTTAAGCTGGTGGGGTCTTGTCCTGAGGGCACCCCTCCCTTTGTGTGGATCAGGCCTTTTTAAACTCCTTGCCTCTTGTGGCACAAGCCTTGGCTCTCCCATTAAATTTCCTGGTGCTCCTTTTCTCTTCAAACTGTACGTTTTCCCTTTCTTTTTGCCGTACTTCCTCTTTTTCAGTGTAGACCTGCATAAGAGTGATCACCAATTATCACACAACGGATTCAATATTAGCCTGTCTTAAAATCTCCTCCACCAAAGAAATGGGTCCATTAACTTTCAATTTGGACTCCAGCAAAATCCTAGGACAAGGGCAGAGAGCCACACTCTTTGCCAAAACATCACAACAACGGTCTCTAGTCCAGGTGCTGATGTTGTTTCCCTGGAAACCTTTTGAACTGGGCCTCCATAGACCACATTGCTCCCAGCATTACTGTCTTCCAAGCTCCTCCTATGGTGGCTATTAAGCTCTGCATACACTATTCAACCACTTTCCTAGTCCAAATTCCTGAAGTCTTTCATAATCTTCCAAAAAACACACGGTCAGGTCTGTCACAGTAATAGCCCACTCCCTGGTACCAACTTCTGAGTTTCTTTTCTATGGCTGGGACAAAGCACTATGACCAGGAAAACACATAAAAGAAAGCATTTAATTGGACTTACAGTTTCAAAGTGTTAGAATCCATTGAGTAATAACTTTTGAACTGTGGTGGTTCCTGACTCCAGCTCTCTCTGGGGCCTGGACTGCTGGCCCAGACCCTGTGGTGCAGGAGGCGCCTGGTCCCTAAGCCTGTGTTCACATTGCTCTACCCTTTAACATAAAGTGAAGATAAGGGTTGTGCTCCCAGGCAGCTGGCCTCCATCCAGTCCTTGGATATTTGAGGGGAATGAGGTGGATTATTCTCCTCTTCAATTTAGACTGGGCCGTTTTATTCTTCTCTCAACTCCATTCACAAAATGGCTTAGGTCTCCATATATGTTATGCATATGCATGCCCACAGAAATATAAGAACAAAAAATCAGCAAATTTATTAACCAGACCTCTTGTGAGGAGTGAAGACCCCTGTGGTTTGAATGTTTGTGTCAACCCCTTTAAAATATTGATTGAGTTTTGAACCCGGAGGTAAAAGGCATGTGTGGAATTCAAATGCAAGATTTCAAATCCCTGAGCTCTTCCCGAGAATCCCAATGGCTGTATTAAGGGACAAGCATCTTTGATGACAAATGCTTATATTTTACAGTGCAAATACAAACTGGATCATAATGAATGATTTTGATATATATTCCTCCTTGGCATGAGAGGATAATGGTTTGCCTACCAACATGTCTGTGTCTTTAGAGGCCCATGGCTGCTTCATGTAGATGGACACTCACTTGGTTGAAAAATCTGTCTAAGAGCGACCAATCTGGGGCATGCCGTTTCTCTCTCTTCCTGTCATCCTTCCTTCTAGAGCCAGTTTTACAGATTTTGAGACATGACAGTTCCCCCAGAGCTTCTAGAACATTGCAGTACATGCCAGAGTGCCTGGCGTTGAGGAGAAACCATGCTGCTTGGCTTGTTTCCAGTGTGTTTCCCCCAGCATTCCTTATTCTTGGGCTCCCCTTCCTCAGCATCTCCATTTTTAACCTCCTTCTTTGCTTTGGATTCATTTTATAAAGGTGAAGATAGCTGAACTGATAGCTATCATAAGGTATTAGGAACAAGTCCTATCTGTTGCTGAAGAGTCTAGAAGACTGTGTTCCATTTACCTAATGTTTAAAGAGTGTCTGCTGTGGTCATCACCAGAAGTGGAAACACCAATAAGGGGGTTACTTCATTCTAGGACTTATTGAGCCTGACTTCATTTCCCATTCTCCCCCATCTTAGGTCACTGAGGTCCACAATCTCTCCTCTCCACACATGGACACATCCCAAGTGATTTCTGCATTTCCAGGCTGGGCACACATGCATCTCCTCCAACTTCCATTGATATGGCCAAATATGCGCATTTGTGCCAGGGAGGATTTCCTTCTACACAGACGGGGGACATAGAACAGGCTTCTCCTAAAGGTTTTGGGACAGCAGTGGCTGCTATGAGTGCTGTTCTCAGCCCAGGGGCAGGGCCACCAAGCCAACCCACTCTGAAGGGCAGCTCCCATACTTGCCTATGAAGAAAGTATCACGAGGATTGGAAAAAAACATGGTAGGTACTCATTCCAAAGAAAACATTGGTTTCCTCCAAACATGGGAGGTCGCAAAAAATCATTCTTTGGCTGTTCAGACAGGCAGGAGGATGCTTTTTGGAGGTGGGGTCGTGTTCAGGAGATGCCCCAGGGGGAAGAATTTGTCACTCGGATCCCTGAATAGGTAGAAGCAAAAGAATCATTGTTGGGAGGTGGGCACGCGGGGTGTGGTGTTGGACTTTCCTGAGAGTTTAGTCCCCTGAGCTTCCGGCTGGTGCCTGTGACTCGGAGCCATACCTCTTGCTCTTGTAGGAAATCAGGCCCCTCCTTTAGGAGACCCTGGGGGGTCTCTGGGTTGGTCCTCTGCCACCTATCATTTTGGAAGATCCCCAGGTGTGGAGATAGTGGGCCGAGGGCGGATTCTCGGCACCAGGCCACCCCCGGGCTTCAGGGAGAGGTATCAGCTGAGGGAATTGCTCACTTCTCACCGCGTGGGGTGTGTGACAGGCTAGTGATGAAGCAGACGGCGGGGGCGGGTGCCGGCAGGCAGGGTGGGGTGGCGAGCTCCGCTGTCTGGCGGCTGTGACAGCGGGTACCTGCCTGCCGGCCTCCGCCCGCGCCGCCGCCCAGCCTGTGCTGACAGGCTGCCTGTTAATTGGGGAGGCACAGAGGAAATCAAGGCTGAGATTTGCTGGGGCTCAGCGTCCTGTGTGATGCTCTCACACCCTTAATCAGAGAGAGAGACCTGTGTGGATCCATAGGCCTGTCACCGGCCTAAGAGCTACAAGCAAGGCCTGGCTGGAAGAGTTCCTAGTTGGGCTTTAAAAAAAAAAGCCTCAACAAAAGAAAGGAGGAGGGAAGCAGCCTGTAGTTGGTCTTTGGAGTGGGGTGAGGTAACTGACAGAGGTGTGAAGGTAAGAAGATGCCATTTGCATAAATAGCCCTCAGGGAGAGGAGCCAGGCTTTAGGCCTTTTCAGGTCCGCCCTGGTGAGAGGAATAAATCCCCTTCCAGATGGATAGGGTGAATTCTGTGGGTGACTGCCCAGCAGGAGTCCAGATCCTGGTGGATGCTGCCTCCCCCAGGAGTGGGTGCAGAGTCAGGCAGCACACAGTGTGCACAGGCATGTTAGCAGGTCACAGAGCAGCTCTGACGAGGCTGCTTTCTCACAGGGAGTGGGGCTGTGAGAAGGCCTAAGGGAGAGCCACACTCTAGTTAGAGATAGGGTTTTACACTGGGGTGTAGAGTGACACTGGGGATTCTTGGAAGCCTGTCTTTCCCAGCCTACTACCATTCTGGCCCTCAGATATAACTGAAGTCACACCGCTAGAGATTCACCCACCCTGATTCGGGCTTAGCTCACAATTGCACAGCGAAGTTTCCTGGGAAGCTTATATGTTAAATTCCATCGGTAGTCTCCCTCATAAAAAGAGTGAGGGAGTGAAGATTGTTTGTATCCGGGGCCAGTGCGCACGTGGGGGGAGGAAACCGTCTGGTGGTGGGGGTTACAAGAACAGAGGCCTAGAGCTCTGCAGCGGGAGCCCCTCCCCCCCACTAGTTACATCGCCATTAGAAGTTAGCCTCTACTAGGCATAGGCTTTAGGCTGGCCCCTTGGACCTGTGGGCAGGTAAGGCATTCCCTGCTAGCCAGTGGTGCTCCCACTCGGGCTCAGGCGACTTCTGTAGCTGACACTCTTCCGAGTATGACAGAATGGGACCTGCGGGGAAAGCTGCCACATCAGCACCCAGCCTTGCTTTGCACTTACTCCAGCAGCTAATTAAAGCCGGGAAGGTAATTTATTGCTGAGGGAGAATGTGCGGGAGGTTTGGCTTAGCTGAAATGGCCCCCAAAGAGTTATGGAAAGCTAAAGTGGGTTTTCAGAAGCAAAAGTTAATTGCTCTTCACTTAGCATTTCAGTGTCATATGGCTCTGAGTTACATGCATGCTGAGCGGAGGACTTTACCCAGATGTGAGGTAGGGAGGGCAGGCCTGTAGCAGGGGTGAGGGTGGGGGGTGTATTGCAGTCAGAACTTCCAGGTGACTGGAGACCCCTGGCCATGGACTAAAAGTACCACCCGCCTCCCCACAGAGGGCTAGACCAGACCTGCTTCTTGGAGCTGGAGTGGAGCAGGAGGCATCTATGCCTGGAAGACTTCCCAATGGTAGTGGGGGGTCTCCTGTCTGGGAATTTGGAGACTGGGAGAAGAGGGGACAGGGAGGACCCTAGTTCAATCCCGAGGCTTCCGTGAGTTGGGCATGGTCCTGCCCCCACATCTCCATTAGTGGAGGCTAGCTTATGTGGAATCATTTGATATCTTCTGATGTTATGATTCCCACTCCTCACTGCCAGGGTTTAGATGGATGCTGTCTATACTGTCGTTAGGTAGGTAGCCAGACCCTGAGGATGGAAGCATGGACACCTTCCTCACACTCAGTATTGGAACCCACCTCCCATTTTCCTGGTGATTTCTTTTAAGAAAAATAGCACAACTGCTCCTGCTCCAAGATTGAAGGACCACATGGGAGGGAGGGAGGGAGGGAGGGAGGGAGGGAGGTAGGATAGCGGTTGTCCCTCAAGACTTGCAGCAGCACACAGTGTGTACATTTCAGGGGAGGATGTGGCGTAGCAGGGATTGAGACCCATTGGCAAAATGCTATTTCCAGACGGAGCATGGCTAGCTCATAAATGTATTTCTTTTGCTTTTTTCTCTGATTCTTTTAAATATACTCTGTTACATGATTTTTTGATGAAAAGTATGGGAATTGAGCCATACCTTTGGCTTTCTTGGGTGGAGATATAGAATTCAAAACTTCCTCCCACATTATAAGCTCACGTACATTACTATCTCTCTGTCCCTTAAGAGTTTATTCAAATGGGCTGTCAATCACCTGGATAGAAAATTGCCTCTCAGGAAGCTGCATCAGAAACTCGAAGAACTAGTATAAAAGCCCCTTTTCAAATATAAAGTTGGTTCTGGCCCCTGTGGCCATTAAGCATCCTTCTCCTTGCAAGTGCATCTCTTTCTTCTGTAATAAATACTCTCTTTTGTATGACACACTGTTCACTCAACTGAAAACACAAGGTCAGGATTAGGGAGAGAGAAGAGGGGACCCAAGTGAGATCTTTGTAACACTCTGTGACCCACTTGGCTTCCAGCTGAATACTAGTCGCTACATTGGTCACCTGAGAGAGCTTCTTGGCCCCTGTTGTATATCATAGATACACTGTGGGCAGTGTCTTTATTACTTTGTAGATATGGCATTGGGGTGAAGAGGTTAAAAAGCATGAATGTGTGTTGTGTTACCCAGGAATGCTGAGAAGTTTGTTCAATTAGAAAGGGGCTTGTTACGGTTTGGCATGTGAAGTGTCTTCCATGGACTTAGGTATTGGAATTCTTTGTCCCCAGAAGATGCTAATAAATTGTAGGATCTTTAGGAACCGAGGAATTGGGTACCTGGAGAGAGATAGAGATAGAGATAGAGGGAAAGAGAGAGGGAGGAGAGGGAGAGGGAGAGGGAGGAGAAGGAGAGGGAGAGAGAGGGAGAGGGAGAGAGAGAGGGAGAGGGAGAGGGAGAGAATGTTATAGCTTGGTTGATTTCTAGTCTGATATTTCTGTCTTCTAGTCCTCTTAGATGTGAGGAGTCCCAAACTCACATCTAATGCTTGGTAGAGTTGTGAACTCTACCAAGCATTCCCTGCCACGATGGACTTTAATCCATGAGTCCTTCTTCTATAAATGATTTCTGCCTAATATTCTGTCACAGGGTTAGTGAAGAAACAGCGCAGGGCAGGTGGGGAGGGAGCACCTTCTGCCTTGCACGGGGACTTCTGTATCCATAGCACAACCATCCTGTGGCAGGTATAACTAGGACTGGGTACCATTTATTTAAAGTGTTTTGTCTTGCCACTGTCCTTCTCTTGAGAGGCTCCCAAGCCATCTCCAGCTGCATTATGGAGAGGGGAATTAGTGAGAAGACTGGAGTTCTGTATTTAGCCATTCAGCCTGACGTAGTTCGTAATTACCGTGTACTCTAGAGGTACAGCCAGGTCACACCACAGGGCTGGGGTTGTTTTAGTTGGAGGAGTGCTGAGTACAGTGAGGTGACTAATATTTTGGAGTCTTTACTACAGGGACCGATGCCCGTGACTTGAGTAAAGAGTTCTTGTTTTGATTTCCTCAGCTGGCCTGCTCTGTGGTTCTGGGAGTAAGTGGAGGTCGGGTCTAATTTGAATTTAGGTGGAAAAATAGAGATGATGAAAGTGATATAGAGATGAAGTTGTTTAGTCTCACTTTCCACTCTCCCGCAGAGGAATACTTCACCTCTCTCTCTCTCTCTCTCTCTCTCTCTCTCTCTCTCTCTCTCTCTCTCTCTCTCTCTCTCTCTCTCTCTCTCTCTCACACACACACACACACACACAGAGGAATATTCAGTAGAAGATATGTAGACCTCATCATCATCCACTACAACCACTAAGATCACCAGAAAGGTCTTAGATAATAGGAGTCCTGAGAGAGGGGCATGAAGGTTCCTTAAAAACTTTGCTCTCTCCACTCCTTATGGTGGATCAAAAAAAACTGCTTTCATGTTATATACTGTGTGGATAAGGTTGAGTACAGTTTTATCTGCGGTTTAAGAAATATATTGAAAAATGAATGACTAAGCTTCTGGAATACAAGATGTAACACAACCAAATCCTTAGCATCTTGCATTATACTAATAAGTCTCAGGAATAAATTATAGCAATGTTAATCTGAGCACATAGACAATGAGATTGACTTCTCCATGGTCAAGGCATCCATCCAGCAATTTGTGGTGAATCCAAATGTTTTCCGAGCATTCATTTTCAAAGCTATAGCCCATTTTACCAAAACATTTCTAAATTCAGTGTTTGGCTTCACAATGTTCCTTGTCTTGAGAACCATTCATCTGTTTAGAATTGAGTCAGAACCTCAGTGAAGGTCTGAACAGCCTCAGACCAGCTGAAGGCACTTAGCCCATGTTCTAATCTGAGACCTGGGAAGTCTGTTGTTTAACCCAAGGTCAAACTGTAACTTGGTGCATGCCTGAATAAATGGAGATGAAGTGCCCTTGTATTAGAATGCATGTGTCTTCAGATCAGAGACTGAACTTAGTGAAGTATGCTGTGTTGAAGAAGCACTGGGCACCTCCACCATCACGGTGAATATATGTGGGCAGTTTCCCCCAAACATAGACCTCTTTTGCTTTGCCTGGCTGGAGGAAAGACAGATTTGCTTAGATGATCAGAGCTAAAAGCCATAGCATGAGGCTGTTATGGTCAGAAACTTCATGTAGCATCCATGCCATGCAGCCTCCCGTGTTCTAGATTTACCAGGGAACTGATGAGGGGCACAGAATATGGTGATGGTGTTCTCTCTGGCAGGATAAGAGTGGCGGAGCCTGCATGTGGATGGCTGGGAGAGGAACTGGTGTCTGTGATGATGGAGGAGGGGGGTGGCCTCATTTTCTTCTGGAAGCATATTCTAATCTTGTTGAGCTAGGGTGAGGGTGAAAGTCGGAACATTATTTAGATGGTGAGAAGAAGGGGGGGGACGGAAGAGAGACACTGGTCATTCTGCACTTGAGAACAGAACTGGAGGCCTGCCAGAGGGCACAGACACACTATAAATCAGCAAGGTTAAGAGCCTTCGGGAGCTGGGGCTTTGACTCCCTTACTGTATGCAGATTCTGGTTCAATCATCCTTATAGTTTTGGTTGTGAGCCTAGCCTTTAATGGCTGAGCCAATCTCTCCAGCCCTGGTTCAGTCATCCTTAATGAAGTGTGTTCTTCTGTCCTTGGAAACTTCAGGGGATAAAGGTCTAGCAACATCACCATAGAACACATTGAGGCTTAAACACCCCAAAATTAGTCCCATAGGTAAGAGATGGGTAAGTTTAGCTAGAGAATGATGGTCAAAAGGAAAGTCCACGAACTCAGATTGGGGCTTTGTAATTGTTGTTACAAGCATATGCACGTGGTGTGTGTGTGCGTACACACACACACACACACACACACACACACACACACATGTTCCCACACATGAGCACACACTAGAGATTGAACCCATGGCTTTGCGTGTGTTGACAAATGCTCTGCTACAGAGCTACACCACTGGTCCAGATCAGGGCTTCTTAAATCACCTTACCAAGTAAAGGCAGAAAGGAGTAGACACAGGTCTCCAGTGATGCCATGGTCCAAGACATTTCTGCAGAAGCACTGAAGGTCCAAAGTGTAATGCTTCTTGTGAAAATGCCAGTCATAAGTTTGTGTTCTGTGATGGTGTGCTTGTGTTTCAGTATGATAACTGTTTTGAATTACCACCAGGAAAATCATATGGATACATATATGTCTCTCACCTCTCTCAGTTAAATGGAGAACGTTTTTGCATTGAACCTATTATATAACTCAGAAAATAGAATAGAAAGCAGATTCTATGACTTGGGTGTGAATATGTTTTCTGAATGTGTGTGTGTGTGTGTGTGTGTGTGTGTGTGTGTGTTGGCTAGCTTTCTTTCGCTGTGACAAAATACTAGAGAAGATCAATTTAAAGAGAGGGAGGACTTGTATGGACTCATGGTTTCAGAAGTTTGATCCCATGGCCACTTTGAGCCTGTGATGGCAGAGCATGTCACAGCAGGAGCTCCTGGAAGAAGAGGTCTAGTCACCTCGTGGTGGCCACAAAGCAAAATGAAAACAGAAGAGGAGAGCCTGAGATCTTAGTATCCACTGCAAGTGCACACCATCCGGGCACTAATTTCCTTCTCCCAGACCATCTCCTCAAGGCTGCATACCCCCAGGCACACAGACAGGACAATGGGGACAGTTAAGATCCAAGCCATAGCAATATAAATAATAGAGCAATATACTGGATGAAGGTTTGTTCCCAGTGTAACTATACCAAGAGGTACTGGCTCTGTAAGAAGGGGGCCCAGTGGAAGGGGTTTAACCAAGCAGGTGTCATGCTTTGAAGGCACTCTCCATGTTAGTTGTCAGTAGGATGTGCTGCTTTCAAAGAGGGCTGGTTCCTCCTTGCTCCTTTAACCTTTCCACACTTGGAGACTCCTTTTCCATCTGTCCAGGCTGCAGCCATGGGGCCCATAGATGTTAGGACTATTTGGTTTGTGTTTTTCAGTCACCGTAATTGTAAGCCCAGTGGACATCTTGCCTTCAAAGGTAACAGGCATCAGATATTCTGTCACGGCCAAATAAAGTCAATCAAGACGTTGGCTGATCACCATCAGTAGTCAACTCCCTTTGTTTCCTGAGAGTCAGTAAAAATGGTGACAGTTTTTCACTGAATCTCGAGCTTATAATTAAGGAGAGATGTTCTGAATACATTCTCTACACGAGTGCCAGGAAATGGCATATTCAGGGCACCAGAGTCTGGATGGAGACCTTCCTGTTATCTG
The DNA here is from genome assembly GCF_017639785.1 of Mesocricetus auratus. Classification (NCBI taxonomy): domain Eukaryota; kingdom Metazoa; phylum Chordata; class Mammalia; order Rodentia; family Cricetidae; genus Mesocricetus; species Mesocricetus auratus. The sequence continues at coordinate 24,624,317 of NW_024429207.1, forward strand.
TCATGATTTAGTTTCTGTGCAAGAAACCGGGCACAGACTTCTGCCTTGTTCATCTCGTGACCAACTACAGTGTCCAATTATGAGCAGCCTGCTTTATTCCACAGTGGTTCCCCGGTCAGCAGGCTATGGTAGCAAATCTCATCCTTTAAGAAAGACAGAGATGGTGACTTGTCAGCTGTAGCCTATTTCAGTCCTCCACTGCCTTTGGATCCACACCTTTAGGATAGTAATTTGGGGGTGGGGAGGGCAGGGGGCGATGCTTCCAAGAACTCCAAATTGAGGTACATCAGCAAATTCCAAATGCAGTTATTGCCTTCTTGTCTCCTAAGAAATGCTTATGGTCATTTCCAACCTCTCAAAATTCCGGGGTGGAAATGACCTTCAGGTAATCTTCTCCTTGGTCCTGATGTCAAAACTAAAGAGCAGGATGATGTTGATGACCAGTTGCTGCAGGGCCCAAGATGGGGCCCCGCTGTCACTCAGCTAGGTTCCCCAGTCTGTTGGGAATACTTCCCAGCACTGTGCCTCTTCCTCATCTCTCCCTAGTCTATGTTTGCATGCCCTCGTCCTGATGTCCCTAAACAGGGTAAGACGGCTAGCCAGGGGTCAAACCCAGGCTGTGTGAGCACAATATGCTGGAGTGGGGACACCATACTAATTCCCTGTTGTCTGCCAAGGAACTCTGCTGACCTCTGAGAATACAGACCTAGCCCATTGCTGTTCCGTTATTAGCGACTCTAAACTCCAGGGATGCAGTGGATGCTGATGGGGATGAGAGGATCAGAAAACTGTCTCACCCACATTAGCCCTCTCAGTAGATGGAGGTGTCTGAGAGTAGGGCAGGAAGCGAAGGCTCTTCGCCTCTCCAGAGCCCAGGGCTTCAGCCCAAGGAATGGCAGCTCCTGCTGCCTCTAGAACAGAGAACTTGCTGCACCCAGTGGCAAAGAGCCCACAAATAACTGAGCTGTACTTTGGAAGTGGTTTGATGAGCCTTTTAATAGGAGAAAGTCATTATTATTTCCCGAGAGTTCACATTCCCATAACATTTTTATTAGCAGCTTCTCTTCTAAATAAAGTTCAGTGGATTGATTTTGGTGGTGCTTTCTCATTTTGAATATTCCCTTAAATTATGGCCCTGGATGTAGCTCCATCATCACTGCTATCATTATCAGCATCAGCAGCTCCATTGTGATGCTTATGCTGCACTTAGGAAGCTCTCAGAACACTTCAGGTATATTGCCACATTTGTCCTCATATATCTCTAGAAAGGGGATTACTACATAACAAGGATACACAGGACAGATTCTCTGCTCTGTACGTCTGTATCCGAAAGCCCCTTTGGTGGTGCTCAGGAGGACACCTCCAGTCCCTTTCTTCCGGGTGTTGCTTTGCTTTACCTAGAGCACAAGAGATTGCTTTGGGATCAGTCAGAGCCTCCCTGAGGCTGGGTATCACAGAGGACCTGACTCTGGGTGGGATGGACTGCACTGACATTGGTGTGAGTCTACGGGACAGGGACAGGATCCTTGGGAGTCACCTTGACTACCTAGGTATTGACATGAGCTCTTTGGTCCCAACAGGCCAAACCTACTTTAAAAAGCAGCACCATGGAATAGTAGAAAGATGCCCACTTGGGAGTCAAGAGATATGAGTTCAAATTTCATCAGGGAGCCACACGAGCTTTAACACACAAACATGTAGGGTATACTTCATGTTCAAATCTTGACTATTGAGCCCAATATCCAATACAGAAGAGGCCAGCACAGAAGAGAGAACAGACATGGGGCAAATTTTGATTCTTTTTTTTAAACTTAACATCTCTCTCCTGATAAGGCTTAACCTATGCGGGATGTCTGGGGAACTCAGAAGGGAAATAGAGAACAGTACCTGGACAGCTTTGTCATGTTGATCAGGATCTGGTCAGATAGTGGGCTGTTTGTGCCTATAATGGTTAAAAGTGATCAATAATTGGTACATTTGGACCACTCATCAACAAAATGTCTCCTTGCAACATACGAGGTCATTAGAGGTCATTACAGAAAGTCACAACCCATCATAATGCAGAGAATGGGAAATTGTGTGGTGCCTATGACTCCTGCACCTAAGGCTTGGGAATCAGAGGACAAGTGGGCAGAAAGCTTGTAGGAGCCAGACCAACAGCAAGTTTTTTGTGAGATTGTGTCTCCTACAAATCTCAGAGAAGCTATACCCATGAAGTCTTACCAACACGGCTGCCTAAACAAGACCTGAACAAGGACATCATCAACAGACATGCTAACATGGAAGGGTAAGCTCATGGATAACCATCCCTAGACAAAGAACTACAGGTAGCTAAGAAGGCCGAGAGCAGCAGAAATAGTCTTCCCTAGGGAAGAGCACATTAATTGTTTATCCAATACCAAATGGTTAGTCCTGAATCATATACATATAAATAGCATTACGTGGACTGAGTAGCTTGTATATACATATGCATAACTACCTTCTAGTTCTATAATTTTGTGTGGTGATATGTTGCTTGTACAAAATAAAGTCTATCTGAGGGTCAGAGAATGGAGCTTGCCACTAGCTAACCATAGAGGTCTGGAGGTCTGTATAGACAGACAGGAAGTGAAGTAGGTGGGCAGAAACAGGATATAAGCAGGGAGAAACAGAAAATCGCTCTCTGGTGTTCTGAGATGCCAAGGAGGTGAGGTGTGGCTGTGCCTTGCTCATTCTCTCTGATCTCTCAGCGTTTCCCTCTATATTTGACTCTGGTTTTTTATTATATAAACCAATTAAGATCTCCATTTACATTTTTGCAGAAAAGTTTTATTTTATTGTTTTAGCCAAGGCCCAATACTTGCATGGAAACTTTGTCCTCTCTGTCTCCTAGGCTCTGTGTCATGTGCACTCCACTGAGAGAGCTGGGCTCATGGCAAGGAGCCCAGTTGACCTGCAGTACTCAAACTTGCAGCACAGAGGCCATCAGGACACGACTATTCTAGATGGCTATTCAGTAGATTCTGTCTCTAAAACCCAGTGACTGCGGATGACACAAGTTCGGCTCTGACTTAGTGGTGGAAGCTGCTCCTTCCCCCTTTTCCTGTCTCTTCTATCTGTTTACTTTGAGAAAGATGTCAAGGGCTCCATTGACAACTGGGCTACTCAGAGGCAGCGAGTGTAGAAAGGCCAGCTGCTCTGAAGGCTGCTGTTGGGTTGCAGGCTAGCCCTCCCAGTTGCCCCGCTAACCACATCTCCAGCACATTTGGGGAGAAGTATATTATTCTTTCACTTTTGAGCACCACTGGATCTGTTTTGTGGCAGAGCATTCAAATGGCCAAGAGGGGTAAGTTCTTCCCAAACACCAAACCTCCTTAAATATTGCTCTCAGCATCATGCCCTGCAACCCCCAAATGATCAAGACACAAATAAGACGTTGTCTTGCATGATTCTTGGCTATACTATTCAGCTTTTCCTCATTGTCACAAACTGAGATAATCAACGTAAAAACAGCTTTATTTTGGTTCACAGGTTTGGAAATTTCAGCCATGACTGGCTGTCCCTGTTGTAAGGCAGCACGTGATGGCAGGAAACCCATGGTGGAACAAGCCACTTGCTTAGTGGGTTGAATATAAAACAGAGGAAGAGGAGGGGCCAGGGTCCCAATAGACCCCTTAGGGGCAAGTAGGACTGGAAGACATCTCGGCAGGCTCCATTTTGCACAGTTCCTCCCACCTCCTAATAGCACCACATGTTTTTAAACATATAAATGTGTGTGTGTGCGTGTGTATGCATGTATGCATGTGCCCATGCACGTGTCCCAATCTTAGCCACTCCCCACGTTATTTTCTTAGTTTTGTGAAACAAAGAAATACCATTGAACTGCTTGTGAAACAACTTGTTGCCCTGGGTCTGTGATGGTGAATGCAGCCCTGCCCTATTTGATAAGGCTCGAAGCCTAGGGCACCAGGGAGATGACACATAACTAACCGAGCAACAAGACAGCCAGGAATGCTTTTATGAAGTCTATAATGGTTGAAGGAATAGTTCCACTAGGGAAGAGAAATGCTGTCAGGTCCTTTGTAGGGAGGCAGGCAGGGCTTGATTTGAACCTTAAAACGATTGAGAGGGTTGCAGTAAAGACACATTAAGAGGGCTAGACATGGCGGCACATGCCTGTAATTCCCATACTCTGGGGGCTGGCAGAAGCATTGTGAGTTTGAGGTCAGCCTGGGATACATAACAAGACTGTCACCAGCCTCTCTCTGTCTCTTCCTCTCTCTTTCATAGAGGAAGGCATTTAAGATACAAAAAATAGTTCAAGTTGCCTTTATTTATATTGGAATTCAGTCATCACTAAGACTGACAGTTTTCTGGTTTTCTTGTAGATGGTTTCTTTCTTCTTTGGACCAGGAACATGCAGATTCCAGAACACATCTTCAGCCTCGGTAGGGAGGCAGCAGAGGGAGAAAAGCAGCCCTCTGCACCAACCTAGGCAGAAACTCCACATTGACTATCATTTGCAAATCAGGTCAGACCTCTCTCTCTGCAGGCTCTTGATTTGCAGTGGAGCTGGAAGGAGGCGGCATTTTTCTAACCGTGTCCTTGACTTGTGCCTCTGCCAGACATCACTAATTGAACCCTGAATACCACCCCTGAGCTGAGGCCTCCGCAGAGAGCATCCAGGCATTCCGGGCAGCCCCTGCCAGTCACTCAGTTCTAGACAGCACATAAGTTCTATTTGCTATTTTCTGTTTTAAGTCTTAAAACTTTACTGCTGCCTTAAATACTAAGTAGCATTTTTATGAAAACCACAATACTGAAAGCAGAGAGTTTTTTTTTTTTAAACAAGATCTAGTACTGTGAGAATGCCAAAATACAGACAGGAGTTGCTGCTAGGGCCTTGAGATCAGCATAGAGATGTTTTAGTTTCCTCAGCCTTCCTGAGATTTAATTGTATAAATATTAGGTTCAGAGATGCAGAAATATGTGATGAGATATAATAAAACAGGGCTGTGGATATAGCTAAGTAATAAAAGGCCTGCTTAACATTCGTAAGACGCTGAGTTTAATCCCAAGTATGGTGTGTGTGTGAGTGAGTGTGTGTGTGTGAGAGAGAGAGTGTGTGTGTGTGAGTGAGTGTGTGTGTGAGAGAGAGTGTGTGTGTGTGAGTGAGTGTGTGAGAGAGAGAGAGAGAGTGTGTGTGTGTGTGTGTGTAGGCGTGCACATGCAGAGGCGAGGAGGCACGCACGCTCATGTGTGTCCTTATACTGGCTTATAATCATCAATGAGTCTCAACTGGCTTACATCCAAGTCTCTGACTTGCTTACAGTGCAGATTTCTGGAGTTCATATACTCATCAAAGATTTCTGGTCTTGGACCCTAGAAGTAGGCATGCTTACCAGACGCTTCATTTGATTCTCCTAGAGAGAAATATGCCAGATCTCGAACCGAGGGTCAGACACTTAACTAGAACATTTAGTTTCTCCTTGTCCTTTTTTGAATGGCTGGCACAAAGTACAACCATCATTTCTCACTGGTGAGCTCCTTCCTGTGATGGAGAATATTGATTGTCAACTCTATGGCACCTAGAATCACCATGGAAACATGACTCTTGTTTTTATGCAGCTGTTTCCAGAAAGGTTTGATTCAGCAGTGGATAGTCATTTTGGATGTGAGTGGCGCCATCCCCCTAGTCTCAGGTCCTGGGCTGAATATAAAGGAGACAGGGAGCTTCCATCTCTCCCCGCTTCCTAAATGTGGATGCAGTGTGACCAGCTGCCTCCTGGTCCTGCCATCTTGGTGAACTGTGCTCTTGAACTGTGAGTCAAAATGAACCCTCCTTTCTATAAGTTGCTTTTGTCAGGTTTTATCACAGCACCAAGAAAAGTAATGGACACTAACATCCCACGATGCTGGAAAAGAAGTCACTGTCTCCAAAGAGACTTCCCTTCAGAAAAGCTTGAGCCACGTTTGGTGATCAGTGTTCGGAATGTATCTGAATTTGTATGCAGCCATATGTATTGTCATTTTTGTTTGACTTTTGGAAGAATGGAGAAGGAAGAAAGCATTTAGCTGGCAGTGAAGACAGAACATTTTGTCCGGATCTGGTGTATGGCAAGAGCCTTGTTACTGCACTTGTACCTGGTGGACAGCAGAAGGGTTAACAGGGACACACATTGTACCGCCTATGACTCAAGCGTGGGAGAGCAATTCCATGCTAACAAGACCCAAACGATGGGGGATGTCCTTCTGTATATATGTTTCTCTTATTGGTTGATGAATAAAACACTGATTGGCCAGTACAGGCTAGGAGACCAGGAGAATTCTGGGGAGAGAAGGTAGAGAGGGGTGGGCCACCAAGAGATGTCATGTAGAGACCAAGAAGATAGGATCCAACAGGCTTTCTCTGGTAAGATAAGGCCACATAGAAATCATAGATTAGTAGTTATGGGTTAAAAATTAAGACAGAGCTAGCCAATAAGAATCCCTAGCCATTGGCCAACAGTTTTATAATTAATGTAGTGTCCCTGTGTTTATTTGGGGTGAATCAATTGCGGGACCAGGCTGAAAAGAAACTCCAGCTACACCCAAAATGTAGTGGAGTTAGTCTATCCTGATACAATCTCAAATACTTCACTTTCAGCATCAAACATCTCCTAATGTTAACACACTGGATAGTAATATCCTACACAAGTGTGAATGGGGACAAAAAGAGTTGAACCATAGCACTGGGTGTTTGACCAATGTGTGAGCACACTTGACTTCCTGCAAGTTGTAGTCATGAAAATGATCACTACTTACTGTATATTTGCTCTGTACCAGGCACTTTACTGTGCCTAGCTATATGTCACTGTCCAGTGCAGTTCTTAAACCAAGCCAATGAACAAATTATCACCCTTTCCAAAAGGGGAAATGTGGGCTCAGAAATGCTAAACAGCTTTTCTAAATAGCAAAAGATGTGAACACAAGCCTTGAACCCAAGACTGTCTCCACAGTACTTCTTACTTACTTCTGTTTCTAAGAAATATTCTGTTTGGTGAGATTTGCTGGAATCCAAATCAAAAGGCGTTAGTGTTGCAAGCTTCAAACCATAACCGAGAAGGACTCTTACTAAATAGAGTAATAGTGGTTTTAAAATCTGGTCTTTCCGTGGACTCGAAGGACAGGAAAGTCATTTTCCAGGACTATTATTTGTATCCTTTTATAGGAATAAGTGTTAATTTGACTAATCATGGGCCCCAAATGACTCCCGTTGCCATTGCTATTCAACGAAGAAACGAAAACAACCAACCTGACCCAGACACACATGGCTTTACGTGGAATGACTTCAATGCTCAGTCTACAGTGTGTGTCTTTGGATGATCCATGTGGGTGGGCCTGTGTGGTCACCCCAGGCTGACTGGCCATCAGGGGATGAGAGAGTTCACTGGTACTACTCTGGTGACAGCCTGACTGGGTGAGGCTGAAGGGACTTGATGGAGCACTCAGCCCTGCTTTATTTCCTGATGAGAGATGGCTCAACTCAAGGACACTTCCAGTGAGTGGGTTGTCACTGAAGTTTTCCAATGTACAGTATGAGGATAATAATAGAACCTACCCATAGAATCACCACGAAGGCATTCAGATGAGATAACACATATAAAGTACTTTGATGTTTTCTTGGCATAGAGAACCTTTGTTCTAGAACTCAGATCTGCTTCTTTCCACGATGTTCCCATCGATGTCCTGTTCTAAGGAACGGACTTAATTATCCCTGCCCTTCCTGGAATACCAGCCTGCACAGAAGTTAACAGAGCGGTGAAGAGAAGTCATTGTGTGAACAGTGGAGTCTAATTGGGACCGTGTCACACCCACAAGGAATGTTTGTGGCTGCTGCCCAGGGAGCCCAACTCTCTTGACTCTTTGTGTGGTGCTCTTTCCTTATGCCATGCAAAGTGACACGTGGGTGGAGACAAGTGACTTTGCCATGCTATGAATACCAGTGTGGTGACAGACGCCCAAAAACACATGGGGAGACTATCCCAGTTTATCTAAGTCTACTGGTGTAGTTTTATTATCATGCATTTATCAACGCTACTATGTGCCATGGGTTTTGTGGCTAGGATGAGTATAAAAGCGAAGAGGACACGGACCATGCCTTCAAGGAGCACCTCCTCAGGCAACAGAGATCGACTGACATGTGAATAGATCAAGCACAAGGCAGATGGCCCTCCATAACTGCTCTGTATACATGAAAAGAAAGGGTAGGGACTGGGCTTTCACCTGTTGCCATGATAGGGAGGGCCAACTAAAAGACTAGGAGAGGTCCTCCCCCAAATGTCACTATTCAGCTGAGGCTGCAGGACACTCGGGTATGGGGACAGAACTCTGCCTTATGAGTCGTGCTGGGCACCTGGAGGAAAGCAGTCTAAGGCCCACCAGGGACTCCCGTGTTGCTGTCCGGCTCCACAGCTCCATTCTTTTCAGCAGCTGCTCAGTAGACCCCCTTCTTGCCCTGAGCCGATGAGGACAGGAGCGGTCATCCGATCCAGCCCTCTGCTTCCACACAGGGGCGTCCTTACTTGGGCAGGTGTTTAAGAATCCACATACAGAACAAGGAGACACCGTTATTCTCCCTTCTCTGTTGTAATAGCAGAGGGTCGGGGGTGGAGGCGCGTGTGGGGGAACAGCTGGGCAGTGAGAGGACTTGTAGGTCAGAGCTTGACAAGGGGACTTGGGTCACCCCGGGAAAATATGGGCTTGCTCTCTACTGGCAGGTTCCCAGTGACACTCTGTTCCCCACCTGCTCCCCCCTTCCCCCAGTGCTGCTGTCCCCACAAGCGCAGAGAAGGGAGGCGATGATGAATTTCCCCCGAACGGCATTACAGACAGTCATAAATAATGCTTTGCTCTTTGGTGACGGCACTTTCCATTAGAGCTGCCTGTGCCGGGCTCTTGCTACCCCCAGTCTTCTGCTGGGGACTTGCAGTAAAATTTATCAGCGAGCTTTCTGCACCTAATAAATCATTCCCTCCGGGAGCCATCTGGCAGATAAGGCCATGAGAACCCACATGCTCTGCAGATGAGGAATCAGAATGAGAGGCAGACCTAGCTGGGCAGCCCTGGGCCCTGCTGAGGGAGACCTTCTCTCTACCAGTGTGTGAGATTGCTCTTGGTCCTGTCTTCGGGCTGTGGATGGGGGGCCCTGGCCATGGAAGCCATTCCCACACATGGAACTATATGGGGCCAGGCCCAAAAATTACCTCTCTGTTACACTCTACTTCTAGGTAGACAGAGAATGCTGGGATCTGACATGAGGCAAGAATGGGGAAACCTCCAAGCTGAATTGGTGATGGGAGGGGCATGGGTATTTATTGCTTAGCTCACTCCTTGGAATGTTCTAGAGACTTGGGTGGTGCCAACAGCAGATAATCTCATGGTGATACAAAAGCCCCCACTGGGAGGTATTGATCTAGATGCACTCTTAAATTCAGGGACACTTTAGGCTCGTGTCCCGACATCTTATGGGAATGTCTTCTCCAATGTAGTTTTCCTTCAGATATGTGCTACTTTCCATAACAGACGCTGAAAGAGGTCTGAGGACAGCGAACCTGGGAAGATAGAGATGCACACATTCTACTCACAGTTCTTCCCTAAAGCCACTTATCTGTTTGTCTGTGGTGCTGGAACTGAGACCAGGACCTTGTATGAGCTAGCCAGGGGCTCTACCACTGAGCCACACCCACAGCACCTTACTGGGGGATTCTAGGCAGCCACTCTACCACTGAGCTACACCTGTAGTTCCCCTTTAAGGCATTTTCAGTGTTGTTGGAGAGACCATGCTAAACTATCTGGGTTAATAGTCACACCCCCTGTCTAAACTAGTCCGCGTGCTTGCAGGGTGTGAGCTACAGCTGGGGCAGATGGAAAAGCAGCCATGTGTTCATTCTCATTGTCACACTCTCAGTGTCCTCAGGTCCATGGTAAGTCCTTATATATGTGTGGTGGCTGAATCATCCTGATCAGCATGGAGTAGTGACAAAGCCATTGACACATATAGAAGATGAAAATGGAGTATGGAAGGGTGGGGAAGATGCAGCCTCGTCAGCACTAGACTTGCTAAATATGGGTTCTGTTCCGTGAGCTTAACATGGTGACTCAGGCTTAACTATGCATGCTGTGAGTCTTCAGCCTTGTTATGTACAGGCATGTATAACTTCACTGCCTGGACCTTCTGAACCTCTTTTCTCATTCCAAAAATAATATGCAAAGATAAGACTGTTATTTGTGGGTGTAATTTTTCATGTTGTTGCAATTATAATGTTTTATAACTTTCTACTTGCTGGTGCCTGTTTTTGTACATTACTTTTATTTTCTTTAATGGCTGTGAATATAAGAGCCTGCATATATGTCTGCATACCACTTGCATGCCTGGTGCCCATGGAGGTCAGAAAAGGACATTGGATTCCCTCCAACTGAAGTTCCAGAGGGTTATGAACTGCCGTGTGGGTTCTGGGAGTTGAACCTGAGTCTTCTGGAAGAGCTACTAGTGCTCTTAGCCATTGAGCCATGGCTTTTGAAGGATGGGGAGCTGCACAGGACATCTCCCTTTTGTTCTAATAGGGCCCCTTGCCAGACAAAGATGACCTTGCTTAGGTCTGACTGTGAGGTACCAGGCAAGCCAGAACCTAAGCTCTCGAAGCATGTTCCCAAGGCTTACTCTGCAGCAGGACATCTCTCACACAGCATCTGATAGCAGAATACACATCCCAGGGAAGCACTGGGCATTCTAAAGATGCTTAGCTGAGCCATGCATTGAAGGCATCCACAACTGAAATTTGCCAACAAAGATTTGTGGGTAATCTGTGATTTCACTTTCCCATTAAACTTGCTTTCTTCTTGTGGTTGGAAAGCACTTGACTGTTTTCCTCTTCAAAGCACTTCATGGACACTGATCTTTCTCTTTTCTGAGTGCCAGAATGGGAGGAGGAGTGTGGAATTGGATGACACGGATGTGGGGGGGGAGGTGGGAGGTGGGAGGTGGGGGTTGTGTGTGGCGGGTGGGGGGAATAGAGTGATGACTGGATAGCAAAGTAGAGGCTCCTTCCTTGAACTGGACTTGGGAAATGAGGCCTAGCTAGGGACACCTGGATCTCAGTTTCCAGGGGAAGCCAAGGGTTAGGGGACTTACACAGTCAGAGATGGGAAGAGCCATCCAGCCATCCCACAGATAAGCTACAAAAAGCAACAAATAGGTGATAATCCCAGCCACTGGGAAGTAGGAGGGTGAATGATCTGAAGCAAGAAAACTCTCCTACCACTCTTCCCTGTGGGTGGCATGATGTTGACATGTGTGCTGCCCCACAGCTCCTGTGACATGAGAGGAAGTTGTGTTCCAAGGATGATTGCAGAGGGTGAGGACATGCCAGGAAGCAGAAGTTCCTTGGTTTTTTCAGCCTTTGTCTAGAACTTAAATTTCCTAACCCACAGTTTCTACAATCATCTAATGGCTAATCTAGCCATCCATCCATCCATCCATCCATCCATCCATCCATCCATCCATCCATCCATCCATCCATCACTACTTGAGTAGGGGCCAGAAAGGGCAGCAGCTGTGTTTGCATCCTCTTACAACTCATTTGCTGAAACCCAGTCCCAGTGCAATTGCATTAAGAAGTGGTGTCTTTGGGGAGATGAATGGCACCCTTTTTGTGTGTGCACCCTGCTACCTAAGGACTCAGTGAGAAGTCAGCATCTATGCCACGCTGGAGTCTGCTGACACCTTGATTGGACTTCCTGTATCCAGAACTATGACCAAGAAATTTCTGTTGTTTATAGATTGTCCAACCTAAAGTATATTGTTATAGCAGTCCGAACAATCTAAAAGCAAATACCTGTGGATCGGTCAGAGTCACCGGGAAGGTGCTACTTCTTTATTCTTTTCCTATGCTCATCTGTAAAGGAAGACTACAAGAAACTCTGTTGAGTAAGAACTTGGTCAGCAGAGATGTGAGAAGAGGAGAACATTTGCAAGCTATAATGACTCACTTTTGGTACTCAGTGTTTTTGCGTGTGAAAATGGGATATGTGGCCCATGGTGGTAGGAGGCCCTGGGTACAGAATAACCTAGACCAAAGTCCTAGATCAGGTGACTTTGACTGACACCTTCTTGGGGAGTCTGGGACTCCAGTGCCTTTTCCAGCTGGAGACCCTTAGGTGTCCTGATAGGCAATGATTTCTAAGCCTGACTCCTTTTCCCACCTTGTCTTCCCCACCATGGCTGGTGAAAATCTATAGGAGGAGGATGACTTGGCCCCCATCAGATAGAAACTAAGGTTGATGGACCCAGCGGCAACCTGGAGGAGTTAGATCTGGTGAAGAGTCGTTCGTCAGTTGGACCTGCTGTAGTGAGTTCACAGCTTTGGGCAGAGCAGGGCCCCTCTTTTGCAGCTAGTGCGGGTCCTTTTTGTCTGGTGTCTTTCAAGTAGAGATAATTCCTTCTACCTGGCCAGACAGCTGAGCTGTTTTCTTTTTTTTTTATTCGGTAATAAATCTGCCAACCCTGCAGGGCTTGAGCCAAGAGCTTTACTTGCTGCATCTACACAGAAGTCTCATAAAATGGCATAAAATGAAAAAGAAAAATGCATATTTCACACTTTGTCTGCTCTGGGTTATGACGAGCCTCTCTTTGTCCCCAATACAAATGTCCGACCTTCCCACCGAGTTCAAGCACCCTCTGCCAAGCTGGAGGGGATCACATTTCCCTCTTCCTGTCCCCTCTCTTTGCACAAGCGCACCTATATTTGCCCGAGAGGAAGCAGGACCTGCTGCTCTGTGTGTTATGCTGGTTTAGTGCTTTCTGGGGGGAAAACAGCATAAACGACTCTACTGCATGCCATTAACAGTGTTCATACGCCCCTTCTACTCCAGTGCAGCTACTCCCTCTCCCTCTATGCAAATGTGCGTAGAATTCACAGATATGGTGTGTCCTGGTGCTAAAGGCAGACTTGTAGGTAATCTTCTACACAGTCAATTCTCCAATGGTATTATTTTGGTTAATATCCACTGGAACCAAACATCTGTCCAAGCTCATCTGCCTATGTTCCCTTCCACGTCAGTTCACAGGGTCACCAAACAAGATATATGGTGTTAGTTCCTATTCTTAACCTCTCTGCCATACCATACCTACCATTCTCCTACACTGAATCTGCCCACCCCTCCCCTGCCTGGCTCAGTCCTGCCTAGATTCAAGGTTCACTTCCTCCCTGAAGACTGTGGATTGCCCTATCCTACAACACCTATTTCTTTCCCCGGGACTCAGTCAGCACTTATAACTCACGGCCTCCTTTTCTTGGCCATCAGTTGTGGACTGCTTCTTAATGGCCATTGTCATTTTCCTACGTAACCCTTCTTCTTTAACCTTCAATTCGTCCCCCTCCTTCTCATTTTTCTCCTGTGACAAGACTTCAGAACACAGCCCAGGCTGGCCTACAACACACCATGTGTGCCAAGATAGCCTTGAGCGTACAGTGAGTGATTCCTTTACTTCAACTGCTAGGATTACAGGTGTGTGCCACCATGCTGGCTGTAGCGTTTTTTTTTTTTTAACTTCCTTTAGTAGACTGTAAAGTCTCAGAGACATCTCTTTCCTTTCCACTGCCAAACACATAGCTTTTATAGTTTGGCAAACAGTAGGGGCTTAGTGACTGTCAAAACAATGGTATTGGTAGTGAGTGTAGCTGTGGTAGTGTGGCCTGATCTTTCTAGGTTTGTCCAATCAGCAAGGGAGAGTCTTGACATGGGGGCACGGCCGCTGATGTGTTTCTTCACATTTGGCTGTTGCAGAAGCCTGGGTAGCTATTGTGTATCAAGCACTGATGGACCCTGGATTCTCTGCCACACTAGGCTGTTTGGGTCTCCAGGGTCACTGTGGCCCTGTGTCATTGTCACCTTCTTCACACCCCATGCATCCCTCAGGGCTTCCACACACAGGTAGTATTTAAACCAGCACAGAGTGACTTGGTGTCCTTTTGTACGTGGAGAAGCAGCCACTGCCTACCCTCTTCCTCTGCCTTTGCCCCACGCTTCCCACCTGAAGGCCGCTTTATGGACTGCTTTGATTTGTGGCTGCGGTTTGTAGCTGTCACCGATTTCTTTGTTGTTGTGGCCGCTGCTGCTACCGTTTCCTCGCAGCTCGATTTTTAGCTGAGTGTTTGGGTAGTAAATATGGTTTACACCAACTCTGCTGGAAATAATGGCATTTATGTGCTGAAGTTATTTCCAAAACCTGTGATATGTGTATACAAATAGATCCACGGCAGGACCCCTGAGACAGAGGAGAGCACAAACTCAATAAAGCCTTCGAGATGGAGTATAAACAGGTGTCTTCGACAAGGACTAAGCCAGGCGGGTAGGGTGCACACTACCCCCCCACCCCGATGTTGGCTGTAAACTGGAGCCCTACCATAAACACCGTGCTCAGTGCTGAGGAGCTGGAAGCATCTTTGTGATCATAGTTACCTGCTTGATGCTCTCTTGCATTCTTTTGAGCTCCTCATATTAAACTTCTCGAATTTCTATTTGTTCACCCTTGGTGGTGTGAAACCTTAATTGCCCTGGATCCTGGTATAGAAAAATTGTGCCAAGAAACTATGGGATTGGCTTATAAAACTAGCAGTCCTCTTTTCTTCCAAAATGGCTGTCAGTGTGGGATCTTTGGCTTGTTGTGTGAACCCAGGCATGGTGCCTGACACTTCATGCTGGTCTTCTACTCCTGACCAAGAGTGAAGGAAATCCAGGTTGCTGTGGAAGCTGTGGATCAGTCCTCAGAAGTTTGTTAGAACTGGTTTTGAGACACCAGTTGTTGACTGGTGAATCTGTCTCATCCGTGAAACAAGTGCTCGTCCCCATGTCTGAAAATTGTCTAGAAGTGGAGCCCATATCTCGACCCCAGATGAAGGTCTTGTTGGCCGAGGGGTGAAGAATGATTTCAAAGGTGTCTCTGCTCTGTGTTGAAAACTGTGTGACAAAGGCATAGCAAGGGTGCTCCAATTGCTCTCTAACTTGTAAATGCCAAGCAGAAATCTTGTTGCAGTTCCTAAATGCCACATTTCGGCGTGTTTATTGTACCCCCCCTAACGGGGAAAGATGGTGAATGGACTAATAATTCAGGAGGCGAGAACATGTTTATTTGATTTTTAGAGCTTTAGCAAATACAGTGTGTACAAAACCCGGTGCCAACAGCATGCATAATTCCTCCAGGAATGGGGCTGATAGAAACACGAAGCTTGCGCGCTTCAAAACTGTAACCAATATTTACACATCTGAGTGACTAATTCTCCACTCCGAGCAGAAGAACAATGGGCATAATAGTCAGGTACATTAACGCAGAGCATGCTCATCTGGTGACTTGGATATTTGACACACAAATAAAGTTGGGAGGGGGAGTCGGGGAGGCTTTTTGTCTACCTGTGTAACCATACACCAAACAGCAGGTTACAAGCCCGCTCAGAAAATGCTGACCCAATGCTGTTCTGGTGCCTCATGTGCAGGATTGGCAGATGATTTGCGGCACTGCAGGAGTTCTGTAGCTGACCTCATTAGTGGAACGTTTCCTGGCTTGTTAGCATCATATTTGTATAATTTACAGCACCTTCGTTTTTATGGAATGTGTTTCTTGCAGAGTGTAATGGCAGCAATATATTTAACCTATTGCATTTAGGCATGCTTTTGCTGGAGGCAGCCTGTAGATATAAAGGGCATTTCCTCCTCTCTTGCATGGGCTTTTCTCATTTGGGATGTGGAGCTGCTGCTGCTGGTGGTGTGTGTGTGTGTGTGTGTGTGTGTGTGTGTGTGTGTGTGCACGTTTATGAGTGTATACACATATGTATATAATGCCTGAAAGACACAAACAGGTTCTGTTGGTTCTGTTATGACTCTTCCAAGGACAGAGGTCACTTCCTAGGACTGCTTGTTTCCTTGACACAAGGTGTGGTTTTGGATGGGGTGGGTGAAGCTGGCTGGCTTTAAACAGATGAATTTGCAAATGGAGAAAGCAGCCAGGCAGGTTAGATATTGGGGATGGTTTCTTTTAGGTGGGGAGCAGCAGTGGTAAGTGATGCTCATATGTATGTTGGCTCACCGAGGTAAGTTTTCAAGGCTCTCTGAATGACCTTCTGCAGATTTCTTCATAAAACAATGAAATAGAAAATGAAGACAGTGACACACCCCTCAGGGGCAGATCCTGCCTTAACTAAACTTGCACATTAGAAAAATGTAGAGTTGATGATAGGGATATGAGGCTTCTTTCCCTCTCTGAGCCCTGTAGAAAGGGCAGAAATGGCCAGAACAAATACATGAAAAGATGACACTGTGTGTCTTATTATTTTCTTCGTCTTCAATTTGCCAGGAGCTTGAATTATCTAGGAAGAGGGACTTCATTTGAGAAAATGCTTCCAACAGAATGCCCATAGGCAAGTCTGTGGGGCTTTTTCTTGACTGCTTGATACGGGAGGGCCCAGCTCGCTGTACGTGGTACTGGGCAGGTAGGTGGTCCTAAGGTGGCTAAGAAAGTAAACTCAGAAAGCCGGGGGAACAAGCAAGTAAGCAGCATGGTTGCTGCTTCTGCCTCCAGATTTCTTCCCTGACTTCCTTCTATGCTGGACTGTGATGTGTAAGCCAAATAAATCCTTTCTTCCCCAAGTTGCTTTTGGTCGTGGTGTTTTATCCTAGTAAAAGAAAGAAACTAATATAGTGTGTAAGAGGAACTCTCGCCTCAGAATCAGGAGCTCTGGTATCAGTCTCCACTGCCATGAGCCAAGACCTTACAACCCTGGGCAATTGCACAGTCTCTAAGATTACAGTCCCAGGCACCGAGCTGTGTGGGGTCTCTCTGGAACCAGGTGTTCCCATGTCCCAAGGTCATTTTTGCTGTTCTAGAGAGAGGAAGACTGAAGGCTGGAGTCTTCACAGGCTCACAATGCAGAAGTGTTATGTGGAGCAATACAGAATGAGAGATGCACTCTCTAGGACCTGTCCATAGTCTTCAGTTCCCTCTCCTGATAGAGGCAAAGCACTGAATAGTCTCGTAATTCAGTAATCATTGCAGGGTGATGTTCAGATCCCAGGTGAAAACTTAGGTGTGAGCATGAACAGCTACTTCCTTCCTTCCCACAAGTACTTCGGCTTCTAGGAAAGGCTCACATCTTGTTGGGGTTTGAATAGGGATGACCCCCATAGATTCAAATATTTGACCGTTTAGTCATTAGGGAGTGGCACTCTATGAGAGGGATTAAGAGGTGTGGCCTTGTTGAAGTCGGTGTGGTCTGTTGGAGGAAGTATGTCACTAGAGGTAGGGCCCTGAGGTTTCAGAAACCTGAGTCAGACCCAGTGACCCTTTCTCTTCCTGCTGCCTGCGGATATGGATGTAAAACTCTCAGCTCCTTCTCTAGCACCGTGTCTGCCTGCATGCTGCCATGCTTCCTGCCATGAGGATAATAGACTAAAGCCCTGAACTGTAAGCCAGCCCCTATTAAATTATTTCTTTTTAAAGAATTATCATGGTCATGGTGTCTCTTCACAGTGATAGAACATTGACTAAAATGCCTCAGAAGCAAGATAAATAGGGAGGCCCTGTACTTTGTCAACCACAATAGACTGAGAAGAAAAGTATTCTATTGAAATGGGCTAGCCAATCTACAATTCTCCCCCCATCTTCAGAAATTTCAGGAACTTCCCTGCTCCTGGTATCTTTTCCAATTTTGATGCCTCTTCTCATTGATCATTAAAGATCTTGGTTCTTGATTTTACTTAAAAAATCAAGTTTTCACTCTGAATCCATGGGGGTTGATTCTAGGACTCTTGAGGATATCCAAACCCATGGACGCTTCAGTCTCTTGTGTAAATTAACATTCTTTACACATCTCCTCCCTCATGTTATCTCTATAATACCTATTCCAATGAAAATGTTACGTAAACAGTTGTCACACTGTATGACTTAGGGATGATGGCAGGGAAGACATTCTAGCCCCAACACTGTCATCTCACAGTTAATCAAAGTCTAAATGTACATTTATATTTGAGTTTTAAACATATCACGTACTTCTTGGTAGTAAAGGTATTGGTCAAGAAACCAAAGAAAAACAACCAAAACCAACCAACCAACCAACCAAACAACCAAACAACCAAACAACCAACCAACACCAGCCAAACAAGCAAAGCTGTGTGTGAAGCTTCCCATTTCAACTTCATGAAATCCTAGAGTATTTATGGCGCATCATTAAGTACCAGAGTTTCAAGTGAAAGCTCGCCTTCAGGAAGCTCTCTATGCCTCAGTCATTAGTGAGTTCTGTGTGTAGTTTGAGTACATGGGTTACTAGCACAATAAACTGTGGCATTTCATCATCTAGCATCTGCTAATTTGTTTTCAAATCTGTAGATGATGGGTCCTGTTGCACATGCTTCTTAAAGGGCCATGTCATTCCTAGTTCTGCCTCCTTCCCTTGCTTGGGGAACTTCTATTTCTCCTCCAGAGAGTTCCATTTGGGGCTGAGTCAAGGAGACGTCCTCTTTTCTGCTAGCCAAGGTTTGGTCAGATGAACTCCTTTCTGTTAAGCCACCATTTCCCTACTTTTCTCTGTGGCCAATTCCTCCACATATCTCTAGATCAGTGTTTTTCAACCTATGGGTCAAAGGACCTGTCCACAGAGCTTGCCTAAGATCACCTGAATATGCAGATATTTACCTTATGATTCATAACAGTAGCAAAATTGCAGCTATGAAAGAGCAAAGGAAATAATTTTATTTGAGAGTCACTACAACATGAAGGGTTGCAGCATCAAGAAGAACGCGAGTTGATAGTCTAGGTCATTTCATTCTTGGCTATCCTATTGAAAAAAGGAAATAGAAAATAGAATGGCTCTGTTATACGGGATCTTGTTTCTCTTACACACTCTGCTCAGAGTCTCTGAACACTCCAGCGAGGGAGTGCCAGTGATGTGGTCCAGTAACCTTAAGGTTGTGCTATGATGATGGAAATAGGCTCACATTGTGGCCACCCACATTCTTCATATACTCAGAAGAGCCAGAATGACCCAACAAGCAGAATATCTCATGCCTCTGGTTTGGGTCCTCTCTAGTCCTGGGTGACACCCGGGATTTCCCATGAGTCCTAGCATCATCTCTGCTGTCCCTCAGCTTCCATACCCACTTCTCTCTGCAGGAGCATGCCTCCTGCTCCATTCTCTTCCTTGGTAAACTTCTCTCTCTCCTCCAGAGAGCTCTGTTCAGGCTGGATCTTGTCAATGAGACATGCTCTTTTCTGCTGGTCTCCATGCTCTGCGCTCCTCCAGCACTTTCCTCATCTTTACTACCACAGACCAATAATAAAAAAACTGTGATCTGTATTTGTGACTATGTTGTAAGCCCCAAGAAGATCAGGGTGACTTTTTGATTTGGTAAATAAAACACATGACATTATTTGGAGGAAATATGCTGACTTCAAAGAGGCTTTTTTTTTTTTGCCTCTTGACTCACTTACAAAAGCAATAAGTAATGATTTCCTGTTTAGACACAACAATAATAGCAACAACAGCTTCTGCTTATGGAATGATTTGGAATGTTTAATGGGAGGAGAATTAGTAATAAACACAAATGACAGGTTAAACTCAATTTTAATAGTGATAACTTCTGTTTAATGTTATATGCCTTTTATAATTTTAATTATATAGCCCAATTTGGTCTCTGTAAGACACTTTCAGAGATGTCAAATAAATTACTACGACTTTGCAGGTATGCAAACTGAGATTTGGTGAAATAACACAAGTCTTCCATTGTATGAACATAGGAGCCAGAACTTGAGTCCAGATCTCTGAGTCCAGAAGCAGGTTCTTGCTCCTTGTAACAGACTATGACAGAAAATAGAAAGCATTGAATAGTGAGCTATTGTCTTACTGTGCAAGCTAAGGACCTGAGTTCAGTCCTGAGAACTCACATGCAAAGAAGCTGGGCATGGTAGGGTACTGTGGTAGTTACAATGTAATTGGCCCCCATAGGAAGTGTCACTATTAGGAGGTGTGGCCTGTTGGAGTAGGTGTGACCTTGTTGGAGGAAGTATGTCATTGTGGGGGTGGGCTTTGAGGTCTCTTATATGCTCAAGCCACACCCAGTGTCTCAGATCACTTTTTGTTGCCTGCTGGACAAGATGTAGGACTCTCAGCTCCTTCTCCAGCACCGTGTCTGCCTGCACGCCACCATGTTTCCCACCATGATGATAATGGACTAAATCTCCAAAACTGTAAGCCACCCATGAATGTTTTCCTTTATAAGAGTTGCCATGGTCATGGTGTCTCTTCACAGCAATAGAACCCTAACTAGGAAGCTACATTTGTGATCCCTGTGTTCCTATGGGAAGATGGAAAGTAGAGACTGAATTGTCCCAGGAAGCTCAAAGGCCAGCATGCTTGGCAGGATCACAGTGAACAACAAAGAGACCATGTCTCAGATAAAGAGGAAGCTGAGGTTGTCATCTGTCCTTGACCCATGTGTTGTGGCATGCATGCACCTGTACTCTCACACACAAACACACATCAGATACATACACATACATTCTATGTACACACACACACTTACACACACACACACACACATACAGGGATATAAAAAATAAAAAGCACAAGTCTGCTAATTCTGAGTTTGTGTTTTGCCTTGGCAGTCATTGGATAATTATTTGTTGAATAGAAAGACCAACATCTCTGACAATGTTACTAAGATTTTACAAACACCCTAAGTCACCAATTATGAGATAACAAGAAGAAACAATAAAATATGCCATATTATGTAGGAGAGAGGTATATTCTGGCCAACAGACTAGATAATCGCTTTTAAGTGACTTCAGCAATCACTTTAAATAACTGTGTGGGTGTGGGAGGTTTGTATACACTCTTCAAGAATCCTGAACCCACTAATGACAGGGTTGACAAAGGAAGCTTTATGGTAACTTGGGACTTGATTGACATTCAAGACATAAAATGTGTGAGTAATACCCAGCCTGACTTTCTCATGCGAGTGAAAAGGAACAGAGGACTCTATTGTGCCTGCTACTGGTAGGTCAGCGCCATAGATATTTATGTCTGTTCAAATTTTGTTCTCTCCTTGACTCCATCTGAACATTTAAACATGTTTTAAAATGAAGAGGGTACAAGTATCATCTACTTAACCCAACCTCTGTAGAAAGACCGCTTGTCTTTCTCTAGTATTACAGAGTAGACGGTCTTCATTCAAGACACGGCTTCCCTCAAGGGAAGACCTTGACCCTGCAATAGGAAGAATTATCCCAAAGGCCCACAGTTCTGATGATTTCAGGAAGGAAGAAGTTTGTTGATATGAAGATCTTGAGTCTTTAAGTTTTTTTAAAAGATGGAATATGTACATTTATGTATATACGTGTGTGTGTGTGTGTGTGTGTGTGTGTGTGTGTGTGTGTGTGTGTGTGTGTGTGTAGGCCAAAAACAAACTTGGGTATCATTACTCAGGAGCTGTCACCCCCCCTTTTTTGAAACAGGATTTGTCACTGATCTGGAGCTTGCTAACTTGTCTAGGCTGCTTGGTTAGTGATTCTCCAAGGATCTACTGGTCTTACCTAGCCAGCTGTCATTACAAATGTGGGCCACCAAACTGAACTTTTTAATGTGACTTCTAAGGAATTGAACGCAGGTGTAAACGTTTTCAAGGCAAACAATTTGCCCGACCAGCCTCCCCAGCCTCTAGATCCTGCCTTAATATTTGGTTAGTTTCTGGGTTGACTCCTAATATGCAAAATCCTAGTGTACGCTTGCACACAATAGGTGTTCAATATTAGTGATGTTTATGAAGGGAATGCAGTTATCTATGAAGAAAATAGACTCATATATGAAGCCCAGCCCTGCAAGTTAGTTATTTAGCAAGTTATCTAAACATTACAGTCTTAAGAATTTTTTTTCCTGTAAAATGAGTAATAGCCAATATGAGCAGGATTCTCTATCAGGTGTTTTTATTTCTTATCAGTACTGTAATTTTGAATGCTCATAATGTTATAGGTGAGTTAACTGAGGCTCATAGGCAGTAAGTAATTTGTCTTAGGAGGTACTGTTTACCTAGTGTCCGTCAGCATTAAGACAAACCCAAGCCTGTATGTCTGTAATATCTGATTATTTTCGGCTTCATGACACTGGGTGTGTGAGGTAGAGGTGAGCTAAATGCTGATTTGTTGTGAGTCAGGACACGGAGCACATGTTCCACACACAGAACTGTAGATATTATTACTACTACTACTTATGTTTAGAGATGTTTATTTATTCATATTAATTAGTATGTGGGTTTTGACATGTGATACCCATCAGGAGCCCTGGTTGGAAATTCCCTGGTTGACATGTAGTGGAAAATCAATAAATGCCTGCTGACATGTCAGAGATGTTCCAGTTGGTACACATGCAAGGCCTGGTGTCATCTGCATTTAAAACGGATGCTGTCCTTTTACACTCCCAATCACAAGCACACCTGTTTGCTTCTGAAAGGGCTAGGAAATGTTGTATGTTAGTTATTTTGAGAATTTCATAAATTACATCCTTCCAGATCCATTCCCCACTTCATACTCATTCAATGTTATATTTTCATTAAAAAAGAAAACAAAGCAAACATACACTCCCTTTAGGACTGCTTATATACTCTTGGGTGTGTGGCCATCCACAGGAGCACGTTAGATGTTCCAGGGACCACACCCATAACAAAAGCTAATCTTCCCTTCCTGGCAGCTTTCAGTTACCGATAGCTCCTCAGCTACAGGTGGTTCTTTGTTCTTGCTTTCCTCCTCCATGTTGGGATTTTGTGTGGCTTGGGCTTGCACGTGCTGTCACAGAAAGCACAGTTGCCGTGTAGTCATCCACTGACTCTGGCTGTGTTAGTCTTCCTGTTGCCTCTTCTGCCATGATCCCTGAGCCTTGGGTGGAGGGGTGTGTGGTATGGATATCCCATTTAAGACTGAGCACTCCACAGTCATCCATGTACCCAACCCATTGTGGATCTCTGTGTTAATCACGTCTACTGCCCTAAGCAGCTTCCCTGATGAGGTTTGAGAGACGCCTTAGTGATGGGAGATGCCATTCTGAAATCTGTCTCTTATTGGTTGTTGAATAAAGCACTGTTGGCCCATAGGGAAGCAAGATAGGTGGGACTAAGAGTCGAGGAGGATTCTGGAAAAGAGAAACACAGGGAGTCACAATGTAGCCTCCAGAGGAGTAAAAGGTCTGGACCCTTTCTCCGGTAAGAGAAATACTTAGATTAACAATTGTGGGGTAAATACTTAAGCCAGAGATAGCCAGTAAGAAAATGGCCAACAGCTTCATAATTAGTATAGGCTCCTATGTGTTCATTTGGGACTGACGCGGCTCTGGGACCAGGCTGGCGGGAAGGCTGCGCTCTACACCTTAGTCTATGGGTGTAGGGAGAAGTCATTAGGAGCCAGTTTAGTGCTACGTCCCGTTAGCAGAGGGCTAGCTGTAGGTTCTTGGCTTATAGCTGTGCCAAATATGGGTTACATTTTGTGGCCTGGGCCTTAAATTTGTTCAGGGAGTGGTTAGTAACTCCCATACCATTTGTGCCACTACTGCCTCAATGACCATGTTTTGCTAGGAAGGTTATTCTTATAACTCAAGGAGCTCACAAATGGATACATGTTTTACTTTAATTTTTAAACATTATTAAATAAATGTATCATCAGTTTAGGGGGGAAAGTCAAGTTGCAAGGTCATCAATGAGTGATAAATGTAATAATGAATATCAGTACATTTTTTTGAACATGTTTTTGTCTAAAGATAAAAATTCTTGACACCTCCGGGTGGTGGTGTCTCGCACCTTTAATCCCAGCACTCAGGAGGCAGAGGCAGGCGGATCTCTGTGAGTTTGAGACCAGCCTGGTCTACAAGAGCTAGTTCCAGGACAGCCTCCAAAGCCACAGAGAAACCCTGTCTCAAAACAAAACAAAACAAAACAAAACAAAACAAAATAAAATTCTTGACACCTGGATAAGACTGACAGTTAACTTTTCATACCCAGTAACATGCATAATACCTTCTAGTACTATGACAGTCAGCCAGTGGGCATGAAACCTCCAGTCAGTACCAGCCTGATTTCGCCAGGTTGAGTGACTCAAGTATGTGACATCTTTAGCAACATGTTCTTACTGTCAAGTTCTGAAGGATAAAAGAACAATGACAATCTCTAGCAACATTTGGGCCAACGACTCCAATAGAGGTAACCCATTCTTGACACTGGCCTCTTTAGCTGCTAGCCTATGGTGTTTAATAGGGAGATTGTTGTCCTATTATATATAGGGTAGATCCTCATAAGCTCTTTATGTTTTAAGCTCTGTTTATGTGCATATTTCAGGAAGCATCTGTAGTAGTTTTTCATGACCTTTCCAGACATAGTTTTCCTTCCCCTATTCCTTCCTTTATCCTACCCTCCCACTCACCCAATTTAACACTTCTGTTCATTATCCATCTTTCCACATTTATATCACTGTTTTCAATATTCCCTCCCCAAGGCCCCCTCTCCATTGCTTCTTATTAGTTTTCTGACCTCTGTGAGTATTCCAAATGAGTCACTCTTATCTAAAGATTAAAAGCTAATACACAAATGTGATAAAGCATGTGAGTTTTGTCTCACTTAGTATGATTGTTTCTATCCATTTACCTATCAATTTTACAATTTCATTTTTTCTTAACAGCTGAATTATATTACTTTGTGTAAATATGCCACATTTTAGCTACCCATTTATTCATTGATGGGCATTTAGACTGTTTCCTTTTCCATCTCCTGGCTATTGTGAATAGAGCAGCAACTTTTATAACCTACTGTAGGACAAGTAATTGAAAGGTGGTGAGTTCTTATGATATGGATAAGTAGGCTCACCTCATACCAACCCCCATAAAGAATAATTGCAATGGACAATTGTAATAGAGTCCACAAATCCTGGATAAAGAGAAGTCAGGTATTTATTGGGGAACCACCCACAAATGACAAAGCAAGGTTGAGAACCGCTGAGGTCTTCTGCCCTTAGCTGCTGGATGCTGCTATCTATTCCAACCACCACCCAAGAGACAGTAAAAACTTGCTCCCAGTCCACACATAGCACCTGAGACCTCACCCCGAAGGGGCTGGTACCTCGAACACTATTGGCTGAAAGAATTCCCCCAATAAATAACCATAAGCTCTACATGAAATTTTAAAATCCAAGTGCTTGCAGGTACTGGAAAGTGAATCAAATTTTGAAAGCCTCTTTAGATAAAAGAAAGAGTATTGGATGATTTTTCTGGTTATTATGACCACATCTGAAGTTAGCATCACACAGGGTAGCCTTCTTAAGTCCCATATGAAACCTGTGGTACCTCCGGATTGAAGAACGAGATGGCAGAAGTTTGGGCCCTTATAGCCCCTAAATATAAACCCTGTTCAAAACTCTGGCTGACTTCAGGATCAAGTGTGCATGGGGCAGCATCCAAGAAGCTCAGCTAAAGATAGAAGAACTGAACTGAGATTTAGAGGGCCTCCCCTGAGACAGTTTGTCTTCTGAGCCCATCCAACTTGTCTGCCATTGCAGCAGCAGTGGCTCAATAATCTTTGGCAACTAGAGCAGAGTTCTGAGAGACTACAACACGAGTCTCACACTGTCTAGAATATAATCCAAAACATTTAACACAGAAAGATCAAGACAGATGTGGAGAAAATACCATCCTTAAAGAGTGGTTATTTGGTTCAAATACTGAATTATATACTCACTAAGATAAGAGAAAACATGAATTGAATAAGTGAAGAAACTACGAGATCTTAGTGGAGACACAACACACTAAACAGAGCTGCAAAGCAGAATTTTGGAAGCAAAAGTGCTTAAGAAGGATGGATAGGACACAGGAAGATTCACTGGATTTACAGAGCAAGGTAAAAAAATGTCTCTAGGCCTAAGAATAGAAAAGAACAAACAAACTAATGAACAGACTCTCAGACACTGTGAGACAAAGTCAAAATGTCTAACACATGCTCAGCGTTGCAAAAGTGGATCAGAAAAAAAGGAATAATGAGCAAAAGTATACTTTAAAATGACAAAAATCACATGACTATGACTATAAAAGCTCAAAAAATGACAAGTAGGAGTCAATCTTCATAATTTTTCCAAATTTGATAAATGGCTTAAGTTTACACATTTAAGAAGCTTAGTAACTCCAAAGTAAGGTATATACGTAGAAAATCATGTTATGGAGACTCACAGCCCAACTCTCCACAAACCTTGAAAAACACGGAAAGAAATCCTGAAAATTTTGAGAGAAAGAGCATATGTCATGTAGACCAATAATCCACTGGATGTCAAACAATGATGGAAGCCCATCTCCAAATGAGTGACATGTATGGTGAAGCAAAAGTGACTAGTCCACCCAGATTCCATCCTGTGTGGATATTATTTAGAACAAAGGCAGCACAGGGACACTTTTAGATTAAGCAAGACTGTTTGCACTCACAAAACCTGAAAGCCCCCAAAGGCCCACATGATGAAGTCTTGGCCTCCAGCCTTAGAATACTGAGAAGAGCTAGAACCACTAAGATGTGGAACCCAGTGGCAGGAAATTAAGTCACTGGGGGTGTGCCCTTGGAAAGTATACCGAGTACTTCCTGTGTCTGACTTTGCTTTTATGCAAACATGCGATGACCAGACTTCTTCCAACATGCACACCTGCCGTGACATCTGTGCCATCTCAGTCCTAAAGCGATGGGGCCATGCTACCGCAGAGTGGTATCTCTGAAACCACGAGCCAAGGCAAAACTTTCCCCCCTTTCAGATTCATTCATCTCAGGTATAAATGGAATGCTAACACACCCACACTATGACAGATGCTAGACAATTCGTTAGATTCAAAGGAGATGCTACCATATGGAAAAGAAGATCTTCAGGAAGGAAGAGCATCAAAATGGTAAACACCTGGTATAAATAGAAAATAGCACATTGTATTTCTTTAAAATGCACATTGCATTTTATAAATTATAGTCATGTCATGTAGGGTTTATGGTACAGTAGATGTGTCTAGATGATAGACTCAACGTTTGCAATGGGTGAGGTGGTTTAGGGACTTGAATAATGGACATGTTTTTTATATCTTGCATAAATAGTATATTAATTCTCAGAAGGCTGTACATCTTAGTGTCTAGAGGGGAAAAAGACTGATTCAATGAAGGAGCTTATGTGGAAGTTACTTAATATGATTTCAATTATAAATTGTGTTGATTAATTGACTCTGAGACTTTATAAAATTTTTTAAAATTGTGATGAAAACAGCCAATAGGAAGACGGGAGATTAAAGGACCAGTATCAGCACAAGACATCCCAAGCCCAAGTTCTCAGCACAAAGGAGACTTATTTGCCTCAGAGGGGAAAGGGGCAGGAAAAAAAGAGACAAAGACAGGATATAGAGGATGGGGGGGTGGGAGGGAGGGGAAGGGAAAAAGGGGGAGGGGAAGGGATATTTGCCCCAGAGGGACAAAGGACTGCCTCTGGATAGAGCAGAGACAGACATGATCCATAGGAAAATGGCAGTTCATAAAGGTAAAAGGAGAAACCCTGTGTTAGAATGAGGAATTTCATTTTAATTGGGCATGTTAATTAGGTGAATCAAAGGGGTCTTCTGATTACTGGATTTCAGTACCTTGACAGCTGGACCTTGGTAGTCTGTCTCAGGAGGAGGAAGTGGCCAAATAAAGGTAATAGACCTTGGAGGCTAGCTTTAAGAATATAGTCTGTGGTGGTTTGAAAGAAAATGGCCCCCAAAAGGAGGGCATTAATAGGAGGTGTGGCCTTGTCGGAGTAGGGGAGACCTTGTTGGAGGAAGTGTGTCACTGTGGGAGTGGACTTTGAGGTATCCTAATCTCAGGCTGTACCCAGTGAGACAGACCACTTCCTGTTGCCTGCACAAGATGTGGAACTCTCAGCTACCTCTCCACTACCATGTGTGCCTGCATGCTGCCATGTCTCACCATGACGATAATGGACTGAGACTCTGAGCTATAAGACAGCCCCAGTTAAATGTTTTCCTTTATGAGTTGCCATGGTCATGGTGTTTCTTCACAGCAATAGAAACCCTAAGACATAGTCTAACGATTTTTAACGAGGCAGAAGGAATGGGGGAGAAGGGTAAAAGGTGATGTGTTTGCCACGCCTGGGCCTACTAGAGCCCCTTCAGAAGAGGCTGGTCTTTCCTTGGCCTCCTTTGCCTGGGAGTCACCTTGACTCTAGTTCTTGGTGGGAAAATGGAGACTAATTTATTCATTCATATATGTTTCTCTCTAGTAGATGTTTATTGGATTTCAAAGTATTATGCTAGCTATTGAGGATACAGAGTTTGTGCCTCCAAGGAGATTTGTCCCAGAGACTTTCCTGACCTCAACTCTGATGCAATCTTTGATCTTGTTGATTTGGGTCTTCTCAAGAGAAGAAGCAGCATGCTTCCCAAAATACCCACCTTCCTAGATTCAGATCATTGGTACTGGGCTGTGATGGTTGATGTTGTCAACTTGACATGATTTGGAGTCTCCCAGAGGATAAGCCGTGGTACACACATGAGGGGATCTTGATTAGTTTAGTCCATGGCTTTGATTAGGTTCATTGGGGTGGGAAGAACCACCCTAAAAGAAGGATCTATTCCCTGGTCTTGGGTCCTGGACTACATCTAACGGAGAAAGATAGCTGAGCATGAACATTCTTTCCTCCCTGACTCTTGCTTGAAGATGCAACAAGACCAGCCGCCACCAACTTCCCCCAGGAAAAGCTACTAAGGCATAGGTGTCCAAGCTGAGCAAGCACGGGGCGTGGCCAGCTCTGATTTTGAAAAGCTCCGTGGATAAGGAGGTTGTGGGGCTGAGAATTGCACCCTTGACACTGGCTGAGAATAGCAGGTTTCATCCCTGCTTGGTGCTTACTCACCTCTGTGACTTTAAACAAGTTATTAAGCGCCCTGAGCCTCCTGTGAAACACTCGGTAGCAAACTCTGCCAAGGTGCGCAAGGAAATAAATCAAACTCTGTTTCCTGGGTCTATTTAGTGTTCCACTTAGAAGCAGGTGATTAAACCCTCTGTTTCCAAGTTGCGCCTTAGGGAAAATGAGTGACATTTGCTGAAAATCTTTGTTCTTGGTTAAGTTTTGTTTTCTTGGGTGGTGTAAATTGGCCTAGTAGAGTAATCACGCTTTAATGATATCTCTGTATCTACTGCTGTGTGACTTTGGACCCAATGTCTCAGTTTCTGCACCTGGTCTGGAGTCAAATAGTATTGAGATTGCATGATGGGGTGATCAGTTGTCATTCTTGATTATTTTCTGTAATATAAGCATATTTATGTGAGTTTCCCAGCCAGTGTCACGGAGGTACATCTGGGAGCATCTACCCTTCCATGGACAAACCTGCATGTTCCTTCTTTCCAGACATGATGGAGACTAGCACAGCAAGTAAGAACCTGTGTGCTGAAGATGAAGGAGCCTCAAGATGGAAGGATGCTGGGCCTCTGTCACTACTTGAAAGTGAGCTGGCATGCTCATTAGAGGTGCCATTTTGGAATTAGTATGTCAGATAAACTTTTGTTGTGTTTGTGTTATCATGAATTTACCATTTTCTTTTTTACAGAATTAGCCAATTAATTTAGGAAGCCAAAGTTATCCAAAGTATCTGGCACTTCTTAAGATTAAAGAAGAAAAAGTGCTCTTGTATTTACAAACAGTATTTTTAATCAGTTTCGATGGCTACATCACCCTTGCCAAGGCTGTATTTCTGCCATCCATTCCCATGATTCTCATTTCTTCAGTAAGTGAGGCAGAGGTAGCAATCCAACATCCCCCAGAGGCACTGATAAGAAGGAAGTAACTAAACAGGAAGGTGAAAGAACTTGACTAAGAATCTCTCCAAAAATAGCAGATGACGGCTGGTCCAGGCAACTAAACTCAGTTCCAAAGCCTTTCTTGAGATCAGTGAAGGGTTTTGAGATATTATTAGACAAGGAGACTGGGGCATTTGTTTATGGAGATGCTGTTTCTATCTATTTAGACATTCTATTACTTTGACTGTGAGGGCAATCCCAGTACAGCCTTGGGATTGGAGGATGTGGAGCTCTGTAGCAGCAAATCCCTTAGCCTCTGGGAAAGAGACGGCGCCTCCTTATATGTCAGTCCCTACATAAGGGCTAGGTGTGTTTACTCCATACTCACTGTTGCCCTGCCTCTGCTCCCCTCCCCCACTTACCTTTCCTCCCCCAACTCATGCGGCATCTTTGCAGGGACCCCCTGATCAACTTCTGAGTTCCTGGGTCAGCAGAGTTCCGAAGGCTGCTTAGCAGTAGTGGTTCCTGCCCTTGAGGTGGGTTCCCGCTCCTCTTCTAGAACTCGGAGAACTCAAGAGCCAATCAGACAGACATTAAGTGACAGCAAGGCAGTGTTCCAAGCCAAGCCCAAGAATGGGGTCTGCGGGTGAATTAGGAGAGGGCACAGGCGGTGAAGGGGCATGGAGAAATAGAGGTGTCTATAGTGTGAAGAGCCCTAGGATCCTGGAGGTGACAGAAAGGGGAAGGGACTAGCCAGTTGCTGAGAATCTTGTCCAGAGGAATGCACTTGGGGTGAAGACGGAGAAGCTCTGTCACACAGACCTGGGGGTGAGGTGGGGTGGGGTGGGGGGATGCCTGACCAGTGCTAGTCAGTGCATGCTGCCAGGCCTTCCCTCGTGGTCGGTGCAGCCAGCTGTCGGATCTGCTCAGCACATTGTCATCCAGCTCTGTTCAGCATGGTTTTCACTTCAGCTCAGCTCAGCACTTCTCATGCCCACCCCGCCCAGGCCAGTTGAAACCATTTATTTCTCTTGGAGCAGAGGAGCTGGTGGTTGATCCTGGTCTCTCCGCCACTGCTGCTTCCCAACAGAGCATTGCCTCTCTCTCTCTCTCTCTCTCTCTCTCTCTCTCCTGCTTCCCTCCCAGGGACTGGACCAGCCCGACCGGCATTCCAGAGCATCTCCTTCCAGTGGCTTAGTTCCATGCTGCCTGGAGTGCTCAGAACTTGTCCAATCCACCCCTCCTGTTCTAGCTCACTGGACCACCTTGCTTTTGTTACCCCCAAGGCATTGATGCTCTCTCTCTCTCTCTCTCTCTCTCTCTCTCTCTCTCTCTCTCTCTCTCTCTCTCTCTCTCTCTCTCTCTCTCTCTCTCTCCCTCCCTCCCTCCTCTTACAAATGGCTCTGCAGCAGCCCTGGGAGGGCACAGCAGCACCAATCACGTCTCCATGGTTCCTTGTTAGCTGCACTCTAAGCAGGAAAGTGACTGGGCCTGACAATATAATTTACATTGCTGTATAAAACTATCTGTGGACGCCAAGCTAATTTGTGCCAGATTAGGCTATTTGTCTCAGCCACTGTCTAGCAGCACAATCTATCAGAGGGCTGTTTTCAAATATCGCTTTTCAAGCGTGCCCTTGAGAGGCAGAAATTGATTGGGATCTTAGAGAGCAAAATTACAGCAATAACTTAAAAGAAACAATAATTACTGAATCATACCAGTGTCAGCACTCTGCAAAACACGAAATAGCCATCAAACCCCAATCCAATATATTCTGAAGCGAATTTATTGAATGGAAAAAGCAGTTGAGTGAGGGTATTTCTCCCTCCTCCTCCCCTTTCCCTGTACATATGGTTATCTCAAAACCGCAAGTGAATGAGTCGATAATTCTTGTCACTGACTGCTCCATTTTCACCAAGCAGAGGAGTCCCATTAGCTGCCTGCTGCTGCACCGGCTCCCTCTCTCTCTGCTCTCCTTCCTCCTCTCCATTGCCGATTCATTTGCTAGTCTCTGCTCTTCAAGCAAACAAACATGTATAACTAATCATCTGCTAAAATGCAGAGGGCCGCTAATAAATCTCCGCAGCTGAAATACTTTAATGGGTAATTAATTGATCTTGTTCCAGAGGAGTAATAAGATAATAAATTAGACAATATTTCACTCAGTCGTGTCAGGCGCCTAGCTAATGGCGCTGCAGGGCTAAGCTGAAGGATAATAAATTAGCCAGAAATTAACTGCTAAGAGGTTTCTGTAGAGAAATCGACTGACAAGTGAGTCACACTCGTGATTCAGGGCCTGCTTGGTAGTGTGGCAATCTCTATGGATGTGAACTCGGGCTTCGGGAGGGGGCCCGTGGGGCACTCCCAGCCAGGCTCCAGCAGGATTAAGTTCCCAGCCAGAGAGTGCCTGTTGGGAAATACCCAGAGCGTGTGAAGTGGGCCAGGACCCCGCTTTGCACACCCAGCAGGGCCCTGGCTGCAGTAAACCAGGCACAACATGCGATGCGCTCTGGGAAATAGCTCCCCGCTCCCAAGCCAGCAGGCTCGGGGAGCTTTTAATGGGTCATACCCACTGTGGTGTGAGCGGTGTGGGCCTCTAGCCACCGGTGTGGCTGCTGCTGAGCCCAAGCAAATATGCTAATGAGGAAGGGTGGGGTCTGGGAAAGAGACCTGCGCTCCTTTAATAACAAGGATATCACAAACATCAGGCAGGAAAAATAACAGGGGGAGATGAAGTGGGTTTTACTTTTCGGCAGGTCAGGGAGGTTTGTCAGAGGGAGACGATGTCTGGTCTTATTAGGAACCTTGGGAAAGTGTTCACGGTTAATAGGGAAGAAA
Organism: Mesocricetus auratus; assembly: GCF_017639785.1. Classification (NCBI taxonomy): domain Eukaryota; kingdom Metazoa; phylum Chordata; class Mammalia; order Rodentia; family Cricetidae; genus Mesocricetus; species Mesocricetus auratus. The sequence goes on from NW_024429207.1 coordinate 24,656,999, forward strand.
AGACAGGAAGGAATGGAAGGTCGCTTTCTCCATGAAGCAGGTAGGGTCGGGACTCAGCTTGATGCACAACACCGGGGAAGAGGTCTTTTTATTTCCCCCTTTCCCCAGAGACCATATGTGGGGCAGTAGAACGCTCTGAGCTCTGGTCCCCGGGTCAGGAAATCAGTGCTGGGTAAGTGAAATACGTACAAGGACTGCCCAGGCGCACACTTTCTCATCTTAGAAACAGTTGGACGCTATTTATTATTTTCCGGAGAAGGTTATTTAAAGGGAGGGAAAGAGCAGCTAAGGAGATTAGATGGGGCAGGCTCCTCTCAGTTAGGGACCAGATCTCCTGCGTCTGTCCTTGAGAGATGCTCACCTTCTCTAGCTGTCCCCTCACTGCTAATGGTAAATATGAGAGGCTCTGTCTTCCATGTCATTCTGGCTTTGGCAGTGTGAGTTGAAAGTCTAGAGAGAGTGTATTGTGAGTCTCCTGGCTGGACTCCTCTCTGCCTACACTTCCCAGAATCCTCCTTGTCTCCTAGTCCTTTCATCATCCTGCCTGGCCAATCAGTGTTTTATTCATCAACCAATAAGACAAACATACATGGAAGAACATTCCCCGTCAAGAGAGCTTAATCATTTAAATGAGATGATGCAGGAATTAGAAGAAATGCAGACAGGAGAAGAAACAGTGGGTGTCAGTGGTTCTCACCCTTCCTAATGCTGTGGTCCTTTAATACAGCTCCTCATGTTGTGGTGACCCCCAACCATAACATTATTTTGTTGCTAATTTGTAACTATAATTTTGTTGCTATTGTGGATCATAACGTAAATAACTGATATGCAGGGTATCTGATATGCGACCCCTGTGAAAAGGTTATTTGCCCTCCAAAGGGGTCGCTACCCACAGGCTGAGAACCTTTGGGGTGTGTTGACGCTAGGTCCCTGGCAAGAGTGGCTTGATATGCAGTTGCCTATTTTGCATTTCCGGAGGGAAGCCCTTGTCTTGCTCTCTGGGTCAGAGGTGGCCCTGGACACAGGACTGGTCACTTAGCTCTGAGAGTTGCAACCCAGCCGAGGTCCCATCATCGTTGCTTCTGCGACTGCAAAGGCCTGCCTGGGCTCACTGTCTTAGGCAGCTAACTTCATGAGCACAATGGAACCGCACACCTCACTCAAACCACAAGCTTCTTGTTCTGTCTCTTGGGCACATTCTCCATGCTGCTAAGGCAGGAAGCACTTTGGTGTTCACGTGATGACCACACTCACAATTACACTCACACATCCTCCGAGTGCCTGGGCTTTAGTGCCCTAGGAATACAAGCTTTGACCAATGAGTAAACTGCCCTCCTTTCCCCATTTCTGGGTGGACAACTTGAAGACGGCGTGGTTTCCTATGGCCTCCGTGCAAGTGTCTTCTGTCCGATTCGGCCCCTTATTCCCCATTTCACCCCCTCTTTTGCTAGCTCCTCCTTTCTCCGGCTTGTTCTCTCTCCTGAAACACTCGAGACGAAACGAGCGAATGCGTTTGAATGTGTGGCCAGAGTGTGTTATCACAGCATTATCATCTGCCACTCCTCGTCTTGCAGAAACTGCTCCTCATTTCTCTGCATGGCAACTAGCTGAGGATCACAGTGCAAGCTAGTGAACCTCAGGGTGGCTGCAAACTCCTTGATCAGCCCCTGTGCTGTTCCTGTTGGGAGTTTCCCAAGGCCCCTCCCTGGAGGGTCACAGCAGAACAAGTTCAGCCAGAACCCAGAACCTAGAAACAAACCTATCCTTGTGAAAGTGAAAGGGGTGGGATGGGTGGGAATGGGGTCTCCCTCAGGGTGGGGCAGGGGCTGAGCATGTGAGGCCTTGGGTTGGATCCTCAGCACCACAAAACAAGCACACAGCACAAATCAGCAAAACAGAACCATCCCAATAACAGAAACACCAGAGCCAACAGGAAGGAAGATGAAGGATTGCTCTAGGTTAGAGCAGGTCAGGGTCCCTGGTTTTTATCTGTTTGTTTTGGTTTTTCAAAACAGAGTTTCTCTGTGTAGCCCTGGCTGTCCTGGAACCCACTCTGTAGACCAGGCTGGCCTTGAACTTAGAGATCCACCTGCCTCTGACTCTGAGTGCTGGGATTAAAGGCGTGTGTCACCACCGCACCGCCTGGCAGGGTCCCCTGCTCTTAATTGAGTGACATTTCAGAAGTAAACTCATCCTCATTCATTATTTGGTTTGCCCCTTTATGAGGAATGGTGTCAGCTTGTCTTCTCCTTATCTATGGAGGCTTCAGAGCTGTAAGAGGGGTGAAGGGTCTGACCTAACCTCAGCCACTGATGAAGCTGTTCTGGGGCAGAACTGAGCTTGGGTACCCACTACATGCACTTAAATCATTAGAAAACTCTTTCTCTCAAAGGTCCTAGCTGTGCCCTGTGGAAACACATGGAAAATTTACTTTCTTTCTTTACACAATTGATGACTATTAACTGACCCTTAAGCCTCCTTTTATTTTCCAGGCTAAACTCGCTTAGTTCCTTTAGTCATTATGTATGTACCATTCCCTCCTCTTTTATTGTGAAATACAACATGCAAAAAGAAAAGTGCCCTAGCCTACAGGTACAGTTGATTAATAAGCATAAAACCAGCATGCATAAAGGAATGGAAGATGAGTTGCTTCCTCCCATCCAGACTCTGGGTCAGAATTGCCCCTGCCCTGCAGAATAGCCACGATGACCCTTGGTACTTTCCCTCAGAGATCTACAATTCATATCTGACATCCTTCAGAGATGTTGTGGGTTTCCAGGCCATTGCAACAGAGCAAGCGTCTCAAGGAAACGGAATTGTGTGAGAGCTTGGCTTTCCGGAGCACATGAAAATTCTCTGCTCACTAAAGCACAGTCTATGCCGTGCACAACTACTCCTCTAAAAGGCAATGTACACAATTAAAGTTACTTCAATTTGCCCCAAATCCTAATCAGCATTTGAGCCAATAAAAAGGCAGCTGTGGGTTTTCCAGAAGCAGAGTGCGCACAAACCTTCAATGCAGATGAATAGTATCTGTAAAGCGTAGCCAGGTAAAGCAGGACTCGGCGAGGTGTCTTCATACTCTATAAACGAACTGGATGTATTCTTTTGTTCTCTCTTTTTTTACCTAACATACTGTTTCTAAGAATATGATGGCAATGTGCCCCTCGAAAGGTCAGAGGGTGGCAGTATGGCCTTGTGGGAAGTAAATGGGTCAGGGGGCAGAGTCCTGGGGATCAGGTTAATGGCTCTGTTAGAGAAATCATGAAACTATCAGAGAGGCCGCCCCTCCCTCTGCCACAGGATCCCTCTTGTTCTTCTCTCGTCTCCCAAGAGCTGATATGGCCGGGAGCCCTCACAAGGATCATGTGGCCTCTAGATCAAGGACTTACTGGCCTTTAAAATTATGAGCCAAAATAAACGTTGTTTCTTTATCAATTTCCAAGTCTTGGGGATTCTGTTGTAAAATTAAAAACTGGACCAAGACCTGAGATTTATTCATGTTTTTGCTTGCTGCTTTCTATCGATATATGACATGTTGTGCTTTGTGCATGTATTGGATAACAATTTTGTTGACACATGGTGATGTATTGGTTAATTCACAATAGGAATTTGTGTGTGTGAGTGTGTTCCACTCATAAACTTTTGAGTTGCTTATAGCGTGGGGTTCTTTTTTGTTGCTGTTTTGTTTTGTTAAGACAGGGTTTCTCTGTGTAACAGCCCTGGTTGTACTGGAGCTCACTCTGTAAACCGGGTTGGCCTCAAACTCACAGATATCCTGCCTCTGACTCCAGAGTGCTAGGATTAAAGGTGTGCGCCACCACCGCCCAGCTTTGCAGGGGGTTCTTAGTATGTCAGCGTGCATGGACTCTCATCTCAGCAGGCTATACTCTTAGGAGGAGAATGCTGGCCCATAGGGCTCTCACACCTGCCACAGTTGCCACGGGGACCACATCAGTGAAGTGCTGCTCTTGTGTGGCAGGTCTCAAGGCATGTTGCCAGCTCAGCTCTTTCAGGGCCTGCTGGCCTCAGAGATGTACTAGTGCCTTGGGCCTGAGCTTCCCTATGGCTGTGTGGAGTGAGGTGACAGAGGCTTGGCCAATGTGGACCACACTTAGCTGGGCATTCCTCCCTCCAGAGCACCTGACTAGACTTGACCTTGTCTGCATCTTAGTTCCCTATCTTCATCCTATGTCCTTTTCTTCTTCTCGTACTTGGTCCCTAGAAGCAAGTCCTCTACAAAGATAAGTCAGAGCTCTCTGCCACACTCAACTCTTCATCGTTTGTCAACACTTGGTGTTGACTGGCTTAGGATTTTGTCAGTCTAGTGAGTATTTAAGGCAGCTCATTGTAGATTTTTCCCCCTAGTTAAGTATTCAAACGAAACCCTAGGGTTAGCAAGATGGCTCAGTGGGTAAAGTGCGAACCTGGAGGCCTTGTTTCCACCCCAACAGAAAATGTGGAAGGAGGGAACTGACCCCACAAAGCTTCCCTTTGACCTACACATGCAGGCAGTGGTATGGGCACACCCCCTCTATCAATGTGCATGCAGAAACATAGAATAATATCTAATATGTCAATTAAACCCCAAATTAAATGTATTAATATTTAAAATTTTTGGTATATCATTTACACACAGTGACATGTTTCTCCTTTTGATACCAAGAGTTCAGGGAGTTTTGATAGTGTATGCCATCAGACAGTCATTATATTAGCACAGTCAAGACATAGGTTATTTACATCACCCCAAAAGTCTGCTCACGGTCCTTGGGCCTCGCCCCATCATGGCCTCTTTGCATTATATTGCTAAGGTGTTGTCTTCTCAGATGTTCAGTGGACAGACTGACTCAGAATATATTCTGTGGTGCTCGCTCGCCTTCTTCCCCTGGGGACAACACTTGGGAGAGCCATCTATGTCCTTGCATGCTTCGGGAATTTCCCCTGTTTATTGCTGAGTACTATTCCATTGCACAAACACATCTCAGTTTATACATCAACTCCTTGACAGGCATTTGGAACGGTTCCATCACTTGGCAATTATGAGCAAAGCTTCTAGCACATACTTGATGAAAATCTTTTTTGTGGCTATAGACTTTCATCACTCCTGAATAAATGTGTAGGCATGGTATCATTGGGTCATAGGGTAGGTGTAATTTTGACTATAAAACATAAACCTGTCAACAGTCTCAACAGTCTTCCACAGAGGTTTTTTTTTCACTTAACATTTGACACAACGTCAGCCTATGGGAGTTCTGGCTATTTTACATTCTTTCCCAAACAGAGGACATTCAGTCTTTAAACTTTTTAGCAATCCTATTGTGTGCAATGGTTTGTTTATCTTCTTATGAAGTATCTATTGAAAATTTTAAATCTAGTTGTTTATATATAATGGAATTTTGAGAGTTCCTTATCCTGGTTACAAACTCCTCATCAGCTATAGTCTACTAATACTTTCTTCCAGGACATAGCTTGATTTCTAATTTTCTTAAGAATGCCCTTTAAAGAGAATTTCTAAATTTTAAAGTTCAATGTATGAATCTTTTTTAATGGATTGAGCTTTTCATGTTCTGGATATTTTTTTTTGGTTTCCATAAATCATGCAGATTTTTTCTTTTTATATTTTAATTAAAATGTTATTATAAAGAATTTTCAAATAAGAAGCATCACACAGTAAAATTGACCGGACCTAAAGTCTACATATCTTAATGGACTTCCATACACTTAGAATAGCCATTCTGAAGTTGTGGAGTCACAGTGGAGTTTACACTTTCACTATCAAATATATTGTATGCCACCAAAATTACATATTTTTTTCTGACATCCAAAAATAAAAATTCTATGACAGAGCTCACGCTAGAGGAACAACTAGCTGATGCCCTCTTTCACAACGTATGCGTCCTTTTCCTGTATCCAGCCCTTCCTCATCACCTAATGTTTACCCTCCTTGTTCTTTCTATGTTATACCGTGGCCACATGTACTTTTGTTTAGATATATGCATACACACGTATATAGATACACGCTCATACATATGTATATATAACAGGCTAGTATCTTCATATGGGAGAGAATATACTTGTAGAAAGTTTGTAGTTTTACATTTTCATTTTCGTCATGGTTTGAATCCATTGTATTGGTCAGAGAAACAACTGGTAGAATCTATTAATTCTATATTAATTAGAGTGGCTTGCAAGTTATGGTCAACTATTCTAACAAGGGCTTCCCCTGATGGAAACCCCAAGAATCTGGTAGTTATTTGGTCCATGAGGCTGGGTGTCTCAGCTGGTCTTCAGTATGCACTGGAATCTGGCTCTAATGCCTGTGAAGGAGTGGACTTGCCAGCTAAAGTGAGTGCAAGCAAGAGGGAAAGCTTCTTCTTCTGTGTCTTTTAGTATAGGCTGCCACCAGAAGCTGTGGCCCAGATTTAAGGTAGTTCTTACCACCTTAAATGATCGATCATTTTACCTCAAATGATTCAGTAAAGAAAGATCCTTCCCAGGCGTCTCTAGAATCTTGGGTTTTAGTTCTGGAAGTTGACAACAGGAATAGCCATCACACTTACATTTTGTCAATTTATGGTGAGAACAAGCTGTTTGCACAAGTTTATTTTCCACACAGCTTTCCTGTTTTGTGATGGCTGAGACTCTTCACCGTTCCTGGTAGGCCTCATTTGTGACTGGTCCACAGGAATGCTTATGTATTCTGGAACAAGTTCTTGATTCCAGGCATTGTCCTCGCAGCTCGGTGTCTTGTCCTTTAAGAACCTTTGTGGTACCATTTGATGAACAGAATTTCTTAATTTCAAGGAATTAGAAATTATGCTTTATTTCCTTTTGATTGTATTCAAGCCTCTTAGGATTTGCTAAATTCCCAGAACCTGTAGGTCAGGTTTTCCCTCAAAAGTTAATAATGTTTAGACACTGTTTAGACAATGTCTCTCTCTGCTTGCCCAAGGCTGGCCTTGAACTCATAATCCTGCCTTGTCCTCCCATGTGCCGGGGCTATGTGAACATGTCACACGTGTGTGTCACACACACTAGTACTTTTTCCTTTAAAGTTCTATCCTTTCTCCCTTTGTCTTCTGGAATTCTAAATATGTGTTAACATGTTCAATACTGTCTTTTGGGCTATTTAAAAATGTGCCTTTCTTGTTTCCTTCTAAACACTATCATTATCATTATTAGTATATATATTAGCATATATAGTGTATGTGTGTTTATATATGTGCACATGTATGAAGGACAGAGGTAGATCTTTTCTACTGCTCTTTACCTTATACTTTTGGAATTGTCTCTCACTGAACCTGGAGTTCATCAACTGTCTAGACTGGCTGGCCAGTGAGCTTCAGGGATCTACCTGTCTCTACCCTCTAGCACTACAGTAACAGATATGTCCTATCATGCCTGGGCTAGCATCTCCAGGTCATTGTTGAAAAAGTGGCTATAGAAGAATCTCTTATCTACTTCATCCACATATGGTTGCTGTGGAATCAGTAAGGGTCGTTGTGATTGTTAGTCTTGTTTGTCAGCTTGCCTGGATCTGGAATCGACTAAATTACATGCTACCTGGAACACACTGTTGAGGGATTTTTGGTCAGGCTACTTGTAGTTGCAAGATTCTCCACCCGCAATGTGGGAACCACCTCCTGGTGGCAGCTCAGGCAAAAGGAAGTCAAAGAAAGAAGCTTTGCTTTTGCCTCTTGCCTTTGCTCTCCCTGACAAGTTCATGTGCACTGCTGCTGCTGCTGTTGCTGCTTTCCCTCACTGGTGTCAGAGCCCAGTTTTTTTGTCTTCCAACCGAGACTGAAGATCAGTGACTCAGTAGGAATCTACAGGCCTTCAATACCAATCTTACACAATGGAAGGACCTGGGAGGTACATGCTGCACTGAAGCTATAAACCATAAATTGGTGAGGGGACCATCAGCATAGTTGAAGAGCTCTGTCACTGATCTTCTCCTGCTGAGGCACCCATCATCCTGAATGGAGTAGCATCTCTAATGGGAGATAGATATCATCCATCTACTTAGACCCTATCATGTAAGCCAGTCAAGTAAGTTCCATTTTATTGGTTCTGTTTCTTTAAAGAGCCTAGAGTAATGCAGGCTTTGGTACTAGAAGTGGTTCTAGAGGAACAGAATTGTAATGATAAATTTCTCTAGTGGACTTGGTGGTATCTGCAGCTGGTTCCCCAATTCCATGAAACCTATGGTTACTGAAGACTCCTCTGGTCGCATAGCATTGGAAACTCAGTGTGGACTATTTAAAGGACTATGCAAGATCAATGCATGTAAGATTTGAACATTTGTGGTAAGGTAAAGAATATAATGATGCTGGCTTGTTGCTTCTAGCATCTCTGGAAACCAAAGATGAAAGGTTAGTGACACAATTACCCCGATCCAGATGTGCATAAACAGTCTAAAGGTTTCTAGGTATACCCTGGGGCATGGGCATCTCTAGTAGTTGTAGTGCTAACGCTACTAAAAATAAAACCCTCATCCTCACCATATGACCGTGTGACTTACAGCATAAATTTTAGTCCAAGCCACCACAAACGATGTGACCCCTTAGAGTGAGACAAGTGCTTAGAAAAGTGTAGGGTCCTGTAACATAGGATGGAGATGTGTGGTAGGACCCCAATAAAGACGGGTTCATTTTGCCTGAGGAAATAGTGTCCCCATTCCTAGCGGAGGAGACATTCCCACCTCTGCAGCACTGCCCTCTCTGCCCCTGCCTTAAGGGCGAAACTGTGCGTTGTTTGTGGAGCCAGGAGAGGTCTTTTCTGAGGAAGATGCTCAGCAAGGCAGTGCTGATGCCCCTCAGTGCCCATCTCTGCCTGCAGGCCTATAATGAGATCCAGTGCTAGGCAAGGCCCTAGAGATGAGGTAGAAAGTGTGGTCCACTAGGAGTTGTGCTACATCACTAAAGAACTTAATGAGTTTTCTAATTCATTGAAGCACAAGTCTGGGGAATATGTGTGGGAATGGATTTTAAGGATGTATGATAGTGGTGGAAAGAACGTAAGACTTTCGGATCAGTCTGAGTTTGTTGATATAGGACCATTGAGTAGCAAGTTTGGGTTTTATGTTGTAGCTCAGCCAGTGGGTTTGCTGTTTTAAACCCAATATTACATAATGGAAGGACCTGGGAGGTACATGCTGCACTGAAGCTATAAGCCATAAATTGGTGAGGGGACCACCAGCATAGTTGAAGAGCTCTGTCATTGATCTTCTCCTTGTGTCGAAACTATGGTGGAGGTGCAGCTGCTCATTTGTATGAATTAATGCAGAGGTTCTAATTGGATCCCAGAGTATCAGGGGCCAAGTGGCATCACTGAATCATCAAAGGCAAGGTGAGTGTACTTATAGTAATGGACAGCATAGTCAAAGTCGTGTTTATGATGGTCTGACTTGTGTAGACCTTCAGCCCTGGTTATCAATCCTGGTGCTCCCAGTAATAAAAAGATAAGAAGTCTACTAAGGGCTTGCCTGATATGCATAAGCATAAAACTTCCAGGACAAATTTATGAAAGGCTGTTTTGAAATGTAGCAACACAGACTCAAGGCTCATCAGTCAATTTCTAGTTTATAAATACAGAACCTACCAAATGAAGGGAAGGCCAAGGCCAAGTCCTCTTCAGGAAGGGCCATGTTACAACACTGAAAAGTTTTACTATGAATCTTTTTCCTCTCCTCCAGCTGCTAATATTTTGCCCATCCTTATCAAAGGGAACCTATGTTCTTCTATCAGGGTAAATTATTGGGACAAGGAAATAATCAGACATTCAAGGGGCTACTAGAAACTAATTCTGATTTGCCATGGATTCCAAGAGACAACCCCTCCCCTTGCCAAAACACTGTAGTCCTCCAATTAAAGCAACAACATAATGGTCCAAGGAGTTTTAACTAAAGTCTGACTCACAGTGGGTCTACAGACTCATCCTTTGGTCATTTCCTTTGACCCAGAATGTACAATTGGACACAATCTTCATGTGGGTTCCCTGATAGGTGGATTGAGGAGGAAAATGGAAGCCCCTAGAGAAGCTTCTAACAGGGAAATAGTTAACCTAAAACAGTATTGCCTCCCCAGGGGGATTAGAGAAATTGGCATCACCATCAAGGACTTGAAAGATGCAGGGTTGGTGGTTCCCATCATTTCTTCCCTTTAACTGTCCTATGTGGTCTGTGCAGAAGACAGATGGTTGATGGAGAATGACAGTTGATTATCACAAGCCTAATCAAGGGATGACTCTAATTGCAACTCCAACATTATGTGGTTTCCTTACTTGAGCAGATCAACACTTCTCCAAGTATGTAGATATTGATCTTGGGAATGCTTCTCTCTTAATTTTTGCCCATAAGGGCTATGAGAACAAGTTGCTTTTAGTTGACATGGTCATCAGTACACCTTTACTGGACTACCTCAAGGGCACAATAATTATCTAGACAGTGTCATAACTTAGCTGGCAAGGGATCTTGATTGTCACTTCCACATAGTATCATGCTGGTATATTATGTTGATGACTGTTTGCTGATTGGATCAAGTAGGAAAGAGATCACAACCATTTTGGACATGTTGGTATAGCACATGCGCATCAGAGATGGGAAATACATTGAACTAAAATTCAAAGGACTCTTACCTTAGTAAAATTTCTAGGAGTCCAGTGGTGTGAAGTTTGCAAAAGTATTACTTCTTTTCTCCTGAACCTCACCTACCTGCTTTGCTGGTCTACTTACTTCTCTAGCAGGTTTGGTAGGCAGGTTCCGGACAATACTTTCTAGAGTTGAAGCCTAGGAAAATGGGGTGAGTTGGGAAGACGGTTGGAGGAGATCTGTGTGATGGCTCTGTTCAGGCCTGATGTTCTCACAGTTATAGCTTCTTCCCTGTCCTTTCCCAGGTTTGGATGTCTGGACTTAGCCTGTGTTCATACTGGTGTTCTGTGTGGCATCACTTTTACAGCTCACTTCAGCAAGCACCTTTTCAGAGCCCACCACCCTCAGCTGTGGGTCTTCTCTCCCTTTGGTAGGAGATTGGTGATCTGCTGGAGATGGGGGCAGGGAGGCAGTGATGACTACAGCAGATGGTTTGCTGCAGAGATGGTGGGTAAGATAAGGCGGGAGGAGGGTGCCTTTGGAAGAGAGAAGGGAGAGGTAAAGTCTGTGGTCAGCCTACCTGCTTCTCTGGCTGATGTGGCCTACAGGTTCCCCGGGAATTACGAGTATGGTGGAAGATAAATTGTTGTATCTAGGCTTTCCCACCATTAAGAACAAAGTACAACACTTGGTTGCTCAACTTGAATTTAGGAGGCAGCACATTCTTCACTTGGGTGTGTTACTCCAGCCCACATACCAAACAAAGTAGGAAAATGCTAATTTTGAGTGGGGCCCAGAATGGAAGAAGGCTCTTCAACAGGTCCAGGCTGCAGCGCAGGCTGCTCTACTACTTGTTCCATATGGTCCAGCACATAGAATGTCAGTGGCAGATAGGGGATGCTGTCTGGAGCCTTTGGCAGGACCTTGTAGATGAATCATAGAAACCCCTTGCGACTTCAGAGCAAGGCCCTTCTTTGCTCGTAGACAGCTATTTTCACTTGGGAGACAGTTATTGACACACTATTGAGTCCTAGTGGAAACTGAAGGTTTGACAATGTACCAACCAGTTATCACGTGACCCTATCTGCTCGTCATTAGCTATTTGGTCCACGAAACTATAAATGTGGATTACACAGCAGCAATCCGTCATCAAATGGGAGTCGTGGATACATGACTGCGCTCAAGAAGGTCTTGAAGATGCAAGTTAAATGGAGTTACCAGAATGCCTATGGTTTCAATTCTTTACATCCCAGTGCACACGCATCAACTCATTGCTTTCTGTTCTTGGCTGTGGATGTGTTGTAACTAGCTGTTTCAAGTTCCGGCTGCCTCAATTTCCCCATATTGATGGGCCATTAAGGTGGGTTTTTTTGTTTTTTGTTTTTTTGTTTTTCGAGACAGGGTTTCTCTGTATTGTTTTGGAGGCTGTCCTGGAACTCGCTCTGTAGACCAGGCTGGCCTCGAACTCACAGAAATCTTCCTGCCTCTACCTCCCAAGTGCTGGGATTAAAGGCATGCACCACCAGCACCCAGGTTGTTTTTGTCAGAATGGTTTATTGTAGCATCAGGGAAAGAAGCTAAAGCACTGTGTTCTCTGAAGGTATGCATAGCAATGACTTGGTTCCATAGTGACAATGCTCACTTTTTTAAAACGTATTTTTGCCATCATGCATCACCTTGACCAGACATTAAACCAAGAAGCCACTTGATCTTGAACATGAACCTTCCAAACTGCGAGTTATAAGTCTTTTATGTTCATACATCTGTTTGACTCAGGTTTTTCATTATGGTAAAGCAAAACTGATTGATGCAACTACAATTTTAAATAAACTATCATACTAAGCAAATTGCTCATATTTCTTGGCACCGAAAGGATTTCAGAAATTATGAATTGTCATTAATTTTATCAAGTACCTTTTACTTCATCTATTGAAATGTTGAATGATGTTTTATTTAATGTATTAATGTGTTGAATTACACTAATTAATTTTCTAACATTTGATCAACATTGTAGTCTTGGAATACATCCAATTTGGTAAGATTTATTGTCCTCTTTTTAATATATTACTAGATTCATGTAGGTAGTGTTTTTGATTAGGATTTTTTTTCCTAGTAGTGGGGAGGAATTAACTTTTATTAAAGATCTAAAAAGAGCTTGGAATACTGTGTGTGCTAATTAATTTCATCCCACAGTCTCTATTCTTTGCGGATGATGTTTTTGGTTTATTTCATGTTAATCAGCACACAAACCAACAGGTCTCACACCGTATGTTCACACATGGCTGGTTTGGGTTGACGAGAAACTTGACTGCCTGCGTCCAGTTCTGCTTGTGTCTTTCCATCCTTACTATTGTCCTCCCCAGTTCATATCATAGGTGTTCTCTTTCCTTCCCCGTCAGCCTTTCTTAAAGCCTTCTGTTTAGTTTTTTAAATCTATGTCTAGGACTGAGGTAGGAATATAGAATTGTTTGTAGTACCCTTGCTGAGTAATGTCTATGCTCAATTCATGTGGTGAGTGAGGAAGAGAGAGGGTGTAATTGGAACGACTTCCTCCTCGCATCATTGGAAGTCTGCTTGTAAAGTCATCTGGTTTGGAGATTGCACTGGAGGAAGATTTTGATTTCTGTTTCAGTCCATGCAATGGTCAGAAGATGCAGAACCTTCCTTGTCCCCCAGTAAGCTTTAGGATTTGTTTGTACTCATTATTAGGCTGCGTCCTTTGATTTTCAAGTGCATCTTTGTTTTCTGCTGCCAGGCCAGCCTTGGACTCCCCAGCTTGTCTCCTTTGCTGTCTGGCTTCGTGGTGGGCTCTCTGGTGGATGACCTTAGAAAGAGATGAAAAGCAACAAGGGGATACTCACGGGGAACATTGTACCCAGGAGACAGCAATTAGTCCTCCGGATTCTCTCCTAGATCCAGCCTCCCACTACCTCTTCTGAGGTCTGAGTCCCAGCTTTCCCTCTCTTATGATTGTGCCCTCAGTGACATGGACTCAGATTCTTAGGACTCCGACTCTAAGCTTTTCAGTTGGAGAAAGTCAACTGTTCCCTTGCCTTCCAGCCCTAACTGTGTCTGGTCACTGCCTCAATGACAGCTGGCTGCTTTCCTTGTACTCTGACAGTCACACTAGTGCTTTTCTGTTGTTGTATCCACTGCAGTACTTTTTCTGCATTGAATACTGAATACTCGCTAATGGAAATGGTCACAGGAAAAAGACCCTTCCAATGTCTGGGCTGGGTTTAGTTTTTTGTTGTTGTTGTCATTTCCTAGAATTAACTAAAACAGAACTCCTTGCTGATGTCAATGGGTTTGTACTATTGGTTCTGCACACTAATCCAATGTACACAGTATGACTAGGATACCCTGTCACCTATGGTTGCTGGTAGTAAAGTACTTAGTATATGAATGCCCGAGGACCAAGTAGATACTGTGATTGAATAATGTGGCAATAATTATAATAACACCTGCAAGCACAGTGGAGACGAATGGCTGCTTCCATTTACACTGGAGAATTTATTGGACAATGGCAAACTCAAATTCAACCAGACACTGCATTTCTGTAGCGATCCCTGAAGATGCTCTTTCGGTTGTACGGGGCTTATCTTGATGAAAATTAAACCTGGAATTTGTCTGTGTGGATTGCAGGATCATAACATAATTTGAAGTTGACAGCCATACTGTCTATATCTCGGCCTTTGAAACTAAGATTTTTGAACTCCTTAGTCTCTCAAAGCTTCCCTTATTATTAGAAGCAGCCTTATCTTCTGCAGCTGATGAGATGGTTTTGTTTTTTTGAAGCAATAATAACCGTATTGGGCAGATGCCTTGCAAAAGGATGTCAATTTCCTCAAGCTTTTATCTGATTTAGGAAACCTCTCACATTCCAAAATGAATGCAAGATATTGCTCATTTGCATCAGCCTACATCTGGTGGAACGCATGTGGGGATGAATTCTGCGGGTATAAAAACGAGGAGGACAGGATGTAAAACAGATCAACTTCAGTTGATTTGGTCCATGTACCACCAGAGATGATGTTCCTGATGTTGGAGGTGGTTCTGCAAATGCTTGTTTTTGATTGACACTTTGACTCCACAGTGGCTATCTACTGAGGCTAAGTCACAATAAAGAAATACTGGCTGCAAAGGATTGATGAGATAGGAGTGTTGGGATAGATAACGACCAGCAAATTGTACATTCTTCCCCACACACGCCAACCCCATGCTCACTATAGACTCGAGGAAGCCCTGGAAGCCATTCCTTTTATTCGGGGGAATATAAGGAGCCCCATTAGGGATGGAAGTGGCAGCTTCCTTGGAGTGTTTCAGTAGCTTTCTGTGTGCACATGAGGGCATGCAGCTACTGGATATGCTGCCCTCAGCGCCTCACGAGGGGCTGAGGAGTGGTGGCCAAGTATCAAAAACCAGGCAGAGATAATTATGGAAATGGGCAACAGGGATAAAAGAATGGGAGAAATTTAAAAACAAAGAAAATCAAAACCAGAAATGACAAAGAGGGGGAAAAAAGGAAAAATAGTAGCGATAAGTGACTAGCACTTACCTTAGCACAGAGGCGGTTCTGCAAGCAAAGACAGAGAAGACGGGTGGGCAAACGAACATCCCGCCATTCTGTCCCCACCATCCCAGGATCGCTTCTTTCCGCTCTCACCATCGCTTTCCTAGTTTTTGACATCAGCATTTAGACATGAACCTAAGTTTAAACTTTGGTTCTGCATATAAGAGTAAACATGTAGTGTTTGTCTGTCAGAGTCTGGCTTATCCCACTTAACATACAAATTTCCAGGTTAGGGTTGCATTTTTGGGAGGGGCAAGTTTTCCGTCTGTCTTGGAGCAAAGTGCAATATGGTAACTGCATTCTGTTTCTAGCAGTGAGATGTAAGTGGATGTATGGAGTGAGCCTTCTGGACAGGTGATGGTCCCTCCCCCTCCTCTTTCCCCTTTTTTTGGCAGGCACGCATGTGTGGGGGTACATGTGTATGTGTGGGTGCACCAGAGACTGACATCAGGTGTCTTCCTTGATCACTCTTCACATTATACTTTGAGGCAGGGTCTCTCACTTGAACCCAGAGCTTGATGACTTGATTCTGGGAGATTCCTTGTCTCTGTCTCCCAAGTGCTGGGATCACAGGTCACCATACCTATCTGGCATATATGTGGGTGCTGGGATCTAAGCTCAGGTCCTAATACTTAGCCCATGGACTCATTTCCCCAGATCCTTGGTCAGGCTCCTTGGGAGAACCTGACGTGTCTTGGAGGGCCCCTGCCAATCTCCCCACTTTTTCATCTCATGGTCTATAACACAGACTCAGTGGTTACAACTCTACAGCCATCTTAGACTGAGCCTTTATTGACTAGAGCAGTAAAATGCAAAGAATGAACCTTCCATTTTGTTGGCCATGGTATGGCAGCTGAGCATTTCTTGAGATGACAGAGTTACATAGGTCCAGTAAGGAAAAGATAGGCAGCTATACAGAAGACACTTGGCAAACCGTGTGAGATCATCCACTGTAGCTCAGACCTCGTAAAACATGCCTAATGGAATAATATTTTTGAGAATGTCAGATGTGTCCCTTGGGATATGTGGGAAGTTGGGGAGATTCTACAGTGGGAAAATAAGAGCTAGAAAACCAAGAAAAAGTTCCTCATACATCATAAGTCAGGCACTTGAGCCCATGTCCTCCATGTTTGACCTAAGCTCATGCTTTACCCATAGGAAATATTAGGGATGCATGTGGATGCAAAGAATAGTGAGAAATGAGATGCCACCGTCAGCCCCCATGTGATCTAACTGAATGCCAGAGACAGAAAGCTTCCCCAGAAAGCCTAGAAGCTTTGTGATTGTTTTCTTTTAGGTGTAGCGTCTCAGAATGCCCGTGCTCAAGTAGCTTTCCCCCTAATTTTCCACCAATGTCTTTGGCCTTGACAGAGTCACTTCCCTTAAACTCCCTGACGTTCTAAGACTTGCCTCTATGCTATCAAAATCAGCATGGAGCTGTTGCCTTGCCAATTATCATGTTAAACACAGGAGTGTGTGTGGCTGGGGTAATAGTTTAGTTGGTAAACACTTTCCGTGCAAGCATGAGGACCTGAGTTTGAGTCCCAGGATTGAAGGAAAAAAGTTAGACTTGGTGGTGTGCATTTGTAGTCCCAACTCTGGGCTAAGGGAGGCAGGCAGAGCCCTGGGGATCACTGGCTGGCCAGCTCAGTCAACTCTGGGTCTCAAAACACAAGGTAAATGGCTCCTGAGGACCCGAATGCACACATGCACACAGCTGGTGAGGCAGAATGAGTCAAAGGAACTAAAAAGACCACTGTGAAAGTGGGCGGCTGGCTCCAGAGGCCTCTGTTCCTACTGTTTACCTTTTGTGCGGCAAGGCCCGCTTGCTTCCATTTCAGCTTGCTCTAGTCAGGTTATGCGATTTTTATGTCTTAGAGGGGACCCTTGCCAGTTCTCTGTTGTTGCTATCTTCTTGGTTGACAGAAAATCTGAAGGAATCAGGCCCAGAGGGCTACCCAGAAGCTGCTGGCAAATTGCCTTGCATTCATCTTTATTCTTTCTGTATTCCTGCTTTTACTCACAGGGCGGCTGTGGACTCCTCTGTCCACCCTGAGCCCTGGTGTTTCTAATGTCCTCCATGCCCTTCGCTATAGTGTGGATCCTCCTTTGATGTGAAACACGCCTGACCTATTTACTTCCTTGTCAATGAGTAATGTAAGCCCTCGCAGGGCCAGCCTTTTATCTGCCTCGTGCATGGCCATTTCCCTGAGTGCCAAGGACAAAGCCTGACACACCGTAGACACGCGATATCCATTTGATTACTGAATAAATGAACACCCTTCAGTTTGCAGTGTCTATTAGCAAAACAGACTAATAAGGGCATCTGTGTTTAGCATAGGGATGAGTCTAACTTTTATCCTCAGGTCTTGCAAAGGGCTTTCTGGATATTTCTCTACCTCAATTTTATACTCAGCTTTCTTCTTTTTTTCCCCTTTGTCTCCTTCCCCTCCCTCCCTCCCTCCCTCCCTCCATCCTTCCCCTCCCCCTCCCTCCCTCCTTCCCTCTCTCTCTCTCTTTCTTTTTGACAGGCCTCATGTAGCCCAGGCTGACTGTGAACTCTCTATACAGCTGAGCGTGTCTTTGAACTTTTGATCCTTTCTCCAGCTCCCAGATGCTGTAACTGCAGGCATGCACCACCACACCCAGTTTGTGTGGTGCCAGGGATCAATCCCAGGGCCTCATGCATGCTAGACAATCCCTCTACCAAGTGAACTCTAGCCCCAGCCAGGGCCTCATGCATGCTAGACAATCCCTCTACCAAGTGAACCCTATCCCCAGTAGCCCGCCCTGTGTTAGTACTTGATACTTTGTCATACGCTTGTCCGTGAGGACTCAGGAGGGAAGTTATTTATAAGTTCTATTGAGCAATGCCAGTGAGCGAACAGGGCCATGAGAAGAGCAGTGCACCCAGGGCCGAAACTGGGCTTCCTGTTTCGAAGGTGGAGAGAGTTGCTTGTGAACCGCGAGCGCCTGACTTCGTTGGCATCGGCGTTGACACTCACAGATTTGTGAGCCATTTCGAAGGTCTCTGATGTGTTCTAGTTTCATAACTTTTGGGGAGTATGGATCTGACTTGCCCTGACTCTTGGTCGCTTGTCTTTGGCTAAACAAGTAATAGGAAGCAATTAATAGGGAGGAAAAAAAAGGAGTTAGGTTGGAGAGGAGTGTGAGGCAGGATTCAACTGAAAGGCCTGGGAGGCAAGGCATGGAGGTTTCTAGACCCTGCAGGAGTCTGCTGCATGAGAAGTGGGCATTGATCTCAGGCCACGCCTTCTTCAGTGGATGGCAGTGACATTTTATGAGGGAGAGCACCGAGATAAAGAGACATAACTGCTTTTTATTGCTTGAAGGAAGCTCACTAGTTAGCTATGAGACAAGCTTCTTCTCACAATGGACACCAAATGCTTGTGTAGGGTGAGTTCACTAGACCCAGAGATGTACTTTGTTGAGTAATTTCAGTAAGTCTTCATTTCTTTTGTGGCACTGGGAACCAAACCCAGTAACCCTGGCATACCAGGCAAGCATACAAACCACTGTGCTACATGCCCGATGCCTGAAAAATTGTTTTTATTTCTGTTCTTTCAGGAACCATAGAATTTGCATTGCAAATAGAGAAAGGGGTGTAATGAACACAGTCTTATAAATGTGGACCAGCACGGTAGCAGTATGCAGAGCAGGAAGGCGGCAAGAGGAAATTCCCAGACAAGGGACTCACTTGGGAGGGGTGACAAGGAAGCATGCCTGGTTGTGTGTGTCGGGGGCGGGGCTTAAAATGGCAGCGAGCACTCACTTCTAGCATCTGAGAAAAACAAACAAACAAACATAAAGCCCTATAATGGACCATTTCACTAATGAGATATGCGTATATGTAAATTAAAGGTAAAATAAAACAAACATCCATGAACTCTCTGTTTAAGGATCAGATTTGCTATAGTTGCTAGAATTTGGATGTTGACTGTCCATCAGTGGTCCATGTGTTGAAGAATAGGTCCCTGGGTGGCACTTACTGGTAAGTGGTGGCCCTTTGGGAGAGGAGACCTAACAGGAGGTCTTCAGGTCACTGGACACATCACTGAAGGGGACTCCACTATTGTCTTTCTCTTTGACTTTGGCTTATGCAGTGATCAGCTTGTCCCACCACATGTGCCCCACTGTGGTCATCTGACCCCACCTAAAATGATGGGCCCACCTTACCACAGACTAGAAAGTTCCAAACTGTAAGCCCATTCTTGTATGTGTGTTACACTATGTATTTTGTTATGGGATAGAAGGCCAGCACATCCTTAATTTAGGACAACCACCATGGAGATAGATTCGGGAGCTGATACAGATTTCCAAATGTGACATAAGGAGGACCATGTCAAGGGTACCTGCCTTTGCACCTACACCTAGAACTCTTGCATCTGCAGAATCACAGGGAGGCAACTTGAAAAGGAACTTCGGGACTTTGAGTCAGGGGGACCATGAGAGGGTAGTGTCATTGTCAGATGCCAGGAAGATTAAGATTGTTTGGGGTGAGGGCATGGGGACAGTGGGGTGTGATGGTGGTGATTAATTTGGTTTAGGAAGTCTTCAAGGGACGTGGGATGCCTCGTCTCTAAGGAAAGATACAGCAAGGCTGCACATGCACATGAGCTGTTGGCCTAAACCCCGGAGAGAAAGCACAGTTCACCTCTCCCCGGAGTCCTACCCCCAAGAGCTATGGGCTTCACCATGGATTTTAGGGAGATGCAGATAGAGAAAGTCTCCTGAAAGGAAACTGTTTAGTTAAACCCATCCACAGTGTACAGTCATGCAGATCTAGGATTATGGTGTAATCCCCACCCAAAATTTCTATGACTTAGCAATTTGCATAATGACACAGAACAGATAAGCAATCATTATGACAAAGACAACATTGATGTCTGCACAAAGTCTGTCATAGTACAATTTCCTACTCTGACTAACTAGGAAAGTGGATCTCCCTAGGACAAGGTATCCCAAGGTTTACAAGAGGTAGGTAATTCCATCAGTTCGGGACTCACACAGCCCATACTGGATAGTCACCACTGAGCATACGAGCTAATTTTATAACACAAGGATTAAAAAACCCAGGCAGCTTATTTGTATGACTAACAGAACCACAGATGGCAGGGCATGGGAGGAAACCAGACATAAGGCCAAAATTCCAAAATCATAATGTGTAATGAAAGACAGTAGTTTTTATTGCTATTTATTAATGGATTGTAGGTGATCCTCTGAGTCTGAGGTCTAACTTCATAAGTAAAAAGCTATGTAATCTTTAAAAAGTGACCTTACTTATTTTTCCAGCTTCACTAATATAAAAATCAACAAATGAAAGTTGTATATATTTCTGGAATACAATGTGATGTTTATATATGTATCTACTGCAAAATGATTACTACAATTGAGCTAATTAGCATGCTTATCACTTTATACATTTCTTATCCTCCTGGAACACTTTCAAACAGGATATGTTATTATCAACTATTGTCACTATGCTATGACACAACTTTCTAGACATTATCCCATTTAACTGAAACTTTGTATCTTTTGACCAACTTATTTCCTACTGCTTGCTATCTCCAATTGGTGGAAACCACCATTCAAGAAAGGACTCTGTATGGAGTTTCCTCTGTTTGGTGGGAGTGTTTGGTCATCATGAGTATATAACATATATGAAATGGTCCTGTAAATTGTGGCAAATAAGAGAAAAGTATGTTAAAACAGAATAATAAAAGCTCTGGGAGTTAATGATCATTTAGAACCTATGTGTGCAAGACCAAGGTTCCATTCATTGATTCGCCCACTCACTACAGATACCTATGGACTCCAGGAGTTATTGTTATACTTGCCTCATTTTATAGATGAACAAATTAAACCTTAGTTATTTTTAAGTAACTCACAAGAAAAGTATTAAACAATGAACCCAAAGTACATGGGACTTACAAAGTCTTGCTGTCTACATGAAGTGTGCCCCAAATTAGAGGTGCCTTTGTATGGTCACTGAGATAGAGGACCTCGGTCTCCTAAACTTGATTTCTAGTATATGCAGTCAGGTACTGGATCTATGTATTGATTTACTCTAAGACAGCTTATAGGAGACTGATAGATACATTAAAGATATTTAATTTGTTAATTTGTAATGAGAACAATATCTGATAAGTGGACTGTTAGTAGGCCATAGAGGGTCTCTTGCAAGAGTGCCAAAATATAATCATTTTCTGGGTGAGGATGAAACCAGAACATTCCAATTGATAATAACAGGAACAATTACAACAATAATGGCCTGTTAGTTACTTTTCTTACTGTTATGAAAAAGTACCCGACGAAAGCAACTTAAGCAAGGAGAGTTTATTTTGGTCTCTACTTGAGGATATGGTCCATCATAGCGGGGAAGGCAGCTGGTCATGTGGCTTTTGCAGAGATGAATGCTAATATTCAGCTAGCTTTCTTCTTTTTGTTTAGTCTACAAATCCAGTCCATGTAATGGTGTGATCTGCACTCAAGATGGATTTTCTCTCCTCAGCTAAACCATTCTAGAAACATTCATACATATACTCAGGTGTGTTTTGGTGGGGAATTCAATCAAGTTGACTTGAAAGCAGCCATTACAAGCTCACCCCTTGTTGACTTGACATCCAAACTCATGACTTCAAATCACAGCTTTCCACCCCTGACACCCAAATTCTCATGTTCATCTCAAAATGCTCAGTAGTCCCAACACTATTCAAAAGTATCTTTTCTGGGACTCAGACAGTTTCTTTCCTGGGATCACATATAAGATGGAAAATACAAGATTACAAACTTCCAGCATGCAATAGCAAAATGTAATCATCTACAGTCTAAAAGGAAAGAGTAGGAAAGATCAGATCAAAGCAAGGCTGAAACCCAGAATGGCAAACACCAAATCCTGTAGCTCCTCGCCTGTTATCTGGAGCTCATGATGGAATAATCTAGATTCCAGGGACCTTGGACAGCTTTTTCTTTCCAGCTCTGCCACCTGCACCACACACAGCATCTCCCTTGGGCTCACGCTACTCAGTGCCACAGCTCTCCTCGGTGGATAGCACCACACATGTGCACAACTCTTAAATGAGTTCTGGCCCCGTGCCAGGCACTGTTGAGAATGGTGGGCTCACTGAAGCCCAGTCCCTCCCTTCGAAGAGGTTACAGCTAGTTGAGGAGGCAAGCAAGACAAGAAGGTGCAGGGTTCTAGGGTGATGGCTGTCATAGGGACAGAAAAGAGTGTTTGCCGTACACTGGTGGCTTAGAACTGGGTCTGGAAGAAGAAGAGGCCACGTTGTGAAGAGGTTAGAAGGTGACTGTGAGAGTCGGGGGAGGCAAACCCAGTAGGTGCCTTGTGTGTAAGTAAACTTGTGTTTAGGGCCTTAGAATTAGGGAAGACTCATTGTTCTGGGATGTCCCGTCTGAATATGGTAGAAACGGAATATGGGTAAGAAAGTGTATCTTAGTCACTTGGTCTTGTTATAGTTTGAACAAGTGCCCGCCCCCCTCCACAGGCCTGTGTGTTAAAGGGTTGGTTGCCAGGGTGGAACTATTTAAGGGTGATGGAATTTTCAGAGGCAGTCTGCTGAAAATTCTTTATGTCATTGGGGACACACCCTCGAAAGGGACCATGTACCCATTTTCATTTTCTTTAGCATCCTGCCGATGAGGCAAGCAGCTTTGTTCCACCATGTATATCCACCAGGATGGCTGTTCTCACAGGTTCAAAGCAATGAGGATAACCAATCATAGACAAGAGGCTCCAAAATTCTGAGCCAAACAAACCCTTTCTTTAAATATTTGCTTTTATTGTTTTTAGTATGTGTATATGTGCATCTCTCTATGTATATGAGTGTATGAGTGCAGTACCTGTGGAAACCAGAAGGGGGCATCGGATCCTTTGATACTGAAGTTACTGGCAGTTGTGGGTACTGAGATTCAAACTCTAGTCCTCTGGAAGAGTAGAAGTACTCTTAACCACTGAGCCATCTCTCCAGCCCCAAACCTTTCCTTTATAAGTTAACTGTCTCTGGCATTTGTTAGATTGATGAAAAGTGATCAGCACTCATGCCAAACATTTATAGGGATAGGTAGGAAGGGATCACACAGAGAATAAGTTCCAGCCCTTGCCCTCCAAGGAGGACTGAGAACAAATGCAGACTTTGGTGAATAGGTCATATATCGTCATATATCGCTAAATTTTTATTAAAACTTAGTTTAGGAATAGGGTATCTGACTCATAGTCAGTGCTCATCCAATATCCATTGATTATCCGTGTGAGTTCATATGCACACATCCATCATTTTCATATAATGCAGAAATGGGTAAGTGAAGGTGAATACAAAGGAAGCTCTGGTTGCATGACTAGGAAGGCGAGGGCTGAGATGGAGAGGCCCCGGGTGATGGCCTGGCTCAGGGCGGGCCCAGGGGAGGGGCCATCTGCAGGGTTCTTGGCTGCCTGCCCTTCATGTCTCCTTTCTCCATACCCTCCCTTCTTGTCCCGGTGGTCAGGGACTGAAAAGCAGCCAGAGCAGCACTGGAGGAGCTCTGCAGATGAGATTAAAAGCAAATCAAAGAAGAAAAATTGTGGCTCAGTTTATGTCTTCCTAATTAAAACCCCGCCAGTCTCCCTTCTTTTTCTTCCCAGCTAATGCTACACTAACGAGCTGAGTTTAGTGGCATTTATGTAGATAAAAGTCCCAATGATTGATCTCAATGGCTTGTTAAAATTAGTTTCAGTCCACCATATTGATTTAATTCCATTGCTTGAAAGTGCTAATTAATAATGATAATAAAAGTGTCTTGGCCCATTATTATCAGTGGGCAGGCGGGGCTGCGGCGGGTGGGTGGGTGGCGGGGGGGAGACTCTTTAGTTTTAGTGTCATTTACTCTGTCTCAGGGTGGCCTTTGAAAGCTGGGTGAGGGAACAAGAGACTGGGGGTGGGGGTAGATCCCTTTTTCTGATCCCAGAGCTCCTGGTGGCTGTATTTGGGGCTGCACCCCCGAGTGACAATGAACCAGCACATTGAATGCCAAGGGAGCTACAGAGGGCTGGGGTCTGAGCAGTTCTTTAAGTAGGTCAGCTCTGGGGGGGCGCGGTCAGGGTGGTACTGTTGAGTCACTGGTAAGTAGCAAAAGTCTGGACTGGGCTACAGTAGCTGAACTAGGAGCTCAGTCATGCAGGCCCTGTTCTGCCGGAGACTGAAGATGGGAGTGATCCCTGGCCGGAAGGGCAATGGCTCAAGATTCCAGTGCATGGGGAGGGAGAAGCACCTTAGAGAACTAGCAGAAGGAGCCCACCGAGTCCACGAGAGGAAGCAGAGCTTCTTCAAGATCACCTGGCTTCTTTAGCCCTAATGGTGTCTTCTCGCCTCAGAGAAAGCCTTGCATTCCCCGAGAGGTTTCTGACAGCCACTCTGGGGTGTTCAGCACGGAGGGAAGGGAAGTACCAGGGGAGAAAAGAGTGTCTAGAGGAAGAAGCCACAGCCCCAAGGTGGTTGCAAGTTCCCTATGCAGGAAACCCCGACACAGGATATGAGTGGCGAGATAGGGAAGCAAGGGTGTGGGCCAGCTCTTCCCAACCCCAAATCTTGAGGACTCTCCTACAGGCAGCTTGCTAGCCTACCTGCCCCGATGTCTGTCTGCTTCCCCCTCACACCCATGGGCGTACATACAAACCACAACAACCTGTCACACATTGCCCTAAGTTTTGTCAACACCATGTTGTTTGCCGCTGGAGGCCTGCAATTCTTCCTCTCATGAACCTAACAGTTGTGCGTGGAGCACAGACTCTGTTCTCAGAGAACAGGAAAGGGTGGTCCAGAAAGGGGCCAGGGTACGTGGTGGAGACAGTGGGACAAGAAATGCCCTTGTTAAAGACAGGCAGCCCTCTAGAGTCAAGGACCCCCAGAAAGAGCCTGGAGAGCTCACATGACAGTACTCACCAGGGCTGGTGGGGTGACCTTAACCCTTGACTCGGCAGGCTCTGAGCAGCCAGGAGTCTTTTTTATCAGCCCGGCCTCGAACTCACAGAGATCTGCCTGCCTCTGCCTCCCGAGTGCTGGGATTAAAGGCGTGCGCCACCACCGCCCTGCTCCAGGAGTCTTTTTTATGTTGCCATTTACTACTCTTTTTCTGGGCTGGTCTGCCAGGTACAATTCTGTCATGCGGCTGCTGACACGGGTACCCTGAACATCACAGTCTAAAATGAAATATCCAGAAGGAGTCATCTGATGTACATGGTTCTGGAGGACATTATGAAATATCCTCCCTACTCCCTCAAAAATACTTTTTATAATTCTTTATTTTATGCACATTGGTTTTTGTCTGCGTGTATGTCTGTGTGAGGCTGTCAGATCTAGGCTTTATAGACAGTTGTAGGCTGCCATGAGGATGCTGGGAATTGAACCCAGGTCCTCTGGAACAGTAGTCAGTGCTCTCAACTGCCAAGCTATCTCTCCAGCCCCCTCAAAATAATATGAACTGAAATTTCACACTATATAGTGCAAACTATATGTGATTTACTCTGCTGTTAACTCAGGCATAATTATATGCAATAATTATACTGTGTAGTTCTATATTAATTATAATCCATCCTCATTAAAGAATTAGCCAAACCATGTGTAACTGGAGTCGGGTGAAGGGATGATTTAAGATGATTTACTTTGTATTTTTCTTCTGTTGGAGTGTATATCTTTTCCTCCAGTGTTGTGTTAGTTAGCTTTCCATAGGTGTAACGAATGCCTTGGGTCAGTCAACTTTTAAAGAAGGATTGTCAGGGCTCATGGTTTTGGCGTTTCGGCTGTTGCTGTTCCTTTGAGTCTGTGGTGCATCCCAGTGGGAGTGAATGCGAGAGGACACCACTTCCATCATGGTTCTTAGGAAGCAGATGGAGAAACTGGAAGTGATGGGGGCCCCAGCATCACCTTCGAAGCCTTTCTCCCCAGCGACTTGACTTTTTCCTGCGTCTTCCAGCATCTCACGCTGCCAGTTGGGTACCCAACCTTCTGTATGTGGTCCTCAGGGCTGTCTATCCACACCATGGCTTGTGCTGTACTTGGTTAGGGTTGAGATTTTGTGTTCCTTGGATGACGATCCTCATTACTCCCTTATTTAATTCTTCCAAGTTTACTGGAAGTTTGCTGCTGGTGCTCTGCAGGAGGGGCGCTTGCTCCCATTTGATGGGCCAAGTGTAAACTGCCAGCTCTACTTAATATGGGCTTTCTGTTTGAATGTTCCTCTCTGCCTCCTCCCTGCCTGCTGCTCCCAGATTCATCATTTTGCCCCACAGTGTGAGAGGGTGAAACTATTTGAGCTCAAATCATTTGGGGGAAAGCGATTTCCAGATTGAGTCCAAGCTTAGAATAGATTGCCTTTGGTAAAAAATATGGGGATCCATATGCTTCCTTGTAACACTGTTAAGCGTACTCCCTGCTTCAGCTCAGGAATATTACTGTTAACCATTTCATACACATTTGCATGGGGTAATTGTGTACTTAGACTGGAACACGGGGCATGCTAGGGAGCTTGAAAGAACCCATTCATTTCAATGTTTGTAGGTAAAAGACATCACTTATGCTCCTTAGGGTCTAGAGTTCCCCCACAAAGTGTTGGAAAATACAACACGCAGCATTCTGTCACCCTGTACACCTTCCATTGAATGTCGTCATTTTGCGGTGTTTTCTGTGTGTGTGTGTGTGTGTGTGTGTGTGTGTGTGTGTGTGTGAAGTTTTTTTTCTCCTTTCGCCCTTTTTTTCTGTTTTATTTCCTGGCAGATGTTGACATTTGACTCTGAGGTCGTCTGTGTTGACTGGGAAGGAGAGTGAGCGGGAGGGACTGGGGGAGCATGTCCAAGTCAGACTGTGTGCTGGAGAGGGGCATGTGTTTCTCGTTGAGACTCCTGACGTTAGGAAATGCAGATCGTGCATGTCCCTTGTGCCATAACTTTGTGGTGGCTGGGTTGTTCAAGGGACTTGCAACTCCCAAATGTCATCTTGGACCAGGCTGTCATGGATTATCTAGTCTGATGGTCAGAGCACACAGCAAGACATTCCATTGAAGAGCTTGGCATGAAAACCTCAAGTCTCTGACCATTGCGGTATTGAGGACACACTGAGGGCAACAGTTATCCGGTGCTGGGAATGGAGGGCTGGCCACATTCAAGGCTAACCGGTGGGACTGTGGAACCATAGTCCTCAGTGGAGGGTCAGGGGAAGACATGAAAGGGGAAAGCGGGAGGGGTTGATTTCAAGATCGCATCCACTGTGACTCACTAATGTGGAAATTGTACTTGTTATTAGATGCTCTCGGGTACTTACTGGATGGGAAATCGGAGACTAAACATGAGGAGAGGAGTCTGGTAAATACCAACGGGGAGAAAGGGTGTGAGTCAAGACAGCCTGTGCTTTGTGGCCAGAACAGAAAGGATGGGGGACAGGCTAGCAACACAGCAAGGTCAACATAGGTTGATGGCACATAGTTACACATAGGTGGGCAAGGAGCCTTGGCAGTTGTATCCCATTGGCCTCAGCAGTGGGTAAAGCTGGAACCTTGGTGAATCAGAGAAGCAGGAGAGATAGTTTAGTCTGAGACCATATTTGGCTTTGGGTATTCACGCACTCCTCCTCACAATAATGCTCATGGGAGTCTGGTTTTTCACCTGCACAGTTTAGACACACACACCTCACCAAACAGTGCACCTCCCAACCCCAAGACCTTTTCCTTTAATAAGCTATGCACACTGTCATTTCTGAACAACAGGATAGATCTCTCTGACCCTGGTAACAATCGAATGAAGACGGACACTACTAAGTATATTCTCAGGGTATCCGGGATAAAGGATAGAAAGGTTCGCCAGGCTTACACTGGTCTTGGGTGCATGTACAATAAGGTAAAGTGTATCCTTTGAGTGAAATTTGGGGGAAATCCCCTATTTAACATCTTATTGTTTATTATCCATAATGGGTAGGGACATGAGTAGTAGGAACAATGATCATGTCTCCTAATCCATCAATTAAACACAGAGAACCACCCAAACTGCAGCCTGAGCAATCAGCCCCTACCTTATTTAGACTTGTGACCTGGGACCCTTGCTTACTGTGACTTGTGTAGATCTCTGTAGATCTTGATGACATACCTCTGTAACCTATGCTGTCTCTTTGTTCTAGCAAGAATTAACATGCTTCTTTTGAACACTGGTGTGAGCTCTTGTTTTCAGTGCTTTGGATAGAGGTCAAGAATCTGCAGACACCTGGCCCAGACTCCAGCCAGAGGTAACATTGGCACAGGAGGGGTAAGGACAGCAAGGCAGTTCAGCTGATCCTGACCCAGGAAAGGCCTCTGCCATACCTGCTCCCAGGTGTGGTTATATCAGGAGAAGAATCTAAACAAGGTTGACAAATCATGTAGGTAAGAGGGAAGAGAAATCCAGTGTCCAGCAACTGTGACTATGCCAACAAGCAGGCAGTGGCATCTAGGATAAACTTACCGTAAACAAATCTTACCAACTCTGACTTCAGTGACATTGTATTGGCAGGCTGTTAAGTTGGGCCTACCCACAGCTGAGAGTATTTATACCACAGCAAGTGACAAATGCTCCAAACCATGGGCTTCCTCCTTGGAGTTTCACACTGTTAAACATTTTCTAGCCCTTCACATTTTCTGGTAGCACTACAGAATGTTGGTTAGGCTTTACTCTGTGATACTATCAGGGGCATGGCATAAACCTGAGGCCCCCAGGAGTCTGTGCTTCAGGAGCTGGGGGAGGGAGACGCGGGCTCAAGGGAGGAGTAGGGCTGGCACCAGACCAGTCCTGCCCTGAATGTCACTGGAGGTGTGCTAATGAAGGCTGCTGAAGGAAGCTGTCAGCGGTCCCACTTTTAGCCCTTTGGCCCCTGGCCTCGCTCGGGTTGGGCACTTGTCACAAGATGATGGACAATGAAAATGGATACAGATCTGTTGAAAAACAAATCAGCACGGTGTCTGATGCACTTCAGCATTCCTGCCCTGGCACCCAGCAGTTCTGCACTGGGGACTTTTGGGAACACTGAAACCCGAGCACACTTCCACTTCTCATCAATGTGCAAGGTGAAAGCTAAGTGAACCGTCTTGTTTTTATCATTATTATTATTATTATCATCATTATTATTATAAAAAGATGAAGTTAATCAAATGCAAACAGGATAAAGAATTGGGAACATATCCTCTTAGTGGTTTATTATCAAGCAATCTAAAAGGATATGAAAGAATTTTATGAAAAATGTAGAAATACTTCCAGTAAGACTTTGAAACTATCATCTGGGCATGTGGTGCATGCTCTTAATACCAGTACTTGGGCGGCAGAGGCTAGGCCTACATAGTGAGACCCTGACATACTCCATACTCTCTCTCTCTATTCTCTCTCTCTCTCTCTCTCTCTCTCTCTCTCTCTCTCTCTCTCTCTCTCTCTCTCTCTCTCTCTCTCTCTTCACACACACACACCTCATGTCTCTATCTCTATCTCCCCCCCCACACACAAAGAGCCATACACAGCATTTTCTAAATGTGTGTTTGGTTTCCTCCCATGCAATCAGCACCAAAATTTCTGGAAAGTTCTGTGGTTTAACCTATGTACATCACCTGGAGTCCTTAATCCTCAACACCTATCACCATGCTTGTGTGTTAGTATCCTTTTTAAAGGCTTTATTTTCACTTTACACATGTGAGTGTTTCTGTCTGCTTTAGGTGAGTGTACCTCATGCATTCAGTGTCCAGGTCAGGAGGGGTTGTTAGATTCCCCCAAAATGGAGTTACTGGCAGCTGTGAGTTGCCACATGGGTGCTTGGAATTGAACACTGGTCCCCTGCAAGAGCAGCCAGTGCTCTTAACTGCTGAACTATCTCTTTAGCCCCCTGGGGCATTAATGTTCTGTGGAACAGTTTTGGGAAATGATGATGACACATAGAATGGCTATTGGGTTAAAATATCCATCAAAATACAAAGAAAGGACTAAAAGAAAAAAATTCAAGCAAGAACCATGAGTAGCAATGACAGTAAACTATTTTTCTATTTTGTGTATTTTCCAGAAGGTCTTCAATATTCACATATTAGTTTATTAAATAATTTTACAAAGATCTCTGAATAAGCAAGTTTATAATATAAGTCTCAGAATGTGTTTGCTTTTCTTTTTATGAATTCATGTTTACAATTAGCATACAAAGTAACGGGTTTCATTATGGCATTTTCATACGCCATTGTATTTTGATTTATTCCCCCCTCCCCAGTGTGCCTGTTTTCTACTAGTGGAGAAAGTGTCCATCTAATAACGTATGTGATAAGCGAAGAGTGTGGTGGCCAATAATTCTAGCAGTATAGTGATAATTTCAGAGTATGAAAATGAACTTGGAAAAAACCTAGCTCACCACTTCCAAAAACGGAACAAAATATTGTCTCTCAGTGCAGATCCGAGCCTTTCATTTTCATCTCTGTGAGTGGGAGTGTGGCTCTAGGTCATGAAAAGGGGTCACGAGAGGGAAAAGGGGTTCTAGGGAAGGCAGGAAGGTAACAGGATACAAGTGGCATGAAAATGGAAAGGAGCTTAGGGGACATGGGCAGGTGCTAGGGGTGGGGAAGAGGAGGAGGAGCCATGAAAAACAATATTATATGAAAACCCCATAATGCAACCCATTACTTCATATACTAATTCAAAACAAACTTACATGAAAACCCCATAATGCAACCCATTACTTCATATACTAATTCAAAACAAACGAAGCCCAAATGACCCAGTAAATAACTGTGTAATAGCGAAGGGTGTTCCAGGGCCTTGTCAGGTCTCTGCACGCAGTACCTTCAACCGTCCTCAAGGCAGCTCATCGCAGGCTGGCACCCGATCGCCCCCATCTCACAGTGGAGTGACGAGCCAGAGAGCTCAGGTGACTTGTCCTCTGCTCCCAGTCCTCCTCTGTGTCCAGAGCTGACACTCATCCGGTGCTGCTTCCAGTGTAGGGAGTTTTCCATCACGGGTGTCAACAGCCAGGCTCTCACCTTGGATAGGAAGCTATTCCTGCCTGCAAGGGCAACAGTTTGGGTTGGTAACCTGAAGCCAGAGAGACCTTTCTTTCCTTTTGGCCATGTTCTTCACCTCCTGGAGAAGGCCAGCAATGGAAGAAGACAGGAACCCCCACTCAAGTGTCCAGGAGTCAGCCTGGCTTCTCTAGCTCTTTGTATATACTTTGGCAAAACATTCTGTAGCTTCCTTTCAATATATCTTTTTCTTATTTTAGCTCTTCTTTATTCTATCATTTATTTACTTTCCTTCCGAAGGGTTTTAAATATGGTTTGTAAAAATAATTTTGCATTGCATTCATGTGTCTGTGTGTGTGCCTATGTGTATGTGTATGCACAGCCCAGAAGACAATTTACAGGGGTGGTTTCTCTCCTTCTGCCAGGTCATCAGTCTTGGGCGCCAAATGCCCTTACCTGCTGGGCCCAGAAGAGATTTAGCAAGGTTGAAGGTAGGATATGCTTGAAGATATTGTGGGATGAGGTTTCACTCCAGGTGTGCTGTGTCCCCACTGGCAATGTGAACTGTGTAGGTTACTTTTCTTGTATGGATGACAAAAGCACCCGTGAGAACAACTTAAGGTGGAAGAGTTTATTTTGGCTGTCAGGGGGTCAAAGTCATGGCAGTTTGGCCCCGTGTGCATGGGCAGAGCATCATGACATTAGAAGCAATTGTCGGAGTGTTTCCTTTGGGGCTCACAGGAAGTAGAAAACAAGCATACAAGAAGAAGCCAGGGTAAGATACAGCTCTCCCGCGGTCTACTCCACTGACTACACTATCACCCCAGTCCTGCATTCATAACTTTTACGACAGCATTGCTGAGAAAAAGATCTGGGAACCAGTGGTTGTTCTTGACCACTGAAAAATGTCACACTCCAAATATTTCTAACCTTCTCAGTGTCCTCTTTCCTCTGTCCAGTCATATAATATGCTGTGCAATTGTGTGGTGTGTTGATAAGGCAAAAAGCTAACAGTGGCATTAGCTGGCAGAAGCCAATAGCTTCAGGTACTAGTCTGTGTTAGGCAAACCATAACTGTGCCAAGATCTGAGTCACTGCGGGGACCTAGTGACAATTTTTATTAAAAAACAGAAGAGTTACCAGTTATTCTGTCCTCTGTCCTTGCTCTCTTTTTCCAAGACACATAGATATTTTAGGTGATTTATTTTTCTTTCTCTAATGCCATCCAGAATGCCTGCTGCCATGATGTCCATGCCCCCGGGTCTCTTTAGTGTCAGATTCCCTTAGATTGCAACAGATTGACCAGCTGAAGATGCTACTTTTTAACCTCCACCCCACCTCACCACTATTTAAAAATTATTTCGATGGTCTGGAGAGATGACTCAGTGATTAAGAGCACTAACTGCTTTTCCAGAGGACCGGGGTTCAATTCCCAGCACCTACAACTGCAGCTCACAACTGTCGATAACTCCAGTTCTAGGGGACCCAACACCCATGGCCAAATACCAATGCACATAAAATAAAAATAGATAAATTAAAGATTATTTCATGAAGCCATATCCTCTGGACTAGCGCTCAGGATGCTCTGTGTTCTGGTTGCAGATGACCTTTTTTGACCGTCTCTGTCTGCTCCCTGGCTTGCCATGGCCTGGTTCCCTACCACCCTAGAGATCCTGTGCCCTCCTTCTCCACACCCCCTCCACACCCTGCTCAGACTTTGGAGGCCCACCCAAGCTCTTGTTCTCACGGGGTGCATCCCTTCCTGGGCAGCTGTTTGATTCTGTTCTCCTCTTTCTTGTGCAGAGATGTTCTATTTGACATCCTCGGTATTACCATGTATTGCCATTATTTGACTCCTCTTTCCCTCAACTAGATGGTAAATTCTGTGAAGTCCGGGGTTATTTTTGACAGTACCCAGTCTGTAGATTTCCAACAAGTCTTGGATGAATGAAGGGCATTCTTGTTTTCCTTCTCAACCCAAAAACAAACAAAAAAAATCAGAGAGGAATTCAAAAGTGAGAGAAAAATCAGCTTTGATCAAAGTCTTGAATAAAAGAAAAGTTTTATGGAACCAATCTCTCTCTGTCTCTCTCTGTCTCTGTCTCTCTGTCTGTGCGCGCACACGTGTGTGTGTGTGTGTGTGTGTGTGTGTGTGTGTGTGTGTGTGTGTGGTGCTGGAGATTGAACCCAAAGTCTTACGTACGTAAAACAATTGCCTTACTACAGGCCCTTTAATGGAAGCTGTAATAAAACCTGGGGTCTGGGTATTTGATTTTCTGGGGGTTCTGATGAAACAGTTTAGATCTATGATCCCCAGATAGCTGAGAGAAGTAACCAATAGCAGGGTAGCTGGGACATGCATGCTACAGAGCAATTGTGTGATATTCATTACTATTAGGAGCAATAATAGTAATGACAATGATGATGGGGATGATGAAAATGAAGCTAACAAAGAGGCATCAGTCTCAGCTCAGCCTGTCTGCGGGGCAGCAAAGACCTGGCCCGTGGCTAACAACATGGCTCATGTCCTAGGTCCCACAAGCCATAGGGTCTGGAAGGGACCAGTCAGGAAGCTGGCAGGCAGGCTTTAGACTAACTCGGGGCAGGAAGTCATTTCCAGTCCCTTTGGTCTTGACTGAAAACAAAGTGAGGGTCCCTGAGTTCTCCTATAAACGGTAATGATAACACAATTATCATGCAAAACAAAAATTAAGTTTAATGGTGCAAAGCCAGTGTGTGCTGGGGAGGTAATTCATATTAATTATGTTTGGATTAAAAGCTTATTTCTTTTGTTAGCATCTGCGAGTAGAAACTTAGCTGCTAAAAAAAATTTCACATATAATTAGAGCCTCTTACGGAGGAGCAGTGTCGAACTTAATGGGGCATCCCTGCTCTCTTCAAGCTCCCGGAGAATGGTAATATTTCACATTTTATGAAACACAGAAGAAATAAATTACAGGTTTAATGATAAGAACTACTTGGGCTCATAATGAAATCTGATTGGCCAGTTAATCCACCGAGACCCTCAGATGTGAACCATCCGAAAGAGGGAAAAATGATGAAAAATGAAATTAAATGGAAAAGCCTCAACCGGCGGCCTCTTCTGTGAAGACTGGGGAAGTGGAGCAGGGAGAAGCCCTGGGGGTGAGAGGGAAAGCATTTCCCCAGGTTTGGGAAGAGCAGAGCGGGGGGTGGGGAGTATGGGGGGGGCGGTAAGTGGAGTAACTCCCTCAGCTGCCCAGTTTTCCTGTTTCAAAGAAGCCAGGGAGAGCTGCCCCAAGGCGAGGTGGGAAGGGAGCCTGTGAGGAAGGAGGAAAGGAGGGAAGGCAGTGTCCAGGTGAGGAACCTCCCCGGGACCTCTACACAGGCTAAACAGCTCCCACAGCCAGAAAGACAAAGGCAGCGTGAGAGGGGTCATTTGCACTGGTTGGACCTGGGCTGCACAAATTCCTCCAGCCCTCACAAACGCAGAAGTACTTCATCAGGAGAGGAGGGAAAGGCCTCCTTTGGTTCTAAGTGCACAGGTAGATGTGGGTGTGGTGTCTTTGAGGACTCAGTAGAGAGCACTCCTAGAGTGGGGCGTGTGTGTGTGTGTGTGTGTGTGTGTGTGTGTGTGTGTGTGTGTGTGATATCTGGTTCCCCTTCATTCTCCACGGGGCTCAAGGAGGAGGCTAGCCCCCATCAGATAGAGCTCTAAGAGGTTTTCCACTTCTCTTTTGAAGGCATCAGGGGCACAGAGAGAGAACCCAGTCTTTGGAACTTCTGCGTAGACTCCACTCCTGTTCCCATGAGTATCTGCTTGATACTCTTAAGCTATGTCGCTTCTCAGAGTCTGTTTCCTCTTCTGCACACCGGCCTTGTTGTGAAGCATAAATGAGAATGACATATACGAATTAAAGACATACAAGCCTTCCAAAGATCGTCCCCGTGACCATCACTGCTACTACAGCTATAAGCATGAAAAAGCTCGCTCTCCATGTATTGGCACATCCACAGAGCCCAAAGAGGAAACCCAAGAGATAGCTCTGTGAGAGTCAGGCGTAGCCATGTCGGAAGAGAGGATGATGAGCATTTGTCCAAGGCCATCCTGATACTGTGTCAGAACCACAAACAAAACAAAGTTGAAGGCCTCCAGATGCTCAGACCACTGGCCGTGCCCCCTCCAGCCACAGCTGCCCTTCTGCATCCCACACATTTAGGTAGACCACGAAAGACTCATTTTTGGCGCAGGTGATGAACTATATCGAAAGCAGGGGTGAGCAGGCTCTTCCTGAACTCTTGGCACTCAGTCTCTTGCTTGTCGCTATGCTCATGGCTGATGCTCACCGAGGTGGTCTACCTTGGACCTAGAATAAGGTGACAACACTCACTCATGGGATGCTTCCTAACGGGAAGACCATACATAGTACCAAGGTAAAAATGGGCATCGACAAGATTATGCGTACTACCCAGATAAAAATGTGCGCCTGAGACGCATGGTTTGACCCTGGAGACAGGGTGGCAGATGGGAGTGTAGAAGAGAAATGCTGAGAGAAATGAAAAGCTACTCTGAGACCCTATTAATAGCTACTACATCTGTAAGCTCAAAATGCAGCTGTTACATCCTGATACAGCACTGGGCTTTGGGAGCCTCAAAAGTTGTGAGGACCCCATGAACCGGGAAAGTCTCACAGCGCCTGTGTTCCGGGTCATCTTGGGCACCCCTTGACTTCAGAGACTCCTTGGAGCAAGCTCCGTAGTTTCTTGGGGGTGGGTGTCCTTGGATGTCCTTTCTGAACGGAGGCGTTTAAACTTGACATTGGCACAGCTGGGGAAGCAGTCGCAGCCCATGAGCAGTGCCCAGCGCAGGCTCTGCCTCGTGTGGCTTCTCCATAAGTGACAGTTGTCCCTTTTCTGTAGAGACCTTGCTCACAGTTGGGCATAGCTAGAAATGCTCCCAGCATGTGAGTGCCTGCCGTGTGGAAGGAAGAGCTGGTGATTTTATGTGCTCTGTTATGTCCAGTCCTCACCCAAGCCTCTTTAGCAGGTGTCCCTTTCCCTCTTAGCCGATGAGGAAAAGAAGGAAAGACAGAAATGGATCTGGTTGGGCAGTGGGAGGTGTCTGCCCCCCAGATTGGAATTCTCCCTACCAGAGTTAG
Organism: Mesocricetus auratus; assembly: GCF_017639785.1. NCBI lineage: Eukaryota > Metazoa > Chordata > Mammalia > Rodentia > Cricetidae > Mesocricetus > Mesocricetus auratus. The sequence goes on from NW_024429207.1 coordinate 24,693,312, forward strand.
AAACCCAGTCTTCCATTATTTTTCCTTGTAGGTGAACTTATCAACTGGTAACACATTTAGTTACCTTTCAGAATGTTTTTTGTTCTGCCGTATGTATCCTTCCTTCTTGCTAAACTACAGTCAGCATCAGCTACGGTATGTGTGTGTGTGTGTGTGTGTGTGTGTGTGTGTGTGTGTGTGAGAGAGAGAGAGAGAGAGAGAGAGAGAGAGAGAGAGAGAGAGAGAGAGAGAGAGAGAGAGAGAGAGAGAGAGACAGTGCTTGCACTTAAGGATTCCTTGCCTGCTGTCCCTGCATCGTCATGTAGCTTCTGCCATCAAGAAAGGGACACCAGCCCCTTCCCCAGCCACTCTGGATCTCAGAGCTCTGCTTTCTTTCTGAGGCAGCATCACCAATACCTGTGAGTCCCTTGTTTGTTACCCATCTAAATTCTAGAACATAAAGACGGCGCTTCCTTCTGTGCCCATGCCCTCCTCCTCCTCCTCTTTCTTTTTTATTTTTGACACAGGGTCTTGCTCTGGAGCCCAGGGTGGGCTCAAAGGACCGTATCTTCTCAACGGCCTCCCGTAGCATTGGGATGAGAAACCCAGAGCCTCTTTGCTGAGTGGATAAATGAATGAAAGAAAAAACCAACTGGCCGGGAGATTGCCGCTTTCAATTGGACCTCCCTGGTGCTTGCTTTGATTCGGTTCTGTCCTCCCAGCTGGAAGCCCTCTGGGTACGAGGGGATGCTCCATGTTCATGCTTGGGTGGAGGAAAGTAACATGTGGACCCATAGCAGGGGTTGCCCTTCCTGCTGGCACGCTGCATGGTAGGAGCCTGTGTGAGTCCCTGGAACAGTGAAAAGCAATTGTCTACTTGCCTGTGGCCCTGGAGTGCTATTTAGCTATGGTTCTGGGCTTGGAAGGACTCCCTTAGTTTCTGAAAGCTGGGCTCTGACTATGAGGGGAAGAGGAAGCCTCTGATGGCAGGGCTGGGGGCTGGCACATCAACCTCACCTTTCCCTTGGTTTCTTTTGCTACATCTTATGCAGCCCAGGTAAGGACAGCAGCCAAGGTCAAGTTGTCTCCTGGCACAGTTTCATCGTGCCTAGAGGGAAAAGACAAAGAGAAGGTCTTTCAAGAAGTGACCTTCACTTCCAGGTCTCCCGCTGTGACAAGCTGTTGTTTCTGAAAGGACTGGAGAATTACAAGGGCCTGGATTTGAACCCTAGCTCTGGGTTTTCCTAACCACATGACCCTGGGAAAATCATTTGACCCCTCTGTGCTAAGTTCTTTATGTTAAAAATAGCCTGAGACCCTCCCTTAGAACTGCCTTCGGAAGTAAGTTAGTTAAGGCTTGCACAGTGCTTACAGTAGAGGCTGACACACCCACAGCAAGTGGCATTGTAAGCACTGTTTGCTGAATATGTAAAGGGATTACTGGTGCATCTTTCGTATGGATTGTATAAGTCACATGATTTATATAATACTCTCTCCACACGATGCCTTTTTGCATTTCCTACGAAATTTGCCTCTCATTTACTTCTCCTTTCTCTCTCTTCCTATGCTTCCCCTCCCCCAACCTCCCCTTTGTTGATGGGATGTGAATTGGATGGTCTTGAACACCCAGGTTCCAGGGTCTCTTACTTACTTAGCTCTCAGAACAAATGGATAAAATGAACACTACTTTCCCATTTCACAGATTTGAAAATGCCAGCCTTCCAGTGCATAGCCTCCTTCTCACACAGTTATCCTTCAGTGCCTGGGAATCCTTCCCTGTGTGTTAGTTACTTCCTTGACTTACAAGGGCAACAATCACTCTAGATTAAGATGCACCCATATGAGTTAATTTAACCTTGGTTACCCCTTTAAAGGCTCTGTTTCTGGATATAGTCACATTCCGATGAGTTGGAGTTAAGGCTTCAACATGTGACTCTTGAGGGTAACATGGTTTAGCGCGTATAACTTCTTTGGTTTTATACAATATCATGCAAGCTCTTTCTCCTAAAGAAATGCATCAGTAGAATATTTTTAAGTGAAAGGTACTAAAGTGATTTCTGTTCAAGATGTAAATACCTTTTTGACCAAGCTTGAAGAAACTGAAGTTTCTTTTTTGGGGGGGGGGTGCTGCAAGATCCTGGCAGATAAACACTGTTTTCTGGGAAGCAGGTATGGCTCAACATACCTGCTGGGGGGCTAGTGCTGTGGTGTTGTTGAGTGCTTCATATATGCTCCAGCTTAATATATCACCCAAGAGAATAAAAAGCATGCTAGTCTTGTTAAATATATCATTTAGGCTCACACAACTCTTAAGCAATAACTTTGGGATATGAACCTGGATGCCATCTGACTTCTAAGGCAGGATGTCACCCACACATCAGGCTATAGCATGACCAGTGTTCCTAACATGCAACTGGGTCTGTTTGCTAACAGATGCTCCTACATGTGTCACTCTACTGGGTTATTAACTGTCATTAAGAATAGACTAGGATTGCCGTTTTAGGTGTCATTCATGATATGGGGAGTGGGACAGCATTCAGACCCTGTGCCAGAGGTGAGTCTGTAGCTTAGATAAGGCCAAGGAAAATACCATGTCTCCATGACTACAGTGATTGTTTTGATTAGCGGTCAGGTTTTCAGCGGGAGCTGGGCCTACTTAGTCACCTTAAATACTTTTTAACCTGAAAGTATGAAACAGAAACAAATTTCTTTTCTTCTAGGGGGAAGGGGGTGGGTAGCTGTGTGGGCAGAACTCTTGGGGTGTGGATCCTGGGCTCCTGGAAGCCATGTACCCCACCAGGTGGAGAATACAACTTGTAGAACAAGATAACACCAACACATGCAGAAGCAGGAGATGCAGAAAGAGAATCCTGACAGCATGATAGCCTGGCCATTGCTAAGGTCAAGTTCTATCTTTTCTTGCTTGTATAAATGTTTTCCTTTGCTTCTGTTGGCATGGGCCTGGAGTGGGTGGTTCACCTATAGCTGGAAGTCTTTACCAAAATGCTGATTTCTGAACAGATCCGTATGAAGGGCAGCTGGACATGGTGTTAAGAATGTGGACTACGTCATCAGGTGGTCAGGTATGAGTTTGGTTTTGCTAGTTTATCAACTGCATGGTTTTAGAAGAGATGATATCTCAACTATTTAGTTTATTCTTTGTAAATTGCAGATAAGGACAGAACATGCTCAGCCTACCACCTGGAGCTCTTCTGGGACTAAATTAGGGTGAAGCACATGAAGGAAATGTTGTAGAATTTTAGGCATGAAGTAAGTAAACACTAACCCTGCACAGAGACAGCAGGTCTGGTAACATGGGAGGAACTTCTGCCATAAAAGATGAATGCTGAATTAAAAAAAAATCAAACCTTTGAGAAAAGTCATAAAAAGTAAGCAATATAAACAAGCTAGTGCATACACAGAAGGAAACACAATTATAACGAACCACCAAGCCCAGGCCTTCAAAAACAAAACAGTGTGTCTCATATCCTTGCGAAAACTGAAGAGAGCTTTATACCCATGAAGTAGGAACAAGAGGAGATGAAACAAGAACGTGTCATTTTATTAGACAGCTGAGGCACAAGCAGTATGGTTGCTGAGGGGCAAGTGGAGGCAGCAAGGATTTTTTGACGGCTGCATGCTGCATGCTGCATGAGGAAAGATAATAGGGAAACAAGCCATGGCCTCTGGCCTTCCCCGCTTCACCAACCAGGCAGGAAGGCAGCAATGGAACAGCAACCCTCCCACAGACTTAAAGCTGAGTGCGCTGTTACAGGGGTTTGCAATGGGGTGGTCCTGATTCATGATCTCATGCTTAGTTTTCCAGGGGGAAACAGGAGCTAAGCTGACATGGGGAGGTACGGCAAGACTTCCAGGAAGGCTATTTTAGAGAGAGTGTGGTGGAGCATTATAGAAGTTGCAGTTGCAAAGGGTAGAGGAAAAACAGACATTGCTAATGAGTAGTTTACATTGGATTTTAAGCAAACTCTACTTTGGAAGTTAAAACAAAACAAAACAACCTATTCTTTTGAAAAAACTTAATTCTTAAACCATTCACTCAAGACTTAGAATTATTATTATTATTAATTATAACAGTGAAGACTTCAGGTTCAGGATGGAAGCTCCTTACCACAGTCAGCATTTTGCGGAGCATAGGAGGAAATGAAAACCACAGTAGGAATTAAACCACAGTAACGCTCAGAGACTGAGCAAGTGGGGCTGGCAGAGAGGAACCAAGCCCGGGTTAGCCAGCGGGAGCCTCGTGCACGCTGAACTTCAGCAAAGCCGGGCTGGTGGAGAAAGAGGATACGGTAGCCCAAGAGAGAAGTGGGTACCACTCAAGAAGGAGAGAGGGAGGGAGAAAGGGAACACACTTACTTCCTGGTCCCTCAACAGTTCCCTATTCCAGTTTCTGTGAGCCGGCCTGAGTGGGCTGGTCAGCTCCTTCTGTTTCCAGAAACTTCCGCTTAAGCTCAGCTTGTGTTGTTACGACTGACCCCTGTTTAACCTCCTGAGATGGTACTACATAGAGTAGCGACTTTATTCTTAAAGATGACCCTCCTCTCCATGAGCTTGGGAAGCCAGGGTGTAGAACATTTTTCTGAAAGGTGCCTTGACACTGTGGCCCGAGGGTAGCAATAGAAGCAGAAGGAAGGAACTGTTGCCGAGGCTGAAACCAGTCCCTGTGCTGGCTATGGGTCATCACTGCATCCCTAGAGACTAGGATGACAGAACTTTTGCTGTCCACTATATATCAATATAATTGGAACTCTGAGTACTGGGACTATCTAGTTTTTACTAACAAATAAGAGTTTAGTCTTTATCAATAGCCTCTTGATATCTTCTTGATAAAGTATTGACATAGATAAGTATTCCCTTGTTAGATTATTGTCCCTAGACATATAACAACATATCATGGCTACACAGCTAAAAATAAAAGTGGGAAACTCCTTAGAGATTCCATGTGTGTGTGCGTTAATATTAGTATTATTGTATGCTGGGTCCTGAGAGGTCCTTTGGTAAAGGAGCTGAACTTTATTGAATGCTAAAAGCTTTGCACCATGAACTTTTCTTTGAGAAGTATTCATTGAAATCCTACTGCACACAAGTAAACTTCACAAGTGGAGTTTAGGAAACACTGTTGCTGTTTCTACAAATCCACTACTTGGCTATGGGATGCTGAAGTCACATGATCACAAGAGTGACTGGGAATGGGCTCTGGAGAGAAGAGACTACTCTCAGTTGCCAGAGAGGAGGTCTATGCCTGCCACATGGAGCCACAGGAGAAGCAGTAGGGTTGGGTTGGGTGCTAGGAGATATGAATGAGGGAAAACCAGTGCCTTGCAGATATCTTTTGGGGAAAGACAAATATTTCCTTTCTTTTTCGTCTGCATTTGTCTGCCATTCAGTGAAAATGTAATGTGAGCCAATGTTCAGAGAGACTTGGGAAATTGACCTGGTGACTTGCAGTCCCATTGTGACAGAGAGAAGCTTTGGAATCACTTGTGGTGGTTTGAATAAGAATGGTCCCATAGGCTGATAGATTGGATGCTCAGTCACCAGGGAGTGGCACTATTTGAAAGGATTAGGAGGTGTGGCCTTGTTGGATGAACTGTGTCCCTGGAGTGCGCACTGAGGTTTTAGAAGCCCATGCCAAGTCCCGAGTCTCTTCCTGTTGCCTATGGATCCAGCTGTGGAACTCTTTGCTGCTACCATGTCTGTTGTCTGCATGCTGCCACACTTCCCACCATGATGATGGTGGACTAAGCCTCTGAGACCCTAAACCAGCCCCCAAGTGAGTGCTTTTCTTTATAAGAGTTGCTGTGGTCATGGTGTCTCTTCGCAGCAACAGAACAGTGACTGAGACTTATGCTGGTCAAAGCTCAACTTGGGCTTGGGGGCAGCTTTGTAAACAACAATGTGACTACCAGATATTGTTATAAGACTCAATGGGCCTGCCAATCATTGTAAGACCTATACTTTGCCTAAATTAATTAGTGCCTTGACTAATCAGTGTGATTATTTAAGATTAAAATGCCTTCAAGAAAAACACATATAAGTAAGTTTTCTTGAATTATTCAAATAGAGGAAGGATGTATGTGATACAGCAGTTACTAGAAGCAAGGCTTATTTTAGGGGTGGGGATAAAAACCCACAGAAGCACATTTGAAAACCATCTAAATGTTTAATAATAGGTAATGTGCTATGATAATTTTAGCAGACAATTCAGACTATTATGCAGTTATTACAAATAATAAATGTTGGCACTAGGCATCAAAAAACCACTTCTTTTGAACAATATGTATGAACACCTGGTAAGTACCAGGCATCATAACCAATGATAGACCAGAAAGGATGAAGGAGCTCATGTCTATAATTCCCCAGAGAAATAGCCTTATAAATATGAGAAAGAGCTTACAAATTACATAAGAAATTAGAACAGCAAATTTTTATGTATACAAATTTTCTATAATGAACATGTGTTATACGTATAATAAAAGCAGTAAATTCTTATAATACAGTCTTTACAACTTTGCAAAAAAATGCATAGCTATTGGAAGAGAACATGGTGAAAATAGTTGTGTGAGGGAAATCCAGCCGTGATAGTTCAATTTATGTCACCTTGGTCAGGCCGTGGAACCTAGTAATCTGGTTAAACACTAACTAACGTAGGTGTTGCTGCACAGGTATTTTGTAGATGTGTTTAATATCTATAATGGCTTGACCCCATGTGAAAGGAGTTGTACTCAATAATGTGGGTGGACCACAGATGCAGAAGGCTGGAAGAGCAGGCAGTGAGGGTACCTGGAGAATAAGAATCTCTGCCTCCAGTCAGCAGCTTCACTTCCTGCCCCAGGCTCCAGCCTGCTGGCCTGCCCTGGGGTTCTAGGTTGTCCATCCATCCTGCTCAGCGGTTTCCAACAATCCAGTAAGCCTTTAGACACACACGTGTGCTCAGTGGTTCCCAACAATCCAGTAAGCCTATAGACACACACGTGTGCTCAGTGGTTCCCAACAATCCAGTAAGCCTGTAGACACACACGTGCCACACCCTCCTTCAGTGGGCTTCTTTCTCTCTGAAACTCCGAGTGATACTTTGAGGCCTACAGTTTGGATTCGAAATGTCCCTGAAAAGCCCATGGAGTAAAAACTGGGTTCCTAAACTGGGGCACAACTGAGGGAAAGATGAGACCTGCCATGGTGAGAAGAACGTGTTGTAATAAGGGATCCTGGACTATTTCTCTCGGTGTCTGTGTCTCCCTCCACTATGAGGTGAGGAGTTTATTCTGCCAGGCATCCAAGCACCCACAATGTGCTGTGCCACTGTAGGCCCAACAGGGCCCAGCAACCATCACTTGAAACCACCAGAAACGAAAATGAAGATAAATCTTTGTCCTTTTAAAATTGGTCATTTTAGGTGTTATGACTGGTTTTATGTCAACTTCACACAAGTTAGAGTCACCTGGAAAGGGGGAACCTCAGCTGGGGAAATGGTGACACCAGATTGACCAATCTGTGTTTTCTTGATTGATGATTAGTGTGGGTACCATCTTGCTGTGGCTGGTGCCTCCTCCGGGCTGGTGGTTCTGGGTGTTATAAGAAGACAGTCTGAAGAAGCCACAGAAAGCAAGCTGGTAAGCAGTGTTCCTCCATGGACTCTGATTCAGTCCTTGCCTCAGAGTTGCTGTCTGGAGTTTCTGGCCCTGACTTTCTTGGATGATGGACTACAAGCTATAAGATGAAAGAAGCCATTCCTCCCCAAGAGGCTTTTAGTCAAGCTGTTTTATCACAGCAGTAGAATCCCCAAGACAGTCACAATGACAGTGTCACGGCTTAGAAATGAAATGAGGGGCTGAGAGATGGCTTAGTGGTTAAGAGTACTTGACTGCTCTCCCAGAGGTCTCGAGTTCAATTCCCAGCAACCACATGGTGGCTTATAACCATCTGTAATGGGATCTGATTCCTTCTGGAGTACATGAAGACAGAACACTCATATACATGAAATAAATGAAAAAAACATTTTTAAAAAAAGAAATGAAATGTCCCCTCAAAGCCTCATGGGTTGAAGTCCTAGTCATTGGGAGGTGATGAAATGATCACACTCTGGACGGCAGAGGGAATGCATTACTGATAGACTCGGAATTTGATGGTATTAATCAGAAATGACAGAGAATTTCAGAGGTGTGGCCCATGTCGTAGGAACTGTGTCTCCCCTCGTGGCTTTCTCTGACTTGCTCTCTGTATCCTGGCTGTCATGAGATGAGCGCTTCTCATGTCCTCTCTGCCATGATGCCCTTGCCTCATATCAGGTCCAAATCAGTGGAGCAAACATGGACTGTGAGTCATACAAATCCTTCCTCCCTAAGTAGCTCACATTTGTCCCAGAGATGAAAGGTGGCCACCACAGGTGACTTACACACTGACTAACTAGCCTTTTCTCTTTTAACCCAATGTTGGGGTAATCAAATACAATTCCCCCATAGGCTTGTCTATGCTTCCCATAATGGAGTTCCCCTGAGCATCTAAATTTCTACCTACCATTGGCTCAGAGTCATACAAAGGCTGTACTTAAGGCAAAAGCTCATGATAGGAAAAATAAAATGTGTTAGCTGGTGTGTTGTTTATTTCCCCTGAAAACAGGGTCAGAGAAACTCCAGGGACTGCACTTGGTCTCAAGTCCTATGTATTCCTAGAATCCTTCACCCTTCGTTAGATTCCCAAAGAGCCGTGCTCCCATCAAGAGACTGCACAGGAATCCCTGAAGCCCTGGGTAGCATTCTGCTTTTGCCTTCTTCAAGTCCTTCCCCCACCCCTAAAAGGGTTTTGTGACTGAAGCCTCATTGCCCCACTGCTCAGGCTAAAGCACAGCTTGCATTTCTTGGGAAGTAATGCCACAAGCGAGTTGCTGGCTTAGGCAACACAATGCCATTTTCCAGTTGTGTGACTACACCCAGTGTACCGAATGTCCTGACTCAGTTTCTTCAGATGTATAATGAAGGGAAGTAGTCAACTGAATGTTCAGGATTGTGATGGGGATGCCCTGTGTAGAACATAAAGTTTCCATTATGCAGTAGACAATCTTACAGATGGTAATCGCTCTTGCTGTAATGCCTTTTGACATGTGTCAGCCATCTAGAGCCTCGTGCCTAGCCCGACCTCCCAGGTCTAACCAGAGATGCAAAAATGATACTTGTAAAGGACACTGGGCTCTCAGAAGGAACCAATTTTTGTAATCACATAATATTGCCACTTCATTAGAAAGAATAACATATTAATCAACTCTATAAGTAAGTAGAAGTAATTTACCACAACATAGAAGATTCGGATTTGTTTCTAGCTAAGAACTTTTCCTAAGCGAAACACAGGCAGTAATTGATGCCTCTTCTCTGTCTTCTTTGACTCAACATCATATTCATAAGGTGGGTTGGTGGACCAGTGCTTATTTCACAACCACATTCTTCCAAGCCCAAGAACTCAATTCTAGTCAGCTTCCACATACCTTATGTGGATTACCCACTTGCTGAAGCATCTGCCAAGAAAGTTTTAATCTCCACCAAGAGTTCTCCTTGCATCCCCCTCTTTCCCTCCCTCCCAGCCCTCACTCAGCTGATGTGTGCTTAGGAAATGCAAACTAATTTTAAAATTCGCTGGAGCAAAACATGATTAGAATGGTTAAGTCTGCTGCCAAAAATAAAATCAGCTAATGCATTCCATATATTTAGATTTCCGAAATTAAGTTGAAATCATGCTTAGTTCATCCAAAGTTTGGGTTGATACATATCACCCTAGATTGCTGCTGGGGGACCCTATTTTTTTTCTGACAGCCATAAATTTGATCCTCTTGTAACTAGAACCACAGTTCCCATATCCGAGGGCAGTGTTTTTGCTCTCTCATCCTGATGAACATGTGGTCACACACTCTGTTCACTTCAGAGAAGAAACTCCATACTGCTGGATAGAAAGCAAAAGACAGAGACACTTCTGGCTCTATTTAAACTACAGCCTTCCTGGATTTTTCTGTCCCTCTCCCTGGCCTTGCTAAATGTAGGAATTCATCTGGAGTAAATCCCCCTGTGTTAGCACTGATCACAATACCAGTATGGATCACTGCTGACTTCCACGAACCTGAAGTTTCTTGTGTTGGAGAGACAAAGTTAACATTGCAACACAACACACATTACAGAATATAATTAATTGTTAAACGTCATTTCACAGATTATTTAAGAAAAACCCAAGGGAAAGATCATTAGCAAAGGCTGGACCAGTTACCATGAGGCACTTGAGACAGGCAGGATTGGTTTTGGGAAAGGGGGAGAGAACATTTTGAGTAAAGGGATGGACTTCAGCACATTGAGAACATAGATATGTCCAAGGCATGGTTGTGGAATGCAAAAGAAATTAGCCTGGGTGGAAAGAATTATGCTAAAGATTTGTAGGAAACAGAGGTGCCTGAAGACAGCTACAAGAAACAGTAGAGGTCTACTTTAAGAAGAAGGAACAGGGCTAAAAGATAGTAGAGAATCTGAATTTGGTTCCTGGAGTGGCTCAGAATTGCTTTTAAGTCTAGAGCCAGGGGATCTGGTGACCTCTTCTGGCTTCCATGGGCACCTGCACTCATGTGTATATACCCACAGAAACACATAATTTAAAAAAATCTCGAAAACCAAAACAATGGAGGGTGGTGTATTTGAAAGATTCAGGGTGTGTCATGGAACTCAAGAACAGGAGTGTCCTTATACTGTGTCAGGGTCAGGAAGTCCTGATTGTATCTTGCATCTTTACTCTTCTACATCTATATCTGCCTCTGTTGTAGTATCTTGGCTTTGTAGTCTTAACAGCATGTTATGCCTTCCCCATGTCTTGAATTCTTTAATTCTCTTCATTGCCCATTAGTTGTCTTTCTCCCTCAATTTTATATTACTAGTAGAGAGAGAACCTGATAGGCACATGTCTAGTCACATCAGTTATCAGCTGAGGCCACACAGTACAGCATAAACCACAAACACAACTGCTATGCCCTTCTTGGGTGAAAGGGTAGAGAGAGCCTCTGGGGGAGTGGGATGGGGAGAGACGATAGGACAGGTATGGATGTGTAGGACAAGGCTGCTCTTTGTCTCTTCAAGAGTCACTGAGGAAAACTGAATGAAAATAGTCTAATTGTCTGGGATGTAGTTACCACATTTAAGCAAACACTGAACGATCTAGGTTTTTACATCAGAACGATTGGTTTGTGGTCACAAGTTACTGACTTTTGGGAAGAGGTACCAAGAATGCTTTCAACCTTGAATACTTTCTCACCATACCTCTGGTTATATTATCAGAAATGCTTCTCTTCCCTGTGACTGAAGAAACTTCCTATTGTAGGGAGCAGGATTTCTCCTTGAGCTAAACTCCTTATCTGGTACTCTATATGCTGGAAGGTCCTGGGAAAGTGAGATGGACTCTGTAGTTGGTCCATGGATGGCCATTGTCTAAAGCAGGAGAGAGCTTCAACTCATCTTTGCATGCCTAGTGTCTTTTTGAGCAGAATAAAGTCTGCTTACAGATGTAAGCGATTCACAGCCAAGGAGCAGCTCAAAGAGACTATAGCTTTATTACAAAGAAGAGAAATAATCACAACAATATGCTTCTTCTGACTCCAACATTCCTATGACACTGTTTCTTCTGGTCCTGCCAGTGGTGTCTCTAGGGGCTTGATGACCTCACCTCTTGTTTAGTGTCATGGTGCACCCTGACTTGACCTCAAAACAATGGTTTGAAATCTTATTTAAGTTCCCTGTTCACAGGCAGTGCTGGGTCAGTCAACCCAGAGACCACTGATCTTTGGTAAAGGCAGGAAGCTGGTTCCAGTCACCTGTTCTACAGCACCGGGGTGAGAGCAGCGGGGAGCAGACCACCCTGTACTTGCTGGTCCCAGGCTGGGCCCTCTAGGCAGGGTTGCAGGCTAATGGCAGTCTAGAAGGTGGCCCACCCCTCGAACTTGTTGACTTCAAATGAGGAGAAGGCAACAAATGAGACAAAATGAAAAATATAATGATGCATATTATATTAATCACCCTCCTTTTTTCTGACACAATAAATCTTCTCTTTAAACTCGTGGTAGCGATTGCATCATCTTCCTCTCTCCTCGAAACAGTGCAGATTAAGATGAAGTGATAGTGCTGTGTCAAAAGAGAGCTTTACTGCCACACTTGGGATACAACGAGAGAGGTTAATTTATCATCGCTGGGGAGAGCTGACAGGAGAGAGATATACAACCGAAAGGGGATTTAGCACAGGGCCAAGAAACTTCACACTATTTTTACCATCTGTCACATGCTCTAATAAAGCAGGGCAAAATATGAAGAAAGGAAAAATGAACTATCAAACACTGATGTAATGCAGCCCATAAATCTAATTTAATTACTTTGCATGGAGACAGGTCCTCGAGTCTGTGTGAATATACTGGATTTTCTTGGCAACTTAACAACTAAGTGTTTTAATAACATCACACTATAATTTATTCTGCTTGAAACACAAAACCCCTTTTGTGAGAGTTTCATTTTTGAGAACTGTTAATTTTTTCGGCTAATGTCAAAACTGGCATAAATTCACATGTGAACTTGAAGCCTGACTGGGAAAAAGGCTTAGGTTACTGCAAGCCTTTTTATTGTTTGGCACTCTCCCTCTTCTGCATGCATTAGAAATAATTGGGCTTTGTTGATGACTTAGGTGAGGAGAGTTGTCTTGCAATTAGATTTTAATATAATGACAAAGGGTGTGTGAGGGGGGGAAATCTTTGTAAAATAGAAAGCGCTAAGAAAACCCAGTGAGCAAAGATCCTGGTCTCCAGCAGAGTAGCAAAAAAAAACCCCAGTGAACAATACTCTTGGAAGCAGCCTGTCCCCAGGACATGAGAATATCACTCAGGAGACTGCAAGATCTCAGGGCCGACTAGACACTGGCAATGCAGGTCTGCTCTGGAGGGAGCCACTGGGAGCAGGAAATAAATAAAAAATAAAATTAATATTCATTGTGTGTCTTCCAGAATTTGGATGCAGTTACAGAAATTATTGTTAATAATGAAAGCCATATATCAAAGGCTATAAAATTCATCTGTGCTAGGACACTATTTTTTTAGGCTCTGTTCTGAGCCATTAAAGATGACATATTACATTTATGTGCCTCTGTGTATAATAAGATACATTTAGGTCTGATTCTAACCTAAACTGGCAATTTTGGTATTGAACTTGAGTTCTTAAATGGGGGCTGTGACATTCCAGTCCAGAGGAGGTCAGCAGAACCCATCCATTCTCCCATGACCTCACTCAAACAGGGCAGGATGGATGGGTAATTAATTTGTTAGATCATCAGTGATTCATGTTGAAAAAATAAAACTCTGAGCCTCTTGACAAATTCAATTGAAATACAATGGGGAAAAAAGAATAAAATACCCTCCCCTCCCACCACCGTAAAACCTCAAACCCTAAATGTAGAGCTAGACAGGCCGTGCAGTTCATTTTATCTATTTATTCCTTCAGGATACTTACTCTATAGAAATTCCTGTCGGACACATACTGGGAGCACATGCAGCCTGGTACCAGAGATAGAAGGATCCAGACATTCCCAGAGCACAGAAGCCATCTGTGGAGTTGGGGGGCGGTGCTGGAGATGGTGGGTCATGATACCCCATCTGGATGAGACAATTGATTGAACTGGAAGATTCTAATACCCACCAGGAAATGGACTACAATGTCCACATTGTTGACTCTTTGCTGAATGCCACCAGTGGTTTGGTGTATGCTAAAATTCTGAGGCTCTTCAAGGGCCTGGAAACCTAGAAGCTTACAGGGTGTTCAAAGAGTGCCTTCAAATAAATTTCTCCTTGTTTCTGAAAGTCCATACTCCCAAGATCAGACTTGGAAAACACTCAATTCCTGTGGTTTCTTGTTCTGTTGAATTTGTGTGGGAGAAAAATGTACAACCTTGAACTCTGAATGAAGCCCAGTGTGAAAGCGCAGTTTTCAGTCGTGCCATTTCAAAAGCTCTCCTTGGTGTTTTTAAAGACTTCCCACGTATTCCGTTACTGACCCGCGGCTTGAAATAGTGAACATTAAAAATTCAGAAAAAAAAGAAAAGAAAAAAAATCAAGCCTCCAGTATTTACTTATGAAATGACTTGGTTATAGCCCAGCTCCTACCTCCTGAAAATTAGTGCACAAATTGAAAGTTTGAAGGCTTTCTTTTCTGGCATTTTGATTTCCTCATCTGAAAAATGGGGATATTAATACCTACCTCCTGGGGTTGTTGTGAAGATTAAGTGCCACTACGTATGTAGAGCATGGAGCACGGGAAAGTGATGGCTGCAATTATTATTTTATTATAATTATTTCCATCTCACCACCCCTCCTCTTTCCCTCTGTCTTTCTAACTACCCCCACCCTTCTCTCATTGCCTCTCCCCAACTACCCTCTCCTTCCCCTCCACCTCTTCCTCTTCTCCCACCCCTTCCCTCACTCTTCTGCCCTCACTCCCCTCCTCTCCCCCCACCCCAGCTGCTTGTCCTACACACCTGCATGAATCTGCTCCTTTCAGCCCTCCCCTCTCTCACTCCTCCCCACAGCCCCTTACTCCCCTCCCCTCCCTTTTCCAGGTTCTCCTCCCCCCATATACATGAATCCACTTCACTCAGCCTCCCCCTTCTGGCGCAGGAGCAGACTGCAGCTGAGCCACTTAAAAACCAAAAACCAAACAAACTCCATCTTCAAAATAAGAAATGCAAACAAAAACAAAAGCAATCACCATCATATCCAGCAAATGACTTAGGCCATTGCTCAGAAATAGACCTTCCCTGGGAAACACTTAACAGAAATAAAAGGAGAGCCACATCATTCAGGGTGTGTAAACAAACTCGAAAGAGTTTGTATTCCCCAAAACCTAGGAATATTTTTACTATCAGAGAGGGCAGAGAGTAAGAAGCACCCCAGACATGAAAAAAGACCCCCAAAATTGATGGTGTTGTCTTTTTGATTCCATAGCTTTTAGCCCCAGTGCCCATATAAGGTGAACTTGACCTCTCATAGAAAACAATTGTGCTCGAACTCTCCATGCTATCCCCTGACGTTTCTCTGTTAAGGATGCTATCATTCCCACGAACAGATGATGGGAAGCACTCTAGACCTAAGGGGCAAGTGTGTTTGCACCTTGTGATGCAGGCAGCCAAGGAAGACTGAATAGGCCAGCACACCCATTTCAAAGGCATGGGGTTTCCAGGAAACTCCTTCAAATTTACACTGGCCCTACTATGCTCCCTATCAAATGATGTTCAGCCATACTGAGTCTTCCAGATTCATCTCCATGTTCTTCTCATTTGCTTGCTAATGTGTCACTATCGAGGAATACTTTTCCTGGGCCACGTTTGGGTAGCTCTTGCTACTTCATTGAATCATCATGGAAAACTCTGAGAGCAGGTCTCTCCTCATGTATATTTTCCCAATGAAGAAACTGCAACTTAGACGGGCCAGTGACTTGCCTAAGATCGTTCAACTCACAAGTGGCAGAGCCAACCTCTTTATCTGCTCCAGTGACTACAACCATGGCCACTGTAACATCTGAGGGCAGGCAGCATCTGCTAAGCAGGGCACGTCATTCCAGCTTATCATCTCTTGCTGGCACCGACACCCTGACTCTAAGAGCCAGGTATTGCTTTCATTTTACATATAAGCTCAGGTAGCTAATCTGACAGTCACTGGTAGATGTGACTTAACATTAGAAGGGCCTGGACTCTAGTAATGCCCTTTTGCTTCTGTGTTGAATCTCCAAAATGGAGTCTCAGCACATACCTGCCACTCAAGACAGCTTGCTTTACTTGACAACTTCTGTCCTTGTAAGTGACCACCGGAGACCCCTCACTGGCCCCTGTCTAGAATGAAAAGCTTATTTCTACTGCTAAAATGGGTAGATTCTGACCATAATCAATCTCTCTCTCTCTCTGTCTCTCTCTCTCTCTCTTTCTCTCTCTCTCTCTCTCTCTCAATGTTATAGATATGTATTACTATGCCCAGCTCTAAGCAACTGTTCTAGTATCTTCAGAATCAAGGTTAACAAACACTGTTTTGTAAAAGACCAGAGAGTAAGAACTTTACCCTTTGTGGCTGGATACTCTTTGGTATAGGTATAGGTACTCAGATACGGTGTGATGTGTGTTAGTGGACAGTCTGTGGTATAGGCCCTCAGACACGGTGTGATGTGTGGTAGTGGACAGTCTGTGGTATAGGCCCTCAGACACGGTGTGATGTGTGGTAGTGGACAGTCTTTGATATAGGTACTCGGTTATGGTGTGATTGTATGTTAGTAACTATAGCCGATTCCTGGATGAGCCAGCTAGGCTGTATTCTAATGAACCTTTATTTGTCAACACTGAAATATGAACTTCATACAGCTCCCACGTGTCACAAAAGTTATTCTTCTTTTCCTTTGCCCAACAACTTAAAAAAATTTGAAAAACTACTTTTAGCTTACAGGCCATATAAAAATCCATAGTGGGCTGGATCTGCTTAATGGCCGTAACTGACACAGGTTGGCTTAAAACATTTGATTATGTGTCTGTTGTTAGAAAATCTAGTGTATAAGCCAAAACACAAGACACTACTCTAGCTTTTTTTGGGGGTGGGGATTGCCAGTGGTTGAGTGGACTGAATACATTTATACCCTGGAACGTGAAGAAAGAAACATTCTGTGTTGAGGGTAACTCACACATCAGGGAAGCTAGACCACAGCCTGCATGTGGACTTCCGGCTATCTGGGCAGTGCATGTGGACTTCCGGCTATCTGGGCAGTGTTGATGTTTTTCTGTCCTTCTTCTTGGGGATGCTTTGTCTGCTGTGCTCTACAAGGTGCTGTCTGGCTGATCTCTGCACCAGTTGCAATCTCTCTCACACCAAGCCCTTTGTTCTCTACTCACAGACCTCACCCTGACTTTCAACAGTTTCCTCTGCCTGTGCCATTCAGGATTGGAAAAATCTTGCCGTATCTCAAGCCCCTAAGTCAGTGGTTCTCAACCTTTCTAATATTGTGGCCCTTTAATACAGTCCCTCACATTGTGGTGATCCCCAACCACTGGATTATTTTGTTGCTACTTCATAACTGTAATTTTGCTACTGTTAGGAATTGCAATTTAAATTTCTAATGTGTAGGACATCTGATATGCCACCCCTGAGAAAGGGTCATTTGGCCTTTTGGGGGTTGTGACCCACAAGTTGAGAACTGCTACCCTAAATAGTTCTGAAAGAGTTCCTCCAGACCCATCAATATGAGAAACTCAAAGACCTGAAGGAAGCAGGACTTTAAAAACTATTTTTGATGCAATATTTTTGTTAATTTTTTGAGAACTGCATACAATGTATTTTGGTCATCTTCCTGACTCACTCACTCACTCACTCACTCACTCACTCACTCACTCTATCTATCTATCTATCTATCTATCTATCTATCTATCTATCTATCTATCTATCTATCTATCTATCTATCTATCTTGAATGTAGGGTCCATTCACTGGACCATGCTTAGCCACCCAGGGACTTCACTCTTTAAAAAAACTGGCTCTCCCCCTCCCAGAAGTCATCAACTGTCAATACTTTCTTAGGGTTGGGATACAAGAACCTTCTGCCTCTATGCCTGGATGTTTACTGCCTGGATCTTGGGCAGGCAACCATAACTGCTGAGTTCATGAATGTCACAGTCCTATTATGCCTAGAAAACGTTACTTCTTTCTGGTCCTCTCTGCCCTCTGGCTCCTGCAAGCTTTCCACTCTTCTGAGGTGGCTCCTGAGCTTCAAGTGGGGATGAAATAGGGCACCACACTGAGATCTCCAGACACTCATTCTCTGCACTTTGATCAGTCACAAGTGCCTGCGTTGTGCATCCCATAAAGAAATTTCTCTGATTGCTAACTACTCTAATGGTGTAGACACACAAATTTCAAGGGCATTCTAGTACTGTATCCACTTGGTAAAATAACAGTGGTGAGTTCACCCCTAGGACCTTAAACTACCCAGTTAAGGGTTCTTGGCCAGATTTACAGTACCAGATATGCATTCCCTCCAGTAGGTAAGGCCTCAAATTCAATCAGAAAGTGGTTGGTTACCCCCATAAGGTTCATGCTACCATTGTACCAATGGAAATGCCCATTATTGTTGTAGTTCATGGGGCTCATAACAGGGTAGGAGCTGCATGCCTCACAGGCAGCCAACATAGTTAGTCCTATGAAAGCTAACCAACAGAGAGGAAGCTTCGTGCAGAGCAGCAACTTATTTTCTCCATGTGTTGTGTCCGAAGCATGTGGTGACTTCAGCAATACGCTCTTATCAAGTTCGGGTAGATGACCAAGGGCAGTGGTAATGGCTTATATTGCTGTGGGAGAGTCTCAGACATAACCCTGACAGACAACTTATCGGGAGGTATCCACACCTAACACTGGACTTTTTATTTGGCAGTCTTGGCTTCTGGCAAGAGCAGAGAGAAAGCAAGGTGGTACTGTTTGAGAAACGTCCTCTCTGATGGATGGCTAGCTAGTGTTCATAATACTGGAAAGTGCTGTGTAGACTGCACTAGGGTAACTCCATAAACACATGTGTGCATGTGCATGTGCACACACACACACACACACACACACACACACATTGCACATGAAGCTTGGAAGTCTTGATATGGTTTAAAGAAAGGGCGGGAATCAAAATTTGTGGACCTGTAGGTATATCCATCAGCTTGGGCTGTTATAACAATTGCCATAGACTTAACAGAAATTCATTTCTTATAGTCTGGCAGCTGGAAGTTCAAGGTGAAGGCACTGGAAAATTTGTTTTCTTATGAGGCCAATCTTCCTGGCTTGGGGACAGTCACCTTATTGTTATGTATTCTCATGGGAGAGCGAGAGAGCTTTCTGGTGTCTGTGAAGAGAAGTCTAACATGATCCCACCAGAACTTCACTCTTACAATCTCATTTTTCCTTAATTACCTCGGAAGAGATACCACTTCTTAAGACACCCACACATTGAGCATTAGCTTGTCAGGTCTCAAGTATTCAGTTCATAGAGTTGTAAGATCACAGTCCCTCTGAAGTACCCCAGTATCATTTCCTTCTCTTCGTTCTGTGGCCTGCTTGGAAAAGTGACACAGTCTCTAGAGGTCACAGTGTGGAGTCTGACTTCTCCAGCTGTGGTTCTCCCCTCTGAGTGACAATTCTTCCCTCTGCTCGGTGCCCCCTATATTGGCCGCCCTTTTACCCCTCGCTCTCTTCTCTTTTCTTTCTTTTGAAGCCATTGTGTTAAATTACACTTAAAACGAAGAATCGAGAAAGCTTACCCTTGACCTCTTGCAGGTTTGAGCTGTGCTGCAAGTGTTAAGGAGAGGAGCTGGGCCCAGGCGTAATCTGAGGAGCTCCGCTGACCTGGAGAGCTGTGTGTGTGACCCTGAAGACTGCTCACCACCCTACCCGTGTGCCTCCTTCCCCCTGAAAAGACCCCTAGCTCATCAGATGCAGGTAGAAGAGGACTCTGGGTCTGCTTTTCCGGGAACCCTACCACCGCTGTAGGATGCCCACTTCTGATCTTTCACAACGATAGCTCTTCGAATTTCTATTGCAACCACACACAAACTGGAAGGAGGACTGGCCAGGGGCCTGACTCACATCCAGCCAGGATTTGCTTGTGTGACTTGAGCTCCTCTTTCTTTTATGTCTGTCCTGCTGCAACCCCAAGGTGGGTTGTGTTGACAGTCAGGCGGGTGAGCCCTTGGTGCAACAGGACCTGCTGATGAGAGTCTCCAGTCAAAGGGCACACATTCAGAAGGTGGGTGGTCCGTGTGGGGGAAGACACCTCAGGTCCCAGTGTACACACACTATCCAGATCCACGAATGGGTGGTGGGGGGGGTGGGTAACATCACACATGTAGATCCTGTCTCTATGTAAGGCATGCCGAGGTGCTGTAGCAGGAAATGTGACAGGGTGACTTCCCCACCACAGGGCCTTCTCGGGGTATCCAGGCTCTGCTTGCTGTCACTTTCCCCCACTGTGAGATTCCTTCTAGAAAATGAGCTCTTTGAAGCTGTCCCATCTACAGGAAGGTGAATTCTTGTGTGGTATGTCTTAAGAGATACCTGAGGGCCCCAAAGCACTGCGCCACGGCCACCGCCCACAATGAGTGATTTAAAAGGGCAGTCATTCCTTCTTGCTGCCTTACAGATCAATTGGGGATGTCTGTAGGTCTCGTTAGCTCCAGTCCCTATTTCTGTCATCTTCCACCTGGGACCAGCAGTCTCTTGGGTATATCCAAAGAGCAAAAGCACAAGCAGAAACCCTTAAGCTGTCCAATACAGGTCGAGGCCGATCACATGTCCAAGTCAAGAGTAGGGCAATCGGACTTACCCAAAGTGGGGAGCCCTCTGCCCAGTATGAGGCCAGAACCACAGACTGAAGGAAAGGGTTCATTGCAGCATCAAAGCCTAACTGCTCAACACCATCTGGCAGTTAGCCAGCAGACCAGAAGGGAAGCAACCGCCTCAGGTCAGACTGGAGAACAGGGAAGTTGGGCTATGAGAGGTGGGTGAGGGGTGCAGTCTGCCCTTCCTATCCCAGAACCCTCTGTCCTTGCCCATACTTGCTTTCAGCTTGGTCAGGCATGGTATCTCCAGAAACGCTTCCTCTTCTCAAAGAAGTTCCGAGCGATCCTTGTAACGTGGCTGGGAACTTCTGAGGTTGGAAGCTTTGGGGAGACAGCAGTTAACGCGGCAGGAAGCGCAGCCCGGCTTCCCAGTGATGTCAGAATGTTTGTGTCTTTGTGTTTCTGTTTGGGCACATGGGACACGTGAGGCTGGGTGGGCGGGTGAGTGGGAGTGCGGAGGTCTGTGTTTGTGTGCATGTGCGCGGTGCTCATGTTTTTGCCAATATGCCTGTCTCCGTCACGCTCAAAAATCTGTCTTTGTAGGCTGGGAGCAGAAAGAGGCTTTCAGAATTAGACAATATTACCACCAAATAGTTTTTGTTTTCTGAAAAATGAATTAAAAGGAGCAAACCTATTTCAAATGCACTTAGTCAGATGTGTGTGCCGGCGCGGGCAGGCAAGCATGTGCGCGTCCGTGCCCTGGGCTGTATTTAGAGGTAGAGTATAAATAAATTGATGTCTTTCACCTCACAGTTTCTCTGGTTCTATTTCTGCTGTAACTAAAACGATTTTGGTAAGTTATCTTAGAAACTACACAGATGTAAAAAAGCTGCTTGTCTTAATTAGTTGCACATTCCTCCTAATAATAGATTTTATCTATCTATCCATCTGTCTATAATTTTTAGGCCATTTGAGGATTCACTGTTTTACAGGTGGGGAGTGTAGGTTGGTTGGTGCTGTTGAAGTCTTTCTGATGCAATGTAACCTCTGGATTTAAATTCTGCTGCACCGCCTCACTGGCTAGATTGGTTCTTAGTGAGTACAACAACCCCACTGTCACCCCCCAAAGAAGCCCCCAAACCTCAGAGCATGTAAGCATAAAGGAGGTGGTAGATTAGGTTACTGGGGAAGTAAGTGTACAAATGTACCTTTGCCAGAAGATGAACGGATGGTTGCAGTGAGTTGCTGATGAAGGCATTTTGTGTAAGAGCAGGCCCTAGCTGCTGGGGCTCATCTGTCTCCTCTGTCACTCTCCCCATGACTGCCTGTGCAGCCGTGAGCTGTCTGGGCTGACTTGTCTGCCTGCCTCCTCTTCCTCCTCTCTCTTCAGGAATCTGGCCTCACAGAGTCCCAGAGGCAGAGCTTCCCAGTAGAGGGGAGCCAGGAGAAAGGCTGCTAAGGTCTGTCTGTCTGTCCTGTGCCCTGGCATGACCTTTTGAAAGTCATCTCCATAGTCTTCAGAGACCCAGATCTTTGATTATGGGAGGCCTAGCAAAGGTGACTGGTACCTTTGTTGGCAACCACTTATTCTCCGCCAACATTTCAACCAAAATCTCTGCCTGGAAACCCCATGTCCCCATGTTTCCATGCTGTGGGGAGCAGAGGGACAACACACACACAGAGACACACACAGAGACACAGATACACAGAGACACAGACACAGACACAGACACAGACACAGACACACACACACACACACACACACACACACACACACACACACACACTTTGGCCTTTTCAGTTCCCAGTCTGGACACAGTCCTGATACAAGTTAAGAGTGAGCACATAGTGACATGGGGTTGTCTTTGTGACTCTGACTCAGATTCTCTTCTCTAATGTCTGACTTGGTTTTTGGTTTTACTTTATGACTCTCTTTACACACACACACACACACACAAACACACAGATATATATATATACATATATATACATATGCATATGTATATATATACACACACAGGCGCACACACACACACGCACTTCTATAACTCTATGTCATCTTCTTATACTTAAAAGCAACAACCACCAACCTCTCTAAACAGTTACAAGATAATGAGCACTTACCTTTTACACCACATTGCACGTAACCAGGAACACAGGCACTTTCTGACTTATGTTGGCCTATGTAAGTTCAAATATCAGAAGTCAAAAACATGTTGAAAACTCTTGAGTTGCAGAGCATCCCAGCTGAGCAGCCCCGCAGAACAGCACAGAGAACAGATTATTTCTCTCGTGACTACTGGGCTGCCGAGCTACACTAGATACTGCTGCCCAGCGTGGATCTCACTACATCTTGTAGACTGGGAAAAGACCCAAACTCAAAACCTCAGCTACAGTTTCTACCACATTTTAAAGTCAGAGTAGACCCATCTTCAGGTGACCCAGAGTGCCAGGACGGGCAAACATCTGATGGCTTCAACTTACAGCACAATAGGACTGGCAGCAAACAGACCCATACATACTTTGTGCTTAGTGCTATGATGGTCCAAATTGTCAGGGGTGGGGGTGACACCCAGCTCCTAGACTTAGAGTGAGTGGAGCCAACTAATGATCAAGAACACTTGCTAAGGAGCTGAAGAGATGGCTCAGCAGTTAAGAACACTGGTTGTTCTTCCAGAGGACCTAGATTCAAATCCCAGCACCCACATGGTACCTCACAACTGCCTAACTCCAATTTCAAGGGACCCGAGACCTTCACACAGACATACACGCCGGTGGGTGAAACACAAATGTGCATAAAATAAAAATAAACAAATTATTTGAAAAAAGAATACTTGCTAAATAAACAAGAGTATTTTCTAGGAGAGCCTCTTTCCTTATTGGTTTCTCTAAGGTCACGAGACTTACAAATGGCTCCGTTCTGTTGTGTTTTTTGCAGGACCCTCTCGACAGATGGATTTGGGCTCCTATCTTGGTTTTACTGTTCGAGAGCTATTTCTTGTTTCTTAGCAGGTCCCATCCTTTAGAGGAAGGCATCATAGTTTGAAGAGCTCCACAGTCTTCGCTGTGGTCTTGCTTGTGGGTGAACACTTCCATTAGCCCTGTCACTGGAAAGTCTAGTGAGCAAAAAGATGGCAGGAAATGGAGATGCATGGATCCATGTGGGCAGGCACTTGAAAAAGTCCTTGCTACCGGAGAAAGACCCTATCCATCAACACATGCACATTATACACACATAGCTTCTGCATTCAAGGATTTAACCAGTCTCAGATCAAACATATCACTAGGCCTATAATAGTTGTGCCTATGTGGAGCTTGGCTAGACTTGTTTCCTTGCTATTATCCTCCAAGTTGTTCAGCATGAAAACTATTTACAGAGACCCTCATTGCATTCAGTAGTATCATCAGAAATGGAGGCATGACTTAGGGAGGGAAATGTTCGATGCTATGCCGTGCTCAGTAAGGTACTTGAATGCCCACAGATTTGGCATCTGCAAGGTGGGACTGCCCACACATCACCCCCTCTTCAGTTTGGTAGGTAAACAAATTCAGGTGTGGTCTCTGGCAGCCCACTAGGTCTCATGGTCCCACTCTGGTCCTGTGGTCCAGCTCTGTCTTCCAGACTGTGCCTTTGCCCTGGGATACAGAAAATGTGGAACATAGGACTCGGTGTCAACTTTGCATGTACATTTGGAAACACTTGATCAGAGCTATGCTTGCTGCTATCTACCCTGTTTGTAGACTTCTTCTGTTTTGATCTGAGTGTGAGCAAATAAAACAATGGTTGCTATGAGAGTTCTTATTTGCTGAACATACCCCAGGAAGTACATGCGTGTACTCACTGAGGTTCAAGTCTGCGAGCGCGCATGCACGCGCGCGCGCGCACACACACACACACACACACACACACACACACACACACAAGTTTTCATATTAGTTTCCCGAGTTCATGGATAAAGTCCAGAGCTGCCAAAGCTCCCACTACTTTGCCATGTCACACTAATAGCTTCCAGATCCCGTCACATATTAAATTCATGCGGCTTCAGCGAAGCTATCTATTTAATGCAATTCGCTAAATGCCTGCGCAGCCCCGCTGACAGTGACATATTAGTTTTGCAGTCTTTTGCAATCTGATATCTCTGAATTTGCCACCGTACTAAAGATTTGATTAATGTGGTTCCATTTGGATGCAGTAATTGGCTGCGACTGTTGTAGAAAATAATCAGGCTTTCATTCCTTACAAGTGCACGGACATGCTAATGAGAGAGTGGGTTAATTAAGCCCGCGGCAGAAAGCGACAGTTACTGATGACTGTTATGACAAACCACCGACTCGGCATTTGGGAGCAGGACAGCAAATTTGCACTTTATGAAATTACAGGAAAACTAGGACATAAGGAATAAATAGTTACATCTGTTTGGTGAAAGGGGGGAAGGGGTGGGGAGAAAGAAAAGGGGCGCAAGAGAAAATGAACAAGTGGAAGACAGTTTTCCCCAAGACAGGGCCTGGGTCTCGGGACCCAGGAGGCCCTGAGGAGTCCTGTGCCTCCATGGCTGCTCTTGCTTGGACTGGCGTGCAATGGCGGGCAGAGCGTGACCAGCCTAGATAAGCACCTGAAGTTTAGATGTCACAAAGGGACCAGCTGCCTAGAAATGGATAGACTTGGGGAAAGAGGGGGGTTTAGGACAAGGTCGGGAGCAGGACAGACTGTGTAGGGATCACCTGTGGTAAGCAGCGCCCCGTGGAGAAAGCTGCAGGGAGGAGGCAGTCAGGTGAGGGTGCAGCCTACCTCAGCTCTTTGGAGAAAGTGTTTGGTAAATGTCTGGGTGACTCTCGCAACTGCTTTACTCTTTCTTTCTTTATTTCTTTCTTTCTTTCTTCCTTCCTTCCTTCCTTTCTTTCTTTCTTTGCTTCCTCCCTCCCTTCCTCCCTCCCCATCCCTCCTTCCTTCCTTCCTTTCTTTAAAAATCCCCCTGTGCTTCTCAAGTGTCTTCCTGCTCTAGGAGCTGAGTCTCAGAGCCAATTCTGGACGTCTTCTGGATGGTTCCCCTAAGTTCTTCCAGGCTCCTCAGCTTTCTCCATTCTCCTATGTGACACTGAGATACCGTTGTTCCTTTCTTGGAGGCATGTCCAACCTGTGACCTACAGGCTTCATGCTTCCCAGGACAGCCATGGATGATGCTGTGCCACACATCATAAACTCACTTAAAACGTTTTGAGTTTGGTTTTTTTTTTTTGCATTTTTTTTGGTGACTCAGTTTTAGTGGTTTTGAGTGTGAACTTTGTATGTGACAATTCTAAAGGTTGGACGTGCCTACAAGCCATTTAGACCCCTAGGGAAGGAGATTTCTGTTCACCCCTCTGGGGGCTTGCTGAAGAGCATGAACTCACAAACACTGTGTCCCCTTCTCCCTGTTCTGGGTCCCCAGGACTTCTGTGATTAGGCATAGCTTGACCTCATAACCCTTCAAGTCTGTCTGCGTTCAGCTCTACCCCCAACCAATCGGCACCACCAAGCACGGGTTAGATAGTACTATCCAGGATACCGAGGGAGGAGTGAAACCAGTACTTTGTTCTTGCCTTTTAACAGCCTGTAGATCAGCAGCTACATAGACAAGCTGCTAATTGTGACCAGTGCTTTGTGCTAAGAATGAATAAGACGGCACTGTTTGCTTCTGTCTGCTGGGGCCCTGAGGGCATGGTTGAGGGAGTCAGGAGACAGCTAGATAGGTCATCTGGGAGCAAATGGCAGAGTCCTCCATGTCCCTTAGGGAGCAAGGATTTATTCTGTAGGGGAAGGGCATCATGGGGCTTTTTAGTCTATCTATCTATCTATCTATCTATCTATCTATCTATCTATCTATCTATCTAATTTTTAGACCAGCTTGTCACACTCAGATGTGTGCTTGAGGGAGATCATGTTGGAAACAGAAATGTGATGTGAGGTAGAGTCAGAAGTACTCAGGAACAAACTGGACACCAGAGCTCAGGCTTTAAAACAGGCTCAGGCCCAGGCCCAGGCCCAGGCAGGCACAAGGTCTAGAGGACCAACGGGATGGATCCTTTCCAACGTGGCCTTGAAGTTCCCTGGAACAGCTTCCTGGGGCTTCTCCTGAGGCGGGGCAGCAAGGACCCTGGAACACCACTGATGGTGAGAGGACTTTCCTCTGTGGCTGTGCATCCTCAGCCACACCCATGAGGGGTGCAAACATGCAAAGCAGGGGGTGTGGTCTCCGAGTCCCTGGTTAGGAAATATTGTAGATCGAGTCGTCCTTAAATCACAAGCTTGTGGAATATGCTTCAACTCACAAAAGCCAGTCTGTGGGGACGAGTTCTGGGAAACCTGTCCCCACAATACAGGCAGGGTGGTAACTCACAGGAATCGAGACTCTTCAGTTAGTCTTCAGTTTTTTTACGACTGTCAGTCCCTTCTTCCTTCCGACCAAAAAGCTGGAGACAGTTTATGTGCAAAAAGTGCATTATCCAGTGCATCTGTTTGTCGGGCCTTCTCTGGCCAGTGTCTGACACACGCTGCTTGCTGGACTCTTCCCGTTGATGACGAGGATTCTAAGCTCCTGGATGGGAACTAGAAGCCTCTGTGCACATAGCTGGTGAATGGTGGGGCTGTGTTTAGAAAGGGGATCTACTAAATGCCAAATTTTCTCTTCCCCTAGAACACTTTAAACTCCTTTTATTTTATAAGTTGTCACTGGATAGATTTCTGGGTCAACACCAGTCTTACACTCAAATAGAACATGTGTGTGTCCTCAGGCTCCGGTCCAAACCTCTTCTCAGGCCCCCAGCACAACAAGGTAGGCCTGTCTGAAGTGGGGATTGGAAGCATGTGGCCCACGAGTTTTGCCATGTTTGTGTTCTGGGTGCTTAATGCTGACAGATGAAAAAGTCTTCATGGCCCCAGACTCCGGATATTTAGCACTAGATTCCCTCTTATTCCCTTCTCTCTGGGCTAGAAGGGACAAGAAGCAGGAAGACGCTTTTTGGCCACCATGGCTGGTTATTTTTGTGTTTCCAGTGACCTAGCTGCCTTCTAGCAAGAGCCCTAGAGGAGGGAGCAGAGTGTCAGCACATTGGTCTGGGAGTGAGCAGGATCCTAGAGAAACTGAGCCGGAGCCCCGCCCCCAAGCCCCATCACTCATTTGCTGATGACCAGGTGACTCCCAAGCCTGCCCTTGCCAGCCATGGAGGTTCTGCAGCCTGAGCACCTGGCCTGCCTGGACTTGTTGATTTAGGCCAGAAGATTTTATGGTTGGAAAATGGCTTTCAAAGTTGTCTGGAATTACCCAGAGCACATTTTAAACACTCAAATTACCATCTTCATATTTTTTTTTAGCATTTGCAATTTTCCTTGGTACAATTCAACTGTCTTCCCTGGCACACCCCTGTCTCCTCAGTCTCTGGACTCTCTCCACTGGAAAGGCCCCTTCAGCAGCATTTCTCCAGCAAATGTCAAGAAGCTCAGGGGCTCATTGTCTAAGGCTTGGAGTGGTCCTGTGTTCTCAGCTGTTTTATACCGTGGACAAAGTTCAAGAGAGTTTTGTCTGCCCAGAATCTCAGAATATGATCTTATTTGGAAGCAAGGTCTTTGGATATGCAATTACTAATGATGAGGTTATCGGGGTTACTGTGACCCTAAATCTGATTCCTAAGAAGAGGCTAAGATACACAGAGGAGATGGCATGTGTGGAGATGGGTTCAGAAGTGATGAAGCCTCGAGTCAGAGAGCCCTTAGGACGCTGGAGATGGCAAGAGAAGGCTTGCCAAGAGCCTCCCGTGAGGGCTGGTGTACTGGCGCCATTTTGGCCCATAGCTTCTAGACCTGGAAGAAAGCACCTCTCTTCTGGTGTTGGAAACCACTCAGTTTGTGGTGACATCCTATGGTGACACTAGGAAAGAAACACACCCTCTCAGATCACTCTGGGCTCTGCCAGCCTACTCCTGGGGGGGACCCTAGAATACACCTCAGAGGAGATGCCCTCCAAGTCTTACTTCTTTCTGTGACCCTGGGAGATCCAGCTTCCCAGAGAAGAACTGAGCAGAATTCATCATTTCTATTAAGTTGGCATATAATAAGTGTTAAGTCTTTCATTATCTATTAGTCATTCATTCTTACATAAAATGTTACTCTAGACACCTTTGGTGTCTGACCGGGGCCTTAGGCTGTGTACTTGCAACACAAGGAGACATGGTGTTTTAAAAGAATTTTACCTCTTCCACTCACCTGTCTTAACACTTCTGAAAGTTCTACACAAACGCTCTGGGGCCCTCCAAAAGAGAAGAGACCCCGATTCCTCTTGCTTCCAGTTTCTCAGCAGCTCTTACCACCCCCTCCTTTAACTGGGGGAGCCCTCGCTCCGTGGGCTGTCAGGGGGCTCTGCTCATTTTATACCTGACAGGACCTCTCCCAGAAACCCCAGAGGGAGACACCGTTAAAATGTTTTATGTTGGGGAATAGCTTGGTTTCTGTGCAATAAAAACCAAAGCCATTGAACAAGCAAGCTCCTGGGTAATTACTGGCATGGAGGAGATAGCTTCCATATGCCGGTGGGTGCTGGGGGCCCAGCCTGCATCTGTTCCCTTTGTTCTGTCAGAGAGCAGAGCCAGGAGGGGGGGCTGACCTCTCGATAAACCCTGAACCAGAACCCTCCTCGAGCTTTGGGAGGAGGGACAGAGGTGGGGGGGGGTAGGTCAGAGGGCAGCTACATCTGGCTTGGGTGGGGGGGGGGTTTGGGCAGGAGTGTAGACAGGGCAGGGGGCTGGGGCTGCTCACCTCTAATCAATAACCCTGCTACCAGAGATCAGAGAACCATTCATTAGCGAGCTCGTTAGGTGATTGATAGGCTTAATTTTCCTGTCAAATGTGGACTTCCCTTGTAAACATGTCAATTGGGGAAAGTTCAAGCTTGTCACTTGGATTTATGGCTGGAATAACATGTAGGTGGAAAAGAGGGCGAGCTCCCCAGCATGAGGGCTGGCTGCTCTGAATGTGAAGGGCACGGGAGCCAGGTGCCTGGAAACACCTTTCTTCCTTCTTCATGCAGCTGAGATAACAGCTCTCATCCTCAGAGAAGCCCTCAGAGAAGCGGCCCAGGTGGCTCCTGCCTCCCCATCAGCCCCCACCCCAGCACCTCCCTCCCTCCCTCCATGGGGATCTTCCCGGACTCAGTTATTGCTCCACAAAGAAACCCAGAGGGACAGCCGTGTATAGGAAGGGCTCCCCTAGGCTGTGTCTCCTTTTTAGTTGTCCAGGGAGATAAGGAATAAAATTGGAGTGGCAAGCACACATACTGTGCACAAACAAGCCATCAGTTCCTCGGTGATCTGGAAAACTACCCGTGGCACTTGGGGGACAGGTTAGAGGCCAGGTGGGCACAGAGAAAGCAGCCGTTGAGAACAAATGGCGGGGCACTGGAGGGCAACTGTAGCCAGAGCCCAAAGGGTGGTCCTGGGGGGTGCATCTGCCACAGGTTCTAGTTGATGGCCTTCATTAAGCTGGCCAAGCACAGCCAGACTCCCCAGATGGGCGAGAAACTCAGGCCCCCTACAAGTGAGTGCTGGATAATTGAAAATCCAGTTCAAACCTTACTTTCACTGTTAGTGTTAGCATCACAAGGAGTAGCCATGGTAAAAAAGACTTCCAGAGACTCTATCCCTGGTCTGGTCTGTTTTGACCAGCAGATCATGGAATTTGCTAGAAGAAGTCTCAGGTTAGTATTAAAATGCTCCGAGTCTCCTTGCGTACACTTTCCTGTAGCATGACCCTGGACCACCGGAGAGTAGAGGCATCTGTCTTCCCTGTGGTGTGTTTCCTGCTGTACCTTGTGGAAGACCTGAGCATCCCTGTGGGATGCTGCCAGTTGGGCAGTGCCCAAGTCCAGCTGTGGCCTGGACCTTGTCATTACATTGTGACTCACAGGGCTTTGTTCAGTGCAGTGGCATTGGATTCTTATTATTGGGACCCTCAGTGTCAGCAGAGTTAGAGCAAGGAAAGGACTTAGCAGGCAGATAAGAATTGTAATGAAGACCTGTTCCTAGCACTGATCAGGGTTTGAGTGTGTGTGTGTGTATGCGCGCGCGTGTGTGCGTGTGCACATGTGCAGAGAGGTGCTCAACTAAGTTATAGTTAAATGCAGACCCTCTATGAACCCCTTCTGACCTTTTGTACCATAATAACTCATTTATGGCTTGGAAATACTGTGTCATGCATGGCTCAGTCCTGGCGACCTAACTGGGGTGATGAGAGAATGAAGAAAGGACAGACACACAGACAGAAAAGCTGGGATCTGGGGTGTTCAGATGGCAATGGATCACCATCAACAGCGAGCTGGAAGCTCACCGTGTTTATCTTACACATCTGAATCAAGGAGGCAGGTTTCTTGTGCACAGCTGAGCAAGGAGACCCGTCTAGTTAGTCATTTCAGGAGGTCTCTGTAAGGAAGCAGTCTTGGGTGCAAGCATCCTGGAAGAGGAAGTTGTGGTTGACAGTTCCTACAGAGATCTTCCTTCAACACTCACATTCACACCAGAGGAGCTTTGTCATTGCTCGGAGTCTAACCCTGGGAAGACATCTTCATGAGTGTGAGGCATTGGGGTCCTTGGAATGATCTGTGCTCATGTTAACAACACACATTCATTCAGGGTGTCATCAGGACAATCACTTGGGACTTCCTCAGCCCCCTACATAGACGTGTTTCATACTTCGAGGTCTAACTTTCTGCTGTGGCATTGAACTGGTCAGGCTAAATTCTAAGGCAAGAAATGAGAAGGAAGCTCTAGCTAGCCCCGTGACTGACTTCCCTTTCTGTCTCTCTTCTTGCCAGAGTTGAAAATTTGATTGTTTGTATGCGCTGGCTCAACCTCAGTATTGTTGAAAAGGAACAGTATAAGTCAAGTCTTGAGACTGACAAAATACTCAAGGAGAGGAATTTAAATGGAGGAAAGTTTTGTTGCTTGGTGGCTTCAGGCCATTGGTTTTTTGATCCTGATCATTTGGGCCAGTGATGAGGCAGCCCAATAGGTGAGAACATGCAGGAGAAGAAGCTATTTATTTCATGGCAGCCATGAAGCAAACATGAATGTCAAGAAGAGGTTGTGGTCAGATGATCCCACACACAATGAGATCCCACACAAGAGAACACACAATGACCTTTTACAAGGCCTCACTTCCAGAAGATTCCAGCATCTCACAAAAGACCACAAAGCCGGAACCAATCTTCATTACCTGGGCCTTTGAGGGCCACGGAGGATGCAAACTACAGCAATCACAGCAATCAGAAAGCAACCTCTTTTTAAGTACTTTCCACACATTCCACAAATATCTCTGCTTCTAATCCCATGACAAGTCCACACTCCTGCCATCCCACACAGGTGTTTGGGGTGTGTGGCCAGTGTAAGAACTGCAGTGTGTACCATGGGCTGGGCCTCAAGACCATCTGTTACACGACTTCGGAAATCCGTGTTAACTGTATGAAACTGCAATGTGTTTGTTGGACTGGCCAGAAACTCTTTGTTTCTATGACCGGATCTCTGGGCACCTAGTGGTAGACATTTCCTGATGTATTTTTAGGTTTTTCTTCTATAATACAGAACATTTTTCTTCCGTAGAAAGTCTGGTGCCCCTGGGGAGTTGGACTGCCACTGTAATCTTCTTTTGAATGGAGCTTCTGGAACGTCTCTGGGACGAAGTTTGCACATGAACGCCCCACTGAACAGAGCTGTAAGTGAGGTGTGTAGGGGGATGTTCACCCATCTTGGAGGCCTTTTCCAGCAGGCAACAAGACCCTTACTTCCCTTTAACACAGTCAAGACCATTCTCCCCTTGTTCCGAAAGCTCCCTTCTAGGCCATTGCCTTCCAGACCACAATTATTGATTGTTGTTATAGAAGTAATATACATAATTTGATGAGCACCTGCTAAGTGCCACAGGCAGCCCTGGTTGTGATCTGCACATGATTTTTCTTTAGTTACCGCAGTAACTCTGTATTGTAGGAACCGCCATTGTTTCTGCTTGCAGGGAAAGATGCAGTGGCCTACAGAGAGTGAGGCAGTTTTTTTTCTGAAAGGGAATGTTTGCCAGGCTCAGAGGCTGTGCCGAGTCTACCAACCTCAGCTCCCTGCTGTTTTTGGACACCCAGCACCCACTGCCCTCTCTATCCCCCTCATCCTTTCTAAATCTCTGCATCGACCATATGTTTCCATAGACAACAGTGAATCCCCCTTGCTTGTTAAATGTCTCTGGCCTTCTGTGGTCAGGAGAGACAAAGGCTTCTACAAAGTGACGAGACAGGAGGGATTGTGGCCTGTGTGTCTGTGGATTTCTCAGGGCTGGCTTTCCCAGGTAACTGAGGATCCCCTTATCCTGGGTTGTCTAGCTGGGAGGAAGCATATGTTTCATTAACAGCCCCCCCCCCAGCATGCAAGAAACACCCCAAGGCTTCTAGACTGTAACTGCCAGGGGAAATGGCCACTTCTTTTTGGTTTCTACTGACATCTGGATTCAACTCCTAGTTTGGGGTACCACTCTTTCATCTCCTACAACCTTGCCATTGTTTTTGGAACCACTTCCATGATTTCTTTTAAAAATTAATGTGTGTGTGTGTGTGTGTGTGTGTATGGTGTAAATGTGTATGTGTGCCTGTGTGCGCACACGTGTGTATTGTTTACACATGTGTGCGTGCACGTGTGTCTTCCTTTATTGCTCCCCACCTTATTTTGGGGAATAGGGTCTCTCACTTACCTGCAGATTGCTGACTTGACAAAATTAACTGCCTGTGAGATCCTGGGATCAGCGGGTTTCCACTCCCTGAACACTGGGGTTGTAGATACATGCTGCCACGTCCAGCCTTTCCCCTTGTGCTGGAGACTTGAACTCAGGTCCCTATACTTGCACTCACATCTCTTCAGCAGCACCCTCCCCTGATTTTTTTATTGCTAAATTTTAGCAAGGGTGTGTGCTCTTGGTTTAGCAAAATGATGTCTTTCAAGCTGCTCGGCCAGCTACATCCTTGAATCCCAGTGATTTCATGACAAGCAAGGCTCTGATGGACTATCCCCATTTCAAAGAGACTGGGAGGCTCTTGAAGGCGCATGAAGTACAATCCTTGTCTACACTGGAAAGTCCCCAGCTCTGCTGCACTGGCACTGGTCCCTGGGAACTGGCGAGTGAGATGAATTAGAAGCCTGGAGCAAAATATTTGGTTTCATGCAGTTTACTTTCTTTCTACTAGCTTAAAGTCCAGTGGAACAATTAGATCTTAGAAGTGTCTTGTGTGAGCTTTCGGCTCCCTTTTCTTTCAAGTTTATTGATTGTGTTAGATATGATTCACAAAAGCAGGGCTTTTTTTTTCCTTTTTAAACATTTAATGACACCATTTGGTTTAAACCCAGAAAGAGCCGATCTATAAGGCGGCTGAGTACCCAAGTGACAGTATAGAAACCCTCACACCCATGTGACATTACCTTGAGGGTACACTTGAATTGAGGGCATTGACTGTGCCCAGTGGAGAAAGAGACAAAGGATGGCTTGGTGTTCCTGCTGAATAGCAGAGGGCATCCTTGGAATATGCTAAGCCACGAGGCTTCAGAGCCTTTATGAAGACAGCTGAGCAACAATGAGGCTTTTCTCTTTCTCTGCCCGTGGCGAGTCTGATGGCTGCTTTTATTGGGTGTTTGTCACCTGGGGTACTCATGTTAAAAAGAGAAAAGAAAAATTGATTTTCGCTCACAGTTTTGGATATTTCAGCCCATGATTGGCTGGTCCTATTGCTTTGGTTCTGTTAAGGTGCAGCTCAAGGCATGAGCACACAGCAGGGACATAGAACAGGGACACATGACAGGAGCGCACATTAGGAACACACGGCAGAGGAAGCTTTTTGTGTCCGGCTAACCATCAAGGAAAGAAAGAAGGGGCTGGCACTATACCCTCTTGGCGCCACTGCACTCAGCAATCTCGCTTCCTCTAACTAGACCCACTTGTTAAAAATTCCACTCCCTCCAACAGCTCCCTAGCCTGGGAACCAATCCTTCTATGCACGGCAGTTAGTGGGAGACGCACAAGACCGAGATTGTAGCAACCAACAAACAACCAGTACCAAATTCTGAACTTAATTCGTAACTTCCTTCTTCCCTCCTTCCTTTCCTTACTTATCTCCTTCCTTCTCCCTCTGTTTACTTTGCCTTTCTTTGTACAAATACTCTTATTTATGAGTCATGTATCCAGCTCTTTAGGAAAAAACCCTTCATTCCAGTTTGATTCATTTTAATTGTTGATGCTTACTGTCAGACCATAAACATCTTTATTTATGATGTAGTTCAGCTTAAAGTTGTGTTATTATATGTGGATGTAAACATACATTTAGTGTTTTACAAAAAAAAACCCATAAAACAAAAATGAGGTTTTCCTATACCACCCAGGCGAATCTCAAAATCACGATCCTGCTGCCTTAGCCTGCAGAATGCTGGGGTTATAGGCACGTGCTACCCACTGGGCTTAATTTGCAACTTTTTGAACCATAGTACCAAAGTAATTGCAGACATTTGATAAGTGAAGGGATCGCATAGAAAGCATGAAAACACCATAAGCCAGGATCTGTCTTCCAGAAGGCATCTTCTAGGTGCCAGAGCTGGAGAGGACCTGAGTCATCCGCAGTCAGAACAGCTGATTAAGCCGCACGGCCCGCTGCCGACGCTGTTTTTTTGTTGCTTTCTACGATCCAGGTTAAAAGGCATTTGAGAACAATGAGCCATCAGTGCTGCCTCCTGTCTATCTGGGAAGATGGCTGTTGCCCCATTTCTTTTCAGCAATGGGGTGTCACGAGAGGCTTAAACATGTAACCCCTGCAAAGATGGAAATGAGTGCTTCTCAGCAAAAGAGGAAGCAGAGCGGGCGAGGCGAGGAGGTGGAGGAAGGAGCTCGACTGTGCTGTGCTTTGATGGCCTTGTGTTTCCAAGCCCTGGGAAAGAAGAATTGGAACCGCAGAACTCAATATAGAGCAGCGATCTGTGGTGGGGGGAAAGCGGCACATCTGCCTTTTATAGGTTTGGAATGAAAAATGTTTTTAATTAAGGAGTGGAATTGGGGCCTTTAGTCTTGCTGCATGCTATGTACCTGTCAAACCTGCTAGACGGGAATTTAGCTGTGACCTCTCACCCCCCCACACCTACATTAACCAAAGGACTGCTAGAACCCAGAAGAACTCTGAGTACCCGAGAAGGCCTCTGTGCTCTCCTCAAAATGGGATGGACCCCAGTGCAGAAAACCTCTGTCGCCCTTGGTATGGGCCATTGCGACATGATCCCAGCTGAATGAGGGTGGAATGGAAAGGTGGAGGTGATGAGTGTCATCATCGGTTACAGATTGACTCCCCAAGTCAAGAAGGCCTAGGGGCCCAACATAGCTATAGTGACAATAAAAACCCAGAGATGATAAAAAAAAAGTTGTGTATACCAGAAGCAGTAATGTTCAACCTCCTAAGGAATCCTCATCCCCCATTCTGGGAGTCCTGCTCTTAGGATGACAGCTGGGCCTGAGATTCCACCTAGACTTGACTTCAGGGATTGTGAAGGAAGGAGAAGGAGCTGCAGTGAGGACCCCCTGTTCTCTCCTGGTGGTCAGCCTCAGGGTTGTCCGGCTGTCCGAGCTCTGTTTCTGAGTTTCTTTATTCTCACAAATGCCTCCAGCTCTAAGGTGTGGCCCCAGGAAGAAGGTCTCTTTGCTCTCCGGAGAGTGGACTGCAACTACTCCTTTTGGATCTTCAAAGAGGAGGGTGGCTTCACGGTAGCCCTGTGCTTTCCTGGGTCTCAACACCCTCTGTATTTTTACATATCTCTCTCACAGGCTCTTCTTTCTTCCTCCCTACTGTGTCCCATCCCATCTCAGTCCTTGAATCTCCAACGACAGTGTTCACACTTTCTAGGCCCAAAATATTGACCTTTACCCTTTAACAGGCTATGGAAACTTTTCAGTGACCTTTGTGGTTTTTAAAGCAAATTCTTTCTCTCCTCCCTTTCTTTTCTCCTCCTCTCTCCCTCTCCTCTCTTAGCCTTCATGTTTAATCCACACATTGGCAAAGTAGTTCTACCTCTCGCTCAAATGTCACCTCTGTGCTGAAGCGTCCCCTCTCTCTCACTAGGCAGAAACAGCTGTTCCCATGCCTGCCCACTGCTGGGCCCCTCCTGTTGCATCCTCAATTCATAACCTAGGGTCATCGCGCCTGCCTTCCCTGAGCTGCCAGTCACCTCAAGCAGAAAAGCTATGAACCCTAACCTTCTTTGCGCGTCTGGCACTTAACACAGTTTCTGGCCTTTGAAATACCCCGTGGTTGTTGTTAGGATGAACTGAGTTCCAGAGTAGAAGAGTGAAAAGAATCAGGAAAACCATGGTAATTTTGGAAGCCTTGGTGGAGAGAAGTGGTTCTCATGGCATGAAGACCAATTCTTGGTTGCCTGCCATGGTTAAAGTCAAAGACAGTTGTAACTTATCAAATATATCAGGATTCTTGTGTAAAATATAAGCACACATACACCACACACACATACGCTTACACATTCATATAGATATACACATCCATATAGAAAAATACAATTTAGAAAGTTATTGCACATATTAAATTATATTGCTTTCATTTCTTTTGCTGGACTTGTTTATTTCCTTTATGAGTATATATAGAAAATGATAGATTTTTTTACCACACTTAGTGTTAGGTATTGCTTAGTAGTCAATACTGATAACTGCTAGCACTTGTGGAGCTCTTCCTATGCGTCAGGTCCTCTCTGAAACACATTACATACATTAACTTATTTCCTTGACACGGTGAACCCACAGGAAGTTAAATGTGAGTCAGAACTGATAGCATCTTGCATGGTTACTAATAGAACTTTCATAATATCCTATAACCATATAGATGGCAGAGCAATTGGGAATATGTGTGTCAGATGCAGAGCTATTGTGACTTAATCAGAGTGGCCAAACCATGCCTTTGTGGATTTTGTTTGATGATGTAAAGAAATGTTGAAGTCTTGGCTTATGAGAATTAGAACTGTAATGGAATGTCTGTTTGCACTACATTGGGGCTGATATCTATGCAGGAGAGCCAGGGAGAAGTTAGGAAAAGGAGTCCAACCTTCCTATCAAATGCATTCTATGCATTTGATTCATAAGAGTGTGATAGATCCCAGGCTCCGAAGGTGAATGCAGGTCTATGTAACTAAACCATGATAATATGGTTGGCCGGTTTCCTGCTGCTCTGTTATCTTGAGATAGTGATTCTTGGTTATTGAATTGAACTAGAGAGATGGAAGGATTCACAGATTCTAATTTAGCTCCTTTCTATCTGGGGGCCAAATTAATCTCTGGAAATTATAAGAAAACAGGACATTGTCTTAGTGCTAAGGGCACCAGGGTGTTAATACAGGCTTGTTGAGTGAATCACCAGATTTTTCTCTGGCCTACACTGGGACCGAGATAGCAATTTCCTATCTCATTATGTTAGGTTCACACCCTATTAGTATTTGTTTTGGTTAATATAATACAATTAGGGTTTAATCATATCAGCAGCTTTCAGATCATGTAAGAAAAATAAAAGTTATTGAAACACTAATGCTAATGGAAAGTGATAGAAAGTGGTTAATGCGATGAAATGCTTTCATTGAGTTAGACAGGAAACTGGGGCACAGAAGAGGGTGCCTGGCTTCTTCGGAATCTTTAAATGCTGAGAAAGGGGTGCCTTGTCCCTGCACTCATATCCTGATGAGGCTGTGATAGGTTTACTGTTTATTTGGGAAAAGTTTCCCCACTCGGATCTATTTTAAAAGGTAGTCTGGAGGCTGGTAATAGAAAAAAAGACAACGATCTAATTCTAGCTCCTCTTTAAATGGCTGCATGATAGCCTTTAGCTTTTGCCTGTAGAGCAAGGAGAGTATGTAATGATTATAAGGTCCCCAGCCCTGTCATTACATTTAATAGTACTGTGACTTCTCGGAGCCTAAGCCAAGCAATGAAACATGTAAAGCTGTCCCCAGATACATCTGTCTGCCTAAAACAAGTGCAAATGAAAACCCCAAAGCTTGGTGGCTACCAAGAACATCCTTCAACATCATGTGAGCTGCTGGATGGCATCCATGGCTCGCAACCTCATCACTCCAGATCTCCAGCGGTCTAAGTGGCCAGGTGGAACAGGTGAACATTTGCTTTGGAGTCCAAACCTTGTATGAAGCTGGCTTCATCATACCACCCATTCTCCAGCCTTTCCCCAAGCTTCCTGATTGACTCTACTTCCTCCCACATGGCAAGAGGGAGAGATGGGGTTGTGAGTAGGAAAAAGACCCTGACAATGAGACTCAGGGGAAAGGAAGGTCCTGGGAGGCCTAAGGATGTTGGGTGCCAGCTACACATTTCTGGCTCTCTCTTGGAAGGGCATAGTCCCCACCTAAGATTCAGGTTGGGGCCAACTTTTTGACTCATTGCCACACATCATGAGAAATCCATTCTTCGGACTTGTGAGGTATGGCGCTGTGCAGGGCGGTTCTGAGGAAATAATTAACAATTATTTCAGAGGAGAAGCTTCCAGCCAGAGCCGCACCTTGTGGTGGCTTACACATCTCACAAAGAATTGTTATTTAAGCAATAATCCTTGAGAAATTGGTCGTTACCCACATTAAACGACTCAGCCCATTGCCAAGGATGGTTAACGCTCTAATAAACTGGTCATTAACTGCAGTAACAATGAATTTCGAGGGGATTATTGCTATTATAAACCTTAATCAATGGTTTATAACAGCAATAATGTGGTCCTTTCTCTTAATGGTAAGTAGGGCAGCTTGCACCATTGCCTTGGAAATGTTTTTTGTGGTGGCTGATAATTCTGAGGGGAGGTGTTGGAAGGATGGCCCACTCTGGGAACAAACCGAGGAAGGTAAAGGTCACAAGGGGCAATCTCGGTTGCCTGTGCTCCATTGTCAAGGGACCAGGGCTGATCACAGAGCAGGGACTTCTCCTCAGCTCAGCTGGACCTCCTGCCCTGAAGACCCAGTGAGATTTCAGACTCCTGATCCAGCATGAGGCTCTGCAATAGGGATGTAGCATAGCCTGGCCATCTTTATGTAGACACCTGATAAAGAGACAGATGTGGTAGGATTTGCAGTGGACATATATGGTCAGTCCTGTCACTAACCTGTCACATGATTCCAGGTGG
Organism: Mesocricetus auratus; assembly: GCF_017639785.1. Lineage (NCBI taxonomy): Eukaryota > Metazoa > Chordata > Mammalia > Rodentia > Cricetidae > Mesocricetus > Mesocricetus auratus. The sequence continues at coordinate 24,732,856 of NW_024429207.1, forward strand.
TGTGTCATCTTTCTGTGCTTCTGAAAGGTGGATCTGGGGGGTAAGTCCCTTCTCAAGTTCCTTCTAGTATGACACACTAAGGGTTTTCTAGCAATATTGGCGACTTATGTTAGCACACTATTATAGAGCAGTAATACGAATAACTTAACCAATGCTTGGTATTGTTTTTGGTTGCTTACATATATTAACTCAATGAATCTTTGAAATGGTCTACTTTTGTGGTAGAGGACCCTGAGGCAGGAGAGATGGGAAACACTTGCCTGAACCACGGAGATGATATGAAGCAAGGCCAAGATTTGAACAGGGTCATCCTTCATTATTGGAAAGGGACAGTTTTTAAGACCATCCCCTTTCCAGTGGGTGCCTGAACCTGCAGATAATACAAAACCCTCCATATTTATTTGTGTGGCTTTGATAAACCAGATGAGAAGAAACTTAAGAACAATAACTAATAGTAAGATAGAATGATTATAACAATGCTCTGATAAAGTGACGTGGATATGTGTGGATATGATTTTTTCTCTCTCACTGCCATGTGGTGGGTAGTTTACATAATGTGGATACACTGGACACTGTGGCTTCCCTGCCTCAAGCAGGATGATACCGGATAGCAAGCACTCACCGCATCATTCCGAGTGAAGCACAGTTTAAAATATATGCATTGTTTGGGGAATTTCTTATTAATATTTCAGGATACCGTCTGCTGCTCTCTTACTCTCCCTTTCCACTCTCTCTCCAAGGCCCTCTTCATATTCACCTTGACAGGCACATCCTTGCAGGTAGGCAGGGTGAGGCTATCTTCTTGGGTCTCCAAACGAGGAAGGCAGAGCTCTAAGAAATGTGGGGACCTACTCAAGTAGATGCAGTATGGCTGAGCCCAGCTGCTTACAACCTCTCCTTTTGCCTCTGCATGTGCTAGGGATCTGTGCTAGTGAGACCCAGGCCCAGGAACTGTTATCTCCAATTACTTCGAGTAGGCTGCATTTCAAGGCCATTCTATCTCTTTCTCCCACACCAGACAGGGGGAAAGTTCATCCTCCCCGTACATCACTAGAAGCATGTTCCAGGACATAGAGTGCAGCTCTTTTATTACAGCAAGGCCCAGCTAAAGTGTATCCCAGTTCTCTTGACGTGCTAAATGTGGTCTTGGTTTAACAACTTAGCAGTGTGATTCCTGGCCTTTAGGCCTGAGAGACATACCATCCCTTAAGAGCTTTGGCCAGTGGCTCTGGGAGAAGCTGACTTCCCTAAATGGCCATTGGCAGCTCCATTCTCTATGCCTTTCTGGGCATTTCAGGCTCTATCTGTAAAATGTGTTTAATCACAGTCATCTGGCCAGGCATGGTGGCACATACCTGCGATTCTAGTACTTGGGAGGTTGAGGAAGGGAACCCTAAGTTGGAGGCCAGCCTGAACCATACTGTGAGACTATCTCAAAACAAAAGAACTCACCCACCCCAACAAACATCAGCAAAAAGCCCACTGAAACCCTATGGGGACAGTGTGCCTTGGAAGTGCCGCTAGAGGTAAATTAATAAATGCATGGACCAGGATTTTGAAATACAATGCTTTGACAATGGAAAAGCCACTCAATGGCTGCTCTTCTTTTCTCTTTTGGACTCGTAATTGGACTGTGGGCCAGGAAAGCTGACCATTTTCCTTATGATTCTCTTGTATAGTCCAACACTCACCAAGAGTTTGAGCTTTCTAGACCTTTGCCAGAGGCACTGCTGCTGGCTGACCCTGCATGGATGCCCAGTAGCTCAAAGGTGGGGTCTTTGGAGGGTCTGCATGCGCCAAAGTCTTCCTGCAGGTGGGAAGCTTAATTGGGTTATTTCAGGCTCATGCTCAGCCATTCCCTACCTTTCCCTGAGCTGTATGTTGGGCATCAGTCCTTCCAGGAGGTTCCCCAGCCTCCCAAAGCTCCTCTGTCCCAGCATGAGTGGATAGGAGCCTGGGAGGCCCCCAGGCAGAAGGTGAGGATATAGGAAGACAGATCTGGAATAAACGGAAAAGTTTACTCTATGCAGTACCGAAATAAAAAAGCTCATTCAGAAAGTTAATGATTTATTTTATAGTTTCATTATCAGGGTCACATTACTCAATAGCATTTCAAACATGTCATTTGTACAAACTATGGTAATTAAAATTTATAACATACTTCATCAGCAGCATATGAATCTTTTCCCCGGCACTCTGCTGTCATATAAACAGTGTAATTTCAGCTGCAATTCACCCTTTATTGGCTCTCATTTGTGATTTAACAGCCATCAATGGCCGTGCTATAAAGAATAAATTAACCATCCGTAAACCTTATGATGACAGGGACAGTCAAATAGACTTAAATGTCTTCCGCCCAGCTTTGGGAACCAGCAGAGAGCAGGTGAAGGCCAGGTCCCTTTGTTGAGGACATTAGCGGCTCTTGCTATGTCCCCTCAGCGGGGATGATACTGGCTGATTCCTAGGTGCCTCTAGTAAAAATGTCTGCCTCTCCGTTCTTAGTGTGTGCACGTGCAGGGAGTGGCTCATTTTATACCTACCGGGGGTGTCTGTGCTAGGGAGGGACCTTCAACATCATCAACCTGTAGTTGCTGTGTGAGAGCATTTAGACACAGGTGGACAGTTTTGGTCAATCTTCTAAGGGGGTAGAAATAATGGCGACCAGTAGCTGGAATCAGTGCCACTGACCAGTCCTGAAGTGAATAGGATTTGTTTTCCTCCAAACACCTCTAGTACCCCTCTGAGAAATCCAAGAACCCCAAACTTCCCTTTTTACAGGAAGGGAACAGGCCTAGAAAGGGCAAGGGCCTTGCTACCCAGGCTCAGAAGGCAGAGGCCAGAGAACCCCGGGCAGCTGGAGATGAGAACTCCCCAGCAGGTCTACCTGGAGTGACAGCATAGGCTGGGGACACTTCCCAGGGCCACATTCAGGGTGCCCTTTAAGAGGTGATGCATCTAATCCCACGGCTGGTACTGCACACAGCTCATAAATGAAGTGGATTGCATTGGTTACCAAGACATCTCCAGGGAGCCTGGGTCACGCAGGCCAATAAAATTGGCCTCATAAATTCATCTCGACATGCAGGATTACTCCAGCCCGCTGAGGTCACCTTTCCGCCCTGATTTATCACCAGCCTATGGGTTAATAATACTGTTTACTGAGTGTCCCTTTCCTTCCTCCTCACCCCTCCCCTTCTTAGAGTAGATACTGATCAAAGCTTCCTTCTGCAGGGGTGTGGTAGAGTAGGAATTTGTGGGTTGGGTGCTGAATTCTGAGCTGTCTTAAAGCAATAGCTTTTTGTCTTTCTTCCCGAGAGACTCTCCAGTCCACGTTAATGCCGCATAGTGGTGTGGAGTGGGAGGGCCAAACTGCCACTGTCACATGTGTGCTTGTGACATTAGGTAAGAAGTGACTTTGTTCAGTTGTATTATTTGCATTCGTATGAGGCTCGTGAGTGATGGTCACACTCTGCTTAGGGATTGTCTTGAATTTCATGTTTAAATAGAAAGATGGTAGGGACCAATTGTCTGTGCTTTTTAAAAATTTTTTTAAATTTAAGACCAGAGGGTAGGTGGTAACAAAATGGGAAAAAGCTTACATGGAGACCTGGAGAGTCTCTGAGTTTATTTCTTACTTTTACAAGCTTCCCAGTGTTAATTGGGGTTGCTCTTAAAATAGTTCCCACATACACAATGAGTCTTTTCTAGCCCTAGCATTGGCAACAGCATTACTGTGCTTAAACTTCTGGGGCGACCTTTGAAGTGAACTATGCTCTAGATCAAATCCCTGACCAGCACACAACAAACCTAACACAGGAGGCCCTGATGCCTCTGGCTTCTGAGTTTTCCCTTCGGGACATGTGGCTGACCTTTACAGTAAAAGGAGGACGTTTCAAAGATGACGCTGTCCTGATCTCAATGTCCCAAGGAACCTAGGTGTCTGAAAAGAAGGCCAGAGCACTAGTGGGCCTACTAACTTCAATGGGGTTAGCACACAATTGTTGAGCAACTTCTCTGTAAGTTGCGCAGCCCTGGGAATTAAGCATTAAGCAGCCTCTGCCTGGGAGGTACTGAGAGACTACTAGAGATTCGTGATGAATGGCTGTTCAGCTGATTTTAGCATGCCAACAGAGGCACAGCACAGTGAAATTTAATAAAACAAAGGAAGGAGTTAGTGAGTTCAACTGTGACAAATCTTTGAGGCGGCTCGGGGTCTGGGTGGCCATTTATTCAATAGACACTTCAGAATCCTTGCTTCTTCCTAGGCAGCGGACATCTTCCTCCTCGGGTAGTGCTGTGGGGCTGATTGCTACACAGGCCCTGCCTTTTCCCATGCAACTGACCTTCTCTGCTCCCTCTCTCCAACCTCTTTTCCCACCTTAGGCTCTCATCCAGCCTCCCCGATGGCTGATGTGCCTTCAGAGAGCATTAAGAAGACAAAGTCACATTTAGAGATGCTGGGCCTGCTTCCATGACTTGGAGACTGGGGAAGCTAAGTTGAGAAAGTACATAGCTGTGGAAGAGATGCTGATGTTGCTGGCCAAAGCTGGCCCTGGAGGCAGCACCAGCTGCCTGGGCATGGTTAGAAAACAAGCTTCTATGCTTCCCAGGAGCTCTAGCCGGTAGGTGATTAGTGACCTCAGAATCTGTCTTTGCAGACTCTGCCTGGCCCCAGAGGAGAAAGAACAGAAATGACGGAGAATGGAAATTTGGCATAGTGAGAGTGACTGGTACAGGTGGTGGTTCAAGAACATATCTTGGGATGCTAAGACATTTGTTGCAATCAACTATCCCATCTCGCTCCTCCATGCAAGAGGATAAACCACATACCAGGCAAGGCTATGGAAGCCTTGCACATGTGACCTCATTGCCCTGTACAGCACCCTAAGAGGTCAGCTGGCATCATCATCTTTGTTAATAGCCCTAGGGAGAACCCCTTAGAGAGGATGATAGATGAATTTAAGGTCACATACCTTGTAAGTGATTTAGACGAGGTCTATCTGGCCTTGAAGCCCATACTTTCCAAATTCCATCAGACTGTTTCACAGCCTCCGAGGAAGCTGAAAATATGACTTTAAGGGGCCTGACCAGTAGGTGTAGTGGCACCAACCTGTAATACCCTTTCTGGAGGCTAATATAGGGGAACTGTGAGTTCAAGGAGAGTCTAGGTTCCATAGTGAGGCCCTATGTTTAGAAAACAAAGATGCTTGACCAGTGCTAGCAAGAAATAACTGCAGAATGGGACACACAGCTTGCTCTTCTACTCCATTATGCAGTTTCCCTCTTGACTCAGAAGAAAATCCATGAAGCAGTTTCTGGCTCTAGAACACTTATTCACTCTGGTGAAAAGCACTGGGGAACATGTGGATAAATTGTGTCTGAGTGGAGCTCTATCATCTATTTATCTATTTGTCTATCTATGGATCCATGTATCAATCTATCTACCTTTCATTTATCACATTTATCTCTTATTCATCTTCCATCTTTCATATGTTTACACCATCTCTTATATGTCTTTCTATCTCATCTGTCATCTATGTATGTATGTATGTATGTATATATGTATGTATGCATGGATCATCTATCTATCTATTTATCTATCATCCCTCTACCACATTTATCTATCATCTATACATCTATCTCTTTATCCATCAATCATATTATCTATACATAAATATTATTATGCATGTTCTGCTTGGAAACACCCAGAGTGGTTGTGGTCCCTGGAGTCCAGTGGGGGTGGGGGAGAACTCAACTGGTACTATTTTCCCCTACAGCTTTGATGCAAGTCTTTGTTAACTCTGTGATGGGGGATGTCCTTCTGTATGTTGTGAATATGTTTCTCTTATTGGTTCATGAGTAAAGCTGTTTCAGCCGATGGACAGGCAGGATTTAGCCAGGTGGGAAATTCAAACAGGGATAGAGAAAGGTAGTAGGCTGAGTTGGGGAGATGCCATATAGTTGCCAAGATAAGCAAGAGACCCAGGCATCACCGGTAAGCCAAGACCACTTGGAGATACACAGATTAATAGAAATGGGTTAATAATCAATAGAGAGCTAGTCAACAAGAAGCCTGAGCCATCGACCAAACAGTTTATAATTAATATAAGCCTCTGTGTGTTTATTTGGGACTAAACGACTGAGGAACCAGTTGGGACAAAAACTTCCATCTGCAGCTCTGAATTTTTGTGGTTGGCCTCTTGGTCTATTGAGGTTACCAGCTAAGATATTCTCTTCCTGAGTATGTGCAGATGTCACAAATGTTCTCTTTTATCTACTGTTTCTTTGCATTGTCTGCAACTGACAGGGTGGGGTCAAAGGGTCTTCTATTAAATCTAAGTTGTGGGGAAATACTTAAGCTTAGCATGGAGAAACTTCCTAAGTCATCAGCATTATCTTCCAGAGGCTACTTGGTGGGTGACATTTGCTGTGTCAGACATAAGGAAGCAAAGAGAGAGAGATGGCTGGGCAGGAGGCAAGCCACATATAACATGCTTTTTCTAAATATCTGATATGGGAACTTAATTCTGCCTGTGAGCATGCTATTTCCCAAGCTGGTAAACACCTTTGTAAGTCAGTAGCATTTCTGGAAGTTGAAGGCTGGGGATGTCTCAGAAACAGACCAGTGAGGGTCTCTTCTTGTGTTTCCAAGTTCCTGTCACAGACAAAGAATTCAGAGATGAGACAAAGCATGGGATTGGACGAACGCTTTATCAAGGAGTGAGGGTGGTTTCCCTAAGAGAGAGATGTAGGAGTTTGGTTAGCTGGGCTGATTGAATGTGGAGAGGCGCTGATTCTTGAGTTAGGCAGAGAAAAGGAAGGGGAAATTCTAGGAAAGGAATACCAGGAATAAGTTGGGATTTTTCCAAAACAGGGATTACTCAACTTTTGTAGTTTTACATGAACTTTTGAAGGTGCCCTTGCACCAGATGCGTGATGGGAGCTAGACATTTGCAAAACTGTAGATACAGAGATGCCATTAAAATGAAGTAAAGGACATTCTGTGGTCATCTAGGTTGTCTGTGTCAGTCCCAGCTGGTTTTGAGAGGTCTTTTTTTTTCATATTGTTTGAGTGTTTAAATTGTGACTTGCTGTAGAACAACTCTGCAACTACACCAGCCTTTGGTAGTTATGCAGTGTGTCTATCCTGTCCATGTCTGCAGTACTAAGTTACCCAGGGGCAGGCAGGAGACATATGATAGGGCTCTACACCTAGTTTTCCCACTCTCTATCTGTGGTGAGAGCTTAAGACCTTCTGTATTCCTACCCCTCAGTTTTTCTGTTAGTCTGTTGGGGAGAGGCAGGTCATGACTAAGACAGGACCCACAGCAAAGCACTCTCATAACACAGACAACACTAATGTTGGTGACAGGGAGCCCCTATTGTTACTCTGACTTTGAGATGCCCTTGAGGTCATGCATCAGTTATTGCACAAAGGTAGAGATAAATTTGCCTCCCTGTGTCCCCCTTCCAAAGTCATAATGTGCCTTAGTGTGCTACTGTACCTGGTGACACAGTCCCTAAAGGCTTGACAAAGTCAGGAACTGAGGTTGCCCCGTGAGACTGAATCCAATATGAAGAAGATACAGGTGGCCAATAGAGCAGAGTGTTACGTGAAGTCACAGGGACAAGGCAGCCATCTGCAAGCCGATGAGAGAAGTCCCAGAAGAAACCAGCCCTGCTTACACTTTGATCTTGAGTCCCCAGCGTACAGAACTACAAGGAACTAAGTCTCTGTTGTTCAGGCCTCTAGGCGGCAGATGTTGCTTTATTACATCTGCCCTAGCAGACTATTACACATGGCAGACGGACTTACTCATCTCATCTACAAACACTTTGGGGGATTTCAGAGTAGTCTGGAAACAGTGGGGTGTAATGAAGGTGTCCATCCAAGGCCTGGGGTAGGCATGTAATTGGGGACAATTGCGTGGGTTTCACCTGCAACTTTCCAGGTGTGGGGGAGGAATTCTCATTTCTGTTTCCTTGTTTAATCCTCCCATTTGCCTCCAGAAGAACACATTGCAATTTCCAATTTGCTGATGAAATAAGCCCAGGGGCTTCGGCTCCTTGGCCACACTGTGAATTTCAGTGGAGCCAGGGATTCTGGTGGTTGATTTGCTGAAGTATTTTGCTTCAGGACCAGCCCGGGAAACAACTTGAAGGTTGAATCCAACCACAAAGGTGACTGTCTGGAAGAGAATTTCAAAGACAGAAAGGTGAGGCACAAGGAAGGATTTCAAAGCCTTTTCCTAAGCAGGACAAATGGCTGAGAGCCTGAGCTGTGCAAAGATCGCTGCCACATCTCCAAGAGCAGCTCTTGACACAAGCCAATGCCTCGCTGCCTCTGAAATTTATGCCGGGGTTTAGACAGGGAACACAAATCATCATAATCTCCCGATGAAAGATCACTGTCTCTGCAAATGCATTACCTGCTTGGAAAGCCACATGTTAAAAATACTGATAATGCATGGGCACAGAGAGAGCGATTTCCATGCCTGGGCACCGCCAGCTAAAATGCATGCACCTGTGCAAGAGACTGCGGATGACAAAGTAAGTCGCCGGTGTCCAGGAGCAGCTTCTGTGTTGGGACGTGACTCTGACACTTGGAACAAAAGACTGGATGGTCCTGTCTGCCTGTCCTCTCCATTTCCAACATGGGCATCGGGGTGGAGGAGGCCTGTGGGGAAGGTGCCATTTGTCTATCTCTTTCCTCCAAGGATCCCAAATGTTCTTTGGATTTCTGGGAAGGGAGATGGGGAGGGAGGGGAAGTCCCACACAGGTCTTGCTGCAAAGAACCTAAGATCATCGTTCCCTGCTTTTGTCTCTCTGAGCTTCTCCTTCCACTAGTCCCATTGGAGGCCACCTGCTGGCTTCTGTCACCTGGCCTTTGGCATGCAGGGTGTGTGGGGTGTGTGTGCAGACCTCTCTTAACTTGCCATTTCGTCAGCTTCCTATACTTGTACCCTTCTCTGCTCCTAGCTGCTTCCTGAAATAACAAGGCGGAGGAAGCTCAGGGCCATACACACCAGTTCTCTGTGGTCATAACCTGTCTTATAACTGTGGGCAGTTTCACTGTGAGATGGTTCCTTCCCCCTCTGGAACAGTAGCCTCCGTCCAGACACTGCCCTGCCTTCTCTCAACCTCAGCCACTTAGGTTACGGCTTGAGGTTGCATCTTGGGTGGCTTTCTTTGCCATGTTCTCTTCTGCTGCGGTGTGCGTTGAGTGCCAAGGCTAGTTTTCCTCTCTGCCTCTGCTCAGGAGGAAAGCAATTCATAGCCTAATGGGCCTGCTGAACAGGTGCGAGCATCTCTCTTGCAGAAACGATTACTGGGTAAACAAAGTGGAAAGAACCCAGACTCAAGCACATTGTCCTAAAGGGGGAAATAATGCTTCAGAATGGTCAAAATGCTTACCAGCCTCACGAGTCGGGGAGAGTAAGGATGACCTGAGACATTTGCTTCCGGTTGAAATGAGAACGTCAACCTCTGACCTCCGGTTGTCCACTCCCAGACCAGCAGTCTTCAGGGGGGTGTCCTGGTGGAAACAGAATCTGGCCATATCTTCTCTGCCACTTTTTCACCTTCTCGACACAAATGAGTAAGAACACAAGAGTCAGTGTCCGCGGAGTGTCCACAAGTGTGCTTGTCGCAGTATCCAAGGCTGATGTGAAGGAAAAAAAGAAGGGGGGCTTTCAGAGATGGCCCGGAGAGGTCCCCCAAAGACATGTCTAGAGGACTGGCTGCAGTGTCGGAGTGCAAGGGGCGTGGCTGGAGGCGTACCCACGGCACCCCAAATAAATAGTGAAGGATAATTCCACAGCTAACCAGAGAGCTATGCAACAGGTCTGCCTTCCCTTTGCTGAATCCCACTTCCCATTTACGAACATACCCCCCAAATGGGTTCGTGCCCCACAAAACCAAACAGCATTTGGGACACAAAACCAAATACCTCTCATATGATGGTCTTCTGGTCATGTGTTAATAAGACATTATCCTAGCTGCCCTGGAAACCAGTTATTGGATTGTTTCTGTCAGCATTCTTGGGTGTCTTTAAGATCTCAGTACTCTTTATCTTACCCCTTTCTCCCATGAAATTAAAAGCTTCTCAGGCAAGCATGTAGACACTGGCTTCTTACATTGCGTCTGGGGCTGCTGATAGAAAATACGAGCATATTTTTTTTAAGAAAGGAGAGTGGAGAGACTGAAACAAGGCAGTGAATGGTGATGTGGGGAGGAAAGTGAAGTGTTGAGCACTTGGCTAAGACTATAACTGAACAGATGTGAAATAACACATACACAAATGTAGCATTTATTTGTTCATCTAAAACTATTTATTGGGCTAGGGTGTAGCTCTTGGTGCAACATGTGCGTAGCATCCATGGGGCCCTTGGTTCTGTCCCTGGCACCGTTAAAAGTGTCAGGTGTAGTAGATAAACCATAAGCAAAATATAGATGCATTTTCATCTCTGAGCATGCCCCAAAGCATCACAGGAACACACATAAAGATTAGAACCGGAGAAATGGGAAGGAGAATCAACTGGGCTCATGGAAACACAAAATAGTAGGATTTGATCAAATCAAGGAAGCCAGAGGGGTTTTTCTGAGGAAGTGACAGCAGAGTGAAGATTTGAGAATTTATTATTAGGTGTAGTGGGGAGGTGAGGGAAGGGGAGGGAAGGGCAGGGAATGTTGTCTGGGTAGGACAGAAAGGCCTATGGATCGAAGGTTTATAACAGACACAAATTACAGACAGTTAGACTCAGAATACACAAAGGACTCTCATAAGCCAGTGAGAAAAGTGAAAGCAGTTTTGTGAAAATGGGGGGGGGGGCAAAAAGGCATTTCGTGAATGATAAAACAAGCTTATGGGCTTGTCCAATGCAATTGGTGACTGGGCAATTACAGTACTATTCATAGCATTTAACTGGCCATGATTAAATGGCTGGCAACATCGAGTATTGCAGACTACGGTGTGTGTGACAATGGGCAAATGCTTTGCTAATCAACTAGGAATTACTTCCTAAACCGCACTTTCCTCTACCTTAGAATATAGACCAAGAGGACATATTTAGGAATGTTCATACTAGTTCTGTCGGTAAGAGAAAAGAAAAACCAGGAACAGTGCGTTTGGTGATCCCTAGGAAAGTTGATAAATAAACTGTGGCATAGCCACATGATATAGCTCCAATGTCTCCTACGAAACTCACATTAAGTTGAATTGACATTGTAACATTATTAGGAGGAGGGCCTTTGAGCAGCAGTTATAGCAGGAGGCCTCTGCTGTCATAATGAAATAACACCATTATTGTGGGGATGGCTTAGTTCTTGCAGGATTGATGTCCCGGTCAAAGGGTGAGTTTCATCCCTATTTATTTCCTGCCTTCTGTGTTCCCTTCCTTTCCATTTCCTCCATGGAACAATGTGGATCCAAGCTCCCCAGCCAGGTGAGGGAACCGTGTTCTTGGTCTTTCTGTTCTACAGAACCATGTGTCAGATTTCTCTCTATTAGGGATGAGGCACTCTCAAATACTCTTGCAGAATCAGCAACTGAATTTTGATTTCATACATGGAAAACAATGCAGTAGGCAAACTACAAGAATGACTGTGATATGCAACAATCTTAGTGAACCTTAAGTCCTTAAAATATTGAAATGAAGATAAATGAAAAGCGAGTCCAAAAATAGCACATACAGTATGACTCTATTATTATGAAGTAAACCACAACTAAAATTATTTTAGGAACATATGAATCTATTATGCAGTTAAACAAGTGTTTTAGGAATGTATATATGCACATATATAGCTATTATAGGACTATATATTACACATGTGGATGTATGCATATACATATTATGTACATATGATGGACTAATTAGTAAGGTTGAAGAACACAAGGTTCAAAGTGATGGTTACCTGGGGCTGGAAACCAGGAAGATTCAATGTGAGATGACTACAGATGGTGGTGATTTTGCAGTCCATCCTGGGAATTGAACCTGTGGCTCTGAATGTGCTAGACAACTCCTCTACCACCAAGTACATATACATCCTAAGCCCATTGCAAAGGAAAAACAACAACAAACCTTTTTATTGTGAGACAGGATCTCCCTAAGTCATCAGATTGGCCCCAAATTCACTCTGTAGCCCAGGGTGGCCTTGAACATATGATTCTTCTCCCCTCATCTTCTTGAGTAGCTGGGAATATAGGCCTGTGATACCAGACCTGGTGTGTAGATTATTGTTAAAGTTCTTACTTTTGTTTGGTATGGGCTTATAAATATTATATTTCATATCAAAATATATCAATGGGTGAATGAACAAGTAACTGAGACAAGCCATTTATGGTTATGATGAGTTAATAAGATTAAGAGTGCTATGATTATGTTTATCTGAGATTAGAAACCAAGCATTGCATTTAGAAAGGGGATTATTTTTGCATAGATTGAAGGAAAAAATATACTGGGTACAGAAAGATGAGGTGGGTTTGGTGTGCTATGTGGCGTGTGGGCCGAATAGGATCTAGGTGGTATGATGACATACTTTCATCTACAGATCAAAAGATTCATTTTAATATACCATAGATAGTTCACTACTGATGATAAGGGAACAAGTGAGAGAGACTGGTTAGGAAGCTATGTCAACAATCCAAGTGTGACATGACACTTGGATTGCATGACAGGATGAGGAGTAGAAGAATTAAAACATGGCAAGTCTACCTGGTTGAGTTGGGTATGAATGAAGAAGAGGGATGGGAGAGGGGATGCTTGCTTCGGTGTGAAGTAGGCGAATGGCAGATTCATCTCTGAGTTCTGGAAATAGATGGGAAGAAAATGAGTTTGATTGACAGTGATGATTTTGAGGTGATTTTGATACATCTGGCCAGGCAGCTGGATACAGAGCCCCACAGCTTAGTTGGGATGTGAATTAGCTAAGGATATCATGGAATTCATCATGGATTGAATTAGTGGAAGCTCTTAAGATTGCCCAGAAGTAAACAGTTGGATCTAGAACAAAGCAGTTAACAAAACTGCAATACAATACTAAACACAGCACACAAGATAACTTCATTAGTTAATTAAACAATGTAGACCATGCATGTCACACAATGAGGAAATGTCCTGACTTAGAATTAGTTGTTAATTCAAGTTAGGAAAAAAACAGTTCTGGAATTTGGAGAGATTATAACTTTTCTCTTAAGGAGAAAAATGCCTGCGGTACAGAGAGAAATGAGTACCGAGGTGGGTGGAAGACACTTGTGGGACCAGATCACCCAGCATCTCATAGATGACATTCAGTATTTTGGCCTTTCTTCTGAAAATAAAGAGAAAAAATGAGAAGTATACAACAATCAAGTTTTCTTTATTTTTAAGTCAATGTAAAGAATGATGGCTCAGCAGTTAAGAGCACTTGTCAACATTTTAAATCTTAGTCTTTCTCCTTGCTGTGTGCTTGTAGTGGTTTTAGCTTCATCACTGCACCAACTGATGATGTCAACTGCCTTCTATGAACATTGTAATCCACCCTTTAGTCCCTTATTTCTTAGAGACTTTTCTTACTATTAAGTTGTATTGTGTATAAGAGTGCTGTTACATAAATGTAACAATTTGTGGCTAGCCTTTTTGTTTTTATCTCTTTAATGGCATAAAAGATTGTAGTGTTGATAAAATCCAGTTCATTAAGAACTATGTTTATGATTGTCTCCTGGAAGGTTTCCGCTTTTACAATAGGTTGATTGAAGCCCTTGGTGGGCAGAAGTTTCTTAGTTTGACATTATCCCATTTATCTGTTTTTAGTTTTGTTTCCCATGCTTTTGAGGTCCTATTCAAACACTATGGATGACTTGAAGCTTTGACACTATGTTTTCATATCTTCTGGGCTTACACCTAGGCTTCTGATCTATTTCATGATGATTCTTGCAAGTAAGGAACTAGTTTTATTTTTATGTTGTACATCATGTTTCCCCAGTGGTTGAAGTGGTGTTTGGTGGAATGACTCTTCCATGTACAATCATTCTGGAGACAAGAATAATCTGATTCCCCTTCCCTCTCAGCTGTCCTTTCCTTTATTCTTGCTTAGTTTCTTTTGCTTCTTCAAGCCTGCATTGAACTGTTCGAAAGCAGGCGGTGGTGGCAAATGCTTTTTTTAATCCCAGCACTCAGGAGGCGAAGACAGACAGATCTCTGTGAGTTAACGGCCTGCGTGGTCTGCAGAAATGTTTGAAAACAGTTTCACTGTAATTTTCCATCCTTTTTTTCTACTGTTTATGGAAAATGCAAATTCATTTCCAGATAACTCGACATGGACAGAAGTAGAGGTCCAGTTTGTAGAGCGCAGAGACAAGACATCAGAACTGGAACCCATCAAGATGACTCAGAAACAGTCAGATAGAAGGATGGAAACCTGAAAGAATTTATAGAGTCCTGAAAACCAAAGAGGAGAAACATGTTAACAATAGAGGTTTCTAAAACCACCTGAAACACTTGTGAGGGGTGAAGTAGAATAGATGGAAAGGTATCTACTGAATTAGGCAACAAGAAAACACTAGTGCTTTGTAGACATCTATTTCTTTCATTTGATTTTTTTGAGTTTCATTGCATAGTTTGATTGGTGTAGAAGTTTCTGTGTAGACCACTCTAGCCTCAAACTTGAAGTGATCTTATTGCCTCTGCCTTCCAAGTGCTGAAACTATGCCTGACCACAGAGATCTATTTCTTAAGAATTAATTACACAAGATTGTAGTGGGCTGGAAAATGATTGGTATGTTCATTGGTTAAAGTGATACTAGAAGCCACAATAAACAATTTTCAATATTCCAGTGCCTTCACAAAATTGATGGTTGTTAAAATCTCTGTGCTCAGTTGTTCTTGGCTAGTGGGCAAGCCTTCGTGAAGTGACTCAGAGAAGTAGCCTTCATATTCTTGGTGGTTGTGGTCATTTTTTAGTTGTACCTCATTCTTGTCCTGTTCATAGTCGATTGGTCAGAGGAAAAGCAGCATAGAGAAGGCTGTTTTTAATGTTGGCCTAGAACTGACACTCAACATCTGCTTGTATTTCTCTGGTGAAACTAGTTACATGGCCATGGCTAGCTACAAGCAAGGTAGAAAATAATTCACTGACTCTCTGCAACAGAAGAAAGACCACGACCTCTGTTGGACAATTACTCATCTCTGCCACAGCAATAATAATGCTTTGGGGACATTTTCTTTATGGGTGGGGGTGGGCCGGTTGTAAGAGCTAGAGGACCAAGATGTCTGTTGTGAGATCATGTGTCCTAGAAGTGACATGAGTGCTACATGATACCTCAACAATATGGCTGCCCAAAGACGATCTGAATAATGACAACACTAACAGACACTCTGTAAAGGAAGTGAAAAATGGAATCTCACCAGCCTCACCTCTAGACAAAGAACTACAGGAAACTGAGGGATGCAGAATGGGAGAATTAAGTCACTCCCAGGAATGAGTCCCTTAATTGGTTATTCAATTCCAAGAGGTAAGTCCTAAGTCCTACAAGCAACTCTAAATGGGCTCAGTGGTTGTATTTATATGAATATGCATTTGTAAACACACACATATAAAAATAATAACAAGTGGGATATTGGGGGGTACATTGGAGAGTGTAGGTATGTGGTAGGCTATTGATAGGTACATCAGTGTCCCTGAGATTTGCAAGACAGCGCCTGGAGACCGCTGTGAATGATCCGTGGCTCTTCTGCCTCTGAACTGGAGCCAGAATCTTGCTCTGCATCCCATACCACGACTGTAATTCCCCTTAGGGCAAGCCCATGCCAAGAGACAATACATCCTAAAGAAGGTTGTTTTATAAATTTCCACAACTGGTGAAGCTCTGGGCTCCAGTGGAGTATTTTTTCCTTTTTAATGTAGGGGTGCTTTGCCTGCGTGTTCATCTGTACACCACATATGCAGTGTCCACAAAGGCCAGAAGAGGGCACTGAATCCCCGGGACTGGAGTTAAAGATGGTTGTGATAGACCATGCGGGTGTTGGGACTCAAACCCGGGTCCTCAGGAAGGATAGCCAGTGCTCATAAACACTGAGTCATCTCTCCATCCCCAAGGAAATGTATTTTGACAGGTTTCATATATCCACTGGGCATTCTGGTCTCTCTGAGTCAACGCATAGGAAATCATTGCCTTTGTTTTCCCCTCTTCCTTCTAAAGCCACTGGTGTAGAGAAGCCTAATGCTCAGGCAGCACCTGCTTCTCTGCTGCATGTAGTAGTAGGTCATGGACCTGCCTGAAATAAATGAAATGAAAGATGGGCGCTCGGCCAAAAAATAACAGCTTTGTATGAGTTCGTCGGGAGCCCTTGGAGATGGGGGTCTCTGGTCCTCTTGGCGAGCCCCTCATCTTCCCAGTCCCTGCTCCCTAGCGCCGTTTCTCTCCAACTCAGCTTCCCTCCTCTCACCCACAGCTCTCCCCTGTGACCTCTGAGAGGCAGCGCCGACCCCAACGCCAAGGGCTCCTCCGCCTTCCTGGTACCTGCTGTTTCCCGTTATTCTCATTCCCCTGTAATTCGAGGGGACAGGTGAGGTGTGCTTCAAAACACTGTAATCATATTTTAAATGGAAATGAAATGTGTGAATTAAATGTAAATTACAGTAGAATGGAGGGACAATCACTATTAGTTAAGGTCTGACACCTATTTTTGCAGACCTTTCCCAAACGCCACAACTTGTTTCCCCACGCATGTGACGAGAGGTTGTAATTATGTGGCAGCTGGTTCTACAGTTGGACTGAGGCTAGTTACCGGATCATTTGCGCAAGGGGGTCTGCCTGTGGGGCTGCATATGTATCTTAAATAGATATGGACTGCTGTTGGTACTATGAAATTACCCAGAAGAAATGACATTTTTATACTAGGGCTGAGAGGAGAAAAAAAAAACATTGGTTTTTTTTCCCGTTTTTTGTTTTCCCCTTAGAAAGGTGAGGCAGTAATATAAAGGGACACTTTTATATAGTCAATTTATTTACGAATTCTCCATTTGCTTTTATATTGGAAAAATATGTGCTGTGCCAATGAGTTGCAATTTGGCCCTCGATATCTGACTGCCTTCTTCCCACTAGCTCAGAGTCTCCTTGGTGTCCGGGGGAGCCCACATTTTCTCATGAATTTCCTGAAGCATTTTCCAAGATGGTTCCAGCACTTTGTTTCAGTTCCTTGCATGATGAAGGGAATAGTTTCATCCTCCAATCCTCCACCTACGTGATGCCCTGACAAACCCAGAGGAGATTCTGAGCAATCATTTCAATTACGACTTGGCTAGTCTCTTGTTCTAGGTAGACCAACGGACTGGTTAATTAGATGTACTGTGACGCTTTTGGAGCTGTTCATTCCCATGGTGTGTCTTTCACCTTTCAGAGATATGAGCCAATCTGGACAAAGCGGCTAAGGGCAAGAGTGTGGGAAGACCAGCACATCCGCAAAAACACCATCTATCCAGATGCTCTCCCTTGGTGCACCTTGTTAGCTCTAACTAAATGCTTCCAATTCCAGTAGAGCAGTCAGCAGACAATACACGCTGTTGAACAATCTTGTGTGTCAGTGAATTTTACAAATCTTACATTTTCAAAGCAACAAAGAGGCAAACTCAGTCAATATTTGGTACTCAGGATGCTTGTAACTGAGACGTGTCCAGCCTGTGATAAGCAAGGGTTCCTTCTAGCCTTAAGAATCTCTGGGTTCCGCCCAGTTGGTCTTGCAACAGCTCCTCATTCTTGGTCCTCTCCCTAGAACTGACTCCGCCCACTGTCCCTCTCACCCCCTTAGCTTCTGTCCGAAATGTGACTCTGATGACATCATCTGTTGCATGCTCAGAAGCCTTTAGGGGCAGCGGTGAAACAGTCAAGAGTCCCTGCTGGAGCTTACCATCCTCTGGCTCTTTCCCAGCATTCCAAGCACTTTCCTTCTCTGGGTCTTTGTCTGTGTCCACCTCCTGTCCGGTAATCACACCACATACCCCTGAACGTTCCTCTCAGACGTGTCCTGGGAGTTGAAACTATCTAGTCTCCCTGCTGTCTGGTGTGGACTCAGACTCCTGTGTCCCAAGTGCAGTCCTCACCCTACAATGCTCAGGAGGGCCTAGTGGGGACACTTGTTAGGTTCTTCTATCATGAGGTGAACACACCTCTTCCGCTAAGCACTCCCTTGTGATGTACTGCTCCTGTCATAGGTCCAAAGCAATGTGGGCTGAACTCTTGGAAACGGTGAATAAACAAAGCAAGCTATTCTTCTTAAATTGATCTATCCCAGGGACCTGTAACGATAATAAATTGCTGAGTAACACTTAGGCTACAACACTTTTGCTGTATTCCCAAACATGCTGACGGTGCCACCCCATACCTCTACTGATCCTGTGGACACCCCTTTCTACACCGCTGGGGTCCAACCCAGAAAGGCTAGTACCATGACAACGTCTTCCTCAGAGCTCCGCAGTTAGCCAGGAGAAGCCTTCTAGGTAGTAGTTGAGTCTCTTGGCAAGTTACTTCTTTAAAGTAAGTAAACATAAATACGTGTCAACTTTTGAATCCCTTGTTTTCCTCCCTCCTTGACATCATCCATCTTAATTTCTAAATGGCACATTAAATTGCTATCTATAACAAAATGTAAGCCATGTCAGGTGTCTTCTTCTTGATTTCATTATGTCTCCTGGTACTTTGTTTATGTTCACGCGGAAACAAAATTAGCTGGCAGTCTGTGTTCTGAATGCAAATCTGATGTGGGCTTCTCTTGCACAAACCCCTGTGGCTCTGCAGTAGAAAGGTTAGTGAGAACTGACACAGGAAAGGGCTAAAGGAAAAATCTCCCTGACCTTGTTGGAGTGGTTGCTCTAAAGGAAGGACTGAGGTTTTCAACCTTATTCCTAATTAAGATGACATTATCACTACAGACATCATTCTAATTAAGAAGACATTAGTGTTTGCACTGTACAAACTAAGTCCCAATAGAAACTGAGCCAGTGAGGGCTCATGTAACAGCAGCTATGAAGCCTGCAAAATTCCAATGGGTGGTGACAGGTCCAACAGGCAGCAAAGAGGCGAAGTAGCTCGGGGTCAAATGGATTTGAGGAGTAACCCTTGAGAAGCCTCACCCCTGTGTAATTCACTGCTCTTTAGTGCACGTATTATTAATTCTTAAGGAATCTCATACATTCTATTTGGATCAGATTCATCTTCCTTCCCCAGCCCCTCCCAATCCACTTTCCATTCTAAACCCATCCAACTTTGTATCTTTGTTTATTTTATCTAAAATCCATTCAGTTGATTAATGCTGGCTATATACTCTTGGGTGTGTGATCCAATTGGGTGTGTTTCTCCTACCAGGGGTCACACTCTTAAAAGACATCAAACTCTTTCTCGTTGGTAGCTGTCAATTACCCATAGTTCCTCATATAGGGGTGGGACTAAGCAACTAACTTCTGTGCTGTAAATTTGTCTGGCTTGAGCTTACACAACTACTCTACTGACTAAGATGATTCTGACTGAGATTTCCTTGGGGGCACAGGGATGAAATATGATCAGGTGAGGCAGACTTCACTTCCGGCCACAGCCCTTTCAAAATACCCCTACCAGCTCCCATGTGAGTTGCCCAGTGCCTTTATCATTTGAATTAAAAGTCAGGACGATGCAACCAATCCCTGCTTCCCCGGATGCTCAGCCACCAGATCTGCTATTTTTATTAACACAACTAGACAGGCCCTGCAAACCTGGATTTTATACAGGTAAATTGTGGTCTCTTGCGAGGCTGGCTCAATTTGTGCAGAAACACCACCAAGGACGCAGAGAGTTGATTTAGTGTCAGAAAAGGGGTTCTGAAACAAGTGCATTCTCCTTTAAGAGCCTTTTAACATCGGGAAAGAAATACAGTTGATTGCGACTGATTTGTATATGTGGTTCTTTGTGTGAAGTGTCACAGCGTGTTTTATAGGGAGACAGAAGCAAAGACGTAGAAGGAAGAGAAATCACTCCCAGGGAAGACACGGGATGGGGGGCCAACAAAGGCACCTTACCTGCAGGGGACTTTGCCCAGCAGTGCCTCTGCCGAGGCACTTAGTGCTGAACTGCCCAGATAAGCTCAGTTTCGACTTCTATAAGAGGCAGGTAACGCTAGCTTTCATCACGTAGTCTGTGGGAACATTAAATCAGTGCACCTGAATGTCTGGGCATAGAGCATGCTGCGTTGTTGTGCTCAGTAAATAACGGGGCACATGAGACTTAGGTTTGCTGTAAGCTGGTGAAGAAAAGGACCCAGAATGGACCTTGGGGATCAGCTACTGTGCTCTTACTCCCAGAGCTGCAGATTTGCAGGACTGTGAGGTGGGCCTCACCTCTAGCAGGTGCCTTTGCTTCTTCTGCGTTTACTTTTCTGAAAACTGCCTGCAGGACAGGCCTTAAGGAACATCACCTTTCGAACTTTACCATTCAGAGTGTGCCACACTTGGAAGCGCCCACAGAAGCGACTGGAATGTTTCCTTTCTTGTGCAGAGCCCCTTATATTTCTTTGTACTACTTCATGTAACCCTCTTAATTCCAAGGGTTACATAAAGTGGGTGCTGTTTGGTTCCATTTTAAAATGAAGTAAAGACCAAATATATTAGCTAAGTTTTCCAAACTCATACTTTTGTTTTATAAACCTAGTTTTTATACCAACGGAACATCAAAGATATTCAGTAACGAAAGCCCTGGGGAATCTGTTTTTGTGCTTTGTGACTTCAAATTTAGTGTATTTCAACAATAAGCAGGAGCTTGGAGTCAAAGAAAAGATGAATTGTGGCTTTCCACCTGTCAACGTGGTGAAGGGTGGGGGCCTCTCCAGTCTTTTTTTAACCTGTAGAAATCCTGGTGTTCAGGGGGAAGCCGGCCCCTGCCATGACTCATAGGAGTAGCAGAGTTTGAGCTTTGTCTTAAGCTTCTGAATGTGTCTATAGTTTTTCAGTGTCTCCCCAGTAAATGGCTATATTATCTACTGCTCTATAACAAGTTGTGGGGGTTTGAAAGAAAATGGCCCCCCAAAGGGAGTGGCACTATTAGGAGGTGTGGCCCTGGAGTAGGTGTGGTCTTGTTGGAGGAAGAGTGTATTATAGAGAGGGGCTTTGAGGTTTCATGTATGTTCAGCGAGGGAGAGCACTTTCTGCCTGTGTAAGATGGAGGACTCTCAACTCCAGCATCATGTCTGCCTGCATGCTGCCATGTCCCACCATGACAACAGACTTAACCTCTGAAACTGTAAGCCACCCTCTTAAATGTTTTCCTTAAGAGTTGCTATGGTCATGGTGTCTTTTCATAGCATTGGAAACCCTAAGACATAAGTCATCCCCAAATTCTTTACAAAACCGTACATTTTATCTGAGAAACCTGACAGTCTTTTAGCCAGACCCTTTCAAGGGCTGTTGTCAAGTCACCGTGGCTGGGACTGCTGCTATCTGGCTGCTCAGCTGAAGTGGAGTCAACTTCCGAGTTCATTGAGTATTTGAGGGACGACTCAGTTTCTCTGGGCCTCAGTTTCCTGGTGGTGCCTGGCTGGAGTCTACCCTGGGTTCCTTATTTTATGAGTGTCTCCACAGGACAGTATATGTACCTTGATTCATTAGAACCATGAATAGGAGGAGGCAGGGAGGAGAAGGGAAGAGACAAAGGAAGAAAGAGAGGAGGAGGATGGAGGGCAGGAAGAGAGGCAATAGGAGAAGGAGAATGTTCTGTCTTAGAAAGACAGTTCTTGCAAATTTGTTCCATTCATTAAACATGGGCCAGTCTGTTACCACACTCAAGTGCTCGTTTGCAGTGTACACCAGCAGGTATGGTGACCATCCTAGAAGCTTGCTTACACAAGATGTCCTTGAAAGGAATCAGTCTCTAGTATCCTTGTTAGCCAGTTTCTGTTCTGAAATTGGTGCTGCCTCCTAATGGTTAATGGTACCACTTTGAGGCTGTTAGCTTGAATCAAACTCCTAGCCCATTCACTGCAAGTAAGTGGCACATCACCAGTGTCCAAAGGTCAGCTGGAAGGAATGAGAGTTGGCATACCTTGACATTAGTCAAAGCTGCAATTCATTTTCTCTTTCATACTCAGGTGGGCCTTATGATAATACGGAAAATACAGGAAGGTGGACAATGGTGATGTAAGCTATAATCCCACCTCTTGGGAGGCTGAAGTAGGAGAATTACTTCAAATTTGAGGCTTCATCTACACAGCAAGTTCCAGGTAAGCTAGCCCTGAATCATGAGACTGCCTCAAAAAACAACAGCATGGAAGTGCACCTTTACAAACAATGACAAATAATCCCTGGTTGTTGTAGCATCATCTGCTTCAAAGCTAGGGTAAGGTGGATTCCTGGGGCCTGGATACTCCTGCCTGACCTTGGGTCCCTCAAATGATGATGGCTGCATACAGAGAAGGCATGTCCAGTTGGCCTGGCTGGGCACTTATCCCTGGGGTGACAGATGTGGGCAGTTTTGAAGCTGGAGCCCACTGTTGCTCAGGAGTGTGGATCCTGCATGTCAAGACCCACACTGTCAATTGACATGTTCATTTTGTTCTCATTCTTTTACTTGTTTTATGAGGAGGAGTTGATTTCATTGGGGCTACCAACCCCTCAAGCTGGCCCAGAGCACCTCAATCTTGGGTTGGTATCCTTCCCTGCGTGCATGATTCAGACAGTGCCAACTATAAGAAATGCCAACTTCAGTAGTGTCATAGCTTGGCCCCTCACAGCCTCTAAAGATGCCTCTCTAGACCCCCTGTCCACACTACTGGCAGCCTGTGTCACTTGAAGCTACTGGAATGAGCCACACACTCTATAAGCTAGTTTCTCCTGCTTTTTCCACGTTTTGGGATGAATGTTCTCCTTCCCACACAGCCTCTGCCCATCACTCCAAGAGCCTTCCAAGTCCTAGTGCAAACGCCACTCTTCTTTGCTACTTTAGGGTAGAGCTCATGGGTTACAGTGAGCCATACACACCCTGAGCCCTTTGACACTTGCTGTATTTACCTGTGTCAACATGACTTCCAGTCACCAGCAGCACAACTCCCTCTTGGCCCCTCTGTCTATATGCAGGGTGACAGAGGTTCTGGATGGTCATGTACGGAGTAGCTGTCTGCCAAAGGCTGATGGTCCTTCAGCCTTTGGGTGGGTTGTTTTTGAGACCTACATCCTGCTGTGGTCAGCTTCCATGTTCCCCACGGGTGATAACTCTCCCTTGGTAGAGTCCTTCCTTTCTGTTAATGTTGAAAATAAGCAAAACCCTCAAAGGCTTTGTGCTAATGGCCTGGACGCCCACAAATGGGCTCATACCAAGTGACCAGATTTGAGGGATCCGACCTTCACAGTGGATTGATCCACTGACAGGCTTGGAGCAAATTGAACTTTGGGGGAGTAACGGAAACTGTAAAATATGGGGCCCAGTTGAAAGAAGTCATAACCTTGGTGAGTTTATCTTATTCTTAGGTTACACACACACACACACACACACAGAGAGAGAGAGAGAGAGAGAGAGAGAGAGAGAGAGAGAGAGAGAGAGAGAGAGAGAGAGAGAGAGAGAGCTTTTCACTCCCAGCTGTCTCTATGTGACCCAGGAACAGCAAAGCCAAGTGACCATGGATTGAGACCTCTGAAACTAGGAGCCCAAGTGAACCTCCTTCAAGTTGATTTTCTCAGGTGAACCTGTCACAGTGAGAGAAAGTTGTCTAATACCTCCTTTGGTTTCCTTCCTTAGTGCAATGTCAGTTTTCCTAGGCTACCCTTCAGATGACCCATCTGTACTGAATCTTTGCTTGGTGACAAAGTGACCTGTTCCTGGGGGAACCCAAACCAACATAGCATCTTTGTGCTTTCTAGGAGTTTCCCACAGTTCCTACTACATTCCGAATGTATTGTCATCACTTCCCTTCTGTTGAGAAGTGCAGCGCCCTACACACACCCAGTGTTTATCGTTTTCTTCAGCTTCCCTTGGGCGCATCTCTATGTAATTGTTCCATTTCTCAGTTTCTGTGGAGATGATGGTGTGTAAGCGCCCCTCTGCCTCAGAGAACTGCCCATCTTCAGACCATTGCCCATTGTGGACTCTGCCTCTCTCATGGGACTCTGTGACCAGAGGTTTGCATAGATTCCTGTAGAGACAACTGACAAGGCCACCCCTGTGATGACCACACGTAATCTGCAAGGTGGCTTCTCTTGCATCAGATTCTACAACTACAGACAAGAAATGGGGAAGAAAGTAAATGAGCTATTGACAACAGTCCCCTCTGTGAAGTGTTAGTGTCAAGGAGGCAGAAGGACAAAGCTGTAGTGTCACCGGGATAATTAGATGCCTGCTGGGCTACAGGTGCATGCACTGTCTGGTCACACTCCGTACTTGAGGGCAGCATTGACATCTTGCTTGGGAAAAGAGGGAACAACAGAAAGAGGTAGGGAGCAATGTTTTGGAAAGACTAATAAAGTCCTCAGCAGGAAGTACTTCCCTATTTTATTTGGCTATTTACTCTTATTTGCATATTAACTGTATATATTTATATGGGATTTGGTGTGATCCTTGTTGGGCCAAGGTTTTCAGTTTCTGCTTATGAGAGAACTCGTAAGCCTTGCCTTGTTGAGTCAGCTTATCCAACTTAACACATTGACCTCCTTTTCTTTCCTTCTGATTGCAAGTGACAAGATTTGAATTTTTCTTTCGGGCTAAATATCACTCAATTGTATTTGTGTACCATACTTCCTTCATCCATTAATCTGATTCCATTGTCTTAGGTGCTTACCTTCATTCCAAGTGACAGAGTAAGGGAGACTGTGAAGCGTCATAGTAGGGAACACATGGTCATGGTGAACAAAATGTCACATGGTGAATAATGTCACAGTCATCAAAAGAAAATCCCCATGGTAGTGGTATTCTAGGATGCTGTTGCTCATTTTATGGTTTTATTGTTTATAAAACATCCTAGCCCATTGATTGTTTTGTAGTACATGGTTTCAGTTACTGGTAGTAGCCATCTGCAGTCTGAAAATACTAAATGGAAATTCCCGAAACAAACAATCCATGAGTCTTAAATTGTACTCTATTCTGAATAGCATGATTCAGTCTCACATTTGCCTGCCCCTTCTTGTCTGAGACACACATCATTCCTTTGTCCAGTGTGATGGGGAAGTCCTGTGTATATGTCAATAAAACACTGTTGGCCAGTAGGGAAGCAAGATAGGTGAGACTAGGAGTTGAGGAGGAGTCTGGGAAAGAGACACAGGCAGACATCATGTAACCTCCATAGAAGTAAGAGGTCCAGACCCTTTCTCTGGTAAGAGAAATACTTAGATGGATTAAATACTTAAGTCAGAGCTAGCCAGTAAGAAACAAGCAAACAGCCAATAGCTTCATAATTAATATAGCCTCCTGTGTGTTCATTTGGGACTGATGCGGCTGTGGAACCAGGCTAGCAGGAAGGCTGCACTCTACATATGGTTGTCAGGAATGGGATTGAATTTCCACATAGAATGACACGAGCTTAAAAGGAATTTTAGAAAAAAAAAGAAGAACGGAGAGAAGCACGGCGTCTTGGTAGCAGCATTTTTCTCAGGTGGGCTCTGTTTTGCTAGCGACAAGCAGAGACTCAGGTGGCTCACTTAAGGAAGTCTTCCTGACTCAGCATAAGCAAAACAACAACAACAACAACAAACCAAAAAACAGAAACCAGCAAGGTTCTCTTAAGAGGCTCTGCTAACAATTGTAGGTGTGTACGTACAGCTGGAAGTGGCAGTGACCACATCTCCAAGCTGGCAGCTTTTGCTGCATGTCAGCATAGACTGAGGCAGTAAGCTGGAGTCATGCTTACACCCGCCATCTTGGAAAAACTGCAGTTTAAGCAGCCATAGTTTTTAGCAGATAAGACACGTGGCTAAAAAAACATAAAGATTTACAGAAAAGTCAGATTCAGATGAAGAAAAAACTCAAAAGGTTTACAGTGTGTTTAAAAATATACATACGATTGAGAAAGAAAAAGAAACAGCATAGTGGTAAATAAATAGAGAATCCGGCTGTGGCGGCTCATGCCGGTAGGATTTGCTCCAGAGGCAGAGGCAGGCAGATTTCCAGAAAAACCCTGTCTCAGAGAAATAAATAAAGAAATAAAAGTAAAAGAAATAGAGTAATATAAGCCACATAAAGATGGAAAATACACAGAAATTCTGGATACTGTATACTATTGTGTTTTTCAGTTGTTCAATGGCTAAGTAACAACTGCTGAAATATACTTGATTATAAATGCTGCTGAATTAATCTAACTTATATATTTCAAAAATGCTTTGACCTCTAACTTTAAATATAAGGACAGGTTACTTGGGAAAAGAGTTTTTGTTTATGTTTCCACAGAAAATGGAAAGCTGTGGATTCCTTCCAGGCATCTGTGGATTGATGAACCAAGACCCCCCCCCCCCCCCGAAGCAGTGGCCCAAGTGATTCAACATCTAAAACAGCTAAGATGATACAGCCTTACAGACCCCGAAAAGAAGGACTTATACAGGTTTTTTAGTTTTGTCATGATCCCCATGACAGCACCCCCATCCAGCAGGAAGCAGTTTGGAATGTGTGACATCCAAATTCCCATATTGTTTATAAATCTATGTTTTCATTTAAATGGGGTTGCTTATAATTGGTTAATGATAATAACCAATCTCTTTTTAATGGTAAAAGGAGAATTATGGTATGGAAATGAATACTTTGTATTGGTATGATTTTTCATTTATTGATACAAATTCAAGGTCAATTTTGTGATGTGTATATTTCTCCTCTTGTTTAAGTATTGTGTTTATACTGATCTTTTAAAACACAATGCATAATTAAATACAGATTATAGATAGTTACTTATAATAGTCAGAACTTATAGTTAGGTAAGTTAGGTTTTCTAGATATACAGAGATATATTTGAGATAGATAGACAGTCTTCAAACCTTTCAAAGACCTTCAGAAAATGGAATTTAAAATGGTTTAGGGTTTTTCTTGACAATGAAAAATGTCTGCTCCTGTCACATCAATTACATCTGAGAGATGGGCATCAAAGAAACTTGTTATGGAGTTTGCTTTCAACATGGCAAGATTAGCCATTTGGGCAAGAAACTGCTCTTGCCTGGACTGCTTAACTGTTGCTGTATAAACTGGACATGTAGGATCCACAGGAAAGTGACTGCTGAACTCAAACTGTCCTTCAGGGTTCGTGCTTCTTGAAAGAGTCTACGAGACTTTCTGCAGGATACAGAAAAATGAATGACAGACTGCCAATGCAGATGGACAGTTTGCAATTTCCTGCTTTGCTGAGATGTCTTCTAGACACATTGTGACCTATGGCCTAAAGATGGATGCCCCAATGTTACAGAGGAACTTCGGGTGACTGTCCAGGTAGTGAGATGTCTCTGTCAATTCTAGTGTTTATATATTATCCTTCTGTGGTCTTTGATGGAGTTGAAGACAGATAGTTATAATTATAGTTTTTCTTACGATAAAAGATAAACTACATATACGACTTTAGATTCACAAAGATAGGATAGATGATATTTATTTAAATCTTACTAAATGTTAATGGACAAAATATTATAACTATGTTCTTACATGATAACTGTTCTGTTATATATAATTTGACTATATTTAAGTTAAAACCTTTCTTTTTATTTAGACAGAAAAGAGGAGATAATGGGAAGTCCTGTGTATATGTCAATAAAGCACTGTTGACCAGTAGGGAAGCAAGATAAGTGGGACTAGGAGTTGAGGAGGATTCTGGGAAAGAGAAACACAGGCAGACATCATGTAGCCACCATAGAAGTAAGAGATCTGGACCCTTTCTCTGGTAAGAGAAATACTTAGATGGGTTAAATACTTAAGTCAGAGATAGCCAGTAAGAAACAAGCAAATGGCCAAAAGCTTCATAATTAATACAGCCTCCTGTGTGTTTATTTGGGACTGATAGGGCTCTGGAGGCAGGCTGGCTGGAAGGCTGCACTCTACACACCAGTGTGTCCACATTGCACACATTTCCTGCTTGATAGTCTCCGACTGCTGTGTCACAGTGTGTGTGTGTGTGTGTGTGTGTGTATGTGTGTGTGTGTGTGTGTGTGTGTGTTCATGAACCCCTTATGTGGTAGCAAAGTCCACATCATAATGTTCATGCCATTCACATCACTTCATTTCCACAGAGGTATTGTATCAATTTGTATCATTACAAAAGGAAAGGTAAGTACATCACAATAGGCTATTTCAAGTAAGACCACATTCAGGTGACATTTACTAGAGTGTATTGCCATATTATTCTAATTTGTTATTGGTTATTATTAATCTCTTAATTTACTGAGACTTTATCATAGGAATATGAGTCCAGGAGTGAACTATAGTGAAGCTAGGGTCTGACATCACCTGTGACTTCAGACTTGCTGAATTTGTCCCCATCAGTGATAGGGTGTGGGGGGTGGACACTACTGCCTTCACTTCACTTCAAGTAAAAAGAGTAAAGGACACACATCTAGTGATGTAAAACCTCCCACCAGACTCGCCATTTAAAGGTTCTACTATGATCCAACAGTGTTATGGGCTGTAATCATGCTTGATATGTGTGCCCTTGGTGGATGCTGTGGTTCCGACCTAAATCAAAGGCCTCTTCTCAATACTTCCTGTTCAGTTACCCACCCCACACCCCCAGTTTGGTCTCTGCGTGGGTCACTTCTATGAGCTTAAGACTTGGGAGAAGCCCCCAAGACCTCCCCTGAGAGGCGATCCCAGCTCCAGTCAAGCATTCCTCCACAGCAAGTCTTGGGTCCAGAGAGGGAAAGACCAGGGTGGGACAAGCCAGGGATGGAGTTGCCAACGGCCCTCTCCAGGAGGCCTGTGTTCTGTCCCAGGACCAGTCTTTCACACTTTGATATTTTGTAGCATCAATTTGTTTTCTATCATGAGATACAAATGCAGGGTAGGTTTTAACATTAATGTCCTATGCTTGGACAATTGCTTTTTTAAAGCCACTTTAAAATTTGTAATATGAGAGTTACACACCACAGAGAATTTAGTTGTAGGAACAATTAAGAACCTAAATAGTCCTCACCTAAGCCTGAGTTTTGACTTGGTGTGAAGAGGTACACCTTACACACCTGTGCTTCCTTTGCTTGTTTGCCAGACTACAGCCTCCACAGAGACCCACTGAGAGAGTGATTAGGAAGAGCGACTTCTATGGGAATCGCAGTGTGCTGTAAGAAAAGGAGAATATCTTTGCAGCTGTTGTTAAGTAGTTCAAGATGGAGAATTGACTTGGCTTATCCAATTGGTCCCTTGTAAGAGGAGGGCTGAGAGAGGCCATGTAATATGACAGAAACTGGTAAGAAGGTTCTGGCCTCAAAGACTGGAGAATGCAACTACAAGCCAAGAACACTAGGAGCTTCCAGACTCCTCCCCAGGTTCCCCGAAGGGAGTATCACCTGCTGGCGTAGTAATTTTGTCTTGATTATGTGGATTTCTAAAAAAAAAAAAACGGTAAGAGAGTAACTTCCTATTGTCTTAAACCACCATGTTTGTGATCATTTGTTGCCACAACCAACTAACATAGGAACCAACAAGGTTCCATGCTGTGGTTTTGTTTGTCTCCCACGCAATGCTTTGTTCTTCAGAAGAATGTCACATGGCTGCCCTTGTCTGTAGGTACAGATGTCTTGGTACCTTACTGCTGTTTAAAATAAGTCTTCAGAGTCCTCTGTTCTAAATCCAAAAGATATTGTTTGATGATCAGGCTTTCTGGGGACACTGACCATGGCACTTCCTGAATCTGTTCTCTCAGAGCCTCCAGGTCTCTCATGACATCACACAAGGGTGCTCTAGGATCCAGACTCCTTTTGCTTGCTTGTTTTGAGACAGGGTCTCTCTATGTAGTCCTGAATGTCCTAGAGCTTGCTGTGTAGACCATGCTGGCCATCTCAAACTCACTGAGATCCTCCTATCTCTGCCTCCTGAGAGATGGGATTAAAGGCCTGTGCCACCACACCTGGCATGTACTGTTTTTTTTAAACGCTGAGCTGAGAAA
This sequence comes from Mesocricetus auratus, assembly GCF_017639785.1. Lineage (NCBI taxonomy): Eukaryota > Metazoa > Chordata > Mammalia > Rodentia > Cricetidae > Mesocricetus > Mesocricetus auratus. The sequence goes on from NW_024429207.1 coordinate 24,762,904, forward strand.
TGAGAGTCTCTGTCATGTCTGCCTTCTCAATAGTGATGTGGTAGCACACACAAACACACACACACACAGACAGACAGAGAGACAGACAGAGAGACAGAGATGCTTGTATTCCTTCTGACAAGGAATTAGGTTTCCAGTTTGCTTACTGTGGCTGTTGTAGGTTGAATAGTGTCCTTTCAAACTTTAGATGGTAAAGCCTAAGCATAGACCTTACAAAGTGACCTACATGGACATAGGTGGCAAGCAGAGATTGCCCACAAATTACCAGATGCAGGAGAAGCATGGAACAGATTCTTATACAGGTTAAAGGAGGGCCCAACACTGTCCATGCCCCAACTCTGGATTTCAATACACAATACATTCCTTTTTTAAGGCACCCACGCTGTGCTATGTGAGATGTTCTTAGGGCAGCAGCCGAAATAAATGAGCATCGCATCTGACCTGGGGATGGCAGGAGAAGGAGAGAGAAGCTGATCAGAAACCTTCATGTGCTCTCTATGTTGTCCCCAGATCAGATGATTGGTAGAGAATCTCCAAGCCACCTCCATGTCCTAACCTCTTCCTGGGGGCTCCACTGGTCTCTCTAGCAGGGTCAGCTAAGGCAATAAAGTCACGGCCATGCCTCTTGAGTCGCCCTCCCTTCCCTCCTCCTTGTTTGCAAGTGCCCAGCCTTCTCAGCAGAGAGGGGACCATCTGCTTAGCCGTGTTTACGGCACACCGTGCCAGTTTGAGCTTATTAATCATATTTACCCAAGTATCTTAATTACTCCCTGTCTAGCAACTTGCCTTGCACTCAGCTGTTGACCCCTCTTTCTTTTTTTTACTCCTTTCTATCATTAATCACAGGAGTCGTGTGGGTAGAGGAATTCCTGCAGCTTGGATTTTGCTGGCACTGTTACCACTCCCAGAGTGGAGCGGCTGGAGTTCACGGCTGGCTTCTGACAAACTTCCTAATTAATCTGCTAAAGATCAGAAGAGGACTAATAGGAGCTGGAAGAGTGCACGCTGGGATCACCCCTCCATTCCCGTATGTGTGTGTCTGCGTCTGTGTTTGTGTGTGTGTGCATGCGCATGCATGCAGATGCATGCCTGTGTGTGCGCGTGTGCATGCACGAGTGTGCACCTGTGTGTGTGTGTGTGTGTGTGTGTGTTCACTTGTGCTTTCTGATGAGGGTTGAGTGTGTAGGATGCTGAGCTTGGCCCCTAGCAGTCTGCAATGCATTCTTGCTGCAGCTGCTGCCACCTACCTTCCTGAATTTTCTCCTCTTGCTTAGTTTAAAAGAGCCACCACTGTTTCCTCCTAGATACAAGAGGGAAGTAAATTATCTGATGCCCAGTTGTCCTGTGGAACCAAGGGTTGCTTCAGGAAGGAGCAGTCTCATGGAGAATAGACGAAATTCTCTCACTTCTCTTTGAGAACCAAATGTCCCAGGGCTATCAGGAGCTAAAGATACATGGGGACACAGGGCTGTCCAGCCGGCAGGGGGTGGTGTTGAAACCTGCAGAAACATGGGCGGCATCCTGTTTCTGGAGGCATCAGCTGACAGCTCTGCAGACTGTTGTGGCCCATGCAGAGACATGAAGCTGAGGACAGCTTTCTAGTCAGTTGTGTCTTGGGTCCCCATGTCTTCTCAGCATCCTTCCCTGCTTGCTGCCTGTACCCTTTTCTCTGGAGGTTGGGAGGAAGGCCCAGGCCTGGGCTGACTTCTCCCTCCAGGCCCAGCTCCAGAGGCCGAGAGACACCATTAAAGAGGATAATTTGTTGATCTGGGCTCTCCTTGCGTTTCAGTGCAGAGTGGCATCGTTTTCTTTATGACCTCGTAAAGTCACAGCCGAGAGGCCGATTTGGAAAACAAACTGCCTCGGGTTGACAGATAATTAGATACAGGGGACATATTATATGCCTTTGCATATAAATGTGCTCTGAGGTGTGTTGGTTCATCTGAAGTTGAGGTTAAAGGCACGCAGGTAGCCCTGACACATCAGGATGTATGTGTTCATACGGTCTTGGTGCCGCATTGACTTTATAGCCTTTCATCTGATGCTGACTGATGGGTGTAAGCGCCACCGGACTAGAAAGAGGCAGCTCTCACCAAGAATGTCCCGGATGTCCTGCTCTGTGCCCCTCCCTTGTCCCCTCTTCTCTGAGCAAGGCAACTAACTGTTCTTTTGGGCCTTCATTCTGCAGTGAGTGACTAATAGCTGGGGTAGGAGGGGCCCTGCAGGGCTCATTTTTCTTCCCTTCTGTTCCTCCCTTTGGGATTCTAATAGGCCCAATTAATTACAATTATAACACGAGGCCTTTTGAGACAGGGAAAAGCCTGGGTGGAATTCTATATTCAGGGCAATGAAATGGACCAAAGCGGATACTTTCTGGAAGGTTCTTGATGGATAGCTGTTTCTGTCCAAACCGAGGACTTGGCTTTGTTATCAATACTGCACTCAAAGGTAAACCCTTCTGCCCTGGAGTCCAGAGTCAGGAAGCAGAATTGGGGCCTTGGGTAAATCGAGCAAGGACAGAGCTTCCAATTTCTTATAGTTTTTAAATGCTCTGGGCTGGGGAAGTATCTCTTTGAACACAAAGTCCCAGTTAAATTCATTCACGCTAAAATGTAAAGAGCTTAATTTAATGCCCTTTGGGAGTAATTTCAATTTAAAAGTGGCATTATAGCTAGTGGCTGAAAGAACAGGCTTAGCGGTTAGTCATCTTCTATTTGGGCAAGTCGCTTAATCTGTGTCTGAATAAAAAGCTATACTCACCTTATGATATTGAGAAGATTCACTTAGATAAAACATGAAGTATACGTGCTTCACATTTGGTGAGTGTTTAATAGATGTTAACCATTTTTAATCATGACAGTGAGCTGAGCTAATCCTGATACAAAATGAGGAGAGAAGAGACTGCCTCAACCCAAATGAGGGAGGCAGCATGGAGAGGACCATCCTCATAGGAGCCCTGATTCCGGGGAGGACTGAGTCTTGTCCTAACATCTGTGTCAGTTTGAGCCTGGCATCCCTTTCTCCCAGTCTTGGCATCGTATTCACAAAATGAGATGAAGTCTGCCAGGGTAGCCATTTGATCCACCATGGCAAGATGGCTATGGGAAGAGCTCCCGATGGAGGATCCCCCATACCCAGCCAACTGATCAGTCCCTGCTAGCATCTTGCCTTTGTAACAGCCTGCAAGACCAGCTGGAGGGCCTTGGTCCCTATTAGGAAAACTTTGGAGAGATGGTTAACTTGTCTTCCTCCTTAAATCTTGGTATGGGTCAACTGGAAGAGCTGAGGTGAGGGGTGTGTGAGGAGGCAGGGAGGGGTAGAGGGGAAGAAGCACCCCCAAGCCCTGTGATAGGAGATGATCTAAATAGAGTTACCGTAACACTGATAGATTAAATCTTCTGTTAATTAGGAGGTATTGATTGAGGGACTGTCCACGCAAAGAACCCTTGTCCCTCTTCCCAGCAAATACGAGCAGAGAGAGGACAGAGTGAGACATGGCTCTCTCTGCATGTTGCTAGTCTCTTTCCAGACTTCATGAATTAATTGCTCCGGATTCTCCAGTGTGAGCCATTAACCTCTCACCTGGACTGAATGACACAGCTGCTGTCTGGGTGGAGACCCGCTTGAGTTCTTCTACCTTCTGAAACACTCCTTTCTTCCCCCACTACCCAAGTTATGCTGGGCTGTAAGTGACCCAATGACAAAGTGACTCTGAAAGATGGCATAGAATGAGGACCCTTGACCTGTTACCTTGGGAGTCCTCCCACCTCAGCCCTGGTCAATAGAGGTCATTCTTGGGCTAGCTGACCGGAAGTCCTTCATGAAAACCATTCCGAGTATCCCTGGCCAAGTCTATTTTGGCCCCAAGAGTCTGAAGAGCCAGCAGCATGGTCAGGATTTCATTTATACACAGTGAAGACAGATCTAGCACAAAGATCTGGAATGTTGGGATCTAGATGCAGCAGGTCATCAGAATGGCAGTCGGCATTTAAAAACACTCGGTTGGTGAGCGCAACCAATTAGGGGGAGCAAACACTATTATTGTGTCAGGGTATACTTTTGTATTGCTTAAGCAATCTCAGTTTGCACAGCTGCCCATGTGCAAGGATCCCAGTGTTAATGCAAAGTGTGACAAGAACTTACTATCAGCTATCCCAGTTCTGGGAGCCAGGGCCTCCTTGGAACTCAGATTTCAGAAAGAGCTGAGTTATACATAGATGGAGTTCTGGAAGAGAAGTCTCTCAGATTTAGTCTTTTATATCTGGGCTCTTGCTCAAAATCTGAGCACAAGTGACTACGAGAGGGGGCTGTGATGTGCATACTCATCCCCTGCAATGTTCCAAAGTATCTGTATCCGCTCACCTGTGTGAATACCAAGGGCTGCTACCAAAGGTGTGTTTCTGGCAAAGGCCAAGTAAACTCTAGACAGTGTAGGAACAGGGACGAGGGGCAAAGAGGTTCTCAGGTCTGTGGACGAATCCATTCAAGCAGAACTCAGAGTGAACACATCACACGTACCCACGGTTTCACTCTGCCATGTTTCCACATGAGCACTGGGTTTTCCTATAACTCCATTTGCTAAGAAGGAAGCTTGGTCTGGATCACATAGTCACAGACCAGAGACCTTCTGTCCTAAGTCTATCCCCACCAGAGGTCTACAGTGCATGTAGATGAAGCATACATTTTGACCCCCAGGTCAAAGAACCCTTTCTCAGGGGCTGCCTAAGACCATCAGAAAACACAGATATTTGCATTACACTTCATAAGAAAATTTACAGTTATGTAGTAACAATGAAGATAACTCTATGGGTTGGGAGGGCACCACAACATGAGGAACTGTATTAAGTGCCACAGCATTAGGAAGGCTGAGAACCGCTGTCCTAGAACATGTCCTCTCCCTCTTCTCTCTTTTCTTCTATAAGAACAGAGTTTCAAGATCCAGATAAAATTCTTATTAGCAAACAAGGGCTCCAGGGAAGCCAGATGGGATCAGGCAGCTGGAGGGGAGAGGGCAGGAGGGATGGAGAGATGAGAATCTTTCTATGTTCTATAGAGCTAGGAATGTGCCTCAGCAATAGAGTGTGTGTTTAGCAATGTATGGGGCTCTGGGTTCCATGCCCAGTACCCAAACACATCCATGAGTGCATGTATACATGCATATATAAGTGAAATAGCTAAATCAAATTAAAAACAGAAGAACAGTGGAGGAAAAATGATTGAACAATGGGAAATAACAATCCCAGATACAGGGGGAGTTAGCAAGGGACCCAAGGAGGAGAGCAGAGAAATAACAGAAGGCATTTTTGGAAAAGAAAGAGCACAAGAGCAGCCAGAAGATAGAGGAGGAGAAAGAGAAGGGAGCAAGTGGTGGGAGGAACCTTGGGGAGAGAAGAGGGGAAGACATCATAGGGCCAGGGAAACAGGAAGAAATGGAGGAGAGAGGGGAGGAAGGGGAGGGGAGAAGGCTGGTGTTGGGAGAGAAGAAGGGAGCGAAAGTGCTGTGCTCTGTGGATTACTGTGTGTTTGTCATCTGGAATGGTATAAGCTGTAGGTACAGCATCTCCTGCCCATGATTTATGGTCCCTGTCAGGCAGGGACCGAGCTTTGTCTGCTGTAGCGTGGAGGATGAATGCGTTGCTGTCATCCCAGCCTGGCCGGCCTTTCTCTCTCTCTGCTCCGAACGCTCGCTCCCCATTTCACGCCAGTGAACATAAACAATCTTTTGTAAACCTGACAGTCACACTTGCTTCTTTGGAAACATAAAGCAGAAATGTATGACTCGGCTTTCATTACCCAATTTCCTACGCTATATAAAAACACTCAGGAAAGACATGTAAGTGGTCACGAAACCTGGGAAATTGGAAGTGTCCTGGAGGAAAAAAGAAAAAAACGGAGAGAGGGCTTGAGGTGGCTGTGTGTGTGTGTGTGTGTGTGTGTGTGTGTGTGTGTGTGTGTGTGTGTGTGTGTGTGTGTGAAGGTTGTGGGGGGAGGTAGGAGTCTGGGGTGGGAGGCGCTGGGGAAGAGAGGAGGCAGCGTGTCTAATCCCACCACATCCTTCCAGGGAAAGCTGTCTGATAAACTGGGCCATGCAGACACATAATTATATTACATTTCTGAATAATAGACACTTCCTGCCTGAAGTGCTGCTTTCTTTCTTCTGTTCCCTTTAAGCCAGAGCGTGGCAAGGAAACAGCCTGGAGATTGAAGCTGCTGATAATGCTGCTACATCCCCCCCCAACCCTACTACCCACTTCTCTCTTTCTTCACATTTTCCCTCTCCCTTTACCATTTACCTTTATTTGTAAAGAGCTGTTGGGGTGGGGGGTGTCATGGTGATTTCTCAGATGGAGTATCTTGTCTGAGAGAGTAGATCAGTGTTGAAGAATCTGTCTCTCCCTAGTAGCCTCGCCAAGGGTGGAGCCAGGGAAGTGGCTAAGGGCAGCCAGTAAACCTGTGACCTGCATAGCTGACCTCAAAGTCACTGGCCATTCTGTGATAACTGAAGACCTCCCTCCTTGCCTTTAGCTGTAGATTCTACTGTCTCACAGCCTTTAGAAGGGAGATGCTCTCAAATGTGGCACCTGGATGCCGAGGGCTCAGGCCAATGGGACCTGGTCACACAGCCCCTGGGGCGTTTACTCCAGGGAACTTCCTGGCACAGAGCTTCCTGTCTTGAGAAGCAAGGCATGAAGACCCCACCCCCAATTCTTTCAGCTAAAATTCTTAAAGAGACTTTGAACAGGGTGTGAGCCCTGGATGTCCCAGTGCCAGCTGGGTATAGGTAATTGACCTCGAAAACTAGAGAACCTATTCTCCCCGAAATCGCAGACTTTCTGGAAAGGTAAAAGCCCCATGTGCCTTCCTATATGTCACACATACACAACAATTTTGGAATACTGCTTCAAGGACTATATTTTATAGTTTAAAAGAATTTGTGAATACTTACTACCTGTCTAATTTTGTAAGGTTTATGTCCAATGTACAGACACACATATAAAATGCATGTATACATGTAGGTGTGTTTATGCACACAAACTGGAAGAAAGACCAGCTTTAGACAGAGATATAACCTGACTCCCTTTCTTCCTTCTGACTATCCCACTAAGTCCCAAATTGCATTATTCTCCCACTAACCATTTCTACAAAAACCATCTGGCCCTCCACAATCTGTGGCAAGTGTCCCGATCCTTCTGAATCTCTAGAATCAAATATCAACCCACTCCCTTCTCTGTGCTAATGAATGACATGCTGGGTCTGTGGCCATGCCACCCCGAGTGCACCAGATCTTGTGTGGCCTCAGGAACCAAGCAGGTTTAGCCTGGTTAGCACCAGGATGAGAGGCATGCTGGCCTGTGCCAGCTCTCACGTGACTCATTTTTCCTCTGTAGCATCTTTTGAGGCTGAGCTTTGAATCACATGTTGTTTTTCTGTCTATCCCTGATACCTTTCACTGCGAAGCACACCTACTGAGACTTGTCTGGGCTTCCCACAATCTCCTGGTATATAAAACCATATTTATGTTGGTTCCTGATTCTCTCCTTAATAACATTTCCATAAGGTGTCACTGTCCAGTTTAAAATACTCAGATTTAGACATCTCTTAACCTCATCCAGTTGTCATTTATTTTTCAGGAAGAGGCAGTTTCCTTTCATTTCCACAGAGTTACCGAGTGCACGATGAAAAGTGAGGGAGAGAACTCAGGGGCTATAGAAATGGCTCAGCTGAGCTGAACAACTGATGGCTGGGAATCCAGCATGGGACTGATCCAGACCCCCTGAAAGTGGGCGTCAGTGAGGAGGCCTAGGCAATCTATGGGGCCTTGGGCAGTAGATCAGTATTTATCCCTGGCTTACAAATGGACTTTGGGTGCCCCTCCCACAACGAGGGAGGCTCTCTCAGCCTGGACTCTTGGGGGAGGGCCTAGGCCCTGCCCTGAATAAGATGACAGACTCTGGAGATCCTCCATGGAGAGCCTCATCCTTCCTGGAGATCTGAATGGTGATTGGGTGGGGGCTGGGGGGCCTGGTTGGGGGGGCAGGGGGAGGGGAGGGAGAGGGAGCTGGGATTGACATGTGAAGCAAGCTTGTTTCTAATTTTAAAAAAGAAAAAGAAAAAAAGAAAAGGCTCAGCTGTGAAGAGTGCTTGCTACTTCAAGTTCATTTTTGTTGGCAGCACCCACATTGGGTGGCTAGTGGCCTCCAGTGACTCTAAGGCCAGGGGATCTAACACTGTCTGTGATCTCGACAGACATCTGCACTCACACACACACACACACACACACACACACGCGCGTGCGCACACACACACACACACACACACACACACAGTACTTAAAAATAGTAAAAATAAAACCAGGAAAAAGAAAAGAATTCAACAGTGAGACTTGTGTTGGCATCGTTCCTTTTGCTACCAACTTCTCGACATAATGTGATTTTTACTTGTAGCTCATTTGAGAAATGAAGTTTCCTTCTTTTTCTTCTGTGTGGGACTGTGAGTGCCTTTCAGATAGAAGGAACCACTAAGAAAACTACTAACCGTTTTCTAATTGCTAGCCAAAATCTGCATTATGTGGTATCTCATGGACCCTTGGCCACATTTCTCTCTCTCTACCCAGGGTCTTCAGTGTTCCCTGCTGTCTTAATGTGCTTTTCTGTTGCTTTAATAACACAGTCCATCACTGCAGTAAATCAAGGCAGGAACTCAAGGCAGAAGCTTGGTGGCAGGAACTGAAGCAGAGGTCATTGGTGAATGCTGCTTATCGACTCTCCTCCAGCTTGTTTAGTTTGATTTCTGATACACCCAGGACCACCTACCTGCCCAGAGATGGCACCACCAAACAGTGATTGGTCTTTCCCTATCAGTCATCAATCAAGAAAATGCCCCACGGGTTTTCATTTGAGGTTCTCCTTTCTCAGATGACTCTAGCTTGAGTCATTTGATGAAAACTCACCAACACAACTGCAATTTAAGGATTTCTCAGTGAAGACTTACAGGCTTTGCCTCTAGGCCTGTCTTCAAATCCCATTTCCAACACGAAGCAATCTAAAGCAGCACACTTCAGCGATGCATGATGCCATGCTTACTGCGATCTATTTACAATGGCAGTTATGGAATCAACCTGAGTACCCACCAAGAAAAAAACATGTAACATGTATACATGATAGACTTTTTATTCAACACAAAAAGAATGAAATCATGTCATTTTTTCAGGAATGAAAAACTAAGTAGAGTAACACAGATTCAAATAGACCAATTTCTTGTTTTCTCTCTTATGTGCAATCAACCCTTTAAAAAGACATGAAAGTGAAAAGGCAGATCATTTGGAAAGAAGAAAAGGATCAATATGACTTAATAGAAGTGAATATAGTCAAGGCACTTTATATACATGTATGAAAATGTCACAATAAAACCCATTATTTTGTGCAAGCAGTATCTGCCAATAAACCATCTCTGCTCTATCACTTATTAGCTATGCTATCCAAGGCAAATAACTTGTTTGAAACTCAGTTTTCTATCTATAAAATGAGCAATAGTATAACCCACCCATTGGGTTCTTATGAAGATTAAAGACACAATTACTGCTACATTGTAGGCACTTAATCGATCATACTTCATCTTCTCTCCCTATCCACTACAAACCTCCCCTCTGATGTCATGCCATTCCAAATTTAGCATCCAGAAACCCAAGTGCTAGAATAGTCAAGGATGAGATAGATAACTTGTTGTTCATCTCTAACCAGGATAGATGGACTCAGAGACTTGGATTTTTCTCCAAGCTCTGTTATTTTTAGACACATGCACTGGACAAACAAAATAAGCCCCCATGCAATGAATTTAATGCTCGCCAGGAAGTAGAACAAATGCCATTGATCTTACTGATACTATATAAAAAGCAAGACAGTGGATCCAATTAGATCCTATGGTGATTTATAATCTTTTTGTCTCACTAGTTAATTTTCACTAGAACAGACATTCTTTTGCTTGCTGTGGGGAAAGCCAGGTCCTTGAAGGAGTCTCAGATGCCAAGACCATAGGAAAGTGAGTGCTTCAAAGGGGTTCTTCTTGTGGGTCCAGGAACTGGAAGAGTAAAAAGCAAAAGGAGAATTGGGGGTGCAATTTGGTATCGACGTGAGGAGGGTCTAATCTGTAGATAGCATGGCTTTTTCTCTCCTTTACATGGTTGGCCCCCACCTCTTGCCCCCCAATGCATGTGACATTAAAAGCTCTCCACAGTACAAGGGGTTATCATCCTTTTTAATGACTCCTAGATGTAACTGCCTTCTTCACTAAGTATTCTAGATAATTTATACTCAGCTCAGTAGATATTATCAATTCTCAGGAGAACTGGGGAAGGCAGAACATTTTATTAGAATGTACTGTTTCATAATCAGCTAATGATACATTATAATTCTTGCTACCAAAGGTTCAGGGTTTTGTTATGGTGGGCTTTATTTTTGGTTTTCTGTTTTGTTCCATTGATTTAACTGTCTGTTTTTGTTAGTGTGGACCTTAAGAATAACTTGAATGATATGGTCTTATCTACACCATTTGTTTTTTTTTGTTTGTTTGTTTGTTTTAGTTGTTTTTTTTTTGCTCAGGGTTGTTTTGGTTGTCTATGATCTTTTGTGCACCCATGTGAATTTTAAGATTTTTTCTATTTCTGTATTGAGTCTGCAGGTTGTTTTGAGCAAGGAAGTCATTTTCACTTAATGACTTAATGACTAATTCTTGTAATCCATCTTCTAGTGTCTTCTTTGTTTTTTCAATATTTAAAAAGTTTTCATTGTGGAGGTCTCTTACTTCCTTGTTTGAGTTTATTTTGAGGTAGTTTTTAAAAGGTAGTTATGAATGGGATTGCTTCTCTACTTTTGTCTTCATTGTGTTATTGATATGGATAAGGCTACTGAATTTTTTTGCTAGTTTGATATATATACAAATAGAATCATATCAGCAAATAGGGGTGCTTCGGTTTTTTTCTTTCTTATTTGTAACCATTTTCTTTGTTTCCCTTGTCTGTTTTTCTAGCCAAGATTTCAAGCATTAAATTGAATAAGAACAGAAATACCCTTGTCTTTTTCCTGATTTTAGTAGAAATGCTTTGAATTTTCCCCCATTCAGTACAATGCTGGCAACAGGTTTGTCATACATAGCCTTTATTCTTTTGAGATGTGTTACTTTTGATAAGTCTATTTGAACTATGATGCCATTAACATTGTTAATTTTGTTAGAATAACTTGTCTATTGGTAAAAGTGGTATGTTAAAGTCACCACTTTTATTACCATAGATTAACTGTGACTTTACATTTAGAAGCAATTGTTCAATTAATTGAGTTTACTCATGTCCTAGTTAACTTTAATTTTCAACTTGATGCAACCTAGATGCAACTGAGAAGAGAATCTTAATTGAGGTATTGATCATATCAAATTGACAGGAGGATATCTCTGTGGGAGATAAGTTTGATTGTTAATTTATATAGAAGGGCCCAAACCACTGTGGGAAGAACTATTTCCGGGGGAGATGGCTGCCTTAATTAGGGTTACTGTTGCTGTGATGAAACATCATGACGAAAGCAACTTGGGAAGGAAAGGGTTTATTTGGCTTATGCTTCAACACCACTTCTCAGCATTGAAGGACGTCTGAGCAGGAACTCAAACAGGGCAGGAACCTGGAGGCAGGAGCTGAGGCAGAGGGCATGGAGGGATGCTGCTTACTGACTTGCTCCTCATGACTTTTTCAGCCTGCTTCCTTATAAAACCCAGGATCATTAGCCCAGGGGCCATATCACCCACCATGAGCTGGGCCCTCCCCTATTGATCATTAATTGAGAAAAGGTCAAAGGCTTGCCTGCTCTCAGCTTGATCTTCTGGAGACATTTTTTTCCATTGAGTTTCTCTCCTCTCAGATCTATTATCCATGTCAAGTTGATGTAAAGCTATAGCTCAATAGTCCTGAGCTATATAAGAAAAATCGTGTAGGCAAGAGTTTGTTAGTACAGGAGGAAATAAAGTTCCTCAACAGTTTGCACCTCAAGGTCCTATTTGATTTCCTGCCCTGACGTACCTCAATCATGTATAGCAACCTGGAAGTGTAAGCCAAACAAATCCTTCCTCCTCTGTGTTGTTTTGATCAGAGTGTTACCCCAGCAACAGAAAGGAAACCAGAACAACCTGTTTTTAGCACGTAGATGTGCTGTAGAATAATCCTTTTGTACACTGTGTGAATATATGCAGCTATGATTGGCTTAATAAACAAGATGACTGGTCAATCGCTAAACAAGATACAGTTGGTGAGAAAGCCAACAAAGAATGATGGGATGAGGAAGGGCGGAGTCAGAGACGTCACCAGCCAGATGGAGAATGAGTCAGACATACAAAATGGGATAGAGATAAAAGTCACGAGCCTTGGGACACACATAGATGAATAGAAATGGGTTAAGTTGTAAGAGCAAGTTAGTAACACACCTGAGTTATTGACCAAGCATTTGTAATTTATATTAAGTCTTTGAGTCAGTTATTTGGGAAGTGGTTGCCAGTTATTTGGGAGCAGGTGATCGAGACAGGAAAACTTCACCTACGTTACATGCTTAGAACTGTAATGTCTAGTAAATGGATTCTTCCCTTAGCCACTAAGAAGTGAACTTTATCTCTTTGGATAGTGATAGTCTGAAGTCTGTTTTTTCATCTGTAGGTCTGATTGGTTCCTGGTTCTATTTACTTATAATATCCATATCCATCCTTTCTCATTAAGGTAGTGTCTGTCTTTGATGGTGAGGTGTGTTTCTTGATAACACAAAACAGACAGATCCCATCTTGAATCCAGTGAGCCAATCTGCGTTTTTGCCTTGGTGACTTGGGATAATTGATATTCAGAATTATTTTTTTAAAAATGTGTATTAATTGAGATCATCTTGCTGAATTTGTAGTGCTGTTTTGTGTTTTCCTAGTCCTCGTTTGCTTAACTACTGTTCTAGTGTGGTTTATTCTTTCTTGTAGTCCTATGGATTTGCTTATCTTCTTCTTAAATCTAAAGGGTTATTTCAAGCATTTTCGGTAGAGCTGGCTTAGCAATCATGAATTCCTTTAACTTTTTTCCATCATGGAAAGTTTCCCTTTCCCTTTAATTATGACACATCATATTTTTTGCTGGTCACAATAATTTGTGTTGGGGACTGTCTTTCAGAACTTGAAACACATTATTCTAAGCCAGTCTGTCCTTTAGAGCTTCTGTTGAGAAATATGCTATTATTCTGATAGGCCTACTTCTATACAGGATTGTGCTTCTCTCTTGATGCTTTCAGTATACTCTCTTTATTCAGTTTATTTAGTGTTTTAACTATAATATTGTGTGAGGAGGTTCTTCTCTGGCCTTTTCTGCTTGCTGTTCCAAATGTTCCTTATATCTGTATGTCTGGATTTGGGAAATTTCCTGCTATGATTTTATTGAAAATATTTTCTATGCCTTTAGCATGAACCTTTTCACCTTCCTTCCTATATTTGTAGATTTGTTTTTTAAAAAAATAATGTCTTATAGTTCTTTGATGTTCTATTTGTGCTGTCTTACCAATTTATCTTTCAAAAAGTTTATCTGAAAGTTTCAATTTATTGACTTTGTCTTCCAAGCCACATAGTCTGCCTCCCCTTAGTCCATTATACTGGTGAGACTACTCATAGAACTTTTTATTTGACTTTTTGAATTGTTCATTTCTAGTATGACAGGTTGATTGTTCTTCAGTATTTCTGTCTCTTTGTTAAATTCCACTTTCATGCCCTGGGTTAACTTCCTTATTTCATTCAACCATTTACATCTTCTTAGAATTCATTTAGAAGTCTATTGTGTTGTCTTTGAATTTTTGCCTGTATTTGTTGCTCTGAATCCTTTGTCTGGAATTCTATGTAGTTAATTCTCATTGGAGGGCATTATTTCAGGGTTCATAATTTTTGGAGGACTTTTACTTTGATTTTTTTATGTTTTTCATGTTTTTGCACTAGGATTTGTACATCTGGGGTCAGATGGCTAGCTGAATCTTTTTAAAAATCCTCCCTTATTCTTGCCAAGTGTCTGCAGTGTTCCAGAGGGACTAAGTTATGGTAGGGCGAGTCTTTTTACTCTGCTACATTGGTATTATAGGCAGTAAGTTCAAGTATCTGTCCTTCCCAAAGAGTAGACACTGTCTGCAGAGCCACTATCCAGCAGATAGAACCATTAAGAAAATTCAGCAATAATGCAAAAACGAAGTCATTCCATCTTAAGAGAACTGATAATCATGTTTGCATTAATAAATTAGTTATGGTGTGAGCTAAGTGAAAAAAACAATAAGACTAGGAAACCTCCAACTACCTCCCTCCAGCTGGGAGATATTTTAACCCCACTATACTTTTTCACTTTGACTTCATGCTCTATTAGCCCTGCACACCGCCACAGTTGAGACTTAAGTCTTTAACACATCAGCCAGTGAAGGACAATTACTTAAACCATAGCAGCAAGGGATAAGAAAGTCAATCTAACAAGCTTTAGAGAGGTGAGCGTTTTCCTCTCACTTAGAAAGGGGCTAGTGAACTGCCAGATGTGGAAAAACACAACTTTAGTTCTTGAGTTCTGTTGTTTGTTTACATTGGTCATGATGAAGATCAAATCCATGGCCTTGTACATGCTAGGCAAGCACATTGCCACTGAGCTGTCTCTCCCTACACAACCCTCTTGGTTTTCTACTGTAATCACATGTAAAACACCACACCCAATGACATAAACATTTTGTTTTGAGTATTTTCTCTCTCTGATCCTTCTTCATGGGTTTCATTGGGTAATTCCTCACCCCTTATCTTGCTTATTTGCACTATAGATTCTTTAATTGCACTATAGATTTTTAATTTCTATTAGAACTCATGTCCGTTTATTTGGGAAATAATTGTAGTTAGACTCAGTAAAGTAGCTCAGTGGTATTTTTGAACAGCAAATAATGGAGGGAAGTATGGTTACAATTCAACATCTTCTGTCTTTGCTTCTGCAATCCTCTGCTTTAAATGCAGGGCTCACAACGTCACTTAAGATGCTGTTGAACTTGGCTCTGGTCATCAGGCTAGTGTTCCATCATCAATGTTGGCACTAGTTCTTTATTACTTGGCTATAAATGTGTTCTGATTGTTTAGTAGAGGCGTTCCCATTGTAATCCATCCAAATGTGGAAGCCATGTGTACAAAAACTGGAGGCTAACAGTAGGTCACAGAGGAAGGACGGCATGGAAGTACTTAAGGCTAGCTCTACTGAAAGGCTTCCTGTGACTCTAGTCAGTTTCATTCATCCATTCAGCCATTCATTCAACCAGCACTTCTTAACCCTCTATCGTGGGTTAGGCATTATGACAAAGTGAGATGGAAAACAGTTTCAAGGTGTTGCTGTTAAGAATGGAATATACTTCTGGGTGAAGACATTCTATCACTCCCTTGATCAAGGGACTGCCTCTCAAGAAGATGGCTTCATATTAAGCCCTGCTAAAAAGAGGATATGGTGGTTGAATAAGAATGCCCCCCCTGCAAGTTCCTGTATTATATGCTCAGTCACCAGGAAGTGATACTATTTGAAAGGATTAGAAGGATTAGGAAGTGTACACTTGTTGGAGGAAGTGTATCACTGAGGGGTGGGCTTTGAGGTTTTGAAAGCCTGTACCAAGCCCAGAGACTCTCTATATCCATGCAGATTAGAATGTAGAGCTCTAGGTGGCTTCTGCTCCAGAACCTGCCTGTCCCACCCACCATGATGACAATGAACTAAACTTGAAACTATGAGCGAGCAAGTCCCCAGTTAGAATAGTTGCCTTGGTCATGATGTATTTTCACAGCAACAAAACACCTAGATGGGGGGGGGGGGATAGTTATCCCTTTAACAAAATGGGGCATGTTTCTGTCCCTGAATTCCTGCTCCCTAGTGCAACCACTTACAGACCTGCAGGGAAGCAACTCCATATTCATGTCTACTTTCTGTTAAAGTGTAATTTCTTTTCTTCTATCTCTTTTTAAACATGCTTTCTCTCACACCTCAGGCTACATTCTTTCTCCAAAGTTCACCATTTCCCTGCGTGGCTGACCTCCATGCTGGCTTGAAACAAATGGAATACCTTTTCCCCCTTTTTTAAAATCTCCTTCCTCCTCCTCTTCATCCTGCTCCTGTTCCTCCTGCTCCTCCTCCTCCTCTTTCTCTTCCAGGCAGCTGATAACATTTGTACCTTTCTGTTCTGGATCTTTTCTTTATTTTTTTTATTACTTTAATTTTAAATAGCTTGCTTCCCATGTCAATTCCAGTTCCCTCTCCCTCCCCTCCTCCCGCACCTCTCCACCATTCCCCCCCAGCCTCCCACCATATCCCCACTTCCTTCCACATAGGGGATATCCAGAGTCTGTCATTTCACTCAGGGCAGGGTCCAGGCACTCTCCTAAGAGTCCAGGCTGAGAAAGCATCCCTGTTTGTGTTATGGACACATGAAGTCCATTTGTATGCCTGATCCACTGCCCAGGGCCCCATAGGTTGCCCAGGCCTCCTCACTGACTCTCACACTCAGGGGGTCTGGATCAGTCCCATGCTGGCCTCCCAGCTGTCTGTCTGGGGTCCAAGAGCTCCCGCTTGTTCAGATCAGCTCTCTCTGCTGGTTTTGCCAGCCCATTCTTTGCCAATTTTCTCATCGCTCTTCTCACTCTGTCACTGGGTTCCATGGGTTCAGTTCAGTGTTTAACTGTGGGTGTTTGCCTCTGCTTCCATCAATCACTGGATGAAGGTTCTAGGATGGCATATAGTGTAGACATCAAGTTCATTATCAGGAATGGGCATTTAAGGTGGTCTCTCCACTATTGCTTAGCTTGCCAGTTGGTGTCATCCCTTTAGATCACTAGAGGTCTCACTGGTGCCAGATCTATCTTCTATCTCCCTCTTTTATGGTATTTCTCATCCTGTTTTCCCCCTATTCTACCCCCCCACTCAACCTTGGGAGCTGGGAAGAAGAGGGGGGAGGGAAGAAGAAGAGAGAGTGGATCTTTTCTTTTACATTTAAATAACATTGACCTTGAGTTTCCATCCAAGTCTGTCCTAAATTATTTTATAAACTAGACTAATAATCCTAAGAGGTGACCACAATTTGCTAGGTAGCATGTGCAACCTCATTGGGACACTTCAAAATTTCTTTGTGCGTGTGTTTGTAATATAGGAATGAGGAATTTGGTAGCAAGATATTTGTCTTGGCAAAAGCTGATGAACACTGAAAAGTGATGGCAAAAAGACAGAGACTTATGGCACTAAGTCTCTGGTGTACAGGAAGTAGAAACTCAGACATAAGAAGTAGGTGTTGGGTAGGGCCAGTGACCACGGGTAAAACCACTCAATGATCAGACTTGAGGTGAAAGTATCAGCCAACAAGACAATAGTGAGAACCCAGGGATCAGCATAGATTTTAAGTTCACTGGGTTAAGCAAGAGCAGGGCCTGAAGCCAAACAGGGCTTCCTGGTGACACTTGGAGAGATGAGAGTGGCAGAGGCTGGCGGCCTTGCCAGGCATGAAATATTTCAGTGGTTGTCAATGTGGGGATTGCTCTGAGACTGACAGGAGAGCAGGGACTGGATGATCTGAGGGGGCAAAACCAAAAACCAAGGACACCAAAGGTCAAGCATAGACCCCTGGACAGTACTGGCCATTTCTCTCACAGGTATGTATGACCAGCATGGAGTCCTCTCTCACTTCTGGAAGCAAAGCAGGGACAATAGGCCCTGGGTAGGGTGAGGAAGGCTGCACCAGGATAGAGGGCAGTTCCAGGAGAGCACATATCCTGTGTGATTCAGGTTGGTTTCCCCTGCCCCCAGTCTAAAGCCAAAGCAGCCTCCTTGGGGGCTTGTTTTGATGTAAATGAGACTAAGAAAGTAGGGAAAGTTTTCTCCTGAAAATTCCATTTCACCCTTCCTTGCTCTCTGGGCAGGCATACCTCTCTGATTTAGATACACTATGTTTAATTAAACAGTGTTTGCTTTCTCCCGTCCCCTGCTCTCCCGCCTCCCTGTCAAAGCGTTTCTCAGCTAGCTGATTCTATGAACAAACTGGTTCCTCTAGCAGTTTAGGCTTTTTTAAATACGTTTCCACATGGGCAGGAGAAGGCTTTTAAGCTAAAATCCGAATCCTTGTGGTTGCACGTGACCATGAGTTAAGCACACACTCACATCACCTTTGGTGAAACTGAGAATCCAGGTCTGAGACATGTGGGTTGTGCACAGCAATGTGGTGATGGGTTCCCCGATAAGGGAACAGCTCTTTTCTTTTTTTTTAGATACTCACCCTTTTAGACAGATATTTAAGACAGGCTTCCTTCCAGCATCTAGCTAGTCTGTTGCATTTAAATGGGATTGACTTGACAAAATGAAAACGGTGTAATGTTATAGGCTCATGGACAAAAAATAGCTAATCTTTCTGTGCCAGGTTCTGTGTGAGCAGTTGAACGTATCCAGGGACATTTTATGGGAGCTTAAAAAGAAGATTTTGCACATGAAGCAATCGCAACTCAGAGGAGTTGAGTTTCTTGTGTAAGATCACGGGACTGGCAACAGCAAAACTGAAATTTGAATTCAGAGTTCTCCAACCCCATGTTCCACAGTTCCCAGTGTATCCAGAAAGGGATATCTTTAAAAACGTTTATTCCTAGAAGATGATGGTTGTCCTCTGAGATACCGGGACAGAAAATGTTCCCTGTGAGATCTGAGGTGTCATGGACACTCATTTCTTCATGGAAGGTGTGGTGAAGCAAGGCAACTCACAGCTAGCTAATGGGAGGCCTACACTTGACTAGATTTCCTGTAATAGGTCATCTGATTGCTGACGTGATTAAACTTAGAAGACCTAGAAGTATCTAGCACATAGGTGAGGACATTTCTAAAGAGGATTAACTAAGTGGAGTGGGATGGGGGAAGGGTGAGCCTACCTTGAATGTGGGTGCATCTGAAATCATGCTCATGAGAAACATAATTCAGTCAATCAAGAGTATGACAGTCCTTTAATTTTTGCCTGCTGACCAAGAGTAGGCTAATGCCTCAGAAAGTCTCATGGTATCAAAGTTCAGGGATACAGCATTTTTTTTAATTTGTTTTTTGGTTTTTCAAGACAGGGTTCTTCTGTGTATCTTCGTAGACCAGGCTGGCCTGGAACTCACAGAGATCTGCCTGATTCTGCCTCCCGAGCACTGGGATTAAAGGCATGAACCACCACTATGCAGCATTTTTAAAGGCAAAACCCACAATTATATCCATGTTAGATGAGGGTCAGAGTCACCTTTCAACATTGTTTAAGCAGTTTTTTCAGATACAACATAACAATTAATTTTATTTTATACATTTTCCTGTTGTTTTAGTTGATGGTTAGTTTGCAATAGCATTATTATTTCCCTTAATCCATTTGGACAATGGTCATGGTCATGGAAATCATAAATGCATTACCAAGGCACATGTGGCTGTTGCAGGCATAGAGGGCTGAGAAGTATACAGGTTGACATGAAATGGAGTCATGATTAAGTCCCCTTAGTCACTTTGCAATCAGACAAGAGGCCTGGAGGCAATAGCTCAGCATTCTCTCTCTGCTTCCTGGCTGCTGTGATGTGAGCTACTCTGTTCCTCCAGTGCCTCCTTGTTGTAATGGATTGAAACATTTGTCACCAGAGAACAATTAAATGTTTGTTCAAGTGTCTTGTCACAGGGGCAAAATGTCTAACACAAATGTTGATACCAGAGATGGTTTCACTATTCTGACACTGCAAAGGTTTAGAAGTCTTTGGAACTGTTTGTTGGAAGAACTTGGGCAGTTTTGGAGAATCAGGCAAGAGGAAGTTTAAAATGTTTTAAATAGAAGGTAGCATGCAGTTTTGGTTGGATCTCTGAAGGTCAGGATGCTGATAGGAATGTAGACATTAAGAACTGTGTTTGTGAGGTTTCAGATGGAGATGATGACTCTATAGGGAACCAGAATGGAGGTCACACATATTACATCTGTTGAAGAACGTGTCTATATTTTGTCTGTGTCTTGAGACTTTGCATGAGAGTGACAGCTTAGTTGATATGTTTTAGGGGGATCTCAAGGCATCCCAGCTTTAGGCTCTGATGTAGCTATTGCTAGGTGCTTTAAGCTAGACTGATGGTAATAACTGGCTTTAAAAAGCAGAGCAGAAAAGTATGAGAAACTTACAATTTGGCCAAAACATAAGCACATACAAATTAAGCAGTCAAAGAAAAAATGGTGATCGATAAGACAGGGGTCATTAAAGAGAGCCAAATACTTGGAATCAGAACAATAAAAAGAGCACCTTGAGGGTATCTTGGGAATTAGCCATGCCCCATCCATAGTAGGCTCAAGGGTGTGAAGGTCTTAACCCATTTGGATCACATTGCCCTTAGAAGACAACTTTGAGGCACTGTACCACCCAGAGCATCTACTTAGGTACCACTGGGTGAGTTCATCTACTCAGGTACTTCTGGTTGAGTCCTTTACTTAGGCACCCTTGGGTGAGTCCATCTACTTAGTACCACTGGGTGGGCATCCTCCTATATATGTACTCAGCAGTATGATACATTTTTTTTCACACACTACTGCTACCAGACTGTGCAACAATATCTCTGAAATATGAGCCAACACAAATTTTCCATACTTTTAAATCATTTCTCTCAGTTATTTGCTACCATGATGAAAAGAAAATATGTCTGGTCTCCCTGTGGTGACTCTTGGTTCTTGGATTCCCTAGCCTATTGCTTTCTCTGTGTTGACCTTTACATTTGCTTGATGAATTAGTCAACTTGGCACTTCATCCTTTCATCCATTGGGACTTCAGGAATAATGAGTAGTCCTTGTCTACGTCCATCATCTTTTGTTTAGCACAGGACTGTCCATATGAGCTCAATGATTAATTTCAAAGATTTTACTAATCTATAAAAAAATAAAAACAAACAGGTAGAAAAGTAACTAGACTGATACTCTAACCATACATATCTAATGTGATAAAAGCAATATGAAGATTAGTGAGGTTTTTTACATTAATTAAAGGAATTATGTGTATCTGTACTGTCTGTGTGTATATATGCCAAATATGCGTGGGTGCCTATAGAAACCAGAAGAGGGCATTGGATCCCCTGGAGCTAGAGTTCCAGGCAATTGTGAACTGATCAAAGTGGGAGCTGGGAACCAAGCTCAGGTCCTCTGGATGAGTTGAAAGCTCTTACCTGAATGGCCAGCTGTGCAGCTCTGATATTTTACATTTTAAGTGTGTACCACTCAACAAGTGGAGGTCTCTTTGGCTAGACATTTCCCATCCTTCTTATTCTAGACTCTCTGTGGAAAGTATCCAAGGATGGATGTCAACCATGTGCAGTAAAGATGAGCTGGGAGATAGGATCTAGTGTCTGAGGACTTGGGACACTATATATGGAAAGCGCTTCTGAGGAGGATTTCCTGTTTCAGATCATGAAAACGCATTGCAGTTCTGCCTTGCATTCCTGGTAGACATATTTGATAGTTCTTATTGCCAGGTAGTAAAAGTTCCAGCATTGTGTACAAGAGGGTGACTAAAGCTAACCATAATGTAAAATTTCAGAATTAACTAGAAAGAAGGATTTGGAATGACCTCACCACAAAGATACGATAAATGTGTAAGGGGATGGGTATGCTAATTATTCTGGTATGGTTGTTATATAATATATCAGAATATAAGATTGTACATACAACTTTTAAATGTTGTTCTAAAATGAAAGTAAGATTCAGTACATGCAATTTTGGTACTGGGGAAAATTGGAACAGGAAAGGTTTAACTCAATGTTTGTACTTCCCCAGTGACCTTCCTCCTCTCTTTCAACCTCGAAGGGCTCAGATCCCAAACTCCACTATGCTTTGCCATCTAAGGAAATGACATTTTCTTGTTATGACTATGGAAAACACAGAATGTGGCCGTGGCCTGCTCTTCTCTCGCCTCCAGTTCTATGTTGAGTTTTATTTGACACATTTAGGGAAACAGACCTCTGCCTGGTGTAGCAAGATGGTGATAATATGTACAGAACTGAATGTAGACAGGGAGTGGAGTAAGAAGACATCATGCTTCCCATGGAGGTGTCAGCCACTCACTCAACTCCTGGACATTTTGTATCTTTAACCTTGGCCACTGGAGGGACAGTTCAGCCCCTACCTGTGAGACCTGTGCTTAGACAGGGGTAAAACAGGACACCTATAGGAAGTCTTCAGATTCAACTCCTGGTTCTACTTGAATTTGCACCCACACACTCTGGAATCACCATTTCCTTTTGGAAAACTCATTTCCTTTCGTCCCAGGACCCCCCCCCCTTCTTCTTTGGGGTCTTACCTCTTAGACACAGAATGTGTCAAGCTCTGACTCAGACAGGAAGCTGGTTTTACATTTGGTCTATGTGATGAGAGTAAGAGAACTCCTTGACTCAGAGGAAAGGCAAGCATAGCTGGATTTATTTTTTTTTTTGGAGGACTGATGCAATTTAGACAGCACTTAGTGAATGCCTTCTACATCTATGAGGGAAAGAGCACCTGGCCATTTCTACACAATAGTGACTCAAAGCTTATCCTTATTTTGGCTGTTGTATCCATCATCCCATGAAGAAAGTAATTTCCCAACTCCAGATGGTATATGTCACTCAGACCAGAAGTTAAGCTAAAGTAGAAATCAGTGAAACACAACATTATGACTTAGTTACTTGGTCATGGAAGCAGCTTTGAAAGGACCTTTGCAAGTCTTTACTGTGGTGGCCTAGACTCTGTCTGCTTCCTCCTCATATTGGGGTGCACCCATCTCTCATCATTATTCTTCCACACACTGCCTCCTCACTTACCCCTTTCTCTGGAAGGTACATAATCCCACATTTACAAATCTTGTTCTCATTCACGGCATTTTCTTCAACATCTCTCACTAGTGAGTTCTCCACAACCCCTTCCCTCTTCTCTCCTAACCCTTACAATTATGTCTTTTTTAAGGATGTCCGATACACATCCTTATCTCATATATGTGTTGGTTTACTGACTGCCATTTCCATTAGAATTAATGTTCAAATAAGGATAAGACCTTTAGTTTTTCATTAACATCTAGAAGACAGTACTACCTGTGGCACCTGAGAAACGAAACTCTGAATGGTCAGATTAACAAGGCATCTGGTTCCACAGTCCACCTACCCTTGGGATTACTAGAAGACTGTGGTCTTGTTGCAAATATCTATAAGCGTGATCAACTCAACCTCTGCTGTCGGCCAGCCTCAGCTGTAAAGATCTCTGCATGGACGTGTAGTGCGGTCGAAAAGCTTTCAAACATGAGCTGTCTAGACATCTAAATACAAGTTGGTTAAAAACAAGCTATGGATCCTTGCCTGTTATGATTTGGATATTAAGTGATTCTGAAGGCCAGCATGCTGAAGTCTTTTCTCAGTTCGTAGGAAGTGATGGAACCTTTAATGGGTGGGACCTAGTGGGAGGAGATCAAGTTAGTGGGGGATGCCCTTGAAGGGGATAGTGGAGGTCCAGTCTCTCTTTCCTTCGTTTTCTCTTCACCGTGATGTGAGTAGCTGTGCACTGAGCGCTGCCCACCATGATGCTTTCTTTTGTCACAGGGGAGCCACAACCTGCGATCATGGTCCCCAATAATCCTTTCCTTGCTCTGTCTTAGACATTTTCAGTTGTTTATTTCATGCTCTTTCCACAGTCACTGTTGTTCCAGACCGTCTCATTCCTCGTGTGCTGTCATTTCACAGGAGACGCTGGAGAACTAATTTCACCTAACTGGCCTCCATTTTCCCTTATGGAGCAATGCCTCTGAATATGTTATAAGGAGGGTTCCATGAGAATGGAAGTCAATAGAGGGCATCTATCAGTGCCCATAGTGTTGTTTAGCTTAAATTCTGGATCTCCAGAGTACCTGGTGTGTGTCAGTGTGTACATGTATGTGTGTGTGAGCTAGTACATAGGAATGCAGACTTATCATCTCAACCTGGACTGAAAGCATCATTTGGTCAGGGACTGTATCACCTGTTTCTTTCCTATTACCCTGTAAAACCATGCAGTGAACTGTTCCAGCTTAGAGGCTGATAGTCAATTTAATATAAGCGCAAGAATAGCTGTGCATTTATGTAAAGCCTTTCTCAAAGGGACTCTCAGCACTCTGCAGCTAATGGACTTATTTATCCTCCAGGCACCTCTGTGAGGCACTTACAGGACAAAGGTGACCAGACTCACACAATAAACAATGTCAGGATCAGCACGAAGCCAGACTAGCCTATAACTCTGAGGCCCTGGATGAGACGGAGTGGGCCCAAGGTTACCCAGGAAGATGGGTAAAGGACAAACATTCTTACTGCAATGAGATTTAAGCTCCAAAGGCCTGGCCACATATTGCCTGGGTTGTTGTAGGTTTTCTATGTGCACAACCAAAGGTACATTTCCCAGGGCAGAAAGGTGTTTTTATTAATCCATAGCCCAGTAAGTTCTGGAAACATTGGCTTTCGAAGACCCTAGCAAGTGCCTTTACTAGGGTATTCCCCTCCTCAGGGTCCTAGAGGAATGGTGAAATTCTAGTCTTTTAACTTCTGGCAGCAGAATTCCCTTATGGAAGAAAATGCCTGACTTTAAGGACAGTCTTGGCAAGGAGGCTGGAAAGATAGATGGATGTTAAAACATGACTGTGATTGAATGCTGAGACATCAGGGTGGAAAGTTACTGCACGTGAGACAATGGAAGGAATGAACTGTTTGTGTTCTGGAGAGGAGGATAGAGTGAGGAGACACATAAGGGGTAAGAGAGAGAATGGAGGGAGAGGAGAGAGAGTGTGTGTGGAATGAAGACTGAAGGAAATTTCAGTGCGGACATTTGAGAAGGAAGCTTGCTGTGGCATTTGATGTATATATTACAACATAACATATACTATGTCACATATATAATATTTTATATATGTTCCCCCTGCCTCTCTCTCTCTCTCTCTCTCTCTCTCTCTCTCTCTCTCTCTCTCTCTCTCTCTCTCTCTCTCTGTGTGTGTGTGTGTGTGTGTGTGTGTGTGTGTGTGTGTGTGTGTGTGTAGGTACTGAGGAAGACCATCATTCCCTCTCTGAGTTTTTGAGGATGGGGAACAGACAACATCACTAGAGACTAACTTTCAGTAGCATCTGTTTCTAGGTACCTCTTATAGAAGTAAGTCTTCTGGGAGGTTGGGGCATTATGAAGTGGGTAGACTTCTTAGGGTATCAGCTGCAGGCCCACCCGCCAATGGATGCACTGTAGATCAGCTGGCATCTTATAGATCAGCTGCTCTCTGACATGTCACACTAGGTCATCACTGCCACAATTATCCCAGGCACCTACAGTCAGAGAACACACATCTTCAGGTGCATATCGCTTGTTAGGAGTCTGTTTTCCGGAGTAAACATGCTTCATTCCTTCCATTTGTCCCCAGACTAGTTACCAGGCCTGTCACAATTCTGGTCACCTTGCTCCAAGCACATCCGGGGTTTCCATGTGCTTCTTGGGATTTTGCATAATAGGGTCTTTATTTCCTGAGAGCGCACCTTCTGCTTTTACTAAGAAAACCAAAATTTGATTCATCGTTGCTTTTGCTTAAGCATCACATTGTGTTCTTGGCTCCCATTAAACATGTGGACATCTGAAAGCCTTATCGTGTTGTGATGTTTGCAGCCATTATGATTGTGTGGTATCCCTGCCCTGTGGGTGAGAGCTGCTGAGTGTTGTGTCATGTTACATGATAATGATAGTGAGATCATGTAGTGGTGAGGGAAGATATTCTCAAAGATACACAGGCACAAAGGCAGCCAAAGTGACCATGTGCCACTTCAAGTTGTCTGGGTCTATCAAAGTGATAATTAACAGTGTCATTCACATTTCCTTTTTCCTCTTGCAGTATGCAGCTTGTTTGTAAAGATCCCCTGATGTGCTGGCGATAGGCACTATGTAAACATAGGTGCTGATTGTAGACATGGGTACTGAGACCCTGATGCAAGCATCCTTAACAACAACGGCAGACTTATGAACAAACACAACTCACCTTGAACAGCTTTCACGTGTTAGGTGGACGAAGAAGGAGCAGGATGATTAGGGCATCAGTTACACATTAACTAGTTTCTGACTTAGCATAGCTATCATTGTGTCTCTTGATGGAAATGATCCTACAGAGGTTAGAAGCCATGCAAAGTAATTATCTTTAGCTTGCAGATTGGCAGGCCAGTGGCCCCGCAGAGCATGTCCATGGAGACCACAGAGACAGTGAGTAGGGGGTGATATGAGCTATGCAGGTGCCTTCACTTCCAATACTCTCTAGCTGGGGGAGCTGGAGCATGTTAGCCATCACAAACGTCACTCCTCTCTAATAGGAAGTCAACTTAGAGGTTGGTAGGTAGCTAGAGCAGATGTCCTGGTGCCCAGAGGAAGTTCTAACTTAGTAACCTACACAAGAATTTCCCCTCTTCCTGAGGGTCCTGGTTTAGAGGGTCCAGTCATCACTCACTCACTGAACACCCTAGAAGTACCTCAGGGTCAAGCTTAATGGTGACCATGGGCCTCAAAGGCAGATGTGACCCTGTCTTCCTGTGCCTACAGGGGGGTGTGGCTGGCGAGAGAACAATGGGGATTACCCTATGAAAGGAAGAGTATGTGAGACAGGATAGTGGAGGAGAGTACAGGAAGGGCTGGCGATTGTGCTGACCTTAAAAGGCAAGCAGAGGGTGAGCACACAATGAGTCATGAGGAGCATCCTTTAAAGAGGGGACAGTGTGACTCACTGGAACTGGAACGTGGTGTCTCCATGTGGATGGTGTGACTTGGCCCACTCCTGTCACCACAACTTACCTCAAAGAGAGCTCTCCACGGTGTACGTCATCATCTGTACTCACTGGGCAAAGGCATGGTGAGGCGTCTGCAGCTCTGCTCAGCCTCATCCTGTGGTGGGCTGAGAAGACCCAAGGCAGGCAGGAGGCAGCTTCACCATCATCGTAGGCCTGAAGATCCCTGGAAGTTTAGGCTCTGGCACGCAGGACAGGTGGGGTTCCATCAACGTAGCGCTTATCTATGAGTCTGGTGACCTGGGTATTTAAGAGTGCCTCCGCCTGGGCTCTGTTCCTACCAACTGTGTACTTCCGGCTGTGATGACCAACTTAAGAGTACAGAGCCTGGGAGAATATAGCTGGGACTTGAACATAGAGCTATAGTTTTATGGACTAGAGAACTCACTAGAGTAAGTAGGCATGCAATTCACCCTTTCATTCAACAGACATAAGCAAGTCAGGCACTGGGAGCCACAGAGCTCAGGGCTCTCTTTGTCCCAGACATCCTTCTATGCTCACCTCACAAGGGTCCGTCTTCAAGAAGTACATGTAGCATGTCCTCTGGTAGGTTAGTAGGTTATCCCCAAGGGTTAGTACCTCAGTTTCTTCTATTACCTTGTCCCATCCTGTCTATGTTCAAGTGGCTCGCCCTTTGAGGGTGGTTGAGAGGCATTAATAAATTTCACTTGATAGACAAATGCTCCTGGAGTCATGTGGCCCAGTCAGAAACGGCTTCTTGTAGGAAATGGATATGGCAAGGAGCAGCAGACCAACAGAAGTAAAGGCAACGGGGCAGGCTACTAGGGGGCACCCTAATGGAGTCCTGCAAGGGGATGACAGCAAGTGGGACAAGACAAACTAACAGAGATGAGGATCCAGAGCGCCTGTCTGCCAGGCCGAGGGTTGCTGGCTCCATCTGATGAACGATGAAGAGCTACTGATGCATTCTGGGTGGCGGGAGGGTCGGGCCACATTTATTTCTTTCAGGGGGGATTATAGCACACACAGATGTTATTCCAGGAGCGGTGTAAAGGCCTTTGCTAGTCATGTTCGCAATTACTTTATAAGACAGGTGCTCTCTAGAGCTCATTTTGTAGACAAAGAATAGGAGGCTGGTGTTGAAATGACTGATGCAGGGCTGAACAGACAGTATGGGATTGGGGAGGAGTTGGGATTTAAGCCAGGTACAGTCTGCAAACACAAGTGGGTGTCCCAGTAGAGACTCTGAAAGCTGGAAGATCCTTCTGGGGTAGCTGCAAGGGTTGCTGGGAAATACCAGGGTCTTGGCCAGCAATGAGAGGAGAGAGAAGATTGTAGAACTGTTAAAGGTGAGTGTGTCAGTTGTTGACAACTGTGGGTAGAGTTTTGGATAAAGGAGGCAAAGCCAGCAACCCAAGGAAAGCTCACTTTTCCTACAGATACCTGAGAGGCTCTGTCATAGGTTTTAGATGTCTTATGGTTTCTGTCACAAATACCCAGCTTTGCCTTCATAATGTGAAAAGCAGCCATAGCCAACAACTATGCTCCAATACAGTTTTATTAACAGACACTGACATTTGAACTCCAGTGTGATATAATGTCATCGGTTTGTGATGCAGGGACTGAACCTGGAATTTTGTCAGAAAAGAAAACTGGCAATATTTGCAAACTTTTCCCCCAGGGGGCTAGCTGTGATGCCACGTCTTCTGTACTTATATAAATGGGTTTTCTTTATCACCATGCCTGAGATGGAAGGAAGAGTAAGACTCACGGCAGGCAAAGACTCTACCACTAACCTAAGATTCTTCAGACATGGTCTCACTGTACAGCTCAGGCTGGCCTTGAAGGAAGTATAAAAACAGTCAGGAGGGCTATGTACGAGTTGCCTTTTGCTGAGGAAGGAGGTGAGTCAAGGGCAGGAAGGAATGAATGCATGATAATTTGAGACAAGTGCAAAATAGAGGGCAGTGTCAGCCGCGTAGCATCTCCCTGGTCCAGAGCCCCTACCGTGCCCTCTGGCTAGTGTGTATGCCGTGCGGGGGTGTGATTCAGATCAACAGGCAAGTTCCACCCTTTGAGAGATGAGCCACTGAGGATAGAACGTTACAAGAGCCACGTTAATAAGCAAGGGCTTTCTCTGTCTCTGCCTCTTCCTTGTACCCCTAGCATGGTGGTAATGAAAACACGTTTACGGAAACACAGAGGTCATGGTCACACAGCTGCCCTCATGGTAAAGCGTTTCCGAATACTAATAGTTTTCATTTAATGCAAAGCCTGGGTTGTCGGGGAGAGCTTAAGGTGACCTGAAATACAACTCCAGATTGCTTGGCTTTATAAATAACAAAGAACACTACAGGCTAAGTGGCTTGAGTTCTCTCAATCCATGTTGGAGACAAGGGAACAGAGAGCTTGAAACCACTGGAAACAGGTTTTTTTTTTGGCACCAATGTGATGGCCTGAATTGCCATATCCTCAGGTAAACCAAAAACAAAAGGGTACTCCTAGACAACCAGTCTCACCAACCAGCCCTCCACACTGCCCTCAGAAATCTTCCAGTAGGCATAGAAGGTAACTTCCCGAGTGTCGTCAGGAAGGGAATGTTGAGCACTAGGTCATTTACCAATCATATGTCTTGTCCTTGGCAAAGCCCGTTGTTAGCAGTGGAGATTGTGGTGATAGCTTGCTTGTACAAGCAAAGCCTGTCTGAAGGTCAGAGAGAAGGAGCAAACTTGCCACTAGATGACCATAGAGGTCTGGAGGTCTGTACAGACAGACAGGAAGTGAGATAGCTGGGCAGGAAAAGGATATAGGCAGGGAGAAATGGTGAGCAATGGAGAAGAAGCGGATTCACTGCACACTACTCCTGAAGTTACCAATCCAGACCTCACACTTCAAGATCTAGTCCACCCAGCCTCTGGAGCGGTGGCTCTCAACCTTCCTAATGCTGCAGCCCGTTATACTGTTCCTCGTGTTGTGGGGACCCCCAACCACAAAATTATTTTGGTTGCTACCTCACAACTGTAATTTTGGTACTGTTGTGAATCATAATGTAAATATCTGTTTTCTGATGATCGGAGGCCACTCCCGTGAAACAGTCAATCAACTCACAAAAGGAGTCATGACCCACAGGTTGAGAACCGCTGGCTTCGGAGTGAGACATTAATCCTTTTGTGAGGGTAACATTCCAGCCACTGATTACCTCCCACTAGACACCTCCTCCCAATTAAAAATCCCACCATCTTCCAATGTCATTGCACAGGGATCAATTCAGCATTTGAAATTTCCACAGACACGCCACAGCAGTCGGTGAAAGGTTCAGGCATTACACTGGCCTGCACTGCTACCTGGCAGAATGCACTCAGGCAGCACTCTGGCCAGCCCAGAGTTCTGTGAGAACCAGTCTGCAGGCAGGTGCAAAGGACCCCTTTAAAAGGACAGACCCCTGCCCACTTACTCTCTCTTATTCTATCTCATCCTCTCTCGTCTTCTCTCTCATCTCATCTTCTCTCATCATCTCTTCTCTCTCAATCTCTCTTGTCTTTTTCTCTCTCTCTCTCTGTCATGTCTGTCTCCCCCCTTTTGGCCTCGCTATAATAAACTATGGTTAACGTGCTCTCCATGGCTTGTGCTCCGTCCATCGTGCCGACCCTGGTTCCATAATTAACAACAGTCAGACCTTTCAGAGTTAGTAGAATTGCACTAGAGTGTGCAAGTCGTAAGGGGGTACTCAGAACAACCTGCTTCCCGAGTAAGCCTCACTGCCTCATGGGCCTCTTGGTGTGTCTGGTGTTTATTTTATAGATAGGGAGCTGATACCCTGAGAGGTTTAGTGGTTTTTTTTTTGAAGGGCACAAGCTAGCTCCAGCAAGAGGCAGGAATGCCTAGGACATTTTCATTTCTCTCTGTAAAGCAGTCTGCTGTTGGAACTTTCTAGACATAGGTATGGACACTACTCTGCTGCCCCATGACCCTTGACCTCCAATATGGCCAGCTTGCAATGGTGCTAAGCATGGGATACTTCACACCAACTGGGGTTTCAGTTTCTGCTGCCTCTCTGAACAGCTCTGTGACCTCCAACAATGACCAAACCACTCCCTTGGCGTTCTTTGCTGTGATCAAACAGTAACCAAACTCAACTCGGAGAGGAGAACGTTTTTATCAGCGTTACACTTCCGGGTCACAGTTCATCACTGAGGGAAGTCAGACAGAGAACCCCAAGGCAGAAAACATGGAGTAACACACTTAGTGGATTGTTCGTTCCCTCTGGCCCTCTCAGCTGCATTCGTATATAACCCAGGGCTACCTGCTTAGGATGTACTGTCTAGTTAGCAATGAAAGACAATGCTCCACAACGTTCCCACAGGCCAGTCTGAGATGGTTCCAGTTTGTACCAGTTTGACAATAAAAACTAACCACCAGTCTCATGTGGAAAACAACAGCCTTCAGCCTTGTTGTATGGATCTCGTCACCATAATAAGGGGAAGTGTTTTGTGAGCGGCTATGGTG
Source organism: Mesocricetus auratus (assembly GCF_017639785.1). NCBI lineage: Eukaryota > Metazoa > Chordata > Mammalia > Rodentia > Cricetidae > Mesocricetus > Mesocricetus auratus. Next base: position 24,794,228 of record NW_024429207.1, read on the forward strand.
AAGAATGGGAACTTCATGTTCAGGCAGGCCCCAGGGGCCACCCTCAAGGGGTTAGGGACAACAGTCTGCTTGTGAGATTTCCACTCATCCCAGTATTTCATAACCCAGTTGCATGCTTAGCACTGGAGGGTTTGGGGTGAGATGAAATATTGTCAAGTCTTATTCCATGCTGTGTCCATCTTCCCAGACCTAGAAATTGCCCCCCACCGACCATCAGCTGGGCACCCGGAAGTAGAGCCTTTCACCTTTTGTTCCTGGGCAGCTTCCAAGAGTTATGGGCGTTTGGTTCCCCCATGAAAGAAACATTATCTTCAGCCTTGAAGGGTGAGGAGTCCCGAATGGCACAGGACTGAGCAGTGCTTTTTCTCCGTCTTTCTGCAGGAATTTAAGAGGCCCCCAGAGCAGCTGGGTTTATTAGGACCCATAAGAGCTGTGCTATAACCAGGACACGGGCAGCCGTAAACCTGTACCTTGAAGTTTGCAACAAATCCTGAAGTGGGGAACTAGGACGAGCTCTTGTATCTGTCAGCAGAAAAAAATAAAATAAAATCAAGGGAGAAATGCAACTCCAGCAGAAAACAGACCCGAGAAGGGAAGGCAGGAAGAATGAAGAGCAGCCAGAAGAGCGACGCCAGCAACCAGGCTAAAAGCAACCTTCAGGACACAAAAGGCAGGCAGCCTGTGGGAATCTCCATGAGCATGCCTGGGAAAGGTGCCTGCACAGTAAGACAGGCCTGGCTCACCAGGGAAGGGGGAAGAGCATTGAAAACACACACATACACATGTGCACACACATGTACACATACATGCACAACACAGCAGATAAGCTGCAAGGAGGAAAACAGATTCCATATAAACAATAAAAGGCACCCAGAGCCTTCTCTGGGGTCATCCTGGGTGGCAGCATCTTGGAAAGGGCTGGGTATTTTTACATCGTCCTCTTGTGCTTCTCGAACAGCCGGACTGACTTTCCTCTGTGCAGTCGCGTCTTTCCCTCTTTAGAACACAGGGGAGCTCCCTGAGAAGATGATGGGCTCTGGTGGCAGCACATGCTTGGTGGCTGCAGTCACACAGAGGAGACCCTGGAGAGAGTCTTTGGCCAGTACCTTCCTCCTTGGACAAAGCAGAACCTTCCTGTGAACAGCAGGAAGCAAATCATTCGTACCTATAGAGTGCTCTTTGTCCCCAAGCCCTCATCCCTTGCCTGGTGAGCCCTGGTATTTGATAATACAGCATGCTTCCTTTGAGCTTCCTCATGATCAGAACCCCAAGAATACGAGGGATGACGATTTATCCTCTTCCCTCTGACTTTTTATGCACATGAAATATGATGTTTAAGGTTTGGGGGGTCTTTAGGGACACTGTCACTGAGTTTCTTAACCCAGGGAATGTGAAATTCAAAGGCTTCCTTTCATACCGCTCTTCCCCGGAAACATACACAGGATGCCTGCAGCTCCAGAAGCCACCTGTGACCAAGGAGTCAAAGAGGAAAAAGCCAATCCTGAACAACCCTAAGGCAGACGTTTTGAATATAGACCCAGCACCTCCCACCCGTTGACTTCTGCTATGTGAGAAACATAAACACTTCTTTCAGTCACCCCGAGTGGAGCCTTTAGTACTTGTTGTCAAACTCAATCTTCCCAGAACATCCAGGAAGGAAGGGTTTGGCACCACCGTGTTTTAACTTCTAACCTTCCTGCTGTCTCTTTCCAGCTAATGAAACTGGGTTGTTGAAGTAGTAAATAACCCTGCCTTTCCTGATGCTATAAAACTGAATGACTTGGTTTGGGCAGGGGCAAAGATGGAAGCTACTAGAACCCAGGCTAATTCTTTAACTTTCTCTTCCTGTCCTTGGCCCTGTGCTGCCCCTAGACCCCAGATCACCATAGCCACTGCTTAGCGTATTTGAGCATCTTCTCTGTTCTAACATGAGTTAAAATTTTTTATTGATTTATTTTTCTTTTTGTGAGTGGGTAGGGAGGAAGAAGAGGGAAAATAAATTATACATCTCCCAAGATACGATCTGTAGTTAATTCTTAATTAGGACTGACAGATGCTTCCCCCATAATCCTATTGCCAACATGTTCTGTTTGCTTTGCTTGGTGCTGGAAGATGTATTGTGACACAGTAATGACCTTTGTAAGCTTGTCCTGGAAGTGTTATTGGCATTCTAATGATTTATTGCATGTTCCAGTTGATTACAGGGCCATTTGTCAGCGTTTTATTTCTCTCTCCATAAACCTGTCTCCTGCGTCACAGGCATTCACTGGACGAAATTTAAACAAATACAGTACACAGCTCTTATTCAACTTCTGTTTTTGCTTGCAGCTTCTGAACTGGCCCGTTCCGGCCAGGAGAAGGCTTTTTATGACAGATGCTGTGCTGGCTATCATGGGGGCTCTGTGTGAGGCTGGCAAAGGCGATTTTCTCTCTATTGATTTGCAATTGCTCATTGTAGGAGTATGTTCCGAAGCCGAGTTGGCCAGGCCAGTAACCCATTACATGCATGGACTATGTCTATGCGTTTCCCCCAAATGGCCATTTGGTGCCTGTTGGCATGAAAGGGAATGCTTGACTGGCCAAGGAGCTGTTATTATGTCCTAACCAGTCAGTCTGGCAGATTTACTTCCTAATTCCCTATAACTACAGACTCACCACACTAGTGACAGGTCCAAGCAAGCTGAGGGGACATTCAGAAAGGATATGAGTCATACCACCATAGCATGAATGCTTGTCCTATCTGTACTTCACCGGGTGACCTCCATCTCATCCAGGGCTTTGGAATTACAAGGCAGTCTGAATTCATGCTGATCTTGACGTTGTTTATGTGGATCTGGTCACCCCTTTCCTGTAAGCGCCTCACAGAGGTGCTCTGAAGATAAATAAACTCGTTAGTGACAGAACTCTGAAAGTCCTGTGAGAAAGGCTTTGCATCAATGCACACTCACTCTGGTGCTTGTCTTAGCTTGGCTAGCAAGCTGGTCCAAGGGATTCATAGTTAACATGGGTCCTTTTCTGGTTCAGCTTGGGAAGCATGTGGATCCACTGGTAAGCCTTCACACAAAGGCACTCACACACTCACCTCCATGGCGAGACCTTGGTGGTTAAAGATTCACCCAGATCATTGGCAGCCACACACTCGGCTCAGTTCCCTGTGTCTCGGTTGACTTCTCTTCTCATCTCTGGTGATCTCACAATGGAGAGCTACAATTACTTGTGTGTTTCCCACAAGCATCTCAGAGATCCATGTGGATATCAGAACTCGTAATTAGCCTGTGTATCTTTGTTCCCTTTGGTCCTACTTTCTCTTTTTGAATTATGCCCCTCATTGCATGACATAAACATCTGCCCAGTGGCCCACCAAGACACCCAGGAAGCCTTGCCTCTCTCCCCGTCCTTTGCTGCTCCAAGTCTGGGTAATCTTGTGTCTTGTGTATTCCACAGCTCTAACCCTCCCCCACTTCCATAGGTCACCAGGCTCTCGGCATCCTTTCTGTGAACCTCAGTAATACTCAACTCTTCCACTGGAGACAGTGGACACAGACAACAGAAGTGCAGTCTCAAAGCTGTACACAGAGGGAGCATCTGCCAAAGTGAGGGAAACCAGAGGATCTGGACTAGAATAGATCTAGGAGTCAAGAATTCGATAAAGATAAAGCAGTTCACTCCCTAAGCATGGCCATTGTTCAGTCACTCATCTCTCTGCAGAAAACTACCCCAAACTCGGTGACTTCACATGATAGCACACTGCAACTTGGGCATGGGCTGCAGGGGAGTGGCCTATGCCTGCTTTACTTGTTACTTGGGCTGGCTCAAAAGTTAGGGTCTGGAATCACAGGTCTAAAGGCCAAGGCTAGCCATCATCTGGGATCTTAGCTGGGGCAACTGGTTAGGACATCTCCTTACACATACACGGTCCTTCCGTGAGGCCCAGGCTTCCCTGCAGCACAAGGTTTTATGGTCAAAGTTCTTGAGGGAGAATTGCTGAATGGAATCCATTTCACTTTTATGACATTGTCTCTGACATTTTGAGGGCCACATCTACTTTTTCTGCTCCAGAGGGTCCTGCTGATGTGGACTATTCTAGAAGGAAACAGGGTTCACCTCTTGATGGCAAGTGGAAGGGTTCTGGGAAGCATGTGGCAACTGGAAGCACTGTTGTAGCCCTTTTTGGGAAATGCTAAGTGCATTATGTGGTGGCCCTTGCTTGCCTGAGTCTGTTTCTAGCACTCCATGGTAGTGAGATCAAGACTCTCAGGATCTCATGGATAGGCAACAGAGAACATCGATTATCTTCTTCCAAAACTAAATAAACAAAATGCAGTTTCTCTCAAAAGGGGTATCAGGGTGCAAAGAGGGAAATGAACAGGGAAAATACTGACTCTTAAACAGCACAGATGTCGCAAGTGTTTTCCACAGTTGGGTTCCTTGTGTGTATGGACGTCTACTACTTGTAAGTCACTGAAATAAAAAATTCTATTGAGACCACATAACTCTCATTCTCTTGAGAAAATGTTCACCCTGATCTTCTTAACCAGGGCCCAGATAACCATGGACTTGGCCTTTGTTTCATCTTTCAAGGTGTCTCTTGTCCAGCACCCATGGGTGACATATAGCTTTGAGCTTAGTCATGTTTGCTGGCCCTTTCTCACATTTTTGTATTATCTCTTACTCTGAGTTTCCCACATGCAGGTTGGTAGGTCCTCCTATATCAAAAGCCCCCCTCCCAGTATCTCTCTCCTGCATCAAAGATTGCCACTGTTGTGGAACCTTCTTGGGTGTTAAGTTGCCCTGGTACAGACTGAGCTATGGTCCTCTTCGTGTCCTCACAGTCCTAAAGTTTGCTTTTCTGGTTGATTTCTTCAGAGGGACAAAGATCCCACCCTTGTTGTCTGAACACTTAAGACTCTGAATGCCACACGGTGGTTGGTTGTCTATTAAATGTTGAGCATGTGGTAGTGATGATGTCACAGGTGGTCCAGGTCCTATTTTCCAAGGCTAGTGTCCCAGGGAGAGGACACCTTTGAAGTTAGGTCTTGAAAGTCGGAGGAGACCTACTTTCCACCAACTGCACTCATGGTGGTGCGTAGCTGAGCTGAAGGAATTAGCTTAACCCAATTCTAGACCACATAAGAGGTGGGTTATGGGGATTTATGGGCCAATCATAACCTGAGGCTGGGTGGGGTAGGGAAGCACAGAAATGCATGGCATCCTTAACTGTAATTGTTCTTCAGGTCAACTTTTGTCTAAGACAAGAGAAACAAATGCTTGAAAGTTGTGTGTGCGGCTGTGTGTGTGTGTGTGTGTGTGTGTGTGTGTGTGTGTGTGTGACACTTACAGGAAGAGTCACAGGCAGGAATAACAGGTTGTTGACTGTCTCACTGGGGTCTGGTTTCTCAGCCTCTGCAAGGGTATCAAGGTAGAAGCACAATCCTACCAGCAACACCCACACAGGCCACTCACAGCCTGTGGAAGGTGATAGTGGCCTTGGACACAGAGAAGACTAGACTCTAGCCCTTGGCTGAAGAGGACAGATGGGTAAGGAGCAAGGCATCCCCAGGAGACTGGGCAACTGAACAGCTCCCAAGCCCAGCACGAGCTGCGTGTAACATATGGCTTAATTTCCTCTCAAATTAGACACTTGATAAAAAAAGTTATTATATCTGTCAAATTGCCAGGGCATTTTATGGATGTGATAAACTAAGAACCACTGCTTTACAAACCTTGATGGGATGTTTCAGTACCTGAAAAACAATTTTATGGCCGCCCAGGCTACTAACAAATTGCAAATACTGATTAAGCCATAAAGTTACAACAACATTAAAATATAATGAGAGGTTATTGCATGTGGGAAAGCTTTTAAGCAACAGCCATGACTGCACTCATCTCTTAGGTCAGCTTTGACTCTGTCTGGCGTAGGGAGGCATTTTAGAACTGGGTGGTCCCTGTAGGGGTCAGGCCTGGCACTCAGATTGTCTGGTAACATTTCTTCCAGGACAGCAGAGCCCAGAGAGAATGCCTTTATGTAGGACTTAAAGACAACAGGCGTTGGATGCTGAAGACCCAGTGTCTTGCGAGTCAATGAGATGAAAGTGGCAACAGGAAATGCCTGCCTGCCCCATTCGCCATGGTTTGTGCGTGCCTCTTGACCCCTGGCCTTCACTTCCAGCAGACTCATCTGCCCTGCTCTGTGGTCGGGGCTAAACCAGCACTCAGTGTTTACTTCTTAAGAGAGGGGTCACAGAGTAGATCTATCTTCTCCTTCTCAAAAGCTGTAGGCTGGTAAGAGGGTTGGAGCCTATGCACGAGAAAATAGAGCAGTGTTTGCTAGAGCCAGCCTAGCGATCCCATGAGATCCACAGCTAGGAAGAATAGTGGGCATTGTCGTAGTCGTCGTTCTTTGTCTCACTACACTCCGGTGAAGGTGAGCTTTCCAAGAACTCCCTGGTCTGTCACCCAGGGAAGTCACAATTCCTGTCCAGGTCACCAGTCCAATCCTTTACCCAAGTGACTCAATAGCAGCCATGCTGGCTGAGCCAGTCTCCAGTTCTTCTTGCCTCCAGCTTAAAGCTCTGGGACAACAGTTCTGTGAGCCAGTGAGCCCGTGTTGCTCAGAAGGATGGTCTTTCCTCTCCATCATCAGCTCAGGTCTGAGGTCATTCATGTGGTTCCCTGGATTCTTCAATACATTGACCCAGAGCTTGCCAACTTCTCGTAATGGTTTCCTTTGGTGAGCCTGGACCACAGGACAGATGCTTCACGTTTTATCCAAGGAAGACAAGGGTGAGGATGTGTACCCCCCACATTCCTAGTGCTTCAGAGTGGTTTATTGAGGTCCACTATGTATTAGATTCTCTGAATCTGTTGGTTTCTGAGACTGAGTTTTGCTACATAACCCATGGTAACCAAGAACTTGAGATCTTCCTGTCTCCATCTCCCAACAACTTGGGTTACAGGAGTGGGCCACCAAATGTGGCTTTCCTGTTTGGATTCAAATGGGTTGTCTTTGATAACACTTCTACTAACAGCACAATAACTATTACCAGTTCTACTTTATAATTGTAGAAACTGAATGAGGCTCAAAGCACAAAAATCACATGGTCACAGTTAACCAACAACAGAGCTGGAATTCAAAGAATTTGGTCAGATTTTGAGCTTGTGAGACCATCATCTAGAGAGCCTTGTAGGACTTTGAAAGCACTGCCTAAGTGGTTGGCAATTACCCGAGGAAGTAAGAATATATACTACCCTTACATTTCTCTCATCTACCCTGAAGAGCTTGGCTGTCTTACACAGGACACAAACTGCAACTCTGTCACCCTTGATTCCAGGAGCTGGTCCAGTTCTGGCTTGCCTTGGGCATTAGTATGGCTTAAGCCATCTGGTAGACCACTTTGTGACAGACTGCCTGCCCTGCTCAGATGGTTTCTGTCCAAGTCCACAAGCACTGTGCAGAGAACAGAATGCCTGGGCACAGCCTCAGTGGGGATGAGCAGAGGCAGATGCAGAAGACAGGCAGCCCATCTTCTGACTACACCTTTTCTTAGAAGGAGATGTGCAGAGTAGGACATTGTCTTCTGAGGGATCATTCACACAGTCTGTGTGTGCAGGGTCATATGCAACCACTGGAACGATTGTCCTCAGAGCTCCTTGTTCATTCATTTCTACTCAGTCACAATTTGATCTTCTAAATTTAACACTTCTTAAATAATTATGAAATAGTATCAATCTACCAGACACTGGGGATCAGTAATTGAATAAGAGATGGAGTGCACTCTGAAGGCCATTGGAGTAATAGGAGATTGAAACTCCCACACTCTTACAGCATGGCAAATGCTGTAACTGAGGTGCAGAGATGGCAGGATGGGAGAAAAGATGATGGAGACCTCAATTAATCTTGAAGAGGTTCTGAGTCCAAGATCCAGGTCAGAGGATCAAAGTCTGAATCCTGCGCTGGGTACCTGCTGTGAAAGTATGAACAATGGTGGCTAACATCTGTGTGGCTCTTCACTAAGGGCTACAACCCCTCCAACAAGGCGGCCGTCACTGTGAGTCCTATTTGATTAATAAGAATCAGTGGCTCAGGGAGATTGTGTCATTTTCCCAACATTACCAGCTTTGTCACTGCTTCTCGGCCCATAAAGGGGGCTTCTATACTAGATGGGACTTTTCCCATGTTAAGCTACCATTTTGGCATATGATCACTGGTTATGTTGTAGACTGGAACATAAATTTCTGTGTGTTTTAATGCAGAAGTGGTGTTCCCTGTATCATAGGTGTTACATGTGTGCCTGTAACCTACAAAAACAGTTTCCATGAGAGAGAACGTTATATACCTAACACTTCCTTTCCTTCCCCAGTAAGGAGAATAGACAGGCAACAGTTTCAGTGACTACTGTGTGTACAAAGTGCCCTCAGTGGAAACCCCTCTCAGGTAGTTCAGGCACCAAAAGCATAGCAAGAATAGGCAGGGGCTGCATGAGGCTTTTGAATAGTGGCTGACAGAGGTGGCAGCAATTTTTCGCTATTCCTGCTCATCCAAAGGAATGCATTGTGGCTCAGCTGAACTCAGAAACAAAGAAAGTAGCCTTCTCATTGCCAATGAGAGTGGAAATAAGATGTGTCAGCAAGACAAAAACCTCTCCAGCAGGCTCCTCCATGGAACCCATTAGAAATGAAGTCACAAGGCTGCAGGTGGTGGTGGGTAGCCTGTGGTTAAGAAAAGGGGACTATTAGTGCCATCACACTGGCCATAATGGAAAATGTTGCCTCTTTCAATTCCTTTGAAATACTCACCTGTGGTGTATTTCCTGATGCTGTTGCCCTGTTCTTAGGTGGGTCATCCCTCCTTCCAGGCACTTTTGGGGAGAAGGTGGGAATTAATGAGGAGAGGCCAGGATGAAATATCAGTCTCCGTATTCCAGAATTCAGGCTGGGCATGGTGGCCCAGTGTGTCTCAGAGAGAGACACTCCCACCCTTGTTGGCCACTGCAAATATGCCCAAATTCTTCCCCCCACTTTCCCACCTGCTGTCTATGAAAGGGAACAGGAAATGCCTTCTACTACCCTGAAGTGCTTGGTAGTCAGCTATGAAAATCATGTGTGAGAGGTGACTCCTAGCAATTTTAAAGTGTTTTGATCAATTCAGGAGGCCCAGCTACTGTGTTATGGTCTTAATGTTGCCAGATTCTCCCAAGGTAATTGGATTTTAGGAGATAGAGTGGATACAATCTGGTGACACCCGAATCAATATAAGGACAGAGCCTGTAGATGTTGGTTCTCTTAGAGGTATATAGACAACACATCCCTTACAGATGTGTAGAAGAGTGGGCCCATTTGCTCCCTCTTGCTTTAGCCCTCATGGTTCCTTGTACCCTGAGAGCCAAGATGCACATCTCCATATGCTAGAGTCAGAAATCTGCTTTCCTTGTAGAGATCACTGCTATTGACTTCAACATGTTGTGTTCTCTAGCTTTTGGTCATCTAACCTGAATCCCCAAGCAAGACAAGACCTTCTCCACCTTCTGTGGGTTGACACAAAGCTGTTATCATGGCTGCACACTCATATAATACTGTCTGTGCCGATGCCTGCCAACCCAGCATGATGCCTTTGCTTTTTATTCAGTGACACGCTTTTCATACCTCCTTGTTCTAACTCTGTTTGTGTTGATCCGCCTTTAGCGCTTAGCAGTAAAGATGCAAGTCTGTGTTTGTGAGATTTTGGTGCATTTGATTTTTCCACATTTTTTGCTAAGTCTTTGTGTCCAGACAGTCTTTGTGTTTTCCTCTTAGCTTCCTTTGCAAATACGGCATTTCCTGCTCAAGCCTGTCCCTTGGTGGGGTGGAAAAATAGGACCTTTTTGTCTTCTCTTCATCCTGTCCTTCTCCATCTTCACGTCAAGCTTGTGGTGTTTTGTAAGCCTGGGCCTGAGATGTTTCCTGCTTCTGTGGGTATTCTGGTTAGCTAACCCAACCTATCTATGCAGAAGTCTCCTGCAGGCAATTTTGTGCTTCTCAAGCCAAGGGTGGACCAAGGCCTACTTGTTCTCTTGTCTAAGGGATTCTGTGGTTAGGAGGAGATTGACAAAGTAGACGGACCAGCTAAGGCAATTTAGAGGACAGAAGTTCGTAGTGATGAGTGGTAGAGAGCACTGGAATTCCTTTCTTTTTCCTTCGCAAGTGCATATGTGCATGCATGCGTGTGTGTGTGTGTGTGTGTGTGTGTGTGTGCATGTGTGTGTGTGTGTGTGTGAGAGAGAGAGAGACAGAGAGAGAGACAGACAGACAGAGAGAGAGAGAGAGAGAGAGAGAGAGAGAGAGAGAGAGAGAGAGAGAGAGAGATTGGTTCCATAAAACTTGTTAAATCTTGCTAGCACTTGTTGAAAGCATTGTATATATGTCATAACTTTCATCCTGGCCAGATTTGTTCCCATTTTCTGGATGAGGAAATCAAGGCTCAGAAAGGTTAAGAGAATAGCTGTATAATCAGGACAGTGGGTAAAACAAGACAATGCAAGGGATCTATTTCTGAGTTATATCCAAACTTACAAGGTTTGTAAGGCAACCCCAACTCTGCTGGTCAGGACAAAAATAAAACAAGGGTGATGAGTCCCAGAAGAATGAGTGTTTGTGTAGACCACATGGGACATTTTTTAGTTCTTTCAAAAAACAGTGTAACGCTTTTGCCATCCTAAATGGCATCAAAACCGGTTGTTTTCTCAAGTGTGCTAAAGTGTACTTAATCTTGATGTGAACATGGCGAATACATCTCCACCTGGTGTTACAGGCCACTCACAGGGCAGTGAGGGCTTTAATGACCCTTGCTGCTATTGATGACATCTGTCTCAGGCAGATCATGCTGTGAGAAAGGGACCTTTTCAGGGGTTCAACACAGTGGGTTCCAACAGATTCTTTCTCAATATTCTGGTCTTTGATGGTATAAGTAGAGAGAAAAGGGGTCCAGATATCCTCGAAGAACAGACAAGGGAGGTGTCGGGCATTGGAAATGGACAGTGGAGGTGTAGGGCACTGGGAATGGACAGTGGAGGTGTTGGGCATTGGGAATGGACAGTGGAGGTGTTGGGCATTGGGAATGGACAGTGGAGGTGTTGGGCATTGGGAATGGACAGTGGAGGTATAAGGCATTGGAATGGGCAGTGGAGGTGTCGGGCATTGGGAGTGGACAGTGGAGGTATAAGGCATTGGAATGGACAGTGGAGGTGTAGGGCACTGGGAATGGACAGTGGAGGTGTAGGGCACTGGGAATGGACAGTGGAGGTGTAGGGCATTGGGAATGGACAGTGGAGGTGTCGGGCATTGGGAATAGACAGTGGAGGTGTAGGGCATTGGGAATGGACAGTTGAGGTGTAGGGCATTGGGAGTGGACAGTGGAGGTGTAAGGCATTGGAATGGACAGTGGAGGTGTAGGGCATTGGGAATGGACAGTGGAGGTGTAGGGCATTGGGTAGTCTGTTGCTCTCCAAGCAGAGAGACAGGAGGCCTGCATTGGAGGCCCTACCCCCCCCATTGCCGTTGTCCTTGCTACCTTGCTAGTTTGCTTCCGTCTTCTGGGGCCTTGGGTTTCTCATGTGTAGTCTCATGGGCTTAATGACCTCTGAGGGCCTCTCCTGTTTCTGTACCCAGCTTTGCTACATGGCTCCACTCAGATGTCCCTTCCCTTCTGATCATGTAGTTCCTTGAGTGTCCATCTCTATCCCTCAATTTATGTCCCATCTTCCTACTGTAGAATGGTCATTCTAAACACATAAATTGTGCCATATCATGCATTTTCCTAAAACTCCCATCTGTAAGTTAGAGATATGATTGTTTAGTATAAATCAAGATATGAAGCCTTGTATATGGCTGTCTAAACATCACAATATGCATCTTAAATATGAAGGGTTTTTGGTTGTTAGTTATCCTCTGATAAAACTGGAAAAATTAACAAGAATCAAAAAAGTAGCTAAGGAAACAGTATATTGAGTAAGTTTGAAAATGTATATGAATAGTGTTCTTCAATTTGGGAAAAAGGAATTGTCCAAAATCGACTTTAGAGTAGGGTAAAAATTTTTGAGTAGGAAAAAAACCCCTCTTTTCTAGTTTTACCAAAATATATCCATGTCAAGGTAAGCTGTATCATGTCTTTGCTAGAAAATTGTATCATGTCTTGAAAAGATGTTATGTGGATCAAATCAATTTCTCCATAGCATAAAAAATGGGAATATCTTCAATTCTGATAATAAAACTCAATAAAGTATCTCAAATATAAAATAAATATGAAGAACAATCTCCCCAGACAGAGAGATATAAATCTGAGCAAAGTCTCCAAATGAAAATTTATTAAAAGGAAACATGTATTAGGGCCCAGAAGACTTCATTCTGCCTAAGATTTTGAAAACCTTGCTTAACATTAGAGAATTTATTAATGTAATTTAAAATGTATTATAATGAATTACATTAATAGGTTAATTAAGAGAAAAACATGCTCAATCATCTTATTATGGTTCGAAAGTGCATTTTATAAAGATCAGCATCCCAAATGGAAAACAATAATTTTGAAAAATTACATTAGGGTCAGTTAGTGTCATTGTTAAAAGAAACAAAAGATCCTAAATATGAGATATCTACTGGAAGGATCCAGGAAAGTTCATCATAAATTATGGTATTTTTTATGAACCTAGGAAACCAAACTAATAAAATTTAATCAATGGCATTTAATAAGTTGGCTGATAGTAAGACACAGTCACTCTGAGTGTTGGCAGCAACCAGAGGGAGGCTAAGAATGGAAATGCCCCATTCACAGGTGTAAGCAGTTGATGGTAACTTATAGCTGTAACAAGAAGCAAAGGAGACCTAAGAACAGTATGAACTGCTACCGAAAGAACCAAGAAAGGAACTGAAGCACAGAGAAAAGACCTTATTTTTGCTGGAAATATTGGTGCGCATATACCTTTCATCACAATCTATGAACTATGGAATCAAATCGAAGTCCAAATGGGATTATTTTGGATTTTACAAATCGACTCTAATGTTCAGTGTGAAAATTGAACACATAAAAATGACTGATACATTTTGGAAAAGAGAATGATGAGGGTGGGATTTACATTGACAACTACCAGTCGTGTGCAGCCATAGTAATTACACGACTTGTTATTGCTCAATTGGTATATCAAAGTTAATTACAGAAGGGTTTGGATTTAAATGTTACTGTGAAATGTAGGAGAATGTTATTTTACTCTAGGCAGGGAAGGGGTCCTTCCCAAGATCATCTAAGAATGCATTACGGCTAAAACCTTTATAAATAAACATTTGGTTACACAACAATTATAGACTCTTTCACATCAAAAGTCATCACGAATAAAGTTAATACACAAATAACAAACTGGAAAATATATATTGGGTGTGATAAGCAAAGTATGCAGCAATCGTAATATATAAAGAATTTCTACAAGTCAATAAAAAATAAATAGTAACAAAATTGTATTAATAATTTATAGGAAATAACTTCAGATATCCAGTAAACTTAAGAAACGATCTTCCATCAATGAAAATAAATTCATATTTAAACTGTGAGAGTTTACTCTTTTTATCTTTTAGAAACAATGATAATCCACATTATCACTTTTCAACAGGCTATACATTATTTGGTGCATTCATCTGGAAGAGAGGGTAATTGGCCTACATGCACCAGAATTAAAGTAAGGCTTTTCCTATGGCCTAGAAATTGTGATATGTGTTCCTATTCCCAGGAAATAATCTCATAAGTTTGCCAAATCCATATGCGAAGTCAACTAACACATGACTTAAAGTAGCAAAGAAAACTGACCTAAAGCTCACCAGTTAGGAGATGCATAATAGTGAGTTATGATTAATCCAGACCTGTTGGGTTAGGAAGTGCTCAGGATGCCCACACCTTGCACTGCAAGGATGAAGGCCAGAGCACAAACCAAGAGTTAGTGTAATATAGCAAATTAAAATGATGGCTTGCTGAAAAGAAAGCAAAAACATTTTACTGTGACACATCCATGTTCAAACATGGATAATGTTTCATTTGGTTGAAAATGAGCAAATATCAAAGATCATGGACTTAATTTTATGCAGGTCTTAGAGCTCTGCCAACTGAGCACAGAATACAATCAGCTAATGCTGTGTCTGGTGGTAAAGTCCTTGCCTAGTGTGCCCAAGGCTGTGGGATCTGGACCAGGGGATATATAGACCTAATTCTCTTGTGTGTGTGAATGTCCTGTCTGTGTCTGTGTGAATGTCATGTCTGTGTGACAGCGTACATGTATGTGTACAGATGTGTATGCACATGTATGTGAAGGTCAGAGGTCAGCCTCGGGTATTATTCCTCAGAAACCAACAACGTTGTTCTTTTCGAACAGAGTAGGAGCTCACCAAGTAGGCTAGGCCAGCTGTCCAGTGAGCCTGGTATCTGCTATCTCTACCTCCCCAGCACTGGGATTACAACACAGGCTACTAATTTGCTCATCACTCTTCTCTCTCTGTCACTGAGTTCCTTGGGTTCAGTTCAGTGCTTAATGGTGTGTGTTTGCCTCTGCTTCCATCAGTCACTGGATGAAGGCTCCCGGATGGTTATAGACATCAAGTTCATTATCAGAAATGGGCAAAGAATGGGCTGGCAAAGCCAGCAGAGACAGCTGATCTGAACAGGGGAGAGCTCTTGGACCCCAGACCGACAACGGGGAGGCCAGCATGGGACTGATCTGGACCACCCGAATGTGAGTGTCAGTGAGAAGGCCTGGGCAACCTATGGGGCCCTGAGCAGTGGATCAGGGTCTATCCCTGGAATACAGTCATCATGTGTCCATAGCACAAAGAGGGATGCTCTCTCAGCCTGGACTCTTACCCTGAGTGAAATGACAGACTCTAGATATGCCCTATGTGGAAGGAATTGGCAATAGGGTGGGAGGCTGGGGGGGATGGGGAGTGCGGGAGGAGGGGAGGGAGAGGGAACTGGGACTGACATGTAAAACAAGCTATTTAAAATTAAAATAAAAAAATAAAAGAACTCAGGCTACCCCACCAAGCCTTTGTATGAGGGTTCTGGGGATTGAACTCAGGTCCTCACATTTGTCTGCAAACATTTTACTGACTGAGCTTTCTCTCCAGGCTCAAATTCCTGATTCTTAAAATCTATGCATTTATTCCATAAAACGTATTTGGATTACATATTTTAATGAATAACCCCACTTTTATAATTGAATTTGTTTTCCACAATCTGTGTTTTATTGATGATATTAGATAGGTGAACCACTGCATGATCTTCTGTAAATTCTAGAGCCACTGTAGATGCTATAATTCTTGCATGATCTTCTGTAAATTTGAGTTTTGCAATTTTGCTCAATAGCAACTGGATTTGTCAATAGCAGTCTTAATACACGAGTTCAAAAATGAGTATGAATTTATATATCTACCCTTTTCAAACACTAAAATGGGAACCTATAAATTATTGTTCTCCAAAAATTATTGCAGAGTTCATCAATGTTATCATGCAAAGTACCGCTTACTGACTTTCAAAGTAATATCTAGATTCATACAGAATTTAGAAGGGCTGGGTCCACGCCTTATTATCTACAGATATCCAAGAGAACAACACAGTCACATGCTGCACCATAATGACACAGTCAGTGATGGTCTCCTAAGATTACAATGGAATAAAAAAATGCCCTGCCTTCCATTAGCCCTTGGACATGACCATGCGACACTTTGCCCATTTGTTTATGGTGATTCTGTGTAAACACATCTACTGTGCTGCTTGTCTGGTTGAAGTGTAGCACGCTCAGCTGTGTCCAGAAAAGACACTGGGTATTACAAAAGGCAACAGTGTTGCTGGATTTTGTATTTACTATGGTATGCTTTCACCACTACTTCAGAGTGGAGTCCTACTGGTTACAAAGTATTTACTGTAAAACACTTTTGGTGCTACCCCAGCAGCCACAGCCTGGTACAGTTAGCTTGATTGCTGTGCTGGTTTGTTTGGGTCAACTTGACACAAAACTGGAGTCACCTGAGAAGAGGGAGCCTCAGTTGAGGAACTTCCTCTGTTAAACTGGCCTGTGGGCAAACCTATGAGGCATTTTCTTCATCTGTGGCTGGTGTGGGACGGACCAGCCCATTGTAGGTGAAGTCATCCCTGGGCAGGAGGCCCTGGGCATTATCAGAAAGCAAGTTGAGCAAACAATGGAGTGCAAGCCAGTTAGCAGCATATCCATGGTTCCTGTCTCTGCGTCTGCTTGAATCCCAGCCCTGACTTCCCTCCATGATTTACTGCAATTGGAACATATAAGTCAAATAAATCTTTTCATCCCCAAATTGTTTTGATCATGGAGTTCATGTTAGCAAAGGAAGCAAACTAATACAGTCACATAATTTTCAACTATGTTTGACTTCCCTGCTCCTGGCTTCTTCCTACCTCCTCTCTGAGCTTTTTTGACACTAAGTCATCTCTGCAGACCATGGCCTTTCTGCAAAGACACACCCTCACTCTTTCTTGAGCATTTACACCCAATTTCCTAGTTCAAAGACAGGATCCAGAGAGAAGAACAATAGAGACTTGAGAAGGTGAGCCGTGAGCATGGATGCTTAGGATGGGTCCATGTTGTGTAAACTCCTGAACAGTGAAAGATCCCAGTGTTTTAGCAAAGTTAGATTTCTTGCATATGTCTTTCATATTGTTTCAGGTAAGAATCCCCTGGAGGCCAGAGCAGAGCTGGTACCCATTGGAGGAAAGGAAATGAGAGATATGTCTTTGGGTGGGCTTCAGACCTGAGTTCAGCCAGCAGCTAGCCTGTAGTTATGAGACCACCCTGCGAAGGACATGTTGGCAGTGTCGGCATTGACCAATCAGCATTTAGAAAAGAGTCATGTGGATGGAGCAGGTGAGGAAGGATTTGGGGTAAAGGGTGTGTGGTGAGCCTCATGCAAACAGGCCCCCATTAGTGGAACTGTTTGGGAAAGATTAGGAGATATAGCCTTGTTGGTGGAGGTGTGTTACTGGAGGTGGGCTTTGAGCTTTCAAAAGCCCACACCAGGCCCAGTGTTTCCAAGCCCCCTTACTTGCTGCATGAGGATCAGGATGTTATCTCTTAGCTATTGCTCCAATGCCTTGCCTACCTGTCTGCCATTGTGCTACCTGCCATGATGGTATGGACCAACACTTTAAAACTATAAGCCAGCAAGCAATTAAATGCTTGCTTTAAAAAGTTGCCTTGGCCATGGTGTTTAATCACAGCAATAGTAACCCTAAAGCAGATGCAACTTGGTGAGCTTATAGCTCAAGAACTCCTGATTTCTCCTGTAAGATAAAACATCTAGAATTTTCTGTCTAGTTGAGTGGTGGTGGCACACGCCTTTAATCCCAGCACTCAGGAGGCAGAGGCAGTTGGATCTCTGTGAGTTCGAGACCAGCCTGGTCTACAAGAGCTAGTTCCAAGATAGCCTCCAAAGCCACAGAGAAACCCTGTCTTGAAAAACAAAACAAAACACAAAAACAAAAACAACAACAACAAAAAAAGAATGTTCTAAGGATGAGCCTGTAAGTAGTAAGTAGTATCTTGGAAATACCCAAGGAGGGACTATTCATAGAGGAGCTTTAGTGGGGTCCTGTGGATATGAAGAGAAAGAAATTGTGTACTAGGGGATGAGTTTAATAGCCACAGAAGCTTGGCTTGTGCTTTGGTCCAGAACCTTGATCAGGTAATCAAAACAGAAGATGACTTGACATACACTTTTGTTTAGTTAGAACAGCTCATGCACCATGGGCTAGATACTGTAAATGTGCAACCTAGCAGGACTTCTGTCTTTTCAGGGATATCTTGCAGGCACACGCAGGACCAACTGAACAGGCACAGAGCCCCAGGTTTCCAAGTGCCCAAAATTGTCACTATCTTGAAATTCTGAATAATTGTTGAGCAAAGAGAACCAGTCTTCCATTTTACACTGGGTTATGCAAAATACAAAGTTGATTCTAGCTGTATGGCATTTAGCTGTCCCCAGCCTTGCCACAAGTGGCCACAGACTTATTGGTGACAGCTCAGTGTGCATCCCCTCTGTTGGCTTGTTATCTACTACAGGCAGCATTTCTCTATGGAATAGTTAGTACTCTGGTGGAAAGTTGAGTGGGATATAGCTATATCTGAGTGGCTTAGGTTCATTCTTAAGCCATGCATGCCTTCAAAATGGGCTCCGTGTTGCTCCCCAGTGCCCGGCACATAGCTGGTATTTAAAACATGTTTTTCAATGAACACTACCCCTACAGATGGAAAGTTGCCATGTAAATGGTAGAAGAAAGGCTGGTTTTGTGTTTTTAAAGGGGTGTGGGTCTCAGAAAAACTCCTGGTGATTGGAGGCTTGTAAAATTCTATCCCTTCAGGATTGACACTTTGTGCATGGGAAGTCAAGTTCCAGAAGAGTCTAGACATCATGAGACAGAGGCAGTGGGGGAATGCAAGAACAAGGGACCTATAAAGTGGAGACTCGCTGGTATGTGGCCTGGAATTTTCCTTACTCCATCGAAGCGGCCCAAAGGTCTCTTTTGTTCACATACTCTCATGGGCTCTTAGGCGACTTCACAAATTTGTATCATCAAATACACTGCATGGATAGGAAACTGAGGCAGATTGTGAGTTAACTTGCATTTGAACAGATCTCTGGCCTCCTGGGGAGGTGCACTGGACACGAAGGCAAGCAGCTGGCCATCTTTTCTGACCCAAGGCATCTCAGTGGGTCCTCTGGACTATGCACAGCTTTCAAGAACTTACACCAGGCAGAGGAGTTAATGCCTCAGCAAAGACCCACGGCAGGACCCCGCCTGCTGCTTTCCCCATGACAAGGTGCATCGTTCACTTCACATCCACCAAGCCTTTGGCTTCGAACACAACCAACACAACCGCAGAGCTAGCAGAGGTTTGGAGATCCCCGAGGGTGGCAGGTGCTCCATATTAGCATAACATCAACTTTTGTCGAGCAGAACATTTGCTCACGCTGCTGACGGCAACGCTCCCCAAAGTTTCAAAATATGCAAAACCGACTCACCAGCATCTTTACACCTGGTCGAACCTCTTAATGGCCTCTCTTCCCCCTCTCTGCCCAGCAGCAGGCCACTCCACAGTTTCAGTGTTTTTCCCTCTCCCTCCCTTGCCTCTTCTTTTGGCAGTTCCTCCCTCCCAGGCTTTCCTGCACCGGAGCCATTTTTTTTGTTTTGTTTTTGGAGTTGTCATGCACCGCTCCGCCTAACTGCTACATCTGAGCATGGCTGAACTAATGATGCAGCAATTAAGAGCGATTAGGGTTACTGATAATAAAGAGACTTCATAAACTTGATTAAATGCATTCATTAATGAACATGTTATGGGTGCTCCTCGCGGGGACGGGGGTGGGGGTGGTGTGGAATGAAAGGTAGGAAGACAGGAAAAAGAAACACATGCGATAATGTCCCCGTGTGACTCTGAAGATGACTGAGGGCCTGAGGTAGTTAGCAGGCAGATCAGAAGTCCCCAGGGGCTTGGACTTTGAGGAAATTGCAGCGAAATTGCTACCCAGAGCGCGTCATTCATTCTCTACACAGTTAAGTGGGCCTGGAACAAAGGCTGCGAGACGGAGGAACCCCAACAATCACCTGAAATGCCTCCAGCTTGAGGTGTTTTGATTGCTGCCTTCCTAGGAGCGAGTGGCTGAAGCTGTTATTAATTAATGCCAGCAGACCTCTCCTTCCATTCCCTTGCCAGCTCTGCCCACGGGAATAAGGGCCATTCACATGTCTCAGTCCCCTTTGGTTTGCTGAAGTATAATGGCACCCCGCAAATGGAAAAAGACCTCCCAGTCTTTTGTTTTCAACAAGATTTTGGAGTTCCAGGGAGGCCAAGCACAGGGTCCTCAAGCCCTATGCCACACTCAGGATCTGGGATACCTCTGTAAGCTTTATACATCCAAGTGTCTCCTCCCTGACCTCTACTTAGCCTTGGCAATCCAGGGAGGAAAGCTTTCCATCTCTCCGTGGTCTCACGACACTTGGGGTGGTGCACACAACCCTGAGGTTAAACAGATGAAATGCAGACTTACAGCATCGGAGGAGCTTGGTGTGCAGTTCAATAGTGCAGCTTTCAATATCATGTGGGCTTCTAGGTTGCATCTTTAAAGGAGAAGCGAGATGTTAGAGGGACCCTAACACATTCTCAAGCAACTATTTAGCTGGGTAAAACACAGCATGCAATACACTCTACCCCAACCAGACTCCTTAGGGCCCTCCAGGCCAAGAAAGCCATTAACCTGCCTCTGGTTACTCATACTTCCAAGCAGACATCTTTAGTGTCTTTAAAGTCAGCTAATTAGTGAAAAGCAGTGATGAGGTGTCCTCTTTTGGTTTCAGTTCATCTGAATTAACGTGCGTAGTGGAATGACTTGTGCTTCTTCAAGCCCTCTCCAGCCTGGCCTTGGGGAAACTTGGTTACCACAGCCCTCTATGTGAGACTGCATGGTCCCTGTGTGTATAAATACTCCCCAGGTGGGACAAAGCAAGTGAAAGGTGTGGAGGGGATGAAACATTGGGGCTCCTTTAAAATTTTTCCACACCTATGACGTAACAGTGAACCCCTTAGTTTTGTGAACACCATCAATCTCGTCTGCTAACCCCTCCCACTTGTTGTTGGGTTGGTGAAGGAGGCTGTGGCTTGTCATCAGTGTCTAAAGTGAAAGCCTTTGGTGTCACTTTTGTATGCTGGTTAGACTGGAATTGGCTCAGAAGTGAGAAAAGCCCTGTCTCAGATTGGAGTTGGGGGAGGATTCTTGAGATGGACCACTTGACCTCCAGGTCGATGCAGATTGGATCCTATATTGCTGTACCTTTTGGTAGCTTCCCATTTGTGTTTTTCCCTCACACTGCCTCCCAGAGAAGAAGTTCGTTGCATTGGAGGTAAGCCTAGACCATTGAGAAGCTTCTCTTTAGGCTGTGAGGAAATCACCAGGACCTAAATTATGCTGTGGAATTGTTTTGTAGGGACCACCATGCATATACATTTCTGTGGTACTTGAGCAATCAGAGAAGCATCAGGGAAAACTGCATGACACTGAGCATCCCTGGTTCTCTAGTGGGGAAGGGATTGAGACCCTGACTGGTTTGCTCGCCTGTGCAGCATGATGTCACATCTTGGGGATAACTGGTCCCTGCTTTAGGAGAGTTCTGAGGTCAGATAGTGTCCTGGTTAGTCAATTTGCACAGCATAGGTTTATTTGAAAGGAGAGCCTCAACTGAAAAATGGCCTAGTTCAGAGTGGTCCGTGGACATGTCTAAGGCTCAGTGTCTTGATCATTAACCGATGCTGGAGGGTCCAGTCCACTGTGGGCAGTACCATTCCTACGCAGGTAGTCTTGGGCAGTATAAGAAAACTAGCTTAGCATGATTAGGTGGGTGATTCAGAAAGCAGTGTTCCTCCATAGTTTTCCTTTGGAGTTCCTGTTTAAGTTCCTGCTCTGACTTTTTTGGTGATGGATTGTGGATTGGAAGTATAAGCTGAATAGACCCTTTGATTCCTTAAGTTGCCTGTGTCGAAGTGTTTAGTCACAGCAACAGAAATCAGTCTAGAACAGTTAGGGAGATGAGACTTATCCTCATGAAGGGCACTAATATTTAGCAATAACAGATCAGTAAATGAAGTGCAGGTAGAGGGGGATACATCCTAACAACATCCTGGAAGCATGCATACACTTTGACTTAGAAGCTCCATTTCTGAGAACTTAACTCTGGGCAGGGTTTATGAACAAGAAGTTAATTGCAGTATCATCCATAATAGCTGAAAGCTAGAGGTAGATTGCATCAAATGGTAGGTTATATTTATGTGATTTGTGGTTAAATACACTCAATAGAACATTATACATTCATTGAATATCATGTTTCCAAGTAATAGTTTAAAGGCATTTGAAAATTCTCATGTTGGGACCTTAGATGAAAACAAGCAAGTTACATACAAAGCTGAATGTTGAGTTTTATGCTGCCAATTGATAGTCTTACACCATGTCAGTAGTAGACCACATTTGTAAATATAAAAGGCAGTTAATACTGGAGAGGACCTTCCGAGGACTTATGGTCCCTAGAGCACTGCCTTCAAGCCTGGAGAGAATCCGGGCACAGGAAGAGATCCATGTTGGTAGGGACATCTCAGAAAGACTCCATGGAACAGTGACTGAGAAGCCAGGTAGGGGCAGAGGGACAGGCTCTCACTAGTATTTCAGGTGTGGTACTGGCAGAAGGCCAGAAGACAACTGTGACAAAAACACTTGGGAAAACAAACTTAAGAAGGAAGGTATAATGCTGGGTGTGGTGGTACACACGTTTAATCCCAGACCTCCAGACAGAGACAGGTGAATGTCTATGAGTTTGAGGCTAGCATGGTCTGCATAGCACATTCCAGGTCATTCCAGGTCAACCAGCACCGTATAGTGAGACCTTATTGAGAGAGAGAGAGAGAGAGAGAGAGAGAGAGAGAGAGAGAGAGAGAGAGAGAGAGAGAACGAGAACCGGGAAAAATAATTAGGGTCTTCAATGACACACCCTGAAAGATCAGGTCCCCTCAACTAGTTCCTACTGCCTAAGTTTCATTACCTACCCATCACCCATAAAATTAGAACCCATGAAATAGACCAATGCATCGGGAAGGTCGGAGCCTTCACGATCCAATCCTCACCTTTAAACATGATTCATTGAGGACCAAGCCTCCCATGAACCTTTAGAGAACATTCAAAATCTAAACAAATACAAGTCTTTAGGCTTGTTGAGAGTATTCATTCCCTGGAGACACATAGACCACATCCACCCCTTTCTTATAAAGCCCCTGACAACAAACCAACAAGCAAAAATGTGACTCCACTCAGTTCACCCTGGGGAAAAATTAGTTTACTGGGAGGAGAGGCTACTTACAGAAGTGTGAGTGCCCCCAAAAGCACTGCACTAGAAAACTCTTTATATATGTATACAAGTATAGGCATGGATGATGGCTTCCCTATAGCTCATAGATGGATTCTCCTTCAGTGAACCTTCCCTGCCTATATACTCTAGCAGCTCCGAAGGCCCAGAAGTTCGTGTGCATTTAGGGTAGAATACACACACACACACACACACACACACACACACACACACACACACACACATACACACACACCTAGGAAATAGGAAAGTGGCTGGAATCTCAGGTAAGGGTCTAGTTACCTTTTTCCTCCCTCTTTTTCTCTTCAAGAGCATCACCAAAGAGCCGGTCGCATTGGGATGGTCATCAGGAAGTAGAGACAGGTAACCCCGATGAACGTGTGGCTGTTTTGTTCAGGGGACCATGTTCTACTACAAGACTGCCAGGAAGGTAAAGAAACACTGTGTGACTGTCTTTCAACACCTGGAATTCAGACCCTACGGCTCAACTTGTAACTTGCCTTGACTTTAACTAATACTCCGGGATTTATAGCACATTAGTTAAATTTGCGCATGCCAGCACACCTTGTCAAAAATGACACTGTCTTCCTTGAGGCCAGTGTGATCCCACATTGCCAAGGTGGGGCTGGGCCTCACTCATCTCAGCGCTAGTCACAGGACATGACCTTATCTTCTGAACATCCATAGCAGGGCTTTTTTTCACTGCTCCTCAGACACTGCCTTTATTCCTGCCTGTTTTCATGCAGGGAGCTCTGATACACCTCATTAGCCAAACCTTCCATCTCTGGAGAGTTGGAACTCTGTCGTAACCATCTCTATGCATTGGTTTCTCAAGTGGTGAAATCTCAACTCTGGAAGGCAGATGCTTCCAGTAATACTACTCAACTCTGCCCTTCCTAGGTTGCAAGGCAGTAGGAGAGGCATTCATTGACTTGTCCAAAGTACATAGTGATGGATGTGAAGAAATTCATTCATTCAGCAACTATTTAGTGAGTCATGTTTTCTGTCTTCAAGAACAGACATTCTGTAAATACTTGTTTACTAATTGAATGAATGATTTATCGACTGCACCTCTGGGGTGGAAACCATTTTAACCGTGACGAATGTTTTCAGCACAGGTTAATGCCAGGTAGTCAAAGTTCAGTCGTCATGTCTTCGTTCTTCATGTCCATTCTGTGGCACAGGGTTAAGGCTCTACTTCAATAGAGGACAAGACAAACACTGAAGAGGCTCAGTGTCTTGAGTACAGATGCACAGAAAGAGAGTACCAGAACTAGAGTTCCAATCCAAGGTCAGTTGTTGTTTATTCAGAACCCTTGCCCCTCCCTGTAAGGCAGACTGCTCTGCACTCAGATAGAGATAAAGTCTTTCATGGAAGTATTACTTTCAAGGTCAAATACTGTCTATTCTTCATCCATTCCAGAAAGCTGGGCCAAAATTATCTTCACTTTAATATCCTGTTGTGAGCTGTCTTATAGTTCATCTTCTTCCTTCTCAGGGAGACCTGGCATTTTGTTTGGGATAAGAACAGGTGAGACTTGTTTTTCTGCTGTGGCTTTGCACCTTTGCCAATTAGATCTGCGGTATCAAAAACAACAGGAGCCAGCCTGCAGAGGGAGAAAGACAGAGAGAAAATTCTATCATGTCAGAATAATGAGATCTGTGATTTCAGCACTTACTGGGTCAAAGACACACACAATGTGTTATCTGTAATGCTTTCTTCCTGACATTTGGGGAAATTGCATTTATGCAGAGGACACGGGGCACTGGAACGTGCTACTCCACTGATGTCACTCACAGCTGATAGACTGCCATCTCTCCTGCTAGAGCCTGGGCCTTGATATTCCCGAGGGAGGCCGAGCATGCCGGGCCTGGTACATGTTGGGAGCCCTGAGGCCCTGCTGTGTCTACTGTTTCTCCTATTATAGGAGCAACCCAGGAGCCATAAAGGGAGCCACTTGGTTAGTTTGGTGAATAGGGCATATCATTTAATGTTAGGGACATTGTTCCTAGACATGTATTTTTAGATGATCTGAGGGTGTTGCATGTGAAAATCAGCATGCACTATGGCTGTAACATGGTAGATGATGTCATACAGAACGGCAGCATGCACAGTGCCCATCTTTGACTGAAGTGTTGTGAGGCAACACTTGACTATACATGTAGCGACCTGTGGGGCAATTGTGTGTCAAGGAAGAAGTTCTTTTCCTAGTCAACTTTTCCCTGACCCCTCCCCTTCCTAAGACAACTAACACCGAATGATTGGGCCAGCCCAGAGATTCTTCTGGAATAAATATAGATTTTTATTGGAGACCTCTGTGGTAGCTTGAACAGGAATGACCCCCATAGACTCATATATTTGAATGCTTGACCCATAGAGAATGGCACTATTAATAAGTGTGGCCTTGTTGAGGTAGATGTGGCCTTGTTGGAAGAAGTGTGTCACTGTGGAAGTGGGATTTGAAGTCTCATATATGCTCAAGCCATGCCCAGTGGGGCAGTCTCCTTCTGCTGCCTGAGGATCAAGATGTAGAACTCTCAGCTCCTTCTCCAGCATGTCTGCCTGCATGCTGCCACGTATCCCATCATGACGATAATGAGCTAAACCTCTGAAACTGTAACCCAGCTCCAATTAAATACTTTCCTTCATGAGAACTGCTATGGTCATTGTGTTTCTTCACAGTAATAAAACCCTAACACAGCCCCCTTTGCCCTTCTTGAGATCCACATAGAGAAGTCCATGAGCACCAAAGGAAGAAGCCTACTTTTCTGAGACTAAGGCATCAAGTTTCTCTCTCTCTTACTTGGTCCTCCCTCCAGTCTCATGGCTGTCCTTGTTTGTAGTGGTAGCGATAAAGTGATTGATTACCCTGTCTGAGACATCTTGTGTAGTTTTACATTTAATCCTGCCACACAA
Organism: Mesocricetus auratus; assembly: GCF_017639785.1. Lineage (NCBI taxonomy): Eukaryota > Metazoa > Chordata > Mammalia > Rodentia > Cricetidae > Mesocricetus > Mesocricetus auratus. The sequence goes on from NW_024429207.1 coordinate 24,820,084, forward strand.
TCAATGAGACAATGAGAGAAGCTTGCAAGCAGAAGTTCATTTAGGGTGGAATTACACACACACACACACACACACACACACACACACACACACACACACACACACACGAGTCTCCACGGGACATAACTTGGGAACTATTTTCTAACCCAGTTCTATCTGAGGCCTAGCAGTTGTTTAAACAGTATCTCAGCATATCCCACATCTATCACAGTCTGGTATCTTCCATGGCAATTAAATGGAATGGTTGCCCCAATGACTAGGCTCTCAAGCATTTTTAGTGCAAAACCACTTTCCACATAAAACACCCAAACCCAGTGTCAAAAACAGATGGGAAGGCTAAGTGGACATTGACACAGTGACCTTTTAGGCACGGGACATGCAGTGTTCATCTAGAAGGATAACATTGTCAACCTCAAGGACCAGAAAAACTGAGCAATCGTGCAAGGCCATATGGCAAGTGAGTGACTGAGTTGTTACCTTGTATTTTCATATCCATGCACATGGGACAGTTTGAGAATTTCTAAAAGGCACGGAGTAGAATCTTCTCCATTGCTCTAGAATCAGTGACCAAGATCCACAACTGGATCCAGGAGACACTGAATGTCACATCTTATGTTTATGAGACTGATGTGCTGCCCAGTGTTGCCTTCACAGTTTAGGTCAGTTGGCCTACAGGCAAGTCTGTAGAGGCTCCTCTTGATTACACTGATTGATGGGGGGAAGACCCAGCCCACCGTGGGCTGCACTATTGGCTGAGGTGGGTCCTGGGCTACAGATGAGTGTGAAGTGAGCGGAGTAACGGGCATGCACACATTGGTTTCTCTCTGCTGTTGACAGTAAATGTTATATTACCAGGTGTCTAAGTTCCTGCTGACTGGCCGTTCCCTAATACGAAGGACTGGAACCTGGAATTATAAGTGAAATCAACCCTATCTCCCCTAAGATTCTTTGTGTAGGGGTGTCTTCTCATAGCAACGGAAATGGAATGATGTAGGAGTGAACCCCACAAAGCTACCCGCCCAACAGGGCGGGGTCAAGGTAGAGATAAAAGGTAGTGAAAGGAAAAGGGGCCTCCCTCTTTTTCTCCTGGAAGCCAGCCACGCTTCTAACTCCTGGTATGTGCGACTCTCTCTCTCCCTGATAAATAAATATATTGTTTTTTCCTATATAGCCTCGATTACCGCGATAGAATGAGGCTGGTGTGGGGGCAGAAGAGCTAAAGTCGGGCCGTTTCCCTTAGAGGAAAGTGTGAAAAGTGGACCCTGCAGAGTCTATCAAAGCCACACCTTGTAATAAACAGTGAATGGGAAAGCAAGGAAACACAGTGCAGGTGGAATTATGATTAGGTATTTAGGCAAAAAAAGATGCTTTCTTCTCCGACAAGATATGTGGACTGGCCAAGTCCTAATTCCCCATCAAGCCCCCCTAACCCACGCTGTGCTGATGGCTGTGAGAACATTTTAGAACTTCCTTTGGAAACAAAATGGAAATAGTAAAGTAGACTAGATTTCTTCTTTGATCTTTTTCATTATGTGTGTCATGGTTATGATGGGTCGGGGCAGTTTGCTGTATCTAAATGCCTGCAGCAAAAGAACTGAAAGGAGAATTGGTTCTTGTGGCTCCATCGCAGAGGTTCAAGGTTGCTTAACCCATAATTCTTGGCCCTGTGGTGAACAGATCATAATGATGGAAGTTTGGTTACTACAGGGTGGCCAAGAAGCAGAGAAAAGAGACCAGTATCCCCTTTAAGGACATGCCCCAGAGACAACTTCCTTCCACTAGGATAGTTTTCTAAAGAATCTGCTACTCATTCATGGTTTCATCAACTGTGGATTAAGCCGTCATTCATTACAGGAACTTTTGGAGCAGTGGTTCCCAAACTTCCTAATGCTGAGCTCCTTTAATATGGTTCCTTGTGTTGAGAGACCCCAACAGTAAATTTATTTCATTGCTACTTCATAACTGCAATTTTGCTGCTATTATGAATCGTTATGTGAATATCTGATATGCGTGATATCTGGTATATAACCCACGTGGGGGCTGTCACCCACAGGTTGAGAACCCCTGCTTTGGAGGCAAATTTAAGATCTAAATGGTGGCACAAATTCTAAGCTATGCAGAAATGTTGAACAACCAGAACAACAAATACTCATCTAATCACTTCCTAGTTTTACTAACTATCTCATTCTCAAACGAAGCCATTTGATATGACGCAACCGTTTGTTGAATATCTGTCCTCCTTTGTCCCCTCTCCCTCTCCTCCTCTCTTCTTTAATAAATCTCTATCTTTCTTTCTTTTCCTCACCTTCTTTCTCATGTACCAGCTCACAGCCAATTGCAATGCCATGGCATTTTTATCCTTGTGCAACTTACTATCATCCCCTAAAATTGAGTATATTCTTTGTAATCACAAAGCGACAATCCCATCTAAAGAAAATAATTTCCTAGTGCCACTCAAGGTTCCAAATGAGACTATTTTAATAGTGAGTGTGATGGGAGAGGTGTGACATCTGCCTGTGTCATTGAGGCAACAGGAGGGAAGATAAAAACGTTCCACAGTCGAGGTCATGATTTGAAGAAATACTACTTCATGCTTGGATCTCCATAAACTGGGCATTCCCATGGAAGTGGTTCTGTCAGTCATGCCACAGGCTGCACTCAACTCCTGCTTACAGGGCATTCAATGTTCACTTGCTACATATCAGTGGAAGGACATGCTTCTGCTATTGTGTGACTTTACCCTTCTTGATGGTGTGGAGACAAAACAGGAACAGGAGGGTGATGGAGGACTCTCCAAAGGGTTGTGTCTTGATGTGATACAGCCAGACTCACTGAGGCAAACCGGGGAAGATGGCTAGGAGTTAAAAGCTAGGAATTAGATGCACCCATTGGGGTACATGGGGAGTGCAAGGCAATAAGGCTGGGTGAGTTGAATGGCCACATGGCAGTTTAGCTGCATCTCCTTCACTCGTGATTGTGTGTGCAGCCATGGACATGGGAGGTAGCCACAAATGACAGGGTCTCAATGGGAGGCAGACATGGTGAGAAGGCCTACAAGGCAAGATGCCTTTGGAAAAACAGTCCTGTAGTTCCTAGAGTGACTGGCCTTTTATTTTGAAATAATTGAAATTTTAGGTAGATTCCTTGAAAGGGACTCAGGCTAAAGAACAAGACAAAGAGAGACTTAGGTAACAAAATTTGGTTGTGAGAATGACGTTAAGATGTAGGTTCTGAGCCGGGCGGTGGTGGCCTTTAATCCCAGCACTCAGGAGGCAGAGGCAGGTGGATCTCTGTGAGTTCGAGGCCAGGCTGGACCGATAGCCTCCAAAACAATACAGAGAAACCCTGTCTTGTAAAAAAAATGTAGGTTCTGTCGTGGTACTCAAAATCAAACTCAGGCAGCTATTAACAACAAAAGTGAGAGGGCATGAAATTGGGAGGGTAATCGATGAGGGTCACTGGGAGAGTTAGATAGATTGAATGAAAGATGGGTATGATCAAATACATCATATAAATATTAGACATGTAAGAATAAATTTAAAATACTCAAAAAAGAAAGCTTGGAGGGAAAAGATCAAAATTCAAGCAGAATTCTGTAATGGGGGTGTCCAATAAATCCCAAGGCATCAGGACAGACTCCAAAATTCTGGCTGTGGTTTGACCTTAGAGAATTCAAGATCTATGATGAATCTGAGGTCTGGATTCATGTTTATGGCTCAAAAGACCTAAGGTGAGGCTAGAGGGACTGTAATCCAGTCTGAGCTGGGCAGGGGGCACAGAATATTGTCCTGTTGATGAACTGATGGCAAGCATTCAAGTTTTTAACCCCTAAGAAGCCTATGAGGTCCAAATAGCTTTTGAAATTGCTGGAGTAGGAGCTGTAAGGGAGAGAAGAGCTTTTGACAATGACATCCTGTGTTCATAGAACTTGTCACCTGCTTGCTTGGGACACTGTTCACCTCAGAATTGCAGCATAAATCTAAGGGCCACACTGCACAGTGCATACGTAGGTCTGTTGTTTAGGGAAAGTCTGTCCTTGTTCCTAAAGGCAGATTAGAATGGGTGGTGGTCATTTGGAGCTATTTCCCAGAGGATATGTGGCTTCTTGTTCTCATCTTCCCAATACAAATTTAGTTTTCAAAGTTTTCCTGAATAAGCTGTATCTCTTCCCTCTGTGAAATCTAAACTTTCTGCATGACTTAGTGTAGCCAGTAGGATGTGGCAAAAAGTGACCCTGTTTAGACCTCATAGCTTCGATCTCTACATGCTTTTGTGAGTTCTCAGGTAGGAGGTCTAGCTTCCTTGTTGAAGACTCCACATGAAGAGACCATATGGAGAAGTCTTACGGGCACATGAGTCTACCTGGTGGAAAAGTCCAAGCCTCCACCTTACTCAAATGAGTCCAGACCTCCTGTCTTGTACACCCAGGTGTCTGTGTATGAGCCAAAAAGGACCTTGCAGGCCAGTCCAGTCCCCAAGATGACTACAGCCCCAGATGACATCACACTGGAAAGAAACAACTGCACTTCTGAACCATACCAAACTACCAATCTACCAAAAAATAAAAGTAAGCCATTGCGTGTTGTGATTTGTTATACAACAACACCTGTCCAAAAACTGATGTTAAAAGACAAACCATTTGATCTGAATGGGTGCTTTCCAAAATCTACAGTGTGCTCATGGGACCAGGAAGGAAATTCTCCTGGTGAGCCCAGTTGATGACATCTTCCTGTTCGTCCATCTTCTTGACCATAGTGGAGCTCCCGTGACACAGAAACATACAGGGTTGGGAGTGATGGCATGATACACCAGCTGAAAAGAATACTGGTTGATGGCAGCAGTGGTGAAAGATCGTGTTGTCTGTCTCGAGATTATGATCTGTCTCACCTGGAGCTTGCCCATGGAGCGATGGAGGTGCCATTTCTGTACAGCCAGGAGACCAATGGGAATGTGACTATTGAGAGCTCAACCCTCCCCAGGCTGAAACCAGTTCCCAGGGGGTTCCCTTGATGGTGATGAAATTGACTCATGGTGATGTAAAGTGGGCCTCCTGTCCAGCAGCCGATCCTTTCAGGCAATTATTTGGAAGTAATGAAAGTGAATGCATGACATTTAAAAAGAAACTCCTCTGTCAGCAGGAACGCTGCCACAGTCTCCTGCACCTCTGAGAATACACTTAGCTTGAAATAATGTTCATTTTAGCCAAGTTGTAAATTACACATGTGTCGGGGTCCAGGGGGATTTATTACCATTTGGAAGGAGGTTATCGGGCGTGTGCGTGGCTGCTCATACAGTGCCTGTTACAAAATGGCTGTGCTTGAAGATCCGCGGTTAGGGAAAAAGTGCATTTCTTCTTTCTTTTCAGATCCTTTTCGTTTTTCTTTTATAGCTTCTCTCCAGGGACTTTTTATTGCTCATGTCCCGCAGAAACGCCAGCAATGAAGAGCACAATGTTGCAATCTGCTTCTCTAATTGTTGCTTGGATTTGGTCTGGCATCTTGAATGACAGATGACAGTGGGTCTGTTGATGGGTGGCTTGGCTGCTTGTCAGTCTCCTTGGGTCAAGGGAGGGCAAGAAACTTGCACTCAGTTGCTTGTACTCGGCAGTGAGCCCCTGGAATGGAGTGAGACTTGGATCCCAGAACAGGGCTGACTTTTCACCACCCTGCCCTTCCCAGTGTTCCTCTGAGGACTGATTCAGGAAACAGACTGCTGGGGGGAGAAGGGGGAGGAGGGAGCCAGGGCACTGTATATTATTAGTAAGCTTCACAATCCTTTAATGAAATACCTGAGTGTTTAGCTTCTAATGAGAGGGGCTTGTCTGGCTTCTAGTCTGGAGATTCTGATTCAAGAACTTGGCCCTAAGGGTGTAGACCCTGCCCGATGAGCAGTTGTTTGCTCTAGTAGACGCACTGGTCATGTCATGAGTACCATTAGGAAGAGAAGAGAATGAAGGAGAAAAGAGAGGCAAGGAGAGAGAGAGAGAGAGAGAGAGAGAGAGAGAGAGAGAGAGAGAGAGAGAGAGAGAGAGAGAGAGAGAGAGAGAGAGAGAGCTGGCTGGGTCCCCACAGTGTCTTTGGAGCAAGTCCCCAATGATCTAGGACCTCTCGTTAGGCCCCACCCCCTAAGGGTCCACAGTACCTCCCTACAGGTCCATGCTGGGAAGGAGACTTTATAACTGTCCTCAAGCCAGAGCAGGATCTGAAAGCCCGTCTGCACCGCTTTCAACCACTCTGCTTTCCTTTCTTGATTTTAGGGAGCCGCAGTCCTAAGCGAGTAAATGCCCAGGGACTTGGTCTTTTAAAAACGTCTTTCCTTGGCCAGGATGGTGTGTATGTTATGATATAGAGGAAATCTCTCTGTTCTTGGCACCCAAAGGTCAGAACTTGAGTTCTGATTCTGATATGGCTCTCTGTGTGACCTTGGATTAGTGTTTTGGCCTTTCCTCAACTGGTAGAAATCCAAGTAGTCAAAACCCTTCCCTCCAGCACCAAGCATTGCCTGTTGCATGGTCCTTTGGGAAACACTGCACTGAGCATATGAAGGAGTGGCACTTGGTGTGACACATCAGGTAAGCTTGTAAACACAGTGGGGCAGGCTCTGCCATTGACTATAGCTTGGTTGACTAGTATATTGGTTTTCTTTTGCTGCCTAACAAATTGCTAGGACTTAAAATAATGCCTGTTTATAATCTCAGTTCCTGGGTCAGGAGTCCAGGCCTGGGTTGTTTGGGTCATTCACCAGGTTCTCCCCAGGCTAAATCAAGGTGTCTGTAGAACTGATATGATATTAGCTCAGGCTTGGAGTCTTCTTCCAAGCTCTTTGCGATGTTGGTAAAACCAGGGCATGTGCCTCTCTCTCTCTCTCTCTCTCTCTCTCTCTCTCTCTCTCTCTCTCTCTCTCTCTCTCTCTCTCTCTCTCTCTCTCTCTCTCTTTCTGTGTGTGTGCGCACGCTGCATGCACAGTGCTGCACTCCCCATGGCAATCATGTGGAGCTGGTTTTCTTCTTTCTCCTTCACGTAGATTCTGGGATAGAACTCAGGTTGCCATTCCAGAGCAGCAAGCCCCTTGCATCCTGAGCCATATCAGCTGCCCTGAAATCAGTATTCCATAGATGCGTTAGATGAATGTGACTGACTCCTGGATTTAGAACAAGCAAAGGAAGATGATTAAAATCTGAGAAGGGGAATGAGCCGAATCTGAGTTGCCCTTGAGTCTTGCTGGGACTTTGTTCCCTATTACCCCTCCTCTGTGGTCCTAACTGGTTTCCAACCCTCTCCCGGTTATCTGTGACCTTTGCCAGCAGGTTCCACAGACACACAGCCTGCAGCATCGGGCACAAGGAGAGATCATCCTGTCAGCCCTGTGGCTTCTGGACTCCCTGCCTGTTTCACTGTCATTGAGAAGCTCCCAAATCTTACAGCCATGCCTCCCAGGCCCACATCCTGAGCTTTGTGCAGGCCCAAATTGAGTTGTCGATGTGAATTATTTAGAGGCACGGGTGGAATACAGTTGTATCGGTAACACAGACTATCACTTTGTGGCCTTGGGGCAGTCTCTGTTGCACACTCTGTCACTATTTTCTCTTATGAATAATGGAGGAACCAAATTATACCGTGTGTGGAGGATTCATACCCTGCAAAAACAAGGTTGCTCTGAAATTAATTTTCTGTACTAAAAGAGTGACAGAAAATCAATTAATCACAGATTATTCCATACAGAGACAGAGTAAAAGAGGTAAGGAGTGTGTCTCTGAGCATAGTCAGCTAATGCCCAGGGCAGCTGAAAGCTTTGTTGGGCCATATCAAATGTGGGTAGTCCATGTGTCCCCAGGGACACTGCAGTGGGGCCTCCAGACCTGCTCCTGTGCAGAAGGTTTTCTTCAAGCCACTCTCCTCCAAAGCTGCCCACAGATATCTCTGTTTTCAGAGCCCACCTGCCCCAGGGTGAGCCTTCCCTGCCTTCATCACTTGCTTTGACCAGCCTGGCCCCAAATTTGCCTACTTCGCTTGAACCAAGGCTGCATCTCAAGTACAAATCTCTCACGTTTCCTCTCTCTGAGGCTGGTGCACCCTGCGTGCCTGGAGGAATTCCCCATTGCAGATGTTTATCAATCAAACAGAGCCTGAACCAAAAAAAAAATGAGTTTTATTCCTGGAGTATCAAGTGACTTGTCATTGGATGGACAAAGACAATGATTTTCATGTCTTTGGGCCTTCACAGAAGCGATTCCACCATGTTGGTTAGCTAGATTCTCTGTCCTTGTGTAACATGTATGCCTCTACTGAGTTGTTTATGATTATTATTATTACTATTATTATTATGGCATGTAGCAGGGGAAGGAGGCTGCGGACACACTTCTGAAGATGATAAAGAAAATAGACATAACAGATTGCTTTCTCCTGAGGAGAACAGGTTGGCCAAGGAGGTGTTTGTGGGGGGGGGGGATGGCATGCCTCACCTCATGCTATGATTTAAACAAATACTGGACAGATGAGCTGGCACCCAATGGCCCTATGCAACCCCACTGAATCAACATCATTTCTGGCTGGGCAGGGAAGCCAGAAAGTCACGGTGACCTGGCGACTACTTTTCTTCCTGTGTCTTCAAATTGGCCGATGGTAACAGAGCCATGTGACTCTGGGATCATAATGAGTGAGTTAGCAGGTGGGGTGTGAGGATGGACTGAAGAAAGGTCACCCACAGCCACGGTGGCTTTCAGAAGCTGGGAGCAATTTTCAACCACCAGCAAAAATTGCATTACCCCGCCCCCCCCCCACGGCTTCCCCCTGAACTTTTTTCTGTTAGACTTGACATTATGCTGAATCCAGCTGAAGGCCAGGAAGGCTGGGAAGAAAGACTTGCTGGCTTATGCTTTTTGCTGCTGCTACATGGCAGCCTCTCTCCCCTACAAAGGAACAATCGGCCTGCTTATCAGCTGCCTACCTCTGTCTTGCTTCTGACATGCAGGCAGACATGTCGCACACTGAGATTCTCGGGCGAGTGCCACCACGAGCATCAGGGAAGCTGGCAGGCAAGTGTACTGCACATCCTGACCTGCCTTCAGGGCTGCTGTCTGCTGTTTCAGTAGTTGTAGGGGAGGGTACAAAAGTGTCCATGTCCCTCAAGACCTGTGAGGCGACCCTGTCATCCTCCCCGTGTGGTAGAGAGGCAGCCACAGGGGCCCAGCATGCAGGAGGGAGGCAGGGGACAGGGAAGGGATAGCTGGAGTACCTCTTACCTTGTGACAGGAACACCTGCTTTGACCATAGATTGTTCTGAAATCCATTCGCCCTGCCAAGGACATTGTCATTGTATCCCCATTTAAAGGACCTGGATTGGGAGGGGCAGAGATCTCTGGAGGACTTTGGCTCCTCACAATATTTGATTAACTGTGCAACTGCTGTTATATAAGTGCGTTTTCAACGTGCAGCCTGCTGGGGTTCCAGAATGTGACCCCACCTTTGAACTGCACTAAGGAAGTTATATATACTGACATCAGGTGATTGTAGCAAGCTCCACCTATCCAAGTGAGGGCCATTGCCTCTGCTTCCCTTGCACTGGAGTGGGCTGTGCAGCCAGCCAGGGTTCTGGCTGCACAGTGTAGGGCTGGGCACCCGACCCCTTCCTTACCAGGGTGGGAAGGCAGGAGGCTTCAGTGGTGGCCTTTGGGTGAGGATTACACCACTGTTCCGTTGTTCAGGCTTCGTGTTTCATTTCAGAAGGACCCAGCCATGCTCAGACTTCCCACCAAATGGAGGGTGTGAAGGGTCTAAGCCATCAAAGGTCAGTCAGGCCTTCGCTGCAGGGAAATAGGGTGAGTCTACTGGAGGAGGACTTAGTTCAAGGTCATCTCTATATGTAGGGTCTGCCTGTCTCCACACAGTCCTGGGAGAAGTATGTGCAGCCAAGGACTGTCCTGTTGGCCGTACCTTTCCAGCTTGTTCATTGGGACAGCTGATTCATTTAGGGGCTATGTTTATTGAACCAAAGGTCCATCAGACTTTCCTGCCAGCCTAGTATTCTGTGGCCAGTCACACAATCTACAAGTGCTCAGCAGAGCCTATGGGGATCTCCTTGGACCCACACCATGGGCTGATAGCTGCTTGGAAACTGCTGAATTCTCTTCCTCCTGGTATGCATCAGAGCTCCTCTCCAAGTCTCCAGGGGCTGTTCCAGGCAGCTGGAGCTAACCAAAGAGAGGCTAGCCTAGAATAGGCTTCTGTGGGAACTGCAAAAAAATCCGGTCTCATTAACACAATAGCGCCCCCACCAGCCTATCCATCCTGCTTCCTCACATTTTCTTAAAGGAGGATGAGATCACAACTGCTTTTCTATAGATGAGAAAACTGAAGCTTGCTGTGTCTAGGTCACGAAGCTGTGTCCCGCCTCCTTGCACCAGTTTATGGTTTTCTATTACCCTGCGCTGCAATGTGCTAGGTTCAGACAGCCTGCGTGGAATTTAATTTTTATTGAGGCCATACATAAATGATTAATTGGGGTTCTGCAATGGGTGCCTGATCCTTCAGGCCTAACGGATTCTCTGGCACTGCCTCCCACTTCCCCTCTGTTTTAGTAATGGGGGTGGAAACTAGGGCCACTTGCACTCCAGGAAAGTGCTGTACCACTAGGCTAAGTACCCAGTGTTGCATTCACATTTGAGGCAAGTGAAAGCTCAGTGTTATAGTTCATAAAGGGAAGCTCAGAGAGCCATGCAGCTTGCCTGAGACCAAACCTTACCAGCAGACAGGGTAGGATTCGCAAAGGTCAGCCAGAATGTTGTTCTTCCAGAACAATGTTCTTTTAACAGAGGTGCAGACTGGTGCCTAAGCCCCTTTTCCTGTCCATCAAGCCCTTTCTGCAACATTCAGAGACTGACTGCAGAGGGGAGGAGAGATCAGGCCCTGTCACCAGCCCTGACTGGTGAGAATCCTCTCTGGCAAGCGAGATTGACATGAGCATGCAATTTGCATTCAAATTCTTCAGGCTTTCAGCTCCTGCCCCATCTATACTGTATTGTTAAAGATCATTCTATAATATATTTAAACAGAGAATACATGGCAGCACAGATAATCACGGTGGAAGGATCAATGTACTTAGCATCATAAGGCCTAGGCTTGAGCTTGGGTTGTAAGTTGAGAGGAAGAGGCCAAAGGAGTTTCTCTCTGACCTTGATATGCCTGTGTATCCAATGCTGTATAATCGTATCTCCCAAGATTAGGGGTACACCAAATGAGAGGGTGCCCCCGGAACTGGCAGATGGTGAAGTGGTATGGTGGATGATTGCACATACTCTCCCTTGCTTGATTGGCCTTCTTGGTTTCTTCCTTTAAAAAGTGAAGAGAAAACTATATATCTTTCTCTCTATTTTTCAATTCCTCTCTCCCAGGTATTTCCCACGCTTCTAGATACTTATCTGAAAGGAACTTTCTTTGCAAATGTGAAAATACATCTTAGACAAAATGGCTGCCCAACAACTGTATAAGCTGAGGAGAGAGAGAGAGAGAGAGAGAGAGAGAGAGAGAGAGAGAGAGAGAGAGAGAGAGAGAGAGAGGTACTGGGATTGGAAATAGACTTTTGGTATGCTTAGCAAAACTCAACCACTGAAAGCCAATCTTAAATTTCAAAACAGCATCTCCCTAAGTTGCCCAGGCTGCCTTCGAAGCTGTTGTAACCCTCCTTGAGCCTGTAAATCTCCTATCTCAGCCTCCTGAGTAGCTGGGATGGCATATGCCACAGTGCCTTGTTTGGGGGTAATTTATTTTACAAACACCTATGAGCTACCAGAAAAGTGTATGGAACTCACTGCCGAAGAAGTCTTGAGAGAACTGCCTAGTGTAAGATGGGGTGTGTCCACTGCTCTGAAAACATCGCCGGGTTAGGCAGCCTCGAAGTGGTCTCCTGGGGTCCTAGAAGGCATAACTCCCTTCTCCTTGCCACACACGATCCCTAAGACACTGGTATTTATTTCCTCCCATCTCTTTCTGAGGGTCACTATGAACTTTTGGCTATCTTTCTGGATGGGCTGGCAAATGGCTGGTCTCTCCCTGGGATGGACAATGCAGCATTTGTTTAATAAAGGAACCCAAGAGGCCGCTGCACTGGGAAGTGTGGCTTGCAAGCTTCAATCTGTGTGGGGAATGCTAAAGGATTTCTGTTTGAGCTGTGGGTGGCGATGGAACTGACTTGTTGCAATGATGATAGCGAGGAGGGAATGGCTCGGAAGAAAAACTAGAACATTTTAAGTAACCTGGAGTAAGGCTAGGGACTTCTCTGTTGACAAGTGTGCAGAAGCCCTGGACTTCTCCCATGGGAGGCAAGGGTGCTAACAATCAAACTACAGAAAACTCACCAAAAATCACACTGTACTTTGTAAATGTAGAAAAGTCATTTTACACAAATTAAAATTAAAATAACTCTCCATGGTAGTTACTAGGACTCTTTCTTTTTCTGTACCAGATGAATGTGAATAAGGTTGCAGCCTGCTTTAAAATGGCAGGCAATGTGCTCTAGGGGCTTAAATAAAGTATTTCCAGATAACTGCCTCTCAGAATTTCATTTGCTCACTCATCCATTAATTAAAACTATTTATTGATTGACCAATGCGTGATGGGAATTTTTCTAGAAACTAAGGTACAGCAGTGAATAAAATATAATCAACCCTCTGAGATAGATGTACCATGGGCACATGCCCTAAATCTCAGTGCTTGGGAGTCTGAAATAGGAGGAATGCGCTTTTAAATGTGAAGAGTATAGCCTGGGCCTATAGAGGAACATCCTGTCTAAACCAAAACAAAACCACCACCACTACCAACAGCAGCAACAACAAAACCCACTAGGGACTGGAGAGATGAATCAGTGGTTAGGAGCTCCTGCTGTTCCAACACGAGATCTGGGGTTCGGATCCTAGCTCCTGCACAGAAGCTGGGCATGGGCCTGTGTCTACTTACAGCTCCAGCAGTGAGCCCAGTGGCAATAAGAGTATCACTGGGGCTTGCTGGCTGCTAGTCCATCTGACAAACAGGTGTCAAGAAGATGCTGTGCCTCCAAGGAACAGGACAAAGAGCACTTTCCTTTGGACTCCACACGTGTGTGGAGACAGGCATATTTGAACCCACATGTGAACATACACCATGCACACATACAACACACACACTTGGGCATGCACAAATAAGCAAACAACAAGCAGTATCACTGCCTTCTTGGCATTTATATCCTATCGCAGAAAGAAAAACAATAAACATAAATAGTGACTGTATCACTTCCAGTGGCATTCTGCTACACCATGGATCAGTGCCTTGCTCAACTCTCATCAGACATGCTGTGTTTTGTTTTGTTTTTCGAGACAGGGTTTCTCTGTGGCTTTGGAGGCTGTCCTGGAACTAGCTTTTGTAGACTAGTCTAGTCTCGAACTCACGGAGATCCGCCTGCTTCTGCCTCCCAAGTGCTGGGATTAAAGGTGTGCACCACCACCAACCGGCCAGAGACGTTTCTTGCAGTAGCTACATGGGAACCAACACCAAACCCCACAACTGGACAATGGGCAGAGAATGAGAGACCTTGGTGCATTTGGTCCTAAATGTAATGTCTTCATCAATCTCCTTCCCTCAAGACTTAGGGATTTATGCCGAAGAAGAGGCAGAAGGTTTGTAAGAGCCAGGGGGAACTCACACAGACTCACAGAGTACACAAGACCTGCACAGGTTCGAGCCAGATGGAGTCTCAGAACTGGGAGAGGGAAGAGGACCCAGGATGACACCCTTAACCAAGAAGCTATTTGTAATTTATACCCACCAGTAAAGGGGAAAGCAGTTTCCTCCAGTGGAGTCTCACTGGGTATACCAAGGTTACCAACACAAAATAAATGGAGTAAATGTCTTTTAATAAAGCTGCTTTGATCATGATATTTCTTCATAGCACTAGAACAGTAACTAAGACAGGGTAGAGCTCTCCACATATAAGGTTTCTCAGGCTATGGTTAGATGTCTGGCTTCTTTTTCTGAATGGCATGAGGACTTTTACCTGAACAGTGTTAGGATATAACTAATGCTTAAAATCTTCTCTCTTGCAATTCATGTTGCTGGGGAGATGGTGGCGCAGGAAAGTGTGTATTGCAAGATTCAGGGAGGTGCTTGGGGAGGCAGAGGTGAGTCAGAAACTGGGCATTTATTGTAGGCAGAGCTAGTAGAATTTGTTGATGGATTGGGCTGAAGTGTGGCAGGAAGAGTAGAGTCAAGACTGATCCAAGGCTTCAGATAGAAAAGCAACTAACAAACCTGGTGTGCTTGTACAGTCCTGGTATAGCCTTAATTCTCTGACATGTATTTCCGCCTCAGAAGTGAACCATACTTTCTCTTTTTTCATCTGGCTGATGTGAGGAACATTCGAGATTATCCCTAAACACAGTAGGTGACTGAAAAAAATGGAGATATACTAGTGTTTGGAACATTGACACATGTGAACACACAGCAAAATACGTTTTGTGTTTTGCCACTAATGCAATTAGCATTCAGGTTGTATAAGAGAAACAAATTGGCATGGACAGGCTCTACAGAATTCTTTTAGAAACACAGAATGCTCAAGAATGTGATTTCTTTCCAATTAACGTCAAAAAGCCATTTTGACTCAAGACCCATCTAGCAGAATACAAGGTAAAGACCTAACATTCATGAATTTAGAATATGAAAATTGGGGAGAATATGTGAGGTGGTGGTAAAATGGTGTGTGTGTGTGTGTGTGTGTATTGTGGAGGAAGTTACTGGGATGCAGATGAAGAAGAGATAATGGGAAATCATCATTTAGCATGTGCTCTTGTCTCTCTTATATGCTTCCTGAAGCAGTTGTCTCCTGTCCCACTGTAGTAAATGGAAAGCGAGAGTCCCAGACTGTCATCGGTGATGTCCCAATTTGGACAAAGTGAAACGAAGCTGGAAGTGTGGGTTGACTGGAGCATGAGCAAAGGCTAGCATTTGGCATGGGCACATCATAGACAGAGCTGAATCGACAATTCTCATTGGGCTAAAAGAATGAAGTGTCTGATGAATAACCAATGAAAAAGAAAGGTAGAAATGGAATGTCACATGTCAACTGAAACAAAATTAATAGAATGCATGAGCAGAGGGCTCAAATAAGCAAAATAATAAATGCCTAAATACAGGAAAATACAAGCAAAATGTAACATCAAAATGAGGAAAGTATATAAAAATGTATTGATGAAGTAGGGAATATAACATAGAATGAGGTAACAGGGGTAGAAAGGAAACACACTGAGAACTTTCCTCTCTAAGGTTGAAAGTTGAAAAACAGAACTAAAAAAGTATGACATTATTTAACAAGAGACTCAGTGATAAAGAATTTGAAAAACCAACGGCAAGCAGGAAATTTTAAAAATAGTACAAAACTACAGAAAATGAAAACAAACCCAAGACCAAAGAATCAGTCAAGAGGCCCTAACAGTATCTAAAGGGTGCAACCCCATGCCTCACTTCCATTAAGAAGCTGCTGTCATAGAAGCAGAAAGTGACGATGCTTATGAGAATGTGGAGAAGCTGGAACCCGTATCCACTCTTGGTGAGGCTGTAAAATGATGCAGTCTTTGTGGACAATAGCATGGCAATGTTCTGCAAGACTAAGAAGTGAAATTATCCACAATATCTCATCTTGGTACATACCCCGGGAAAGTCAGAAGCAGGGCCTTGGAAATTATTTGCATATTCATTTGTAGTAACATTGAGTAGCGTTACTTGCCATCATCAGAAAGTAGAAGCAACCCATGCATCCACTGATAGGAGAGCAGATAAACAAGTGGTGGGTATATACCTGATGGTCAATTAATTCTGTCTTTATAAGAAAGTAAATTCTGACACAAGCTAGAAACACATGCAAACCTTGTGGATATTATGATAAATGAAATAAGCCACAAAAAGACAGAAAGTGAATGATTCCTTTTTTCCCCTAAGTTTAATTTATAGAGACAGAAGTGAATGGATAGCTGCTGTTTCCAGTGCATCATGTTTCTGTTCTGTAGCATGAAAAGATGTCTGAGGATGGATGGCTGTGATGGCCACACACAACATGAATATCCACAACACCACTGAACTGCATGCTAAAAAAATGGGTATCGTGCTAGGTTTCTAGGTTATGGATTTCGCCTGTTTTCAAAAGACAAATTCTCACATTGCGTTAAAAAAAAAGATCGACTGCTTACTGTCTGCAAGGGACAAACATAAATGAAACAGGAAGGATGCAAATGAAAGGATAGATGAGAAAAGATAATCCGAATCTAAACAAAAGCAAGCTGGGGCAGCAATCTTAGTATCTGACATTAGGATTCAAGACAGAGATGTCACAAGAGACAAAGGGGATCTTATTATATTGCTGGCAGGAATGATACGATAAGCTGATGTAACTAAAAGTGACAGCAGCAGGGCTCGGCTGGTTTTTGATCACAGGAAAAGACACGTGGTGGAAGATCTCAAGGCCTGGAAGACTGGCACGACCTGGAGACTTGGAATGTAAGAGGTCATATTAGCCTGAAATTGAAGCTTGAACCTAAAGATTAAGTCCACAGTGGGCCTTATTTCTTTAAGGACCTTATTTCTTTAAGGATTACCTTATTTCTTTAAGGACCTTATTTCTTTAAGGACCGCCTGAGAGGACCTGAATAGAAAGGGTATGAATGAAACAAAGATAATACATGGTTTCGGTCGATGTGGGGAAGTGCTCACCACTGCTCCTGCCAATGTGCTACATACTTGCTATTTGACGATGCTGCAGGAATCTAACCACAACAGGGCAATAAGCCTGAATATCTTAATTGAGTAGGTTCTTTCTGTAGGAGGTGAAAATAAGAGGTTCCCTCTTCCAGCAACTACGGCCAGGTATAGTGGAGGGTGGTAGCAGTAGCCATGGCCATAGCAACACTGGTAGACATGAACAACCAGTGTGGATGCTCCTGACTGTATCCCTGGATATAGGAAACCCCAAGGCCCGCTTCCAGTCACACACCTCCTAAAACAAGGCCACACCTCCTAATCTTCCCCAAACAGTTCCACCAATTAGAGACCAAGTGCTCAAATATATGAGCCTATGGGAGCCATTCTCATTCAAGCAATCACAGCCATGTTACATCAAGAGGGAGGCAGGGAGTTGCCTCAGTGAGTAAGTGCTTGTGGCACAAATAGGCCAGAGCTCAGATCCAAGAACTCACATGAATGCCGGGAAGATTTGGAAGTCGGTCTACAATTCCAAAGCACAGAAGGTGGAGACTGAGCATTTTGAGTAGCTGGATGAGCTGTGTCAATAATCTCCTGTTTTAATTGAGAGGCTTTGCCTCAGTGAATAAGGTTGGGAACAATTGATGAAACTTCCTGACATCAGCCTCAGGCTTCCACATAGATATGCACATATATGCATTGGCACACACACACACAGACACACACACACACACGCACACGCACACACACACACTCATGTGCACACGCAATCATGCATGCATGCATGCTCATGTATATGTAGAAATGCACACATATGCATTGGCACACACACACAGACACACACACATGCACATGCACACACACACACTCATGTGCACACGCAATCATGCATGCATGCATGCTCATGTATATGTAGAAATGCACACATATGCATTGGCACACACACACAGACACACACACACGCACACGCACACACACACACTCATGTGCACACGCAATCATGCATGCATGCATGCTCATGTATATGTAGAAATGCACACATATGCATTGGCCACACACACACTCTCACGCATGCATGCAGGCTCACGTATATGTAGACACGCACACATGTCACAGTAATACACATGCAAAAATTTGGGTCAAGAAAACCTCCCAAAAGGAGCAAAGGCAGTGTCCTTCTTTAGGCCACCATTGGAAACGCTTCTGTGTCTGCTTTCAGGCACACATCGCCCAGAGGAGTCTGTTCTTACATTACACAGATAATTTAAGGCTGCTTGGTTGTCTGGGGTTTCCTAGGTTCTCTTGCTGTGTTTGATCTGGTGGGATAGGAAGATTAATGGCCAATGGACTGTGGGTGACCCCACTGCAGAAGAGGAATTTGTGAGGATGAGAGCAGTTGGTGACTCCATCAAACCTGCAATTTACCTGTATTCCTCTTGGGACCCCTACCAAAGAGGGGCCCCAAATGTGATGAATTGTGATTCATTCACTAAAACTATAAAACAATACACATCCTTAGGCAATTTTGCTCTCAGTATTCAATATTCATTGTCAAATTTATTGTAGGACAACAAATGTATACTTACTTGAGTAAGTATTTAATGAATTAACTTCATTGCCAAATGCAAAGCTGGTTTAAATTGGAGCTCTGTAGGGTAACTTTATGAGTTCACTGTCAGGTCTATGAGATATTGGCCTAGAAGCCAAAAGATAGCAAGCACGGGAGCTTATCTCCGTTGGGACAGGTGACATGGCCTGCCTAAGGTTACATCCCAGTCGTGGCATAGTTGGGATATGGATTCAATTTCTAAGCTCCTCTGTATTCTCTACAAGCTCTTGCCCTCCTATTATTTTCCATTCCAGGTCACCCATCTGATCATTTAATTGTTCTATTTGCATATCATAAATAAGGACAGTTTTGTTTACACAGTAGGGGGCAAACCTGTAACACGCATGCAGTGTATTGTGGGTTGGATAATGGGCTGTATAAAGACAGATGTGACAGGAGGCAGGCTGGCCTTGAATGACCCCCTACTATCAAAGGGAAACCTTTTGTCTATGCCATGGAGCCCCAGATCTCCACTGACACTTGCTAATTACAGTGACTAATTAATATGTCATTGGCCTCTAATCATGAAACCAGACACGATTAGTAATGACGAAACTGTGGCAATTAGTTTATAGTATCTACAAGCTTTTCCTTGACCGGGCTGGGCTTGCTTTGCATCTCTGAAGCAAGGAATCTGCAGGCAGGGGCCCAAAGGGTACCAGGGAGAGGGAGTGACTCTGGAAGCTCTATGGAGCTGGAACTAAGCCCTGTCACCAAGCAGGCGGTCCCAAGTAATGCTTGAAGGAGTTAGAAATACAAGAAATTAAGCTAGCCCAAAGAACCTTCCCAGGCCAAGCTGGTCAGATTGGATAGTGGGGTTTCCAGCAAAACTAACCTTAAATCACACAACTCGGGGGTGGCGGGTAAAAGTCCCCGGGAGTAAGGAAGCCTGGATTTGGGTCTCAGTTCTGCCAGCTACTAGCAGTTTGCTGGTGTTCAGTAGGTACTCTGCTTTGAGCACCAGGGCTATTCAAACAGGGGGTGGGGGCACCAGCAAATCAGAACCTTGGAGACTCATCCTCAGCCATTGCTCTCCCCCACCCCTTTTTGTTGTTAGCATGTGATTGCAACCCCTGTCTCTCTCTTGAAGCCCATCTGTCTCTCTCCTCACTTCCCTGGGGCCCATGTTATGACCTGGCTGTGAGCTTCTCAATGATTCCTATACTCGAAACTTCTCTCCATTTGAATCAGATTTCCACATGAAAATCGGAGAACCACCGACAAGAGCCTGCCACATGCACTGTAGTCTCTCTAGTCTCTAGCAGGGCTCTGAGGTCTGTACTTTACAATTTCATGTTAGCTGGGCTGGACCGTCCATTATGCACACATCCCCAGCACACACGTGGCTCTCCCAAGTCACATGCATCGTTCTTGTTCTCTTGCTTCTACAGTTTTGTAAGAGGTTTTTTTTTTTAAACATAGTTAAATATATGCTATAAATGTTCGGCTTTCATGTTTTACTCATGTGTTAATTAAAGTGCTTGCAAATGTATTTATTGTGCCTGCAATGCTGTGCAATTAGCACCACTATCTAATTCATTTTTTTCCTGAACTCTCACGGAAAGTTCTTTCCTGAAGCAATGGTCCCACCTTCCTCCTTTGTTTGGGATGATTTACACATTTCTCCATGAATGACCCTAGTCCAGATACTTTATGTGAGTGAAGTCATACACTATTTGTCCTTCCATGTCTGGATTATTTCACTTAAAGTTTCCAAGATTCATTGGTGTTATAGCATGTCCTCACCAACATATGCTATTTCAACCTTATATAGAAAATGCTTTTAATGTTCATTGTATATATCATGGGTTTTTAAAAGACATTTCTGTTCACGTATGTGAGATACTCTGCCATGGTAGTCTCCCATAGTCTTGCTTCTCAAGTATCTATATAAAATTTGGGATCTACATATAAGACAAAAGCATTTTATTTGTCTTTCTGAGTCTGTTTTGTTTAATATGATGATCTTCAGGTGAATTCTTTTCCTTAAAAATGACATTTTATTCTTTTTTATAACTAGAGGGAAAACTCTGTTGTATACATCTACCACCTGTCTTAGTCAATGCTCTAAGAGACACCATGACCATGGAAACGCTTATAAAGGAAAACATTTCATCGTGTCTTGCTTACAGTTTCAGAGGTTTGTTCCATTATCAGCATGTTGGCACACAGGCAGACATGGTGTTAGATAAGGAGATGAGAGTTCTACATCTGGATTAGCTGGTAGTGGGAAGAGAGAGACTCTGGACATGGCATGGGCTTCTGAAACCTCAAATCCCACACCTCAATAACATGCTTCCTCCAACAAGACCACACCTACTCTAACCTTCTAATCCCTCTCAAGTTGCACCACTCCTAATGACCAATCATTCAAACATATGAGCCTATGGGCGTGGGAGGCATTCCTAGTCAAATCACCACATCGCATATTTAAAATAAACTAATCTGTTGATGGACACCTAGACTTATTCCATTACCATGGCTATTATGAATAGTACTATAAGAAATGCACATGTATGGTCAGATAACTCTGTAGTATTGTATCTCTGCAGATTTGAATTCCTTTAGGTGTATTTCTAGGAGTGGTGGAGCTAGATCATAAGAACCTCCAAACAGATTTCATAGAGGCTGGAGTAATTCCAACAACCAGTGTATATGGTTTACTTTCCCCTGAATCCTTACTAGAATTTACTTTCTTAATGATAGCCACTCTGACTGTGATGAGACGGAAGCTCAATGAAAATTTAAATTTCATTTCCTGGATGACCAAAGATATTAAACACTTTAAATGTGTTTATTGGCCATTTGTGTTCATCTTTTGAGAGTTGTATAAACATTTCATTAGCCCATTAGTTGACTGGATTTGAATTTTTAATTTGTAATATTTAGCTTTTTGAGTTCTTTGTATATGCTACATATTAATCCTTTACCCGATGCACAGCTGCAGCAAAGACTTTCTACTTCTCTAGGCTGTGTCTTCACTGGATTGTTTCCTTTACTATGAAGAAGATTTTTAATTTTATGTAATTTCAATCACCATTTCTTGATATTATTTCCTAAGTTATTAGAGTATTTTTCAGAAAACTCTGACCATGACTACATCTTTAAGTATCTCACCTGTGCCCCCTTCAGCATTTTCAGTATTGGGACTCACATTAAGGTCTTTGATCCAATTTGAACGTATTTTTGTACGATGTGAGGGATGGGCATCTAGTTTCATTCTTCTTCATGTGGTGTCCAGTATCTGAGCATGATTTGTTGAAGGAGCTGTCTTTTCTCCAATGTCTGTATCTTTATCAAAACGTCTTTGTCAAAACTCAGGTGGCTATAGCTACTTGGGTTGACTTATGGGTATTCTATGCTATTCCATCGGCCAGCTTTTCTGTCTTTGTGCCAGTACCATGTTATTTTTGTTACTATAGCTTTGAAGTTAAAGTAAAAGCAGAGATTATGGTACCTTTAACATTACTTTGTCTAAGTTGTTCATAAGTTTTAAGTTTTTTTTCTATTCGTGGGTAGAATTTTCTTTGAATTTTGATGGGGGTTGAAGTGAACATATAGATTGCTTTTGAAAATGTAGCTATTTTCACAATAAAAGTTCTGCTCATCCAATGTCATGGGAGGTCATTTCACCTACTAGTGTCTTCTTTAAGTACTTTCTGAAGCATTTAGAAACTTGGTTGCAGATGTATTTCTCTTCCTTGGTTAGGCTTATACTTAAGTATTTGAATTAATTATTTGTTTCTGCTTTGGTGCTGCTGTAAACGGGGTTTTCCCTTCCTCAGCATGTTTAGTATTGACATATAGAAAAGATACTGGTTTTTACAAGTTGATTTTGTATCTTGTTACTTTGAAGAAAGCGTTTATCAGTTTTCTAATGGAGTCATTAGGATCTCTTGGGTACAGGATCATATTCTGTAGATAGGGTAATTTAACTTCTTTCCCATTTGAAGATTTCTATCTTTTTCTTCTGTATTACTATTCTAGTTAAGACTTCAAGTACTATATTGATAGGGTAATTTAACTTCTTTCCCATTTGAAGACTTCTATCTTTTTCTTTTGTATTACTGTTCTAGTTAAGATCTCAAGCACTACATTGAGTAAAAGTGGAGAATGTAGGCATCCAGAATTTATATTTGATTTTTGTGGTAATGCTTTGCATTTCCCCATATATGAGAAAGTGTAAGTATAGTATAAATAGGTTTGTTGCCTATAATCTTATTGTTTGTGCTCTGTTCTTAGTTTCTTCGTTGCTTTTAATCATGGAGAGATGATGAACTTCATCAAGGTCTTTTCTGCACTGATTGAGTTGTGTGATTTCTGCTTAACACAAACTTCCTTAAGTTTGTATTTATGTGATATATTTAATGACTTGCATATTTGAACTATTCTACAATCCTTGTACTCAACTTGGTCACAGAGAATTTCATGTATAATTTTATTAATTTGGGTCTTCTTTTATTCCTTTGGTTATTTTGTTTAAGGGATTTTCAACCTTGCTTATGTTTTCCAAGAATCAACTCTGTCTTTTTATGTCTGTATATTATTCTTCAGTTTATATTTCATTAATTTCTTCCTGAATATTTTTGTTATTTCTTTCCATCAACTGCCTTTGAATTTGACTTGTTCTTCTTTCCCTAACACCCTGAGGTACATCATTATTTATTTGAGAGCTCTCTGATATTTTAATATAGGTGTTTATAGCTATAAACAACCCTTTTGGAATAGTTTTTATTTTTATCCTACAGGTGTTGTGTGTTATATTTTCATTTACATTCAATTACAGGACTTTCAGATTCCCGCTAATCTCCTGGATAACCCATTTATCACTTAAGAGGACATTGTTCAATCTCTTCCCCTGTTTCTCCTGCTTCCTTCTTTCACTTACAAAAATCTCTGTGATTAAGGATGAGTTGGACTTGCGTGGATAAAGAAAGGGGCTCTCCCGTCTCAAACATCTAACCTTATCTCTAGAACCTACTTTTGCAACACCCTGCTCTAGTGGAGATGAAGGTGGGAAACAAGGACATCCATCATTCAGTCCTGCACTTTGGAGGATAAATAATCTTCCTCCAACTACAGGTCAAGCGCAGGTAGCAAGTCATCCTTTTATTTCAAGACCTCTCCACTTTGGGGATAGAGTAGTGAGGTCTGGAGAGGGAACGGCTGACCCCTGCATCCCCCTCCAATGACATAGCAGGTTGTTGGCAGAGCCCAGACTACACAGAAGCTGTCTGACCCCTGTAACTCTAGGTATCAATTACTTGGTAATTGAGCGGTAAAGAGGGACAGAGGAGGAAGCTATGAGCGGGTCATTACTTCAGCCTTCTTTCACGGCTGCACAAAACCTTAGCCATCCACACATGACAAACCTGTACCCAGAGTTACTATAAAAGTAACTGCTTTTTCGAGGAGACACGTATTTGTCATTCTGTTTCTTCTTGCTGTCCTGGGGGAATCCAGTATTTTACCTTCTATATTCAATTCCATCCATCCCCTTATATATCTTCAAGTCAGCTACTCCAATGTGTTTCATAAAGTTTGAACCCACAGGGATTTTCTTCTGAACCCAGAAGACCCTGAGGGATTTTGGAAGGTTCCAGGGTTCAGGAAACCCCGTATCTCCAGCATGCTCAAGTCAGCAGATTGCATTTCCCCCGAGTTCAGCTATTAGCTCCCGCCTTCTGTCATTTTGTGCCCACACACAGTCTCCATCCAGACTTCCAGAAACAGGCCTCCTGCCCACCCTCACCACAGCAATGCTGCTCTCTGCTCGAGTGACACCCGTCTCTGCCTGCCACTCCCCCTCCCCCCCGTGTTGTCTGACACTAACTCGGAGACCGGAATTTTCTCGTTGCTATGAAAGTGGAACCCAGTTCAGTCTCCCAAACTTACAGAGTGTCCAAAAACGCACGCGGCATCTTGCGCTGGCACACCACTGACAAGCTGCGATGGCAGGGATGTAC
This sequence comes from Mesocricetus auratus, assembly GCF_017639785.1. Classification (NCBI taxonomy): domain Eukaryota; kingdom Metazoa; phylum Chordata; class Mammalia; order Rodentia; family Cricetidae; genus Mesocricetus; species Mesocricetus auratus. Next base: position 24,844,374 of record NW_024429207.1, read on the forward strand.
TTTTGAGTGTCATCTTGACAAGGAGCAGGAGCCTCTATCTGCCGGCCCACACGCCGGGCCATCTGTCTCCCAAGATTGTGTGCACGCCCCTGGCTCGGATCCTGAGCCTGCCTCGCAGGGGGCTCGTCCTTGCCTGGCCTGGTGCCTACAAGAGGTGAGAAGGCAAGAACCCCCAGTCAGTGGCTGTTCTTCTGGAGTTAGGCGAGGCAGGGAGGGATGGGGAAAGCTTGGGGTCATCTCTGGCTGTAGCTATGCCAAGGTCACAGTGGGCATTTCAGCCTGATGACAGAGTAAGGAGAGCCAGATCGCCTGCCTTATTTGTGGCCCGAAGGCGCAGCTCTGGGATTTCCTTGGCTTTGGAAAGGCAGCCCTTTGGGGAGGTGCCAGTGTTTCCAGGTGGTGTGGGGAGGGCTGCTCAACACACATGGATTCCTTTGCTTCCTGCCTCCAGCTCCCTCTGTGAGGAAGGATGGAGGGATTCCCGGATTTGGTGGCTATCCCCGCCAGCTAATGTCACCAGTTACACAAGATGAAAATTAGGGGCCTGCAGTTTGGAGAAGTGGGATAATGGGCATCTTACAGGAGAAAGGAAAAAAGGAAGGGGCAGAGAAATGGAAATTTTTTCTATTGTCACCCAGTTGAGTCTGCATCCTAGGTCCTGTTCTTTCCCAATTGGGACCCAGGTTGTGGCTTCCTGTCTCCTAAAGTGTCACCACGTTGGTTTAGCTGGGAAGGGACGGGCCAGCACATGGTCAGAGGGCTCTGCTCCTTCCCGTCCATGTCTCTATAGTCTTGTATCCCTCCCTCTGTCCACCAAGGACTGCCTACACCCAGTCCACCTGTGAACGGCATCCTGAGACTTGGTGATCGTACATACTCAGCTCTGAGCTAATATTTTTTGGGCATAAATCCTTCTTTGTGTTCCCTTCTCCCATCTTTCTACCTCGTGAATATGGGGTTCTGGGCTTTATGCCTCTAACCCTTGCAGAGTCCTGGGGATTCTTTTTACTGGGGTGTTAGGCTGGACCATGCCAGAACCTCCCCCACTGTGTGGCTGAACCCAGGCAAGCAGCTGTTGAGACTGCATCCTCAACACCACGGTCATCTCCTGGTGCTGGAGGATGCCATCCTCACCAGCTATTAGCTAAGAAATACTTGGCTCTAGTCTCTTCTCCAAACACTCCCACACACATGAAGACAGCTATCAGCCCTGACTCGGAGATCTGAGTTGATTCTTCTTGTCTACATCTGGTACCAAGGCTGCCAAGGACGGGTGGCTTCAAAAAGGAAGTGCAGCTTGTATGGATCAGCTGATGGGACTTAAGTGCTGGAGAGGTGGGAGAAAGGTAGACAACGTGAACTGAGAAAAATGTTGCTTGGCTCAGGTCATTCCCTGATTGTTAATGCTTATGGGCTGAAGGTCAAGCCTTCTCCTCAGGCATTGGATGACACAGGCTCATTTCCTTAGCCAGACCGAGATAAAGCACAATCCCAGACAAGGGACTCTCAGAATCTACCCACAGGAATCTCCTGCCAAGTCACAAGACCTCTTGCTGCACCAGTAGCCCCTCTGTGACCGACTTTTTTCCTTTTTGGAATGAACAATTAAGTAGAAAACTGTCACCAAAACCACTAAAGACAAGGACTAAAAGGCTGAAAGGAGCAGGGAAAACAACTTAGCAGTGAGTCTCAGAACACACAACTTGGTGAGCTTTTCCAAAACACCCCCATCTGTATGGGAAGTAAAATAATTCCAAATTTTGCTTATTTATGATAAAAATAGAACTCACTGGACATTAACAGGGTGTTCTATCTACAAAAGATCTGAACAATTTGTCTTGAGCACTTGGTAGATGACATGACAGGAATTCTATCCCATGGGTTACTGATAAAGAGGCTTGAGTTCAACTGTTTTAGTTCATGTGTTTCTTAAGTTTGAGATTGTTGGAATGAAGTATTGTATTGTGTTGACTAGCCTAATTGTGCCAGTCTCTGGTTATCAGTCAGCAATGACATGGGGCTTGCAATATTCCCTGGAGAATGGAAGCCATTGTGTGCTCCTTGATGATTTTGACATGTCTCCAATAAGAGTCTTATGAGATGAAGGAGCACCTCTACCAGGGAGCTGAGAGATGGAGGAGCACCTCTACCAGGGAGCTGAGGGATGAAGGAGCACCTCTACCAGGGAGCTGAGAGATGGAGGAGCACCTCTACCAGGGAGCTGAGGGATGAAGGAGCACCTCTACCAGGGAGCTGAGGGATGAAGGAGCATCTCTACCAGGGAGCTGGGAGATGGAGGAGTACCTCTACCAGGGAGCTGAGAGATGGAGGAGCACCTCTACCAGGGAGCTGGGAGCATGTGCATCTTGAGACATGATATTGTAAAAAGGTGTCTTCCTTTGTTATGGGCCAGGCATCATTAGTCTTAAGCATATTGATACAAAGAGAAAGGAAGAGGAGGGAAGAACCGACACAGCCCCCATAGAGTTTCAATTTACAGCAGTAGTAATGCAGTGTTTGAAAATTTTGCTAGGAATCTGGAGAGCTTCCTAGTGTGCATTTGAGGGGACCCCTCACTGAGTAACAACGTCTGGCCTGCTTTTTCTGAGATACATCTTTCTGCCACCCCGTATTACATCTCATCACTAAGGCCTATCAGTTTTACCCATCTTTCTGCCCTCAGTCGATGCCACCACCACGTTTCTTTCACCACAATCCTCCTTCATTCCAGCTGCTATCGCCCCTCTTAACAGGCCTCTGCAAGCCCAGTAGGCCTTGTATTCGTTGTTCGCATTGCTTTGATCTTCAGCCATTTGCTATCGATTTGCTAAAGAACAAAGAAGTGACTAGCCTAGACAGCCCCTTTGCTGCTCAACCTGTGCAATTTACCAGCCTTATCTGGTGCCACTGTCCCCGGCTCCCTGGCATTTGCTCCTGGAGCTTGGACAATTGCCTCTATTTGAGACACTCGTCTTCATATATTGACCATGACTTAGTTCTTCAAGGAGCTAGTTGCTTCCCTGTTAGAGGGGGGAAATTTGCTTGTTTCTCTCCTTGTATTCCCCAACTTGAGCACATCGTTCCACAGCCTAGGAATGACTTGAGATTGCTAGATCACCGGCGTGACCATTTGGGTTCATGTCAGTCTCTTAACTAGGGCGATCTCCCTAAATGCAAGGGCCTCAGCTGTTTTCCCTCCCATTTGATTTCCAACGACTAGTGTAGTGCTTGGGTCCTAAATGGATAAATGAAAGGATGAATGTACAGAAATACATTGTCATTTGAGAGAGACTTTACACACATTGGAGATTGTCAGTACTCCTTTCGATCAAAAACTTCAGAAGGATGTAGAGATCCGAATTACTGGCACAATGGTAGCCATATTCCCCAGTGGCAACCAGAGACTTCTAAACCTACTCAGATGTTAACTAACCTCTTCGCTCTGGAGGTTTTAAGTCATCTGTAGATCCAGTGTCCACTCTTGTTGCAGGAATTTTGCCTCTAGCTCTACTTAGGTTTATGGAAACCCGAGACAGGAACGCCCATTCTCAGAGCCACCACCCTGAATGTCATGCACCTGGCAGGCCTGTGCTGTCTCTCAGCTCCGCTTAGTATTTTGATTTGTGCACTTCTACTGAGACTCTCTATTGTTGACTTATCACTCATCCCAATAAGTTCCATTCTCTCTCCTCCCGACAGCCTTGCCTAATGTACTTATTCATTCCATTTAAATAAATCGAACATGGGCCTATGACAGCCGATAAGTGAGTCACACAAGAACAAACAGAGAGAAGGCTCTGCAAATAGTCAAATGTCAAGTGAGAATGGAAAACTGTCCCCACAGCCTCAACGAACCTTGGATGTCTGATATTTATGGCCAATTGATGTCATTAGAAAGTAAATAAGGCCTCTTATGCTGCATTACATAAGATTAACTGCAAGCAATGGAGTTTAAATAGCAGAGATAAGTGCAGATGGAAATAAACCTGTTTAAAGTTAGAAATATTTGATGGGCCTCCTCGCTGCTTTTAAGATAATTGATCTGTATATCTATATTGAATCTCACCATAAAAGCTTTGAAGAGACTTATGGCAAAGCCTGTTCAAGCCCAAATCTCATTTCTCTGGGGCCACCCAGCCAGGGTTAGAACCTTTCCAAAGAGAAACTCAGGCTGGGGAGTGGAAAGCAGAGAGAAAAGTCTGACTGTACCAAGTCTCCCACCACAAGCCCCTTTCAAGCCCAATTTCCCGGGCAGCAGCTAGAACTGAAAGACAGGCTGGTGGGGATTGAACCTGCCGTGTGCAGTGATGCTCAGGGAAGCACGGTGGGCTGGCATAGAGAAGAAAAGGGCAAGGTGGACTCAGAAGAAGCTAGGTCTCACTCGGGGAGTACTTTCAAGGTGGACTCAGAAGAGGCTAGGTCTCACTCGGGGAGTACTTTCAGCAACACTACATATGACTCAGCACCTTTATCTGAGGTTTCACTCCCTATAGGGTCAGTTTCTAGAGTCACCTATGATCTAAAAATATTAAATGGAAAATTCCAGGAATGAATACTTTGTAGGTTTTTTTGTTAACTCTCTCCTGAATGGCCTGACATTTGTCGTGTCTGGAATGTGAGTACCCTTTTGTTCAGTGTATCCATGAGCCCATCCGGTAATGGTAGTGACATCAGAAATCTATATGAAGTGCTTCCTTTAAAAGGATATAAAAATACAATATGCTGTGTGGAGAGAAGTAATCACTTACATAACTTTCATTAGATTGCTTGGGACCGGTTGGCCAGCAAGCCTAGTTTACTCAGTGAGTTACAGGCCAGTGAGATACCCGGCCTCAAAAAACAAGGTAAATGGTGCCAAAAGAACAACACCGGAGGCTGACCCTGACTTACACACATATGCACATATATGTGCATGCACACTATCACACATAAGTGTATCCCCCCACAAGAACATGTACATACATACACAAAAATGAATAATAAATAATAATTTCAAATATTTGTCATCATAGCAACAAAAAGTCTAACACACATAATAGCTGGTTCTATCTGTCCTTACAGAAGTCTCTTGGAGATCTAGGGAGTCACTTCCTGTGGATAAGGGAAGGATACTACAGTGCATCCAGATTCTCAAATTATTCATATATCTTTTTATGTAGCGTCCTATGGTGTTAACTGGCATAGATGCCAAATGGCTTTCATGGCATCTAACTGTTCTATACTGTGTCCAAAAAGATGTATCCACTGACCAGGACATACTTTCAGCATGCCCCTGTCCAATAGCTGTAACGTTAGTGAGCTCGTCCATTTGCTTCTCTTGAAGACAGGTGACAGTTTACGGACCAGCCCAGCATGTCAAGTGCTGATGTGGAATATTTGCTCTGTCCACAGACCGGAGAGAGAATTGGGAACAATGGATGGAAGTAGAAGACCTATTTTTATCCTCATGGGACCAAATATTTCCTATCAGTTATCAAAGATAACTGTAAACTCAGATGGGTAAGACCCATGCCTTTCAAGACTTTGGTAGCAAAAATGGCTTCTGTTTTGGTATACATTGGTTATTTCTGTTTGAAGCCTCATACTGCCACTCACCCTGGGCAGCATGTATTGTGGAAACTGTCAGAGAGAAGAGCGGAAAGGAGTCACAGGGCTTGTGTCAGGAGTGCCATTATCTAGCCATCAGTCCCTGTCATTCCTTGAGGTATCTTTATCCTAATCTGACCTCTGATCTTTAGTCTGAATGAAATTCTATAGTGGCTTGCTCATCCCTGCCATAAAACCTCATCAAATCCCTTGATTCCCTGTGCCACTCAAGGCTACCTTGATCTCTAGCCTGGGGTGTGTAGAAATGCTGTCTGGAGTCCTGTCTGCTTGTCCCAGTGCCCTCTCATGTCTTCTTGGTTCCAACACAATGCTCTGCATTGAGAAGCTTGGAGAAAATCTCCAGCTGAGTAAACCTTTGCCTTTGGCATGGGACTGAAGAGAGTTGGGGTAGAGATAGGTGTGTGGGGCTTTCTTAAGACTCCTTTATTATAGAAAGCACATCTCATTCTTCAGGACTAACCCAGGTGAGAGTTCCTTCTCAGCGACTGTCCATCCTCTCCCTTGGACCCAGGACTACTTCTCAATTTAAGATGGTGTCATTATTTCTTTACTTTTTGACAAGGACAAACTGACTTGGAGAAATCTCATATTCATTCCATCTTGACTCACTGCCTAGACATTGGTGTCTGACACTTCAGGCCATAATTTGCTTCTTCCTAAAACTGAAAACACTCATCACATCTTAAATTATTAACAAATACTACACATACATATGTGTCTACTGCTCAGTGGCTTTGCCATGCTGGTAATCTCCTGCCAGCTGTACTGCAGCTTGAATTTTCTCTGGGAGCTTTGCTAACACAAGCCTCTCTATTCCCACAGTCCTTGCCTGGAGACTGCTCCCCATGGAAGAAAGCTTATTCAGTGAGACTTTTGAGTGGGATTGACAGCTGAAGTTACCTGGTTGCATGAGAATCAGTCGGGAAGTTCTCTAGAAATATAGTTGTTTGCAGGCCCTGAGCACCTGTCCTGCTTTGACGCTTACAAGTTGCAGTGATTTTGTGTAGTAAGTGTTCCTGCTCTCGGAGATTATTATTTTAAATAATCATCCCATAACCACACTGGCCTGACAGTGGCTCAGCTGTAAGCACACTGTCGCCCGGGAGAGGCTTAGCCCTGTGGTAAGATATACTCTTAGCGAATGGAGAGGCTGAACTCTGAATGCAGGGAGTTGCATGTAAATAAATGTGTGTTGGGCTGACTGGGTCTTAGAAGTACAGGTGGCAACTGTAGACAACTGTTGAAGCCCTACCTGGTGCCTTGCACCCACCACTCATGGCTTGCCACTGGCCACCATCTGCCGACCAAGAACGTGCCAAGGCAGCATGGCCACCACTCTTTCCATCAGAAACATTTATTTGATCTCCCAATGTTGCTTTCAAGATCATTAATCTTAGCCCGGCTGTGCGGTTAGGCTCTCCACAAAGGCAGGTGCATGTCCACACGCAGCTCTGTCAGGACTGCTAATGTAAGCATCTGTTTTACAACCCAAGTGACAGCTGTATTGTTCTGGCAGGGTTACAGCTCTGACATGTGGAATCAATCTTTTTAACCTGTCAATTAATCAGCGGGCAGCTGTCAGCCCAGCTGAAAGGCCTGAAGGACAGTGCCCTTTCAATGGATTATACTGGGGGCAGAGCGAAGTAAAATTGAACACTTCAAGCTTCAAGGAACTCTTGTAGCATTCAAAGCAGGGCTTCACTCTCACTTAAAGAAAACAGGCTATCACTCCAGCTCGGGTCCCTCCCCAAGGGTCTTATCAAGGCATCTGGTAAAGAGGAGAGAGTAAGATCCTGTACTTACCTTCCTATGCTCAAGAACTCTTTACAGGGGAGTTATGTCCCTATCCTGCCGGGTGAACCCCATCTGACCTGCATCAAGGGGGGCTGTTGTTTATGGTGTCTGAAGCAAGCAGTGGTTCATGGGACATCTGGTCATTAGATGGATTTACGGAGTGCCCATTTCAAGAGAAGCTTATTGGTTAGGCCAAGCTTAGGAAGTCCTTCCCTTACATGGGCATTGTCCTGGGTGTGCAGAAGAACCAGAGCAGATGACAGAGGTCTCCCTCCCTTCTCACCTCATTCAGTATCTGGGGAGATTCCGGCAGAGAGCTGTATGGCAGGGTCATAGAGCAGTGGTCCCTCTGTAGACTATTGTTTGTTTAATAATTGAACAGCGTGTTAGTTCACTGAAGTAGACTAGGTGCTGGCGACTATGGTTCTCAGCTGTTTTTTCAGAGGAAGAGATGCTGAGAACCAAGCAGTGAATCATCGACACTTCTGGAAGGGACACTGGACTCCTCGCCAAGCCTACAATGTTTTTGTTTGTCCTGCTATTCTTTCTTGCTGTTGCATAAATAGCTTAGCTTCTCTATTCCTTTCTTCCCTCTGCAAATATTTATTTTGCACCTAATAGCTGCAAAGCCTTGTGCAAGATGCTGTGGGGAATATAAAGATGATTTAGACCAAGATGAATTGAGAAGAAAAAGCTTTAAAGCCAATCTCCCAGCTCACTCCAGTGAGGACGGTCAAATGTTCCGTTTCTCCCTGTCTTTATTTTCCTGAAGTGGCCAACAGACTCCATTTGCCCGGGTCACAAGAGAGCCCTTAGTTTCATAGGCATACCCGATGAACCCCACCATCATGTTCTCTGGAAAATAATGCACATTGCTTCTCTCTAATCCACTCTACAGTCTTAGCCCCGCCTCTTACTATCAGTGTGCACTTGGGCCTCATCCTTTGTCGATGTGAACTCCAGAGTATTGTCTCTTAAATGTGGACAATGATGTTCATCTTTGGACTAGTCACCTTTCTCAGCACCAAGAGAGGTTACCTGACAGAAATCACTTCAGAAAGGAAGGGTTTACTTTAGCGTATGGTAGCAGTAGTGTAGTCTATCACGGCAGAGAAGGCATGGCAGCGAGAGCGCGAGGCTGCTTCCCAATGTCTTGGTGGATCAGGAGACCGAGAGTTAGGGCTGATCTATAGTGCAGGGCTGCCCTCAGATACCTACTTCTGCCAGTTAGTTCATCTCAGAAACGTTCCACAGCCTTCTGAAACAACAATTCCAGCTAGGGACCAACTGTTCAAATACATGAGCCTGTGAGGGACACCGTCAAACCATAAAAGCTTTAAACAGTTGTTGAGAGAATGAAATGAGATAATACATGGAAATACCTTGTTCAGTCTTGATCATGACGGGCTGTCAAGAGATCATGGGTTCTACCTATAGATACATTTTCTGAGAGGAGAAGACATGGGTATGGCTTTGTCAACACCAGTCCTACCTCTTCTGTAGAGAATTGCTGAGAACAGATGATTTTAAAATAGAATAATTAAGAAGTGTCTGGTAACTATGACCTCCACGGTAGTGGTATTATCTGCATCAAAGAGTGGACTTTAATGGTGGGGCATGCTGTAGCTGACATAAATTCACTGACTTAAATCTACAGAGTGTGTTGGATGGAAACCATCTCTTTCTCCAGCTGGGACTAAGAACAAAGCAGCCACAGGAATGCCCAGGCCATTTGTGGACGGGGCTTGAGAAGTGCACTTAAGCTAGCAAGCATCCTGCCAGAAGCATGATCAACTCGGTTCTCTTCCTTGGCACATGACATTCAGCATCTGCTTCAAGCAAACACACACACACCTGTTGATCCTGGCTTCTGAAAGCTGGATTTGGGGTATGATATATGTCCAGTGACAGCGGATCTGGAAAGTCCTTGCTTGTTTCAGAGACGTTTATCTGTCATCTTGACTTGTAAAATTGGAGGCTGCTTCTAGAAGAGAGTGTCGTTAAATCACTGTGGCTAAATGACCACTCAAATGCTGGATGGCACTTCCCACTAAATAACAAATACTAAATGGTACTTCTGGTCTCCTTGGCAAAGTAGAATGGAATAAAGATGTCCATCCCATTCGGAATATCTCATTGGTATAATTGAGTGTTGTTTTATTCAGAATCAAGGGGCTGGGGTTTGTACACATGAAGCTTAATGCCTCACTCGTGTTTCCTTTTGTCTTTAGAATAATTGTTGCTTGATACAACAAGGCATTTCTCTATGTTAGATTACTGACACTGTAACAAAATGACACAAGGATTTGCTTTGGCTCATGATTTCAGCAACTCAGTCTGTGCATGATTTGGGGAAACGTCACAGCAGCAGGAACATGCATTAAATTCTGCTCACTTCATGGCAGACAGGAAGCAGAGAGTAGGGCGGGGGAAGACCAGGGACCAGTATAATCTTAAGGTGTGGTCTCAGTGACCTGCTTCCTTCAGCTTGGCCCTACCTCATAAATACTCCACCACATTTCCAAATAGCATTGCCGGATGGGGATGAAGTATTCAGCATATGCACCTGAGGGGACAGTTCATGACAAAATCACACAGCAGGATTTCTGACAGAAGACTTGGGCTGGCTGAAGACCTGCCCCTGACCTTGAACACTCACTCAGGAAATACATGGAACATCAGCTTGCTCACTTACAAACTTGATATTGTCTTTAAGGTGTTGATAGGGTTTTAAGTGGGGATGTGAGTACATGTACTTAGCAAACTTTGGGCTGCTCAAATCATGAGAACAACTCAGAACCCTTTCTTGTGCCATCTAGATCTGTTGTCGTGAAACTGAACAGGACAAAGAAGACATTCCAAATAGGAGGCAAATGTGATGTGTGGACCAAAGCTCTGTGAAGTATTTGTTGAGCAACATGGGATTCAAGGACAATGGGATTCTCTGCAAGTCTTTTTCTAAAAACAAACAAAAATAAGTGAGAAAGAGTTAACAAAAACAGGTGTGGTAGCTCACACCTGTAATCCCAGGACTGGAGAGGAGGCAAGAGCATTAGAAATTCAAGGTCATTCTTGGCTACATAGTGAGTTCAAGGCAGGCCTGGGACACATGAGACTCTGTCTCAAGGAGAAAGAGAGGGTGGGGTATAAGAAAGGGAGAAGAGAGGAAAGAAGGAGAGGGGAGGGAAAGGGAGGGGAGACACACTTGCTTATCACACCAGTGATTTTTCTTCATGGTCTTAACTGGTTCATACTGCTACAGCCCTGACAATTGGTGAAGTTTGACACAGGGAAGTGCAAAGATGGACAGACTACATACGTGTTCCCTCTTTTCAGCCCATCCACAGCCCAACCCCCATACTACCCCACTCTTATTTTCCTAATTCCTCCTATATTTGTTCCCCTCCTCTCTATCAGTCTAATGCTAATTGCTGCACTCACCATGTGTTTTTCAGCTTTTCTTTTCTTTTCTCCTCCCTATTCACACCCACAACTGATACGTTAGGACATGCAATACCACCAGTGTCTTTTTACACCCTAAAACAATGGGAGCTTGAGGGGATATTATTGTGAAGCTGACTATTATTCTATTTTCATAGTGGGTTTGCACCTGAATAGTGACTGGGATTGCAAAAAATATCCAAGTCTTCGGGAAGAACTGAGCAAAGACTCTGGTGCCCTCAATACCACACTAACAGAGGAAAATGACAACTTGCCCTGCTGCAACTTAATCTCCCTTGAGCATTGCAAACATCACCACTGAAAGGAAGGTAACCTTAAATAAGTCAAGATCAAAATCTCTCAACCAATAACCAGCTCCAGATGTTTAAGTCCCCACTTAAAACACAAATAGCTCGAAGAAAATTATATACCTCCTCCAAAAACCATCAACCACATAGTAACGACCCATCAAAGAGTGACTTAAAAAAAATCAAATGTATGAAATCAGCTTGTTAATAAACTCACAAATAAAAGATCATCTCACACAGCTGGATCTAAGATCACACAAACACTTGTCCAGCTGAAAACTCTATGAGGTTTAGTGAACTTCTAGACCATTAGAATGGACGTCTTGAAGGACGTCTTGAATCCACTTAAGGCTTTACACTTCCACGATCAGTTACATTTTTACATACTTTTCCATGAAACAGATGGCTCTGTTGTTAAGAATACTGACTGCTGTTCCAGAGGACCCAGATTCAATCCTCAGCCCAACACACAGGCCCACAACCTTCTGGAATTCCAGTTTCAGGGGATGTGTTGCTCATGTCTGGCTTCTGTGGGCCCAGGCATGCATGGGTGTGCAGACATATATTGGGCTAAACACCTGTATTCAGAAAAGAGGAAAAATTGTGAAAGAATTGAAACAATTAGTTTCATATCCTCTTACACACATCAGTTTGCCTGTATTCTGTTCTTCCTCAGCATAAAATATTACCCTTTCTTGGTCTCTTTTCTGAATGTTACTCCTACACTTACAGCGCGCATGCACACGTGTGTGTGTGTGTGTGTGTGTGTGTGTGTGTGTGTGTGTGTGTGTGTGTGAAAGCTTCCCTACGAAGGCCTATGACATCCTCTGCCATGGGCCAGGTTTACAAAAACAGACATAGATTTCTTCTGTGTTCCTTATTTCTACTTCTTATTCTAAGTGCTTCCCCATCTTGTTTTCATTTATCTAATCTTCTTCCTGAAATGTCAGGTATATGGGGTAGAATCAGTCTGTTAGTGAGCCTAAATGCTGGTTTTTATTATGTAAGTTCCTACTGAAATATAATGTACATACAGAAAACTGCACAAATAAGGACTTCAGTTTGTAAATTTTCACATAGTTAATCAAGTTAGTTTAATTTGACTTGCTTTTTCATTTTTACAACAATTTTGCAATATGCTGATTTCTTATTTATGTTCTTATGTGACATGGCATTCATTTGCTTTCACTGCATTCAATGAGGTGAATATATCAAAATGTATTCAATCTACTTATGTTAGCCATGTGGAGTATTACTATCCATGGCAAACTCTAGATCCTCCAGCTCACCCACCTCATGCATAGCTCAAGTGACTACACACAGTGGTACTGTGAACATTTCTATAGATATACAAGCAAATATCCACTGAGGACATAGCCATGAGTAGAACTTCTATCAATCCCACCAAAATGGTTTCCTAGTGGCTGCACCACAAAACTTTTGGGGCACTTGGCATTGTCAGTGTTCTCCATTGTAGTTTTTGTGGTTGTTTTCTGTGGTGGTGTCTTGACCTCAGATACTCCATTACACCCAGAGGGGGGAACCAACATTTGCCTTTAAAAATCTATCCACCTGTACGACTGATCACCTACAGCATATTGCTCTTTGCTGGCTCACAGTGTTCCATGGTGCTGTTCCTCACGTGAACCTGTTTCCTTAAGCCAAACTCTTCCCACTGTCTCCCTCCCCCTGCTCTATTAGTTGGCTGCGTGATTAAAATACTGGGGAATTTCTGGATTGTAGAATCTAGATATTTTTAAAACTTTAACTAAGACCTGCCACATTGGCCTCCGTAACATACACTGCAGTTTTGGTTCCTCCCGGTCTTTCCAGCAAATGTTACCCTCTTTTAAATTGGAGGCATTTGGATTGCCAAAAATAGTGTCTTGGGGACTGGGGATTCGGCTCAATGGTAGAGTGATGAGCTGGTATACACGAGGCTCTGGATTCAAGCCCTTGTACTACAAAGAGCAAACAAAGATGCTCACACTTCCACCTACTGGTGCAGTTCAGTTGCTACAGAAACTGGCTATTCCTTTGGCGGCTGTTGCTATTTGGATCTTCTGAACAGGACCAGCATGTCATTCTCCAGTGGCAAAGTCCTGAGGGGAAAGAACCAGGGGGTCAGAAATAAAGAAGATAGGAAAGGTGGCTTCAGCAGGTCTTGCACAAGCTAAATCGTATGCCAGGCAAGCTTGTTAAAAAGTACAGCCTCCTATATACAGTTTTTAGGGGAGAGATGGGATGGAGTCGGTGGAAAGCTGTCATATAAGGGGACAAAGTCAGCAGGAGGTTAGCCAAACAGTGTTGAACAATGGGAACAGTTTGGTGGTTCAAATGGGAATGTCTCAAGGGCTCAAACGGAGTGGTCTAATAAGAGGTGTGGCTTTGTTGGAGTAGGTGTGGCCTTGTCAGAGGATCTGTGTCACTGGGGATGGGCTTTGAGGTTTCAGATATTCAAGCCAGGCCCCTTTTCACTCTCTCATCCTGCTGCCTGACCATCCAGATGTAGAACTCTCCGCTGCTTCTCCAGCATCACATCTGCCTGTGTGCCACCACGACCATAATGAACTAAACCTCTGAACCAGTAAGCCAGCTCCAGCAAAATTGTTGTGATTGCTTGTTTTTATAGGAGTTGCCATGGTCGTGGTGTCTCTTCACAGCAATAGAACACTGGCTAAGACACGTAGGATAGCTCAAGCGCATCAGAGACTGAACACATAGCAACCTTGGGATTGATAACTCTAGTCTCTTCAGTGAACTGAAACCTTAACTCCTTCAAAGTCCTTGTCCCATGCCCAGACTGGACCTTCCAAGTCTGCCCTTGAGCAAAGACATGGAACTAAATTCTCTTTGCCCATTCATAGGAGCCTCTGAGAAAGCCTTGGATTGGCCTGCCTCTCAACACAATGCATTACCTATCCATCTCCCTTTTCCAATACATATGTTGGTTTCCCATTTTCTTATTGTTTGTGAAAACTGGTTTTATAATCCATTTGTTAATTTTCAATATCAAACAGAACTATGTTCTGTCCCCTACACATTAGTTGTTTTATTCTACAATAGTTTTCATGGAATAGATTTATGATACTTGGATTTATAAAAACATTTTTACAATTCATTTGTCTGTGTTTTTTATTTACCTCAGATTACAAAATAGTATCCTACATTTAAAAATGTAATTATACTTTCTTCTTTTACATTTAGATTTCTAAGTCATTCAGAGATTTTGTTTTGTTGTATTTAAGTTTTCCTCCACACAGCAAGGCAACATTCTGACATCTATTTAAAAAGTCATTATTTCCCACTGGTCTGTAGTAATATTTGATCATATGTCACATTTCCATACATAAATACAAAGACTTGAAGTCCTTACTATTTTAGAGTATATTTCCCTAGCCCTACTAATACTCTTCTGAATTATCTTTTTATCAAAATTGACTTAGCTATCTATACACTCTTTTTTATTTAGTTGTAAAATGTTTACCTCCTTTAAATGCTAGAATATTGTTCAAATTTAAATTGATAGATTAATATGGTTACTATTGGCATCTTTAAATACGGTGAATAAATATAAATTCACTAACAAAATAGTACGTGTCATATTCTCCTTTAAAAACAAGCATTTTCTTCTGAACTGAGTTTATAGTTTTCCTCATTAGGTTTTTCTGTTGGCATATCTTAGACATTTTGCTATTTCTGTAACTGCCACAGTCTCTTTATATTTGAAATTTAACAGTGCTATGGCCAGGCTAAGCAAAATAAACAGAATGTAATAGACTGAGAGGTAAAAGGGCTTGAGAGAAGATTCCTCATTAGTCACTGGCCCAGGAACCAATCAGGTGAGACAGTTTCTGGAGCCAGGGGACCTGTGAGTACTCCTTACAGCTTTGCACATCAAAACACATCACTTCAAAACAGACTTCAGGGTTTCCATACCCTCCCAATAGAAAGATGAAGAGAAACTACAGAGCTCACATACCTTCGATAGCATCTTATGTCAGCCCTATTGTTTCAAGCTTTTCTCAGAGAAGTTGTGGGGCGGTTTCCCTATTCTTTGGAGGTGGGAAGGGAGGCAGTCATTTCTTTACCCATCTTCTCCCCCCAACTTGACCCAATTATCTTGTCTCTTTTTTGTATTTTCCCAGGATATGTCCCCATAGTTCTGAAACTCAACTCTTCAATCTGCCTTTGCAAAGGCAGATTACCTGGTTGCCAATTACAGTCCAGGAAGCTTGTCCAAATACGCCAATGATGTTCAGTTTCCTCAGTCACTCTTATTTTTTGAGATAAGGTCTCTCACCGAGCCTAAACATCATTGATTTTTTCTTTATGATAGCCTGGGTTTCCAAAGAACACTTAGAAACTGCCTGTTTTCACTATCCCTGCCCCAGCCTGGGGTTATAGGTGTGTTCTTCCATGTCTGTTTTTTTGTGCACAACTAGGGATCTGAGCAAGGGTCCTCAAGATTTCCAGTCAGCATTTTATTGTCTGAGCCATCTCCTTAGGCCTCCCTTTATGATCCTCAATCCCCCCTTCCTGGTATCTTCTTTGCTATCTCCTTGTCCCTGTCCCTGCTAATCTCAGACACCTCCACAAACCTCTTTTTCCTTACTGCTTTCTTGTTGCCAAGACATTCTGTCTCTCTAGAACACTGTTTTGGCTACTTGCTCTTTCTTGTCAAACACCCAACAAGAAACTACCTAAGGACAAAATGACTGGTTTTAGCTCATAGATTGAGGGGGTATAGTCCGCTGTAGTAGAGAAAGCACAGGGGGCAGGGGTGGCTCATGGTTGCGCCACTGGGGCCATGAGGCAGTTAGAAATCACAGATGTTGGGACTAGGTTCTAACCCTCATCGTTGCTCTCCCACTTTCAGTGACCAACCTTTTCCAGCTATGTTCCATCTCCAGAAAGCTCCAGAGCTTTCCCCCAAAGTATCACCAGCTGGGTAGCCAGTGGTAAAATACATGAGCCTCAACTAGACATCCTGAATCCAAACCACACCACACATCCTTTTGTTCACCTCCCTAATTGACCTGCTAGACTAGTGAGCACACTATGAGCCAAGGACTCTGGTAGTCCAGTGCACGCTGACTTACTGGCCTCATGAGAGAAGGGAAAGTACTCCTTAGCTTCCCGTTGAGTGTACATGCAGTCCAAATTCTTCTACCTCACTTACTGGTTTTCCCTGTCACTGTGTGGGGGACACATGTGGGGCAGGATGAGGGGCAGCGGGAGGAACACACACACTCACACACACACACACACACACACACTCACACACACACACACTCTCACACACACACTCACACACACACTCACACACACACTCACACACACTCACACACACTCACACACACACTCACACACACACACTCACACACACACACTCACACACACACACACACACACACACACCTCTAGCATTTGACTTCTCTGCTTAGATCAATGGTTCTCAACCTTCCTAATGCTGCACCCTTTTAACACAGGTCCTCACGTTGTGGTGACCCCAAACCATAAAGCTGTTTTCATTGTCACTCGTAATTGCAACTCGGCTACGGTTACAAAGCATAATATAAATAACTATGTTTTCTTATTGTCTTAGGCTAAGCCTGGTGAAAGAGTTGTTCGACTCCCAAAGAGGTCACGACCCACAGGTTGGGAACCGCTGGCTTAGATTCTTCCAAGCTCCCAGGATAGTGCGGCCACTACTCATGCTATTCTTCATGTGGGACTCCATGATGTGCGGCCACTGTATTTTGTCTTTTAGCCCTCAGTTGCAGACTGTTTACTAACCATTGACAGAGAGTCAGTTAGTTCTCTAGGGTGCTGCTGTCTTGGCTGCATACAAGCTCCCTTTGCCCTAGGCAGAGCATGGAGGTCAGGCACGAAGCCTGTGCCTTAAATACCTTTAGCCTTGGTCACCTCAGCACACCAGCAGACCCTCGGCAGTCAGACATCCTTCTGCAGACCAACTGTTTGGGATTATGTGGCTTACGACTGACAAGGCTAGATTTCAGCTTCAGCAGAGAGGGCTTGGCCAGCAGTGGAGTGACAGATTCGAAACCTGGGCTCCCACGGGGCACCTGTTACATTGTGGCTCTGGAGGTTTCTGGAGGACAGACACTCCACAGCTTTTTGTATCTTGAGGTCACTGACAGCATTCAGGTGATGTTTCTGTCTGGATCAAGTCCCTCTGGCAAGAGACGTGGAGGTCCTTCTGATACCTAAGCTCTGTGTGTCTCCATCACAAGATTTGGGAGACTTCTGGTAGAAGCAGAGCCCTCAACTTTGTTTATAGGGTATTTCTTATCATTTGAGGGTCCTTCCTGGTTCCCGGTACCCAGAGTATGACGTCTGAACCACTAAGTCAGGCTCGAGCATCAAAGAGGTCCATGGACACCTAGTCTGCTGGCTCATCTTTGTCTCGTGGACATTTCTCCTTCCCATATCTCTTCCTCGTCAGATGATGCGGGGGGGGATCCGGGACTGTGAGTCACTGGCTTTCAGGAAGACTAGAGATCTAGAAAGGGACCATTGTCACAGCAACCAAAGCAAAAAGAGGTACCTCTCACGTGAGCAGGCTGCACCTCCTGTGGGCCCACAGTCTAGTGCACATCAGTTGTGACTCATGGGGCAGATCTGACCCGGCCCCATAAAGCTTTCTCCAGTCCCAGTTCTGCTCATTCATGAGGAGTATACAGAGATTTTTTTTCAGTTTTTTTCAACTGCTTAGGACATTCAGGTTCTCTTCCCCCACTGAGTTGCTGGTGTTCCAGGTCCCCATGGTGAAGAGTTTCTCTCCCATCACGACACCTAATCTGTCAGTGTGCTAATGCTGGCAGGAGACAGGGGGCAGGGGTCGTTTATTTGATTGTTGTATCATTTATGTGTCGGTGACTTCCAACATTATTATCTTTGTTTAGCACAAACGGAAGGCAGTTAGTTCCTGGTAATCTGTCTCAGAATCAAAAAGCTGTGGAGGCGAAGCCAGGCTTTTCTCTGCGCCTTTATCTCACCACCATCATTTTCTCAGTTGGGAGCAGATGATGACTGGGCTTCCAATATGCTTCTCAATGATTTTAGATGATTGATCTTTCTAAAGTGCTCCTCCATTTTCTTGCCACACGGACGTGGATAGATTAAGCAATTATGGATTATTTCAACATCAGATGGCCCAAGACAATTAGTCAAAAGGGAAGCAAGGAGGCAGGCTTGCTGCTTTCTTGGAGGGGGAGATCTTAGGGGCATTTAAGGTGGAAGCAAGCATAGCTTGCTGTTGGGATGGGAAAAGACAGAGGGCAGGGCCCTGCTGATGTGTGGGGCTGTGGCTGAATACACTCAGTTCTATAGTGGCAGCCATTTGGATATTGTTTTATTGGAGTAGGGCACAAAGAACTGTTATGGTCTTCGAATCAAACCAGCACTTTAGAATAGCATTCCTTTAAGGGAGATTAAATCGCCTGGTGCTTCTTGAAGCAAACAAAGTTGCAACGGGAAGAGTGGAGAGAGAGGGGCTGAGTAGAGCATGTAATAAAAGACAATAGATTAGATAGTCTGTGAATGGATCCCTGCCCTAAATCACTGCTGAGGCCTGGCTGCCAGGAGCAGACTTCCAGAGCCGGTCCAGGATGTTTTATGGTGGCGGCTGTGCTGTGGGGAGTGAATTACAACCTCGCTGTCAGTGAGCGGCTATCTGTTATCCCACATGTAAACAGGTATTCAAATCCTGACTCCGGAACCTTCACCTTGGCATTTAATCATCCTGGTAATCTAACCCCTGTCCCCCGCCAAGGTCGCTGTTTGGATTGTGTGACTTTCAGACTCTTCTCTGGCACTGATGGCAGGAGCAGCCGGGCTGACAGCCGCCCAACTTATCAACTGGGCTGACAGCCCCAAAAATTAACTTTGATATTTTGTGTGGAATAATTCAGTGGCAATTGGGCCAGATGATGTTCTGTAACCTAAATTCAATTTCCATCATGGGGAAGCATCATAGTCACACCATTGCCAAGAGCACCTAGCAAACTAAGGAGTGTGTGTGTGTGTGTGTGTGTGTGTGTGTGTGTATGAGCTCATGTATATGTGTGTACTGTGTGGGTGTGTGCTGTGTGTATGTGTGTAAGTGTGTGTGCTGTGTGTATGTGGGCATGTGTGTGTGCTGTGTGTGTACTGTTTTGGGGCTCTGCTTGTGTGTGTGCTGTATGTGTGTGTTCATGTGTGTACTGTGAGTGTATGCTATGTATATACTGTGTGTGCTGTGTGTGTACTGTGCTTGGGCTGTGTTTGCATTCATGCTGTATGCATGTATGCATGTATGTATACTTGGTGTGCTGTGTGGCCTGTATGTGTGCGTACTGTGTGTGCTATGTGTATACTGTGTGTCCTGCATGTGTACTGTGTGTGTACTGTGTTTGTGCTATGTTTGTGTGTGTGTACTGTTTGTATGCGTGCATGTGTGTACTGTGTGTGTGCTGCATGTGTGCTGTATGTGTGTGTATTGTGTGTGCTGTGTATACTGTGCATGTGTGCTGTATGTGTGCACTATGTGTGTTGTGTGTGTGCTGTGTACATATGTGTGAGTATGTGAGCATGTGTGTGTACTGTGTGTGATGTGTGTGTGCTGTGTGTGAGTGAGTGAGCGTGTGTGTGTGTGTGTGTGTGTGTGTGTGTGTGTGTGTGTCATGTTGCTGTGTGTGCACAGAAGCAGATAGTGACACCACACATCAAGTATTCCTACTGGTACACTGATGCAGATGTCATGCAGTTGCTCATTGATTACTGGGGGAATCATCATGCAGGGCCCTGCCCCCCTTTCTTCTCTCACTGCTGAGTTAATTCTCCTCTTCCCTGTGGGGAGGGAGAATGTGAGAGAGGGAATGTGAGAGAGGGAGGAGGTGTAAAGCCCTCCACCGTGCTTCTTGGCAGTTGTCTGAAAGGCCCCCGAGGATGAGGGAGATGTTGTTCTAACTGAAATCGGAGACACCGCATTGCTGTGGAGGGCTGCTGGAGCAGGGTAGGGTGAACTGGCCGCCACCAGAGGAGGGGCTTGAGTGCTGACTTGTGGGGCCTCGGTGATTCCTTCACCTCTTGAGGCCTCCCTAGTTTTCCTTTTTGTAACATGGGAAAGCAAATTCTCCCAGTGCCTGGTTCAGAGTAGGTGTTCAGTACATGGGAGCTCTTGTTTGCTAGTCAACAGGGGAGATAAGGCCTCAGGGCTGGTTCCCTCTATGGCCATGGTTCTCAACCAATAGTCAGGACCCCTTTGGGGGTCAAGTGACCCTTTCAGATAATCTTCATATCAGATATTTATGTTACAATTCATAACAGTAACAAAATTATAGTTATGAAGTGGCAAAGAAATAATGTTATGGGAGGGGTCACCATAACATGAGGCTGGATTAAAAGGTCACAGCATTAGGAATGTTGACCTTGAATGGCTCTCCTGATGACTACCCCCCTACAGTCACAGCCACACCACTGGACACCAACTCAGAGAATAAGAGACATCACTAAAGGGAGCATCTCCTAAATTAGTAACAAACCCATGGATGTCAGGTCAGAAGGGAGGTGGGAGAGCATCTACAATTCCATGAACATTTCCTGGAATGAGAGACAGAGGCACAGACAGTAAGCACACATATACTGCTTAATGGCATGATGCAGTCGACCTCATTCAGCACCAGCCTGTCCCAGCTGGCTGGCTGAGAGTGAGAGGCAACAGCCCCTACTCATTCCCTATCAAGGTGTTGAAGTAGTGGCCTTGGGGCTGGGCCACAAGAATGACAATGGGCAGTGAGCACATTTACCTAATGTTAATGACCACTTGGAGGGGTCTAACCCTGAGGCTTTCTGTCAGGTTCTGCCTATTAGAATGCACCGCTCCCAAGAGATAGTCTTGTACAACTATAGTTTTATCTTGTCTAATGAGATGGAGGCTGTGATGGCTCCTGAACTTTGTCAACAGAATCTAGAAATACCTGGGAGACAGACTTCTGAGGGTTATCTTGATTATGTTACTAGAGATGAGAAGACACATTTCGGTTGTGGGTGGGATCGGTCTCTGGGCAGGGGACCTGAACTGTATAAACTGGGGACATTGAGCTGAGCACTAATGTGTTTTTGTTCTCCTGTGTGTCTTGACTATGGATTGATTTAACCACCTGTTTCCGGTAGTTGCCGTCTTGACGTCCCTGCCATGACGGGCTGTCCTCGAACTGTGAGCTAAAAGAAGCCTTTCTCCATCAAGTTGCTTTTATGGGAACATTTTGTCATTGGCAACAGGAGAAGACGCTAATTTAGATGTGCTTGAAATTTCATATAAAATATTAAATTTTGGCTCATAGTCATGGTGTTAACTTTTATTGTTGTCATTGTTGCTTTCTATTTCCCATCCCCTTCGGTTTATTTGTTTTAAGGAAGTAACAGGTTTCATTATGGCCTCTTTGTACATCTTTGATGTTGTTGATCTTCTTCCCGGGCTCTTCTGTCCCCAGCCCAGTCACCCCATACTTGTCTCCATTCACATCCCGTAGTTTTGGGACACTATAGGCGCCATGATGGAAATACCCTATCTTTCTTTCGAGGAGGGAGAGACAGAGAGTGGGGGAAAGGAAAGATGAAGAAAAGGAAGTGAGTCAGTATGAGAAATGGTCTCAGGCATCAGCACACAGCTCCCATGGCTTCACGCTGGCCCTTAAATCAGTACCTTGTACCTTGTTTGAACAAAAACAAACCCAGAGAATCTGAGAGGTGAACAAGTTTGCTCTTTGAATCCAGTGCCAGCTGAAGTGTCTGGTCTGCCACATCTTATGACAGATCCTGGCCAGCTTTGTGTCCCCATCCTTTAGTGCAGCGTATGTCTTCTTCTGGGGCCCATAACCTAATTTCTGTGACTCCAGCAGGCCTTGGCAGGACACTCAGGGCCATCTGCCAAATGCCTGGATCTTATTTGTTCCCCATGTCTCCCCAAGAAACGCTCTTGTTCATTTAAAGACAGACAGGACTACCTTTGCTGGGGCTCGTGTACTTATCTCCTTAAATAGAAACACCATGTGTGTGTAATGCCTTCTTTGAAAAGGAAAGCCCAGGGAATGTCTGCATGAGGTTATAAAATGATCCCAAGGTCCAAGCCTGGCTCTAAGCAAGTTGAGTATACATCACCTCGTTTAATTCAGCAATATCATCAATGTCAGTGCGTATCCACCGGCTGTTGGCTATTGGTCATCCAGACCTGACACAAACTCAATAAATACTCCATAACCCCTGACAGCCGCTAGCAGATTAGCCCGAAATGAATGATTGCCCAGCCAACACCTGCTGAACCAAATCAGCCCCGTGACGGATGGGCCTGTACTGAGCTCTGACCACGAGTGAGATCAGTGGAAGAATGATTTTATACTTTAAGAAAAGAATTAGAGATGGTGGAGGCTGGAGTGATTGGAAGGCTTTCAGCAGGGGCCGTTTTTCTTCTCTTTCTTCCTCTTCCCTGGACAGATGAGGAGGGATGGAGGGATGGAGGGATGGAGGTGCTGCAGCCCTCCTCCCGCTCCTGAGGCTAGATGTGCCCTAAGCAGGGAGGAGAACCATGGGTACAAAGGTGGTAGACAGCTGAGGCTGGCATCAGGTCACTTGGGGCACAGGTAGAACGTAGACTGCTGTGTCACGGAGCCACCTAGAGGCAGACACCTATTCAGGCAGGTGGACGCCATGCTGTCATCATGGGCCCCCATCTGACCCCATGGTAAAGGGGGAGAGTCATGCAGGGAAGGGCTACAGAGCATTAGTAAATGGAAGACTGGGTTGGACTTGCTGGGAGGGCTGCCTCTTGTAGGCAGCGCCCACTCTGTCTTCTCCCTCGGCAGCCACCTCCAGTCACACTGTTTGGAAAAGTCCCTTCCCCACAAACAAAACCTTTATTCGAGTTCTTGTTCTTTCACACAGAAGATGCGAGGCGCTGGTGTCTGTGTCATCTGGGAAGTGTTTTGAGCTTGGTGCTGGCATCTTCTGTGTCATCTGGGGAGCATGAAGTGAGCTCCACTTTTCTCACATGTAAAATGGGGATTTTCTGCTCAGTCTGCATCCTCTAAAAGCTACTTTTGAATGAAACCAGACTTTGGTACTCTGATCATGTGTGCTGATTCCCTGTGTGGAGTTTTTTGGGGTTTTTTGTTTTGTTTTGTTTTGTTTTGTTTTTTTAAATTGGCCAACAATTTGTCACTATGACATCAGCCTACGCTGAGGGATGTTTTTACAAATAGACCTATAAACTCATTGCCATGTTTATAAACGGCTGTTCTGAAGCAGTTGCTCACTAAATCAGAGTCCTTTTCCCCAGAGGTTGAGGAGACTCTTCTGTCTGCTTTAAGTTCCCAGAATGGTTATGTTTACCTTGAATGACCATTCAGATTTGATGCTGTGAATTCCCTCACATTGGTCACAAGGACGAGGTACCTGAACAAGTTGTAGCCTATTGAGTGCTTCTGAGCCCAATATGGGCCTGTGTTTTGGTGTTTGTCCCCCTATTCAAATTTCCTGCTTTGACTTTGGTTCTTTCAGATTTATTTTATCTTGCTGAGCTCAATGGTTTCTTTTTAGTTTTCTGCTTTGTCTTTTGCAGTGCCAGAATCAAACCTGAGGCCTTGTTGCATGGTAGAAGTAGTGTTTTATGAGAGCTACATCCAAGCCAAGGTGTTCTTTCTCAAGGCTGCCATAAAGCTCTGTTGGCACTAGGTAGGGAGTGTAGGTAAAACAAGAGATTGACTTGGGTGAAGAATTGGTACCCCTTGGCTTTTGAGGTCAACTCGGTGGGTACAGGCAGCTACTCTGAGCACAGAGCTCTTTGGCTACATCTAGGAGAAAAGATTTCTGGTAAATTAACTTGGTGATAAGATGCTTCTGCACCTGAAAATTCCCTACCCAAGGTCAGGTCTATCCTATACGTGGTGTCTATCTGTAATAAGTCAGCCCCCAGAGGGAGCTCTGAGAGGTCCTACCTATCTTCCTTACCCCAAAGGTCCAAGTCACCTAAACAGTGAATCCTACTGTGGTAGGTGGGGTCTTTCTTCCCCCCCACAGGAGGAGGAGCAAGCTGTGCCTTGCTGTTTCTGGGCCCTTCACTAGGCGAATATGCCGCATTCCTCTGTTATTTCCTCTGTGCTAAGTCACCCTGACAGACATGTTGCCTGGCCTTAGGAACTGGGCTGTTCTTGGTGAACCCACTGACCCCAAATCATGTTCCTCAAAATCATTTTTGATGAGTCATTGTCTGCCCATCTGCCTTGCAATTTGATCCTGGCCCAGGTTTCCAGTGCCTTGATGCTTCTGCACATGTGGCCTACATTCCCTCTTTGCTCTTCTTTTTGCTGTGTCAGGAAATGGGGTTATTACTTGGACCCCAACACACACACACACACACACACACACACACACACACCTGTTCCTATTTGTTTCTGGGTAAGTTGGTGACTTTCAATCCTGCTGCATGTTTGAATCATAGGGCAGTACTTGAAAAACATCAGGGCTGTCCCTAGCCAATTGGAACTGATTGCTGAGTGTCAGAGGGGCTCGGATACCTGGGTTTCTTAAGGTTCTCCAGACGGTTCTCATGGGCAAGCCAAGGCTGAGAGAAACCGCTGGCCTAGAGTCCAGGGTAGGAAGGTCTGAAATTATTGCCAGGCTGCCGATGGAGCCATCGTTGGACGCTGTGAGTATGAAGTAGAGCGGCACCAGCAAGGTACTTGTTGGTTAACACCCCGCCTAAGAATTTGAGGAAATGCGGAACCCGGAAGTAAAATCCATGCGCCTTGTACCCATTGCTGACTGTCACAGCGGTAGACACACAGCTTGGGGGAAACTTCAAAGAGTGGGGTGAAGAAGAGAATGGGGGTGGGGAGAGAAGGCAGGGAGAGTCAGAAGTCACAGAGTGGCAATCAG
The DNA here is from genome assembly GCF_017639785.1 of Mesocricetus auratus. Classification (NCBI taxonomy): domain Eukaryota; kingdom Metazoa; phylum Chordata; class Mammalia; order Rodentia; family Cricetidae; genus Mesocricetus; species Mesocricetus auratus. The sequence goes on from NW_024429207.1 coordinate 24,869,462, forward strand.
TCCCCATGACAGCCATCCCCAAAAGGCATGGCACGTCTCCATGCAAGTGGTCACAGAACGGAGGGATTTTTCTTTGTACAGTGGTGTACACAGAACCAATCCCGCAACAAGACGCCAGCCACGGTGCTGTGAGAGGACACGGAGAGGTTCCAGCACATTATGAGCTTCTGGGAAGGTTAGCAGGGTCTATTTTCTTTCCTCGCTTGTTGCGAGGCCTTTGCAGGTGCAGCCGGGCCTCATTTGTCTTCCGCTGTCAGGGGAATGCAGCGTTCCACTTAAGTGAACTTTCCTGAAATCCCAAGCTTGTTCTTTCTGAGGCCCAAATTTCATTTATTTTAGCCATTCTGGATGGAAGACTTTCTTGAGTACATTACACACCTCTTTACCTTCTTAGAAATACAACCGTGTTCAACCCTTCCAGGGTGACCGGGCCTTATTCCCACAACCAGCCGGCACACAACCTCTCACCACACTTAATTTTGCCCATTTTCTCCACCATCAGGCCACTATCAGTTCCTCTGACTGCTGTTGAGCCTACTGTCTTCGTTTGCTTGAACATCTTGGATATGCTGCATCCAGTCTGATTGACTGAGAAACCAACGGGGATTGTGAGGTTTTTAGGGAACCAAAAATGAAGGGGCCTTGAGCAGTGAGGCTCCGTCCTTCCGTTAAGCAAGGTGGCCCGGGCAGTTGGTAGAGAGCGGGGCAGGATTTACTTTAAATATCCAGAGACTTCTCTGCTTGCACACTTTGGAACTTACCAGAAGCCAGATTTCAAGTTAAGTAGGGGTGCTGCTACAGTGGGTTTGAAGAGTCGTACAAGTATTTTCCCCTGACTGTTCATTTTCAAGAATGTCATGTGTCTTATCCAACTAGCTGGGTCCCTGCACTGGATGTATTATCGCTTCCACCTGCCAGACTACCTGTCACTGGGTTTTTTTTTTGTCTGCGGGTTTCGCGAATCTGGACCTTGTCTGACAGAGAACCCTCCCACGCTGAAAGGAATGAAGATCAAAAGCCCCTTCAGGAATATGTCCAGGTCCTCAGACTGAAATACGAAGCCCTGGTTTGAAGAGCTGTCAAGCTCAGACAGATGCAGTGACATTTGGAAAATAATTTGAATTACCAGAGGACCACGGATATTGGATGGTCGGTAAAGATGTCTCCCTCACACCTGCTGTCAGCACCAATCAGCGCTAGTCCAGTGCTCTCCAGAGAGGAGCCTTGTCCTTACCTAAACTTTGGTGTCTCCTGGAGTTCTGTCAGTGGGTCTGGCAGCCCCAGTGTATTTCCTGCAAGAAATAATAGCCGACAGCTGGGATCATAGGCAGGAAAGGTTGCAGGTGGCTCTGATGGGTTCTGTTGCCAGTGAAAGTTGGGGCTTGGGTATTTCCTTCAAGACCATGTCTACCATGGGGAGTTGCTCATTGTCATCATGTGTCAGCAGAATAAGAGGGGCATTACCAAGCCTATGTCATAGACCGGACGGTGTGTCTTTCCCGAGGTGTGACTGTGATTAGAACTCAGGGTAGTAGTCACACTGCTGATATCGTCTTCCTCTTTAGTCACCGGGGCCCCGCGGCCACTCCCTGTGTCATGGCCATTGTTTATAATTCCCGATTTCTTCTCTGGAAGCACCAAGAGATGGAAGCCTGATGCTTATGGGGATGATGACAGCCATGAGGGACAGAGTCAAAACTAACTTTCCTCCTAAATAGCAAGACAGCCCCTTCCACAGTGTGTTAGGCTCTGACGGGACCCAATTACTTTAGAAATACTAAGACTCACGTCCTCCAGCTTACCTGAAAGCCCCAAATTAGAGCTGGACTCCCCGGCTTCAGGCTCTTTTCGGGGCGCAAAGACACAAGTTGCTTTGGAAGGACCCACTTCGTGCTGCTTCTGTTGGCTTGTCTGCTGTTTGAGAAAATGACTTTCAAATGTTTTTTTGTGAGAGCATAATCTTTTTTCTATTGGGAAGGAGAACGAGGAAGCATGGACTCTCAGTGGACATGACAGCTGGTTCACAGAGAGAGGAAAGGGGTTCAGAGGTGCCACCGAGGCCAGCTTCATCTGGGATTCATTTGGGGATGACCATGAGGTTAGCAATCAAATGATCAGAAATTACATAGTCAGTGAGTCTTGGAGCTCAGGAGATATGGCAATAGATGTCAGCTTGGAATTCAGGCAATAGTTGGTGATTCCAGAGCCATAAGCATTAATCATAACCATGTCATCGTGTTTTCTTTCCAGACCAGTCACCATCTCTTTGGAACTTAAATCGTCCAGTGTAGGAGGAAGTCTGATGCCGCCATTAAACATGTGACTTATTAGAGGCGCATACAGATGAGGTAATAAAAGGGCGGTTTACCACACCGCTAACCACACCCACTTTAGGCAGGACTAAAGACGTATATGGCTGGACGTAAAGACGTATACGTACGTAGGTGGAACTACGTCACTAGCCAGGCCCACTTTTGGGCATGGCTAGGGGCGTTACGGGGGGAAGGCATAAAAGACAGCACACAGGAAGTCTCGGTCTCTTTTCCTGGAGTTCGGCTTCCGGTCCGGCAGCTAGCTGAGAACTGTTTGGCTCCTCTGGGTTTGGTATCTTGTGAGTAATTTTCTACATTAAATACTTAGCTTTACTGTCAGTAATTGTGTGTCGCGTATCGTTACAGCGTCCGTTTAGCTTACAGTCCAGTATTTGACAGCATTGCATACAAAGTCAGTCGCAGTAAATGCTAAATCAGTGTTCAAGACAAAACCAAGATATGCTGGGAACTCCAAATACATTGAAATATAGTCTCCAGCACTTGACTGGCAGGAGGAAACCACCCTTCGTTGACACCCATGTCTTTGCAAACCAGTGCAGAGGTCAGAAGAGGGAGCCACGTGGCTCTCCAACAGGGATAAGCAGGCCACTTTGGTACCTTCCAGCTCCAAGTCAAAAGTCTCACTTCTCTCCACTCTGTAAATAAGAAGAAACTGACTTCAAAGTCTCATATATGTCTTCAGTACCACACCACATGCAACCGTTACTTTTTGTCAGTTTGATTAGATTATGCAACACCTAGGGGACTAGTAAGACATATGTGTGTCTGTGGTGGAGTTTCCATTACCATATAGTGGTAACGGACTAAGCCCTAGATGGGTTCATGATATAAGGGCATTGATAAGGACGGGCTCAAGGTAGGCGGTAGAAGAATCACTAGGGGTGTGTTCCTAAGGCTATGGCTTTCCTCTCCTCCGGGCTGGCATGATAAGCTTAGCTCCCTCTACCAATGGCTGTCCAAGCGCATGGAGCCAAACAGCCAGACTGAATCCCCGAAACCATGGGCTGAATTACACCCCATCTTCCTTGTTTGTCAGGGTGGTAAAGAACACTCAGTAACCAGGCCACTGCCACCTCCTGCTCTGAGACAGTTTCTCTCCCACTTAACCCATTCTCTGCCAATTTTTTCTGTGTCACTGTCCACTTCTCCTACTGCATCCCTGAGTTCCAGTCGAATCAGCCTCCTAACTATTTCTGAACTCACATACGAATCCACAGTCGTTCACCTTTGTAAAGCTCTCTCAGCCTGGGAGATGTTTACCCTGGCAGAGCTGCATCCTTCGAGCGAGCTGCAGCCTCATGATTGGGTTGTGTTCCTGAAATGGTACAGTACTGGTGGTTTGTACCTGTCACCTAGTACTTGGCATATTCTTGTTGGAGTGGTTGCTCTGAGAACAAGGTCTACCTCTCCTATATCTCATCTGAGCTACTCAGCAAGCACCTGTGCTGACCATGCTGTAATGGACATAGCAGCGTGGCAGGGTGTCTGCGTTGGCAGTCTTCGGAGTCCAGTCGTCTGGTGGGTCTTATGAAACACAGGTTCTCTGGTCAGATGGTAGGAAAGTACTGACTTGGCTAAGCTCGTCTCTGTTCTGCAGAACTTCTCAGCATTTCTAAAGCATACAGAATCACCCATTTGTTTATTCCATCACAAGAAACCTTCTCGTGGCCTAGTTAGCCTCGGCACACTGTCAGGAGTCGGGTGGAAGCAGTTTGTGCCGCTTTATGAGAGACCGTTGTCACATTTTCAGGACTTGCATGAAATGGTAAATGCCATGTGGGTGGTACTCTGGGATTGGATGCCTTTACACCATGGAAATTGCTGAATGCTACCAATCAGAATTCTTCAGCACCCCAGAATTTTGAGAACTCCAGCTCAAGGAGATCCTAGCTCACAGGATGAAGGAGGTGGTGGCATAGGCTCGGGGACAGATTCTCTGATAGCCCAAGGGGGATCACGGTCCTTCTAAGATTTCCCTGGAGAGCCATGAGCAGCATGGCTGGTAGGCCACAGAGGTGATAATGAAGATGATCAAACTTAACAAATGCGTTTCTCCAACCAACTTAATTTGTTCCTTACTGCTTTACAGAGCCCACTGCCAATTAACCAATTAGTAGCTAATTTAATTTCCTCATCAGGGTCACAGCAGCAGGTTTTCTAATTCGAGTATGAGGCATGCCAGGGCAGGTGCAAGCGTGCTCTGTGTCTGCCGGAGACACGGCTTGGCCTGACTAGAGGTTGTACATCTCTGGGGAGACAGGAAGCAGACATTCATTTCTAATCCCACCACCATCTGGCTGAGTGACCTTGGACAAATCACTTATCCTCTCTGGGATGAGTTTGTCAGCTGCAAAAGAAGACTACACTTGACAATTCTCAGGTCTATTTCCATCTCTGTCTCTTTCATTACTAGCATTCTGAGAAAGATAGACCCAGCCCCAATCTGGTTTTCTAAGACACAATGGACAGAGCGCGCGCACACACACACACACACACACACACACACACACACACACACACACACACACACACACACACACAGCTCAAAAATAAACACGTGCCTGAGAAGCCAGAGTTCCTCCTGCAGGTGGGCGGGTACCTTCTCTGAGTGCACCTGCAGATCCTATGGCAACTGAGAGGACCTGGCTCTCGGTGCATGGAGTCTTCTCCTTAATCCATGAAGAAAATGATACATTCTTTTGGCTGTAAATTAGATCTTTAGAGAGACAGACAGAGAGAGAGACAGAGAGAGAGAGAGAGAGAGAGAGAGAGAGAGAGAGAGAGAGAGAGAGAGAGAGAGAGAGAGAGAGAGAACCAGTGATCTTAGGGATGGATTATTCTTTCTAGAAAGTGACAAAGAACTCCTCCCCAGTGCGGTTAAAGCAAAATGCAGTTCTGAACACATGGTTGATTGTGTTTCCTTTCTTTTGATCACAGTTACTCGTGGCCAGTGGAATCCATCATTGTTCTCCTGATGGGGACCTTCTTGTCTGGTCTGCTTCCTGACTGGTTTCTCTGCAACCAGGCCTAACACCCAGCTTGCCTTCCCCAGGACCCTCATGCTCACAATGACATTCAGAAGCAAGCACTCAGGTCTCAGCTCCCCTAGGCCACACCCTTGTTCCTCTGCCCATGCCTGACTCTTTATAGATCTCAGTTACTGGGAACAGTTCTGCAACAAGGGGTTGAACCACTCGATGTGGTTCAAGGAGAAATTCCACGAAGGCCACCAGACACAGGCATCTGAGGACCAGGGAAGCTGCTTCCAGAGTTTACTAGGACACGGCCTCAAAGGCAGAGATCTCTTGTGTGAATCAATCTCTAAAGTAGAAACTGCTTTTTATAAGAAACTACGCATGCACATGCGCTTCCTTTGAAAAATCATATGTTCTTAAATCTTAAAGGATAGTTCTTTACCACTGCCCAGACCTTTTTGATACCTTCTCATAGGCTTTTGCATCATAATACCTTTACTGAATATATGTAATTCACAGTTTATACACATTACCCATTTAGTGTGCATACAGTGGGCTTATTTGTTTTTTATTTTTCAGTAAATCTACACCCTTGCAAAACAATTAAAATCAAGTTTGGAGCACTTGATAACTCTCAAAGGAAACCCAAACCCTATTAATGATCACAGCATCAGCCCTAAGCAACTGCTCATCTTTCTGTATCGGCAGTAAGATTTGTCTTTTGGGGTTGTGATTATAAGAATTTCCTCCAGACTTTCAACTCTATTCCTTTTATTAATGTCTATACTTAAGCAATAATACCACATTGGCTTCATGACTTTGAAGTCAAGATATAAAAATAATTTAACTTTCTTTTTCCTTTGTAAAGATTCTCTAGGCTGCTTTATATTCACTGAAATTTTAGATATATTTTAGAATCTGATTGCCCATTTCCTCACAAAAGTATGATATTTATGTACACATTTCATTGAGACTATAGATTCATATGTGGAATAATGATACCTTAATAATAGTTGTCTTCCAATCCATAAAATGACATTTTACATTTATTCTTCAATTTATTAAAAAATACTGCTTGGCAGCAGTGGCAAATGCCTTTAATCCTAGCACTTGGGAGGCAGAAGTAGATGGATCTCCAAATTTGAAGCCAGCCTGGTCTACAGAGTGAGTTTCAGGGCAGTAAGGGATAGTTAGTCACTGTCTCGAAGAAAAAGAAAGAGAAAAAGAAAAAGAAAAAGAAGAAGAGATTGTTGTTCTAGGTGCTCAAAGTTGAAATTCTTTTGTAAGCTCACTTCCCATGAACATTATCCTTTCATTGCCATTATGGTTGGAATTGTTTCCTTAATTTTACTTCTAGTTACTCAGCATTAGTTATAGAAACAGAATGACTTTTACAAGATTGTGCTTTTATTTTTAAATGGCTTTCTTTATTCTTTGAAAGCTTCAGGCACCTAAATGCTATATTTTGATCATTTCCACCTACCATTACTTCCTTACAATCCCTCTTGTGACCCTCATTCTGTAACCCCCCCAAGTTCATGCCCTCCATATTTTGATGTTATTAATAACCTATATCCAATTATATCCGCCCCTATGACATGAGTGTGGAGTCACTCACTGGGGCATGGGCAATATACCAGCAGCCACAGTCCCTAAAGAGAGTGACTCTCCCTCCCCCAGCAACAATACCTCCCCCTCCAAGGGTGGGGCCTCAGAGCCCCTCAACCACTCATGCTGGAATTCTCACTGGCTTGATTCTGCGTAGGTAACCACAGCTGCTGCGATTGACATGTGTGCAGCAGCTGTGTCAAGTCCAGAAGTCTGCAACTCCCATTTCTCCTCGTCTGCCAGCTCATACATTCTTTTCTTTCATTTTCCCCACAATGTTCCCTGAGCCTTGGAGGGGAAGATGAATACAGACGGCCCATGCATAGCTGAACACTCCTGGTTACCTATCCTTGGCACTTTGGCCAGCTATAAATACAAATCTCTGGATTAACTGCTCCTTACTACAAAAAGAGTTTTCTCCAACTACAGTGGAGAACAATACAAATCTGTGGATATAAACGAATACTTAGAAGTCAGTTTGATAGCATGGCCATTTCAGGTAACAACAGTAGACTGAGCTTTTTGGCCAGGCTTACAGTGTCAGGCATGAAATCCTTCCAATGTGTCAGGCCTCAGAGCCAATCAGAAAGTAGTTGGTTACTCTATAGCCTTCATGTCACTATTGTATGGGTGGGCACATCTTGCTAGGCAGGTGGGTACTAAAACATGCAGTGTTCCACACTGAGATCATTAATTTATTTCCCCCCCCCAGGAGCCTGAATAGTACCTAAAGTTACTTTTTTTATATTGATCTTTCAATCTTGGGGAACTCATTTACTAGTTCCAATAGATGTTTAGTGGATTTCATAGAATTTTCTCTGAGACTCTATTGACTAAAAATAAAAACAAAAATTCTAGCCCTTTCTCTGAAATCTAGATGGCTTTTGCTTCTTCATTTCCTAGTACAATGTTGAATAGAAGTAACAAAGGGTGACTGACACTCATTTCTGTTTTTAGGGGAAATAGTCAGTGTTTGTTACTAAAAATGATATCCGCTGTGGACTTTTCATGCTGCTTTTCAGTTTCAAAGACTTTTATTTCCAGTTTTCTGAATACTTTTATCTTGAAATGATGCTGGATTTTGTCAAATGCTTTACTGACCACCCTGGGATGTGCCGTGTGCTTTTTGTTTCCATTCTGTTAACATGGTGTTATTCCGCTGATGATTTTCAGATGTTAAACCAACCTTGAAATCCCAGCATAAACAGAACTGGCCATGGTGCAGAATCCATCAGGCTTACTCATTACTGGGTTTTGGTGAGGAGTTGTATGTCTCTTCATAAAGAATACTGTTCTATGGGGCTTTTTTAAAAGACATCTTTGCCTGGTTTTGGCATCAGAGCAACACAGGTCCAAAAGAACAAAATCAACCTTGGAAGTTGTTTTGGTTTGGGGGTTTGTTTTTGTTTTTGTTTTCTTTTCATTATGTACTTACAAAAATTGCCATTAGTTCTTTAAATAGTTGGTAAGAGTCACTGTGGAAGTCGTCTGAGCCCAGTATTTTCTTTGAGGGAAGTTTCTGGATGGCATTTCAACCCTGTCACGTGTCACTCTACCATGTTTCGCCTTGGCTCAGTTGCTGCAGTCTGGGTCTCTAGGGATTTTGTCATTGTCCACACTGTCTAACCAGCTGGCACACAGTCAGCTCATAGCTTCCCATACACTGCTTCACTTACTGTATTCTTATCTCTTTTGTTGGTAAGTCTGGCTAACGTTTTGCCCTATTTGTTGAACTTTCAAAAAACTAGTAACTTCATTTTCAGGTTTTCTCTCTATTTTACTGGTCTGTTTCATTTATCTTCATTATAACTTTATATTTTCTCCTCCCCTTGATTAATTTTCATTTAACTTTTTCTTCTATCCTTAATTTCACCTTTTTGCTTTGTTTTGGTTTTTTGGTTTTTCAAAACAGGGTTTCTCTGTATTCTTTTGGAGGCTGTCCTGGAACTCGCTCTGTAGACCAGGCTGGCCTAGAACTCACAGAGGTCCACCTGTCTCTGCCTCCCAAGTGCTGGGATTAAAGTCATGCGCCACCAAGGCCCTATTAATTTCATCTTTTTAAAAAAGAAAATGCTCTGGCCAGAGAGTCTGGGAAACAGAACCTTCATTCAGTGGCTGATGGAAGAAGAGGCAGACTCCCACAGCTAAGCACTGAGCTGAACTCAAGAAAGCCAGTAACAGAGAGGGAGGACTGATGACCAAAGGGATTAAGACTGGGCTGGTTTAACCCCAGAAACAGCTGACCTGACAAGGGGTTAACTCTTGAATCCCAGGCTGATGCCTGGGAATCCAGCATGGGACTAATCAAGACCCCCTGAATGGGGGTGTCAGTGAGGAGGCCTAAGTAATCTATTGAGCCTTGGGCAGTAGATCAGTATTCATCCCGAGTATACACTTGGACTTTGGACTCCCATCCAACAATGTGAGATGCACTCTCACCTTGAACTCTTGAGGGAGGGTCTAGGCCCTGCCCTGGATGAAATGACAGACTATGGACACCCCCATGGAGGGCCTCACCCTCCCTGGGGAAATGAGGGGATAATGAGGGGGTTGGGGGGGAGGGCACAGGAGGAGGGGAGGGAAAGGGAGAGGGACCTGGAACTGACTTGTGAACCAACCTTGTTTCTAATCTAAATTTAAACTTAAAAATAAAAATAAAAAAAAGAAAAAGAAGTTCCTAGCATTATGCTAAAGTTGACTATAATAAGTTTCTGGTTTTTGCCATGTTATCTCTTGTTTAATCAATGCATAACAGAGTGAATTTCTGTATTCTCTTCACCTTTTGGGTGTTGTATTTACTGCTATAAACATTTGTGCATAAGTTAAAAAAACAAAAGAAAATGCTCATTTCATTTAAAGTGTTTGCAGCTATTTCCACACAGGCAAGTTGTTGATTTCTGATTTATTTCCATTATGACCACAGAATATACTCATGACTTCAGCCATTTTAAATTTGAGATTTTTAATTATTCCTTTTAAAATTAAAATATAATCATATAATTTCCCTCAATCTTCTTTTCTTTCTCTTACTCCCCCCCATGATCCTCTCACCTCCTCTCAATTTTCAGGTCCCTTCTTCTTTAATTCTGTTACATATAAATAAATTAATTATATATATATATATACACACATATATATAGTATGTAATGTATAAATACAACCACATGAGTCTGATCAGTATTTTTGGTATGTACATGAATACTTAGTGTTGGATAACCAAATAGGGACCTCATCTCTAGAAGAGGCTAATTCTTCCTCTCAGCAGTCAATGGTTGTCTACAGTTCTTTGTCCAGGTGTGGGACCATGTTAGATAACCCCTTCTACTCTAGCATGTCTACTGATACTACATTTGTTCCCTTCTTCTTTAGGCAGCCATATTGATAAGATAGAATGGGTGTTGCTTCCTTAATTTCTAAGAGACACACTTTCACAGCTGTTTCCCTGGTTTTCTGACTCTTACAGTTTTTTCAACCCCTCTTCCATGATGTTCCCTTAGGTGTAGGAGTATGTTAGAGATATATCAGATGGTGTTAGGCACTCATGGTCTCTGCATTTGGACAGTTGTGGTTTTCTGTAATGGTCTCTCTCTACTGCAAAGAGAAGCTTCTTTGGTGACGGTTGTGAGCTACACTCATCTGTGGGTATGCAGATAAGTATTTAGAGTACAGTTACGAATTATGCTGGTCTAGTAAAGCGATGGTAGTAGGTTCTCCTCTAAGGTCCATGACCTCACTAACCCCAGATAGTTCTCTATGTTTCTGGTACTTGGCATGATTTCCCCCTTGTTGATCCAGCTGTAAATCTAATTAGACTGATGTTGGTTACCACCAAGATATGAGTGTCACTGTTGCACCCCTGTGGATATCTTGCCATGCTGGTCATTACTGTGGATCATGGACTTCACGACTATGTGGGACTATTTGTTGCTTGCCTCCCTTGGTAGCTTGCATAGTACCTTCTAGGACTATATAAGTCAGTTAGAGACATTGTAATAAAAAGTCAATACTGGCAAAAAAACAACAGACATTTAGACCAATGAAACAAAATAGAAGATGAAACATGAGTGCACATAGTTACAACCATCTGATATTTGACAAAGATGCTAAGAATACTGAAGATAGCTTCTTCATCTGAAGTTTAAGAAATTTAATCTCTGCATGTAGGAGAATGGAATTAGACCCATATCTATCAACTTTCCCAAAAAGTAACTCCAAACTGATCAAAGGCCTCAATGTGAAACTCTGAAAATGCTAAAAAAAAAATCTAGGTAGCACCCTACAAAATATAGGTGTGGGAAAGGAAATTTCTCTGAGTAGGACTCTGTTTGCTCAGGAATTAAGCCCAGTGATTGACAGGCAGTATCTCATAAAACTAAAAGGCTTCTGTATGTCTAAGGAAACAATCAAGTGATGAAGAGACACTTGCTCATCTATGTTTATTATTGCACTATTCACAATAGCTAGGAAGTGGAAACATCCTAAATATCCTACAATGGATGAATAGATAATGAAAATGTGGTACAGATAGACTGTGGAAACTATTCAGCTGTAAAGAAAAAGGAAATTGGCAGGTAAATGGATAATACTGGGAAATATTATATAGAGTGAGATAACCCAGACCTAAAGACAAATGCTGTGTAGCCTCTCTCATCTGTGACTCCTAGCTCCAAATCTCTAGATGTGCACAGGCATGTGCACATACACTCACACACACACACACACACAAACACACACACACACACACACACACACACACACACACACACACACACACGTGAAGTAGCTGCAGAAACCAAGACAGTAAAAAGGTACAATGCAGTGGGTAGGAATCGCTGGAGATGGGAAGAGCAGGATGCCATGGTATGAAGGACAAAATAGGGACAACTGAAAGTGGGCTTTAATTGGGGATGGAGGTCAGAACAAAAGGAGAGGGAGGGAGGAGGGGAAAAATACTAGGGATGTTTGGAAAAGCCATAGGGAATCACATTAGTTTTCATTTATGAAGAATTACACATAGTTGTATGTGTATGAATGTATCTATGCATATGTGTATAACTATGCTTGTGCATATACAAATATAGCTTAAGTGAAGCTATCACACTTGGGCTGACAATGTTCCCCACTAGAGCTGCAGACTATCTAACGAAAACCCTGGCATCTAAAATAGCAGACATGAGAAGCCCTTCGTTGTTGGCTGGAGGAGTCTGAGACATCCAAACCAACACAGGCTCTTTCTGTTGCCCTTGGTTGCCTCCTAGAGAAGGTGAGTTTGTGTTGCTAAAGACACTTCTGAAACAGGATCTAGGAAATCCACATTTTAGGATCTGACCTTAAATTTGAGATTTTAAACAACATTTTATTAATGTGTGTTAATTGTACAAGATAGTTGGTTTTTAAAGACTGTTGCACATGTACATAATTCACTATGGTCACATTCATTCCCACTACCCTCTCAGATCAACCCACAGGCAGTGCTCTCCCTCTCCCCAAATAGCCCTGCCCTTTATGTATTGAGTGAAACTTACCAAACACGATTTCCATGTGCTGTAGGAAATTTACTTCACTATAATACCCTTTTCCTTCCTTTTTGTGCTATTCTGATATAGATTATATCCTCAGAATTATTGCTTCCTGTCATTGTCTTCTACAGTAAATAGAGAAAGTATGGTATATGAAGAGTATGTGTACTCCATCTTTCCTAGTTATCCATGAAGCCCAAAAGAAGCCCTTTAATGTTTATTATAGATTAGGTCCTTAGGAACCTGCTAAGAGCGTCTTGTGACAAGGGACTGAAATAGATGGGTTCAGTGATGTCTTTGACAGTCGCTGTAGTTTCCTTGGTTTCATGGCAGGGGAGTCCTGGATCATCCATCCATGTTTCTTGGGCTTCTTGCTGGCTCCCCGGTTAGCTGCTGTGGTGTGAGATGTCTCTCAGTTGCTGGCTTTCTTCTTTTCTTGAACTGGCCTTTCCTTCCAAGACAGAAAACTCTTTTTTTAGATCTCTAGGTGTACCATAAGACTTCAAATGCGCCTCTGTCCTGAAGGTGCCTCTTGGATAGAGACCTGTAGGGCCTTCTGCTTGCTGGGCCCTTTTACTCAGAAACCTCCTGCTAGATGGAGACACACTGGGTCAGCTCTGGCATTGACCCTGATGATCCCAAGTCATTGACTACAGAAGATGCTTTGACAAGTAAGCTCCACTAGATGCCCTTGTTCAAAATGTCTCTTTGATGCAGAGGCTGACCGTATTCTTTCTCTATTCTGACAGATTTGTCAACTTGACACACACAGGAAGAGGGAGCCTCAAATGAAGAACTGTCTCTATTGGATGTGTCTGTGGCCATGTCTGTGGGGCATTTCTTAATTGCTAATTGGGTTAGGAGGACCCGTGGGCCGTGCCACCCCTAAGCAGGTAGGTCTCTACTCTTTAAGAAAGGTAGCTGAGCAAGTGGAGAAAGCACTCCTCCATGTCTCTGCTTCAGTTCCTGCCCTGGCTTCCTTGATGGTGGCTGTGAGGCAAAATACCCCATTCCTCCCCCAAGTTTCTTTTGGTCATGGTGTTTGTCACAGCAATAGGAACCAAACCAAACAAGGAACTTTCTAGACTTCTAAAGAACAGGTTTCCTCTTCCCGATGGTGAACTGGCCTTTTCCTAGAGGACTTAGCAAAGCCCAAGGGTGCTGTTTGGGGTCACAGGCCTGTTGGGGAGGGTGTGGTTCTTCTCTGTGCTGTGTCCCCAGGGGTCTGTGTTGCAGTCACTACCCTTTTCCCAATCCCCTTTATTTTCATAACAGGGCTCACATTTAACCCTCCAAAGAGTTTGCCCATTATGAGTGGCTTCATCTGTGAGATGCCCAGAGATCAGGACAATGGTCCATCAGCAAACATTGTCCCGATGAACGATGATTTAAGTTTAGTATGTACAGACAAGCACACAGACAGACACATGCTACTTGTAAATAGAATTTAACAAATGGTTTTCTGACTCTAGCCATGGTCAAGATAAATTTAGACAACAGATACATGTGCTTAGACAGGGAATTCGTAGCACAGCATGATAGAGATAGATAGAATTTTGAAAAGAAGACTTTTTAAAGTTCAGTGGGGTAAAGATAGAAATTCACTTTTTCCTTCCTGGCATTAAGTCTTTCTAATGCAAAGCATTTAAATATGCAGATCTCCAAACTCTGAGATCTGCAGTCTTTATATAGAGAGCTCAGGGGAAGAGGGAAGGCGGCTCCCACTGTGTGGCTACAGAACAGGACTAGAGAATGACCCTGTTTGAGCCCACTGGGATGACCTGTCTGGAGGAAGAATCAACAGAGAAACAAGAAATGCCTGTGTCCAGCCCGTCCCCAGGTTTCCTTTCACTGAACTTTCTTTCCTCTGTCTGCCTTCATTCCAGTTCCAGGTGTCCATGAAAAGGCCTGTTTTCTGAATTAAGGCGCATAGGCAGCCTAGGCAAAGGCTTTGAAAACTAAACCCCCAACCCCTATGAAAGATTTTCATCTAAGAGGAGATTGTTCATCAAGGTGGAGTCTCACGGGTGTGCTGAGCATCCTCACTCTGAACAAAAGCACCCTGCAGACTCCCTTCCCATCAGTTCACCTAAGGGACTGGCTGGCGGTCCAGCCTGCTCCCTCAGTGAGCACAGCAATATAGGCACTTCTGGATGCTCGGCCCTTTGCTCTTCCACAGTTGAGCATCCGAGTCCCGTCCGCCTTCTCCATGTCCTTGTTTCTGCTCCTGCCACACCACTGAGACAGTCTGGCACTCATTCTGGGTGCAGAGGGCACTCTGGGTTTCTGCCACTGGCTCCTGTCATTCTCTGTCAACTCTAGTCACCCTCATTTTGTTTCCTCGTCACAGCCCATTAACCATAGCCCTCAGAATCTTGGGAGGTTACACACAGTCCCGACCCCTGGCCCTAGGTATCATGTAGCAGGAGACCGAGTCTTGACAAAAAAGAATGAGCCCACCTTTGCCTTCTCCATCCCCTGTCACCTTTCCAAGAGATGACTCTTGAAAGGGTGGAAAATCCCAGGACATTTCATACATATATATTTTTAAGTTAATTCTGCAGACTGCTGTGTTGGTGACATTTCCTTCAAACTGCAATAACTAACCTGTCACAGCCCTACAAATGCTGACAATACAGCACCATGTGGGGTTGACTTAATAAACCTCATTTACATTCATTTTGATTCACTCAGGCGTTGAAAAACATTTCACAGGAAAAACTAGGAACCTCTCCAAGGCGACATGATGTTTGCTGATACTATATGAACAGACTTAATAGGCAGCATATATGAAAACATGCATTTCTTAGGTTATTAGCAAACTCAGTACTTACCTTTTTAAAAGCACTTACAAATTATTCCTTTGAATGCTAGACCTCTAAGCTGTGAAATGTGTCAACATTTCCAGAGTTTTTCTGTTGAATAGGTAGATAAGAAAATGGTTAACCCTTTCATTTGTTCTGTGAATGTTTGACCTATCTGTATCTCAATTGCTGTGTACATTTCATGGAGAACTTAATAATGCCTATTTGCCTATGTGTATTAGTCAGTTATTATTGCTATAATGCTGAGTAACGAACACCTCCTCAAATTAAGGTGACTTATAATTACAAGTGCTTATTTCTAGTTTAATGATACCCATGAAGAAAATCAGCTACCTGTAGTTCTCAACTGTAGGTTGAGCATAAGTCTCATTCTCCTTGAATAAGTAGGATCCTAGCCATATAGTTCTATAAATGGATGCTGAAAACATAGGAGGGAAACCAAATTACAGAAACATACAGGAAACCTCTGCACATGTCTTTTCTAAATGTCACACTGACTAAAGCAGCAAGGCCAAGAGCAAAATCAATGGACAAGATGGTGTATTTCCTTCTACTCTGCTTCCAGGCCACAGGGGATAGGAAAGGAAGGAAGGACTGGGAAATTTTTAAAGCGGAGGGAGAGTCATCACCATACATCCTAAGAGAAAGTACGAGTGGATACACATGTGTGCACATGAATATGGGGCAAGGCAGAGGTCTGAAGAGGGCGTCTTCTTCAACTCTTCTCCACTATATCTTTTGAGATTGAACCTCGAGTTCATCCGCTAGGCTGGGCTGTGTGGCCATCAAAACCAAAGGATCCTTCTATCTCCACCTTCCTGACTCTGGGATAGCATATGCTGCCACACCTGGCTTTTCATGCCGGTGCTGGGATCTGAACTCAGGTCCTTATTCTTAAGCAGCAAAGTACATGATTGAGCCATCTCCCTAGTTTCTTTTGTCTTTTTTGGTTGTTCTAATTACTGAGAAACTTCTTTGAGATTTTTAAAATTTGCCATTTTATTTTAAGTTTATAAAGCCTCTTTATAGTTCTCTGTTCCTTTGAATTTGTCTCCTCCTTTGTATTATCTTGATTAAATTTGTCTGAAACTTCTACATCTTTTCATATGCTCAAGCAATGATCTTGTGGGTTGTTAATTTTCTCTGTTTCGCTTATTGTTTCCCTTCCATTGGTGACAGTTTAATTTTATCAAATCTCACTTCAGCATGCACCTTCCACTTCCCCAAGTATGACGGATGCAGACCTATATGTACCTTGTCAGCAGGCACAACAGCAGCATTGTCAGCAGAGGGTGCTGAAGGGACATGCAGGAGGAAGGGGCTCCCCTTTCTCCCCTATATTTGGTGGCACTCAGGACACTCGGGAGACTCATTCCCAGCAAGATTTGGCAGTTCCTTGGCAGGCACCTCCCCTCTGGCTCATGGGTGCTTGTCTGGAAAGCAACAGCCACCCCAGGCAGCTTCCAGAAGACACCAGGCATGTGATGGACAGGTTCTCCTTTACAGTTGTAGCTATTGCTAGATTCTGGGCTTTCCTGACCACTGGCTTAGTTCAAAGACTGTGGGCTGTACCGTATAGCTCAGGTTAACCTGGCAGGCTTTCACCATTGTGTGGATTGAACTCAGCCTCTTCAACCTCTGAATGTCACACTGGAACTTTTTGGTTATGGAGAGCCAACCAAAGTATATCTTGGTGTGTGGAGCAGAAAAACTTGCCAAAACCAGACCTCACAAATCAATAATTTCATTACCAGACCTAAATTCAATGCACAGATTCAGAGACTCTTGAAGGGGACACAGAGCCACTTGGAAAAAGAGTCCTACATCTTCACAAATGGATGCTGTCAATCTTCTTCCAATTTTAACTCAAAAGAGTCTAGGGCCACAGGGAAAGAGGAAACACAAAGAACACGATGATACCAAACACTAGGTATGACCTGACTCAAATTTGTGTCCGATCTACTGCTGGTCAAGATAGAGCTGTGGTGACCCAGGCATAGCTGGAGCCATTGCTGATATTTGAATCACAGAGGGCCTAGTTCCCCCACAGCTCTGCCCAGTGCACTATAACTCTTGAATGAATCACTGTATTCCATGTTCTTGCAAACCAGAAATATTCTCACATTAGTTCTTGGACCTATGTGATGAGGACTGTCATTGTTGGCAGGGCTAAATAGAACTTCATGCCTCCCGGAACATCTCCTCACACCGAGGTAGTAAATCACAGGCAACATTGCACTTGGGGTGAAATTTTAGAGATTTATGCCACCATTGGAGTGCTCAAAGAAACAAGAGTGGTAATAGCTACTGCATTCCTATGCAATTCATCTGTTTTGCCCATGTTGCAGCTGGATGGATTTGGGAGAATACACTGATTCAGGTAGTGATCCAAAGGTGCTGCCAAGTCTGTTGGATCTTGACTGGAGTAAATCAGCCCCATTCTTGGCACTTGATTCATAGTACTGATGTGGGGGAGGTGCTTTAGTGTTTTCCTCTGAACCAATCTGAAGGACCACTCTACAGCACCAACAATATATTCTCACAGTGGTCCAACTACGACTCTGCCGTGACATACTCAGCTGATATCATGAACATCTTAACCTTCTACCAAACATCTCTTTTGTTTGGTTTTGTCAATTCCTGTGGTGGTTTGAATATAATTGGCCCCCATGAGCTCATAGAAAGTGGCACTATTAGGAGGTGTGGCTTTGTTGGAGTAGGTATGGCCTTGTTGGAGGAAGTGTGTCATTGTGGGAGTGGGCTTTGAAGTCTCCTATGCTCAAGCGATACTCAGTGTAGACATAGTTCACTTCCTGATGCAATGGATGAAGATGTAGAACTCTCAACTCTTTCTCCAGCACCATGTCCTGCCATGAAGATAATGGACTAAACCTCTGAAACAGTGAGCCAGCCCTAATTAAATATTTTCTTTTATAAGAGTTGCTGTGACCATGATGTCTCTTCACAGCAATAGAAATCCTAACTAAGATAATTCCCTAATTCTAACTATAAGTACAAATACCATAGCAGGGTTCATGAGGACCAAGCGTCCATTTAGCAGCACTCCCCAAGGCTTCAAATTCATAACTTTGTTGTTATCTCTGAGGTCAGTTTTCCTGCCTACTGACCCCAGCTTTTGTAGCCCATCCCTTGTTCCTGCTCCCTAGTGTGAATCCTAGGTTCCATGCTTGACAATTGGAGCAAAACAAGAATGGATCCATAGGAACATAGAGAATGTCTCTAGTGTCCAACAGACTGACTGGCACTTCCCTCTCTAGTGAAGTCAGTATTCCAGCTCTGAGAATGTATTCTCCTATTTCTGTGACTTCCTTGAGTGGTCTTTTTTAAAACTTGAGGCATCCTCTTACTTTTCCCACAGTAGGTAATTTCTTTCCAGTGTTGTATAACTGTTTATAATACACAGTCATTGCTTAAATTGTTGGGTTTTGTTTCAAGTGGAGTGTGATTAATCTTATATTTACCACATTCTCTTTCTTAGTTTTTTGGATTAATCTGATCCTTATTCATAACTTGATTTCTTAATTTCTTCATCTTTCTTATTTCCTAACAACTTATAAATTTCCTTCCAGATATTATTAGTTAATACTATAATGTTGGCATGCAATTCTTGTATTATTTAGCTCTAGATATTATACTCAGTACAAAAAAATTCAAATCAGGAATTATTTAGTAGTATAATATTTAGTTTCCAAACATACAGACTTTGAAAAAAAGAAAAGAAACATTGGTTTTATTTTGTTTTCTAGGTCTTCTAGACCTCCCAAAAATGTCCCCTTCCCAACTTTATGGCCTCTTCTTTTAAAGATTTTTTTCATGCTTTTATATCCAAGTGCATCTCATTGATGCTACCTGTACATGGGTGTGAGGTTATCTCCTGGAGCATGGCCACACCTCCAAAGAAAAACCACTATCCTTCCTGCAGCAGCCATCAGCTGCAGTCGCTCCTCAGTTAAGGGAGGGGCTTGATGAACTCTGTCAGCCTTACTAGAATTTTGAGTGGTTTGATCTTGTGCAGGCAACCACAAATACTGGGAGTTCATAAGTGCAATAACCATGTAATGTCCAGAAGACAGCTTTCCATAGTGCTCTTGCCATTTTATAGCTCTTACATTCTTTCTGCCTCCTGTTCCATAATAGTCCCTCAGCTTTGGCAGGAGTAAGAGGGGTCGCAATAAAAATGTCCCATTTAGCACTGAGACTCATAGTCACTTACTCTTCAGACCTTGACCAGTTAGGAGTCTTTGTATTAGCTGCTGTCCATTGCAAAAAGAAACTTCTCTGTTCTTGAGCAAAGTTGAGAGCAGCCCAGGTCTATGGTCATGAATGTGATTACTTAGAAGACAGTTTGATAACTTGACTGTTTATCAGTATAACATTAGTTGGTTCTTCTGTAGGACTATGGCCTCCCCTGCCATAGGCTTTTGACCAAGTTTATAGCACTGGGAATGAATTCTTCCCTATGGATCAGACCTCAGATCTTCTGAATATGGAGAAACCTTCTGCCTCTGCCTCCCAAGTGCTGTGATTACAAGCAGATGGTTTATGTTGTATTTATGAAACATAATAAAGACAGACTGTGTATGTCTTTATTATATTTCATAAATGATAATGGTATTTGAGGTAGGACATGGGAAGAGTGTCATTAACAATACACAAGAACTTCTAAACTCTCTTTTGTACAAATCACCAGGATCAGAGGTCACTGGAAAACCCAATGGAGTCTTCATTTGATGCTTTGGAACAGAGAAGTTCAGAGTGAGGGCTGTCGTTTCACATTGAGGATGCTGATCAAGCTGACCCCAGATTTCAGGACATGAAATAAAAATGGCAGAATTGTCAGTGTGAAGGACCACAGTCTTTTAGAAAAGGAACCATGATTCCATGTCACTGCACAGTCCAGAGGGACTGATATATCGGCAACACCAGTGCTAGGGAGTCAGATTCCAGCAGCTCTCTAGTTAGAAGGGAATCCAGTCTATGTTGATAGTAGGGGGCAAGGAGGATTTGCAAATGAACTTAGAGTTCTCTCACACCACAAGACATTCTGTGCCATGGTGGCTTTGGGTGTCAGCATCAGGAAGTCCCTTCCAGAAGCCAAGAGGGGGCTCTTTTAAAATCAGCATGGAAAAGTGTTTTCCCCTCATCAATCCAGCTTGGGAGATGTTTGGTTAATGGTGCATGTTCCTTCTCCTAAAAACAGCGAAGTGTTCTGTGTGCTAACAGCACATTTTTTAAAGAAAAAGTTCTACATTTTTGTAAGAGTTAATAGAAGATAGTATTTCAAGCTGTACAGTCACCAGAAGTACACAGTTGTCAAAAATGCACAATTCACTTGGCATCTCAAGCACTCTGAGTTTTCTATACCTGATCTGCTTTGGCATCAACATTTCCTACAGGATCATTCACATCCCTCCAGCATCAGCTTCCCCCTCTTCCCCTTGGGTACTAAGGTTTGCTATTGCTGGGATGATAGAGCATGACCAACAGCAACTTGGGGAGGAAAGGGTTTATTAGGCTCACACTTCCACATCACTGTTCATCACTGCAGGGATTCAGGACAGGAACTCAGAACAGAGCAGCAACCTAAAGGCAGGTGCTGATGCAGAAGCCACAAAGGGATGCTGCTTACTGCCTTGTTCCTCGTGACTTGCTCAACCTTCTTTCTTATAGAACCCAGAACCACTTGCCCAGTCATGGCCCCGACCACAAAGGGCTGGGTCCTCCCACATCAATCACTAGTTAAGAAAATAACCTACAGGTCTGTTCCATGGATCTTATGGAGGCATTTTCTCAATTGGCACTCCCTCCTCTCTGATGACGATAGCTTCTGTTAAATTGCTGCAAAGGCCGCCAGCACAGGTACCTCCCTTCTTGCTTTGCAGGGACCTTGGGCTCTGGCTGTGAAGGAGCAGATTTAGCCAACAACCTTGCATACCTTCCCCGTGTCTCATCCTTCACCTTGGCTTTCTCTTTTAGCATCTCCTTCAGCCTCTCTTTGGTTAGCAGCTGCAGCGGGAGGGTGGAGGCAGTGAGTTCCAGGGTACCCCAGTGCATGGTTTTTGTCAGTCCCAGGGCCCAGGATCAGGGTGGGGGGTCTCCCTTCTTCTTCATACTGCCACCGATTTAAAAAATCCTTTTGTTTTTTGTTTGTTTGTTTGTTTTGTCTTGTCTTGTTTTTGAGACAGGGTTTCTCTGTGTAACAGTTCTGGCTATTCTGCAACTCACTTTGTACACCAGGCTGCCTTCAAACTCAGAGACCCTCCTGCCTCTGCCTCCCAAGTACAGGGATTAAAAGTGTGTGCCGCCACCATCCGGCAAAAAATTTTAATGTGTTATCACTTTAAAGCTTCACTAGTATGCTAGGAAAACCTTGAGGTTTGTTAGGTTTACTTTACGGTTCCATGCACAATTTAGATTTATAAACATCCTGTGCTAGAAGCAATGCTTCAATGTTCACTTACTGTGGAGTTGTGAGTGCTGGGCCTCACAATCTCCACTGTTGGGATGCGCTGTGCTCCCACTCACGCCCTTTGTCTCCTCCGTTTAGTTGTGGGAAAAGAAAAAACTAATGAAAGCCTTCAGCTTGATTTGATGTGTCTCTTTCTCTAATCTTTATCAGTGGTTGCTTTCAGTGTTTTTAGAGTGCATTGTTACACATGCTTTTGTTTCAAGTGCTTAGCTTTGACTGCGCAGTGGCGGCACAGGACTTTAATCTCGGCACTCAGGAGGCAGAGGCAGGTGGATCTGGAGTTTGAGACCAGCCTGGTCTACAGAGTGCCAGGACAACCAGGGCTACATGGAGAAACCCTGTCTCAAAATCAAAACCAATAATAATAATAATAATAATAATAGTGTTTAATGTATGACTCTGGTTTTGATCCCTTGATGTTTTTATGATAAATTTTATTTGCTTGAGTACTTCATAGCAAGTTTTATCTTAGCTATGCTATTAAGGGTTTTTTTTTTTTCATTTTTCACATTTTTAACCTTGCTTTGTTGTTGTTGTTCCAAGTATGCTTTTAATAGCCATTACATTCCTGGGTCAACTTGAACCTTAAAAGTTTAAACTAAAAGGAGTAAAAATCCCTCTGACTGATGACTTACGTTGGAGACTCTGCCCATCACGTGAAGACTTATCACATCTCACTTCGATTCCATGTGCTCTGTTGCATTCCGTCTGATGTCTTTCACAGTTTTTAATAGCAGAAATTCATCATTTGTGGGTTTTATTGTAAAGTACAGCATACCTATATATAAACTTATGAAAACCATGTATGTACAGTTTGAAAACAATAGAGAAAAATCTTGGCTTCGGCACTCCCTGCCATGATCACAAAATAGAATATCAATGACTCAAAGCACCATGAGAGGATGTTCTCAACAAACCCCGTTCTCCCTCTTCCTAGAAATGATCACAACTTAATTATGTTGAATTATTTGCTTTTTATATTTTTAAAGCATCTAA
Organism: Mesocricetus auratus; assembly: GCF_017639785.1. Classification (NCBI taxonomy): domain Eukaryota; kingdom Metazoa; phylum Chordata; class Mammalia; order Rodentia; family Cricetidae; genus Mesocricetus; species Mesocricetus auratus. The sequence goes on from NW_024429207.1 coordinate 24,892,208, forward strand.
TGTATATCCACAATAATGTATTTAGTTTTGCTTAATCTTGATATAAACGGACTAATACTGTACTATTTTCTTTACAATAAGTACTTAAAATTCTATGTATTTGAAAGCTGCTCGTGTTAAAATTTTGTCTGTACCTAACTTCTTCCCACTGCTGTCTATTCTACTACGTGAATATTCCATGGTTTATTTACTCATTGCACCGCTGGCAGGCATTTGGGTTGCCCAGGTTTTTCCTATGAGGGACAATGCTGCCATTATCTCCTTATGTGTGTGCCTGGCTTTCTATGGCAGACGACAAGAGGCCATGGGTATAACGTAGCTTATATGCACTCTGTACTTTCATCTGTCTGTGCCAAAGTGTTTTCCACAGTAATTCCACCAGCTCAGAGCCCCCCATTTGCAGGCGTGGGTTTGTATAGTTTCACATCGCAAGCAACTCTTGCCATGATTTTAAAACTTGTTTTGCATCTTCATTATCTCTTCAGTTTTCCTCCCTATATTATTCATATACCACTCTTTCCTGTTACTGGCCACTTCTCTTAAACCTTTTTCTTGGCATTGAAAATACCATTTTGCAACTCATCCTTCCTGCAAAGGGTTTTTTAATTAAGTCTCCCAACCCTTCAATTAATTTTTCAGGAGGATTCCTTGTAAATTATTTCATATATTTAATTCTCTATTTTTCTCTCATATTTCCAGACACAGTCCACACCTCTTTTTTTTTGTTGTTGTTCTCACCATGTGAAAGTTCATTCGTTCATTTAGAAAGGTAAATGTTGTAGATACGCATTTTATTGGGCTTGATTCAGAAAATGTCATTAAAATGACAAGAAACAGAACAACAACAACACCAAAAACAAAAAGATGTAGCAAAACCTGGGAGAAAGCTGGAGGAGGGAGTTTGAACTGACGAATAGCCATATCGATAAAACTTTGGAAGCAGGAAATCAGATAGACACTTTGGCACTGACCTGATTTGTGTGGGCACACTTCCTGAGAGAGAGAGAGGCCATCTTTCACAGCCTCTCATGAGTTCCAGTCCAGTGAGTGAAACAGTGAGAGCCACTGAGTGTCTCATGTCTGCGGGTGTGTGTGTGTGTGTGTGTGTGTGTGTGTGTGTGTGTGGAAAGGTGTAACAGTCTGAGTTGGTTCCCGCATATCAGATATTTGCATTATGATTCATAACAGTAGCAAAATTACAGTTATGAAGTAGCAGTGAGATGTGGTCGGGGTCACCACACCGTGTATAAAAGGTCTCAGCATTAGGAAGTTGAGAACCTCCGCTCTAGGGTTGCTATCTTGGTTTGTAACTATTCTCAGAAGGGAAACTGGAGACCAGCTTGGATGAAACGGTAAAGGCAGAAATGGCCACTGCTGGTTTGGGGAGCTGATACCACACTCTTCCCTGGTGCCGCCCATCACCCACTTCCACAGTGGGCTCACACGCCAGTTTTCAGTCACTGCTATTGTCCCAATCAGATGTCGGCTGATCCCATCCCAAAGCTTCTGATTCAGTTGTCTGTGGTGGAGCCTACAGATTGGTGAAATGGATCCTGCTGGCTCCAGAGTGACACTTCGAGAAACACACTGTGCTGTGATCCTTCCAACTCCTATGCCGGCATAGAAGGGGCCACAGGCATTCTGGGTGGAAGAGGGCCCCTGTAAGTTTTGGGTTTTAAGACTTGATCGGCCCTCTTTCTTTGACCTTGGCACTATACCCCTGCTTTGGAGGTGTTTGGTCTCTGATTTCTGAAACTTTAAGGCTACATGTGAAGTGTCTTCATTCTTGGGGCATCTCTTTTCTGCCAGCATAGAGTTCAGCTTTCTCTTAAGTGTCATGACACTTCTCATTTCCAAAATTTTATCGATATCGCTATTCGTCAGTTCAACCTCCTCCTCCAGCTTTCTTCCAGGTTTTGCTAAATCTTTTTTTTTTTTTTTGGTGGTGATGTTGTTCTGTTTCTTGTCATTTTAATGACATTTTCTGCATCAAGCACAATAAAATTATCACCAACATTTACCTTTTCAAGTGAATGAATGAACATTCACATGGTGAGGCTAGGTCACAAAGTATGGCGGGTGACATAGCTCCACCCCAGTTGAAGCATGTCTCCCCCTGGCCGTCCCTGCAGCATCACCTAAACTTTTACACGTGGATGCTGAATTACCGCTTTAAGCATCTTTCAGAGTTGAATTAGAGTACCAGGGCTGACTGGCAGGACTTAAGATAAATCTCACTGTCTGGGGGAGGGGGGTGAGCTGGAATGTGAATCTGAATCAAGAGAGTGAGAAAATCTTCAAAGTGACATATGAGGTCACCACAGAGCTCCACTCGGACAGGAAGAGATGCACAAGAGCTGAGCCCAGGGCGTTCCTTTGCACCCAGGAAGAAGTTGTAGGGGTTTCTACCAGGGTTTTCAGTCATAGGCTTTAAACCGACTTCTTTGCCACTTGATTGACTTCTACGTACTTCACATGTGACTACTGACTTTTCTGTGACTAGATTTATCTCTCAAACCTAGGATGGGGGAGGAGCAAAAATGGTTTTAAAATGTGCTTGTGATAAGTATTTCTGTACAAACCAGTTATCAGAAAATTGAGTCATTTAATTTGCATTAAGTCAGCTCATGAAAACTTGAAATGACAATGTTCATAGCGTGAAAACATTAAAAATTCTGGGGCACAGAATAGTTAAAATAATTATCATCCCATCTGCCATTCCCCATACCCATATTTCCTGGGGCAACTATAATAAAATCCTATAGACAGGAGACTCACATTACAAGTTTATCTGGGGGCTCCAGCATTGTTGCTTCTCCAGAGGTCACCCCATGGCTAGCACACAGGCACAGAGGTCACCCCATGGCTAGCACACAGGCACAGAGGTCACCCCATGGCTAGCACACAGGCCCTAGAGGTCACCCCATGGCTAGCACACAGGCACCAGAGGTCACCCCATGGCTAGCACACAGGCACCTTCTGTGTGTATCATTTCTTGGTCCTTTCTCTGTGCACACTTCTTAGGTCTCTCCTGTGTGTCCAGATTCCCTTCGTTTAAGGACACCAGTCATGTGTGGACCAGGTCCTTGCCTCATGGTCTCACTTCAAGTTAACCATTCAGCTTTTGAAGGCCCCATCTCTAAATGCCGTCACATTCAGCGGTTACAGAGGCACGATGTGAATTTGTAGTGAGGAGGCAGGGGAACCAGAATTCAGCCATCTCGCAGGTGTTGTTTCAGTGATGAACACAAATCACCCTGCTTCAAAGGACACCTTGCCTGACCCCTCCCTCGGGTCATCTTGGGGGATATCAAACGATTCACGGGGGAAAAAATCTTTTCCATCTAGCTGAAAATCCCATAGCTGGGACCAGACAGCAACTTGAACTGGTGTTTGTGGCTCCATCAGAAGTCATTTCTGCATCAGCATCTTCTTCCTCGTCCTCTGAAGTGGCCTCTTTGAGTAACACTGCTTTCCTGGGTCTTTTTCCTTGTGATGTGGATAGCGGCATGGGGAATGACGCATGGTTTCATGGCGGCTGTTGATTTTTCACTCCTTGAAGTGTTTTCAGTCAAACACTTGAGTTGCATCCCCTCTCTCTCTCTCTCCCTCCCTCCCCCCTCCCTACTTGTCTCTCCCTTGCCCACTCCTCCCCTCTCCATGAAAACCAAGGGAAATTGACAAACAGCAGGACAGGGGAAATTGAGCTATATTATTTCTCCTCTGGGAAGCTCACTTTGCTGCCTTTATCTGAAAGCTATCATTTTCTACATCTCTTGGCATGAGTTCTCATCGACCCATGACCCCTAAATGCCTATGCTGATCAATAGTCCCGGTATCTTATTGACATGCCCATTGACAGCCCTCACTGAGCACAGGACCCAGGTCTGGCAGCCAATTGCAATCTGTTTGGGCTGCTTGAGAGGCAGGGACGGCCTGCGCTGATATTGACACTGCAAATGGAGATGGTTTACTTAGCACTCAGGGAAGATGCATTTGTTAAAAGGGAGCGATAGATCTCATTACTGTTTGAGGGCACAGGTTCTCCTGATGGTTCAGGGGCTTACTTATATGAAAACGTTCTACTTACAGAGCTTGGAGAAATAAACCTCAGGTGACCTACTTCCTTCTTACCCTACAAAAAAGAGCCAGTGCGTGGATGTACATGCAAGTAAGAGCTAGGCACAGAACCAGACAATGGAAGGCCTCAGTTTCCAGGCACTAGAGAGTAGAGATTATCTGTCTAGGAGGGTTGTGGCTCCTGTACTTTTTTAATTCAGCAAGGGCAAAATCCAGATATTCAGAAGCTTCAACCAGGGAGAGGCTTCAGAGCCCATCTGCCCTGCCATGCAGGAATTCCTGAATCCTCTACCTGGGAATGTGCTTAGCTTGCATTTCTTTGGTTACCACCAGTGACATGGAATTCAACAGTCAAGAAATACCTGTCTTATCTTTTGGTAGCAGCAAGTGAAAAGGTCTCCCTTCCTCAGGGCTGAAATCTGTCTGGCTATAGCGTCGTCGACTAGTTCCTGGATCGATTTCCTGTAGCCGCATTCTTCCACTGAAGACAGAGCGTGGCATTTAGCATTCTTTCCTTATCCTGCTGACAGCTCCTCAAGGAAGATGTACTGTGCACCCCCTCTACTATGTGCCTTACAGATGGGAACGCCCTAGCTTGGTAAAGCTTGCTCGTTGGCAAAGCTTGGAGTTGGCTGCTCCCTTGATTTTTAGGTTCTACAGTACTGTTTGGTCTTCTTTAGTGGGTCTACACTGATCTCCCATCCCAGATTATGTCCGTGATCAATAGAATTCATCTCCAGAGAGCCATTAACCCTTCCCCAATTCTTAGCAAATGATGTTTTTCTGGATCCCTTTTTGGATCTGTTTCCAGCTCCCAATAGAAAAAAAAATGATGTGGATTTCAGCATCTCCACCTTCCCAGGAGACGTTATTCACAGTGCTTTGACCACACTTTGCTCATCCTTGCCCTTTTCTATCTCCCTAGACAAAGAAGACGGTGGGTGTGGTCTGTTCACCCCACTTGCTTGAGCATACTAGGAGGTGAAGCACATAGGGGTAGTATTTTCTTGTCTCTGTGATAGAAGACCTGGCAAAACCAAATCATAGCTCACTGCTTCAGAGGGTTTAGTCCATGGTAACCTATCCGATGATCTTCAGCAGAATACCATGGCAGTGGGAGTAACCGGAAGAGGGACGTCTCATCTCATGGACAAAAAGCTGAAGGTAAGGCAGGACGAGGTCATGGATAATAACCCTCATGAGCCCGTCGCCAGCGATTTGCTCCTTTCAGCCAAGTCCCTCCCACACCCTAAAGTTCCCATAACCTTCCAAAATAGCCCTACCAGTTGAGGATCCAGTGTCCTACTCTAGAGTGTATGGGGTATTTCTTACTCAAATTGTAGTAAAGAAGGTAGCTACTAGAAGCAAAAGCCTTCTACATCACTCCCTGTAGTGCAACAGTCTAAAACAAAGGCTCAGTAGAGCCATGATGGGCTGAGTCAAGGTCTCTACAATGTCCTTGGAGACGGGTCAAGTCTTAGATAAGGGATGGGATACTAACACAGTTTGGAGGCTATTCTGTTTATATGATAAAACACTGGCCAAAAGCAACTCATAAAACAAAGGGTTTACTTCAGTTCACAGGTTACCATCCAGCATAGAAGGAACTTGGAGCAGGAACTGGAGCACCAAGCAGATCCTAGATACATACTGCTAGCTCAATAGCACATGGTTATCTATCTATCCAGGATCACCAGCCCACTGTGGACTGGACTACATAGATTAGCAAGCCAAACAATTCCCCACAGGCATGCCCACAGATCAATCTAATCTGACCAATCCCTCAGTTGAGATTCCATCACCAGGTGACTCTAAACTGTATCAAGTTGACAATTAAAGCTACCGAGGACAGAGGTCTATAGGAGACTGAGTTGAGTATTGTGTGTCAGGTCAAATCATTGTGTAGGCTGCATGATAGAGAAATGTGGCCAGGCCAGGGAGCGTTTAGGGCCGAATCCAGCTCCTTGTTGCAAGCATGAGAACCTCTTTTATGGACACCTGCACCTTTAAGGTCTGTGGAGTGGAGGAAATCCCCAGGTGTCTGCAGTCTCTAAGGAGGGGGAGGACTATGGAGAAGTCTGGCTGCCCAGGGGATGCGGAAGACTCTGCCAATCTGTCTGTCTTTGGACACAGTAATAAGAGGCTTTCATGAGTCCCACTGGAGCAATTGAGAAGCAGTGAGTGGGACCAGAAATAATGAGCAAAAGTAGCTGAGAAGCAGGTTTTTTAGGTTAAATTATTCCCAGGTGAGGGTCCAGGAGAAGCAAATTATGAATGAGCTATGGTGGGACAACGTTCAAAGCTAACAACCCTGGGCTTAAACGCCACAATCTTAATGTATTGTCTGCTAAAGCAACCGTAAATGAAGGATACCATTGACCACAAATGAGTTGAGTCACTGGAGAGGCTGGTCCAACTACACCAGCCGCCATGACTTACTGCCCTGTCTTGAGTCACTGGAGAGGCTGATCCAACTACACCAGCCGCCATAACTTACTGCCCTGTCTTGCGACAGGCCAGCCTTTCATCTTGCCTTCTGACCACACAGCTGTAACACTGGATGTCAGCCCACCGCTGGTCTAGCATATGTCCTGCCACAGGTCCCACATGGCCCTGCTCAGTCACATTGAGTCCATTGTGTGACCCGGAGCATCCCAACATTCCTGGGGCATTGAGCATTGCTTCCTGCTGTTCCTTCCCCGAACAAGTTGTCTTTGCTTTCCGGCCTGATGCATTCCTACTCCTCAGCTGGAATCTACCATAAAACCCTTACTGCTTGCTCTCATCCTAACAAAGCTTGGGCTAACTCCTGAGTTTCTGATTCATCCCTGTTGAACATAGGTGGTTTAAGATAGCTTCAGCTATTCATAGAAACTGGAAACTGCAACCTAATTGGTCGTTTTATCTCTGGGGGTCCCCACAGATGGCTCACACACATACTGTAAGTCTCCATTATGAGGGATTGAGGGCAAGCACTAGTGGATGACCCAATGAGGGTTCTGAAGCTCTACAGGCAAGAAGGTGATGCTCAGCCACACCCATACTCTCCTCTCCTCCAGGACCATTTTCCTGAGTTCCTGATGCCTATGGCCATCTGTCCACTTTCCTGAGTTCCTGGTGCCTATGAAATGGCCAGAGTGGGTCTCCTGAAACATTTCCTAGTGTGACACAACCTTTCTTCTGTATTGAAGATGGAAGGCTTCAAGGACCTGTGCTGTTATTGAGTAGAACAGTGCAGCCTCAGGACAGGAGGCATGTGGGGCTCTGAAGAGCTTTACAATCGTGGGGGCTCTGATTGGCCGGAGAAATGAGCACTTTTGGTGTAACAGCCAGAGAATTAGGTGTGGCTTTCAAAGCAGCTAGCCCACCCTACTCTACTGGCCAGTTGCACTCACCACGGTTGGATGTAGCCACGTGTGAGGAACTGGATGAAAAGGGTGGGCATGGATTTGAGCTAGGGAGGGAGGCTACAGCTGAAAGACAACTCATCTTCTTTCAAGCTCAACACTGTAACCTTCTCAAATATGGTTTGCAAAGAAAGGTTTTAATGTTTCGTTATCTAAGGTAAGCATTTCATCCCCGGAGGAATGCTTGTATTCCAAAGACAATTCAAAATGCAACCGTGGAGTGGGTGGGGCCCTTGCAGTTTAGAGGAGGTGGCTCAGGAGCTGCCCTGTGTAGATTCGACTCCCCATATACTAATCACCTGACCTTGAAATTTCCTCAGTAAAAACCATAATCATAGTTCATCCTTAATATTTCAAAGTGAAAATATTTCAAAATTAAAAGCCACAGTGAAACTGAAATGTGTCACTGTGTTTCAGGTAAACTCTAGAAATTTGTAATGGCTTCCTTACTGCTGAGTTACAGGGATCAATACTTCCGGTATGGACGGATATCTATGAGCACAGAAGGTGAGTTTGACACTTGTTCTGTGTAACATCCCATTTGGAGAATAAATTTGACTTTGGGGGAGCCTTATCTGCTGTCACAATGATGTATCTGTTACAACTCCGAAGTCATTTCCATGACGAGCTGTTGAGGAACATCCTCGGTCTCTCTTCTTTACCCAGTTCTACTTTCGAGACATTGACAGATAGGACCCTGTCACAGGGCTTTGTTTGTTCCTTTCCTTGTCATTTGACTAGACTTAGTCCTTTATTCCAGCTTGTCATAGTTGTTTTGAATATTGAATCTGTCATCAAATCTATTTATTATCCATTTCGTCTTCTCGTTGTTTGGAAATCTGGAGTATTTCCCATCTGTATCTTGGTCTAAGTCATAATAAAAGTACTGAAAAGGAGAGAACAAAGGATAGAGCCCTAACATGCAATTTTAGAAACCTTTGGATGTCACCAGCACTATGGAGTAAATCTTCCCATGCTTATAGATTTATATCTGCGTAAGGTTCCTTCAGCCATTCATTTATTCATCGGCTGTCTACATTGTTTATGTGAAAGACCAAGTACTAATGATATCAGGTTTTGGGGGGGGGCAAATGTTCTTCGTTGTCACTATTAAACTCTCTGTTTAATTGTTTAATTACCATTGCTGTGTGCCTTGCTTCGAAGAGACACCATAACTAAGGTAACTTATAAAAGAAAGCATTTAATTGAAGGCTTGTTTACAGTTCCAAGGGTGAGCCCATGACCATCATGGTGGGGAGCAGACAGGCATGGCACTGGAGCAGTAGCTGAGAGCTTACATCTGATTCATAAATAGCAGGCAGAGAAGGGGAAGTTGAGGGGTGGGGGACTGACCCTGGCATAAGCTTTTTGAAACTTTAAAGTCCAACCCCAGTGACACATCTCCTCTAGGAAGGCCACACTTTCTAATCCTTCCTCAACAGTTCACCAAGCATCAAAATGTATAAGGCTATGGAGGGTGTTCTTATTCAAACCACCACACTGTGTGAAAGTATCATAGATAAATGTTAATTATTGAGTGAATTTGTGTTCCAGGAAGACTTAACATCCAAGAACAGCATGTGATCTTGGTTTGGCCCACGGGTGTAGTTTGCTGATTCCTGAGCTATTGTATTACTGTTTACACTTCAGTGAGTTAAGTGTTCAGGAGCCACCACCCCTGGTTGAGAGACAGCAGAAGAGTTATGTGTGGAAGTCAGGGTGACTCATGACACCTGTAACTGCAACCTCCAGCTCAGTCTGAAAGGCAGTCATTCTAAGAAATAATAGATAAGAAATTCTGCTTCCCTGTTGCTTTGACAAAACACTCTGACCAACAGAAATGTGGAGGAGGAAAGGGTTAACATGTCTTACAGGTTAGTCCTTCCTCTAAGGAAGCCCAAGCAGGAACTGGATTCAGGAACTGATACAGAGGCCATGGAGGAATGTTGCTTGCTGGCTTGTTTCCCATGGCTCGCCCAGTTTGCTTTCTTATAGCACTCAGGACCATGACTGCCACCACAATTGACTGGGCCCTCCCTCATCAATCATCGACCAGGAAAATGCCCTGTGGAGATGCCTACAGACCAGTGTGATTAAGTCAATTCCTCGCTTGAGTTTTCTCTTCCTAGGTAACTCTAGTATGTATGAAGTCAACAAGAATAACCAGCATAGTAGTGAACAGTGATGTCTTTCCAGAGGGAAAGAAAATACTCCAGGCATCCTACGTTACAGTTCTATAAGCACTGAGCCAATCACTGCCCTTGACCATGATGGTCTACTGGATCCATTTCAGGAAGGCAGCCTTTAGTTAGAGAGGAATGCTGTGGAAATCTGGGAGATGCCCAATTAAACTCTGACCCCAGCATCTGACTTTCAAACATCTTTCTATTATGTAATAATTCCATTTTTTTAACTGACCATTAGACTTCTTTTCCTATTCAACCATGCTTAAATGTCCCATTCTCCTCTTTGGACACTGTGCATAGAGCATAAGGATGCTAACAGTGTCAAACTACAGCTGAATGGGCTGTTAGGAGGTAAGAGCTTATTAGAGGAAGTGGGTCCTGGAGCATGGTTTTTGAAGGGTACCATATCCCTCTCTATTTCTCTCTGTCTCAGTCTCAGGACCACCATGAGGGCAGCAGATTTGCTTCTCTATACCCTCCCTGCCAGAATTTCCTGTTATCACAACAAGCCCACAGCAATGGAACCCAACAACAGTGGACTGAAGGCTTTGAAATAAACCAAAGTAAACATCTCTTCCTGTAAGATGTTTTTCTTGGGAAAGTTAACACTATTTTTTGTGGTTACCCATTTTATCTCTCTTGCATCTTGCTTAAGAGAAGTATAGAGAACTCTGGGATACAGTGCCATCCATATCCAGCTAGCTCTAATCTAAATAGTCAAGGGTGTGTGTGTGTGTGTGTGTGTGTGTGTATAAAACAATACATAAAAGGGATTACTAAACTTCCAAAGTGTCGTAATTACCAAATGAGCCCATCTTCCCTGTTATGGGTCCCTCTGGGATTTATTACATATTTACAGTGGCTTTTCCATTGCAACTTAATGAATAATATTTAAGGTAATAACCCACTGGAAAAAATCCAGCAACAGCAGCATAACTCCATTCACTGCAATTATTGTTTTATTCTAATGTGGTGGCTTTGATAAAATTACTGATTATCTTTTTTACTGGGTTCTTGTGTAACCACTTGCTTTAAAAAAATGGGCCGGTTTAAATTGCTATCAGTCATAGCATGTCATATGTTAATGCTGCTGTACTAATTTCTTCCCGTTGTATTTCAACTCTCGTCTTCAGGTTGTCTTAGAGCCCTTACAAGAGACTTTCCCTTTTCTCCCCTCTGTACCCTACTCTGCCTGCCCATCTCCTAGAGGTACCACATTTTACCCCTACCTGGAATTGATGGCATTCAGGGAAGCGGGAAAGACTCAGCTGTGCAAACACAGCGCTTCTGTTTATTTTGGTAGCCTCTGAAATATTTGTTGAGAGTTATTCGAGCAGAAAGGCTGAATGGAGATCATTGCAATGTGTCAAATTAAGGAGTGCTTAATGCCTGCCTAATCTCTTGGTAATTACTGTTGTGGCAGCGGAAGGCTTCAGAACCGTGTAAGAAAGCTAATGACAGTGAGCCGCACGAGGCTGCCTGGGCATCGGAGGCATTGCCACTCAGCACAATTAGAGGCCTCACTTATGAGAGAGAAGGAGCGGCTGTCACTCCAGACCGGGACGGGTCAGACAGGAGTGTCAGCTGGGTCACTGGACAGGGGACTCCTTTAACTGGGTGTCACTTTCCTAATGGTGTTCTAACATGTGACAGCCTCTTGGAGGGTGGGGTCTGGTGCCTGGAAGGAGTCTGACCTTGGGGTGTTGGGGGAGCTAGCAGACAAGTAAGCTAGGCTCCTGTCATGTCGTCTTTGTGTCACCAATCTCTCTCCAGTCCCAATTCGGTATCTTCTGCTCTGTATCCTTCACCTTTGCCAGCCTTTCGCAGACTCTTTCTCTTTCTCCCTGTCGCCCTTAAAGACAGTTTAGGAGATGCCTTTCACTGCTCATGTCTTTCTACAGTACTGCGGGTTAAGTTCGGGGCCTTAAATATACTAGGCAAACACCTTCAAGCTTTTAAAATTGGAACCAGGGTCTGGCCTCGAGCTTATGGTCCGCTTGGCTCTGCCTCTAGACCAACTGAGACTGATAGGCATGTCCCCACCACACCTGCATCCAGTATTTTTTATAGGAGTGGGAGATAGAAATGAAAAAAGGAAGAAGAAAACACAGCACTAAACAACCTTCCACACTCCAAAAGGATGAAAGGAAGAAAGAAAGAAAGAAAGGAGGAAGGAAGGAATCCAACAGGAAAATTCATGTATAAAGAAGTGGAAATCTGATACAAGCTCAAAGCTCATCTTGCACCTCGGAGACGAGACAGTCATCTCCATGGGCAGGTGCATCAGCCAACAAAAGCTGTACTTCCAGCTCTGCCATTTACTAGTCCCATGGTTAAAGCCGTTTTACACATTTCTAAAATGGAGAAAATAACTGACAAGGGTGGTGTTGTGATCATAGGAAACCTTTGAGAGCGCCCTGAAAAGACTAACACAGTGTAGACCAGGCTGGTCTCGAACTCACAATCAAACCTCTAAGCAAGCCATCAACAGAGACTAATGTCCAAATAATGAGGGGGCGGGAGCAAGCTTTGTGATGACATCACTGGTGCTGTGGCTGAACAGGGCTGACCCTCTTCAACAGTCAACTCCAGGGCACCTAAGCGAACCCCAAGATGCAGCAAATACTAATACTGTCCCAAGCAGGGAATCCCTTAGCTTGAAAAGGGGGGCTATTGGAAGGTAAATTTAGGCTTTAATGGGAATTTAGGAGAGCTGGGGATAGGGCACAGTACCTGATACCTTCTAAAGGGATTCAAGTGACACAACAGAGAGGACTGGGAGACAGCATCTCCCTGACCCACTCTGCACATTTTTACTGCAGGGGTCTAATTGCTTGTGAAGGTCCTGGGTACCGAATGGAGAGGACCAGCCAGTTCGTCCTAACAATCCCCACTCCGTGTTGAGAAGACCAAGGCTGTAAACCGGAGCCCTTGGGGGTGATCAATAATCTTAAAACAGACCAGATACAACGAAGAGATGCTACCGCCTATAAGCTAAAGTTCTGAACCACCGAGTGCAGAAGAGTCCTTCAGAGTAACTTCTTGGGTCCACGCTTGTGGGAGGAAGTTGAATCCCGGCACAGGAGAGCAGTCTTTGCCTTCTCCCTCCAAGGAGCAACCTGGTCTGTCCCTGGCAAAGAGTAGTGTGTGAGTGGTGAGCTTTGCCTTCCAGTCAGCTCAAAGGAGCTGGTCCTCTCAGGCTCTTTCTAGTGGCTCCAATGCTGCCCCAAGGTCAGCCCCAAAGTCAGGTTCTGGAGACACAAAGACAGCTCTGCCGTCTTGAGCTCGAGATTCCCTGACACCAAGATCAGCCAGAGTACAGCCATTCCCCTCAGTTTGTCTGGATATTCCATCTTCCAGACAAGGACCCTGAACGGCTGGCTACAGCTTCTGCAACAGTGTGGAGGCGCACCGTGCTTCTAGCTTGGCGTTGACTCGGCAAGCATCCTTCAAGCCGAGAGAGAGCTACTTTCTCTTGAAGGCAGAATAGAGCCTGTTAGGTGTGACTGGAGATGAAAAATAGCCTGCTACTCTGAGGAGGAGGCAAGGGTAGACATGGGGTTCATGCTGCCAGCTGCCAGATAGAAGGGGCAGGGGTTAGTCTAATCTGGCCAGTTCCGTCCCAGAGCTCAGCAAGCAGAGGCTAATCACTAACTGTCAAGCTGCGGTTTTAATCAGCCCTGCTCCTCAGTGGAGATAGATTTAATATCAAGGCACATTTTCAGAGCCATTAGCTTAATTATGACAAGTGTCTGCAAACTGGACATCTCTGCTTTCGGACCTGAGTGACAGCGTTTAATTCTCTGGGCCCATGGGACCTCCGGGTGCTTCACAAAATCGGCGTCCATTAAAGGGCTAAGCATTTCTCTATTCTCCCTGGGTCCTGGCCCTCCAGTTCCCCTCGTTTTATTCTGCCGTACATGTCAAATGGGGGGGGGGGCGGAGATCGTGCTTTAACAGAAGGAAAAACAATTTACCTTGCCCATTAGAACTCATGTCACTGGGGCTTCCGCAGCTGAGTTCCGGCAGAGCCTCCATCTTTTGTCTTGTGGCTGCTGTGAGCATGTTGGCGCCCTGCCCCCTGTAACTGCTTGCTGGCATTTTGCTTTACCTTTGGTAGAGACTTCTGAGGTCCTCTTGGCTCGAGGGTGTGAACCATGGCTGCAGGGAGTTTAAGAACGTGGGTTGGCAGGGGTGGCGAGCCCAAGGAGGGGTCCACAAGACTGCATCCATGTCTCATCTGCCATCAGCCCCTGGTTTTCTGCTGTCTCTCATACTTCCTGGGATACTGCCCTTCATGGTGTTCCTTCAGGTGATATTAGCTCAGATTGGGTCTCAAGCTTTTGGGAACTTCTACCCTCATGTACAGATAGTTTAGACTACAAGGGTACTTTTCTGATTTTACTGGGGGGAGGGGTGGCTTTTTTGTTTAAACAGAAGGATGTTTTTAAAATGAAATTTTAGGAAACACAAATAAAAATGAACACGACAGTCTTCTGAGAGATTCAGTTTGCTCACTGGGCACTGCCCTCCCCTCCTCCCGTGCCCTCCCCCTAACCCCCCAATATCCCCTCATTTCCCCAGGGAGGGTGAGGCCCTCCTTGGGGGTGTCCATAGTCTGTCATTTCATCCAGGGCAGGGCCTAGACCCTCCCCCAAGAGTTCAGGGTGAGAGTGCATCTCACATTGTTGGATGGGAGTCCAAAGTCCGTGTGTATACTTGGGATGAATACTGATCTACTGCCCAAGGCTCAATAGATTACCTAGGTCTCCTCACTGACACCCCCATTCAGGGGGTCTTGATCAGTCCCATGCTGGATTCCCAGACATCAGCCTGGGATTCAAGAGTTAACCCTTGTCAGGTCAGCTGTTTCTGGGGGTTAAACCAGGCCAGTCTTAATCCCTTTGGTCATCAGTCCTCCCTCTCTGTTACTGGCTTTCTTGAGTTCAGCTCAGTGCTTAGCCATGGGAGTGTGCCTCTTCTTCCATCAGCCACTGAATGAAGGTTCTGTTTCCCAGACTCTCTGGCCATGGGATTGTAGGCTGACACTCCCCAGATCTATGTCTAAATTCCATATATGAGAGAGTACATGCCATGTTTCTCTTTTTGTGACCGCGTTACCTCACTCAGGATGGTTTCTTCTAGTGTCATCCATTTGCCTGCAAATCTCAGGATTCCATTGTTTTTTTTTCTGCTGAATAGTACTCCATTGAGTAAATGTACCACATTTTCGCTATCCACTCTTCGGTTGAGGGGCATCTAGGTTGCTTCCAAATTCTGGCTATTACAAATAATACTGCTATGAAAATAGTGGAACAGACATCCTTGTTGTATGCATGGGCATCTTTTGGATATATGCCTAAGAGTGGAGTTGCTGGGTCTTGTGGTAGGTTTATTTCCATTTTTCTGAGGAATCTCCATACTGATTTCCAAAGTGGCTGAACAAGTTGGCACTCCCATCAGCAATGGAGGGGTGTCCCCCTTTCACCACATCCTCTCCAGCATAAATTGTCATTGGTGTTTTTGATTTTAACCATTCTGACAGGAGTGAGATGGTATCTCAGTTGTTTTGATTTGCATTTCCTGGATGGCTAAGGATGTTGAGCACTTTCTCAAGTGCCTCTCAGCCATTTTAGACTCCTCTATTGAAAATTCTCTATTTAGTTCTGCAGCCCACTTTTTAATTGGATCCTTTGGTGTTTTGGAGACTTGCTTCTTGAGTTCTTTGTAAATTTTGGAGATCAGCCCTCTGTCAGATGTGGGGTTAGTGAATATTTTTTCCCATTCTGTGGGCTGCCTTTTTGTCTTGTTGACTGTGTCCTTTGCCTTACAGAAGCTTCTCAGTTTCAGGAGGTCCCATTTATTAATTGTTGATCTCACTGTGCTACTGGTGATATGTTCAGGAAGCTGTCTCCTGTACCAATTCATTCAAGGGTACCACCCACTTTCTCTTCTAAGAGGTTCAGTGTGGCTGGATTTATGTTGAGGTCTTTGATCCATTTGGATTTATGTTTTGTGCATGGTGATAGACATGGATCGATCCGCATTCTTCTACATGCCAGCCTCCAGTTATGCCAGCACCATTTGTTGAAGATGCTTTCTTTTTTCCATTGTATATTTTTAGCTTCTTTGTAAAAGATCAGATGTTCATACGTGTGTGGGTTAATATCAGTGTTTTCAATTCGATTCCTTTGGTCTACCTGTCTATTTTTGTGCTAATACCAAGCTGTTTTCAGGACTATAGCTCTATAATAGAGCTTGAAGTCAGGGATGGTGATGCCTCTGGACGTTGCCTTGTTGAACAGGGTTGTTTTGGCTATCCTGGGTCTTTTGTTTTTCCATACAAAATTGATTATTGTTCTTTCAAGGTCTGTGAAGAATTGTGCTGGGATTTTAATGGGGATTGCATTGAATCTGTAGATTGCTTTTGGCAGGATTGCCATTTTTACTACATTGATCCTACCTATCCAAGAGCATGGGAGATCTTTCCATTTTCTGATGGCTTCTTTAATTTCTTTCTTTAAAGATTCAAAGTTCTTTTGATGCAGGTCTTTCACTTGTTTGGTTAGCGTTACCCCAAGGTATTTTATGTTGTTTGTGGCAATTGTAAAGGGTGATGTTCTCTGATTTCTTTCAGCCCTTTTATCATCTGTATATAGTAGGGCTACTGATTTTCTTGAGTTGATCTTGTAGCCTGTGCTCCACACTTCTGAGCATAGCTCTGTCTGAAGCCCCTCTTATTCCTCAGGCTGAGTCTTGTCCTGTCTACTAGACTGTTAGAACTGCAGAACCCTGACCAGCCCCTCCCTAGTTGCTTCTGTAGCCTCCATGTGCCCTTTTCCTGTGTCTGGGACAGATCTGGCATGTACGCATCTCTACTAGAATTGATTAATCTCTTCAGAAATCCCTTTTGAATGGAGTGCTGCTTATAAGCCATTTTCAAATGTTCTTTTTGCCAACATGTGGCCTGGAAGTTGCTTAGTACTTTCTAACCTCAGTCAGTCGGAGGACAAGACATGAGTGTCACCAAACAGGCTGGTGACTAGCAGGCAGTTCAGCCACTGTCTTGTGCTCCCTGAGCGAGCAAGGGTGAAGCCAGTAAGTACTATCCACAAAGTGGAAGGGGCTTGGTACTCCAGCAATTGATGACTCTGTTGCTCAGTCCCAAAGCAGAGTCTCCTCGACGAAGAATGCACCAGGGCTCACAAGAACAGTATCATAGTCCAGTGTTCAGTCACGAGCATGTTCATTTTGAAGTCATACCATATTATCAAAAATATAGTGGACAAGAATGCCATTGCTAAGAGAAATGTGTTAGTCCCACAAAGACAAGAGTCTCGAATTTTGTCCTGTGTGCAGTGTAGGAAGAGAAGAGGCAAGGACATAAAACTAAGCGTGCCTGGAGACTCAGGGGTAGGGAAAGGGAGGGGGATGGAGGGCATTAGGATACAAAACGTTGTGGAAGATCCAAGCACATTGTATACATTGTATGCATGCCTGGGAATGCCACAAGAAACTTGTTACTTTCTATAATTAGTATATGCTAATAGAAATTTAGCAGTTTTTGATTAATAAACTATATTCCAGTTGACATAAAATAGTGGGAGTGACCTAGAGACTGGCTCTTGTAAGTTTGTCTGGAAGATCTTATTTGGAACAAACAAAAACTTTGAAGGAGTGGTATGGTCATTTAAAGCAGTTGCAGTGTCCCTCACCCAGTCTAGGTGATTGTCCCTAAAATACCTGCCTAGCAACAAAAGGAGGTTGTGTGGCCTTTGCATCTCCTTCTCCCTAGGTTTCCCAGAACAAAGGCTTCCAGGAAACTTGAGCCAGAGGAACTTTCAGTTCCATAAATCTTCTAGACATTGTTCCAAGGCCTTTGATGAATATTAAAAAGCCTTCTTTGCATAACTGTCACATCCTTTGCAAGAAAAATCCAGAAAGCGATTGCTTTCTTCCTTCCTCTGCCGGCCCTGTGTCTTCAGAGGAAGTACCGTGTCTGTTCTTATGACTAGACCTTTTAGAGGGGATGGATTGGCAAGTCTCATAAATTGAGAAGACGGAGCCTCTAGAACAAAATATGCATTTGACTCTCAACCAGGACTGAAAAAACTCACCATTACTAGAAGGTATTAGTGACCACAGGTTGGGAATTGTAACTTCAGGGCTGAAAACCATGTGATTTCAAAGTGACTACTTGGGATTTCATTGTAAAAAGTCAAAGCTTAGAAACTGCAGCATCAGATCTTATTACTGCCAAGTCACTTTGCTCCTAATTAAAACAGGCACAACAACGCTCTATAAATGGATTCTATTTTCCCTCTGCTAACAAACAAGAGAAAAGCAGACTTTTTAATGCACTAATTAGCTTAGTGATTAATTAGCTGAATTAAGACTGGTCCTTCTACTGAAGAAGCAACAAAACACTTAAAGACAGAATGTTGGGTTTTAATCTTAATCCATTTGGCTAATGTGAAGATCCTCCTGTGCTATGATTTTCCCACAGTGGTCAAGCTTCTCCCCAGGTCTTCCTAGATCACATTCCTAAATGAAATAAAAGGAGGAGGGCATGATGACTCCTAAAGTATAATAAAGTATGAAGATGTTTATTGTAGCTATAAGGGAGAAAGCAGGCAGGGGGAAAGGCTAAACCAGACCATGAGAGGGCGGAGGGAGGCAAGGAGGCAGGGAGGGAGGGGCGGCCAGTCAAGACCCCAGAGAAGAGGTCAAGAGACAGGCATAGCCAAAATGGCTGGACTCTGTAGGGATCAGGCTGGGGGGAGGGAAGCCCTGCCCCTGGGAGTGAGAGGTTTAGAGTAGGTTGTGGGATGAGAAATGCTAGGAGGAGCCTTGGTACTAAGTGATGTTGGGAGAGCTAGCCACTGGGACTGAGTTGGGAGAGCTGGCCAACACCTGCTTTGATATGTTAATAGACACCTCAGTTAGCCATTTGTCCTTAGTATCTGAGACCTAGCAGCTCCAGGTTTCTGTCTGTGGTCTTCAGCTTGTCTGGATCTCTGGGTATTTCTCCTACACTTGCAGAAGCTGGGAGTTGAGTACTGCCTGGGACTCATGGGAATACATGTGATCTGTTGTACCCTAAACCATAATCAATAGATAGGAGGGTCCAATGTTCAAATGGTTTTGAAAATGCTGTGTTATTTGCCTCGTGAATCTATTACATAATCTATTAACAAGATGTAACATTAGAAATTGTTCTGTTTTGTTTAACCTCATGTTCCTCAGATCTAATTGTCCACTATTCTCCTTTAGACACAGTGCGTATTAACAGACACATAACTAATTAACATGTGAGAGCCGGACACTTGTGTGGTTAATGGGTAAACACTTGATTTTTCAGTACTCTCCCTAACTATGCTAATTGGCTCCCTTCTGAACCTGCTTCCCTTTTTCTCATGTCTTGGTATCCTGAGTCACTGGCCCCTCCTAACACAGCCACAGGAGCCTCTTCCTTGGCCCCAGACATGGGTTGTTGATTGCAATACTTGGCAGTTTCTCAGGGTCTTGGGCCTGAGAATAGGAACTTGAGGACAAGTGTAGCACAAATTCTAATTGGTTTTAATAATAAAAACTTGGAATCAGCTATCAGGGAGTGAAAGCTGAAAGACCAGAGAAGTAAATCGACCAGCCACTAAAGTTCTTACCTCTACCAATGTTCAGACCAAAGCGGCGACCCTGCCCTCAGACTGCATCCTCAGACTGACTGCTCCTCAGACCATATCTGTCTCTACGAATCCTCAGCCTGCCCTGAGCTCCTGTCTCCTCTTGCCTTATATTCTTCTCTCTGCCCAACCTTATCACTCCTGTCTTCACCTCCCTAGGCTGGGATTAAAGGCATAGAATCCCAAGTGCTGGGACCACCTTTATGTGAGCTCTGTTTCTCTTTTAGACAGATTCAATCTCTGGTAGCCTAGGGTGGCCTTGAACTCACACAGATCCATCTGCCTCTGTCTGCTGAGTGCTCAGATTAAAGGAGTGCACCACCACTGCCTGGCCTCTCTGGTTAACTAGTGTTGCTAACTCTGCACTCTGATCTTCAGGCAAGCTTTATTTGTTAAGTCCTCAACAAAATATCATCACAGATAAGGGGCAAACTTTCTTCCTAGGCCTAATTAATACACTACAATGATACGGATGACACTTTCAAGGCTGAAGGCAGACGCTACAGATAATCTGAGGTGTCTCAATGTTTTAACTGAGAACAGTGAGGAGTCAGTTACAAATGCGCATGTGCTCTGGAACTCAAGCCCACATGACCCGTGATGTTTTTTTCTCCTCCACTGTCCTGTGTGTCTAATGATCAACACCACAGGAGTGTATGATGCTAAATGTACACTAGCTCATGCTCAAGACAGAAAGTGCATTAGAGTTTCTTCATCATCTCTCAGACTAGTTAAAGCGCACAAAGGCCGAGGCTGCCTGATTCTTCTACGTCCATTAGGATTTCAAGGGTGGGTCAATGTGATTACCTCATGTAACATGCACTTTCTCTCCCTGCTTTCAAGAGAGCATTTGAACTCTGGTGAGGCCCTGAAGCACCAAAGTTCACAGAAGGTGGCCCTGTCCCTTGCTGAGTCCAGACCTCTGCTGCAGATGAGTGATCTCATTTGCCAGCTGTACCCTTGGAACTTGACACTGTCCTGGTTTCAAAATCATTCCTTCTCCAGCTTCCTGGCCTCACTCCCAGGCCTCTTGAGGACATTTAGTCTCTCAACACTTCTGCTTTTCTCCACAGGTACCAAGGGGACCTCTGGGTATTCAGCTTGTCCCTTAAAATGGCAGTTCTCAACCTGTGGGTCACAACACTTTTGGGGGTAGCGAATGACCCTCTCACAGGGGTCACCTAAAAACACAGATGTTTACATTATGATTCATACCAGTAGTGAAATTATAGTAATGCTATGGTTGGGGGTCACCACAACTCGAGGAACTATACTAAAGGGTCTCAGCATTAGGAAGGTTGAGAACCACCACCCTATTAAGGAGATACCATAGCATGAATGCCACGGCAAGCTCCGTCCCCCAGACCACTCCCTTTGAAGGGGCTGAGTCCGGTGGGATGCTTGGAGGACATGAAATATCAAAGTTAGGGTCCTTGGGGTCTTATAGCTGTTTAGTGCCATCACAGTATCCACTGCTGCGAGTTGTTTTTGAAATGATGTGTGTATTAGCTCTCTGTCACTGCAGCAAATTTATTAAAGGGTTGCTTTGGGCTCATCTGGAGGTTTTCATCTGTGATTGATTGGCCCTGTTGCTTAGAAGCCTGTGGTGAGGTAACACATCACCGCTGTGAAAAGTGAATAAAGAAGACGAGGAAAGAACCGGGAGCCTCCAGCTCCCTTTAAACTCTGTGACCTGAAGACCTGCCCCTGGGCCCCATTCAAAGGGTCTGTCACCGCCCCTAGGTGCCAAACCGAGGACCAAGCTTTTGGCAACATTCCACTGGGCCTTAGACATGCCATGTCCACATACACACACACACACACACACACACACACACACACACACACACACACACACGCACGCACGTGTACCATTCATATGGTTATGAACATTGATAGTGTGTATGCAAACAGCATGCTAGTTCATAGGGATTATAGCCAATCATAAACTGAGCTTGTTTGGAAACAGCCAGGAATAGAGCAGTCAGAGAATGCCTCACATCATGCAAGAATGTTCTAGCAAAACAGTTCCATGCAGATCGACACCCAGGGCCCTGGATTATTGAGTACAAGAAACTCCATCACAGTTGCTTCAGAAGTCCTGGTAGCCTTGAGTGCAGGGGTCACTGTGCAATTTGAATGATCAGACCACGGAATCACACTGCTCTTTCTTGCCTTATCTGTTTTTTCGAGCTTGTGTTCACCTTGATAGAGCCTAAACGTGAGGGAGTCTGGGAAATGCAGATGTTTGACCCTCAGCCTTGGCAATCTGGGCAGGTACCCAAGAAAGGATGTGGAGTGAGAAGGAAGCTGGCAGTCCACAGCTCCTGTGTGCGCCTCCAAGCCTGGCTGCTTAGCTGTCTCTACTGTCTTCTCAGTTTGTTCAATGCTTCTGATCCTCTGGCCTCTTCAACCTGGGGAGGACTTGAGAGAGGCCGTACAAGACAGAGGTACCGCAAAACAGAAGGCTTTGTCTGTCTCAAATCTCTATTCCTTCTAGAAAATATTTATTACTCTACTTGATGGATAATGCCTTGACACCATGTCCTCTGTTCTTTATACAGCTTGTCTTGCCAAAAAGCTCTGACCCTTCATATGTAAAAAGAAATGCCTGTGGTTAAGCAAACAAAACAAAATTATTCTTTCACTCAACAAAGCAAAAGTTAAAAGAAAACTTTGGTTTTGTTTTTTGAGACAAGGTTTATCTGTATAGCCCTGGCTATGCTGAAACTCGCTCTGTAGACCAGGCTGGCCTCAAACTCAGAGATCCACCTGCCTCTGCCTCCCCAGTACTGGGATTAAAGACATAAGCTACCACACACAGCAAAAAAAATTTTAACTGTGAATTTAAGAAAATACACACCAACTTTGACACAGAAACTGGTCCAGACATTTGAAGCATAGAACAACCTTTAAAAGCAAAGGATACATGACTGAGACTAGCCAGGACCGTGGATGGAATGCTGTTCTACTTCCAGCATTCCACAGTTATGGGAACGCCACAGTTTACAAGTATGAGGGCTGGTAGGGATATGACGCTGGGATTCAGACAGCAGAGGGTGCAAGCCAATCGTGGGCAGCGCTTCCTTCAGGCTTGGAGGTCAAGCACTATAGCCTGCTTCACCAGGCTGAGCATAGTTGTTCCAACAGAGGGCTTGAGAGAGGCCATACAAAATGGGGTGCCTCAAAATAGAAAGCCCAAGAACTCACATATCATGATTTTAAAACTTTTGTTGACCCATGGATAATAATGCATGTCAAAAATGATTGTGGATTTGTTAAACTGTCTAGGTTTTCGGGTAGTTTATGATTTCAGAAATTTAAATACCCTGAATTTGTGGGAAATATACACAGCTATTGATAATGAAGAGTTTTACCTGTAGGACAATTGTATTAGTTTAGGATTGAAAACAAAAGGCACTCTGTAAACATTAGTTCCTCTGTACAAGACTTAAATTTATGACAGAACTCAATAACAAAAAGAAGACATGTCTCAGGCACCCCAATCTATAGAACACATCCATTTAAAATGAAAGGGATCAAATAGAACCAAAAAGGTGATCGATGGACATGTTATCTCTGCTGTAGCCACAGCCCAATGAAGTAAGGCTTACCTTATGTTACCTATTTGGAGATCAAGTTCCAGAGGTCACACTATCCATAGTGGCAGAATTTGATCGCAAATCTTTGGACAGTCTCACCCGAAGCTGTCTTTACCCTCATCATCATTTACATCATCATTGAGCCTGATCTAGTTTGGCTTCTCACCAGACTTCAACCCCAGACAGCAGATGGGTATCCTTCTTCTATGAGTTTCCAACTATCTAGTGTACCGTTTGAAAGAGACATTGGGTTTTATTTTTCATTTGTTGATTGCTTTGTGCAAACTGTCCCAGATCTGATTCCAAGAAAACCTGAATAGGAATGGTGTTTCAACACAGACATTCACAGAGAACTGGAGATGAGTAGGCGAATTATGTAATAGGTTGTCTCAAAGTAACGAGGGCCTTGTGTCTCTGGATGTAAGTCACTCCCAAATGAAAACAAGTCATTGTCCCCTGGGAACACTGACAGAGGAGTTTCTGTTATGAAATACATTCCTTAGGACATCCTTGAGGGGCTGCGTCACTGTCACCAGGGTCTGCTAGGTCACAGTTCACGATCTTACATTTCTGCTTCTGGATTTTCCTATTGAAATCACATTCCCTTATGATTTTTTTGTTTAAGCATTTTTAATGTTTTTTGATGTAAAATATATTTGCACTTGAAAGAAGAATAAGAAAAAACAGATAAAAATAATAATTTCTAACACTCGGTTTTTTCCTTCTAACTTTTCCCATATACACATATGCAATGCATTTATTCATTGGTTTGTTTCTGTGCATGTGTGCAGTGTGTATGCACTTGTGTGTGCTGTGGTAGTAACTGAACTTGGGATCTTGTCAATGCTAAGTGCCTTTTTTGTTCTCAGTGGGTGTTAAGTATTCCTAAAGCAAACACATGGCATCCTTTTCATAGGTATCGTATCTGTTGTATTTCTCTATCTCAGTCACTATTCTCAAGAACCACTATAATGAAATAGCAGTACATTGCTAGAAGATAGCATAAGACTTGATCACTTATTTGTTTTGGAGAATTAAGCAGTGAGTGCCTTCTATTGACATAGATAATGCTAGCATTAGCTTCTTTGCACATGTATCACCACCCTTTTGTCAGATTTCTTTAAAATATCTTACAAGTGTCTATAGAAAGCAAGAATAAACATTAGATTTTCTGAGGCCCTTAATTCTTATTATCATGAGCATATATATGCTTTCACTAGTAGCATATAAGAAGTTCCGTTTTGTCTTCCCCATGATATTTTTCACTGTCAATAAAGTATAGGTTTTCAGAGCCCAGTTTCCCATGAGTCTTCGCATGGCATGCAGAGTCTGGACACTTTTTGGAAAGAGTGTTTGATGATAGAACTTTTAAAAATTGGATTTTTCTTATGTTTTGCTTAATTTTTCATGTCTAAGATAACAAATGAGGTTGAACACTTCTGATACATTTATCAGCCATCTGTCTTTCTGCTAAGATTTGTCTCCCGATGTCCTTGCTCTCATCTTCTCTGGAGTATTTGTCTTTGTGCCTTTAATTCACAAGAGCTTCTTATAAATGAAGGAAAGTAATCCTTGCATGTCGTATTGCTGTGGTTTTTCGTGGGGATACATTGAGAATGACGCTGGAATCAGTGCCACAGAATGTTTGCTTTGTTATCTGTCACTGCTATAATTACAGCCTTTCTCAGTTAGAGATCAGTACAATATATGCTTATAATGTCTTATACTGTTTTATGGGTTGTCAAGTATTTAACCTGTCTAGAATTCAATATATTATTCATTCGTTTATTAATTTCTTCTCTTAGCAAACATTTATTTTGCTCTAATTATGCACCAGGCACTTAATGTGAAGTGAGAATTTTTAACTTGATATTCCACCCAACTGACTTAGTTATTTTTCTCCATTATTACTTATTACCTTCCCAATTGCTTTTTTATTACATTTTAAAAATTATATTAAATTTATTAAATATTAACATGCTACACGGATGTTTATCTCATTGATACAGTTATATTATTTGTTTTTATTAAATATTAACTAACTTTGCTAATTGTACTGAGTGTATTTGATAGCACATGAATCTAATAATTAAATCTACATGATATTTGACATGAGCGCTGCTATTTCCTTATTCATTTGCCTTTGATTCTCCCAACAGGCTCCCGCTCCTCTGATCACTGCAGATCTGAGATTTATTTTGTTTGACAGGCATTTCTTCTTCTCCTTGCTCATTTAGATTTTGTCGAATCCAAAACCAATACTTGTCGGGTACAGAATTATTTCATAAGGGAACTGGGATGTACAGCAGGTTACAAATCGTGAGTTGGTGTTGCTCTGTCTTCTCTGTGTGTCACAGAATGGCATGCCCAAGATAACACCTGAGCTGAAAGTATTCATGTCTGTGGCTGTTCCCAACAAGGTCTGCTTCTGTTACTTTAATTTATACAGCTTAGCGCTCTTCCTTTGGGGATGCAGAATTGTTTATTAATTTGTTATGAATTATGAATTTGATCTCTGGGTCTCAGGTTTTTTGTCTTTGGTGATACATAGTCACTGGCCTGCTTTCTGGTGAAATCTGGAGCTACTGGGGTGTTGAGTGGCTGTGTAGTAGATGAGACAAACAGGCCCTCACACGCCTTTGAAATAGGGCCCTATAACCGGGGGAAATTGCTGCCTTAAAACTATCTGTTTTCCATTTCAACGAACCCTTTGAATGATGCAAAATGAAGTAGATTTTGTCATTCACATGCATTTAAGAGTAAAGCCAGCGACTTTCTGTCCTTGCACTCACCGACTTCCGCATCTTACCATCTGGCTGTATGCTCTTTGGGTCCGTGCTCCTTTTCTTTTCATTTTTATACCGTAATTTTTCTTTACTCTGCGATCCGGTTTAATGCTTTTGGTTTGCGAAGCTTCGCTAATTCCTCGGTTCCTTTTTGCTGCATAAACTATGTTTTTATTAGTTTGTTTTTCTTCTTAGAAATTTGGAAGACTGTCTCAATGGAAAACAACCTTATAGGTTCTGATCTGGGGGGGAAGTCCTGCCCCAGCCTATCCAGGATGGACAGGTGGGAAACTCGACAGAGTCTGGGCTCACGAACTGTGTTCCTTAGCTCACAGGGGTCCAAGACCTCAGTAGGCTCTCAGTCGTGAGGAGGTGGGAAGGGATATTCAGCAATAATTTTCCTTGGAGAATAATTTCTGCCTGGAGTAGAGCCCCGTAGAGCTGCTTGGTGGCTGTTCATGTGTGTTTATTTTTGTTTGTTTGTTTGTTTGTGATGGGCATTTTGAGGAAGTTCTGTTTTCTACCAGTTAGCCCACTGAATCTGGGACCCACAAACTGTACAGAAATGAGTGCTGAAGGCAAGGGTGTAAAGATTTCACTAGACCCGAGATAAATGATAAATGGGTGTCTATTGGGGAACTGTGAAAGCGTTTCTCTGCACTTCCAATCGGATCCGCTGACCCAAGAGCAAGAGCATGCTTTTCTCTTTCCACTTCCATCCGCCTGAAGCCACGCCCAAAAGGGTGTGGCCACCGTAACAGGTTCACAGGCAAGTCACCCTACAGAGTGCCACTGTGACTCCCCCTCCTCCGTGCCCCCCTGCCCACACCTTCCAGTTTCTAGGGGAGTGGGGGAGGTAGGGAAGTGGGAGGGTCTGCTCTGCAAATTGAATTCATGTGGCTTGGGGAGGTCCGTGGATCTTTCATTTGTATGTTCATTCAGAAATCAGGCGGAGAGAGTGAAAGCCTACAGAAGCCCGTTGGTGCCATCTTGGGTAACATGTTCCTAACTGTGGTTTAGAGTCTGGGCCTAGGACTAAGGAACCAACCAACAATACATTTCTCATTCAACTTCCTCTCTTTGGGATACTAACTGTTCTCCCAATGCCCACTTGCTGAAGGCTCAGCCCCAGGCAGTGTCAGGAAGATGGCGGAACCTTTCACAGGTAGGACCTGGTGAGGGGACCTTAGGTCAACTGGAGAGTGTCCTGGAAGAGGATGTGGAGACGCCAGCTCCTCCTCTACCCCTCTCTTTGCTTCTTGGCGCCATGAGATGGGTGGATTTGTTTTATCACTCGGAAGAAAGGTGTGTGACTTTGCCCTGCCATGAGGTGCCTCCTTGCCAATGAGCCAAAGGCAATGCGGCCAACAGATCAAGACAGAAGACATCTTTTCCCCTTCTAAGATGGTTCTGTAAGACGCTATGTGTGCATCCCACAGCAACGTGGCTGGCCTTAGACAGGCTTTTCTCTCATGTTAAACACATTGTCTGACGACAGCTTTGCCCTTTTGCCCTTAGCTGAGAAAAGACATGGGTTCGCTTTGATTCATTTATCCACTCAACACTACTTAACCAATTACACTAACATCTCCCTCATAGCAGTGGGTACCAGAGTATCCTTGGGTTTACGCCTGGTACTGTAACCTCAAGGGATAGGTGTATTCTAAAGAGACATTGTGTCCCTCCCTTTGCTTCTCCCAGAAAGATATTTGCAACTTGTTAGCACTTTTACGGAAGAGCCAGAGATGGAGCAGTGGAGGTGAGGCCACACATTCACTGGGAACAGCTTAGAAGTATGACTCTGTTCCTGGCCTTAAACCTTAACATCTCTTGAGAACCCCAAAAATGGACTTTGGAAAGGTCACTTGTGGTCTTTGTACCTCTGTCCAGCGTGACCACATTGAATAAATCTTTAAGCTTTTCACTATTACCTTAGTATTTTAATTGGCTTATCAATGATGGGTAGAGCACCCCGCTTGTTAGGACACAGATTGTCGTGCTAAACCTAAGAACAGTGCCAGAACTGGAAGGAGTCTCAAGTACCATTTCAAAAATATCCATTTGCGACCATGACGCACGCCTCTGAGGTGGTTTGAAAGAGAAATGTCGCCCATGGGCTCACATGTTTGAACAACTGGCCCCTAGCTGGTAGCTGTCTTTGTCAGGGTTACTATTGCTGTGATGAGACACCATGACCCAAAGCAAATTGGGGAGAGAGTGTTTGGATTATACTTGTACATCACTGTTCATCACTGAAGGAAGTCAGCACAGGAACTCAAACAGGGCAGGAACCAGAGGCAGGAAGCATGGAGGTGTGTTGCATATTGGCTTGTTCTCCATTAGCTTGCTCAGCCTGCTTTCGTATAGAACCCAGGACCACCAGCCCAGGGATGGCACCACCCACAATGGGCTGAGCCCTCCCCCCATTAATCCCCAATTAAGAAAATGCCCTACAGGCTTGCCCACACCCTAATCTTATGGAGATATTTTCTCAATCAAGGTTCCCTACTCTCAGATGACTATAGATTGTGTCCTGTTGACATAAAACTAGCCAGCACAGTAGCGTTGTGGAAGAGTGTGGAGGTAGAGTCTTGGAAGAGGTAGACATTGTGGAAGTTTGTCACTAGAGGTGGACTTTCAAGGTTTATAGGATCATCTTGCTCCCTGCTCCTTCCCTCTGCTTCCTGTGTGTGGATTGAAATGCAACCAGTCAGCTTCCTGTTCCTGCTGGCAAGCCATGCCTTTCCAGCCATCACGGACACTCCTTCTGGAACCATGTACCAAAATAAACTGTTTCTTCTATAACTTGCTTTTGGCCATGATATAATATTATCACAACACAAAGTAATAACTAATACAACCCCCCTTCTAGCACCCTGACATCTGCCTGCTGCTTCCAGGGTGTCTACAGACGAGTCTAGAAAGCACTGGTAACAGTGAGGACCGCTAATGGCTTGGTAAACCGGGGTATTATATGAAGAGGAAAGGGTGATGTACCCAGAGGCAGAGATCAGGACAAAACACCAAGCACTCACTTCTGGGAAACGGAGCTGCGGTCCA
Organism: Mesocricetus auratus; assembly: GCF_017639785.1. NCBI lineage: Eukaryota > Metazoa > Chordata > Mammalia > Rodentia > Cricetidae > Mesocricetus > Mesocricetus auratus. The sequence continues at coordinate 24,921,012 of NW_024429207.1, forward strand.
TGGAACAGACCAGCAAGGTTGGGGAAAGAAGAGAGAGAAGACTTTTAAGAAAGATTTAAGTAGAACCATTTAGAGGAGACACATACGACCAGAAGGCTTAGGGTACGTGCAGAGTATAGTGGAGGAAGAGTCTCTGGGCACTAGCAGAGAGAGGCCAGAGGGCAGGCACATTGACAAGGGGACTACAGGTGGGTGGGACTGATCACCCAGGGCTCCTTCTAGCACCCTTAAGGAAAGCTGAGCTAGAGAGATCCATTGCTGTAGTGACAATGATTACCATTTCTGTGAGGGTTGCTAATCTCAGGAGCCCATTTTCTCTGAGAAAGTCCTTCTTGGGGCTGCATGTGTCCTAAGAACATAGAGTCCTTGTTATACAAACTCTCTTCTGTGTCTGGCTTCCTCCCACCCCCTGCAAGAACAAGATTTCCTGGATGCCATATCTCAGGACTATCCTCAGACTCCATCACGTGCAAAGAAAGCACCAGAACAGCAAGGCGGTGAAGAAGCTTGTTGAAGATGGCGGGAACTGCCGGGAGATCTCAAGAGTCAGGGCCTTGCTGTAGACAAGCCCTTGGGAGTCTGGAAAAGCAAGAGGGAGACTTGCCTTCACTGTTCCAGCCTCTGGCTGGAAGAATCAAGTCCTGGCTTCACTGTGTGGTCTCATTTCTGTTGCACCCGATGGGGGTAGACGACACAGGCCCAGCAGGCACCCTGCTCCTGTAGGCTCCTCTATTACATGTATGTTTGGGGCTTCCTTTTCTTACCTCTTGCACTTCTAAAGCACAGAAGGCTCTGTGAGTGCCTGTGATAAACCTCTCACAAAGAGCAGAGCAAAGTGTCAGGGACAAAGAATTTCAGCTGATCAGACTAACTACAGCTGAGTGAGTCTCTGCGTGAGACATGGCGGTAAGTGCTAAGTGGCAACTTGACTGGACTGAGAAACGTCTAGGAGATTTTTGAGGCACCCTTTGGGGTGTCTGGGTCAGTGAGGATGGTTCCAGAAAAGAATGGTAGGAGAGCTCTGGAATAAGCAATGCTTTATTCCATTGGTAGATTCGGAATTTGAATAAACTGGATAGGTGGCAGAGCGGTGGGAGACGGGGCCTGGTGTGAGGGTGACAGTCAGCGGGGCATGATGGGAAGGATGTCTACCCCACTCATCTTGCAAAAGGTGAACCTTAAAGCATCTCTGAGACAGACTGCCCCCTCCCAGGAATCAACTGCAACCTGACAGGAGACTGATGGCCACTGGCTAACGGACCAGTCTCCAGCCTGGAAGAGGAGTGGATGGCTTTGGAGCCAGGAAAAGTTACTCCAGGTCCTCATGCAGTAAGTCTGAAGTGCACTGGCCTCAGCAACAGCCCTTCGGTGAATCTGGTGGCCAAGGCACAGGGACCTCCTCAGGACAACCAAGGTGCACTGCACCAGGGAGAATAAGAGTTCCACGGACATGACCCAGTCCCTGGCAGACTGGTCTGGAGGGAGGTGCACAAGTGTTTTGCTCACCTTCTGTTACTTTCTAGACGTGGATTCAGCACAGGGGGTGGAGAGGGGGGCACTCTAAAGAACTTTTTAAAAGTAGCCTCTGTCTGACAGAACCAACCTTGTGATCTAGCATGTCTGTTAGGAATGATTTTTGGCTACAAATAACCCAAATCCCATTTAACAGCGCCTTTCTGACACAAACATTTACTACTGTCTTAGCAGGGAAGTCTAAGGCGAGCTGAGTCAACAATTTGTTGTTTAAAAAGCCAGGCTTTCCCCCACCCTTCTACTGTGCTACTCAAGAACACTGGCTCTTTTGTGTTTGTTTCATGGTTACAAGATGACTGCTGTGATGCCAACTTTCTCAGTCATGTCCAAAAGAAATATTCGTCATGACAACTTGTTCTTTCCCCATAAACTCCCTTCTTTTCCTAAAATTGTCTTTCCACCTCACTGATCAATACTAAGGCCTGAGTTCTATTGGCCAGAGGGGCTAGGAGGTGAATAGGAAAATGTTGAGACTGGATTTTGAAGGGTCAAGTAATAGTATATCCCACACCCTGAATAGTACCTGGAGGCAGAAGATGCCTTCCCCTAGGTTTAATGAGGCTTGTTTTCTAGAGCTACAAAGACCTTTGCGAGAGGAGCAAAACAAACTACAGCTGCTTTGGACAAAAATCCATTCAAGCTTAAAATGCAAGAGCATTAACCTCTCAGAGCCATCACCAAGGAGAGATAAAATATGTCTGCTCTCTCCAGACTGGGAGATGCTTGCAGCGTGATTGTTTTTTTGGCTGAGAAAGCTGCTTAGCCTACAGAAAAAGGAACGTACCTGAACATTTATGAGTCGGCTTTTCAAAGACAGCAACCCATCTTCCCCTTCACCCCTCCCCTTTCCCCTTCCTTGTAAAGGAACACTTAGCAAAACTAAATAAATTATCAGCCAGGCCATGAGAAAAAGCTCTCATAGAGCAGTGCTGGGAGTGTGGTAGCAGGGTAAGGCCATCCTCAGAGCTGAAGAGGGGAGGAGGGAAGAGAGGAGGAGGGGAGAAGACAGGAGAGGAGCAAGGAGGCAGGGGTGGGAGAAGGCTAGGAAAGGAGGGGAGAAGCTAGGGAGGGGGAGAGAAGAGGCTAGGGGAGGAGGGGAGAGGTTAGGAAAGCAGGGAGGCTAGGGCAGGACCAGGCAGACAGAGAGGTCGGCAGGCTGCCCTCTTCCTTCTTCCTATTGCAGCAAGGACACCTGGGGCTGCCTTGCACTGACTCAGAGGATCCACAGGCCAAGCTGCCATCCTGTAGCTGTTGAACAAAGCACCAAGGTGCAGGGGTTGAGCTAAAGCCAGCAGCCCATGGCTCTGATGCTCAGCTTCACTGTGTTCTCCCTGGCTGACCTGTGGTCAGGTTCTGGACATAGCCTTATCTGCAAACTGACAATGACATTTACCTGGTCTATGGTAATAACATTTGTCTCTGCTGTGGACAAGGTCTCCCCACTCTAATCCATAGGGTGCCATGCTCAGTCCCCACATGGAGCTCTCTGGAGGTAACTGGGGTCAAACCAGCTCCTAAGGTGGGCCAGATCCCACTGTATTGCTGGCCTTCGGAGAAGGCAAGAGAGATGTCTTTTACTTCTCTGTGTACTGGTGAGAGATCAAGCAAATCACCATCTCTAAGACAGGAAGAACCTCACCACGCCCCAGGTGAGCCAGCATCTTCAACTTGGACTTCAGTTCCTGCAGCTGTGAGCAACAAATTCCTGTCAAGTCCCTGATCTACCGTGGTTTGTTACATCAGCTCGAAGTGACTTACACAGACTGCTAAGTTGCTCGGAAGAAGCAAGTAGGAGAAAGCAGGTATAGGTAGCAGTGAGTGGCTATAGATGCTGCAAATGTGAGTCACCACGATGCCCTGACCTCTGGACTTGTGAGGCATCTGGAGCCAGAAGATGCTGAGAAGCTGCCCTCCACTTCTGTGAAGAGACACCATGACCACAACTTTTCCAAAAGAAAACCTTTAATTGGGGTCTGGCTTACTGTTTCAGAGGTTCAGTCCATTATCATCATGGCGGGGAACATGGCAGCATGCAAGCAGACATGATGATGGAGAGTTCTACATGCAGATCCACAGGCAGCAGGAAGAGATGAAGGCTTGGTTCAGACCCTCGAAGCCTCAAAATCCATCCTCAGTGATACACTTCCTCCAACAAGGCCACACCCACTCCAACAAGGCCACATCCCCAATCCCTTCCAAGTGTGTGCCACTTCCTGATGACCAAGCAGTAAAATATAAAAGCCTTTTAGGACCATTCTTATTCAAAACACAGAGGCTATGTAGGTAAGTAGGACCAGCACTGACATGTCTGTCTGTACAACTCCCTGCTTTAAAGAGATATGTTCCTTCCACAGACAGACCACAGCCCTAAGGAATGGGGATTAGCTCTTCCCACATCTGGTGTTGCTACTTCAGAAACAAGGCATGACCTCCTGCTTCTCCATGACCAGCAACAGGGCTGAATACTTTCTGGAATAAGCAGCCACCTCTCCTGAGATGTGAGTGTCTCTGAATTTTAGGAAATAAACAGGTTAATCTTGGCCCATTGAGCTCATGATTTCAACCCCCACTGACCCTCTGGAACATTCTAGTCCCGGAGAGGACACTGAAAAGGTCTCTGTGACAGGGGTGTCTTACAAAGTCTTGCCGCTGCCTGGTTAGTGAAATGCATGTCAATACTCCTGCACGGGCATAGTGCATTCCCTTTTCCACCGGGGAAGAATAAAAGGGAAAATGTTGCTCTCTCCCCAGTGTCTACTTCCACGATGAACCAGGCCAGACACTGCTCCCTCGGGTTATTGCAAACCTGAGGCCTGAGATATGAGGTACTGATAGCTTTTAGGGGACCACTCTGCTCTCTTGTTGCATCTTGGGCTACGGTCACAAAGCATGGGAAATGAGGCCTGTGTATCCATGCAGGGCTTGGCTGTGTGTCCTTCTATCTGGCCACTATGAGAGCACCCAACAAGTTTGCCTAGCCTGGAGCCCTCCATGGTAACGAGGCACACCTCTGCCTGCTGCTGAGGTATGACTCCGCTCCACCAGGGCAGAGCCATTGTGAGAGCTGTTGGCTCTGAACATTTATGGGCTGGGCTCTTTGTAGCTTTGGACACATTTATTTGAAAACACAACCTTTCATTTGTCTTTGCCATCCTAGAAGCAGGGGAGAGTTCTCCCTTTGTCTCCATCTGAGTCTCTCTCCCCCTTCTCAGAAAAACAAGCTAGGGTACCATTTCCTTCTGGGGGCAAAAGCCAGCCCTGCAAACACATCTAAGGTGATTTCACAGGCTATGCTAATTATTTTTTAGGGCAAGCATAATAAAACCCAGGTGACTTGCCTCCAGTCATTTCTCCTTATCTTCACACAGCTCTGGATCATTTTCCCCACACGGCAAGCAATTACCATGTGCATGGAGGTTTTCGCCAGACGGAACCCCACTAGAGCCCCCAAAGGTTAATGTACTTCTGCTCCACAAAATCTAGGCATTATCTTATGGATTGTAAGACATGCCTGTGACACTTGGGTCTAGACAATTTACAAGATCAGCAAAACAGAGGGGGGTCCCACCTGGCATCTCACTAACGATTTGCTCAGCGAGGCATAATGGTTCACATCACCTTTCTGTGGGGGCCCAGGCTTGGCCTATACACCAGCCCTTCTCCTCCAGGGGTACTAAAGAGTTTAGGGAAGACAATCTGGTTTTGCTTGCAGAAACCTAGAGCTGTATTTTCACCTAGAAAAGTAGGGTTTTTTTTTTTTTGCTTCTCATGATTATCAAACAATTTATTTAAATTAAGAGTTAAGTGTTAAATGCATCCTCCACATGCAGGGAAAATAGGAATGGCCAGGAGAGCTGAAACAAGTGTTTGGAGTGGCTTTCTAGAAAGGAAAATTAAGCCCAGACATTGATGGGGATGGTAAAGCTTATTATCTGCTCACCAACAGGGCCTCCGTTGACTTGGTACCATACTTGCTCAGCAAGCATGAAGACTTCCCTGAGGTTAGTCTCCAACACCAAACATAAGGGTGCATGCCTGTAACTCAAGCACTTTGGAGGAGGAGGAGGCATGAGCCTCCTAAGTTCAAGGTCAGGCTCAGCTACAGAGTGAAGCCAGCCTAAATGATAAGACTCTGCCAAGAAGAAGGAGAGGGGGCAGGGGAGAAGAAAAAGAAAGAACCAGAAAGATGGCTCAGTGGGTAATGGAGCTTACATCCAAGCTTATGGGCCTGAATTTGATTCCCAGAACCCCATGGTGGAAGGAGACAATAAATTTCCATAAGACACCTGACCTCCACACATGCATCATGGTTCGAGCATGATTAATTAAATGAATTAATTATTTAAATAATTAATTAAAATAAAAAACAAAAACAAACAATAGATGCCAACTTAGTGGCTCTCATCTCCCCAGGATGTCACCCCCTGTGGCAATGAATTTGCCTAATTTTGTTCACCATTTTATCATCAGAGCCCAGAGATCCCGGCCCAAGCAGACCCTAATAAATATCTTGCACTTTCAAGAGGCTTACTGGAAGCCAGTCAAACCAATCAGTGAGCTCCAGGTCAGTAAGAGACACTGTCTCTGAGAAAGACAACTAACATCAGCCTACCTTTATAGGTATATCACACACACACACACCCACACCCACACCCCCCCCACACACACACACACTGTTGTTTGGAGAGTCCTATCTGGGGATAGCCATAGGTAATCTGGAACTCAGGCTTTTTTGCTCTTTGGGAGCCTGTGAGCCTTGTTGCACCCTAGCCAAGCTACTGAATGAACCAAAGGTATTGGAAAAGTCTCCTGCAGTGTCCCCGGACACGGACATACTCCCAGCAGCCCACTGTTCATTTGCTCCTTCGTTACACAGATGTGGGACTCAGGCTTCGGGAGACTAATCCACTTAAACAGTGGTCCAGTTGTTAAGCAGTAGAGGAAGCGTGCTGGAGAGCCCTCTCTGATCCCATGGATGTGTTGGTTGGTGGACTCCAGTGTGGTCTTTGTTCACAGCCAATGAAGCAGATTGTTCTGGCTTTCATACGACCTGCTATCTAGTGACAGGAAAAGCCACAGCTGTCAGAACAATTAGCGTTGAAAGTGACTTTTGGATTGTCCATCTCTACCTTCCTAGGTGAACTCCCAAGATCATGAGAGATAAAATAATCTGTTCAGTGTCGTAGAACCAGTAAGTGTCGATAACAAGGTCAAAACCCGGATCTGAGGGTTCCCAACCCTGAGCTTCCACACACGAGAGTCTCTGTAACAGGACAGAGATGCTGCTGTGCAGCTTCCAGGAGAAGGAAGGGCTGTGAGGCACAATGTCACCTAGCTCTACTGTCATCTAGGGCTATGACTCACTCAGCCCTTTTTCTCTCATCTCTAGGTCCCCAGATGCAACTCCAGGTTGGGGTAGCAGGTGCTTGGCTGGTGCCAAAATGCTCAGACACGCTGGTGCAGCCTCTAATGTCCTGATTATGCAAAAGCGCCTGTTCTATAGAGACTATATGATCTGCTGGTTTTCAACGGCCCGCTCCCCAACCCACTCAGCCAGGTCCTAGGGGCTCCTTTCTACTCTCTGCCTCTCAGAACATTTGTGCTTCCTCACTCCATGCCACTTTCCCAATAAGCACAAACACGGGAGTCTCCAGTGCAGGCAGAGTTTTTCTGTGTCCGGGTGGTCGCTCCCAAACATTAATTATAAATGCTCGGCCGATAGCTCAGGCTGGTCACCAGCTAACTCCTCCACTTCAAACAAACCCATATTTCTTATCTGGCCTCTGCCACGTAGCAGTACCCCCTTTTAGCACTTGCATGTTTATCTCTTGTTTCTCTTAAGTCTGGCAGGCAACTCCTGAGACTCCGCCATTCTCCTTCCCGACATTCTCTCTACCCAGCCATCGGCCAATCAGCTCTCTGTTAACAACAAGAGCAACACACTTTCACAGTGTACAGAAGGATTATTCCCCATCACTCCAACTTTCCCAATGCTGTTGGATCTCCCTCTTCCCAAATGTGCTGTCCTATACCAGTCAGTCCTCTTTTAAGCTGTAGAAACCATTACACTGTTTCCAGCCACTTAAGGTGGGGCTGACTCATTTCCCCAACTAGACTGAGAGCCCAGACATGGTGTTTTAGACTGCTGGTATAGAGATTTTTATTGTCTTATTATTAAAAAATAAAATAATGACATTTTTAGTGCTCAGGTAAGACAAGCAGATGGGTCCTATGTTACCATCAGATTGTATTGTCTGGATCCTAACACCTCCCACAGTTAGGCTTGGGTATTTGAGGGCAGGCTTCACTGAGCAGTACTTTTCCCCTAGCCATTCTAAGACTTCCTATGAATTAGTCATCAGCCACACCCATTCCTGGCCTGGAAGTATCATGACTTCTTTTCACCCCTTCTCTTCCTGAAAGGAAGTTGGCTCTGACTTCCAGTCATCATTCTGATGACTATGGCAACAGTCTTTGTCACCAGCTCCTGATTATGATTTTGTTGCTGGAAATGGTCAACAGAGAAACCAGGCTGGCTGGAAGGCAGCCTTAATCCTACTCTCCCTAAAACAAAATCAAGCCTGCCCTGATATCAAAACAGGTCCCAGGGAGTATTCATCTGAGCGATTTCTGCATTTATCAATGTTCTCTCCAAACTCCCTCCAGTTTCGGCACCTTGGCAAGTCTGTTTGAAACACAGATCTGACCCTGTGAAGGCTTCAGGAAGACTGTTGGACACCAACACCATAAAAAATAAATAAATAACAGCTGGGAACACTTGAATGGGAAGGTTTTGGGAAGGCCCAAGAAAGAATGTACATGCTCATATATATATATATATATGTATATGTATATATATATATATATATATATACCCTGCAGGTTTATTTGGACACATCCCCCCCATCGCTTACTTCCGGATATGGGGGGTATTTTGAAAAAAGAGTCTGGAGACACCTGCAAGGGAGAGAAAACTGGACTGTGTCCCTCCCTGCAAGGCATCTCTTCCTTTCCATCCCCACCCAGTCACTATTCTTCTCTGCCTCACTCCTAGTTTGCCCCCGAACAAGTCATTTACAAGAGATGGCTGTCATGGAGCATAAAAAAATAATTTAAAAAAATCTTCAAAAGGCTGGCAGCATAAAAACCCCGGCTCTGTCGTTTCTCTGTTTCTGCAAGCAGCAAAAGATCCATAATTCTCACACTTAATGTAATTCCAAGGCATCTAAAGTGATTTACAGTCGGTTTACTCAATACTTTCAGCTTTATTTAATGTAACAGTTATGGCACATAAAAAGTTTATTGACAATCCTTTGGGAGTGCGATTGAGTAAGAAAGAGTCATTGCTAATACCATTACAGAAACAGAAGGCAGGAGTCTCAGGCCGTTTCCTCTGTGACCTTTGTGATTCCTCAAGCAAGGGTTATGCAGGAAAGGTCCCTCTCCACCTCTGCTCCTATATACCCGAGAGCCACCCTGCCTGCCCACTGGAGCCGCCATCTTGGCTGGTTTGGATGTCTCTTTTCAAGTCTGTCTGGGCCAAAGGACAAACATCTTTGGAGTAGATTGCTCTAGAGTTTCCATTACCATGCAGGGCCTAGGTTCAGCAAGGCCTGCTAAATCCTTCTCATGCTGCTTTGTTCCGTTTTAAAGGTAAAGATAGCAGTGTCCATTCAACCCACCTCTGCCAGAGTTCAACTTCGTCCCTTTCAGTCCCCAGGGAAGTGAACCCTGAGAAGCAGGAAGACTCTTTCCAGGCGAAGTTTGGTCACTGGCCTAGAGCTGGAGGCACTTTTGTTCCCATTGTTTCTGTTGGACAGAAAAGAGGTGTGTCTCTGGTGCCTGGCATCTGCCAGGCATCTTCCCTATGATATAAAGACAAAGAGGTCTCTTGAAGACAAGGAAAGTCAAAACAAGCCAAGGAGCCAAGCTCCCATTGCTGTAAATTCAACAAAATGGCAGGTTTTCTCTTAAACACCGCATTGCCGCGATCCTGTACTGGTGTGCTGGGGAAGTCTGAGACACAAGTGGAGACTGACCGGCCTGCGGAGCAGAAGTAGTGTAAGCAATGCTCTTTTCTACCAAAGGAGCAGTCCCCGCTGTAAGACACGAACGCTGGACGAGCTCTCCAGTCCCCGCTGTAAGACACAAACGCTGGACGAGCTCTCCAGTCCCCGCTGAAAGACACGGACCACGGACAACTGGACGAGCTCTCCAGTCCCCGCTGTAAGACACGAACGCTGGACGAGCTCTCCAGTCCCTGCTGTAAGACATTCTGGTGGTTCAGTTCCGTCATAGGGTTATCTCTACTTCCTGTCTCTTTAGAAAGGGCGTGTCTAGGGGAGTGGGCCTTTCAGGCCAGGTCTGGCAGAACAGAGTGCCAGGCCAGACATTTACTCCAGCCTCTGCATCAGGAAGCCATTTTGTGAACATACAAAGGTAGACCGAGGTTTATAGCAAAGCTCATAACTTTCTGCTTCTTTATCTTTGCACCTGCATCTTCTTCTCCTTCTTCTTTTTCTTTTTCTTCTTTTCCTGAAAGGATCATCTTTTTGGATGCCTTCACGTGCATTCAGAGAACAGTTTGTGTGGCAGGTTGAGATCTGCCGTTCTCAGTCACTGTTGTCCTTATGCTATGCAGAAGGACATTTGGGGGTTCTTGAAACTCATATGCAGTAATAATATAAGCTCTCAGATAAAAAGCCAGCACTTTGCAATGTACCTCAGAAGGTACAACAAAGTCAATGATTTGCAAACAAGTTGCTCAGTAGGTACCAGAACATTCCACAGGTGCAGAAACCAGCTCTTCAATAAGAGAGCCAACCGCTACTACACAAGTGTTAAGTTCTGAGCTAGGGCCTGCAATCACACTAAGTAAAAAGCCTTTTGCGCTTGCCATTGGGCTACTTGGCACAGCTTACAAGGCAAGGTCAGCCCTTGAATTTCGGCCAGCTCTAGGCCATGCAGAAGGCAGGCGAGTCCACTTGAGTTTTCTCTACTCTCATGCCTCACTCACTGGAAGTTCCCTGAAAGGTCTTCCTCTCACAAGACCATATACCAAGGAAATACTCAATAATTAATGCTTTTGCTAGACTGGAGTGTGTGTTCATCAAAAAAACCCAAAGACACTGAAAACCTTCAAGATGGAAACAAATGAAAGTCTGTTTTATGTCAGAATTTAATTTTCAGGCTGACAAGGCAGAAGAAAAACAAACAAAGCAGAAGGAAGTCCTTTTCGGTACTAGGAACATTTCAGTGTGATGCATTTGTCAGACTCACTCATGGGGCTCTAAGGGGCCTTCCTGGCTGGGGTAGTTGTACCAGTAGCCACCAGAGGGCAGCAGAGGGTCGGAACAGCTGTTGAGAGTAGCCATAACTTAATTTCTCAGGAAAGAGTTGAGAAATGAAGAGACACCCCAGGGGATGAGTCCCCGGATGCTTCCCCCAGGTAGGTCTGTTCTTCAGGGCCATCGGATCTATCCCCAGGTGCTGGGAACACTGGCTGCTGAAAGCTTACAGACTCAGTGGCAGAGTTGCCTGGCCAGGGCCCTGCCCAAAGATACCAGGACGATGAATAATGATTGGCTAGTGCAGGGATCGATCGGGAGCCCAGCCCGGGCTCTTTGCCTCAGTTTGTGATAACTCTTAGGGGCCATGCAAGATCCGAAGCCTCAGGACTGACTGTGGCTTTGAGAATGTTAACCAGCCGCCTTTCTAACTCCATCCACATGTCTCCAGGAGTCGCCTCTTGATGACCTCCGGGGTGGTGCCCAGTCACTAGGATGGGATCCCACTACCTATGGAGGCGTGGCCAAAGGAGACCAGCGAAGAAACGAAATGCTCCGGCTCACTCCCCAATTTCCCGCAAGTTATTTTTAACCCTGGACCACGCTGGCCTTTGCCTGTTTTTTAAGTCCTCAGTAGGGTTTCTCCACCTAAATGATACGGGACCTGTGTCTTTCCTCGGCTTCATTAAGAACCCATCTATCAAACCTCCCTCCCGTTGTTAAAGAGAAGGACTCCTACAACCGCACGCTGCAAGGGCAGCATTTTGTAGCATGCACAGAGGCTAGGGCCTCCACGGGGAGACGACTGAACGGCCTACGGATTAATGTACTATTATTACATTACTCTTTAAGCTTCAAAGGTCTGCCAGGAGGGCTCAACTCGCTATCCATTCCATGACATTTTAAGAACAAATAATACATTAATATATTTAATTTGAGAATAAACACATACATTACAGGCAGGGGATTTTGTCTATGCTGATAAAGGCAGTGAGTGACCTTTCCAGCACACAATCCCAGCACGCAGAGCTGAAAAGGGACGTGTTCCAAAAGCCCATTTCTATCCACTGTAATATGGAGGCTCCCGTGCAGGTTTGACCCGTGAAAAGCTGCAGCTTCCATGCTCTTCAGAGATGGGAGCCATGGCTATAATTACTCCTCAGACACTAATCTGCAGGAACACTAAATCTTGTTGCCTCAAATTAGTTAATCAATTAAGTGTCAAACCACAAAATGTTGGAGATTTGGGCTTGTGTTTATTATCTTGGCAGACACTTCCTCTCTCCAGCTCTTGGCTTCCTCTCTCTTCTCCTTGCAGGGGAGCTGGCTTTTTAAAATGACCGGTCACTCTTTGTTTATTTCTGGTTTATTAGTGAAACAGTTGAAGTTACATAAGCCGATGCCCGGGACCAACCAAATCCACCACGAGACTGACAGGTTGGCTACCGTTCAAGCCGAGCTATGTGTTCTTTAGTGTCTTTCTTGGGACTAGCTTCAAAGAGAGCATAGCTGATGTGCCAGCATCGTCCTGGGCGGCTGCTAAGGTCAGCCATTTTGGAGCCTGCATGAATTGATTGGGAATCTTGTTTATTGTTGTGTTACTCTCCGGAGGTGTGTAAAGTATGGGCAGTGATGATTTTTAGAATTCTTTTCTCAGAATTTCTAATTTGTCTGTGCTCCTTGGCTCTCCAATAGGTGTGTCTAGCTTGCTACAGCATGGGCTGCAGGGATCCAGGCACAAGGTGCCTAAGGGACCCACAGTGTCCTGGATCTGACCACCTGTGATCTCACAGGCTCCTCTGATGTCACCGCACCAAACACTTTGCAACTTCAGCTGACTCCTGCCTTCTGCCCTGTTTGGCTACACGCGATCCAAGCCATTCTTGGATCTCAAGCAGACATAAACAAATGACTGCTCTAATTCTACCTGGTGATGAAAAGGTAAGAAATAGTCCCAGTGTTTCAGGAGTGTACAGTTGCATTGACAGGACAGAGATGTATGCCCCTAACAGTTAAGACCCACAGGAAAATGCACATTTATTAAGTAACAGACCTGTGAGTTGAGTATGTGCAAGTCTGAGCTGGGCATACTCACTGGACTGTCACCACACTGTCTCTTGGAGGCAGCACATCATTTTATGTGATGGGCAAAGAGGCTAGAACAGCGGTTCTCAACAGCAGTCTGTGGACGTGTACCTGCCCTGGAAATTACTTCTTTCTTTTGAGCGTCAAAGTGTCCTTCCTCGCTCTGGTCAGGGTGGTGTCTTTGGACATTTGACCTTCACTGGTGGTCCCAAAATGGCTAGTGATGAGCACATCTAAGAGATATTTTAGACATTCCAGAGGGGACTCCTCATATTTAGAGTTGGGGAAACTGAGGCTGGGGAAGACAGAGGGCCTCAGGAGGAATGACTTTTCTGCCCCCAGTTGGGAATGGGCCTCTTGTCTTGTATTCATGACTCTTGCTGCTATGCCTACTAGCTGTCAGCAGACCTCTGGGTCTTTATTGTCTGTTGAACTTTGAACTTCCATTGTCAAACCTGTGGCAAGAAATCGGTGGCTCTGGGGATGGAGAAGGAGATGGTCCACTTGGACCAGATTCAAGCACTGCTCATGGATCCCTTTGAGTCCCCCTGACCTATGTCAGTTGACTCATGAAGACAAATTAGCATTAATGTCTGTATTTGGAGTCAGATACATGGCAATTTAGTTATTCTTGAAACAGAGGCGCAGAACTGACCTTAGGAAGTTGCTGTGAGACCAGCATGGTGGTTGTCTATCAATGGTGAATGCAGACTACCACTCAAAAGTACAAATCCTTTCCCTGCCCTCCCTTAGCAAAGCAAGTCTTAATTACAGCTAGCAGTGAGGGGGAAGACATGACCATCTCTTTACAGGACCTCATGGCCATCTTGCAGGGCTTGTGACTAGGTTAATAGACACCCCACCCAAAAGATCCAATACTTTAAGCCAAAGGAAATGGATGCCGTGCTGTAAGCCTTACCGAACATAAGTTTTTCACATTTGTGTGTGTTCCAGGTTAGCCCTGAGTGTGTGTTATTAAATGCAGGCATAAATGAAGAGGAACAGGAAATCCCTCTGACATTCACAGGCAACTTCACTTGCATCCATGTAGGTTTGCAATTCTTACCCTGCTCCTCCTTGCCGGAAGCATCCACAGCAGGTAAGAGGCCAGTGAACCTGATGTGTCCACACGTCTAGGGATATAATAAGGCAGCCAACTCCAGGCTCATTTGCCAGGTCAGCTTTGCATGCCTGCTGATCTTCAGTTCAGCCTTCTCTCCAGTGAGTCACACTTCAGGATCTTTCGATGTAATCTTCCCCTGCACACAAATGAAACAAAGCAGGAGAATTGCTGGACATCAGCGTGTGTCTCTTCCAACAAGGCTCGGAGTGGGCGAATCCCCTGCCTTCCTCCTTGTCGGCCTGTTTGGCAGATACTCTGCCAGGCCAGGCTTTTGTTTCCCTGGGTTATGATTTACGCGAGTGGACCCAGAGCGGGGAAGAGCCGAGTATCAATTTCTCTGGGTTACCGTGTTAAATGACCGATGCATGGATGGTTATTGCTGCCTCGGGAGCAAATGAAAGCCCTTTGCTTCCCCGACACTGCCACCCCCCTCTGCTGATGATCAGTTAAAAATGTAAATAAAAAGACTGCACTTTGGAGAGAGTCAGCTCTGGAAGATGGGGGGGTTTGCAAAAGCGAAGTTTATTGATCCCCTGGTCAAGATTGATGGCACAATAAGAGCAGGAGGCGAAGAGTGATTTTGCTTTTGAAAACATTGATGAATAAGCACTGAGGGGCAACAAATAGCTGGGCTCAGCCAGTGATGGACGGCGGTGGGAGAACAAGATGCATTTTTATAAATGGGTGAGCGGAGAGGAGGACTTATTAAAAAAATGAATGACCACATGTGGCAGGGATATGCCAGTAGGGAGAAGAAAGCCATTGATTTATGTGTACTACTGGCATTTGAAAATTCAATAATAACATTGACAAATGAGAGGCAAGCCTGACCACAGGACAGCGCCGAGCCAAGGAACGGAGAAAGAAAATGCCAAGGTCAGAAAGAAGGAACAGAAAAACATGCTCATGTTGGGAAGCTTTACATTCGCTGGTCTCTATAAAGACGTTAAGGAAAAAAATCCCTCCGCTCTCAGTGGGCGGTTCTGTGAGTCCAGCCATTGAGGAGAACCCTGGCTGTCCGGCTGCCTGGAGGAGGGAGCTTCATGGGCAGGGACGTGCTGCCTCTGGTACCTTCAGTACAAGCTTTAGACACCCTCAGTCAGGAAGCTCCTATGCTGAGCTGTTTGCTGGGTCCTGATGCCCATGCTTTGTTGTGTGGGGCTGTCCCTGGCCTGGCGGAGCTGGTGAAGCTGTGTCGAGGGAGCCCCTCATGCTGTGCCTCTGTATAAGCCGCATGGACACCTCAACGTTTCCAGCTTCCCTGACCCTTCTGGGGCCCTTTCCCCCTCTCTACCGCATCTCCTTTCATTGAAGCATCTTTCTCTCAAATCCCATTCACTCACTCACTCATTCACTCACTCACTCATTCACTCACTCACTCACACACTAGGTGGCTGTCCTAGGAAGTCTTTGTGGGTAGAGCTGAATTGCTGGAGGTTATCAGCCGGAGGATTCCAGAGTTGAGAGTAACTCTGAAGCGATGCCCCTTGACTGCACAGATATGCACGAGAGTGTGCACACTCCCATTGAGCAGAAGGCTCAGAAAGAGCAAGCCAGTGGCTCCGACTTGTGCCAACCTCATGGTTCCCAGAGAAGTTACACCCTGCTCTCCCTCTAAGCACAGACAGATAGCCTAATCCGCAGATGGTAACATTTCGGCCACTTACAGCGGCATTCTCTTTTGCTTTCTGGTCTGCCTTAAATGGCATAGGAGTGTGTATGTGGAAGAAACCCTCCAGGGAGAGGGCTGGTCACTTGTCACCGAGCTCTCTTTGTCTTTTCCCCCTTTCTCCTTTCTCCTGCTATTTCCCTGGGGCTTGGCTGACTATTTGATGTCTTCTCCAAATGTTAGGAGGTGAGTGGGGGCTTGAGTACAAACATAAATCCTTGCTAATGCTCTCCTGAAAAAGCCAGGAGGCACCGTGTCTCCCAAGGGGCCATCTGCCGGCCTGATCCAACAATTGGGATGGCCACGAGGTCCCAGGTGTGTACCTGTCTACTTAGGGTTACGATAGGCCACGCCAGCTCATCAAATTTTCAAGTGGGAATAATTTATTAACTCTACCATACACAAAGTCTTCTTTCTTTGTTTCTTTTCTCTGATAATTTCGGGACTTTTTTCCCCGGCCTTAGTTCCCAGTGGCAGACAGGTAATAAGCAGAGAGATATTGACCTGAGAAGCAGATAATGAAACAGAGTTGGGAGGGTGAGTTCCCAGTCTATTGGGGATGCCCAAGGTAGTTTTGTATGCCCACCGACTCTTAGAGATCCACTGACCATACAGCAGATCTACTGGGCTTGTATATATTGTCTAGATTGAGTCACTTAATAGACTGGCAAAATAGGGTCCTCCTCTTTCACCATGTGGTGGCTGAGGGGAGAGAGAATGGTAGTCAAACACACACTTGCCACATGTCACTGATAAGTCAGTCCTCCAGGGTTTGGCACTCAGATCCTATTTTCTGGATAAATGAAGGAATGCAATGTATTAGAAGTGTGCACTGAGAATAAGGATGCTTCGTATTGCTTCTGAGAACTTGGGGTGCCTTAACAAAAGAGATGGCATTGAAATACGCTGTTTAAGCCTGAATAAAGATGTAGGAAGATCCTTCTTGCCAAAGTACAGCATCAGCAGCTGGGTTCAGTCACAGGTGCAGGGCTTCACACTCATGGCTCTGGTGCTCGCACACACAGAAAGCAGACTTAGAAAGAAGGGAGCTGGGGCAGGAGGCCAGGAAAGTCTGACCCAAAATGCCGATGACTGCAATATTGCTGTGAGTTTTCACAAGCCTGGCTCTGGAGTTTCACACTTGGCCAGTGGCTTTGCCTGTGGTTCTTTCCCAGTAGATATTTGAAAGAGCAAGTCACGGGTCATCATGTGGTCTTGGGAGACTGAGAGGCCTAGCCCTGTCATTTCTTCTTAATGGAAGTCCCAGGAGGCGGGTCAGGGACATTTGATCTTGCTGGGCATTAAGACAGGTACCATTACTACTCAAGTGGACCTGCCATTGTAGGAAATGTCCATGTTACAACATTGAAGCTGGAAAGAGCCAACCCAAAGTGCTTTGAAGGAATGGCTTCCGTGTCACAGGGAAGCTAATCCTCTGAATCCAACTTCATGGTTTGTATGGAATAATCCCAAGATGTAGGCTAGGCTGTCATCTGGTTAGCATGGGGAGTGCTGGTAGAAGGCCTGAAGCCCTCCCATCAATCAGCCTTCTGTTGCCCTGGGAGACCTTGATGTACCTATGTAGACCTTCAGGGCAACTCCAAATACCATCCAAAGCCCTCTAAACAGGACAAGCCCCAAAGGGAATGGATTTCTGGGCAAGGCTGGCAGCATGGTGAACTGGGAAATGAACAACAGGGATTAGGACTCATGCTTGCTCAACAATTCAGGGAGGGGGCCCTTAAGGGTGCAGGCTTCGTTTTCCATATTCTGCCACTAGGAATGACAGCTCCAAGGTGGAGCACAAGTCTTCACAGAGGGTGGATGTACGGTGACTTTCCTCTAGCCAAGATGTCCTCAACCTTCCTATTGCTGCGACCCTCTAATACAGTTCCTCATGCCGTGGTGACCTCCCAATCATAACATTATCTCATTGTTACTTAACTACTATTTTTCTACTGTTATGAATCACAATGCATCTGACATGCAGATATCTAATACATGATCCCTGTGAAAGGGTTGTTGGAACCCCAAGTTGAGAACCAATGATCTAGGATGCATGAACTGTACCACAGAGGGGTGGTTGAGAGAAAGAAAGAAATTGCCCACCATGGAACTTCCTTGTAAGTTGCTGAGTTAAGGCTTTTATTTGTTGGACTGAATAACAAAAAAAAATGTTTGGCTTTAAGCCAGTCACTTGCCATGAAGTTTCTATCTGTTTTGTTTTTCTGAGGCAGGTCTTCCAATTTTCAATAATTTTCTCCCCTAAAGCTAAAGAGGTTTTGGTTAATTTGTTTTAATGAAATCATCCTTGACTCATTGTAATGTGAGTTGGAATGGGGTAAAGAGCTATGTCACAGGCAAAGAAAAGGAAGATGGTGTCCATGTCTATGGATAGTAAAACAATGCACAGATGCAAGCCCTATTCTCCCACCATCCCAATAAAGCTTTACTACGAAGCTCAAAGTGGCCTTAAACTCTTGATCCCCAGTGCTGGGAACCACCACAGCCAGTGTGCCACACTTCCTTAACAGGAACCTAAGAACAAACATCTTCCAACAACTTCACTTCAGGAGAGGTCTAGAGGCCCCTGGAAACTTCTATTGAGGCTTTACCTTGTTGGGCTGCCTCAGGCCTCTGATCCTAGAAGGTCACAGGGAAATGCCATCTCCATCTCCTGAGAATGTCATGGACAGGCTGGCTAGGACTCTCACCTCCTCCCTTGACCATTTACTGGGAAGCCATTGTGACTAGACTTGAAAGAGTCAGCTATGCTTTTAGATCAAGTTGCCATTTCTTCCAAGAAGCTGTAGGATCTTTTTCCACTGGGAAGAGGTCACCCCTGTTTTTCAACCTCAGGCACACCTCTGAGCCCAGGGTTCCCTATCTTCAAAGTGACAACACCACCACTGATCACATAACATTGTTGTAAGGGTTGATTGTCATTATGGCTACATGCTGTGTGTGTATATCATTTTAGTGGAGAATTTCTTTACTATCTCAATTGCTGCCAAGGGGAATTTTCTCTCTGTGTGTGTCTAAAAAATCCTAAGAACCACGGGGAACTTTCAGAGCCAATGGCATTCCTTATGGAGAACCCATTCTTTCAGATGTCTGGCCACTCACAACATGCTCGGCCTGGGGGGCTGGTTGGGAGGTGACTGGTCAGGAAGGATAAGATGACAGTTGCCCTCTAGCTCTGAGTGTTCCTGTTTCATCTGTTGTTTATGTGTAGATGGGGCCTCTCACTCCACATTGAGTGAGTAACGAGAGAGGAAATGTTCAGAGTCCCTGTCTTCATCTACTCAAAGCCTTTGCCTCTTTCCTCACGTGTGGGTTATGGTTCCATGTGGTGGGAGGAAATGCCTGCTTCCTGCTTCCGCCTAGCCCGCTTCTGGTCTAATCATAGTTGCTGGCACAAAGACTCTTGTTTGTCACTTGTAGCCTTCCCACCCAGAGCTGCTATGTTCCCCAGAGTCCATCAGAGCCTAGGAAGTGGTAGAACACAGACAGACAGACAGACAGACAGACAGACAGGCAGGCAGGCAGGCAGGCAGGCAGGCAGGCAGATCAGCCTGACAAGCTTCCAGTGAGCCTGAGAAAACATTTTTCTACAACATAAAGATCATTGTGAGGACGGGGTCACACTCACATGTGTGTTTAGCTGTTGCCATGCCTGGAGGCAAAGACAAGAGGCTCTTTTGAGTCACACAGTCTGCTAGGGTGAGAACAGACGCACGGCCAGTCACAAGGGTGGTCAGAGCCATGGGAAAAAAAAGACCGTTTCTGGTTGCCCTGTTTCTTGGATCTGTTTTTTCATTGCTATTTGCCATGACCTTGACACTGATAGTTGGCCAAGAATATGTTTCTGGGAAAGACAGATAAGCATTACCCTTTTTATTTATCCACCATAAAACACCCATTTCAGATGCTGAATTTTAAAAAGTCCAGTGTGGTCTTATACTGTGTAATAGTCAATGCTTACTACATGACAAGTATTTGCTATTGATATTATTACTTTTTTACTTACTTTGTCCTAGCCTATAAGATATTCAGACCATGAGTTCCATTTGGTAAACATACAGTATTGCATCTTGAATGCTGGATAAAACTGATCAAAAGGAAAACCAAAAACAAAAAGTTAATAAAATTGTTTTCTTTGGATTTAGGTCTCAGCACCATTTTATGACATCTTAAAAGTGGGCTCTATTTTTTATTCTCCAACTGTCCTACACAAAGTACTTGACCTCTGCCTTCTCCTTTTTCTCCATCTGTAAAATGGAGAACCTGTTAACAATCATTATTGCTACAATGGCAATTAAAAAATACTTATATAGCTGAATAGTTCTCAACACATAGTAAATCTCCAATGAATGTAAGCTGTCATTATTCCGATGGAAAGCACCATGTAATGGCAGGCTCCATGAACTAAGAGTGTAATTGTATACCCTCAATGTTTAGCACAGTACTTAGTATCTAATAGACCTCTAGTAAATATTTGTTGACTGGACAATTGCCAAAGTATGGCTCATAGAGATTGTCCAAATTGCTGACTTCATAAAGCCCAATAAAACATAATCTTTTATTGTAAAGATAAAATCAGTTCCTTCTTGCCTAGAGCAGTTTTTCTACCCCCACCAAATGGCTGAGCATTTGTAGAAAGGCCTGGGATTGCAAGCAAGCCTGAGACTCAGACCAAGAAGATCAACAGTAATTTTCACCATGGCAGTGTCTAAACACTAGTGAGGCTTACCATTATCTGCAGGTAACAGCTAAAGAGTGGAGGATTTCAGACACGTGACCATGGCAGGCATCATGGACCTACAGTGCGTCCCCACATGCAACCCAGCCACCCCTCCCAAATTCATGCTCACAGTATTTATAGCCACGTTGCTTCAGTGAGGGCCAACGGCTAGGGGAATGGGAGCTGCCACGGGGCTGGGGCTGATGGGAAACAAAGTGTCTCTCTCTGAGGCAGCAGGGCTTATTTTAATGGGCAAGGTCAGCAACAAAATGACCAAGAAGAGAAATCGCTGCCATTATGCATCAGTTACAATCTTATATCAATTATTCCCTGTACCATTCCCTTTGCCACAGGCTGGGGCAAACATGGCCCCTAATCAGTTTTACATCTCCGTTTAATTTTATTGGAAAGAAGAGCTGGCAATGCATCACAGGGGCCGAGTGTGACACGAAAGGTGACCCCCCTGCCAACTTAATGGCACAATACATAACCCTTAATGAAGTCGCTATCTTGTCCCTCTTTTGCTGTCTGGGCCCTGTGATTTACAGCAGCATCATTTTGCTTCGCCGTCTTTTCATTTCAGCTTTGACAAAGTGGATGAAACAATTATCTTCGTTATCGGCCAGAGCAGTAGGGATGTGATAGCTGGGGGTGGGGGAGGGTTGCAGGTGGACAGCCTTGGCTAGGGATCAACACCAACCGTGAGACGTGCTCAGGAAGTCTTCCCTCCTCTCCCTCGTCTGTGACTATGAGCTGCTGAAGATGGATTGTGTATCCCAGTGAATGGTGTGGGTCCTATATCATTGTGGCAAGAAGTCATTTCAGGAGAAGGGGAAGCTGCTGACAGAACGGAGCTTGGGATTTTGCGGTTTATTCTCCTGGGAGCCCCTAATATTTGTTTTCTGTACAGCCTAGGCTGTGTTCTCCCTCACACCATCTTCTCGCATTCATCAGCGGGGAGTCGCACCTGCATTTTTCTGCACTACAAATGATGTCTTGTGTTTATTTATCATAATTAGAAGTAATTTATTTATTAGCTAATTCATATAACATGTGTTTGGTACCTTGTAGATAGTAAAGAAAATTAAGTGAGTGGCCATGGATATTTTCTTCAAGAAATGGAACACTTTACCAAAAAGAGATAAGTGAAACACAATATGTAAACTGAGCATATAGTTTTAAAATGAGAGGAATAGAATTTGAACGATTAAAAAGGGAAATAGTAGCCAGGCATGGTAGCATATGCTGGTGACCCCAGCACTGAGTGGGGCAGATCATGAGTTTGAGGGTAACCTGGGTAGCAAGATTCTGTCAAACAAATAAGAGAGCCCTCCTCCTTAAAACATGCATTGCTATCTATCATCTTGTGGGATATGTTTTGGAACAGAGCCGTGATGAGTGGATATTCCAGTCTGTGGCTCTGGATATCCAAATGGAAGTAGAAATATATCAGACCTGGTTGGAGATTCACAGCATGTAATTGGGTAGACTATGAGAACAGAGTCTACAAAGGCAGAGATGACAACAGAAACTGTATTCAGTCCTGTTGCTCAGGAAAGACGTATAAGAACTTAGACATTCTTGGTAGGAGCTTTGACCTGTGCTGTTTCTTGCTTGGGAGACTTACAGATGTGCACACAAAAGCACACGGTATTGTTGAGACTAAATTGCATTGTCTTTAGCTGTGTATTTTTCCAAATAGATAAGCTTACAAAATTCAATGAAGTATATTCTTTCACACTGTATAGACTCAGGAGGAATTACAATTAGTTTTTGCTAACTTTCAGATTCTATGAAGTATAAAAATAATAAATTGGAGGTTCATTAACCAATGAGATCCTCTTAGCAAATACCACCTGAATGAGGTCCATATTACTAAAGGGATTTTTTTTAATGATGACAGTTTGTTTCTTGGCATTCTTCTCAGGTAAACATAAAACTATATTGTTGGCATGGCTAATCTATAATGTGTCCTTCATATAAATCTGTATGTAAGTAAACTTAAAAATGACTACATCCTATCAATTGATGTATTTATATGCATACAGAGGAGTCATCCCTGGAAAAGTCAATATGCATCCCTTTCCGTCTCTGCCTTTGTTGCCCTTCTGCGTGTGGAAAGGAAAAGGAACAGCTTGGTTCTCTAACTTGATTTCCCCAAAGTAGCCCATATCCACTTTTAAAAGGTGTGCCACCAGGTTGGTTGCTGAAGCACTGTGACAGTAAAGGCCACATTCAATATTCAACCAAAGTATCAATGACCTGAATCCCTTCTCTTGAAAGGGCATTGTTATAATGCTCCTGCCCCACAACCAGACACTCCTATTGCTCCCCTCACACCCGATTAGCACCTTCCCTGCCCTCAGAGGTGCATTTATTGCCTTTGGTGTTAAATCCTTCTGGGAATCCTGCCACACTGATGGGTAGCTTGCAGGATAAAGAGATGGAAATAATAGCAGCAGTGGGGTGGGGGAGAGAGGATGCTGTGCACCTCCTCTTGGTGTGACGCCTGTGAGTTAGAGGTTGATTTCATCTGTTTGTGCAGCTAAGAGGGGAGCTGAAGAGGGGAAGAGGCATGGCGCAGTGACCTGAATACACCTTGTGCCTGGTGTAAAGCGCTACATGCCAAGCACTGTCCCCGTCCCCAACTGGGCAGGCAGGGGTGGGTGATGGGATAGTCTCTGGGAAATAAAACAGGACCTTTTCTTGGCTAGAGTTGGAGGCAGGAGAGGGAGCCCTGCTGTTACTTCCTTCGATCTCAGTAAATTGGAAATGTTTTCCCTGGTGCCTGCTGATATTTCCTGATGGAAATTTCTTCCATTGACAGAGATACAGATGGAGTTTACCGACATGGGACTGTAGACACACTCTGGGATAATGAAAAAAAATGCCCACGGTAGCCATATGCTCAGTGGCAGTTTGCTAGAAGGAACTCCAGTTGGGTGAATACAAAATAGCATTTTTGGCAGCACTGACTAGGGGGATCCTCTGTATTTCCATGCCTTTAAAAAAAAACAATCTTTTGGTCTGATTTATGTGAATTTTTAAAAACACAGCCTTCTTTTTATTTTTGTTTTTTGAGTGTCTCTGTGAAATGCTCTTTCCTCTGGTCTTGAGATTCATTTCAGGGAGATTAGGGTCTTCTGGGACGAGGGTCTCCTGAGCATGGACACTATTCTCGGTTCCATTTCCTTCAATGCCTACTGTGTCCGTTCTTCCTTCTACTTTGGGAGGCTGCTTTTTGTGACTGACAAAGCTGCAGCTCCCTTGTGTCTAGCGCTTCCAGCTTGACTGTCACACCCCTTAGCAGCTGAAAGCCTAGAGCTTCTGCGGAGTGTAATGCAGGTAGAACTTAGCAGATCCACTGTTAGAACCCAAGTCACCCTTGTTCGGAAACTTCTAGAACTCATGTTCCCAGAGTACTACAAGGCTGTCTCAATTTGGGGCACAGGGAGGGATGCTAAGAGCAGTTCCATTAGTTTGTAAAAAAAAAAAAAAAACCAAAAAAACATCCAGCACTATATTTTAACTTGAGGGTCTGGGCTCCTTTATACCATAGGGTTGCCAGGAACATGCTCTTGCAAAAGTTGTCCTACCATAGAGAGTTTTATGGGACTTTAAAAATAAATATCTTAGGTTTAGGTCCTCTTCAAATATGATTTAGTTCTGTATATTTACTACTGGAGTGTTGTTGTGACCCAGTAAAACTGAGCAGACCAAGTCTTATTTGTCTCTCCATTGACCCGAGTTGTTTACATGAAGTCAATTTACATAACAGAAATATTGCCACAACACTTTTAGGTGTGAGAATGCGTGCAGAGAAAGGAGCCCAAGTAAAGGCAAAATTTTATGACCCAGGACTAAGCGGAGAATAATTAGAACCACTGTTGTGAACCCAGTGTGCACAGTGAATAATTACCCTGAGGCTTTTTGATATAGGTGCAAAAAGGAAATGTGTTCAGAGCCCCTCAAAGTGTGCTCTAGACCGAGGCCAAAGGGGTGGAGCTGTGTGTGCGATTTTTCTTCTTCTCCAACCCTGTTAGACAACACCTTCCATGCATCATGCAGCCAGCACCAGGCTAAGATGCAGCTAGAGGGCCACATGGTCAGGGCAAGCAGGGTAGCTCATCAGGTCAAAGGTAATCACTCATTTCCTGGATAAATGTTTCCCTCTTAGAAAATATGCTAAAAGCACACACACCCTACACAAGGGCTCTCCATCCTCTTTAGAGCCTCACTCTCAGCATCCCTGCCCTTCCTTCCCGGGCCCGACTCTTTACTCTTAACTTAGTCAGCCTTGCTCACCCCTAAGTTGTATAAGAGCATTTATTTGCAAACCCATCCTCCCTGGCCAAGATTTGGTTTTCTAGAGCTTTATCGCTCATTGTATGAGCTTGTGCTCTCTCTCTCTCTTTCTCTCTCTCTCTCTCTCTCTCTCTCTCTCTCTCTCTCTCTCTCTCTCTCTCTCTCTCTCTCTCTCTCTGCCTCCCAGTGTGTGTGTGTGTGTGTGTGTGTGTGTGTGTGTGTGTCTGTGTGTCTGTGTGTCTGTGTGTGTCTGTGTATACTCAAATTCCAAACAGAGCTGGGGACGGGGTAGGAAATAGGAGAGAAAACTACCCTGATGGGACATTAAGCAGTCCAGCCCTTGCCTTTTGAGGGCCCCTGTCTGATCAGATGCATCACAAGTGAGCAGAGGAGGCAGGTGGCCACTTCTGCCCCTGTAGGCTACTTACTGGCTTGGATCCCTTGCGTGTAATACCAGCTGTTTTCTAGAAAGAATCCTGAGGAGGAATTCCAAGGCCAGGGTGACAGACCCTAGATATCCTGACTCATCAAGAGGTTCAGCTAGGGAAGGCTTGGGGCGGGGGTGAGGTGGGAGCATGCAAAATGAACCCTTGCTCTCTCTCTTAGGTCTTGATTTCCTCTGAATTGCCATGAGAAACCAATTGCATGCCTCGGTGCTTCATGTACATTGTGGTTGAAGTACGCCAGGGCATGATATCACAAATTGGTCTGCAGCGCCGACTTCCACTATGACATTATTTGGCTTATATTTTCTCCTAGATAGAGAACGGCTCTCCATCTCCAAGACTGCCCTGGGGTAGACTTTTCTTTAATTGCCCATGGCATGATTGATGTTCAAGCTTTTATCTGTCTTCTGTTTATCTATCTATCTATCTATCTATCTATCTATCTACCTACCTATCTATCTACCTATCTATCTACCTATCTACCTACCTATCTATCTATCTATCTATCTATCTATCTATCTATCTATCTTAGAGACTCCACATCAGGGCTTACCTCACTTGAAGAATTTGTCCTCAGAGAAGCTGACAAGTCTGCTCCCTTGGCAGAAGATGGAAACCATAGCTTGTGACATTCCCCTGATAACCCTGCCAGGCCATGGGCAGCCAGCCTGCCTGCAGGGGGTGAACATCCCATATGTGAACAGAAATTGCTCCCCTATAGGAAGTGGCTTACACTGATGTCATTTGTCACCTCTGAGAAATGCAAGCCGAGTGATAGATTCTGTTCTGGTGTGGGGGAAGGAGGGAGAATTATGGGTGCTTTTTTCTAAATTTTGTAATAGGAGGGAAATCGGAGGTATGAAGGACCAGAGGGTTGTAGCCAGAGCCTGGATACAACCAGAAATGAGGCCTCAGGGTCTTTCTGGTACTTATCACAGGTGGAGGTATTTCTACCAAGTGAGTGTATCTGTGATGTATCAGGAATTCCCAACTCCAGCATCTTCTAATCAGGTAGACACATAACTATCATTTTCAAACAGACAGTAAACTAGTTCCCCGCTCCAGGGGTAGCCACATCAGCAGGGAACTGCTATGCACAGTGTCAGCATCCATGGTGCTGTGGTCTGCTCTAGGCCTGGTCCAACGGATCAGCTCCGGATCCCAGGAGCCTTGCAGAGGCAGTTCCGACCCTGGAAAACCTGGACAGGAAAACAGCTTGACGGATGCTTCCTTAGACAAAGGCTGATGAGGTGGGGGAGGAGACTTTGCCTGGATCCCGGTCCTCATGCAAGGTCTGGGCCACTGAGACAGGTGCAGAGGCTGGGGCAGCACCATGCGGGTGTCCTTGTGGGGAAAACACATGGTAAAGGACCTAGCAAACAAGCCCATAGCTATGCACTGTGTAGCTTAGGTGAGCTACTTAATTTGAATTTAGGATCTGTTTTTGTGAAATAAGCATAAAAATGTCCACCTGCCAGGGCTCTTCTACCACTGAAAAAGAAAAATACAAGGAAGAGGTCTAAAGAATTACCCTGGCCATTTTAGTGCCCCAGTTCCCAACTTCCACTAATACCCTCTCTTGGAATGACCACCTTTGTCTATAGCAGTTTCGTTTGATAGCTTTCTAGAGATTGGGGGTCTTGGGGACTAATTAAAGGTATAGCAATATAGAGAATGACAATAATGAGACCAACATTCACAAAAGGATGCCCCGTATTGTATATCACAGACAACTACAAATTACACGAAAAGCACTGACACAACCAAATACTGACGAGGATGCGGAACAATGCGTGGCCTCGTTCCTTGTAAAAGGAAGATGGTTGGGCTAGCCAGATCCTTATAGTGTGAACCAGCGATCATACTCCAAGACATTTATTAGCTGCCTTTAAAAACTTAAACACACACACACACATACACACACATACACATACATACACATACATACATACACACACACACACACATACACACACACACACACACACACACACACACACCAGTGTGTGGCTTCTTCTATCGACTACTCATAACTGCCCAAGCACAAAATACTTTTCAGTGGCTAGCAATAAAATCATATTCAATGGTAGGAGAAAGTGAGCTGTCAAGACACAGAAGACACAGAACCTCAAAGTGGTCTGGGAGAGCCATGTAGTAGCCAGTAGCTTGTGAAGACCCAAGAACAGAACTTTCCAGAAAGGAATGTTGCCTGGGGGCACAAAGTCCTGAGGAAAATAACATCCTTAGAAAAAGTTCTGTCTACTGTAAGGCTAGTTTAAAGGGACAGTTTGGGGGAAAGAGAGCAGAGAGGGTGTTAGTGGCAAAGTGATCCTGACACTAATTGTATACACATGTGACCATGCCTGTAGCACATACGAAGTGTGGAATATTATGTAAGCTGCATACTTGCCATAATAACCAAGTGCCAATTCCACTCATCAAATTTAGCATATTCACTGCAAGTCATGGGGACTCAGGAATGGGGTAGATGGCTTATGGATATCCTCTGCACTTTTTCTTTTCTCTTTTTTAAACTAGAGCTTCTCAAGGAACAAATCTATTGATAAAAGCAGGGACCAGCAATATAAAAATCAAACATAGCCAGAACCTTGGACCCTGGAGCTGTAGCAAGGGGCCTCACTGGACCTGTTACAGACCACACCTCAGATCTCAGGGTTCAGGCAGCAGGAGAACAGACGGAACAGGGGAAAACTGTGGCCGGGAAGAACTGTTGTCTGCAGAGCTGGGTCTCAAGTGAGTTGGAGATGTTGATTTTTCCAGCGTCGAGGTTTGGATGAAGCTCTCCTTGGATTCCCTCATCTTCCCAGGAGTCAAGACTTCAAGACTTTAAACTATTACCAGGTCTGAACACAACAGAGCGAATGAAGGAGAGACAGGGGATAGGAAAGGAGAAGGGAAAGAGAGGATGGTAACAGCAGGGGAGGAAGACGGTAGAAGGAAGCTTGGAAGCAGAAGGGAGGAGCAGAGGGAGAAATTAAGGAATTGCTTGCTTGGCTTTGCTGTAGCCAGATACGTAATCACTTGAAAAAGAGGACTTTTAATATCTGTGGTGGCTAGCATCATCCTCCAAACCCTATTATTGTATACATATTGCTTCCCTTAAAACAGTGCCAGTCTCCATATGTGCCATAAACATCCAGATCCTAAAGGGTAAGATGTCCAAAGAAGACTCGGGTGACTTCTCTAGGGTGTTAAGTGACAAACACATTTCATGATGCCATCCTCTACTTGGGTCCAGTAACGGAGTCTTTTCCCAGGGACCTTAGCCTATCTCACAGCTCTAGGATTAAAAGCTCTAGGGTTTTCTCAGAACATTATGTCATTGCTAATATAAAGTTTCAATGCTTCCAAGAAGTTGGAACCTGGGTGTGGCAATACTAGCCGGTAGTCCCATCCACCAGGGCGGTTAGTGTGGGTGAATCAGTACAGTTCACACTCTCATCCCCCAGAGGGAGCATTCTCATAGAGTTAGACGCAACAATTACATGTCTTCTTTAATTTAAAAAAAATCTGGTTTGTGATTTTTGAGGTGAGATATCCCCATATAGTCCGGGCTGGCCTTGAACTCGTGTCCTTCCGACTTCAGTCTCCTGAGTGCTGAGACTACAAGTGCATACCAGCACACCCAGTATTGCTCCCCCACCCCACCCCATTTTGGTTGTTGTTTATTTATTTCTACATTCAGAGTTCTTTACTACAATTAGAGTTTTCTTCCTTCTGTGTATCCAGAGAGGGAAAGCAGAGAGCCTGGTAGTGGCTATAAATATGGCGAGAACTGCAAAGGGCACCCTAGAGTGGAGCCCAGGGGCAGGAGGAATTCCTGGATGCCTAGTCTGCCCTTGGCTGCCCACAGCTGCCCTCCGTTTAAACGGCGGCACCGAAAGAGAAACCTCCGAAAACAGAAGGATGAACAGCCGCTAGTGAACTTAATCCATTATCTAATAGGCACCAACGGAGAACTCTTTCTAATTGGGCTTATTTTAGAGCACCAGCATTTCAGAGGGTTGATATAGGAGTTCTGTTGACAGAAGCCTAAAGCAGCCATCACTCAAACCCAAACCAAATAAAATAAAAATAGAGAGAAATAAATAAATAAGAGAGATTCAGCCAAAAATAGGAAGAAGGAAGAGAAAAAAAAAAAAGAAAGAAAGAAAGGGAGCTCACATTATCAACCAATAAACCCAATAATCCATTAGCAACCAAGGTTGCTGCATAATATAGTACTTCCCTCGTGCTATAATTTATACTGCAGACTAGAGAATAGACATGGTTATTAGAGTGAGGGCTACTGGATGACACATGATGCATGACCGCGCGGCATTGATCTTCACACAACAGGAAGGTGTCTAGACCGGGAGATGTATGGCTGTGCGATTCGGAGCAGGGCATATTTCACAGGAGGCCTAATGGAGTGGTGGAGCCGTGATGGATGGGCTCGCCCAGTTTCAGTAGCAGAGCAGTTATAGCTGTGCTAATGCCTGACCTCTTCGAGCCTCATGTCCTTCATGCAGTCAGGGTGACCTCATCTAAAGGGACAGAAAATGAGATGGGGAACTGGGAGAGGAAGGAGGGGGAGGCTTGGGGGCCAGAGGAGAGAGGGTTGGTCTGAGTGAAGCAGACAGGGGTGAGCGTGTAGGGAGAATTTAGAAGAGGAAGGAGGGATGGAAGGAGGGGAGGCAAGAGTCAGGTGCGAGGCAACCGTAGCTTCCAGGCCTAAAGCAATTTGTTGATAAAGTGAAGAAAGAAAAGGTCCTTCCATGTTTCTCAAGCCCCCACCCCATGCCAGCAGCTTGGAGTAGCCCCGTGTGGCCGTTAAGAAAGCCCTGGGGCTCTCTCTACTGGGCAGTAGGTCTCCATCCCCAGAGGAAAGCTCAAGGAAGAGGTGAAACACTGAGGCAGGTCTTGTGCTAATGGAGTGAGGAGATTCTGTGAGCCTCTTTGAGTAATCCACATCGATTATGCAATAACGCAGGAGAGGACCGTCTTCCTCCCCACACACACTCTGTTAGATACTGCTTAATGCATCCTAACGACACTCTTGATCATCCCCGGGAAAATTAATGATTCATGCTGCAGCCAGTCCAAACCTATCAGGCTCCCCCAACTCCCCCTTCCTCTCCTTTCCTTCCTCCCTGCCTCCTCCCTCCCTACTGCCCCGCATAATTTTTCCCTGTGTCAGTGTTGTGAGATAGGCAGGACTCCAATCTGACTTCTGAGCTGATACTTACCTAAATAAAAAGCTCGCATCACTCCTTAGCCTCCATTTCTGTGTGCCCCATCATATCTACGTCCCTCCTTATGCTAGATGTTGCAGTGATGACTCAGGTACATCTCTGACACTGTCTGTTGAGGATCAAGAAAAAGTGTTATAGCTGCCTGTATTTTAGACCTTCCCGTGGCCACCCAGGCATTCCCCAGACTGAGCGCATAGGTAGCTCTTTCAGTACAGATAAGCTGTGGGGTTCTCAACTCTGAAAGTGTTATATGGGTGGAGGGGATATTTGCTAGGTCAGTTCAAGTATCATGTTACCTCTTGAGAGGATGCAAAGGATTCCCGTTGCTAGAAACTTCTAGAAGCTTTTTTTTATTTTCACTTTTAGCCTTTGTTATGATTCTACAAATTATAAATAAAATTATACCGATCCTATAATAAGGCGGTTGTCTGAGTCTTTGTTGTTGTTGTTAATTCAGCAAAATGCCTGACGGTGGGAAATTTGTAAAGAATGCACATTTACTTGCCATAGTTCTGGAGGGTGCAAGGCTCAAGATCAAGGTGTTGGCAGGTTGAATGTCTGCCTCTGCTTCCAAGATGGCAACTTGTGACATCCTCTAGAGGGAAGATACTATAGAAAGACTAAAGGGACAAATGCTGCTGAAACTCTTTTTGATATATATGGATGTTCTGCCTGCCCGTGTTTGTGCACCATGAACTTGCAATGCTCTGGGGTGCCAGAAGAGAGCGTCAGACCCCAGAAACTGCAGTTATAGACAGGTGTGAGATGCTATGCGGGTGCTGGGAGTTGAACCAGGGTCCTCTGGAAGAGCCAGTGCTTTTAATCACGGAACCATCTCTCCAGTCCTTTGAAGCCTCTCTAATAAGGGCCCCTAACCCTATTGTTTCTTGAAGGCCTGACCCTAACGCCATTTTACTGGCAGCATCTAGATTTTAAAGTGGACACATTCAAACTATAGCAGCTATCCTCGTAGTCATTAAGGTGTCCGTTAGCTGTCAGAATGACTACTAGAAGGTACATATGTTTTCTAAAGAGCCCACAACAAACTGAGCCCTCATAAAAATAAACAAATAAATAAATGTACAACTCTGGCATTTTAAGAAGGCAAACATTAAGCAGAATGACATAAGATAGATATATTTAAAAATTCATATTGTTGAGAGGAGAGCAGAAGAGAAGATACAGTTTCTATGTACTATACCTACCACTATATTGAGGCGATATGAACTGTTTAAGTAATAGTAGAGTGAAGTTGTGGATTGGATAGTTATATATCAATTTGATACAAGCTAAAGTCATCAGAGAGAAGGGAGTCTCAATAAACTGTCTCCATAAGATCCAGCTGTAAGGTGTTTTCTTAATTAATGATTGATGGGAAAGGGCCAGCCCAATGTGAGTGATGCTATCCTGGGCTGGTGGTCCATGGTTCTGTAAGAAAGCAGGCTGAGCAAGCCATGAGGAGCAAGCCAGTAAGCAGCATTCTCCCATGGCCTCTGCATCAGCTCCTGCCTCTGGGATCCTGCCCTGCCTGAGTTCCTGTCCTGACTTCCTTCAGTGATGAACAGTGATATGGAAGTATAAGCCAAATAAACTCTTTCTTTCCCAACTTGCTTTTTGGTCATGGTGTTTCACTGCTCCAATAGAAACCCTAATACAAGTAGATGTCATTGGTCCCCTTTGAACCAATGGGAACCCTGGGCCTCAAAGAAGGAGGAGAGACCACCATGCTCACACGGTAGGACAGAGGCAGTATGAGAACACTGTCCAATTTTATGTACACGAAAACTACTCACAAACTCAGAAAACTGCTCCTGTCACACAGAGGAATGAAATCTTGGCGAGCTGAGTGTAGGAATGAATTACTAAGTCAAAACACTGATTACATTGCAAAAGCTTAATACCTCTAGTTACATCAGATGTGAACTCTACAGGCTCTGCCTCCGCCCAAGAAAGAAGAACAGAGATAAAATTTAAGCTCTTATGAGAAACTACTGAGAAATTAGACAAAATACATATAGAAATGGGTCTCAAGGTGCTGACCATTTGGAAAATGAGCCCTGAGTGAGGAAACCATGAATGATATGAGTCCTAACATTGCCTATACATATTTCCTGGAGGGCATTGCTAAGTTAGAGTGTGGAGGGGAGGGATGGTTACTTTTGTCTGCCACCCAGGCTGAGCTACATGGTACCCAGACTTAGCAGCGATTCTGAGTGGCTGTTGAGGATGTAAGGAGGGGGTGAGCTTGCAAATCAGGGTCTCGGTAAACAGCATTTGCCCCTTGAAGACATAAGGATAAAGGGGGAGGAATGCCCACACTGAGGATGAGAATGCAAATCACTATAGCCTCTACAGAAATCAATATGAAGGGCCTTAGATAACTAAAGCACACACACACCCCTCCCAGACCCGGCTCTGCCAGTCCTGGGTATGTCTTCAAAGGAGTTAGGGTGTTTATGGAGGAACATGTGTGTTAGTAACAGTCAGTTACAGAGTCAGCCTAGATGTGCATCGACATTTAGGTGGATATGTAAATGCAGCACACATACATACACAGGGGAGTTTCACTTGTCCATAAGGAATGAAATCATTTTTTAAGGGAAATGGGTGGAATCAGATCATCATGTTAAACCAAACAAGGCCGACTCAGAAAACAGAGAACACATTTTCTCTCATACACATAACCCAGATTGAATGTACATGACCTGAGAATGGAAAATGAACTGTTTGGAAACGGGTTATCTGCCAGTGGGGGAGAGAGGAAGAGAGACAAGAACTGGTGCTTGAGAAGTAAGAGCCAAGTATACAGTGTACACATATGAGAGTATCACCGCGAAACCCAAGTCTTAAAAATAAATACATGCTAACGATTTTAAATAATTTGTATCCATGAGAATTATCTAGCTGTAGTATTGTTTCTTTGTCTTTTCTTCCTTATTTTAGTATCAGGGTAATTCTTACCTCATACCACAGTCGGAAGTTCTCCATCCTATTCAGTCTCCAGGGAAAGATTATACATATTTCCTTTCCTTTCTCTCCTAAAATATATTTGGTTGGATTGACTGCTGAAACAGTCTGAAAGTGGAGGCTATTTTCAGCCAATTCTTGGTTATTGGCTCAACTTCTTCAACAGACACTGTTTTTACAAATGAAAAACATTTTAGAACATCTTTGATTTACAGAAGATTACAAAGACAGCATCAATATTTTCTATGTATTTCACACCCTATTAACATCTCGATTTAGCTCAGTATACTTGCATCAGTTAACAAAACAAGCTTATATTTCACTCAGGTTTCCTTAGTTTTTAACAAGTTCCCACTTGTATTCCCAGAGCCCATCATATATATTGTTTACATCATGTTACATTTGCCTAGGTATTTCTGAGTATCTTTTAGTGCTATTGAAAATTATTCTGTCCTTAAATTCTAGATTTCAACAGTTCAGTGCTACTATAACGAAAGTAGACTTTGTGTATTACCCATGTAACCTGTAACCTTATTAGGCTTACTTATTACAGATTATCCACATGTATACACATATCTACATACATTCCCGTATTTCTTCTGAGAACAAGGGCAGTTTCATTTCTCCTCTCCTTTTTGTTCTTCTTGTTATGATTTATTAGATATGACCTACCCATATGAAGCAGGATATTCCTCAAAATTGGCTGGAACAAATGCAAATTTTATTCAAAAACACTTTCCAAATTAACATATTTGTGCATTCACCACATACCTTGACACCTGCCAGTCTGAGTGGCTATAATGGAATTATAGACTGGGTATCTTAAGTAGCAGACATTCATTCCTTATGCTGCTAGTGGCTGAGAAGTCCACAATGGAGGAGTTGACACCAGTGCTTCTGGTCACTCTCTCTTGTTCTTGCATCTGACCACACATGACAAAGAAAGAAGGTGTTAGGTGTCTCTTCCTTTTCTTCTTCAAGTGCCAATCCTAAAGCCTGTGAGGGGTTAAATATCTGAGCATGTAGATTCCCAATTCACAGGTTGAAATCTTAATCCCACATGATGCTATCAGAAGAGGGAGGTCTTGGGGTGAAATTATCAGATGGGGCAACTCTCATGAAAAACAGAGTCACTAAGGCTGTATTCTGTAGCAGTTTTCTCCAGGATGGAAACATTTTATCTAGCAGGCAAGACTTAAACAATTCAGAACACCTTCAGGAAGTTCCTGAAACTGACCAGATTCACTAGGCCACCTCCCTCCCAAGAGTGGACAACAACAACAACAAAAAGACACCTGAGAGTCATTCTCAGACAAGCTAAGCTGCAAAAAAGATGTTCAGATGGGCCAAACTTCCAGGAAGACTTTGAGAGCAGACCAGCTGCCCAGAAGATTCGGAAACCCACACAAGGTGCTTGCAAGAGGCTCGGACCAACTGAGCCACCTGGAAAGGAGACACACTCCAACCTTCTGAGCTGCCTTCAGGCTGTGCAGTGTGCTCCAGATTCCCAGATTTTTTGTGAGCTATCAGCTATGCTATCTTTGGTAATGCAGCTGTCTGAGTCATTTATGTTTCTGTAAGTAACCCCAATAAAACTCACTGGTTCACTTTGATCTGTTGCTGGCTTCCTATTGGAGGTGAATAGTATGTTGCATATCCCCTGAAGAAGTGTGTCGCACAACAGTCAGAAAAGGCCAGCCTATGTGTGACCCCCATGCCCTGTTTCATTGGCCACATGACTGCTAGTTAAGCTCCATGTCTAAGAGGTTCCCCAACCTCCCAAGAAAGCACTGCCAACTGGGGTCCAAAGACTCAAACACATGTGGGTGAAACCATTGGAGAAAGCTGCTTTAATAGCAGACACATTGAGAAGCTGGACGTTTTATTTGCTTTGTAGGTCAGTCTCTCAGGGGATAAGATTCAAGGCTTTGTGTTCGTCACTCTGAACTCTGGTTGCAGCACATCAGGATCTTGCCAGAGCAGACAAAGATGCTGTTGAGTCATTTATGTGTTGCTTGAATTGGAAACTGGAATCCCCGAGCTCCTCCTTCCCTTTGCCTATTTAATCCAGCAACGTGAGCAGCAGTCAGTCCATCTCACGTATTAGTGTGACAGAGTAAGCTCAAGAGTGCCCTTTCCACATCCACTCCAGTCCTCACTCTCGTACTTGGTCGGGAATGTCTGCTTGCAGCGTTTTGCACAGCTGTACTCTCTAATCCCAGGAGTGATGTCCTTTCTACACAGCCACCAGCATCTTTAAGTAAACCAGCTCCAGAAACTCCAAAACCAACTCAGAAAACTGTTCTTAAGAGTCTGCTTCTCTGCTCTCAATAGCAAGATCCATACTGGTTGAAGCTCTTCCCAGAAAAAGAACTCCCAGTGTGTGTGTGTGTGTGTGTGTGTGTGTGTGTGTGTGTGTGTGTGGATGTGGATGTGTGTATATGTGTTGTGATGTGTGTATGCATGTGTGTATGTGAGTATGTGTGCACATGTATAATGTGTGTGCATTTGTGTGATGTGTTTATGTATGTGTGTGTATATGTGTGCATATGGGTGTGACGTGTATATGTATGTATGTGTCTATATGTGTGTTTATGTGTGTAGTGTCTTTATGTGTGTGCATATGTGTGTGTGTGTGTATGAAATAGATTTACTGAATGCCATCATCTCATAATATGAAAGCTAGCAAACTCAAAGCCTGTTGTGTGGTTCAGTATGCTAGTGACCCAGTAGAGCTGATCCTGCAGTTCCTAGAGGCTCAGTAATGCTGAGGGTGCAGACGGACTCTGCAAAAATTACACTGGAGAATCACACCTTTCTTGAGAAAGTCAGCCATTTGTTCAGTTCTGGCCTGGTACTAACAGAGTGAGACTCACCCACATCATTGAAAGCCCTTTGCTTTTCCAGAATTTGTCAGTTTAAAACGTCCATCTCATCCAAAGAGACAGGTAGAGTTAAAATATTAGGTATTACAACATTACATAGTTCTTCATCCCTTTACTTGATTATGTGCTTGGTTGTTTAGTGTGAGATGAAGGGATAAGCCCAAGACCTCATGCATGCCAAGCGAGCACGACCTTCTCACAGAGCACATCCATTTGGTTTACTTGCATCTTCATATGAAAGTGTGTTTCCTTTGACGAGCATGGGGATAGTTACTAGTCTCCCATTCCAAGATCATAATCCCTATTTTATAATTGGTGTTAAGTAGTAACTGTGTCAACATTCACATATGAATAATGTGAGTATTGACACAGTTTTAATACTTTGTATGCTTATAACTACTTCCAATATTTAAAATTTTATTTATTTTTAGTTTATTTATGTGTGACTGATGTGTGTGCAGTGTCCTTGGAGGGCAGAAGAGGGTGTATGATCCTCTGAAACTGGAATTGCAGTGATTGTGAGCTGCTGTGTAGATACTGGGAATTGAACTCCACTCTTCTGCAAGAGCAACAGGTGCTCTTGTCCTCTAAGTCATCTCTTTAGTCTCCTGTTATTTATCCCTTGATTCTCCTTGTTTTTCCAATTCCTGGGATTATATTCAAGCATTTTATATAATCCCATTTTATATTTTATTCTCTCAGTATGTCAACATCATTGATTTTATCTTTTTGGTAGAGTTTTGATAACTTTGCAATGTATCTGTTTAGGTAATGTAAATTCATGTTCAAATACCAGAGCACTGCTTCAGGTAGTGTGTGTGTGTGTGTGTGTGTGTGTGTCTGTGTGTGTCTGTGTCTGTGTGTCTGTCTGTCTGTGTCTGTGTGTGTCTCTGTGTGTGCACGTGCACACACGTGTGCCTTATAATAGAATATTTCCTTCTCCTGCTTTCTTTTGAGATGTTGTACATATCCATATGCTGTAATCACCTGGTACAGTTTTACTCTGATCACTGTCTTATGTTGCATTTAGATTTAATGCCAGTATCTATGCTGCTAGGATGGTTTTCATTTCTATTCTTAAAATACTTTCTGATATTTCATATAGCCTTTATTTTTATTTATTATTTATAGTGTGGAATTTAATTTCCAAGGGTTTTTTTAATATTTCTGAGCTGGTTTTGTCATTCTGTTTTCTTGCTTCTCATCAGAATATGCTATACTATGGGTGATGATACCATCTTCTACATGACTGCTGCTCTTCTGTATTCCAGGAACTTTGGTTACTGATAGAGAAGTGTCAGATGTTCTAACTGTGGCTGTGGATTTCTCTACTTTTCCTTCCACTTCAGATAGTCTTACAGCTTTTGAAGCACTGTTAATAGGACATATGTGTGCAAGATTGTGTTGTCACCTTGAATTGATGTTTTCTATTATGAAATTCCCCTCTTTATCTAGTAGAGGCTTTATCCTCAAGCCTACTTTGAAACTGATATAACCACTACAGTACCGTGATCAGTGTTTGAACATGATACGCCTCCGTTTTTATGCTGACATTCGTCGTCACTTTAATTTTTGGTGTGTGTTCTTGTAATGGGGAAATGAGAAAATGTGTACTTACCCCAAATAGGGCACTGTGACAGACCAAGAAGCAGTTACCCCACATCTAGTTTGGAGACCCAATGACGTATTGGGGTTGCTTACAGGAGCATGGGTGATGCACAGGTAGTCATGTCGCTGAAAAGTTCACTTTGCAAGGTGGCAGCCCATGAAGACTGCATCCCTAGAGCTCCCCGCACAACTCAGAATTTGCTCAGGCCAGTCTTTTTTACCCAGTAATTTCTTACTG
Source organism: Mesocricetus auratus (assembly GCF_017639785.1). NCBI lineage: Eukaryota > Metazoa > Chordata > Mammalia > Rodentia > Cricetidae > Mesocricetus > Mesocricetus auratus. The sequence goes on from NW_024429207.1 coordinate 24,959,157, forward strand.
CTTTTATAAACCCAGGGAGGGGACCTGTGGATCATGTCACTTTCTGAGTCTGCAAGCTTGAGAGTCCTGAGACTTACAACCCCTCCCCTTACTTTAGGAGGTCATGCTTTAGGTCAGAGAAAATACATGCACAACGGCTCTGCTCACTCTTCTAGATCTCTCACTCTCTCACTCTCGGCTCCCTCTCCCAGTATGCCTCATGAGGCTTGGAAGAGGGTGACATGGATGTCTGGGTATTTTCTTCCATTTATGACTGAGCAACATCACTTATTTTTGGGAGCTCTACTAATTATGAATCTCTGAATTGACTACTGCCAACTGCAAACACAGAAGTTTGTACCTGTGACCAAGGTCAAAATCTGAGTAATCTATGGGCCTAAGCAGAAATATTTAGTAGAGCATTTGACAGGCACATCATACTTGCTTATCAAACAATATCACTAAACTCTCAACGGGGGCCTGTGAACGTTCCTAGCCACAGATCTTTTCCTTGGTTTACAGCACCAGATGTGAGCTCCCTTCTGTGAAGGGGGCCATAAATTCCATCAGAAATAGTAAGTTGTACCCATAACAGTTGTGTCACTATTACACAAGCTTGTACATACTCTCACCATGTTGAGGGTACAGTACAGAATATAGGATTCGTTACAAATTAGAACCATCAGAGACGATTCTCCCCCATTGGCCTGCCTTACATCATGGCAAAATCAATTCAAGAAGGAAGGAGCATCTAAATCAGTCCCAGATTGATTTTTTTTCATGTACTAAAACCAATACACTAGTTCTTTTATGCAACCAGCAGCTGGGGCAACAGTCTTCATGGTTTGGGGTGTTTTAGAGATTAGAGATTAAATAAACGCATGGTGCCTTTATTTAAAATTTTTAACTGTTATCAGTTATAACCTTCCATATGTTTCCAAATATGCTCAGCTATCTTCCTAATACAGCCCAGACCCACCTGCCCAGTGATAGTGCTACACAGTGAACTGGGCCCTCCCACACCAGCCATCAATCAAAGGCAGTCTCTCACAGGCCAGTCTGATTGAGCATCCCTCTTCCTAGGTGATTCTAGGTTACATCAATTTAACAATTAAAAACTAACCATGGCAGATGGCTAAATAGAGGTTCAATATAATATAATAGGATCCTATCATTTACATCAACAGTTTCATCTTAAAAGCAATATGGTGCATTGCCAAATGGATGGGAGACTGTAATCCACTGTCCTTTTCCATGAGCCTAGGCCTCCTCGTGCAAGTGTGCTGCTGTTAGCACAGGGCTAATCTTCGCCTCCTCACCCTGATGGGCTCAATGAGGTTGACCTGTGCTGTTCACTGGCCCCTCACTAAAACTCCTTTCAGATATCTTGCTGTTGGCCTGAGTCATGCAGCTATCATTCTACAGGACCAGTTCCTTCAGGCACTCCAGCAGGTCACAGATGGGGTAGATGTTAGGGTGGTCTAACCCAAGGCCCATGCTGTGGGTCCAGGCGGTAGCAGAGCTGGTCAGTCTGTGCCACTGTGACTGGCCGCCTCAGGTGAAGTGTGGAACCTGCTCTCCTAGACCCATGCCAGCAGGTCAGCTCTCCCACACCTATGGTGGGGGATGGGACCAGCTCTCCCATGAGGGTAGGGCCAGCTATCTCAGGGCCAGTGATGGGTGGGCCTGGCTCAGAATGACCCCTAGATTTCAACACACATCATTCCTATGAACCCCCTTGTAACACAGGCAATGGACACCAACACAGACCCCAACTACAACATGGCCACGGACCCAGACATGGCCCTCAACAGTAGCTCAGGCCCAGATGTTACCATGGCCCCAGTGACAGGTCAGGCCCAAGAGGGAATGGTGCTGTACTGTAGGCTGCTGTGCCTGACATTGAAGTAAGTTCCCCCATTTTGACAGTATCCAAGCAAGCAGAATGGTACTTAGCTTTCCATTGGCCTCAAATGGCTGCTAAAAAGACTCTAGTCTGATTAACCATCTCTATTTTTTTTCAGAGAAGAAATATAAGCAGCATTCCCTGGAGGAATAACTGCTCACCACTGATTTCATTTGTTTCACCTGCAGTTTTATCATTTATGTCTCCCAGGAACAGTTGATCCATCATAAAAAGCAGCCCAGAAGCTCTCCGGCAAAATCCCGTTTGTTTTTTAATTCTCTACCCTAGGAACTCCAGCTCAACATAAATTTTTCCACATTTGCCACAAGTGACCTAGACAGCCCCCTTTGTCTGCTTTGTATTCCTCTCATCCCATCTTGATTGCCTTGGCAATCAAGTCCTTTATAACCCAATTTACATGTTAGTCTAAAATCATGCAGAGCTGCTGGAGTCTCTTCATGACTTCATGACAATCACAACACGCCAAGGACCCTGCAAAGCTATGAAAGTCCAGTACCTGCATTAGCTCTTTGAGAGTTTCATACCATGTATTTATGTAATGTATGCACTCTCCACTTAACCCCTCCCAGATTGACTCCCACCTCCATACTTCTGGCAGTTTTGTGTCCATTTTTACTTTATAAATAACCCATCAATCACGGTTTGTGCTACTCATATAATCCTGGTTACGGGCTGACCACTGGGGCTTGGTTGACCTACCAGGAGCCATAACCTTAAAGAAAACTGATTATCTCCCCCTTAAAAGCCATCAACTATCCATAACTTCTGAGTTGATGTGGGGGGTGTCTTGTGAACCCCATCTCCATGCTAGACCATTGGGTTGGCTAGATCTTGTGTGGATCTTGTGCAAGAGAAATAGCTACTGAGAGTTTATGAATGCAGCAAGCCTTTTCTTTAAATTATTCTGTGAAATAGTGGATTAAACCCAAATGAACTGGGCATCTGATACTGTTTTTTCACCACTAATACCTTTTTTTTCCATCATTGTCTTCTAATCCCCTGTACTCACAGGGCTATTGAACTATAACTATGGCCCACCTGAGACAGCAAGTGAAAATTGATTTCCCTCATATGGCCTTAGGTTATTCAGTCTTTGTTTAAAGGAAGGATAAATAACTACATTAATCAGTTTACATATGTTTCTCTGACACTATGACTGGTCCCACTCATACTACGATTAATCTACATCCTAGGTCAAAAGCCATTTTAGGCCTCACACTGCATGATTCTACCAGTATGAAAATATGTAATAAGAAAACCGATATGAAAAGAAAGAAGGTTAGTGGTTGCTTAATATCATGTAGGGCTCTATGTTAGTTTCTTTTCTATTGCAATATGCATGTAATCCAACTTCAAAAATCCCCATATCTGTTAACAGTCTGAATACTGCTTAAAAGTCCAAAGTCACTTCTGAGACTTAAGGCAACATCCTAATTGTGGTCCCCTATAGAATGAAAAACTGGATTTTATACTTACAACACATAGTGGTACACAGTATACATCCCCATTGCAAAAGAGAAGAGTGAGGCATAATGAGGAGAGCTTGGGCCAAAGCAAGGCAAACACAGCTCCATGTTCCAGTATCTAGGGTTTCAGTTTCAGAGAACATAGGTGACTCCATGCTTCTATATTTGCTGCCTACAATGGACACCTCTCTCCTGGGGTGGCTACAGGTTGCACATAAGAACTCAGTTGTCGTGGAAGCACACACAAGATATGTGCAAGTTCAAGCAGACAAAATCCCAGCATGGAAGGAGGGGATAGGCATGAAGTCCCACTGAGTTCTTATGTGCAACTACCCTGCCATGTACATAAAACACTGCTTCCTTGAAGTCATCCACAAGCTCTGGTTCTTGTCTTTGCATCCTTTTAGCTTCGACAGGAGTAGTATTATAAGCATACATTTAGGGCTGCACACCCCAAAGATTGTAAGAGCCAGAGACCAGTAAATCTGCTGGAGCCCACCCTAGACAAATAGCTATAAGTGACTAAGGACTTCTTAGAGTGGGAGAATTAGTCTTCCCCAGGGACAAGACACTCAATTGGTTATCCAACACCAACTGGTCAGTCCTAAAAGCATACACACACAAGCAACATTAACTAGACTTATTTATGTGTGTATGTATTTATTTATTATTGGGCTGAATTTACTCATACGTAAAACGATAAAAAGAAACCATAAGCTTGAGGAATGAGGAGGGGAAGGAGCATCGGAGGATTTGGAGAGAGGAAAGGGGGGAAATTATATAATTATATTTTAAATTATATTTTTTATAATTAAAAATTATATCACAGTTTCATATGACATATTATATAAAATAAATTATAATTTAAAATAACTATAAAAATGTAAAACTATCTGATAACTTTTAAAATAAACATGGCCTTTAAGGGATAAAAAACAAAGAGGGTCTGTCATCATCTGCTTACCCATAAGCCTAACTTCAGACTTGCAGCCCAAAAGCCATGTTTATTCTCAGATTGTCTTTGCCCATCTTTTATCCCATGTGGAGGGCCCTAATTAAGGATAGCATAACAAAGCCATCCTAATGTTCCTGATGTATTCTTAGAGTCTAACAGTTAAGTTTTTATGTCTCTGTGTCTGCTTATCTTCCTGTACAGCATATTTTCAAGGCCTGCAGTCCAGGCTCTCCCACCCTTCTGCCACCTGGCCTGCACTCAGACTCCCCCAGCTGCAGACTTGTATCCTTGGAACATATCCTGCCAAGGAGAACTGCTCTCCCACCCTTCTGCTACCTGCTCTACTTAAGCCCTGTTGGTACTTTCAATAACGAGACTTGATCAGAATACTGTCTTGTCTCCATTTCTCGCATCTCTTGCCCCCCCCATTCTCACTCCCTTCCCTAGAGTCCCCGTTGCCTGACCCCACAGTCAAGGCAGTTGCATCCCCAGGACTACAGGCCTCGCTCCTGCTCTGTTGCCTTTGAGCCATTTGTTTGTTTGTTTGTTTTATTTTGTTTTGTTTTATGCTTTTTTGTGAGGCATGTTTGATTGGTGAGATGCTCACACCACAGAGAAATAATTCAACAGATGCATGTCAAATTATCAAAACAAAACCAACATGAATGGTCAAGATAGCATGCCTCCTATCTTATTTAGAAACCCTGGCGGGGGTGAGGGGGTGGAAATCACACAAAACACTAAATAAACAAAAGCAGAAAAAAAACCTTCCAAAGGCATAATATGATTAAAACATTAAATATACAAAACAAGGAAAAGATACTGAAAGCTGCAAAGAAAAAAAGGTCACATATAAAAGAAAACCCATCATAACAATGGCTGGTTTCTCAATGGAAACTTTGAAAGCCAGAAGAGCCTGAGGCAATGCATTCCAAGTCCTAAAAGACCAAGACTGCCAGCTGAGACTGCTGTATCCAGAAAAACAACCTGCCATAGTTTAAGTAGAAAGAAAGACCTTTTGTGATACAACCAGCCTCAAAAAGTTCATATCCAACAACTAAAGTTCTGAACAGAATACTGGAAACAGTATTCCAAACTGAAGAAAGAGATAAGCATGGCCAAGAGACTATAGAAAGAAAACAATTATAATTTTATATATTAAGTATTTAAATAATTTAATAATAATAAGTACAGTAAATAAACATGCATAAATAAGTAATATAAATAAAACAAATATATGTGTAACAAATATATAAATATAATTTAATGAAATGTCACAGTTAAGAACACAAAACAAGTTTCTGGCCCACCTTCCAGTGCCCTGTTCAGAGCCGCCTGAGCCCATCCTGGAGGTCCCACCAACCCAGAGACAGCCAGCTTCCTAGTCCCTTTCTCCAGCCATGAGACAAAGTAAGCAAACATGGACCAGTTTCCTGCCCACCTTCCAGTGCTCTGCTTGGAGCCCTGTGAAGCATGGGAACTGCTCTCTAGGGAACTGACCCTGAAGGTCCAGCTCACCTAGAGACTGCCAAGGCCCCAGTACTAGTCCTACCTCCACCCACAGGAAGAGGAGAGCCATCAGAGTATTGGACCAGCTTGCACACACCAGAAGGGAATCTTGGACCAGTACCCACCAGGAGAGGAGAAGACTCCTCCTGCACCCACTGGAAGAAGGAATGGGAAGAAGACAATATAAAAGCACATCCAACAACAGAAAAAACAATATGACCCCCACCAGAATCTAGGGACTCTACAACAGCAAGACCTGAACATCCCAACACAGATGAAGCAGAAGAGAATGACCTTAGAAACAACTTCATTTTAATGATAGAGGCCCTCAAAGAGTATATGAGAAAATCCCTTAAAGAAATGGAAGAAAAACCAACCAAAAATACAAGAAATCAATAAATCTCTTAAAGAAAACAAGGAAGGCCAAGAAAAACAATCAAACAGATGAAGGAAACAATTCAAACATATCAAGACATGAAAACTGAAATAGAGACAATAAAGAAAATACAAACTGAAGGAATGCTGGAAATAGAAAAGCTAGGTAAATAATCAGGAATTACAGATGCAAGTATAACCAACAGAACACAAGAGATGGGAGAGAGAATCTCAGGCATTGAAGATACACAAGGAGAAATAGATTCATTGACCAAAGAAAATCTTAAGTTCAACTAATCCCTAACAAAAAATATCCAGGAAATATGGGACACCATGAAAAAAACAAACCTAAGAATAATAGGTATAGAAAAAGGTAAGGAAACCTACCTCAAAGGTGCAGAAAACATATTCAGCAAAATCATAGAAGAAAGCTTTCCCAACCTAAAGAAAGACATGCTATTGAAAGTACAAGAAGCCAGGCCGGGCGTTGGTGGCGCACGCCTTTAATCCCAGCACTTGGGAGGCAGAGGCAGGTGGATCTCTGTGAGCTCGAGGCCAGCCTGGTCGACAAGAGCTAGTTCCAGGACAGCCTCCAAAGCCACAGAGAAACCCTGTCTCGAAAAAACCAAAAAAAAAAAAAAAAAAAAAAAAAAAGAAAGTACAAGACGCCTACAAAACACCAAATAGAGTGGACCACAAAAGGAAGTCCCCTCATCACATAATAGCAAAAACCCCAAACATACAGAATAAAGAAAGAATATTAAGAGCAGCAAAGGAAAAAGGCCAAGTAACATATAAAGGCAAACCTATCAGAATTACACCTGACTTCTCCATGGAAATTCTGAAAGTCAGAAGGTCCTGGATAGATGTTCTACCAATACTAAGAGACCATAGTTGCCAGCCCAGACTGCTATACCCAGAAAAGCTTTCAATCACTATAGTTGCAAAAAAACAAGATATTCCTTGACAAAATCAGATGTAAACAATACATATCCACTAATCCAGCCCTACAGAAAGTTACGGAAGGAAAACTCCAACCCAAGGAAGTTAACTACAACCAGAAAAACATAGGCAATAGATAATCCCACTTTACCAATAGTAAAAAGAAAAAAGGGGTGGAAATCCACATACAATTCCACCACAACAACAAATCCAAAACAAACAATAATAAGCAATCAATGGTCATTAATATCCCTCAGTATCAATGGTCTTAACTTACTTATAAAAAGACAAAGGCTAACAGAATGGATTCAAAGACAGAATCCCTCCTTCTGCTGCATACAAGAAACACACCTCAATTTCAAAGACAGACGGTACCTCAGAGTTGAGGGTTGGGAAAAGATTTTCCAATCAAATGGACACAAGAAACAAGCAGATGCAGCATTCCTAATATCTAGCAAATTAGACTTCAAACTAAAATCAATCAAAAGAGATGAAGGAGGTCATTTCATATTCAGCAAAGGTGAAATCCATCAAGATGAAGTCTCAATTCTGAACATCTATTCCCCAAATCCAAAGGAATCCACATTTGTAAAGAAACATTACTAAAACTCAAATTCCACATAAAACCTCACACACTTATAGTGGGAGACTTCAACACCCCACTCTCAACACTAGACAGGATACCAGACAGAAACTTAACAAAGAAACAAAGGAACTAATAGAAGTTATGACCCAATTGGGTTTAACAGACATCAATAGAACATTCCATCCAAACGCAAAAGAATGTATCTTCTTCTCAGCGCCACATGGAACCTTCTCTAATCAACCACAAACTTCGCAATATAGCAAACCTCAACAGGTACAAAAACTTGGACCCTGTATCTTATCAGACCACAACGCTTTAAAGCTAGAATTCAACAACATAAATTGCAGAAAACCTACAAACTCATGAAATTAAACAATGCGTAATTGAACCATTCCTGGGTCAAGGAAGAAATAAAGGAAATAAAAACTTCCTAGAATTCAATGAGAATGAAGACACAACATACCAAAACTTACGGGTCTCTTTGAAAGCAGTGCTAAGAGGAAAGTTCATAGCACTAAGTGCCCACATGAAGAAACCAGAGAACAGTCATACTGGAGAATTAACAGGACAACCGCAAGCTCTAGAACAAGAAGAACCAAACTCACCCCAGAGGAGTAGATGCCAGGAAATAACCAAATTGAGGGCTGAAATCAATAAAGTAGAAACTAGGAAAACAATTCAAAGAATCAATGTAATGTAGAGTTGGCTCTTCCACAACATCAATAAAATAGACAAACCTTTATCCAAACTTAGCAAATGGTAAAAAGTGAACATGAAAATTAACAAAATCAGAAATGAAAAGGGGATATAACAACAGACACTGAGGAGAACAGGGAATCATCAGGTCAGATTTTGAAAACTCATACTCCTCAAAATTCAAAAAATCTAAAAGAAATGGACAATTTCCTGGATAGATATCACTTACCAAAATTAAATCAAGAAAAGATAAGCAATTTAAATAGGCCTATAACCACTAATGAAATAGAAGCAGCCATCAAAAGTCTCCCAACCAAAAAAAACCTTTAGTGCAGTATTCTAGCAGAAATTCAAAGAACAACTAATACCAATTCTCCTCAAAGTATTCCACACCAAAGAAGCAGAAGGGTCAATACCAAACTCCTCTTATGAAGCTTCAGTAACCTTGGTACCCAAGTCACACAAAGACACAACTAAGAAAGAGAACTACAGACCAATATCCCTCATAAACATTGATGCAAAAATACTGACAAATCAAATCCAAGAAAAATCATTCACCATGATCAAGTAGGCTTCATCCCAGGGATGCAGGGATGGTTCAACACACGAAAATCCTTCAGTGTAATCCACCATATAAACAGAGAAGTAAAAACCACATGATCATCTCACTAGATGCTGAAAAAGCTTTTGACAAAATTCAATACTCCTTCATGAAAAGGTCTTGGAGAGATCCGAAATAACAGAAACTTACCTGAACATAATAAAAGCAATATACAGTAAACCAACAGCCAACACCAAACTAAATGGACAGAAACTCAATGTGATTCCTCTAAAATCAGGAACAAGATAAGGCTACCCTCTCTCTCCATACCTCTTCAATATTGTACTTGAAGTTATAGCTAGAGCAATAAGACAACAAAAGGAGATCAAGGGGCTACAAATTGGAAAAGAAGAAGTCAAACTTTTACTATTTGCAGATGATATGATAGTTTACATAAGTAACCTGAAAAATTCTACCAGGGAACTCCTACAACTGATAAATACCTTCAGTGCAATAACAGATTGCAAGATTAACTCAAAAAATCACTAGCCCTACTATAAACAGAAGATAAATGGGCTGAGAAAGAAATCAGAGAAACATCACCCTCTACAATGGCTAAAAATAACATAAAATACCTTGGGGTAATGCTAACCAAACAAGTGAAAGACCTGTACAGCAAGAATTTTGAGTCTTTAAAGAAGATACTAGAAAGTGGAAAGATCTCCCATGCTCTTGGATAGGTAGGATCAATGTAGTAAAAATGGCAATCTTGCCAAAAGCAATACACAGATTCTATTCAACCCCCATCAAAATACTGGCACAATTATTTACAGATCTTGTAAGAACAATTCTCAACTTTATGTGGAAAAACAAAAGACCCAGGATAGCCAAAACAACCCTGACTATTACAGAGCTACGGTCCTGAAAACAGTTTTGTAGTGGCATAAAAATAGACAGGTAGACCAATAGAATCCAATTGAAAACCCTGATATGGACCTGCACACCTATGAACACCTGATTTTTGACAAAGAAGCTAAAATTATACACTGAAAAAAAGAAAGAATCTTCAACAAATGGTGCTAACATAACTGGATGCTGGCATGTAGAAGAATGCAGATAGATCCATATCTATCGCCATGTACAAAACTTAAGTCCTAATGGATCAAAGACCTTAATATTAATTCAGCCACACTGAAGCTCTTAGAAGATAAAGAAGGTGGTACCCTCGAACTAATTTGTACAGGATACAGCTTCCTGAACATAATAACACCAGGAGCACAGACACTGAGATCGACAATTAATAAATGGTACATTCTCAAACTGAGAAGCTTCTGTAAGGCAAAGGACACAGTCAACAAGACAAAAACAGCAGCCCATAGAATGGGAAAAATATTCACCAACCTCACATCTGACAGAAGGCTGATCTTCAAAATATACAAAGAACTCAAAAAGCTAGTCACCAAAACACCAAATAAATCCAAATAAAAAGTGGGGTACAGAACTCAATAGAGAATTCTCACTAGAGGAATCTAAAATGGCTGAAAGACACATAAGAAAGTACTTAACATCCTTAGCCATTAGGGAAATATAAATCAAAACAACTCTGAGATACCATCTTACTCTTGTCAGAATGGCTAAAATCAAAAACACCAATGATAGTTTATGCTGGAGAGGATGTGGAGAAAAGGGAACACTCCTCCACTGTTGGTGGGAGTGCAAACTCATAGAGCCACTTTGGAAATCAGGATGGCAATTCCTCAGGAAAATGGGAATCAGTCTACCACAAGATCCAGCAATTCCACTCTTAGGTTCACATTCATACAATAAGGACATCTGTTCAAACATGTTCATAGCAGCATTATTTGTAATATCCAGAACCTGAAAGCAACCTAGATGCCCCTCAACTGAAGAATGGATGGAGAAAATGTAGTACGTTTACACAATGGCGTACTACTCAGCAGAAAAAAAAATGGAATCTTGAAATTAGCAGGCAAATGGATGCAACTATAAGAAACCATTCTGAGTGAGATAACCCAGTCACAAAAAGACAAACATGGTATGTACCTATTCATATATGGATTTTAGACATAGAGCAAAGGATTACCCACCTATAACCCACACCACCAGAGAAGCTAGGAAACAAGGAGAACCCAGAAGGGGAAAGGCACAAGATCTCCTGAGATAATTGGGAGCATGGTCGTGGGAAGGGAGTTAGGAGAAAGAGAAGGGGAGAAAAGGAGGGGAGAGGAGGACAGGAGAGAGCAGGAAGATCATGTCAGGGGAAGAATAGAGGAGAGCAAGAAAAGAGATACCATAATAGAGGGGGCCATTAAAGGTTTAAAGAGAAATCTGGCACTAGGTAAATGTCAAGAGAACTACAATGCTGATCCCAACTAAGATCTAAGTAATAGTTGAGAGGCTACCTTAAATGCCCTTCTCTGATAATGAGATTGATGACTACCTTATATGCCATTCTAGAGCCTTCATCCAGTAGTTGATGAAATCAGAAGCAAACAGGCACAGTTAAACACTGAGCTGAACTCTGGAACCCAGTTGCAGAGGGGGAGGAGTGATGAGCAAAGGGGAAAAGACCAGGCTGGAGAAACCCACAAAAACAGCTGACCTGAACAACTCATGGACCCCAGACTGATAGCTGGGGAACCAGGGTAAGACTGTTCCAGATCCCCTGACCGAGGATGTCAGTTTGGAGGTCTGGTTAACCTATGGGGCCTCTGGTAGTGGACCAGTATTTATTCCTAGTACACAAATGGACTTTGGGAGCCACATAGAGGGATACTCTCTCAGCCTAGACACACGGGTGAGGGTCTAGGCCCTGCTCCAAATGATATGACAGACTCTGAAGATCCCCCATGGAAGGCCCTACCCAGCCTGGGAAGCAGAAAGGGAATGGGATAGGGGGCTGGTGGAGGGCAGGGGAGGAGGGGAAGGAGAGAGAACTGGGATTGACATGTAAAACAAGCTTGTTTCTAAATTAAATTTTAAAAGGGGGGTGGGAAGAAAAGAAAAAGAACACAAACCAAGAAGGCTGGGTGGGAGAAGAAGACCCACAGACCCCACAGGCTTCCAGCCCAAGGTGTAGAGGAGAAAACATGCCAACGCCAGTGTCTTCCCCTCTCTGCCTGCTGCCTGTGGATCAGAATGTGAAGCTCTCAGTCACTGATCTAATGCCATGCCTGTCTGCTTCCTCTCATGATGGCTATGGACTAGTGCTTCTTTTATAAGAGTTGCCTTGGTCATGGTGTCTCTTTACAGCCATAGAACAGCAGCTAAGAAACACACTGAGAGAAAGATCATGTACACTCTCAAACTAGCAAAAGCATCAAAGATAATAAAATATCTTAGAGTAAGGACATGAAGTTGGACGGGATAGAGAGGGAGGGGGTGGATCTAAGAGGAGATTGGATTGGGGGCAAATATGATCAAAATACATTGTGTGAGCATTTCAATGAATTAATAAAATTACTTTTTGAAACAGGAAATAAAACAAAAGTAGTTTTTCATGAACGTTTCAGTTTTTATATTTTTTGTTATGTCTTCCAATTTGTCACCTTTGATTAACCAGTTTTTAATCTTGTGTTAATTCTCCTTCTTTACCTTTCTGAGGGTCAAATCTAGAGACTCACAATTCTGGAAAAGTACTCCAGCCCTGAGTTTTTTGTTTGTTTGTTTTATTTCAGATGTTATATTTTTGAATTAGTTTTCTTACTCCTCATTATACTCATTTTTTTTTCTTTCAATGCTGGACCAATTTTAACAAACCCATCTGTTGATTCTTTTTAATATTGTGTTACTGATTTTTTCACTATTATAGGTCCTATTCCCTTCCTTATATGTCCAGTCAATTTTATCAAGTGTTAGACATTCCATTTGTTGCACTGTGGAGTGTATGAATTTAATTTGCATCCTTTAAGTTTTGTTCTAATACATAATGTTTATTTATGGATCATTTCAATCCTTGGGAGACTTACATGCAAGGCTTTTGTTGTATCTTGGGTTTGTTTGTTTATTTTTAAGAAGTTTCTTAACCTTTATACAAGGGCCAATGTAACCATGTAAGTCTTGCCTTTCTGACATCTTTTCAGTATTCAAGTCATTCTCTTTTATCCTGGTCAGTCATTTCTTCTGGTAGATTAGGACTCGCGCATCTCTCTTTTGTTTGTGAACGTCAGTAGCTGTTCAGATTCGACATCTTGTACCTGCCATGTATACTCACCCTAGAAACGTGTGACTTGGTGCTAAGTAAAAGCTCTGTTCTCCTTAAATTGACTTCATTTTTGTGTAGCTCCTTGCTGTTATTCCTAATAAATGAAGCCTTTTGGACTCTGAGCTCCAGTCTCATTTTCATTACCCATGTTATTCTGGGCTTTCTTGGGTTTCTTCTCTGGCTGGTGTTTAATGTTAAGGCTTCTGGGCAGAACACAGGACGCAAAGGTTCGTCACAGGGGATCCCCTTCTTCCTGGGTAAACAGACATTACTGGACAGCATCTAAAGGTGGTTGTTTCTTAGCACTGCTCGATTTGTTTAGTTCTTTGAAGCGGTAAAAGCAGTTCATCCAATGGCTTCATTATGGGTGCGAAGAGACGTTCTTTTCATCCTTTCCTATTACAGTTTAAATTAGATGAAAATTGTGTTACAGCACGGAGATGGTGCTTTGTCAAAAGCAGGATACATACAGTCATGCACTAACTACCCAGCAACATTTGCACTGGTGACGAATTACGTATGTGACAGTGATCCTGTGAGAGTATATTGCCTGCTGATGCTACAATTGTCTTAGTGAAACTCACACTCTGGGGGCTCAGTCAAAGATGAATCTCCTTTCACTTAATCTTTCATGACATCTTTCACTTAAAGACGTCTTCCTGAGAATGCATCATGTTGTTAAGTGATGCATGACTGTAAATCTAGGCTCATCTCAAGGAACTCAAAAAATCAGAGCTCTCCTTCCTTTGACTGTGGTGATGCTGACACTAGCTGGGATCTTTTTTTTTTTTTTTACCTATCTGAATCTGCTGTTTACTTTTATCTGTGTCCTTTGCAAATGAGACACTCAAAGGCTACAGAGGCTGCAGAGCATAACAATGTTTCCATAAATCACAAGATAGCAAGCATTACCCTTCCAGACATCTTCCCTAGACTTCGTGATGTCTAAGGTATTAGGAGAAACCTAGAAATTTGTATTTCAAGAGATAACTCAGGTATATATTCATCAAGTAGATTTGAGAATACTAGACTTGTGAATCAAAGATGCCTAAACCAGAACAATCGTGTTTGGATACTAATGTACTGTCTAATGGCCCTGTTACCTTGGGTATTGGGCATCCTCCATTTCCTCTAGTATCATTGAAGATGACTGCATATTTTGTGCCTCAAAAGGAGGCATTCAAAGTAGCCAGAATGGGCCAGATACCAGCATTCTGTCTGTGAAGCCAGACAAAGAAGGAGTGCTTATATAATTGTCAGGGATATCCTTCTCAACTGCAGAATTGTCATATAGAAGTAGTAGTGGCTATTTTCCTTGTCTTTGAAGTAATCACAATAATAGTAGAGTTAGTATATTAGTTTTCTGTTGCTATAATAAGACCTCATGACTGGGGCAACTTAAAGAAGAAAGTTTATTTGGCATAGTTTCATGAAGTTAGAGTCCTTGATGGGAACAGCATGGTTGCCGGTAGTAGGTGGCCGCCAGCATGGAGGAAGGAACAGGAAGCTGAGAGCTCACACCTTGAACTTCAAGCACAAAGCAATGGAGAGAGTGAACTGGCAATGGTACGAATCTCTAACCTCTCAAAGACTACCTTTGGTGACTGTCCCCAACAAGCTGGGCTTCCTGAACTTCCCCAGTGACACCAAGTGGGGACCCAGTGTTCAAATATGTAAGCCTATGGAGGACACGCCCTCTTCCTCCTCTCCTCCCCTCCCCCTTCCTCTTTCTCCTCCTTTTCCTAATTCATTTTATTTGATCAGGGGTGGGAGAGCAGGTATCTGAAAATCCACCGTGGAAGTTTAGAACAGTGGCGTGGTGGGACCAAGCATGAGCTGAGGCTCTAGTCAGCTTCCAGCACGTATCCCTTCATCCCTTCAGATTTTACTTACAGCTGACAAAATTTCAACGCGGTACTCACGAAGTACGAACTGTAAACAAGAGCTCCTCTCCTCACCCCGCTGAGCATGGTGTCTTGAGAAACATCACTAGTTGAGCACTCATGACTGCTACTAGCTCTCTTTGGTGGCCGGAATATAGTAAACACTGAAAGACGCCAGCTATAATTTTTACAATATGTTCTTCCTGGAAATTCAATCTGGCCCAGACTCACAGGACTTAATCTAGCAACCAGATTGTGGCCCTGGTTCCATGACGCTTTAGTCCCATGAGAGGCACAGGAGATGGCCGCCTAGCGGGGACTGGAGGAAACAGCAGCACCACACTGAAAGTAGCATGAAGATCTACCTGGAATACAGAGGTTCTTGCAGGGCATGGTCATACCCTGAGATGGGAAGTGAGATTTACACTTTAAAGACAAGTGAGATTATAAGGGCGTAATGAATATTTTCTGAATTCTGCATTGAAGGCCTGAAGACTCTACAACAAAGATGAGAGAAAAGCAAACCGTGAGCGTGGAACTCTGGCTTCGATAAGGAGCTAGGCAGACAGCAGTCCCAGAACTCACGGTCATTTTAAGAAAAGGAGAGGAAAGAATTAGAAATGGAGTGTGGAAATGGGATATTTTAAATGCCTTTGAGGGGAGAAAGGTTTTATTATGACAATGTTTGCATTTTAGAAAGATTCCCGTGGAGACTTCTACAAGAAAAATTGAGTTATTATTATAGATGTCTAATTTCTGCCCCTGTGAATATTATGAAGACTGCCAAATAAGTTTTCAAATATATAAAAGGTATAGTAGTGCCAGAGACTAGGAAAGATATTGTCTACAGTCCAGCATGTAAGTGCAATAAAGTTTGGGTAAATAATGACATCAGATCTAATAAAACATATATTATCTCTCTTAATATATACAGAATCACGTTCTTCATAAATAGAAATACATCTTTTTTGAAACTTTTATGCTATATTTGTGAAAGTTAATCCTACTCTTGGCTATAAAACAATCTTCAATAAATTTCAAAGACTCTAAATTTTACAGAACCCAGTGTCTCATCATGATGTAAATTTTTTTATTTTAATATTTTAGTACTCTAACGTGTATACATAAATAGTCATATTACTTAGGTATTAGTGGAAAAAAGAAACACATAAAATTAAAAAGCAAATAAACTGTATAATTATCTTCTGCTTAGAAAGACACCAACAAACAATGTATGCTTGTAAAAATTAATAAGAATTATTTTTCAAAAAATCTTTCATAAAAGATCCAAAGAAACAATCATGTATATATATAGATATATATTTGAGATTTATTTCTGTACTTTATGTATATATGTGTTTTGTCTGCATGTACATTTGCACACCAGAAGAAGCACTGGATCCCATAGAATTACAGTGATAGATGGCTGTGAGTCACTATGGGTGCTGGGAATTGAGCTCAGGACCTCTGTAAGAGCAACCAGTGCTCTTAACTGCTCAGCCATATCTGCAGCCCTGAAACAATCTTATTATTATTTAAACCATCTGAAAAGATGTAAAGTCTCATAATTGATTATATTCAAAAACCTCAACCCAAAATAGCACTATTAGTGCTTTACATATAGATACTATAGGCCATTCCCCTCTTGGTCCTTACTAAAATATTCACAAGTTGGACCCCACAGAATATTTAAGTATTATAACATAAGACTAAGAAAGGATTACTCCAAAATGCAAAGGTTTTTTTTTACATCACTCTAGCTTTTAAAAAAAAGACCATTACAAATAGCCAAACAAAAATAAACATTATCTTAATAGGGATAATGTTTAATTTGTAAAATTTGTTTCTTATCCTTGATTAATTAAAAACACTATTATTACTAAACCTGAAGTATAAAAGTACTCTAATATAATGACTGATATGCATATTACATAATTACATTTAAACAATACAGCATAGGAGACAATGTCATTAAAGTCTAGAACAAAATAAACATATTAGTTACCAGAATTATCATTTAATAGATTTTGAGACTCTCAGAAATGTAAAGGCACACAAATCTTTAAATCTTGGACTATGAAACTTGAAATTTTTTCTGTACATTTTCATTAACTACATCTTCTGTACATAAATATTTAGATGCATGTAACTGAATTGGAAAAGCATTATCTTTAATGTGCCTAAAATATTAACAAATTACCCATGAGAAACAATAAAGTATAGGACAATGAAAAAAATCTTGGACTATGTAAATCTTAAATACTGGAAAGGAAAAGAAAATAATGTAATTTTGATATTACATTTTTGATCACCTAAAAATACACAGTATGTGCTTGGAAATTGGTTATCACTGGAGTATTTAATAAGGTGGCTAGTTACAGAGTAAATATACAAGGACTAATAGCTTTAATCTATATTAATAACACAAATTATTGGAACAATAATCTTATTCGTGTAACATTAGAGGTGTGCTCCAGCAAACAGCCCTGTCCCCTTGTTCAAGTATGCAATCTCAGTTAAACTCAGTGGATCATTAAAATAAACATGAAGACATGAAAGTACAAGAGGAGAGAAGGAGTTGCGGGGGGATGAGAGAGAGAAAAGAAAGGGTAATGGGGATGACTATAACCAAAATGCATTATACACATATATGAGGTTGCCAAACCTAGTGAGACGGCCCAGCAACTGAAGGTGCCTGATGCCAGCTTTGATGGGCTGAATGCCATCCACAGAACCCACACACTGGAAAGAGAGAACCAATGACCACAAGCTGTACTCTGACCTCCATACATGTGTCATGGTACATTCCCAACAGCCCTCCGGAGTAAATAAATGCAATTTTTAAAAAGCTTATATTATATTGAATGAAGTAACTCAGACCCAGAAAGAGAAATGCCACATGTCCTCTCTCGCGTGCAGTTTCTAGCTCCAAATCTTCAGTTATAAGTGTAGCTCTCACCTTCATCAAAGAACTCTTTCTCACAGCATACAAATACCATTACGGAAATAGTTCACAACTGCAGAAATGCAGAGAACCGCCAATAATGAGGTAGTCAGACCTGTTTGCAAGGCTGGGGAACATTAAGGAAGAAGTGACAGAACAGCTGTAAGAGCCAGAGAACTGGAAATCCTGCTGCAGGGTTCTATCTTCTGAATATGAGAGGGAAGCCCCACCCATGAGATCTCAATAGAAATGCAACTCTGCATGCCAATGTGGATTGGGGGCCATGGTTCAGGACCCCACCACTAAATAAAGAGCTACAGGCAATTGAAAGCTGCTGAGAGAGGGAGAATTGGTCTTCTTTGGACATAAGCATCCTAAATGGTTAAACAATCTCAAGGGGACTATTCTAAAAGACTATACATGCTAGGAACACTAAACAGACTCAGCAGGTTGTGTTTACATGTTTCTTTGCATACACACATATGTGTAGTAGTGGTAATTGAAGAATAAGAGGCCGTGAAATTAAAAGGAAATGAGGGGATGATGTAAGTATATTTTAACTAAGAAAAAAATCAGTTTAATTGAGCAGGATCTACATGAAGCAAATGTCATTCTTCTATGAGAACATGAAAAGTAGCCTTAATCAATATAGATTAACTTGATATAGATAATGTAATAATTTATTACTTTAATTATAACATAGACTGGAAGACATCAACATATAGACAGATAATCAAGTTGTCTGTATTACACAGCTTTTTAACAAGAGATGAACACAAGACTTTGGAGAAAATTCACTTATGAATTTATGTATGGCATGGGCTGAAGGAGAGGAAACCATAAAGATGTCTGAGAAGAACAGAATCATGGAACCCAAGGGAAGATAAGATACCATAGCGCTAAAATGGTGTGGAAGCAGTGACAAGCACTATCAGATATGTTGGTCACTGCTGCAGGGGAGCTGGATTGGCAGATAACGTATTTTGGGAAACAAGGAGTCAACTACCATGATAATTGCTACAATGAGACAGGAAAATAGAGTGTCAGAAGTTGGGCACTTAGAAGAGCATTTGGGACTTAGTTAGGTGATGGAGGCTGGAGGTCTGACCAAGGTTCGTTATGTATCAATATACAAAAATCCCTTAAACAAGAGTAGAGACCTATATGCAGCACATTATAACAAAAATAACCTTAAGTTTGTGTCACTATATAAAAATCCATACCATTGTAAAATATTTGAGTTCAATAGTTGCTGTTTAGTTTACAGTAGATTTAATAATCTACCCTTTTATCCTATCATTCCTAGAGCCCCCTATTTCTTTTCAGAAAAAAAATCCTTGAATCTGACCTTCCTTTCTTAGTTTCTTCTCTACCATGACCCTTAACATTTACAACCAAGCCCCACAAGTGATGACAAACATCCATAAGTCACCAGATGACCAAAGACCACCCATCTCACCTATTGGGAATGAAGTCGTTGTATTTTTAAAATTACTTCCTGTTCTCTGGGGGTGACAGCATCTTTAGGGGACCCTGAGAAAATTGAGATAATGGTCAATTACTGGGGAAACTAGTTGTAACATTTGTTGTCCCGTCTCAGTACTATTCCCCTGAAGAGGAATCAGTATATATGTTACCTGTCTGATAGCCTTTGCTGATTTATTCCTTTATGTCTATAGCCAAGAATTTCAAGAGTTCTTCCCTGATCAAAACTGATCTCTATTAACCTTGAAGGAATCCATAGCCTTTCATTTCCTATGAAAACAAAAGCATAATCTCTTCCCCAATGCAAAACATTTTCTGAATTCCATTTTAAAGTTAAGGCCTCCCTAAAGTATCTAGACTGGTTTAATTCAGCAGTCCCTCTTCCAATCCAATGTCTGTCAGAAGCTGTAATTCTCTCATCAGGATTCAAAAAACTTAAAGTCAACATAACACCACACAGGATCCAGACTCCCTGTGTATTTCCCATCTTTATGTGGCTTATTCTTTTTATATTACTTTATTCTCTCTTTAAAGACTTTATTATTTTTAACTATTTTTCATATGACTGTTTATACCTGTGTTCTTTTCTTACTTAAGCCTGCACACATTTTTAACATACTATAATCTGTTTAAAGGTTTTTTCCTGTCTTTATTGCATGTCTCTACTCTTTTCTGGCTGTGTAAGCTAAACCTTAAACTCCTAAGCAGCTTTGCACTGGTGGTTGGCTGTCACCCCCAGAGAACAGGAAGTGGTAAAGCTGATTAGCATACTTCCTGTTGGTAGGTAAAATGAGAAGCCATATGAAAACCAGATTCGATCTTTTCAAAATCTACTGATGAATGACAGAATATGAGTTACTTGAAGAAATAAAAGAACAGCATGGTTCCATATGTCTACTCTCCCACCCAAGAATGATGCTCACTCCAAGCATGGCATGTCACCTCCTCCTCCCCTTCAATGATGCCCACACTAAGCATGATACGCCAACCCTCTTCACAACTGACCTCTTCCACAACACAGTGCCACCTTTCAAGGTATTTTCTCTCCTACCTTAGACTTTGAACATGTCCTGGTTTCAGTCTCCATTGTGAAGAAGGTATCCTGATGAGAAATAGAAAATATCATACAGATGAAATTTGAGAGTAACTAAGAGGCTCTGAAGAACTGGGAAGAGGAGCTGTTGGCTTGTTGAAGAAGTGGCAATGAAGCCAGGGTGACCAGATGATAATGGGAGGGGAGTAGAAGATGAGAACACAGAGAGTAGTTGGGGTCCTATCCTAGATGCTGATTAACTAACTCATGGGATGATTTGTTGCAAGGGTCTGGGAAGGAAATTCTAGCAGCATAAAAGTTGAGGTGGCTAGTTAGTCCAATGAAGGGAATGTCTTTCCCCAAACGATCTGTGGGTGGCTTGGGTGTGAGGCCTGGGTGGCCCTGATATGCTTTAGATTTGAGAGTTTTGACTTTTGGAATTTCTACATACACCGTAAATACTGAACTGTCTGGAGAGTAGGACTGTGGACAAAGTTCATTTATGTTCCATGCATACCTTATGCACACAGACAGAAGATCATTTCACTAAACATAGTTTCATAGTGTGTAGTTTGCCATTGTGGTATCCTGGCAATCAGTGTTCATATTCTGGAGCATTCAGACTCAGATTTTCAGATTTAGAATGTTCAACTGTACCTCAATGTAGACATCACCAAATTAGGAGGTTTGGAAAAATACCACAATTGGAAAAAATGCACAGGAAATGGATGTAAGAGAAAAAAAGGGGGAATCACCACAATGTATTATAGCCACATATGAAATCATCAAAAGAACAAAATTTATTAATAAAAAATCAATGGCTATTTAAAAACGGAAATAACTTGAATTATCAGCTCTGATATGTGTGTGTGTATGTGTGTGTAACTATTTCCAATCCTAGAATATTTTATTCTGATTACACTTCTTTTAAGAGATAATTTTTATGTATTTTCAGAAAATGGAAAATGAGAAATGTGCATGTTTACATGGGTGCAGTAGGGGAATCTTTATGCTTTCTTCCTCTCGCACCATTTAAACACCAAGTCACACCACCCAACACATCTGCAGATACAAAGACTTGTAGGCAATCCTGACTTCTCACAGTGAGTCCTTGGATTTGGTGAGACTTACAAGATGGAATGCTGGTGAGGGAGGGGTGTCAAGGGGAGAGCCAGTGAGATTAGGCCCTGTATTGGGCAGACTGTGAAGAGAGGATGGGTTAGGCACTTTCCCAGTACACTCTGGGTGCCAAGTATAGCTGACAGAAGGACTGTACTTTGTCCAGAAAGACCCAACTCGGACTCTCTCTATGAGACTGTCCTAATATGGGCTCCCTCTGTGAGACTGTCCCATGGGAAACTCTTTCTCTGGGTCTCTCTTTACATCAGTATGTGGGCTGCAGGGCCTGCAGGGCCATTCCAGACCCTTGAGTACAGATGCTTCAGATCTCTCCAATAGCCCCAGACTGGTCCTTTGAATCTGTCACCTCTCAGATTGCACCCTGAGACAGCAGCTTCTCATATGTCCTGAAGACAGGGTAGACACTGGAAGCCAGATCCTTCCTACCATCTGGCTTATTTTTGAAAGCTGAGTGGTGAAGGAGAAATTGCAAAGATCTGAGGAAAAACCAGAATAACCAACAAACGTCTTTTTAAAAGATGGGATGGTCATCTGACATGACAAAGACACTCACTTTACATTTCTACTGGTCTGTGACTGAAGTCATTTACCATTAAGTTCTATTTGAGTAAAACGCTAGCAGTCATTTAGGTAATATTACAGAGCAATAAATGCTTAAGAGCCTAAGGGGTATGAGCTCTCCAAAAGCAGTTCAAACCCAGATGCTAAAAATACTGTGTGTGTGTGTGTGTGTGTGTAAAAATACTGTGTGCGCGCTCGTGCGTGCGTGTGTGTGTGTGTGTGTGTGTGTGTGTGTGTGAAAATACTGTGTGGGCGCTCGTGCGTGCGTGCGTGTGTGTTTTCTCTGCTCTCCCTTTTCTTTCACCCTCTGAAGTCACATTCTGAATCGTTTAAGATGGTCCTGGCTGTGGTCTCCTCTGCCTCTCCCTCCCCTTTCCCCTTTAATTCTTTTTTACACTGGGTAGAAGAAGCATGAGGGAAATGTAGTTAAAATTCAAAGTGCTTCCCCTTTATCATTACCATGAATCAACACAATAAATGAGCCCCTTCAGAGCTCGGTAATAAGAATTTGATAAATCATCAGCCAAAAATTAACTAGATGTCAAAACAATCTTTGGGAAGTGTGATGGATTAGGGGTGATAGCAGCAATTAATCTCCCAGCATGAGCTCACCAGACAGACACAATGTAGGGAGATGGATGGGGGGAGCCAGGCCTTGCAAGGTCAGGACACTCCTGCAAAGAGGGAGTGGAGGGGAGTCGGGGGCAGTGGGAGAGGGGGGAGGAAGGAGCAGGGAGGGAGGGGCAAGAAGAGAGGAGAGGGGAAGGGAGGGGAAGAAAGAGAGAAGAAGGAAAGAAAGAGGACAGGAAGGAGGGGAGGAGACAGGAAAGAGGGGAGGGGAGAGGAGGGGAGGGGAGGGGAGGGGAGAGGGAGGAGACAGGAAAGAGGGGAGGGGAGGGGAGGGGAGGGGAGGGGAGAGGGAGGAGACAGGAAAGAGGGGAGGGGAGGGGAGGGGAGAGGGAGGAGAGGGGAGGGGAGAGGAGAGGAGAGGAGAGGAGAGGAGGAGAGGAGGGGAGGGGAGAGGAGGGGAGGGAGGGGAGGAGAGGAGAGGAGGAGAGGAGAGGAGAGGAGAGGAGGAGAGGAGAGGAGGGGAGGGGAGGGGAGGGGAGAGGAGAGGAGAGAGAGAGGAGAGGAGGAGGGGAGGGGAGGGGAGGGGAGAGGAGGGGAGGGGAGGGGAGGAGAGGAGAGGAGGAGAGGAGAGGAGAGGAGAGGAGAGGAGAGGAGAGGAGGGGAGAGGAGAGGAGGGGAGAGGAGAGGAGAGGAGAGATCTTGATCATCTGAGGCTACAACTGTTGACATCCAGCAGCTAAGCCAGAGGCCAGAGTTGCCTTTGAAAAACCCAGTCTCCTGCTGCTCTCTGATGACCCAAGCTCCCTCCCACTTGTGCTAATAAATGCCACAAGTCTGTTCATGGGACTCCACGTGGCCTCCAACCAAAAGGCAGTCACCTTGAAGGGCTTCATTCAGAAAGCTGAGCAGCCTGGAGGAAGAGGTCAGAAAAGGGAGGGACTGTAACTGGCTCAGAAATGCAAGACTGGGCCTGGAAAGCTCAGGACCCAGCTGGAGACTGAATAGTGCAAAGAGGAGGAGGCCCCTTCATGCAGCACGCTCATAAATCTCTCTCTCCTGGATGGGACTGCCTTTTCTGTTTTATTGATTTGGCTGATTTTGAACAGAGTTTATATTATTGGAAGAAATAAACATTGGCAAGGGATGCAGAGAGGGCCCTTGTGCTCTCCTCCCTGCCTGGGAACCTCAAGTTGGACTGGTCTGGAAATGTGGACCGAATGGGTGACTGGGAGGGGACAGAGTTGGAATCAGGAAGTGACAGAAAGACAATCAGTCCTTAGCCAGGCAGAGGACATGAACCCTTCATCTCGGGGAGAGTGACTAGGGATCCTGTGCAATGGCCACAGTACAAGCGCGGGTGGGGTCCTGAGCGCTGCTGCCCCACCCCCACCCCAACAGTTCTTTATAGCTAAAACTCCCTGCCGGGTTTACCTGGCAGAGTTGGTGCCACTCCCATTAACAACGGTTGGTGATTCCTGCATTTATAATAATCATAAAACAATGCTAAAAGTTGATAACTACCCAAGACTCTTCTGTTTGCAAAGCACTGTGGGAGCCCAAGGTCTTCCTCGGAGGAGTTGATTGACACTTGATGGCATAACTTCTCGGCATACAGCACAGTACTAGTACTGATCTCCGGTAGTACAGGAATGTAGTTGATTTCAGTCCCTCCATTCGCAGATAAAGGCAAGTTGGCAGAAGGGCTAAGTGGTTGGTGGGAGAAACTACCCCTGGTGTTATGGTTTAGGTCTCATTTGTTTAAATACTGGTCCCCAGCCGGGCTGCTAGCACTGTTTTCTGAGGTTGCAGGACTTGGGGATGAAGGTAGCTTGGGCACTGGTTCCAATCCCTCTCTGTTCAGCTTGTATGGACAGGTGTTCTTTCAGCTCCTGCCGCCATGGGCCATGCTGATCTTTAGTGACCATACCCTCTCTGCTGTGGTAGACTCTCTCTTGCTCTGTGACCAGAACAACCCCACCACACACACACGGGTGGCTTCTGTCCAGTGTGTGAAACTAACTAGCACACTCAGTGTTCAGGAAACACACACATCCCTAATACACTACGGTGTCACAAGAAAAGAACACCTGCGGAGTCCGGGACCATTGGCAAGACCTCTCATCTTGCGTCAGAATACACAACACAGAAACAGTATCCTAGTCCGTGCAAGCTCCACCCACAGCTCTTGCACATGTTTCTCCCCGCAGCTGGAATATTCTGCCCCAAAGAGCATCCTGACAAACTCCTTTCCATCATCCTTGCTAATATGTCACCTTCTGGATGAGATCTGCACCCCAACAGCCGCCTACCTGCTCCCTGGCTCCCCTTACTTTGCTCCCTTTTCACATGGCATGCTCCCCCTGGCGGGCCAGATGTTTACACGCCTTTGTGTCTGTCCCTCTTCTGTGAGGATGTCAGCCCCCACAGAAGGTTGTATGATTTGTTCCCTTCTGCATGCCGGGAGCCTAGATAACATCTGGAATAACAGGTGCCCAATGCATCGTTGCCCGTGAATGGAAACTCTCCTCTGTACCCACCTCTGGGAATGCCCGATCCGTGGGCCTTAGTAGTTGATTGGGATGCAGGTTTAAAAACCAGGGTAGCATAGGCTAACCACCCCTCAAACGGTAGGTTGTTCAGATCCTGAACCTGAAATGGGGGCCGGGGAGGCTTGTATGGGAAGGAGGCATGAGCATAACTGCTGCCTAGAACTCATCCGGAGGTTGTCGGGAAGATGAAGTTTGAACTCCTCCAGCAAACAACACACTATGGAAACGCGTTATCACATAAAGTAAATTCCGAAGCAGACACAGAAATGGCTGAACTGAATCTCAGTGGGTCACAGTGTTGTTCGCCTGAGAAACTTAACAGAACTGCCCCCTCCCTCCCTAGGCTCTTCTCTTTCTCCCACCCCTCGTTCCTTCCTTTCCTCCCTAACCCCCTTCTCTTCCCCACTCCTCCTCCTCTTTTGTCTTTTTGTGATGAGGTTTCCCTATGTAGCCCAGGCTGGCTTCAAACTGAAGGCAATTCTTCTGCCTTAGCTGTCCGGGATTACAGGCTTCCACCACAGCCCGGCCACTATTATTTCTTATCAAGTGTTACCGCCATCTAAATTTGCCACCTGTGCTTTCCTCTCTTCGTCCTAGATGAAAAACAGACACATGATGGCATTTTTGGACTAGGCTAGGGGGTATAAGGCTGTGTAAAACACTACAGCCTCAAAATAAGCACCTGCAGAATCCGTACGCACGCGCACACACACACACACACACACACACACACACACACCTCTCCTTCCCTCCCTCTCTAGAAATGGTTCCTACCACCAGGGATAAAATGTATTACAAAGAATAAACCAACAGCTGCATATTTAATTATATCAAGCCCTAAGCATTTTTGACCTCATATTTTGAGTGTTCTTCTCTGTTGAGAGTTTATAAAGAGCTGATCCGTGTGAAATTACTATTACTTTGCATTAGAGCAGTAAATGTAACTTGAACTAGAGTTGCCAGGGTCATCAGCCCTACTGTGCACAAATCTAAATGTGCTGGCTTCTTCCTCCATCCTGTGCTGTGTAGTGCCCTCTGCTGTCAGAAAGAGGTATGATATTTGGGTTAACTACCTAGAGTTTGAGTATGTGCAGTTTTGTTTTTCTTCCTAAACTGACTTCAGTGCAAACACGAACTGTCACCCATTGGAACCCCGCATTTTACTAAGTTCTGTTAAGTGGCTGTTGTTGCGTATTCCATTGGTTTAGAGAAAGTTGCTAACAAGGGCTGCTCTGCTGTAGTTTTTGTTGTTATTGTTGTTTCTGGCTCCAAAGCTTCCTGCAGCCCAGGTACTGGGGAGAGGACAGAAGTCAGGAAAGATTCATCATAATTTATAAAGAGGAGCTCAGAATAGGGCCAAGATTTCAGGGACAACTATGGTTTTTCCCTAAAATTTCCTACTTAGTCCTGAACGTGTTGCATAGATAAATCCTCCAGGCCATTTGTTTGTATTTGAGGGTTCTCTCTAAATTATCCTCCTCGTTTATCAAAATATGTTGTCCTTTAATGTTTTCCTGTCTTTTTGTTTGCTTTTGAGAGAAGTAACAACAAGACTGGAGTAAAAGGTAAGGAATCTGCCAGGGGTGTATCAGAGAAATCCAGATTTGTCAATGTTTGAGTAATTATTCTTGACTCACAAACACCAGAAATGAGTGGTATCACCTCAGTTCCACTAATAAGTCAACCCTTGTGCCTTTATTCCCCATGGCTGAGGATTTAGAGAAACTTCTACATAAACTAGAGCAGTGTCCTTGTCAGCACCCCCACCCCCTACCCCCCAACCCCCCACCCCGCCTTCATCAGGATTATATGGCGCTTCAAGCACACAGAGTTAGACCACCCGCTCCCACTTCCTGAAGACACCTTTGCAGAGCAGGATGCATCCTCTTTGGAAGATTCTCGATCATTATTAAGAATGAAAGCTTTTTAAAACCTCTGACAAGACACTAGGAAGTTCTCCCAGTGGAAGTTGAGGACCTCTAAATGTGTGCAATCTTATTTGTTCCCAGCTTGGGTGGGAACAAATTTTATTTGCTGGCACCTGGAAATGGGGGGTCCAAGCAAAATCATCTTAGTGTCTTGAGCCCTATAGTTCTCTGATATTTCAACATTTCTATTAGAGGCATGGAAGTAAGGTGAAAATGGGAAGGAGAGGCGAGATGGATTGTTTACTTCCAGCCCTACTCACACTTCGGCCCTTGTAAACCAAAAGTTAAAGTAGCAGCTAATCCTTGTGTGGGAGTTTTATACCCAGCTGCAATTCTCCAGGGACATACAGAAGGAACCTGGGTTTCTGTAAATGGAGGCTGGAAGTGCTATTCAGTGGAGGAACATGTTTTGTTTAATCCCTAGCACCCCCCCAAAAAAGTTATTTATGGGTAAGTAGGATTGCAATGATATAAGGCAATGAGAAAGATCTATAAAATTATCATGAGAAATATCTATAAAATTACTTCTGCTAGTAAATACAATCTCACACCATTAAATGTCTACTGAAGTCAGCCTGTGAGTACACAGTCTTTCCCCACTTCTGAGGATAATGCACGTCTTGTATTGAAATAAATCAATAATTTGACTTACTTGAATTCAAATTTCTGCTGTGCAAACTTATGGTGTTGTCTTAGAGTTTCTATTGCTGTGAAGAGACACCATGACCACAGCAGCTCTTATACAGGAAAAAACACTTAATTGGGACTGGCTTACAGCCCAGATGTTTAGTCCATTGTCATCAAGGTGGGATCATGGTAGTCTACAGGCAGACATGGTGCTGGAGAAAGAGTCAAGAGTTCAACATCTGAATCCACAGGCAGCAGGAAGAGGGACAATGGCCTAGTTTGAGTGTTTGAAACCTCAAAGCTCACCCCCAGGGTCACACTTCCTCCAACAAGACCACACCTACACCAACAAGCCAATTAAGCCACACCTCCTAATAGTGCCACTCCCTTTGAGCCTATGGGGGCCATTTTCATTCAGACCACCACAATGTGGCTATAAGCATTATATGTCCAATCTTTATAACTACTTACAGTATACCATGTCCTTTAATGGAGGTGTTTAGTTGAGGTAGAATGTTTCCATCATGGAAGAGCCTGCTACACAGCAGTCCCATTTATTAATTATTGATTTTAATGCCTGTGACTCTGGGGTCCTGTTCAGAAAGCCCCTTTCTGAACCAATAAGTTTAAGTGTGTCCCCTATTTTCTCCTCTACCAGATTCAGGGAATCAGGTCTTATGTTAAGATCCTTGATCTATTTGAAGTTAAGTTTTTCCCAGAGTAAAATATAAGGATTAAGATTCATCTTTCTACATGTAGCTATCCAGCTCCATTAGTTGAAGATGGTATCTTTTCACCAGTGTAGACTGTTGACTTTTGTGGTGGTTTGAATGATGTGTACACCCATAGGCTCATATATTTAAATGTTTAGTTCCTGGTTGTTGAAACTATTTGGGAATGATCAGGAGGTGTGGCCTTGTTGGGGAAGATGTGTCACTGTGGGGTGGACTCTGAGGTTTAAAATGTCCATACCATTTCCAATGCTCTCTCTCCCTTCCTGATGCTTAAGAGATGTAACCTCTCAGCTTCTGTTCCAGAACCATGCCTGACTGCTCCGTGCCATGCTCCCTTCTATGAGGTTTATAGACCATAACCCTCCAGAACCATGAGCCCAAATTAAATAATTTTTTGTAAGTTGGCTTGATCATGGTGTTTTGTCACAGCAGTAGAAAAGTAACTAAGACAACTGCTTTGTCAAAAGTCACATAGGAATATGGATTTAAATGTGGGTCATCAATTCTATTTCATTGATCAATGATTCTGGTTTCTGCCAGTACCATGCTGCTTTCATTACTATTTCTCTGTAGTATAACATGAAACAGAACAGTGATGACTCCAGCAAGTTTTTTTTTAAAGATTTATTTATTTATTACATATACAGTATTTTGCCTACATGCCAGAAGAGGGCACCCAATTGAATTGTAGATGGTTGTGAGCCACCATGTGGTTGCTGGGAATTGAACTCAGGACCTTTGGAAGAACAGTCAGTGCTCTTAACCTCTGAGCCATCTCTCCAGCAAGTTTTTAAATGTTGTTATTATTCAGGATTATTTTGGCTATAGTGGGTCTTTTGTATTTCCATATAAAATTAAGGATTTTTTTCAATTTTTGTGAATAATTGCACTGGAATTTTGATGAGGAATGTGTTGAATCTGTTGATTACTTTTGGTAGAATGAGCATCTTCAAATTTAGTCCTGCCAAATCATGAGCCCAAAAAGTCTTTTCATCTTCTGGTATCATCTTCATTTTTTTTCAGTGTCTTAAAATTTTCAGTATGCAAGTCTTTCACTTCCTTTGTTAGATTTATTTCAAGATATATATGTAGGTTTTGTGAATGGTGTTCTTTCATTGATTTCTTGGTGTGTTTGTTACTAATATTTATCTTATATTTTTATTCTGCTACTTTAATGAATGTATTTTATCAGATGTAGGAGTTTTCTAGTGCAGTCTTTAGGGTCTTTTACATACACAATCGTATCATCTGCAAATATAGATATTTTGGCTTCTTCCTTTCCTATTTGTATCCCCTTTATCTCCTTAACTTGTCTCAGGGCTCCAGCTAAGATTTCAAGTACTACACTGAACAGGGATGGAAAAGGTGAACATCCTTATCTCGTTCCTAATTGTGGAAATGCTCTGAGTTCTTTTTTCTCTATCCAATATGATGTTAGCTGTTGGATTCCTATATATTGCCTTTTATTATGTTGTGATGTGTCCTCTGTACCCACATTCTCTCCAGGACTTTTATCACAAATGGATGTTATATATGTTCAAAGGCCTTTTCTATATCTAATAAGATTATTCTATAGTTTCTGTCCTTTAGTCTATTCATGTGGTGGGTTACATTTACTGATTGACATATGTTGTGCCATCCCTGTAGCTCTAGGATGAACCCAACTTGAACATGGTAGATGATCTTTTTGATCTGTGCTTAAATTTGGTTTCCAAGTAACCATTAGTAAGTTTTCATCCATGTTCATCAGATACACAGGCCTACAACTTTCTTTTTAACAGGGCCTGTCTGATTGTTAGGGTAATGCTGGCTTCATAAAAAAAGTCACTGTCACTGAGTAAAGAGGCAGTCTAGAGAGTGGTAAAAAATATTTACTAGCTACACAGCTGATATAGGGTTAGAATCCAGAATATGCTTTTTTTAAAAAAGAGGCAGACACCCACAGCTGAACACTGAACTGAACTCCTGGAACCCAGTTGCAGAGAGGGAGGAGTGATGAGCAAAGGGGTCAAGACTGGGCTGGTGAAACCCTCAGAAACAGCTGACCTGAACAAGGGGGAGCTCATGGACCCCAGATTGATGGCTGAGAGGCCAGCATGGAACTGATCCAGATCCCCTGAATGTGGGTGTCAGTGAGGAGGCCTCAGCAATCTTTGGGGCCTTGGGCAGTAGATCAGTATTTATCCCTGACATACAAATGGACTTTGGGTGCCCATCCCACAATGAGGGATGCTCTCTCAGCCTGGACTGTTGAGGGAGGGCCTAGGCCCTGCCCAGGGTGAGATGACAGACTTTGGAGATCCCCCATGGAGGGCCTCACCCTCCCTGGGGAACAGAGTGGGGATTGGGTAGGGGGCTAGGAGGGTTGTTGGGGCCAGGGGAGGAGGGGGGAGAAGAAGCTGGGATTGACATGTGAAGCAAGCTTGTTTCTAATTTAAATAAAAAATTTTAATTAAAAATCAAACAAAATAAGCAACACAATTAAAAAGTGAGGCATAGAAACCCCCCTCAAAAAAAATGAAAAAGAAAAGGAAGGAGGTAAGAGTTCTCAAAAGATGAAATAAAAAAGGCTAAGAGAAGGGCTGGAGAGATGGCTCAACGATTAAGAGCACTGGCTGCTCTTCCAGAGGTTCTGAGTTCAATTCCAGCCACCACATAGTGGTTCACAGCCGTCTGTAATGAGATCTGGTGCTCTCTTCTGGTCTACAGGAATACATGCAGACAGAATACTGTATAAATAAATAAATTTAAATAAACAACATTTTTTAAAAAAGGCTGAGAGACTCTTTTAAAATGTCCATCTTCCTTAGTTATCAAAGCAATGCAAATTAAAACTTTTTAAATTTCCATCTTTGCCTAGTCAGAATGGCAAAGATCAAAAGAACAAATACTGACAAATATTGGACAAGAGAAAGTAGGGTCACTTCTGCACCGCTGATGAGAGAGCAAACTGTTGGAGGCACTATGGAAATCAGTGTGGAGATGCCTCAACATGCTAACAGTAGACGAACCACGTGACTGAGCTATGCCATTTCCGACAACAAGGTTGGATGTGTAAAGAAGAGGGGTGGGTCTGGGAAGAGTTGGAGGAGGAGAGTGAATATGATCAAAACACTTTGTGTGAAGCTTTCAGATAACAATAGCAAGAAACGCATTGTGGGGGGAAACAAAAAGCAAAAATCCTAAGTACTATAAAAGTCCCATTTAAAAAGTAGGTTGATGGCCACACAAGCACAGCAGAAGAGAATGGAGCTCCACTTGTTCAAAGTGTGTGTGTGTCTGTGTGTGTGTGTGTGTGTGTGTGTCTGTGTGTCTGTGTGTCTGTGGGTGTGTGTATCTGTGTGTGTCCATATCTGGGTGTATCTGGGTGTGTGTAGGTATGTATGTGTGTATCTGTGTGTGTGTGTGTCTGTGTCTGTGTGTGTTTGTGTGTGTATGTATATATGTGTGTATCTGTGTGTGTGTGTCTGTGTCTGTGTGTGTCTGTGTCTGGGTGTGTATGTGTGTGTTTATGTGCATGTGTGTATCTGTGTCTGTGTGTATCTGTGTCTGTGTTTCTGTGTCTGTGTGTGTCTGTGTGTCTATGTGTGTATCTGTGTGTGTGTCTGTGTCTGTATGTATCTGT
Organism: Mesocricetus auratus; assembly: GCF_017639785.1. Lineage (NCBI taxonomy): Eukaryota > Metazoa > Chordata > Mammalia > Rodentia > Cricetidae > Mesocricetus > Mesocricetus auratus. The sequence continues at coordinate 24,991,437 of NW_024429207.1, forward strand.
GTCTGTGTCTCTGTGTGTCTGTGTGTGTCTGTGTCTATGTGTGTCTGTGTGTGTGTATCTGTGTGTCTATGTCTGTGTGTCTGTGCGTGTGTATCTTTTATGTTTGTGTGTTTCTCTGTGTGTGTGTCTGTGTATGTGTGTATCTGTGTGTGTGTGCAATGTTGCACAGCCTTTGTGTATGGGTTCTCTCCTTTCCTCTTAATTTGAGAAAGGTTCTCTTCACTACTATGTGAGCCATCTCCCCAGAGGGCAGCAGTGGTATTACAAATGCTTCTGCTGCTTCCTCCAGCTTTTATGTGGGGTTTTGGGATCTCAGCTCAGGCCAGGCCTGAATGACACATGTTTCAGGATTCTGCCTGTGTCCCGTTGCTGCTTTAGCCCCCAAATAACACACAAGGTCCTATGTTAATTATGAAGCTGTTAGCCATTTGCTATGTTTTCTAATCAGCTAGCTCTGACTAAATTATTTACCCATAATTACTAATGTATATTTTTATAAGGTCTTATCTTACCAAGAAGGCAGACTTACATCCTCTTCCAGGGAAGATCACATGGTGATGGCTCTCTTCACTACATTTCCCAAAATCTTCCTAGACGCCTAGTCCCACCTATCTTGCTTCCCTATTGGCCAACAGTGCTTTATTTTCATATACACAGAAGGACTTCCCCCATCAGACAAGCACTATACCTACTGAGCCATCTCCCCAGCCTGTGAGTTATACTTTTCCAAATGTATTTACCTATTTAATGTATATGAGTGTTTTGTCAGCATGTATTTCTTCGAACCACATGAGTGTCTGGTTCCCATGGAGGTGAGCAGAGAATGTAGGACTCCCTGGAAATGGAGTTAACGATAGTTGTGAGCCACCATGCAGATGCTGAGGGTTGAACCTAGGTCCCCTGGAAGAGCAACCAATGCTCTTAACAGCTAAAGCCAACTCTCAAGTGCCAGGAGTTGCCCTTTTAAGTTCTGGCAGGATCAAGACTCTTAGGCTGGTGAGAAAGACATGAGCTCACTGACTGACAGTGTGGAATGCTAAGGGATGGGTGCTGCACTCTGTGGGGGTCACACTGGCAGAGAAACAAGTCAAGAAGGAGGTCTGGTTTAACAAGACTTTAACTAAGTAATCTGACCCTGCCTTAGTTAGGGTTTCTATTGCTGTGAAGAGACACCATGACCACGGCAACTCTTACAAGGAAAACATTTCATTTGGGTGACTTCCAGTTTCAGAGGTTTAGTCCGTTGCCATCTTGGTGGCATGCAGACAGACATGGTACTGGAGAAAGAGCTGAGAATTCTACATGTTGATCCGCAGCAACATGAAGTGAAATGGGACTACACTGAGCATAACTTGAGCATATACGAGACCTCACAGCTTACTCCCACGGTGACACACTTCCTCCTACAAGGCTACACTTACTCCATCAAAGCGACGCCTCCTCATAGTGCCACTCTCTTTGGGGACCATTTCCTTTCACGTATTTAAGCACAGTAGAACTCTAGAAAGAGGTTTCCTAGAGACAATTTTCACTTCAAAGCTTTAGGCATGACTACATTGAAACTCCTTTGTAAAGTACATCCTGTGACCTCTTCCATAAGAATGGATTCTGTTGCCTGGTGGTGATGGCACACCCCTTTAATCCAGCACTTGGAAGGCAGAAGTAGGAGGATATCTACGAGTTTGAGGCCAGCATGGTCTACAAAGCTACACGGAGAAACCCTGTCTCAAAAAAAAAAAAAAGAAAAAAGAAAAGAAAAATAATGGATTCTATTAACAGAAACAATGTTTAGGAGTCTGGGATAAACATAATAGTCTGGGGGATTTGGTGAAGCCTGACTAAAGATACCACAGGTCACCATATTATCACGTACATCCAACCTCAGCTTTCTGGGCAGAAACAGGTATAAATCCCTCCCACTGAAGAGAAGAGACAGATTCCTGGATTCCCTAGTGCTGTCTGTGAACACAAGGACCCCATGCCCCCTACAGTGCTCCAGGCTGAGAATGGGTTGGGGGTGGTCCTAAGACCAGCCAGGGGCTCCCAGGAGGTGGAGGGGGAAGAGATATGGGGAAGTACAGGTGGAAAACACAGGCAGGAACAGTGGGTGAAGCAGGAGCCTGGGAAGGGAGGAGCCACGACAGCAAGAAGTTCAAAGCATGTCTCAGACATCCGTAAGACGCCGTCCGGGAGGCTGAGACCACGGCTAGAAACGGTCGTCTGCATCTTCTTCCCAGGTCAGAGGATCTGAGGCCTGAGAGCAAAGGTGGCCATCAGGGTAACAGATTGTGGAAGCATCTGCACCCCCAGTTTGGCCCGAGTGACTACGAGATTCTCCTGAAGCTCAAGGGTAACCCTAACACACTCTCCAGATTCACTTAGTTTTAACCTTGTTCTTATCACCCGTTTTAAGCTAAGTGGTGTAGAATTTGCTGTAGACAACACCTCAGCCACGTGGGTCGCCATGGTAACCATTTGCCCAAGTTGATTTTTTTGAATGAATTAAAGGATTCTTTTGATCTATATCAAGCCACTTAAAGCCATTGGCCCTTCCCTGGGTCCCGTGCAAGGGTTCAAGGGGGTTACTGTTTTACATCTTCGCTCCAAAGCTCCATCCTCAGACCCTCTTCTACTGAACTAGTTTCTGTGAAGAAGAGGTGAAGGCTGATTACACATGCCTCCAGTCACCTTCCTGCATACCTCAGACTCCCTGCTCTATACCCTGTGAGTAACAGTGAGTCCTGCCCTTGGGGAGAAGAATTTAAAAGCTAGACCGCCATTTGGCTGCCTATGAATAAACTCTCTCTCTCTCTGTCTCTCCCTTTTCTCTTTCTGTGTCTCTATCTCTGTCTCTGTGTCTCTGTCTCTCTCTCATCTTTATCTCTGTCTTTCTCTCTGTGTCTCTCTCTCTGCAAGCCCCTTAGAAATGTTTGCTTTTTTCCCCCACTCTCACAAAAGTCCCTCCTTCCCTTTGTGAGTTATTAAAGGGGTTAAAATCTGCCTTTCTTTCTCAGTCAACCGGAAAGCTCCATGACCTTGAGGGCAAACACCAGATTCTACTTCCTAAAGCTGAGAAGTTGGAAGGGGGAAGTGACATTATGCAATAGCTTGAAGTGTCACCCTCCAAAGCTCACATATTAAATTTACAAAGTCATATGCTAATGGTGCTGGGAGGTGAGACTTTTGGAAAGTAACCAGAATTAGATGCGTTCGTGGGAGTGGCGACCAGAGATAGAATTGGGGCTCTGTGTGCAGGGACCCGCACTGGGTCATTCATTCTGCCTTGTGGTGTCTCAGCCTTGGTAAAATGCAGCAAAGTCAATCGAGAGCCTCTAGAACCGTGAACCACACGGGCTTTTGTTGTTTATAAATTACCCAGTTGGCGCTCTTCTGTTGTAGCAACACAAAAATGGACTAAGACAATTTATTTACTCAGTTCCAAAAAGCAAAGAAAATGACACGCTCTGATCACAATTTCTCTAAGCGATGCTGTAAGCGCTATTATCCCTCTGTGGTTATTTTGACTTGATTTGAAATGTTTAGTCAAATACTTTGGCGAAATGACTAATCAAAAGGATTGTTAAAAGTGCCTCGCACATGTGAAATACCTTCACAATAATAACAAGGTTTGTAGGGAATTTGTATTATGCTTTTAATTGCTTTTGTCAGTCAAAAATATCAGCTGAGCTCCACTTGAAGCTGAATGGCGCATTCGAGCTGGGAGTTGGCAAAACAAAGCCAGCTCAGAAAGGCCCTGATTAACTGGAACACTGGCGCATGTGCATGTGATTAATTAGGGTTTCAGGTGAGCTGCTGAACCCTTTTTGGGCTGGAATGATTTCTTTTTTTTTTTTTTTTTTTCTTTTTTGCTTCAACTCTTAAAATTCTCTGTCCAGGCTTTTAAAATATGGTGGCCCTCGCACAGGGGCTAGCACTGTTCTCACTGGTTCTAATTGAAACAAGAAGAAAACAGCAAGAAAACCCTACATGGATGTGGGAAACAGAAGAGGGGAGTTATCCACAGAGAGGCTTGGGTGTCTGTAGGTACAGCTCAGGAGAGCTGGGGCTGAGGTGGAGAGCGGGAACTGTGGAGGCTGCTGATGACAATACACACCCAACTTCACCAGCACCAGACCACAACATGGCCCCCTTGGACACTCAGCATCCTTATGGACGAAGTGAGGCTTCTACTGCAAACGATCCCCAGCACCCACATTGCCTCTAGGAATCCAGGAGACCATAGTGGTTGATGCTGTAATTTTTTAAGAAAAGCAGCACGAGAGAGAAAGATGCCACGTGACAGGGTTCAAGCAGAGGGGCTTTTTATTAGGGAATGCGATCATAAAAAAGGGGAAAGGGAAGAGGGGAGACCGGCCTCTGGAGACAGGAGCAGCAAAAGAGAGGAGAAAGGAAAGAGGGGGAGGGAGAGGAACAGACGAAGGGGAACAGACAGAGAGAGGGAGAGAGAGGGGAGAGAGAGGGAAGGATGGCAGGTGGGCAGGGCTCTTTTAAAGGGAAACACAGTGACTAGACACAGGCTGTGCTCTTAGTGGCTGCAGCAGGGTGTATCCTGTTAGAACCCCAAAGCCAGGCCAGTATGTCTGTCTGAATACTGAGACACAGGTGGGAAGGGAGGGAGAACGTTTGTTCTGCAAAAGCCACCTGGGCTCAAGACTCAGACCTGTCTATTCCAGCGAGTCAGGCTGAACAAACTACTCCCTCTCTAGGCCTCAGCCTTATTCATCCATAAAAGATGAATAATAGTCCCTACCTCCCAGTCAGGAGGAAAGACTAACTTAGATGGGCCTGAATGAAGCTCATAGAAAAGTGTCTGGCATGAGAATTTGTTTCTGTGGGCTGTTTTTGTTTGTTTATTTGGGCTTTTGAGATAGAGTCCCACAGGCCAAGATGGCCTTGAACTCCCAATCCTCCTCCTGCCTCATGTCCCACATCTTGGAATTACAGGAATGCATCACTATGCAAAGTCTGTGCAGTCCTGGGGATGAAACCCAGGGACTTCTGCACAGCTAGCAAGCAGTCTCCCAACTGAGGTATATCCCAGGCCAATCATACATGTTTTTATATGCATATATTTTATTGGCATATAATGGCACATATTCGTGGCACATGGTGAATTATTTTGATACATGTACATGGTATCTAATGGTCCAATCAGAATAATCTGATTCTCTATCATTTCCAACATTTGTTATTTCAGTAGGACAAGAACACTTAAAATCATTTCTTCTAGCTGCTTTGAAATACACTTTAGATTATTGCTAATTATAGTTAACCTGTTGTGTCCTTTTATAGAACTGTGATTTTTTTAAACCTAACCAACCTCTCCCTATCCCAGCCTCCTCCTCACTCCTTCCCAGAGTCTGGTGACCACCATTCTATGAGATCAACCGTGGTCATTTCCACAGATGAGTGAGAACACATGGTTTTGTACTTTCCAGGCCTGGCTTATTTCACCTAACATAATTCCCTCTGGAATCATCTTGTTGCCACAGCTGACATAATTTTTTATGACTCAATCTTATTCCACTGTTAGCATCACACTTTATTCATCCAACTGTTAGCTAATTATTCAGAATGGCTCCTTGTCCTGATTACTGGGAATACAGACTGCTACAATAAACATGGGCATGCATGTATCTCTTCAACATGCTTGTTAGTATTTAGGAGTTTCACTGGCCTGTCCTTTGGAGTTCTAATAGGACACGCCCTCAGCTGCTGCCACTAAGAGCACCACCTGTGCACATTCACTATGTTCCCTTTTAAAGAGGGTCCTGCCCACCTCCCATCTCTCTCTTTCTCTTCCTCTCTCTTTTCCTGTCTGTTCCTCTCCTCTCTTCTCTCTCTCTCTCTCTCTCTCTCTCTCTCTCTCTCTCTCTCTCTCTCTCTCTCTCTGCCTCTCTTTCTTCTCTTTCCTCTTTCCTGCTATTCTGTCCCTGGAGGCCAGTCTCCCCCCACCTTTTCCCCTTTTTATGATCCTTTTCTCTTAATAAAAAAACCCCTCATCCTGAACTCTGTTACATGGCATCTTCCTCTAGCGAGCCAATATTTTTTGATTTACAACAATACTAATTTTGTCTTCTTACAGTATGTATCTAGTAGTGAATTCGATGAGTAATGTTAAAGGCTATTATTAGCATCATCATCATAACTGCTCAGATACCAAAGGAACATAACAACAGATTTGTAATTTTACTGATGCAAATTGTCATATATGTCCCTATAAATTCTACCTGGTATGAGAAAAAAATCCACACTGAGCATATGCAAATATACATGTATATACATATGCATTTATGTGTGTATTGTTAATAATGTACATACAGTACATACACACATATGAAACTTATTTACACATATGTAAGAAGGAGATGCTATCATGATTAAGAAAATAGATAAGAGGTCTTGGGTGGTTTTTCCACAGTATGTGAACTGTAGATATTTTTTTGACCAAATGGAAAAAGTCAAGTCACTTGTGTGGAACTAGAGTCTCCACATAGGAGATAAGGTTTAGATTGCAATTTTTAGCTGATGCCTCAAATCCATATACATTCTTACAAAACCAGGAAACCTGAGCATAGAGACAGACAAGTATAGGTAGAAAAAAGAGACTCAGGGAAAATCCTAAGTCTTGAGGGTCTTGTTACCACAAACCAAGGATTACCTATCTGAAGGAAGAGTCCTTACCCTTTAGAAGAGTATGGGCCCAACAGTGCCTTGATTTTGACCTTCTGGCCTCCATCCCTCAAGCAGTGCATCTCTGCCTTAGCTGCCTAGCTACCTGGAGTTTACAGACCTATGCTACCAGACCTGGCTTAACGGATGCTTCTTAAAAAACAAAGATGTAGATTTGTTTATAGTGATGTCGTCACTGTGCGTTAGGAAAGCAATCTGGATCACCTAGGGCCAGCAGTTTTTCAGTTCAGGGCAGCTCCTGATACAGAAGCATCAGTAGAGAGCCTGAGGAGTGTGGAGGCTACAGGAGCTGTGTGCACCACACACTGACCCACTCGGACATGGTTTGATTAAGACGGGATTTGATCAAATGTCGGATGTGCCTTTATGCCTTGCTGTTTCACGTGATGATTCAGTTATGTTTAGAGGCCTAATTACTTAATTGTATGACACACAATGTTCAACTAACAGACTGTGACTTCCTGCAAGGTGGTGCAGTGCTGTGGTTGAGGGAAGTGTGTGTGTGTGTGTGTGTGTGTGTGTGTGTGTGTGTGTGTGTTTGCAGAGGGTATACAGATGCACATACATACATATACATGTGAAGGCCATGTCCCCTGCCACTGTCATTCTTCAGGAACTGTCCAACCTTGGTTTTAGGGCGACACAGTCTGTCACTAGGAACTGGGTATGGCTAATTCAAGCAGGCTGGTTATACACTGAGCCCCAAGAAATCTGCTTGCATCCATTTATCCAGTGCTGGTATTACAGTTATGAGTCACCATACCCAGCTTTTTTTTAACCTTGTTTTTATTGAGCTATGTATTTTCTCCACTCCCCTTCTTTCCTCCCCTCTCCTTCTCTCCTCCCCTCTCCCCTTCCTTCCTCCCCTGTCCCACACACTCTCAATTTATTCAAGAGATCTTGTCTATTTTCCCATTCCTAGGCATATTCATGTGTGTCTCTCTTGGGGTCATCTTTGTTGCTTAGGTTCTCAAAGTTGTGGACTATATGCTGGTTATTCTTTGCTTTATGTCTAATATCCACTTATGAGTGAGTACGTATTATATTTGTCTTTCTAGGTCTGGGTTACCTCACTTGGGATGGTTTCCTAGTTCCATCCATTTGCCTAAAAATTTCGAGATTCCATTGGTATTTTTTACACTTAGTAGTACTCCATTGTGTAAATGTACCACATTTTCTCTATTCATCCTTCAGTTGAGGGGCATCTAGGTTGTTTCTGGGTTCTGGCTATTACAAATAATGCTGCTATGAACATAGTGGAGCAGATGTCCTTGTGGTATGAGTGTGCATCCTTTGCATACCCAGATTTTTATGTAGGGGCCAAGACTCTAACTAAGATCCTCATGCTTGCGTAGCAAGTGCTTTATCAGTTTAACTGTCTCCCCAAACATCTCTCCCCATTTTATATCAAGACATAGTGTTAGTAAGTTGCCCAGAATGTCTTTGAACTCACTCTGTTCCTAGGCTGGTCTTAAACTTGTGATCCTCAGACTCCCAAGGAGCTTCAATTATACATCTTTGCTACCAGGCCTGGCTCAATGGAAATTTTTTGAACAGCGAACATTTTTCCCCAGTGACATCATTACGCTTTGCCCAAGTGATGTAGGGAAGATATGCCAGAGGATTAAGACATATCTTAATAACATCTATATCTAATCTCCATCTATAGAATTCACAACAGGGAAAGAGAAAAAAAATGGACCTTCTTGGTGGTGGGACCTTGTGTTTTCTTTAAAGAGAAGTCTGAGCAGGTAAGCAGGACCAAGGTCCCCATGTTCTGCTCTGTGTCCCTGACTACTTTCGTGAACAACATTAAAACAAGAGATGGAGGGAAGGCCATCAAAGGAAGCCTGCCACATCCAACTGGGCTTTCAAGAGAGTGAGCTGATCTGCAACACTGATGATGCCTTGCCTCCATGTTGATTGGAAAGATATTTCCAGTCACATCTAGTATGAGACAGAAAGGACAACAACTTGCATTCACACCAACAAGAAAAGGAAAAAGATTTTTTAATCCTTTTTTTCTGTGAGGGGAAATAATAATGATGATGATGGTATTAATATAACAATCAAACCAATGCTAGCATCATGAATATTTATTTACCAGTCACTACGCAAATATTTTTGTTTTCAAGTTTATTCATTGCTTTAAAACTCCAGCAGGATCTGTTTCAACTTCTGAAACAGTATCAGTATTTGCAGGCTACAGGAACCTATTGTCACAAAGACTATGTAGGAGCCATCAGGCAAAACCGCTCTAGAGAAAGTGCCCTTGTAAAACCACCAATCGTCATCTGTTGGGATCCATGGCAAGTCTGTCTCCTTGTGGGTTGGCTGGCCACTCAGTGTCCGTGGTCCAGAGTCCTTTCAGCAATTCTTGCTGAGTCGTGTGAACACACACTTCTTACTTTGAAAAGGGCAAGAAATGTAATGCCCTTGTCGATGCTCTCCTCTGCTCTGGATATAAGCCCCACAGCCCCATAGGGAGACTGTGTGTCTGGGCCAGGCCTCGTTACTTAATGATCACCCGATACTTAAGTTTCCAGAAACCCAGAACCTTCTGGCATAGCCAGGCATGACACCATTCCTCCTTTCTCTCCTTGTACTTAAAGTGGCAGGCCAATGAGGGTTCATGGCAGAGCAGGACTTGGGGTGCTGGCTGCAGATGTCCCCGGGACAGCATTCCTGGGCACCTGACAAAAGGATTCCTGTGTGGGCCAGCCTACAAAGTGCTAGGCCTTATAGCCGATGTCTTTCTCATGGCCCAAGTGTTTTCCCCCTTTGAGAAATTTTCTCTCCTCAGTCTAATGTGCTCCTAACACCTTCCAAAGATTATCGCCTCCCTCTTTCAGGTCTTTAAATTTTTATTATTGCCTTCAACACTACCTCCCTGTTCGGGACCTGATCTCATTCTTTTCATTTTGAAAATAGCCCGGGGCGAAGACGGAAAAAGAAACAGCTGCAAACCAATTTTTAAGCAGCTTTTAACTCACCCAAAAATGTCGTTACTGCACCTCTTAAATTTCCATAGATCTATTTGTAGAACTTATACCCCAAATCAGCAGTTTCCCTGGTCTCGTCTCCCTTCAATCACTTCTTCAAAGAATCCACTGCAGAAAATCTCCTGTGTCCAAGTGGCTGGGGGAGACCCGGGGACTGGTATGATCCCCCTTCCCAGGACGGGTGTGATCCTCCTTCTTTCGACAGAAACATTTGAGAAGTTGAGTCAATATAATGAACCTAGACTTTCCCAGATTCCTGTTAATACAACCATCCCTTCTGGCCTCATCATTGACATGTTGACTCTTGTTTCTGATTTAAGTTGTCAGTCTAGGTCAAATTGCCCCAACAGCATTAGCACGTGCATGCAGAACATTGACAAGATGTTACATACACCTAATTAAGGCTGAGAGCATAATAAACATCCCTGCATCCTAGCAACTACATTTCCTCTGGTCCTGGGTCTTCTGGATGTTGACCTCAGCCTTTGGAATTCGGGAGTATTTGATACAAGGGATGCTCAGGGCACCACAGATGCTGTTCTTTGATTTCGATATCAAATTGAAATTTGAGTGGCACAAGGAAGCATTGAACGGAGAGGTGGGAAATCATCCCACATGAAGGGTAAGGATGAAACTCAGACCTGGTAAGAGTAAGCATTGCAGAAGGACAATTTTGGGCTCCCTCTTAGAGTCCAACAGTCTTTCCACATGGATAGACCGAAGATGGCAGTGAGAAAAACCCCTGGCAGGAAATAAAAAGGGGGAAATGAACCCTTGGCTTAGCACACTGCATATAAGCTCAGTCACCAGCAATTGCTCCAGTCATTATGAAAACAGGCACCAGGGGTTCTCCAGAGGGAACTGACAATCTGTGTTCTGGCCTCTTCAAAGACATCGCCATGGCCCTCTGTGGTGACATGGGTGGAATCTCTCTCTGTTTTAGCCTGGGCTGAAAACTTGGGGTCCTAACTCTTTACTCTGTATGTCTGTCTTAGGGTGACATAGACTTCTCTAAAGGATCAGCCTTCCCTTCTCATGGCAGTGAGGTCACTAAATGTCCCTGGATGGAAGCTGTCTTGGCCTCTTCACTCTGCTCCCCTCACCCTCTGGTGACAAATCCTGTTAAGGGTGAAATTCTGCCATTTCCTCTGTGGAACAGAGGTTTTATGTGATGACAAGTGAATGGATTTCTTTGCCGAACTCTCCGATTCTGATACAGTTGCCAGAGGCAGAAGAAAAAAAATCTACACTTGGGCAAAAATAAATAGCCTTTTGCTTTCAAATGTGGTTCCAGTTTCCCTCCTCTCTGTCTTAGAAAAACAATCCTTTAGTGTGTGCATGGAGAGGGGGTAGCTTTTGTTTCCTTTTGCTTGGTAGATTAAAAAATAATGTATCTGAATTAATAGACTACTTGCCCTTCCTCCACCGGTCGGCATGGCATGACCTTTCTCCAACCACAGCTCTGGGTTCTTGCCACTTCCTTGGTAGAGCCTAGGCTTAAGCAGATGGAACATTGCAAAGCATGCTCATCATCCGGAACCTAAAGCTCTCCAGCAGGAGGCAAGAGCAACTCCTGACTTTTCTGCAACTCCACTTCCTCACCCGACTTTTCTGAACTCTGATCATGCCAGGCATGGGGGCCACTCGGGAAAGAAGAAGCAGAATCTGTAGCTGGTGGGAATCCTGATGCTTAGCTAGGATGTTGGCCTGCTGCAAAAGGCGTGGGGGGGTGCGCAGATAATTATTAAAACAACTGTAAAATTAGAGCACTTGTTTGAAAGGGAAGGGTCTTAACCGAACCCCAGAAAAGCCAAGAGAAACCTCTTGTGTGCTTGGCACTGGTAGGTCATGTTGGCCCGGGCACATGAGAGGAGAGGAGTTTCATGAGAAAGCTAGTTTTTTTTGTTTGTTTCCTCAAGGAAAGACTTTAGCTCCTGAGAAATGATCATTTGAATAAATGAGAGAGAATAAGTAAAAGATAATTTGTTTGAATAAAATAAGTTTAAGCTGACTGAGAACGGCTTAACCTCGCAGTGGTGACATTGAAGCCCATGCTTCCGGTGGCATTGACCCTCACTGACTAGAGACTCCTGGCCCACGGTTGGTCTTTCCTCACCCCAAGCTGGAACACAAGAGTGTTCATTTTAAATCACAGCTGAGCTGTGTGGCACAGCTTCCCAGCTGTATGACCTAGAGGGGGTCACATGGCTTGTCCAAGGCTTGCATGGTGACTCTGACCAGAGGGCTGTTTTCTTCCTGTGACCAGGAGCTCATCCTGCAATTCCTGACCCTTCTCTTTCACCGTTTCCCAAAGTATGGTCTGTGAAATAGCACCAGTTCTCTGGCACTTAAATAAATTTTAGGTGAGATGGGAGGGAGAGAAAGGAGGGAGGGAAAAGGAAGAAGAAAGTAGAAAGTTTGGGAGAGAGAGAGAGAGAGAGAGAGAGAGAGAGAGAGAGAGAGAGAGAGAGAAAGTGAGAAAGAGAGAGAGAGAGAAAGGAAGGGAATAAGGTTGACTTTCCATCGAAGAACTTAAGAAACCTTGGATTATAAGTTAAATAAGTTTGTTTATGTTTTCTTCTCTTGCAATAGTTTAAAAATATCCGCTGCTGGAGATTTTAACTTCACCTGTACCTTCGCAGTTTTCAACCACCAGGGAAAATACTTTATTTCAGAATGAGCAGTGGTCTAGGGACGTGAGCCCTGAGTTAGCAGAAGCTCTGTGACAGACGTGTGAACCTCCCTAAGTCAACACTTCATCTCTCTAGATCTTAGTCGCCACATATGTAAATTGGACTTGGTGACCTATGTGGGTCCCTTGTCCCTCTGGCTCTTTGACTGTGTCTGAGTTTGGAACAGAGTTGTTATGACTGTGCCTGGAGGAAATGTGAGAAACGAGATCTACCCTCATCCTGCTTGGGGGGGGGTGATGCCAAGTGCTCAAGATTTAGGTTTTATTCTTAAAGATTATTCTAATCAGACCCATAATCCCAATGGAATATATGGATCCTTCATAATCGATAGTTTCAGATGAAATAAACCAAAAGCAATTAGAAAAACGGCTATTCCCCAGGCGTTTATACTCCATAAATGAGGAAAACCAAGGCCCTTTGAATGGTGAAGTCTGCATTACAGCTTGCCTTCCTTATTTCACATCGTAAATCTCTGATCTGGGCGCCCAGTCATGTCATCTGGGCTAGGATTCTTGAGGTGGTCACCTTGGCAAGGAGAGAGCATAATCTCAGGCCCTGTTAGCAGAGGGTACTAGGCTGGGTTGAAAGACATGTTCGACTGCGATTTACCCAGGAACTGTTTCCACTGGCTCACAAACTGGTGGACGGTCTGGGAATTCTGTCGGACAGGATCTAGCGAGAGGAGGTAGGACTCTGGGGGTGGGCCCTCGCGATATCTCATGTCTGGCCTCTCGCAGCTGTGCGTGCCACCTGCCGTCCACCAAGAAGTGAAGAGCAGTCTGCGTATGTCGCCGCCACCATGATGTGGACTGTCCCTCCATGCTTTCCTCCCTTGGCGCACTGAGGCTCCTGCAATGATGGTGGTTGCTTTTCTGACTGGCGTTACAAAACACCTGACAGGGGCTGCATGAGGGAGAAGAATTTGCTCTGACTCACAGTCTTAAATGGATGAAGTCCGTCACGGTGGGAAAGCATGGAGGAGGAGCGTAGAGTTGGGTTCACACTGTGTTCAAGAGACAGACACGAATGCTGGTGCCGAGCTGTTTCTTTCCATTATCCCTTTGTGTTCAGATAGGTACCCCAGGCCATGGCATGGTGCCACCCTCATTCAGAATGAATCTTCCCTCCTGAATTAAATATTTTCTCAAATTCCCTCAAGGGCATACCCAAAGGTATGCATAATTCTTAGATTCTTCTAAATCCATTCAAGTTGACTATGGGTATTAATCACCATAGAAACCACAGAGTAAATAAATTATTCCTCCCTTAAGGTTGTTTCTGTTGAGTATTTTAGTCACACGGATGAAAAGCTAATTACTATAACAGAAAACAAGCAAAGAAACCCAATGTCTCTGGCTACGGAACATGCCCATTCCTATGGTGATTGTTTGGGTACCTGCCCAAGCACTGGCTTCTATACAGCAATGGATCCTATTTGCTCCTCATCCAGACCCCACAATGGTATAACAAGAAGCTATGGAGAGTTCCTGTCCAGTCTTTATTCTTGCCACTGGCATTTTCAAAGTGTTGTTCTCTTGTCACCCCATTACTTTGTCTAACCAAGTTGCCTGGAAGGTTCTGGACTAAAACATTTCTATTTCTGCTTCCCTTTTGCCTACTTCACTTTAAAATGAGAACAGGAGAAGGCACCTCAGCCCTTCCTGTCATGGAGAGGAACTCGAGAGTTGCTCAGAGAACTCGGTGCTTGGTTCGTCCGCTCCTCTGGGGCCCTGTGCTCTGCCCTCCTTCATCTCCAGCTGGCTCTGCGTACGCTGGAGGATCCGGTGAGGGAGGAAGCCGCCTGTTGACCCTCAGTCATTAATCAAGCTGCTGCCTGCACCAGAGTCACTTCAGGACTGAAGCTCCTTGGCTCTTGGGAGCTGCCTGATAAAATGACAAGAGGCAGGAGTTTACTTGCTGTCCCAGAGTTCCTGGGAGGAAAGAGAGAATGGCGGTGGGAAAGGGTTGGGCCAAGAACTACAGCGAGAAGTGAGGGTGAGACAACCTTTGGAATTGTGGGGATTTAGGAGGGGCTGTCTACAAGCCACTTACATCAATAGGCTAAAACCCATTGCTTCCTATAAATACACATTTACAATATGTTCAGTTGAAGCGGCTTATAGAAACTGTTCCATCAGTTCAGGGTTGCCTTAGACCATAGTGTGATGTCTCCCTCCGAGCCCCAGATTCAGCTTGCTTGATGGCTTTTTCCTGAAGGGACCCTTGAACCTCAGAAGTGGGGAGTGGGTATCTGATTTTTTGCTGCCAAACGCCAGTCTTGCCTGCAGGACTAAACTGAATCCCACACAGTGTTGAACACCCAAGATGGATGTAAATGAAAATTCTCTGAGTCTTTAGGGTCAGCTAAAGAATCCAGATTCCCCCATTCCTGATGTTTCCTTCTTTGGGGAACAAATTTATGTCCTGAAACTGATAACAATTTTCTAGAATTAGAATCTCCTTGCCTCCCATACACCAACTCTACTCACTAGGTCTCTGTTCTGTCAACCGAAGTCTTCCTAGTCCAATCAAATAGGAGCTAGGGATACAACAGGATCCTACTGCGGGAAGAGTGAAGTGGGCAATCTCTGAGTTAGCCTTTGTGGTTCTGTGATAGAATGATACCCAGAAGAAGGTGGCATGGTCTAGGATACATGATATGAAGAACCAGGCTGGCATTTACTCAAGAGCTTTCATGGGGCTGTCAACTATGGCTTCCTTCCTTCCTTCTCTACTATGAATGCTTGTGGGTTTGTCCATCTCCCTGGACTCCTCTTTCTTCTTGGAAATGAGTCACTGTCTTTTTCTGGATTGTTATTGTCTGGGAAAACTGTGGCCCAGTTTGGCCTTGGAAGGCATCTTAGTGGGAATTAAAGGCTTTGCGATTGATATCATTCCAGTAGAGGCCGTTGGTAAAGAAATCTTCTCCTGATTAAAAAACAATGACAACAAAAACCCACTTCAGCGAGGGAAGAGAATGCGGCAGGCCAGTGTTTGAGGGGGGTCAGTGGGTGTCAAACATGTTTGTGGCAACTACCTTGAAGTGTTTTAGTATAATTTACTCAAGGACAGAAAAGACATCCTTTATCAATTCATCCAAAAAAAATGGCTGGTCATCGTTGCTCTAGAGGCTGCTAAGTTAAGAATGATGTAGACCAGATCCCCACAGCTCCCCCTCTGTTCATCCCACCCCCTCAGTAAGAGATTCAGACAAGAGCAGTATTTAGATAAATAATCAAGATAACTTTTTGGTAAGAAACATTATTTGAGTGCAGCCCTTATCCCAGGCTGTTCTTTCTTCTGAGTCATCATAAAAATTAGTTTTGTATTGTGCTTCATGTCCGATAAAGCCCTTTTCACATCTGTCATCCTTCCTACAAAGACTTGGTTGGAGCCACCACAAGAATCATTGTGACTTTACAGATGAAGCAGGGGACACGGAAGTGAAGGGGACATCTACAAAGCCACCTGTCAAGTAAATCACAGAGCTACAGCGTGGCTGGAACTTCGTACTCAAAGTGTGATGTGATTTTCCCCCTTCCTCGCCACCTCTCTGTACTGCTATACCATAGGACCCACATGATCCTCTTGAGAGGGGTCAGAAGTGAGGAGGGGCAGGCGCTCTGCCGGGAGGCGTGAGCTGGAGCAGCCTTCGGCCAAGAATGAGTTTTCTACAAGAGCAGAAAAGTTCCTTAAGTGGCCTTTGGCTTCGCAGAGGCTCTGTTTCATCTCTCCTTGACATGGTCCCTGGGAAGAGGGGAGCTGGGCTGGAAGGGATGAGGAATGTAGGGACGGTTGCCATTTCCATGTTGTCTGTTATCCATCCACAGAGCCCCCAGGGACCTATTTTCGGACTTGTCTGCTTGCCCAGAAAGGGGCAGGCCCGACTTTCACAGAAATTAGAAGCACATACTCAGCCCCCATGACAGAAAGAATGATGAAGAGATGCATGTTGATTCAAACCAGTGCCTTCAACACCCAGGGGCAGGAAGAGCCGAGGTTTTTTTCCCCCTCCCTGCTTAAAAGCTAAGGCCCCTAATTGGAATCAGGGCTTCAGAGAATGCTAGAACTACAGTGAATTTCAGACATGACAACCCAAATGCTTCATTTCATGACGGACTGAGGGTTGGAAGAGCTTGGCTACAGCTGTAGCAGGATCCAGGGAGTCTCAGAGCCAGGCGGGGCTGCATCCCTTCTGACTCCAGACCCAGGACTCTCTCTGCTTGGGGTTCATTTTCCCTCTCTGAGACTCTTGCATTCAGGCTGCTGAACACCTTTCTGATGTGTCTGTCTGGCAGCCTGCTCCTCCGGCCACTGCAGACAGAGGGCAGGAAATCAAGGCTTGCACGGAGACAGCCGCCTCAGGAAGGGTGTGTGCATCTGAGCACAGCAAACCCCCCGAGGAAGGATCTCGATCCCATTGCAACTATATCATACCTTTTACAAAAAGTCACTTTGAGGTCACTGTTTTTTGTCCAGTATTTCAATACATTAAATGCAATTACTTCATTGTTGATTTACCTGTCATTACAGGCATGTGTTTGAACATGATTTATTGAGTGAGTTTTGTGCCAGTTGACTTGCAATAGATTGCACAATATTCAAAGGGGCTCATTTGCTTGGCATTACATTAGAGGCATGATGATTGCAACACAAAGCGATGTAAATGAATTCTGAGAGGCTCCATCATTCATGTTGTCATGTACTGAATCCTATTATTATTTATTACCATAATTGTACTGTGTTTCCTGGGGCGATAAATTAGGACTGATGGGCCCTGCTGACAGTCAAGGGCTGGACTCGCTCTATATAATTTAATAGGGATACTGTAGGGTCTGTGTGTTTGGAGGAGATTTGGGTAATGTATAAAAAAAATGAAAGAAATGAGGGTTTTTTTTTCTTTTATAAAAAGTATAAAAACCTTCCCTCCTCCTCCCCTTCCTCTTTCTTTATTTAACATCCTGGCTACATTTAATGTCCTGATAAAAGCTAAACTACAAGGAAGAAAAGTTCTGTCTTCCAGCATGAGATACTTAAAACTCACTGCCTTGAGACACAGTCCAATCCACACGGGATTCTGACACGTGGCATTAACCCTTGCACCAACGGAGCTTCCTGGGGCATGAAGAATCTAGAATTGCCGAAGCCCCACCACCACTCCACCCCTTCACTACCTCCTGATCCCCCCCGCCCCCCCAGTCAGCATGAGGGCAGCCACATTAACCGTGCACCATATTGATGCTGATGGAGCATTAGGCATTTCAACTCATCTGAGAGGGTGGCATTTCTGTAGAAATTAAACTATGCTGTGCAAGAGCAGGAACGACACTGGAGAAGACATGAGTGCCCTGGGCAAGCGCCAACAGAGCATGTCCCTAAGAGCAAACAACAGTAGAAGAGATCTGAGAGAACACTCAGCTCAGGCCTGCTGTCCCATTGGTGAGAAAACGGAAGACAGAGCCAACAGGAAGGGAAAAAAACATGCTAGAAATGTCCTGTCACACCTCGTCAAGGTTTGGATACAAAACGTCCCCCCAGAGGACTCATCTGGTGGAAGCTTGATCCCTAGGGACTGGTGGTACTTGGGGACGTTCTAGAAACTTCAGGAAACGAGCCCTAGCTAGGGGAAGTAGGACATGGGGGAGGCTTGGGTCTTCTCCCTGGCCCCCTCCTGTCCACAGTGAAGTAAAGAAGCCCCTCGGGCACATGCTCCTGCCACTATGATACTCTGCCCAAGCACACGGACCACATAACTATGAGCTCCTCCCCTCCCTCTGGTGAGTCCTTCTCATGGGTGTTTTGGTCACAGCTACATAAAAGTAATTCAGCTACCTCCACCCCCACCCACCCCTGAGTACAGGAATACTACAATCTACTGGCCTTTTGGGTAGACCAGTGTTCAGGGAGTACTGAAAAATATTAGAGGATAAACCCAGATATTACCACAGGAAGCAGTGAAGAAAAAAGCCCAAACCATCTTAACAGTCACCACGGATGCACCTAGAAAGGTCTATGACTATCAGTGAGGTGAGGGAGTAAGTTGGGGGTCAAGTGGTATTAGTCAGTGATGTCTTAAAATCTCCGTTTAATGCAAGCCGGAGTGATCAATCTTATTCAAGGAGATAGTCAATCTGCCTTTGAACTCTGGGTCAAAGGTCAGGGGCTTCATAATCCCACAGAGAGTTTTGACAGTGAAAGCATGAGCCTGCCTGTCCTGCATCCTTAAAATCTGATGTTATCACAAGTATCCTGCTCAGGGACTCAGGGGTATAAAGTAGGGTTCAATGGAAGTGGAATTCCGTTGGGGAATGTAGGGAGTTGGGATGAAATTGAAGACCGGAGTTATATACATAATTTCCTCAGTGGAGACTGCATCGAAGTCATTTTGGTTATTGTTCAGGAGCTTAAAGGAAAGAGTTCATCCCAGTTGGCTACGTTCGGCTGGCTTTCTGTGTAGCATTGAATGGCTTTGTTCAGATTGATTCTGGCAGTACCAAAAAAAATCAATTCATTGCTACCTACTAGGTCTGACTTGGCTGTTAAAACAAGAGAACAAATAGACTTTTGCAGGAAAAACCAGATCAGATCCTCTGAGTGCGAGTTTCCTTTCTCCTGGGTAGCTGCTCGAATGATAAGAAATCCACCCCAAACACATTTCATGGAAGCCTCATATGGTCCCGGCCTGTGTTATGGACAATAGGACCTCATATGGTCCCTATTGTTAGGCCACAAGCAGTATCTCCACACTTGGCCACCAACCCAAGCAGCAGCCTGTGCTTTCCGCAGGCTGCAAGTGACAAATGGTCGTGGTGTTTCTGTGTCCCTTAGCAGGTGACAGTCTTCTGGGTTGTGGGGCTAAAGAACAGCCCTTGGAAGTGACAGTCAACAAAAAGGAACAGAAAATTGCCTCACCTCCCGACACAGAGTGCTAGGTCTTTGAACCTCTACAAGCAGTGGGCTTCTCCCTACCCTTCAGGTTGCCCTTGGGCATCTGAGATGCCCCAGGCGAAGGGAGGTGTCACACAGTTCCACGCTGTGCTGATCTCTCGGTCCAAGTCCTTCATCAAGAGAGAAGGGTGGAATCATGCCACTAGCAGGTTTTAAATTTGGAATTTAGCCTCTAATCCGTGCTCTTATAAAGACCCTGGCTTGCAGCCTAAGTGGATGCAGTATCTCTCCATCAAATATTTGCTCTTGCTGGTATGCTGATTTTTGTAGAAATTAACCAAGCGCTTTTGTCTATTTATATCACAATCTCTGCCATATTAGTCCATTAGAATAAAATCACCACCAAAACACAAACTGGCTGACAACGTTATTAGGGTAGAAACCCTGATTTATAAAATAGTATGAATTATAAATCTGAAGTCAACACAGGAAAATATCAAGCATGATTCTGAGATTATGTGCAAGGAAGAGATTTATGCATCTAATAGACAAACCCTAGGTGGCCTGGGGCATGGTCAGAATACTCAGAGGTCACTAGCTTTGTCTTTGAGCCACTGGCCAATTTACCAGCCCAGGAGTCATTGTTTTGGCAACTCTTCAGGCTGTAGAAGATGATGATAAAAGAAGGTACTTACTGGGGTTGCTGTACCTGTACCTAAAGCAATATGGAAGCAAGGGAAATATTGTACTACACCAACATGTATTAGTCCATAGTCTGAGCCTATCATAATTATGACAAGAGTTGTTTACTCCAAGCTCAACCCTTAAATACCTCCCTAGGTCTTTGGGATGTTCTGTGATAGTGTAATGGAAAAATAATTAGGACGTAAACCTTTGCTGGGTTTAGAAGCATTCTAGGGCCAGTGAGACTGCTGACATGATGTGGACACCCCGTCTCACTGAGACTCACCTGCCTCACACCCCGTGTCACTGAGACTCACCTGCCTCACACCCCGTCTCATTGAGAGAGACTCACCTGCCTCTCGATCCTCAGGGCTGGTATGAAAGGCATGCGATGTGCACCACTCCCTGCTTTAAAACAACTCTGAGATACCATCTCACTCCTGTCAGAATGGCTAAAATCAAAAACACCAATGACAGTTTATGCTGGAGAGGATGTGGTGAAAGGGGAACACTCCTCCATTGCTGGTGGGAGTGCCAACTGGTTCAGCCACTTTGGAAATCAGTATGGAGATTCCTCAGAAAAATGGGAATAAACCTACCTCAAGACCCAGCAACTCCACTCTTAGGCATATATCCAAAAGATGCCCATTCATACAACGAAGATGTCTGTTCCACTATGTTCATAGCAGCTTTATTTGTAATAGCCAGAACTTGGAAGCAACCTAGATGTCCCTCACCCGAAGAGTGGATAGAGAAAATGTACATCTACACAATGGAGTACTATTCAGCAGAAAAAAATAATGGAATCATGAGATTCGCAGGCAAATGGATGACACTAGAAGAAACCATCCTGAGTGAGGTAACCCAGTCACAAAAAGAGAAACATGGCATGTACTCTCTCATATATGGATTTTAGACATAGATCTGGGGAGTGCCAGCCTACAATCCTATGGCCAGAGAGTCTGGGAAACAGAAACTTCATTTAGTGGCTGATCGAAGAAGAGGCAGACTCCCTTGGTTAAGTACTGAGCTGAACTCAAGAAAGCCAGTAACAGAGAGGGAGGACTGATGATCAAAGGGATTAAGACTGGGCTGGTTTAACCCCCAGAAACAGCTGACTTGACAAAGGTTAACTCTTGAATCCCAGGCATTAGCCTGGGAATCCAGCATGGGACTGATCAATACCCCCTGAATCTGGGTGTCAATGAGGAGGCCTAGGGAATCTATTGAGCCTTGGGCAGCAGATCAGTACCCATCCCAAGTATACACACGGACTTTGGACTCCCATAGAACAATGTGAGGTGCACTCTCACCCTGAACTCTTGGGGAAGGGTCTAGGCCCTGCCCTATATGAAATGACAGACTATGGACACCCCCATGGAGGGCCTCACCCTCCCTGGGGGAATGAGGGGATAAGGGGGGGTTGGAGGGAGGGCACGGGAGGAGAGGAGGGAATGGGAGAGGGACCTGGAACTGACTTGTGAAGCAACCTCGTTTCTTATCTAAATTTAAACTGGAAAATAAAAATAAAAAAATAAAATATCAAAAAAAATCTTCTTAACTCACATATCCTCCTTCCTTAATCCTTTCCCTTCACTCCACAGGAGCCTGGCATGAAGTGTTCAAGCCTGTGTGCACAGACGCAGACAGACTGAGACGAGAAGGGGGGGGCTTCCCCATGCTTGTACACATTTCCAATATAAAGCAAGCCAGTGGTCACCCAACAGATCCCAGATGCTTTTCTCCTACACACGCACACACACACAGAGAGAGAGAGAGAGAGAGAGAGAGAGAGAGAGAGAGAGAGAGAGAGAGAGAGAGAGAGAGAGAGAGAGAGAGAGTCTAGCACACTTCAGGCCACAAGACCCCAGGTGACCCCCGAATCTGTGGACATCCTCTGGGAAGGTTGAGCATCAAGGCTGTCAGAGTTCCCGGCCCGCCTTGAAAGCGGCTCGCTTCTTCTGTGGTCCTGAGGGAGGTTGTGCCTAGGTTCACCGAAGAGTTTTGATCCGAAGGGCCCCTGCAGCTAGCATCACAGAAGCTCAGAAAAGCCCCTTACAAGGCCAGACACGACCCTGCCCTTTGACCTTCAGCGCCCCCCCCCCCAGCACATGTACCACCGTGAGTCTCTGTGGAAGGCTTTGCTGCTGCTGGCTTCCGTGGTAGCAGTGAAGGGGTCAGAATGCACTGTCTGGGGGAGCAGGGGTACTGGTGGATGGGGAAGCCCCGTGGTGAACTGAGAACTTCCCTGTTGGACGAAACCTGTGATCTGGCTACTCGTCCCTGGTAGAGTGGGCTGAGCAAGCATGGCTGGGTCGGCAAAGACAATGCTAGTCTAAAATCCCTACTGTGCCACCCCCCGGTTGTGTGGTCTGAAGCAAGCCAGGGATGTCTGGAGGTCCCGTTTTCCAGTGTGGTGATGAATGGAGAGGCCCCGCCATGCATCTCAGTGTCCTCAGCCCTTTCAGGAACTTAGAGGCCTGCGGTACACGAGGCCCGGGTAGCCAAGTTGGACTGCGAAGCTCACAGGGTGGGTCGAGCGGACTCAGTCCTCAGGGGCCAGTGCGTCAGTGGGAAAACTGAAGAGTTTTGATGCTCTGGAGTACCTCATCCCACAGAGCAGTGGTTCTGAACCTTCCTAATGCTGTGGCACTTTAATACAGTCCCTCATGTGTGGTGACACCCCCTCCACCGTAAAATAATTTTCATTGTTCCTTCATAACTGAAATGTTGCTAGTGTTGTGAATCATGATGATAATTGATATGCGACCCTAGTGAAGAAGCCATTCGACCCTCTTTGGGGGTCGCGCCCCGTGTGTTGAGAACTACTGCCATAAAACATTCCAGGATGGTGGGATGGTTTGACACCTGCCCCTGAGTTTTTCAGCTCTGCATGCTGTCACTGTCATTTTAGCAATTTTATTTTGCTTAATTTTAGGTCATCTAACTTTGCGGCTGCCGTTGAACGCCATGTGGCTGGTGGCCACCGTTTCATACAGCACAGCTCTTGAATATAAAAATCCTCTGTAATGTTCTATAAGGTCCGGGTGACCTTTTCCTGTATTGCATGGTGTAAATCAAGTCTGTTGTGTATCAGACACTCTAGTGGTTTTCCGTATGGGACTGGGAGTGAGCATGTGCCTCCCATGTGCAGTGGCCTGGATTCGATCCACAACGCCGTGAAGCCAGCAGACAGACAACAAAGGTATGCAAGCTCCCTGCACGAAAGGGAACTGAGGGCACCCTCTCAAGGGCAGCTGGGGATTTGTAAGACAAGGCCCGTGTCAGCTGCAGCTCTCCACCTGCTGGACAGGTGTCCCAGTGGCTGTTGCATGCTCGGGAATGTTTCAGTGATAGTTTCTGTCTTGAGAATATTGACAAGCCCTTGGGACAAATTTTGGATATCTCTTCTTTCGTCAGGCTAATGGGCCACTTTACCCTTGTAGGCTCTTGGTCCATGTCCACAGTCCTAACCTCATCAAAGCCATTGCCCTCCCTTCGGCGATACCTTCCTGGGCTTGTCGGCTGAAAATTGGACATCCGGACTATGAAGGAGTGGGAGCGACCTCCCCACTTCTGTCTTCCTTCAGCCCCCCACGGGTTGGTTTCCTGGCATACTGATGGGAGGAGGGCCTTTGCAGCGAGACCCAAGGACGCCACGCACTTTACCCCTTAGGAGAAAATTAGACCTGTTAGCTTGCAACCCAATTATATTGAGCAGGGCATGCATCATTGGGACTGGAGGGGCCAGAAAAAAGGTTTTAATGAAAACATGTATTATTTCTAAAGTAACCATTCTTTCCTTTATTTCAGAAAAAGTCCTCAGGGTGTTAAGGAGAGCAATGTAATAAATGATAATGAGGGTCCCAGGCCCTCACTGAGGCACTGAGGCCATAAATAGTCACCTTTAGGAAGATTCTCCCTGATTCTCCAGGCCTTGACAGTGACACGGGCCAGAACTTAATCTTCTTCCTCAGGGAGGCAGAGACAGCCACCATGAAGGCTGAGCGCCTTGTGCCTTGAGACACGTCCAGGTAGGTGATCACTGTGGTGTGGTCAGCCTGACCCTGCACTCTCCAAGTGTAAAAGCCCTCTGTGTTTTCAGACCATGTGTGTGTTGAGAGGAAAGGTCCCCAACCCTCAGGGGCAGCTAAGGTAGCAGGCTCCTCAGCCTCCTAATCGTGTTTTTGGACCCTGAGCCCAGGCTCACGTCGCTAGAGTTCTGCCAAGAAGAGGCAAGGCAAGGAGGAGCTCGCCTCAGTGCAGAGATTCCGCGCACAAGTAAAGGTGCAGAACTTTCCTACCTATGACATCTTTCTGGACTTGAAGGAGCAAGGCACCTGGCTCTGTCACAAAGGCATCCCACAAGACCAGCCCCTAAAGTGATCAACAACTGTGACAGTTTCCCTTGTCCTATGGGTGACTCGGGGTCTTGTTTTGAATGTCTGGTGCAGTCCTTTCTCCTTGTGCTGGAAGGCCTTGGTACGTACGAGTATGTTCCGCGTAGTATCTCATTTAATTATCACCTCCGCTCCCATTTCGTCATCTCCACCGAACAGAAAGGTTAAGTGGCTTAACCCAAGTCCTACAGTGGTAAGTCGATTGGGAGCCATAGCTCCTCACCTGGGCAGTGTGAGGTGGAGAATGGGCTGCAGCTCCCCCTGCTGGTCATCTTATAGAGCTACAGTTACCGAATTCACGGATTTTTCTCCTGCCACTCTTCTGTTACTGCTCCTGAGTCCCTCTCCTCATTCTCCCAACCCCGCCCTCTGCGCGCATAACAATGGTGGTCTTAAATAAAAACTTTCTCTCTTCTGTACCTTATCGTTAATTTTCATCCATTCCAAACAAAAAGTCTCACCTTTTGTCTTGCAGTCGGCTTGAGTCTTTGAACTCTCTCCCTTGGGAGTCTGCGATTTGTTCATGCCCCAGCGGACGACCACATCCTTATGCACGCAGGGGCAGCACTGGTCGGACTCCGCCAGTTATTAATAACCATAGAAAAAGGAGCCATGAAAGTTGAGAGAGAGTTGAGGTGGGGGAGGGAGTCATGAATGCATGTGAACAGAATGCACTGGATAAATGCATGAAATTTTCAAAGAATAAAAACTATAGTTTTATCAGCACGGTGGAGGCACACACCCAGAGGCAGAGGCAGGTGGATCTCTGAGTTTGAGGCCAGCCTGGTCTGCAGATTAAGTTCCAGGTCAACCAAGGACAGTTAAGGCTACACAGAGAAACCCTGTCTTGATAAAAAACAAACAAACAAACAAAACTGTGATTTTTTAAAAGCTCATAGTTTTCCAGTCTTCTCCCACTCGCGAACAGGACTCTGAGAGATGGAGGAGACTAGTTGGGGCTGTGAGCTCCTTAGGCCTTTTAACTGCATGGCTCTTCATGTTCAGAGTCTCTGCCAACCAAACAAGATGCAGTCAGTTAAGAAGCAAAATCATCTGTCACATAAAAACCTGGGTGCTTGGGAAGCAGTGTGTGCCACTTAGCTTACTACCTCTGTGATAAAAAACACCGTGACCCAAAGCAACTTGGGGAGGACTTATTCCAGCTTACAGTTCCATCATGAAGGGAAGTCAGGGCAGGACCTCAGGAAGGAACCTGGAGTTAGGGGCTGAGGCAGAGCCATGATGGAGTGCCGCTTGCCTGCATGGCTTGCTCAGTTCCCTTTCCTATGTACCCCAGGATCACCCACCCAGGGACTTCAGTGTTCCCGGTTGGGCTGGGCCCTCCCACGTCAATCATCCTGTAAGAAAATGATCCCTGGACTTTACAGACTTGCTTACAGGCACTCTGACAGAGGCATGTTCTCAGGAGAGGGAGGCTGCTCTTCCCAGACGACTGAAGTATGGGCAAAGTTAACAAAACAACAACCAAGACAGGGGGATAACTTAGTGGATGACGTATTTGCTGCACAAATGTGAGGACCAGAGATCAGATCCCTAGAGGCAAGAGGGTCCCCAGAAAGTCATGGGCAATGAGCCTGGCGTGTATACCGAGGTTGTCCTCTGACCTCATGCTGTCGTGGCATCTGTGTGCATGACCATCCACATGTGAACACACACGTGTGCACACACAGACATACAAATATCCTGCGTATTCTAAGCAGCGCATACTTATTCTACAGGTGACACTGCAGTAAATCACTCATCACCTGACCTAGGTGACAGGCACCACGGTGTAATGCAGTTGCCCAGCCAGCAAATGCATCAGTCCAGCCAATGCTCTACAGTGGGTGCAGTCATTTCCCTCTGTTTATGAAAGTACAGCTTTGCTTTTAAAGGAAAACTAGAAGTGTACAGTGTCTGCGCTGATGCTTTATTATGAAATGAGTGTCATGTCCAAGTGAATTAACAAATCTTGCTTGCCATGGTGGGGCACGCCTGTCACAGTGTCATCCTTGGCTCCAGACCAAGTTTGAGGCCCACCTTACTACATGAGACCCTGGTTCAAACTAAACAAAACCCATTAGCTGTGCCTTAATGTGTCGGTTTTATTTTTTATTTTTTCAACTTGATCACAAGCTAGAGACATCTGATAAGAGGGAACCTCAACTGAGAAAATGCCTCCATCAGACTGGCCTGTAGGCAAGCCTGTGAAGGAATTTCTTGATTGAGAATTAGTATGGAAGAGCCCACTCCATTGTGGGCAGTCCTAGCTCTGGACAGGAGATCCTGGGTGCAACAAGACAGCAAGCTGAGCAAGTTCAATGAACCATGGGGAGAAAGCCAGTAAGCGCTGCCCATCCATGGCCTCTGCATCAGCTCCTGCCTCCAGGCTTCTGCT
The DNA here is from genome assembly GCF_017639785.1 of Mesocricetus auratus. NCBI lineage: Eukaryota > Metazoa > Chordata > Mammalia > Rodentia > Cricetidae > Mesocricetus > Mesocricetus auratus. The sequence goes on from NW_024429207.1 coordinate 25,018,216, forward strand.
TGAGTGCCTGGGCTGACTTCCTTCTGTGATGGGCTGTGATCAACCAGCATCTGTAAGTCTAATAAACCCTTTCCTCCCCAAGTTGCTTTTGATCATAGTGCTTCATCCCAACAAGAGAAAGCAAACCTGGGCTCTCTCTCTCTCTCTCTCTCTCTCTCTCTCTCTCTCTCTCTCTCTCTCTCTCTCTCTCTCTCTCTCTCTCTCTCCCCCTCTGTGTGTGTGTGTGTTTGTGTGTCTGTGTGTGTGTATATTAAACATCATTCTCCCAACAGGCACCACTACATTATACAACATAGTTAGCTATAGCTATAACCAGCATGCTAAACATTAAGTACAAGCATTCTAGACATAACTAAAAGTTCATATCCTTTAATAAGCATCATCTAATTTCCCCCTTTCCAGCCCCTGGCCACCACCATCTGCTTGTATTAATATAGTACGGCTTTCTTATTGGGGCTGCCAGTCCACAAAAAACGACATGGAGACTTGTTACTAGTTATGAAAGCTTTCCCTTTGCTTAGGCCTTTTCCCAACTAGCTCTTATTACTCAAATTAACCTGCTTCTATTAATCTGTGCTCTGCCACACAGCTAAGTTACCTCTCTAGGCTGTATGTCCAGCTTGCTTCACATCTCGCTGATGTCTCTCTGCCTCTCTTCTTCCCAGAGTCCCCTCTCTCCTGGAGGTCCAGCCTATTCTTTCCTGCCTAGCTATTGGCCATTCAGCTCTTCATTAAACCAACCACAGTGGCCCATCTTCACACAGTGTAAACAAATATTCTTCAATATATTAACTTGACTGTTTTAGATTGTGCATATAAGTGTGACCATGAAGTGTTTTGCTTTGAGTCTTGAGTTGTTATTTTTTTCTTGTCATGCTTTCTTACAGGTTTATCTGTGTTGCTGTAAATCACTGGATTCCCTTCTCTTAAAATGCTACTCCATTATGTCTTTAAATGTAAAATCTACATTTTATTTTGCCCATCATTGCTAAAACAAGATCTTCCACACGGTTGTTTGTGTGTACAATGCTGCAGTGACAATGACAGCTCTCCCTTTGCAGCCTTGATCTAACTGCCTCTGCTAGGTCCTTGCAAATCGGATCATACAGTAGCTCTATATGTAAGGTTTTTTTTTCCTTTTTTTAATCTAAATTACAGACAAGCTTCTTTTACATGTCAATCCCAGTTCCCTCTCCCTCCCCTCCTCCCCTGCCCCGCACCTATCCCCTATCTCATCCCCTTTCTGTTCCCCAAGGAGGGTGACTCCTTCCATGGGGGATCTTCAAAGTCTGTCATATCATTTGGAGCAGGGCCTAGACTCTCCCCCATGTGTCTAGGCTGAGAGAGTAGCCCTCTATGTGGAGTGGGCTCCTAAAGTTCATTCGTGTACTAGGGATAAATACTGGTTCACTACCAGAGGCCCCATAGATTAACCAGACCTCCAAACTGACATCCTTGTTCAGGGGGTCTTGAAAAGTCCTATGCTGGTTGCCCAGCTATCAATCTGGGGTCCATGAGCAACCCCTTGTTCAGGTCAGCTGCTTCTGTGGGTTTCTGCAGCCTGGTTTTGACTCCTTTGCTCATCACTCCTCCTTCTCTGTAAGTGGATTCCAGAGTTCAGCTCAGTGTTTAGCTGTGGGTGTCTGCTTCTGCTTCCATCAGCTACTGAATGAAGGCTCTAGGATGACATATAAGGTAGTCATCAATCTCATTATCAGGGAATGGCATTTAAGGTAGTGTCTCGACTATTGCTTAGATTGTAAGTTGGGATCAACCTTGTAGATCTCTGAACATTGCCCGAGCGCCAGATTTCTCTTTAAGCCTATAAATGGCTCCCTCTATTGTGGTATCTCTTTTCTTGCTCTCCACTATTCTACCCTGACTCAATCTTCCTGCTCCCTCATGTCCTCCTCTCCCCTCCTCTTCTCCTCTTCTCTTTCTCCTAACTCCCTTTCCCTTCCCCCACTACTCCCAATTTGCTCAGGAGATCTTGTCCCTTTCCCCTTCTGTGGGGGACCATGTATATCTCTCTTAGGTTCCTCCTTCTTTCCTAACTTCTGTGGATTTTAGGCTGGTAATCCTTTGCTCTATGTCTAAAATCCATATATGAGTGAGTACATACCATGTTTGTCTTTTTGTGACTGGGTTACCTCACTCAGAATGGTTTCTTCTAGTGCCATCCATTTGCCTGCAAATTCCAAGATTCCACTGTTTTTTTTTCCGCTGAGTAGTACTCTATTGTGTAAATGTACCACATTCCCTATCCATTTTTAAGTTGGGGGGCATCCAGGTTGCTTCCAGGTTCTGGATATTACAAATGATACTGCTATGAACATGGTTGAACAAATGTCCTTGTTGTATGAATGTGCATCTTTGGAGTATATGCCTATGAGTGGAATTGCTGGATCTTGTGGTAGACTGATTCCCATTTTCCTGAAGAATTGCCATCCTGATTTCCAAAATGGCTGTACGAGTTTGCACTCCCAACAGTGGAGGAGTGTTCCCTTTTCTCCACATCCTCTCCAGCATAAATTGTCACTGGTGTTTTTGATTTTAGCTATTCTGACAGGAATAAAATGGTATCTCAGAGTTGTTTTTATTTATATTTCCCTAATGGCTAAGGATGTTGAGTACTTTCTTAAGTGTCCTTCAGTCATTTTAGATTCCTCTATTGAGAATTCTCTGTTTAGTTCTGTGCCCCAGTTTTTAATTGGATTATTTGGTGTTTTGGTGACTAGCTTCTTGAGTTCTTTGTATATTTTGGAGATCAGCCCTCTGTCAGATGTGGGGTTGGTGAATATCTTTTCCCATTCTGTGGGCTGCCATTTTGTCTTGCTGACTGTGTCCTTTGCCTTGCAGAAGCTTCTCTGTTTCAGGAGGTCCCATTTATTAATTGTCAATCTCAGTGTCTGTGCTACTGGTGTTAGGCCCAGGATAGCCAAAACAACCCTGTGCAATAAAGAAACTTCCGGAGGCATCACCATCCCTGACTTCAAGCTCTATTATAGAGCTATAGTCCTGAAAACATCTTGGTATTGGCACAAAAATAGACAGGTAGAACAATGGAATCGAATTGAAAACCTTGATATGAACCCACACACCTACGAACACTTGATTTTTGACAAAGAAATTGAAATTATACAATGGAAAAAAGAAAGCATCTTCAACAAATGGTGCTGGAATAACTGGATGCTGGCATGTAGAAGACTGCAGATAGATCCATGTCTATCACCATGCACAAAGCTTAACTTGAAATGGATCAAAGACCTCAACATAAATCCAGCCACACTGAACCTCTTAGAAGAGAAAGTAGACGGTACCCTCAAATGAATTGGTACAGTATATGGCTTCTTGAATATATGTGAGTTTTTGAGGAACCTTCATATTATTATGTTTTCCACAGCATTATACATGTGAACCTTTCTACCAGCCATGCAAGGCTCTCCATTTTCTTACAAGAAATTAAGATAATAATCCCACTTATATTAACATAACAACAAAATGAATTAAGTATTATTTTGGTGTCTTAGTTTGTTTTCAATCGCTGTGATAAATACAGACTTGCCCACAGGCCAAAATGATACAAGCATTGTCTCAGGTAAGAATCCCTCTTCCCAAATGACCCTAATTGAAAAAAAAATTCACAAAGACAATTTTAAAAAGAAATGAAAAGATACTCCATCACATGGATTACAAGAGTTAGTATTGTTAATAGTATACATACTGCCCAAGGTGATCTACAGATTTCTGCAATACCTATGAGAATACCAATGGCTTTTAAAAACAGGAATATTTAAGAATATGTATAATTTCTACAGAATCACGAAGGACTCCAAATAGCCAATCTTAAGAAAGATGATCAAAACTAGAAATGTCACATTTGCATACTTCAAAAAAAGTGGTACCAAGAGAAAAACAGATATATAGACCATTAGTATATTAAGAGAGAATTCAGAAGTAAATCTATGCATCAAAAAAGCTTGTATGGGGGGGAAAGAACAGTGTGTTCAACAAATGATGCTGGGGGGTTGATAGTCAGAAGCAAAGAAACAAAGGGAAACTCTTCATTCATACTGAATATTACAGCAAACTCAGAATTGAATTCAAAAGTAAATGTGATGATTGAAGCCAAAACCTCTAGAGGGAAAACTTTAACACCAATCTTGTCCATGTTCTGGATGTGGCGCAGAAAGCACAGGAAACAAAAACTCAGCTGGACACGAGAGACTACAACAAATTCCATGTTTCTGCACAACAGAGGAAAGGATCAGAAGAGAGGAATGGGAGAAGAGAGCTGCAAACCATGTGTGGGGTTGGTGTCCTACACACGGATAGATTTGCAGTTCTGCGAAAGGAAGACTGCAAGACCACAAAGCCGCTAAGGGAAAGAAAGGGAAGGGGAAGGAAGGGAAGAAAGGAGGGACTGAGGAAGGGAGGGAGGAAGGAAACCAATTAGCCCAGGCCCAAACAACCCGGTGGATAAATAAACAGTGAGTAAGAGACTTTAGTAGACATTCTTCCAAGGAAAATGCGCACACATCCAGAAGGTACACGCACATGCTCAATGTGACTCAGCACACCAAAACCATGATGGGATGTCATTCATGCCCGTTAGTGTGGCTACCATCAAAAGCCAAGCATTTCCTGAAAAATCCCTTCACATTGAGGGTCTCTTTTCCAATATGTCCTTCCCCAGTGTGGCACTGTGGCATTTCTGGGTCCCCCGAGAGGTGGAACTCAGTAATGTAGTTAGGCAATTGAGGCCATGCCTCAGGAGGAATTAATCTAGTCCCTTCAGTTCCTGAAAGAGTCATATGCTACACAAAGAGAAAGCAAAGCTTGTGGATATTTTTTGTCTCCAGTCTCACCATGTGAAAATATCTTATATTCTTTTCTATTTTATAATACATTCTTCATTGCATGCTCCTTGATAAAGCCAACTGTCTTCATGACTTCATTCATTCTTCCATGATTTATATAATAGGCCAAATATCTCTAAAATGTATTTAGGTCTTATGTTATACCCTGTAGATAGGCAAATGAAGTAAGACATGATGTCATTCCTACGGACTTGCTAGCTAACTCTTAAAATACACAATTCCTAAATTTTAACGGTCTCCATAACAGGGTCATAGCCCACAAAAGATCTGAGACATGGTAGAAGGTTTACTCTGCTCTTTTTTTCTTTTTCCCTCTTTTTTAATTTAAATTAGAAACAAGTTTGCTTCACATGTCAATCCCAGCTCCCCCTCCCTCCCCTCCTCCTTCACCCCCCACCAACCTCCACAAACCCCCACCCAATACCAACTCCGCTGCTCCCCAGGGAGGGTAAAGCCCTCCCTGGGGTATCTCCAAAGTCTGTCATATAATCCAGGCAGGGCCTAGGCCCTCCCCCATGTGTCCAGGCTAAGAGAGCACCCTCCATGTAGAATTGGCTCCCAAAGTTCATTCACATGCCAGGGATAAATATTGATCTACTATCCAAGGCCCCATAAGTTGCTAAGACCTCATCACTGACACCCAGATTAGGGGGTCTGGATAAAGTCCCATGCTGGCCTCTCAGCTATCAGTCTAGGGTCCATGAGCTCCCCTTTGTTTAGGTCAACTGTTTCTGTGGGTTTCACCAGCCCAGTCTTGACCATTTGCTCATCACTCCTTCTTCTCTGCTGCTGGGTTCCAGGAGTTCAGTTCAGTGTTTAGCTGTGGGTGTCTGCCTCTGCTTCCATCAACAACTGGATGAAGGCTCTCGGATGGCATATAAGGTAGTCCTCAATCTCATTATTGGGAAAGGGTATTTAAGGTAGCCTCTCCGCTATTGGTTAGATTACCAGTTGGTGTCATCCTTGTAGATCTCTGGAATTCTCACTAGTGCCAGATCTCTCCTCAAACCTGTAATGGCTCACTCTATTATGGTGTCTGTCATCCTGCTCTCTATTCTTCCCCCGACTCAACCTTTCTACTCCCTCCATGTCCTCTTCTCCCTCTCTCTTTCTCCATACTGATTTCCATAGTGGCTGTATGAGTTTTCACTCCCACCAGCAAGTGTTCCCCTCTCTCCACATCCTCTCCAGCATAAACTGTCATTAGTGTTTTTGATTTTAGCCATTCTGACAGGCATAAGATGGTATCTCAGAGTTGTTTTGATTTGCATTTCCATAATAGCTAAGGATATTGAGCACTTTCTTAAGTGTATCTCAGCCATTCTAGACTCCCCTGTTGAGAATTCTCTAGTTCTGTAGCGCACTTTTTAATTGGATCCTTTGGTGTTTTGGAGACTTGCTTCTTGAGTTCTTTGTATATTTTGGAGATCAGCCCTCTATCAGGTGTGAAGTTAGTGAATATCTTTTCCCATTCTGTGGGCTGCCTTTTTGTTTTGCTGACTGTGTCCTTTGCCTTACAGAAGCTTCTCAGTTTCAGGATGTTCCATGTATTAACTGTCGATCTCAGTGTCTGTGCTAGTGGTGTTATGTTCAGGAAGTATCCTCCTGTACCAATTCATTCAAGGGTACCTCCTACTTTCTCTTCTAAGAGGTTCAGTGTGGCTGAATTTATGTTGAGTTCTTTGATCCATTTGGACTTAAGCTTTGTGCATGGCGATAGACATGGATCTATCTGTAGTCTTCTACATGGCAGCATCCAGTTACGCCAGTACCATTTGTTGAAGATGCTTTCTTTTTTCCATTGTATGATTTTAGCTTCTTGGTCAAAAATCAGGTGTTCATACGTGTGTGGGTTCTATAGCAACTCTTATAAGGAAAACATTTAATTGATGGGGCTCTCTTACAGATTTAGAGGTTCAGTCCATCATCACCACGAAGGGGAGCATGGCGGCATGCAGGCCCTCATGGTGCCGGAGCTGAGAGCCCTACATCTTGCAGGCAACAGGAAGTAGACTGACCGTCACACTACAATGAGTGAAGCTTGAGAAAAGAGACCTCAAAGCCCGCCCCCACAGTGACACACTTCCTCCAACAAGGCCACACCTCCTAATAGTGCCACTCCCTTTGGGGGACCATTTTTTTTTTAAACCACCAGACTCATACTGCATCTGCGTGGCCTCGAAGAACTTGGCTGATGGGATGGAGAGGGAGTGCATGAGAGGGTTGAGAGGTATTTCTGCTACCCACGTCACTTCCCACTTTAGTTCACCCAAATGCATAGGACTGAGGAATGCAATCCAACTGAATAGGGCTGGAGAATGCAATCCAACCAATGAGCTGAGGGAAGAGTAGAAATGGGCTTACGGATGAACCCTGGTGGCCCCTTATATTGAGAGCATATGGGATTTATGAGTATATGAATGAACCCTGGTGGCCCCTTGTATTGAGAGCATATGGGATTTTGGAAGGGCAGTCCCGCAAAATGACAGTTATGATAGAGTATACCCATTGTTTATGAGTTTCACCATAATCACTTTATCCCATGAAGGACCACTATTCCTTCAAGATCCATCACAGATGTGGTAGTAATGTTTTTCCTGTGGCCCCTCTTCCTTTAAAGCACCCGCCTTTCCCTGTGTGGCAGTTACTTTGCTTTGCATTGTGGGAAGGTTTTACCTCATGAGCAGACCAGACACCCCAGGTGAAGAGGAGGTGACAGCCACTGCTGCTCTCGAAGCCCTCAGAACAGCACCTGGTGGGGAGCTGAACCGAAGCGTGAGGCGCATGCGTGTTAAAACAACCGTCACATTTTCTTGTCATTTCTTGCTTCTCCAGTTGCACCTTCAACTCAGGGAGTTTAAGGCATCTGACATTAATGTTTGTTGCTTGGTGAACCGGTTTATTGGTCAAGGAAAAGTATGGGACAGAGTTATGGAAGACATTCAAGTTTTTTCCTGAGGCTGCCATTCACTCACAAATTGTGAGAGCTCCAGCAAGCCTTTGCACGTCCTTAAACTTCTATTTGAGCACCTATAAAATGAAGGCTGAAATCAATGGCTTCTGTACAACGTTATCCTTCTACAGACTGCTTCTAAGCATCATGGAGCCCCCCCAGAAAGCCCATAGGGCTCGGGGACACAGTGGAAGGAGAACCCAATCTCCCAGACTAAAGAATTAAGGCAAAGACAGAAAGATAAGTTTGCTTAAGTTGAAGTTCCGTGTCCCAGGAGATACAGGGAGAGAAGAAGCAGGAAGCTGAACTCTAGCAGCAGAAGGGAACCGTGTTTCTGAGCATGCGCAGGACGGGGCCACACTGTGTACCAGGCAGCTGGGAGCTCATCCGAGTTTAAGAAAAGCCAAGGGCACAGATGCTGTCAATACATCAGTCAGGCCCATATGTCACATATAATTTTCAAATGCTCCACTGACCATATAGTTGGGTGACAGGCCTGTTTGGTGTTACATAAGACTAAATCTGTATTTTGTATAAGCATGAAAACATTTTACTGTGTTTTTAAACCACTGTTTTTTTTTCAGTGTAACATAAGTTTTATAAACTGACAGAATCTACTATTTTATTGGAACTTTGGTAAGAGCTGCTCACCAGTTATGAAAACACTTCATTAATGACAATGCCATTGTATTATTTAAATTACAATAAAACATATCAACATCAACCTGTACATGTCTAGGTTGGTGTAGAACATGTGGTTTCTTTGTGAATATACTGCCTATGAAGGATAAAATGCTTGAATATTTGCATATTGAAACCCTACCTGTCTCATTCAATTCCTGCGGCTGTAACAAAACTACTTGAGGCTGGATTCTTTATAAAGAAAGGAGGCTTATGTAGTCTGTAGTTTTGGTGACTGAACAGCCCATTCCTGGATGTCCCCATCTACCCAGCCTCTGGCTTCACAATGGTGGGAGCACATGTAGAAAGATTGCATGGTGAGACTGGAGACCAAAAATCTCCCCAAGCTCTGCTTTCTCTTTGTGCAATAAATGACTCTCTCAGAAACTAAGGCACACAGAAACTACACTAATTCTCCCTGTGGCGTGGCCACAATTGCCTAACTACATTGCTGAGTCCCATATCTCAAGGATCCCAGCAATGCCACAGTACCACTTGAGGAGCAAAGGTTTCGTTCTTGAAACTTTGGGAGGCACACTCAAACTTCAGGACTTCCTTTGGGTTTCATCTTTATTTATATTCTGAAAAAGAGTGTTATGTGATTCTTAAAACACCTATATAGGCAACTTGTATCAGTTATGACCATAAGTCATGGATTAAAATCTTTGTAAGAAATGGGCATTAGATGTGAGTGTTCCACAGGCTGCTAATGCAAGGAGGTGTGGGCATCTCATGTGGTCAAGGCCAGCAGCCTGGGTTTCATAACTGGTCTCTATCTCCAAAAATCAAACAACAGTGATGGCAAAAATCAACCAAACAACAGAAAACATCTTGACACTTTGAAGGCACTCAAGACTAGTTAGCTCCTTTCCAAATGCCATGACTCATGGGAAGAACATTGGAGAGCCACATGGAGACAGAAACTACTGAGTACAGCGAACAGCCACAAAAGGTGGAGGCACATTGCACACCATGAGAAATGTCAGGACAGACTCCTACAGCAACTGTGTTCTCTGCAGGCCCTTAGCACAGCTGACTCCATGATGGAAGTACTATTCAGGTCATAAAACTCACCGTGTAGACCGCACCAAAACAAAGACTTAATACATAAAAGTCTGTAGTTCTAGTAAAGTCTCTAAGTGTACTAGCCTTGTTGTTTGATTCTGTGGTTCTGCTTCTGGCTAGCTGTTCTTGTTAACTGAAGTGTGTCAATCTTGAATACGGTTTTTGTGTTTAAAAGGCTCAAACTGAGAAAAGCTCTGGGGCTACACAGAGTTCCCAAACACCCAGCTAACAAAGACTTTCTATTGGCTTAAACCCATGTCCGGGCAGTCTTCTCTGGTAGATACCCCATCACACTCCCTTCCTCACTCCTCTCACATGGACCCAACATGAATAACAGGAGAGAAAGCCAAGAAAATAGCACAGTCCCTGAAGGGTGAATACACAGCAAGACAAAGGCATTGCCACTGTGTGTTAGGTTCCACAAGAAAGTGGTGTTTTGTCCTGCCTCCATATTCTCCCCTGTCTTCCCCTAGTACTCTATGGGGTCTGCACACACTCAGGTATATTCAGGGGGACCTGTATCCCACTCCCTCTGCATCTCCTACAAGTCACCTCTGTGTGAAAAACCTCGGCATCAAAGCGCCGGGCACTGAACTGAACCCTCTGCCCAAGAACCGGGGCCAGACCACTGGCTGCAAATGCAAGAGGTGATTTACTGAGTACACAGGCGCCTGCGGATGCTACTGCAACTCGGGTGCAGAGCATACCGGGCTTTCAGGGAGTACAATATTTATAGAGTTTCAATGGTTACATAAGTAACAGGCATTTCATTGGCTCATCTTGGGGGCAGGGGTAGTTCCCACGGACTAAGTTTCCTGGTATTACTTTATGAAAGACCCAGGCATACTTCAGCAATTATTATCCTGGTCCCATGACTACTATGGTGATCATAGACACAACTGGGGGCAAGGGTAGTTGCCAAGGACTAGGTGTCCTGGTATTGTCATATGAAAGTTCCCAGCACGCTTCAGCAATTATTATCCGGGTCCCATGATTGCTATAGTGATCAGACACAATTGGGGGCCAGGGTAGTTGCCAAGGACTAGGTTTTCTAGTATTGTCATATGAAAGTTCCCAGCACGCTTCAGCAATTATTATCCGGGTCCCATGACTGCTATAGTGATCACAGACATCCTGTTTTGAGGGTGAGACACCTGGTCTGGGTTTCTTTCATTAGGCAACGGCCTGGCCTTGCTTTTCTTTTCCTAGGGGGTCCTGGGTAGGGGTCTTTCATTCCCCCCTTGTTCTTGTGCATAGGTAGAATCTTTTACCTATTGTCCAGCCCTCTCTACTTAAGGTTTACTTATGGTTCCATCTGTTTGAGGGCATGGTATTGTTGAGTTAGGACTAAGGCTTGAATTATTGTTTGTGAATGTAGGGCCCAAAGGTTAGGAGGCCCATAAGAGTAGAGACTAGTGTAGCAAACCAGGGGGATTTGTTAAACCAACCCTCATACCAGTATTGTTGGGATTTAAATTTTTTTTCTGACGAACAGTGAGCCTCTCCTTGAGTTTATCCAGAGTTTTGGTTACTACCCCAGTCTTGTCTGCATAAAAACAACATTCCTCTTTGAGAGTGGCACATATGTCTCCCCCTCTTATTATACTGTTCCCTATGTAAGGGAATTTTTTTTTTCTTTTGACTTTGCATCTCAACCAGGGGAAAGAGGGCGATGTATTCCTTTCCATGCTACTTCTTGCTGACTTTGGGACGAAGTTAGGGGACCCAAGAAGGCTGAAATGCAAGTCAAAAGCAAAAAGGGAATTTAGGCAATGGGGTATCTATCCAGGAGCAGCTGATTGGCAGACTGTGTTGAAGAGACAGGGGGTGTCCACATCAGCTGAACTGGTTCACATCCACAGCAAGTCTAGGGCTCGAAGTCTTTAGGAGCAGGCTGTGGTCAGCAACTGATGTTCAGATGTGTTTGCCAGAAGTGGAAACCTGTTTAAGACATGTTTAAAACTGCGAACAGAAGTTAAAACTTATGTATTTAATTGGAACTCCTTAGACCCATAGTATTAGTGATCAGGAAGGTCAGGAATCCCATGACCAGGAGAGAAAATCTCATTCTCGGGAACAGACAGGTGGGATAACTGGCTGTACTTATCTGGAGTCCTCTTTGACCTGTGAGAAGTGGATCCAAGCTGTATGACTTTTGATCCTCTGAAGCCTATATTTTGTTATATAAAAGGACATAAAGGTTATAGGTACAGTAGCATTATCAATTGGTACTGAAATCTACATTGTAGAAAAAGCAGATATCTGGGTATCTGTATTTTGTCCTAGCAGAAACTACAGATTTGGGCTAGTAGTGTACATTTGTCTTCTGTCCAGGGAGTCAAGTATGAATTGGACAGAGGTATCTATGGCATGATGAAAAGCCCTTTATGTTTATACTTAGATGACAACCAAAATAAACTTGAAAACCTTGAGCTTATGACTGAACAAGTATTTACATCCTTTGATCCTTATTGAGACATATTAAGGCTTGATTTTTACATAAATAAAATGAGCAACCAAGCTGACTATAGTCTTGTGGATTTGGCTGCCTGATGCTGTCAACCTGACAACCATTAATACATTCAGAGATCTGAGAAGGATAAATTTCATACAGTCTCCAACTCTATTAAAAAGTGTCAGGTACCAGTCCATATACAGCCATACCCAAGTCTCCTCTATTAGCACTGGAGGCACAAGTATCAGGAACAGCATCAATCTCTACCAGGCCTGTAAGGTGAGTTTTCTTTCTCTCTGTGGAAGAGGGACATGGAAAAGACTGACCTTGTTTTGTCTCGGCAAAAGGGGTGCAATCAATTTTCCAGTGTCCAGCAGCTTTGTCCACATTCTGGGCCAGGTCCTGGCAGCAGCAGGTGTCACCTTTGAGCATCTTGCTCACTGGTCAGAGTCAACACAATCCAGGTGTAGGGACCAGGGTGCCTTGTAATCTTCTTTGGAGACTTTGGGTCACTGTTAGGATCTGGAAGTCTGTCTGATATTATAAACTTTTAAATTAATATTTTAAATGCCATGTTCTGCAGGTCTCTGAAGTATTAGAGGTTTGTCTGCCTTAAGCTTAACTGTTGAAAGTATAAACTTTATTAACCTTTATAAAACTAGAACTATATATTGTTAGGTCTAGCTTTAAACATTTTAACAGTATAAATATCTTATAACCTTATAAACTGAAAACATTTTAAAAACTGTTCTGAAATTCCTTAATGTTTTTTTTTAATATTGAAAATTAAAGACCTTTAAAACCATTATTATCTGGGTGATTGTTAAATTATAAAACTTAGCATTCCTGTGTATAAAAGCATTAACATTTTAAATCTAAATAAAAACTTGTTGATAGGATGGTACCTCATAACTTCCATGTGGTCACCTTTAGTTAAGATGGTGGATCAGGTATCTCTTTTAAAATGGCTACCAGCCAGCCATGTGGCCAGCGTGGCATGTGACTGACTGTAAAACGGTGGCGACCTGCACCACTTTGGTTTTAGCTTTATGCTCATAATAAAACTTAGATTATGACAGAAAATACAGATAGAACTTTTTAACAAAACAAGCATACATAATTTTTGAGAAATTAATTTTTAAAATTTAGCATTTGTAGAAATGAAACATCATAGTAAACAGTTTACATTGTTTTTCTCTTGTAGTTATAACTTTAAACCCATTTAGTTTCTGTGGAAAGACCGGATCTGGCCAAATGGCTTACCTGCTCCAGCCCTGTGTGTTTGAGCAGGGAGCTCTGGTAGAGGGAAAAGCTGGCAGATCCTTTGCCAGCACGCCATGTGCGTGGGGCAGAGAGACAGAGAGACAGACAGATAGAGACAGAGAGAGAGAGAGAGAGAGAGAGACCCATCCTCACATCCTGCACACCTCACAGCTTCTTAAGTTATAAGAGCTAGTTAGAAACAAGCCCAAGCTATCAGCAAAGCTTTCACAATTAATAGTAAGTTTCTATTTTATTATTGGGAGCTGGTGGTCCAGACGAAAAAGTCAGCTACAGCTGTAGAGCTTGGCTTTCTTAGGAGGGGTTGATTTGCTATGTAGTCATCAGAAAGTCAGTCATACAGAAATCCTTGCTGTCAGGGTCAGAATGGATAGTGTTGTTTTTTTTTACCTATACCAATAAGGACTCAGAAGTCAGATATTGGGTGAAAACCTGATAGATCAGAGAAGCTGTGAGGGCTGCAGCAGCAGTTGGAGAACAGAGCAGCTGCCTCACTGCATGCTCAGGGATAGGAGACCCTGTTGCAGCATGTTCTATACCATGGCACATGGTGGGAGAGACTTTTGCCCAGCATGCCATGTGTTTAGGGCAGCAAGAGAAGACCCCTGACCTGCTCCACGTGTATAGGCAGGCAAGAACAGAGACAGAGGGATAAGATGGGCCAGTGACTAGCTAGGCTTGGCCAAAGTCCTCAGCCATAGGACCAACTTATAAAAAGAATTGTTTAGTTACTGAACCTGGGGCATATTAGATACTCAACCAATTGTACACACACATAAAAAAATTGGCATGCAACAGCTGTCTTAATGTGAAAGTCACCTTATCAACAGGGTTGAAAAATTATTTATCCTGAACATGAAAACCTATTAGCAAATTTAAATTAACTTTACAAAACTTGTTACTTGTAGTTTTCCCCTTGTAATATTTCTATGAGAACTGCATCATCTAGGAGTAGATGATGATCTGGAGCTGGGACAGGGACCAAGGGTGAAGAAGGGGGTAGGGGAGGAGCTGACAGTTTTCTCCTAGACTGCCTTCAGAGGAGGTCAGAGAGTCACAAACCGGGCTGCCCATGTCGGGGGTCTTTAGCCAAATTTTCCCAAATAACAATGTATGCTATCTGGTCCAGGTGTCCATGGGGTCCCTTGTCAAAGACCCGATCCTACACCTGTAAGATAATTTCTAGGTTAAAGGTCCAATCCTGTGGCCAGCCCACATCGAAGGTTGGCCACTCAGATGTGCAGTTTATACTGGTTAGAGGCACGAATCTGCACTTCATTCCAGTGATCTAAAGTAAGGCTCAAAGGGGTGGTTATGGTTTGTCCCATTCTTGAATCAGAAAACTCAAAATACAAAGACAAATAGACGAACAAGACAAATAACACAATTAAGCAACTCACAACGAGACACGCTGCGCGCTTTCGGCAGAGAACCGAAAGTAAATACTCAGACGGGTCAACAGGAGTAGTGGTCCTGTTTTTCCCTTTTCAGGCCCATGAGCTCCAAACAATTGAGCTCTCCAGATCCCTGGCACGTCTGCCAGGGTGGCGGGGGAGAAGTCTGGGCTCGTCAGCCCCTTCTCAAGCCGCCCTAGTTACTGAATGACTACGTAGCCAACCTGCTCGGAGACAGATCAACATACATACATATAACAAAGAACAAAGCAGACAGGGTGCCGGCTAGCTTACCTCCCGGTGGCACTGGTGGTTCTGGGGCAGAAATCTCGGTGGAAGCTCCAATGAAAAACCTCAGCATCAAAGCGCCGGGCACTGAACCGAACCCTCTGCCCAAGAACCGGGGCCAGACCACTGGCTGCAAATGCAAGAGGTGATTTATTGAGTACACAGGCGCCTGCGGATGCTACTGCAACTCGGGTGCAGAGCATACCGGGCTTTCAGGGAGTACAATATTTATAGAGTTTCAATGGTTACATAAGTAACAGGCATTTCATTGGCTCATCTTGGGGGCAGGGGTAGTTCCCACGGACTAAGTTTCCTGGTATTACTTTATGAAAGACCCAGGCATACTTCAGCAATTATTATCCTGGTCCCATGACTACTATGGTGATCATAGACACAACTGGGGGCAAGGGTAGTTGCCAAGGACTAGGTGTCCTGGTATTGTCATATGAAAGTTCCCAGCACGCTTCAGCAATTATTATCCGGGTCCCATGATTGCTATAGTGATCAGACACAATTGGGGGCCAGGGTAGTTGCCAAGGACTAGGTTTTCTAGTATTGTCATATGAAAGTTCCCAGCACGCTTCAGCAATTATTATCCGGGTCCCATGACTGCTATAGTGATCACAGACATCCTGTTTTGAGGGTGAGACACCTGGTCTGGGTTTCTTTCATTAGGCAACGGCCTGGCCTTGCTTTTCTTTTCCTAGGGGGTCCTGGGTAGGGGTCTTTCATGTGGAGGTTCTGCAAGACCACGGCCCGTTCTCTCTAGCTTTAGCTAGGAACATGACACTACTTCCAGCACCCCCTTCACACTCTTTGCTCCCTCTTTTTAAGCTTACCACTGACAGGAAGGTGGGGCTGCTGGCTGCTGGTCCATCATGCCCTGGGTCACGGTCACAGATCAAGAGCTCTCAGGAGACTTTGATTCTTGTTCCAATTCTGCCCCTGCCATCTCTGAAGTCAGTGCACTTATCTTGAAAGTTTTTTAATGGCACAGCACAGATAAGCAAGGTCATTGTAAGGAAAGCAAGACTCCATGTGTTATCTTAGTCCAAGGCCGTGACAATGAGAAGCCCTTCAAATATTTTCAATGTATAGACTCTGCCAATGAAACAAGGTGTGGTGTCCATATGTACAATGATTCCTTAACCAAGAGACAGACCGACAAGTGTCATGATGAAATGTCTCAAGACTCCTGGAGGGTACATGAAATGTGCAAAGTTTGGCTTTGTTCTAATGGTATGATTGGCAGGGGACAGTGTGTAACTGGTTCTGCACATAACAAAGCCTCTTAGAGATGCTGTGCATCTCCAGATCTTAGCAATGCTGGGAAAGGTTGTTTCAAGGTGGTGTGGAAAGGACTAGAATGCTTCATCCCATGTCTGGCTCTTGATCTAAACATGGTGATTATTCCTTTGTATGCTGGATTTGCTGGAAATGACTGACAAGCTAACGTGATCTATAACCTTGTAAAAGCTCAGACCATCTCTGCTCTGGCACAGGGCCAAGGACCTAAGACTATGAAACTGAGAAGAGTTGACAAAGCAGCCACAATCAGGATCCCTGTCTCCATGCAGTATAGAGGCTACATATGCCTTCCCGGGCCTCTGAGCCAACGATTCAGCAGTCACACCCCTGATAATCAAACGTACCTTTCCATCCTCAAAGCTCTGTCCCATAGTCCTCTTGGGTATGAATTCATTTGAGATAAGAGATCTAGATCTGATGCGCCTTGGCTTCTTGCTGGGGTGGAGGAAGAGGTGACTTGTTTTCAGAACCTTCTATTAATCTGCAGGCAGGTCCTTTATAGACAATGAAGGCACTGTGCAGGATACGATGCCCACTTGGGCAGATCCCAAGTAATCTAATTTACGAGGCATGAAATCTGCCTGGCACTACCGAACCTCTGGCAAGCCAGTGCTGTACTTGCAGGGTCCCTTTGCTGGGGAATGGCAGGGTTTCTAACTGTTCCCTAGTTTTAGGCTACATTATCCTTCTGAATCTTGATGTATGTTCAATGCAATATCAACCTCTACAACCTTGAAAATAGTGGCATCCAAACCCTCCCCTTCCAATGCTACCATGCTACAGACTGCCTACACTCAGGATCCAAATGACCTTTATGTCACTGAAGATGAGAGAATATGGCCTTGCCAATTCAGTTGTCTCCAACTCTGTCCCTCCAAAATGAGATGTGGTGTTATCTACATATTGGTTACCTTCTTAAAACAAACTATATACTCATGAGCTACTGACACCCAAATCTCAGTAGGGTGTAGAATACAAGCCACTAATTACTGTTGTTTCAGAAACCTACCTTCTTAATTGTGATAAGGGATACATAATCAAAAACCATATTTATGAAACTGTAGTTCATTGTGTATTTGTGCCTTATCTGTAATGAATTTGAACCAAGGTACTCTGTTTGGCTATAAGAAAAAATAAAGGTCAGTGTTCAGAAAGAACTTAGCACATGGAGTTTCATTAACAAATACTTATTAATGATTAAATGAGACTCATGTACTGTGGTCTTCATCATGACACCCAAGAAATACACAACCTTCAGTCAAAGTGCATCACATGCCCAAGCTTCAAATTCCACACATTGACAGCAACAAAAAAAAGATGACTCCTTTGTATTGTGGTCTCATCTCTGAAAAGGAAAAAAAAAGTTTTCTCTCTGCATCAGTAGCTGTGTGTGTGCGCTTGTGTGTGTGTGTGTGTGTGCTCACACACGTGTGCATGCACTCATGTGCCCATGTTCATATATAACAAAAATAAATGCAGAGGAGGTAATGAGTTTGAGAAGGGGTAGTTGTGAGGACACAAGAAGTTGGAGAGGGGAGAGGGGTGGAAAGTACGTAAACGCAATGTACTCGTGTATGAACCTTCAACTTAAAGCAAACACAAAAACAAAACAGTTCCCCCCGCACAAAAAAACACAAAAGGGCTTTCACTGGACAGATGTTGAAGTTCCATTTTGCTTCTGCATTCTAAAATTCCCTTTCTTACTTACAGATAGTGAGGCCAGGTTTCACTCAGCGCTGACTAATGTGTAAGGGAAAGAATAGAGCTGAAGTTACAGATCAGTCTCAAGGAAAACTGAGAATGTGGTGGGCTAATGGCATTTCTAAGGTTCATTAAGAATTACAGCATCTTTGTCCCTGGTGGGATGTACGAAGAGCATTATTAATTCATACACTAGGAGTTCCACGTCTGGGCCTTAACTTGCAGAAGGGAAATACGAACACTGGCAGTATGCCTTTTCTCTGTCAGATAGTTAAAATGAGTAAAATCTGGTTCCAGTAGGAATGGCAATCTTAAAAGGCAACTATTTGATAAATGTTGTTATGTTCATCTACTTTTAAGGCCCCTCCCTGGGACCGGGAATATATTTTTGAATGAATTATAAGGAAAGAAGGGGCGGCTACTGTGGCGTCTGAGAAAATCATTGGGGCATCTGGAAAGCATTCTAGGTGCCCCAATGGCAACCCCATCCCCTCTGCTGCCAACACTTGAAAGGAATTTCAAGTGAGCGAAGCAAAATGTTCTATGTGAATCCCATGGTGAAGGCTACAGAAGCCTACTGTATTAGGGTTTCTGTTGCTGAGATAAAACACCATGACCAAAAGTGGTTGGGGAGGAAAGGGTTTGTTTGACTTACACTCATGTTCATCATGAAAGAAAGTCAGGATAGGAACTTAAATGGGGCAGGAACCTAGAGGCAGGAGCTGATGCAGAGGCCATGGAGGAGTGTTTCTTATTGGCTTGCTCTGCATGTCTTGCTCAACCTGCTTTCTTAAAGAACCCAGGACCAGCAGCCCAGGGACAGCACCTCCTACAATGGCTGGGCCCTCCGCCATCAATCACTAATTAAGAAAATGCACTACAGGCTTGCCCACAGCCCGATCTTGTGGAGACCTTTTCTCAATTGAGGCTCCCTCCACATTAACACAGAACTACCTGTCACACCCACCTGTGGATTGCTTAAGGGAACTGTAACATCTCAGATATTCTGAAAACCTCCAGCACTTTTTAGGACTGCAGGGAAATGGGGTTCAGAATGCCCATGGCCTTTGCAACACATGCCTACCCCGAAGTCTGTCTCCATCTTGACTTCTTTGATCTTCTGCATCTGCTCTTGTTTTGCAGGCTGAGCATCTGCAATGAGAAAGCCTCAGCGCTGAAGAACCCCTGTTATAATTTGGATCTGGAGTGTCTCCCAACACCCCACATGCTGTGTCTCCCGTGTGCAGGGCTATTAGAAGGCAGTGGAACCTTTCAGGGGGGTAAGGCCTACTGGAAGGAAGTTAGGTAACTGGAGGTATGCTTTTGAAAAAGATGTTGGGACCCTGGCTCCTTTTACTCTTTCTCTGCTTCCTGGAGATTATGGGGTGAACAAAACTCCGTTACCAGTCTCTCCTGCCAACATACACCATGACACCACAGTCCCAACCTGTCAGGGTCAAGCAACCATGGACTGAAAATTTTAAAACCATGAGCCAAAATAAGTCTTTCTTCTTTATAGGTTAATTACTGAAGGTATTGGAAATCTGACTAGCCTAGCTCCATATTATGCAATTTCTTGAGAACCAACATGACACCACAAATAGAAGATCTCAGTAAGTGGGGTATCTATAACACCCTGTATGAGGCTCACGGATCGTTGCAGAAGGAATTGGGGAGCTAGAGGAAGGGGAGGAGTGCTGGGAAAAGTTGTCTCTAGATGGATGTAGCTATTGCATCCAGAAATTCACAACCGAAGTGGTAACCTGTTCAGGTCTGGACAAGTCAACATTATATCGTAGATGGAGGAAGGACTGGCCAAGCTCCACCCCTTCCTGGGGAGCCATTGGCAGTTAACTATTTCTGGGGGAGGAGATGTCATATTCTTCAGTGTTGCAGACAATGGGTAAGTTGCCTTTGTTCAAGTAACTACCACCCTCACCCATTCTCATGCGAGTAACCTTAATTAAACACAGCAGGGGCACAGAAAAAAAAAGAGAAGAAGATGTTAAAAGAAAAAAGGGTTTGGGGGAGATAAGACAGGATAATGGGAGGGGAAAATTATCAAAGTTTTATATATAATTATAAATTAAATGCATAAACTTATAAAGGAATACTTTTTTTAAAAATTCAAATTTTGAACTACTCCAGGTTTCTCAAACATTTCAGATGAAAGACATTCAGCCTAAAGTCGCTTTCCTCATGTGTGGGCATATCCTTCCTTGTTCAGCAGCGACCACCACCAGCCCAATGTGATCTGTACCACAGAGAGAGTAACACTTGGTATAAGATGAGGCCAATACGGTGCAGCGTGAGCTGGCATATAATTGAGGCTATCTTCAGACTTCTGACCAGAAGGAAATAGCCAGAAATATAATGGTCTTTGGCTACCTACAGTTGCTAGTGGTTGGGGACACTCTCATCATGGTTCTAAAACTTGCTTTAGCTTCTCCTTTTGTTCCCTATTTTAGGATCTGTGTTCACTCTTGAGCCTTAAAAGTAAATAACCACTTTCTGTTTTAGACTTGTCTTGCTAATTTGACTGGTCCGCTTTCAGAAGGGAGCCTAGCTGAAGCTCTACGATAGAAAGGGGTTTTCTTCTCATCTTTGTAATCGAGTTGCACTTTTCTCTCACCTGTCCCTTTATATTTGTGTGGCATGTTGTCATCTTCATAGTGATTGTACTTAGTGACTCAGGTAGAAAAGTAGAACCAGCCAGCCCACACACCCCCTACCTAGGCAGGTCTGAGGAGTCTTCAGGCATCTAAACACTGTCCTTACCTCTCCAGGGACACAGAAGGCACGTTATAAGCATGGTTTATCTTGGGTTAATAGGAAGGTTGATGTGAGCCTGGGCTTCTGAGGTTTAAAGGCTGTTGATGCTCTGCTCAGGAGGGGCTTAGAAGCTGCTATAGAAGATGCCTGGTTGGGTAATGCAGTCCCCTCTGTTCTTCCATCGGCGTCCCTCTCCTTGTTTACAACTCTTCCGTCTCACCTGCTTGCTGTATTCTCTTAAGACTTGGCCTCTAATCACTATTAGGTCTCCTGGCACTTGGCTTTCTGCTCTCGTTGATTCAGTGCACCAAGCTGGTACCACCCCAGTTCAGTCCTCGGACTCATTCCATATCAGACCCAGACACCCTAAGTTGTAAGCAAATGATCTTCAAAGGCATCTGAGCATTTGTGGATCACCCCTTCATCAACCTAAGTGTTTTGGGAGCATTTGGGGATCATTTCTGTGTAGATGGAGTTCTGGAAATACTGCAATATTCATCCTGCATCTCATAGGATGGTGACCGTTATCTGCTGTAGAGCTGCTCCTTGCTTCTACATCCCGAAAGAATCACTTATAGCTGAAAATGTGTTAATGGTCCAGCGAGGCCAAAAGCAATGTTTGTAACAATTTCTAGATAAGTGGCAATAGGGAAGATCCACCTCTCAGGAAACCAGCTTGACGCTTCCAGATCAGTCTCTAAGATCAGAGAGTAGATAACCCACTTACTCTTAATTTCATTTTCTTTCTAAAAATTAGTGCAATGAAAACCAGAAAAATCACTTATACCTATTTTCTCAAGAGAACTGAAATTAGCTTACTTCTGGTTTCAAGCCCCTTCCTTTTCTCCAGTAATGCATAGTTTTAGACCCTTTATTCCTGTATTAACACAGGGAACATGAAGCCCATTATGACATTTAGCAGACGTAATTTTAGGCAAGTACAACTTCTTATCGAATAAGCCTGCAATAAGAATTTGATGAACAGTGTTCTCCAATATAACTTCCAACACTAATTTAATGAGAACTATCAAATGAATTTTTTTATTCTGATATCACCCATGAGACAAATGATACTTCACAGACCTATTTTTAACAAATGAATTATTGACTTAAACTGGCACAATTAATCACAATATAATGGGGCTGAGGGGATCTTAGAGGCTCATTCATCACAGCTGGTGATGAGCACTGAGTCTTCCGAGAAATGAAACTCTTTAATCACTCCTAGATTAACAGTTACACACTTTCAAATTTCAATCATAGGAAGCAGGCAATGTGTTAGGAGAAACCAGTGCTAGAGGAGAAAGTGAGAGGGGAGTGTGTGGTCCGCTGTCTACATTCAAGAATCCAGCTCTTGCCTGTAGTCCTGGCCAACGACAGAAACAGGATTCGTCAGAAATGCGTGTATGGTAATAATTGAGAACATGGCTAGCAATGAAAAACCTTAAAATCCAGGCTTATATCCTTCATTCAAAGTTTGTGGGGCCCCAGACAGTTTGTTGGAGACTTCTCTGAACGTCATCTGAAAGACAGTTATGGTACAGTCTCACAAATAAACCTCTTGTGAAGATGAGAGGAGGTGAAGCGTGCCCTCCTGCTTTGAACAATTAGCAGAGTTCATTTTCATGCAATCCTTGTAACTCTTCAGAGGATGTTTGTTTTCTGCCACCACAACTGATACCTGTTAGGCACTTTGGACTAATTGGGGGGGAAAGATACATAATGAAATGTGAAAGGCAAGTAAGGAATTATGAAGATGTTCTCTTTGCTAATTAAACAATTGTGCTGTGTCTGTCTTATGCCCCACTGGCATAAACAGATGACTGAAACAGGACTCTGCCTCTAAGGCATTTAGAAACATACTGGGTAAGGTAGTGACATCATTTATTGGGGAGATGGGTAAAGCAGTGACATCATTTGTTGGGGAGATGGGTAAGGCGGTGACATCATTTGTTGGGGAGATGGATAAGGCAATGATACCATTTGAACAAAGAAAGAAGAGCTAAGGTAATGTGAATGGTTGTTTTCTTTCTTTCTGAGTCACATCAGTGGGAATACATAGGGGAAAGTCACAGATACAGAAATTCTGAGCTCTGTCCCCCTCCTGTATGGCCACTGAAATTATCTGCATGTTGTTGCCTCCAAGACTCATGTGAGAGTCAAGTTCTGTACCTCCTTGCAGGATCGCTGCCGATCCTGAGGCATGATTTTTAGGTTGTCTTCATTAAAATATAGTTATGTATTTAATTACAGTTGAAATAGACATGTGTGGATGGCATAGTGATGGGAGGTCAGACTTCCCATCGTTGGTCATCGTTTTCCTTACCATTCCCAACTCCTCATTTGAGTTAATGATGGAAAAGTGGTCTTTCCGTGAAATTCGGAACTTGAAAGTTTGTGGTAGTTCATAAGGGCAGTTTCTGGGAGGCCAACTTGCCTTTGAGTCCTTCTATTTCATGTCTAGCTTTTCCTGTCCACTCCCTGTCTATGTCCAGCTTCCACTGGCTCATAGCTAGACTTGTGACTCAGGGTACAGATGTGATCCATGTGTTCTTCTCCTGGTAGCCACACACAGTGATGTCTCTGACATTCTAAGTCTTCAGGACTACAGTCCCCAGCTTTCCCCACAGAAGAGGAACATCTGATAGTAAAAATAAAGCCATATTTGTAACTCACAGATATCCTGCTTATCTGATTGACACAGACAATGGGTTTTAGAAAATGGAGAAGAAATGAACAGAATTGGAATGGTAGTAGAAGCCTCAAACACACACTTCTACATCTGTTGTAGATCAAATAGAAAAATAAACCAATTATGAAACTGCTGAATAATATAATTAATAAAGCTCTATGTGCAAATGTGTATGTATTGATCTTTTTATTCTATAGAGAATATCCTTTATTTTCACCATCGATAAAACATTTATGAAATATTGATCTACATTATGTCCCAAAGATAAATTTAAAAATAATTTTAAAAAGCATGAAACTGGATCAATGGATAATCCATGAGTATTTGTAATAAATATCACAGCTTATGATATTTTATACCAGAGAAGATATAAAAGACAGAAATTAGTATGACAAAATAAGCACTTGTTTAATGCTATGACCTAGGTATTGTGCTAGGAGGAAGGGTCTTGGGAAGGTAAATATGGAGTGACCATATTTCCCTGAAGCTTACATTCTAACACTGGAGAACAGGCGACTCATCAGCGTAGTCTATAAAGCACAGAGGTGTGTTGGAGTTGAAGACAAGCATTGCCTATCCCCATTCACAGTACCGGCTGGTGAAGATGGCTTAAAGAGAATGATGGGAATAAGATCACTTCCATGTGAAGGAACTTGATAGTGAGAAGCCTGAAAGTGATGGAATTGTGTCCAGCTCAAAATGGGGGCTGTTATGGCTTTGAGACATTTAGCAACAGATAGGGCAGACTGGGGTGGGTAGCAGGGCTGCAAGTATTTTAGAACATGCGGTTTCACTACAGAGAACAGCAGGGTTAGGTTAGCAGCAGCAGAAGCAGAAAGGTCAGTATGCAAGCACTATTTCCAAACCTGGAACCTCTTTGAGATGGAGGGAGGGATCCAACGAACAGCAATTTAAGACCTAGATGACAGTTAGAAGTTTCTGCATTGACAGAAATGGGTTATGTAGTGTTTTATAGTTTCTAAAGTATGGTTTTTAACTTTCAAGCAAGATGGAAACTTAAAGACATGCATGTAACCTCCAGAGATACAGCTCAGGAGCAGAACTTTCAATGTGAAATGTCCTGGATTCTGTCTCCAGCACTGCAGAATGATAACTGGATAAAATATATTAAAATGAAACAGGAAAAACTCAGAAAAAGTGAGACCTATAGACTAACCTTGAATAAGCAAACTATGACATTATAGAGGACCACATTAAAGAATTTTCAAACATAAAATACTTCTAATCTAGACACCATGTAGGCCGCCAGAGGAGTAAGAGATCTGTACACTTTTCTCTGGTAAGAGAAATACTTAGATGAACAATTATGGATTAAATACTTAAGTCAGAGATAGCCATTAAGAAACCAAGCAAACAGCTAACAGCTTTATAATTAATATAGTATCCTGTGTGTTATTCGGGGGGTTCAGACAGGTGACTGGCGGGGGGGGGGGACACTACACTACATATGGTGTCAGGAGTGAGATATGAATTTCCACATAGAAGGACAAAAGCTTAAAAAGGATTTTAGAAACAAAAGATCAGAGAGAAGCACGCCTTCTTGGTAGCAGCATTTTTCTCAGGTGGGCTCTGTTTTGCTAGAGGCAAGCAGAGACTCTCCTGGTTCACTTAAGAGAGTCTTCCTGACTCAGTATAAGCAAAAAAAAAAAAAAGGTTCTTTTAAGAGGCCCTGCTAACAATTGAATGGTATGCATGAGCATTTGGTGGTGGCAGTGACCACATCTTGCCGGCACCATGCTGCTGGATGTCGGCAGCGAGCTGGAGTCAAACTTATGCCTGCCATATTGGAAAGCCAGCAGCTGTTTCCGCTTTAATTTTAGCAATGTTCTTTAGTCTACATAAGACATGTGGCCAGAAAAACATAAAGTTTTACAGTAAAGTCAGATTCAGATGAAGAAAAATATAGGTAGACTAGGGAGAGTAAAAGAAACAAAATATTGGAAAAAATAAAAATAAAGTAGCTGCCTTTAATCCCAGCACTGGGGAGGAAAACATAAGCAAAGAGAGTAGTGGCACACGCCTTTAATCCCAGCACTCCAGGGCAGAGGCAGGTAGATTTCCAAAGAGATACCCTGTCTCAGAGAAAAAATAAAAAGTAAAAGAAATAGAGTAATATAAACCACATGAATATGGAAAATACACAAAAAGTCTGGATACTATATACATATTGTGTTTTTCATTGTTCAGTGGCTAAGGAAGGAACAACTGCAGAAATATGCTTGATTGTAAATGCTGCTGAATTAATCCAACTTATATATCTCAAAAATGCTTTGACTTCTAACTTTAAATATAAGGGCAGGTTACTTGGGAAAAGAGTTTTTGTTTATGTTCCACAGAAAATGAAAAGCCGTGGATTTCTTCCAGGCTTCTGTGGTTTCATGAATCAAGCCCCCACCCCCAAGAAGTGGGCCAGATGTTCTAACATCTAAGGCAGCTGAGATGATACAACCTTAAGGACTCCAAAAAAAAAAGGACTTAGCCATGATTCTGAGTTTTGTCATGAACCCATGGTATGGACAGCACCCCCTATCAGCAGGAAGCAGTTTGGAATGAGCGACGTCCAAATTCCCAAATATTATTTATAAATCTTTGTTTTCATTTATATGGGGTTGCTTATAATTGGCTAATGATCACAACCAATCTCTTTTTAAAGGTGAAAGGGGAATATGGTATGGAAATGAATACTTTGTATTGGTATGGTTTTTCATTTATTGATACAAATTCAAGGTCAATTTTGTGATATGTGTATTTCTCCTCTTGTTTATGCATTATGTTTTAAAATGTAATGCATAATTAAATACAGATTATAGATAGTTATTTATAGTAGAATTTATAGTTAGGTGAGTTAGGTTTTCTATATATAGAGATATATTTGAGATAGATAGTCTTCAAACCTTTCAAAGACCTTCAGAAAATTGCATTTAAAATGGTTTAGGGTTTTTCTTGACAATGAAAAATGTCTGCTCCTGGCAGCACCAATTACGTCTGAGAAGAAGATTGGCATCGAAGAGACTCGTTATGAAGTTTGCTTTCAACATGGCGAGATTAGCCATTTGGGCAAGAAATTGCTCTTGGCTAGACTGTTTGACTGTTGCTGTATAAACTGGACATTCAGGACCCACAGGAAAGTGACTGCTGAACTCAAAAAGTCCTACAGGGTCCTTGCTTCGTGGAAGAATCTGCCAGACTTTGTGCAGAACACAGAAAAATGACTGACAGACTGCCAAAGCAGACAGACAGTTTGAAATTCTTGCTTTGCTGAGAAGTCTTCCAGACACACTTACTAAATGTTAATGAACTAAATACTGTAACTATAATTCTTACTTGATAACTGTTCTGTTATATATAATTTGGCTATGTTAAAGTTAAAACCTTTCTTTTATTTTAGACAGAAAAGAGGAGATATTGGGAGATGGCGTTCTGTAAATATGTGTCTGATTGGTCTGAATAAAGCACTGTTGACCAATATGGAAGCAAGATAGGTGGGACTAGAAGTTGAGAAGGATTCTGGGAAAGAGAAACACAGGCAGACACCATGTAGGCCGCCAGAGGAGTAAGAGGTCCGTACCCTCTTTTCTGGTAAGAGAAATACTTAGATTAATAATTATGGGTTAAATACTTAAGTCAGAGCTAGTCAGTAAGAAACCAAGCAAACGGCCAACAGCTTTATAATTTAAAAAAAAAACTTCCAATCTATATTTATCCAAAAACCACACGCAAATTTAAAAGTTTATTCTAAGTTGGAGAATTACTTGCACCACGTAGATAGACAAAGCTTTAACTGTATAAACGCAAACTATAAATGTACTTGAACAATCCAGAAGAAAAAAATAAATTTCATAAGGAAAAGATGAGCAGCATAACCAACAAGCATTTTCAACACAGAAATGTAGTGATCCCTAGATACATGCAGAGAGAGACAGTCTAATTGCTGTATCTATTGCATGCCATCTTGGCTGCTTAAAACAACAGACATGCCTTCTCTCACAGCTCTGGAGTCCAAGTTCAGAATCAGTTTCATTGGCCAACATCAAGGTGGAGACGGGGTCAACACTCCCCTGAAGGCTTGGGAAAAGACTCTTCTTCGGATGCCTCTGGAATATGGTGACTTCGGCCCTCTCAACTACTGGTCACATCACCTCCATCTCTCTGCCTCTGTGTGTGTCTATTATTCTCTGCCTCTCCCTTGTAAGGATGCCTGTGATCAACTTTCTCTTCACCCCTAAGTCCTTCACAATTATACCTGCAAAGTCCATTTTCCAAATAAGACAACATTTCAATGTTTTTGGGGTTGTGACAGACATTTGAAGGGGTCATTATACAGTAATCACAATTAGTAATCAGGTAGATTTTAAACTATTGAGTGTTATTTTCTTTATTGAGAGATTATAGATAACCAAACCAGCGTTTTCAGGAACTAATTGGTGGACTGTTTGAATTATTTTTAGAAAGTAATTTGACAGCACACATCAAACTGCTTGGAATTTGTTCAAGCTTTTTTGCTGTTTACATGTTTTCCAAATGGAGGTGATTAAAGCTGTGAGGAATATAAGAATCATGATATTGCTATAGTACCATGTGTAATAAACACTGCAAGTAACCTGAAGACATGGAATTTCTTTAAAGACACAGTGTACCAATCGTATATTAAAATCATCTCTGAGGGAGGAGTAAACGGTTGTAGCCTAACCTGGTCTTCTAGCAAGTTCCCAGTCAGCCAGGGCTACATAGTGGAACCATGTCTCAAAGAGAAAAGGAAAATCATCTCAGAAAAACTGCCAAATAATAATTAAAAGTCCATGTGAAGAAACACTAGGCATGCAAACAAAAATGTTAAAACACAACTCCAATCTTACTCATTAGGTTTAAAAACAAGTAAATGCCCCCTCAGACATGAAATAGGAAAAACAGACTCCTTCAAATTAGGAGACGCTGGGGGCTGGAGGGATGACTCGGCAGTTAAGAGCACCAGCTGCTTGTGCAAAGGATCCAGGTTCAGTTCTCAGCTCCCACAAGCAGCTCACAACCATCTGTAACTCCAGCTCCAGAGGATTCAATACACTCTTCTGGCCTCCTCGGACACCATGCATACAGGTAATGAACACGCATACCTGAGTGCAAAACCCTGACAGACAACATAAAACAGGCAGATCTTGGTGAGACTTTATTTAAAAGGGTTAGTCGTAGTGGTTCCGGCTTACAAAGCTCTAAGTGATGTTAATTTTCCTCCCTGAAAAGTGTTTCTCGTCCATTCATATCTCTGCAGTGAGCTTCTCTTGCTGCCCCTTAATCCTTGTGTTCTTGCTTTGTTGAGGTTTTTATGATCTGTTCTCCAAGTCACTTGACCAAAGAAGAATTTGCAACGTGGGCAGCCTTGAGAGAATAGAGAACACATGGTCACTAGTATTTTCTCTAAAGTTGTGATGGGACATAAGCATTGGATTTTCTAAACTGCGGGGTCTTGGTAATAGAGTAAATAAACACAACCATGTCTGCAGCTGTACTTGGTAAAACCCTCCATGAGCCTTCTTAGCTTTCTGGCATTGTGGGAAACAAACCCAACAGCTGTTTCTTCAGACTGCTATTCAATGTCTTTCTTGATTCCTCATCCCATGTGTGCTATGAACACTGCCATAACTCATGCCTGAGATGTGGCATTAATATATTCAGATATATATTGCCTAGTAAACAAAATACTTCAAATTATCACTCTGTTTATATTTCCATTTGTTCTTTTGAATTTCGTAGAATTCCCAGGGAGTGCAACCTTTCGCTACCACCTGTCCCTCAATAGTAGAAACTAAATGTCGGAGCCCTCTGTACTTTTTATCTCTTTTAGCATGAAGAGACATACTCAAGTATGACCTCATGTCAGTGAAGAGCACAGTATAAGAAGTGGTCATCCCAAGAGCCATGGGCCACAGAAATCTGAACTACTAGGTTGGAGAGAGACTTGCATTTGGCC
The DNA here is from genome assembly GCF_017639785.1 of Mesocricetus auratus. Classification (NCBI taxonomy): domain Eukaryota; kingdom Metazoa; phylum Chordata; class Mammalia; order Rodentia; family Cricetidae; genus Mesocricetus; species Mesocricetus auratus. The sequence continues at coordinate 25,047,672 of NW_024429207.1, forward strand.
TCCAGGAACCCAAGTCTTCCTTCTCTCCTAAATGAAACACCGACTGGACTACAGTTATTCTGCAATAACTGCCACATGGACTATTGTCCTGGGGTGTGCAGGGGCGGGGGTAACAAGCATATAGAAGGTAGCAGATGCCTGAGGACCTGGGGCTGAGGAGGTAGCACAGCACCAAAAAGATAACTCCCACAGAAATTCTTAGCAGCCAAAAGGAATTGGAAAGAGCAGAATTCGAAATGAAGCTAGGAGAATGAGACAGAAACCTAAAGATACATGTGGATAGAGATTTGCTTAACATACCAAGCATTGACCAGGAGCAAAGCAAAGAGAGAATGGGCAGTTCCATGGGTGCTCCTCTACCGGAGAACATCAGGGTCCAAATGTACCAGGATCCAGATGTCTCAGTATTGTCTGGTCTCCATATTGCTTGATTTTGATATTGGTGTCCCTCATTTCTGGATACCGCCTTGAACTTTGGTGAAGCCCTAGACAGAACAGGGGCAGGAAGGTTGACATGACATAACTCACATTGAGTTTCTGCCTTCCTAGTGGAAAAGAAACTTGATTGCTCTCCAACTAAATGTATGGGCTGGAGCCATCCTTGATAAAGCAATACTGAATGGGTGTGTCCATCTGCTGGGCCGCTTCCCATGGTAAGGAGGACAGAGCAGCTGGGGAGAAGGCAGTGGGGTGGGCCTGGGAGGAGTGACCGTGCCGTCTTCCTGAGCACTGCTTGGTGTTCATTGCTGTCTGCCCACCCTGCGGAGGAAGGAGAGCCATGGGCATTGCTGTTGATGCTCAAGCGGCAACGCTTAGCCTTTGACTCTGGCATTGAGCCTCGTCCTGAATAATTCAGAAGAATCTCGTAGCCAAAACGGCTTTTAGTTATGGACACATGAGAAAGTCGGACTGGAAGGGTGAGGCCTGGATTTGCAGAGAAGGAGGAATCCAGAGACTCCAGTGTGGAGCCAGCTTGTGTTTTTCTTCACTGGCCCTATTTAACAGCTCCTCTCAGCATATGTAGCTTACATTACGGGATCCGGCGCATGTAGACTTTGGCTGGGATTTATCCTCCTGGGATCACAGTTTACGGTTGTGCAAATAGACGTGGAAAGGAAGAGCAGACATATAGGCATAGCAAGAGAAAGAAGCCTTTATTGCATTTCTTCTGGGTCATCTTAACTCTGTCCTCTTTGTCTCAAGGAGGAGGCTAAGCAGGAAGAGACGGCATGAGATTCTGCTCTGGAGGAGGGAAACAGCTCCTCAGTGTGCACTGGGAGCTCCCGGGATGCTAAGAGAGAATGGAGGCTATGGGTCCCTTTCTGGCTCTAAGATGCTATCATACCTAGGCAAGAAATACACCACGGTCCATAAATGAGCCCTTCCTCTAAAATGATTTTTTTGTGGCCAAACTCAAAAATGCTCCTTTCCACTCAACAGAACATAGATTTGGGTATGGGCTATGAACATGTTCGATTTTGCTAGTGACCACTGTAAAGAAAATATGTTTAGGGATGGGTTTAGTTACTGTGAAATGATTGGTAGTATGAAATGTTCTAAGTAAACCCAGACTGAGGAAAAATAAAATGGAAATAGCAACAGGATACTGTGAGTTGTTATTTTCAACACTCACTTGGACAGCACATGCAAATTAAGTTACGGATACGTGCAGTTTCCTCCTGTGTGTCTGGTTTTTATTCCATCAACATGTAATAGTGTGGACATACTATCCATCGTACAATATCTGTGTCCCTTCTGCATTTTTCACCATTGGAAAAAAGAAGAGGCAACGGTGATTAATGTTTAATTTTACTACCTGTCATTGGCCACAAACTGTCTAATCTCTGGGGCATCCCCACTTTACAGAGGAGGACAGTGAAGGCAAGCATCTCCCCCAAGGTCACATATGAGAAGAGAGCTTGGGCCTGAGTGACAGCCTCTGATCCCTGTGGTAGTTTGAATATAATTGGCCCCCATAATCTCATAGGGAATGGCACTATTAGGAGGTGTGGCTTTGTAGGAGCAGGTATGGCCTTGTTGGAGGAAGTATGTCACTGTGGGAATGGGCTTTGAGGTTTCCTATGCTCGGGATACTGCCAGGTGTCTCAGTTGATTTCCTGTTGCCTACAAGATATAGGATTCTCAGCTGCTCCTCCATCACCTCGTCTGCCTGCATGCCGCCATGCTCCAGCCATAAACGACAATGGCTAAACCCCTGAAACTGTAAGTGAGCACCCTCCACTAAGAGTTGTCATGGTGTCTCTTCACAGCGACATTAACCCAAACTAACTAACTAACTAACTAACTAACTAACTAACTAACTAACTAAGACAGGTCCCATCTCATCAACTCCACCGAGCTCCCTGCTTGCCTCTTCAGTGTATCGCTGCTGGTGGAGTCACCAAAAGTACCTTTGAAATTTGCTCAGTCTGTCTGTGGGATTGCATGCTGTTGACCTTTCACCCCTTTCCTCAGCCCCTTTCTTCCTGAGGCAGTGACTCTTCTGAAGGTGTGCCAGTTCTGACTTCATTCCACCTAACAGGGTAGAACAAATAATGATCTCGTTAGCATTTTGCGAGGCGTTTCCTCCATCCCAAGGCCTGGATGTTGGCTTCCATTTAGAATCTGAAGCTTCTTCTGCGGGTATCACTGTTAACTCTTCCATTTAAAATCTGAAGCTTCTTCTGCGGGTATCACTGTTAACTCTAAGTGGCAGGTGAGAAAGCTAATGCTTGAATTCATTTACTGAATGGAATAAAGTGACAGCCACCAAACCGCATGGGCACTTGAAATACAGAAGTCTGTCGGGTTCAGGTGCACACTGCTGAAGCCCAGCCATGGGGCATCCTTCAGTCTCCTACACTCTGAGAACATTCCTTGAATAGCTTTATTCCAAGTCTTGCATTCATCTACCTCTAGAACCCAGGTGATTTCTGGGTCCCTCTTTAGCTGTAGATCATTATGTTCAGCTGAGGCTTTCCCATCCCTGGTCTCTTTCCTGCTTTACACAGTGTATTACCTTCAAGCCTACTTTATGCATCTCATAACAGCTGAAGGATTCACTTCATTTCTCCCCTCTTGTTCCCTTCCTCCTCTTCCTCTTCCTCCTTTCCTCTGCTCTCTGTAGTATTGATGATGAAATCCAGGACCTTACACATCCTAGGCAAGTCTTGAATTGAGCTATAGTCTTAGCCCTTGCTGTGTAGTCAGGACCTCAACCTGATGGGCCTCTTTTCTCAGCTTTCCCTGTTCTAGGTATGTGCCACTAAGACCAGCAGGGTTCTTCTTCCTCAAAAATATCTCTTATGTCCCCATCCCAAGTCTCACAGTGTGGCCTGAGTCTATGTTCTCTGAGCCACTCCTTTGAATATAGAATCTATTGTCCAGTCAGTTGACTTGGGAATGGGCACCAAAGGAACCACATGAAGACTGGGCATCTGCCACATGAGAGTCTCGGTCTACTTGAGGACCATTCTTGGAACAGTGTATGCTGACTTTTTTACTATAAAACATTTCTATCTGCAATATATGGATGGTCCATGTGGGATGCTACCCAGGGCCTCCACACCAGCAACCATCTCACTTCAACAACTGCATCTCTAAATCGACTACACACTTTGCCTGAACTGGGGGTTTCATTAGAAATGAAACCCGTGCTTCCAATGAAAACCTTGGGTCAACACTGTTTAGTTTCTGTTGGAACAATTGCATGCATTTTTCGAACATGAAAACAGAAATAACATTTGTATCCAAGACCTCATTTCACAGAAGGACTCACAAAAAACTCATGGCTATCCATGTTACAGTTCATCAGCTGTCACTTTGGAACAGAAGCTTTGTTGGAAGTTAACTTCTGAAGGTATTTTAGTAGTTTTGATTTAAGACCAAGAACTATGGGAATGAAACAGGTTTAAGGAAGGTTTGCACATTCCTGAGAAAGAGAAATAAATTTATGTGCCTATTCTAGCCAGGCAGTATGTTAGGCGTCTCACATTTTCTTTATCTTGTCTAATTCTGACAACAGCTTTCCAAGGTATTTTATTCTTACTTTGCAAATGAGAAATTAGAGGCTTAAAGTCACACAGCAAGTTAGAAAAGAGCCAGTTTTGAAACAAAGTGCTGTCAAATTATAAAGTTATTTCTTCTGCATACGGATGCCTTCCTTCTCCAGCTACTTCTTATAATGAACATTGCTTTTCCATAAATGCATGTAATGTTTAAACAAGCTCTCTGTGGTGTCTATAAGTCATCCTTGAACAAGATGATCTTGCCACATGGTATGACCCAGACACCCCTGGATGAGTTTCCATCGTCTTGGTGGAAGTAGAGTGTGTTGCCATCATACTTATTTTGCTCATGGCTCTGACAAAAATCAGCTTAAATGAGGGATTTATTTTGTCTCAAAGTTTGAGAGTGCAATCCCCATGACAGGGTAGGCATGGCAGTGAAAATATGAGGTAGCAGGTCACATTGCGTACAGAATCAAGAAGCACAAAGAGATGATTGACAGCATCTGTCACATCTCTCTTTTCAGTCAGTCTAAACCCCGTCCCACGATATGGTGTTGCCTGCATTTAGGGTGGGTCTTCCCACTGCAATTAGCCCAGAAACTCCCTCACAGATATATCCAGAGTTTGGTTTCCATGACAACTCTAAATCCATCAAGTTGATATAGGCATCTTAACTGCCTTTGCTTTTAGAATTCCCCAGTCTGCCAGGTAAATTATGTAAGCACCTCTCCAAACTTTTAGACCACCCAATTCAGAACTTCCTGGCAGGACAGTGGTTCTCAACCTTCCTGATGCTGTAACCCTCTAATACAGTTCCTCATGTTGTGGTGACCCCCCCATTATAAAATTATTTTCGTTGCTACTTCATAACTGTAATTTTGCTACTGTTATGAATTGTAATGTAAATGTTTGTGTTTCCCAATTGTCTTTGGTGACCCCTGTGAAAGGGTCATGATCCGGAAGCTGAGAACCACTGCTCCAGAAGCAATTGTTCTCCAGCTTCAATCCGATCTTTGCAGGCTTTATTCGTTGAAACAATTGAAAATATAATAACGTGGAGCAAATTAAACTGAAAGGAAGGGTAACTCTCGTGTGCACACTAAGAACCTCGAGAACTTTAAACCACAAAGTAGGACCTGGGCCGCCTCGTTGCTTTCGGGAGTTCTTCATGTGACACACTTTCATCCCGATGTCCCCATTCTCTGTCACTCGGCTTAAGCTCTCAGCTTCTGGAGCCATCTTGGTCTTCAGAGATGTAAAAGGAAAATCCAAATGGGGTCCTTACACCATAGACTCAGCAAGACAATAAAAGTTGATCTGAGTTCAGTGAACAGATTGGCTGAACATTTTTCCAGTTGTTCCTTTGGAGAACTCGATTTAAACTGTGTTGTGCTAGACACACTGATATGAGATACACATATCTTTTTAAAATGTGTGAATATATAAATTGTGTATATATACCACACACATTGTGTGTGTGTGTGTGTGTGTGTGTGTGTGTGTGTGTGTGTATACAGGCACATGTGCACACACCCACACAAACAGATCATGGTGAAAAGCAGTTCTCTTGTAATGCTGGAAGTTGGCAGGCAAAGCTTCTGTGCATTTCAAATAAGAAAGAAGTTGATTCTCTAAGCTCCAAACAAAATTAACATGCCTTATATCCATATGTATGTGTGTGTATGTATATATGTATGCATGCATGTATGTATATATATTCATAGTGATCCATGAACTTCCCTTTGATGACAAAACATTTTCCCATTTAGGATGCTCCAGGAGTGATGACAGAAAGGCTAACCTGTCTTTTGCTTTAGTAAGCCTGACCACCACGAAAACACAAATCTGGAGATAAAGGCTCCAAATATGGGCTAAGCAATGCCCCGAAGCCACCCCATCCTTCCCTGTCACTGGCTCGCCTTATAAAGGCAGACATTCCTCATCTGTGTGTAATGTTCTCATGAGAGTCCACTTCCTGTGCTGCACTTGCTAATTGAATTCCCCAGTGGGATGAACGCATTTCTTTGCCAGCTTGAGAACGCATAAACTGTAAATATTGATGACAACAGACTCTCATTCCTCCTGTTGTTATTTACTTTAAGATGTTTGCTAGGGCAGTAGTTTTGCATTTGACATTTATATAGGTCACAATGAGCTAATAGCCACCTGCCATTTGGGATGCCTTTATAATGAACGTTATTGAAGTTTGTGGAGAAATTCTCTGGCATTTCTGATTTGCATACTAGCTGGGACAGGGTTGGTTTTCACAATAGTGAAGCTATTTCAGTTTACATTAGTTATATTGTAAAACTAAGTGCTTGATCAGATTCACACGAGGACCCAGTGGCCAGGACCTTGGCTGGGCTGAGCTAAAGCTAATGTCTTCATCACCCTCAGATATACCCTCGGATACATCATCAGGCACTGAAGATGAGCCCTAACCTTTAAGTCAGGGCTTCTAGGAATCTCAGCGTGAATGGCATCTAGGCACAGTAGTAGGATTTCCATGAACACTAACAACCATGTAACAGTTTATTTTCAATTGTTCTCCAAATATCTATGAGTTAAAGGTTTGGTCACCAGCCTGTGACACTATTGGGATGTTGTGGAACCTTTATGAAGTAGGGTATAGTAGGAGAAAGGGAGATCACTTGAGTATATGCCCTCAAAGGGACATTGGCAGCCTACTAGTTCCATATCTCTTCCTACCTCTCAGTCACCTTGAGTGAACACCGTGTTCTACTGCACACTTGCTGCCCCACTACGAGGTGCTGCCCCAATACGCACCAACTGACTGTGATCTGAAACTATGATCCCAGCTAACCCTTCCCTCCTCACAACTGACCACCTCAGATATTTTGTCATATTAACAGAAAGCTAACTGTTTACCATATGTGTTCATTTATTAAAGATTTTTTGATATTTTTAAATTATGTATAGGTGGGGGTGTACATGCATGCAGGAGCCCACAGAGGCTAGGAGAGGGTAAAGGATGTCTTTGACCTAGAGCTAGTTATAAGTAGCAGTGAGCTGCCAGATGTGGATGCAGAGAGCCTGGTCCCACCGGAAAAGCACATACTATCTGTCTGGATGAGCCCATTCAAATCTAGGCTTGCAGATGAATCCTGCATCGTCATATTTTTAAACCTATGAAATGGAAATAAGATATTTGTTATACAAGTCCCATGCATTTATAAATATGTAAGGTCTGATACAACACTTTAAATACCATCTCTCCAAAATTGTTCACTTTACTTCCATGTTTCTTTATTAGCTACTGAAATTAGCTGTAAGGCGTAAAAATGAGGCCAGCACCAGGGTGATGCTTTTTGAGTATAACTTCCCATGTAGTTGATTTTCGGGTAATACTGTGTGGTGTTGACTTTGGTTTAGAGGAGGGCTCTTGATGGTTGGGCAGACTGTCCTGTAACGTATTTGCCTTAAACTCATGATCCTGAAACTGGGATTATAGACATGTTCCACCATGCCAGGTGAGTCACATTTTTTCTGTAGTTTTAAAAATGAAAAGCTAAGAAAGATGAGTGTAAGGAATAACACTATTTAGAAACATCAGAATACACTATTTTGTTTCAGTAGAGTTTTTTTTTATTTTTATTTTCCAGTTTAAATTTAGATAAGAAGCAAGGTTGCTTCACAAGTCAGTTCCAGGTCCCTCTCCCATTCCCTCCCTTCCTCCCGTGCCCTCCCCCCCCCGTTATCCCCTCATTTCCCCAGGGAGGGTGAGGCCCTCCATGGGGGTGTGCATAGTCTGTCATTTCATATAGGGCAGGGCCTAGACCCTTCCCCAAGAGTTCAGGGTGAGAGTGCACCTCACATTGTTCTATGGGAGTCCAAAGTCCGTGTGTATACTTGGGATGGGTACTGATCTGCTGCCCAAGGCTCAATAGATTCCCTAGGCCTCTTCACTGACACCCAGATTCAGGGGGTCTTGATCAGTCCCATGCTGGATTCCCAGGCTAATGCCTGGGATTCAAGAGTTAACCTTTGTCTGGTCAGCTGTTTCTGGGGGTTAAACCAGCCCAGTCTTAATCCCTTTGATCACCAGTCCTCCCTCTCTGTTACTGGCTTTCTTGAGTTCAGCTCAGTACTTAACCAAGGGAGTGTGCCTCTTCTTCGATCAGCCACTAAATAAAGTTTCTGTTTCCCAGACTCTCTAGCCATAGGATTGTAGGCTGGCACTCCCCAGATCTATGTCTAAAATCCATATATGAGAGAGTACATGCCATGTTTCTCTTTTTGTGACTGGGTTACCTCACTCAGGATGGTTTCTTCTAGTGTCATCCATTTGCCTGCAAATCTCAGGATTCCATTATTTTTTTCTGCTGAATAGTACTCCATTGTGTAGATGTACCACATTTTCTCTATCCACTCTTCAGGTGAGGGACATCTAGGTTGCTTCCAAGTTCTGGCAATTACAAATAAAGCTGCTATGAACATAGTGGAACAGACATCTTTGTTGTATGAATGGGCATCTTTTGGATATATGCCTAAGAGTGGAGTTGCTGGGTCTTGTGGTAGGTTTATTCCCATTTTTCTGAGGAATCTCCATACTGATTTCCAAAGTGGCTGAACCAGTTGGCACTCCCACCAGCAATGGAGGAGTGTCCCCCTTTCACCACATCCTCTCCAGCATAAATTGTCATTGGTGTTTTTGATTTTAGCCATTCTGACAGGAGTGAGATGGTATCTGAGAGTTGTTTTGATTTGCATTTCCCGGATGGCTAAGGATGTTGAGCACTTTCTCAAGTGCCTCTCAGCCATTTTAGACTCCTCTATTGAAAACTCTCTATTTAGTTCTGCAGCCCACTTTTTAATAGGGTCCTTTGGTGTTTTGGAGACTTGCTTCTTGAGTTCTTTGTAAATTTTGGAGATCAACCCTCTGTCAGATGTGGGATTAGTGAATATTTTTTCCCATTCTGTGGGCTGCCTTTTTGTCTTGCTGACTGTGTCCTTTGCCTTACAGAAGCTTCTCAGTTTCAGTAGGTCCCATTTATTAATTGTTGATCTCACTGTCTGTGCTACTGGTGTTATGTTCAGGAAGCTGTCTCCTGTACCAATTCGTTCAAGGGTACCACCCACTTTCTCTTCTAAGAGGTTCAGTGTGGCTTCCAAGCCACACAAAGATGCAACTAAGAAAGAGAACTTCAGACCAATATCCCTCATGAACATTGATGCAAAAATACTCAATAAAATACTGGCAAATCGGATCCAAGAACACATCAAAACAATCATTCACCACAATCAAGTAGGTTTCATCCCAGGGATGCAGGGATGGTTCAACATACGAAAATCCATCAACGTAATCCACCATATAAACAAGCTGAAAAACAAAAATCACATGATCATCTCACTAGATGCTGAAAAAGCCTTTGACAAAATCCAACACCCCTTCATGATAAAGGTCTTGGAGAGATCTGGGATAACAGGGACATACTTAAACATAATAAAAGCTATATACAGTAAACCAACAGCCAACATCAAACTAAATGGACAGAAACTCAACGCAATTCCTTTAAAATCAGGAACAAAACAAGGCTGTCCACTCTCTCCATACCTTTTCAACATGGTACTTGAAGTTCTAGCTATTGCCATACTACAACAAAGGGGGATCAAGGGGATACAAATTGGGAAGGAAGAGGTCAAACTTTCACTGTTTGCAGACGATATGATAGTTTACATCAATGACCTAAAGAACTCTACCAGGGAACTCTTACAGCTGATTAACACCTTCAGCAAAGTGGCAGGCTACAAGATCAACTCAAGAAAATCAGTAGAGTTTTATACCCACATCAAAGGGAAGAATAACACCACTAGATAATTTTACAACATAGCTCTGTGACAGTGTGTACTGTCTGAAGAAAAAAAATGCAAGTTTTACTCATGTCTGTCACTTTTTATAATAATATTATTGTAGCCACTTCTAAATTTCCTTTTTGTGAATTTTTTGGCTTGAGAAAACTAGCACATCATTTGATTTTTTGTGGGCTATGGTTCTCACTCTGAAAGTAGAAAGATACATATATTAAGTAAGAAAAGCCAGAAGTATCACTGAGGACTGAGACTAAAGGTGTATAATCCACTGAAACAGATTATTGCAAAAATACTGTGTTGATCAAGTCTACCTCCCCAGAGTCCATTAACTCTGAACCATCATAACAACAGAAAACATCAGGACCTTGGTTTCTTAAAAATATCCCTTCATGTGAAAATACACAAACATACACACACACACACACACACACACACACACACACACACACACACACCAAGAGTAACCAAGAAAAAACTGATTTTAGGAGTATGACAAAATGGAAGGAAACCCTGGAACATTTTTTTGTACTTCTGAAACAGACATTTTTTTTATTTAAATTAGAAACAAACTTGCTTCACAGGTCAATTCTAGCTCCCTCTCCCTCCCCTCCTCCCCTGCCCCCTCTAACTTCCCAACTCCCCACCCCATCACCCCTCCACTCCCCAGGGAGGGCGAGGCCCTCCATGGGGGATCTCCAAAGTCTGTCATCTCATCCCAGGCAGGGCCTAGACCCTCACTCATGTGTCCAGGCTGAGAGAGCATCCTTCCATGTGGAATGAACTCCCAAAGTCCATTCGTACACCAGGGATAAATACTGATCTACTACCTGAGGTCCCACAGATTGCCAAGGCCTCCTCACTGACACACAGGGGTGTCTCGATCAGTCCCATGCTGGCCTCTTAGTCACCAGTCTGGGGTCCATGAGCTTCCCCTTGTTCAGGTCAGCTGTTTCAGTGAGTTTCTCCAGACTGGTATTGACCCCTTTGCTCATCACTCCTCCCTCTCTGCAACTGGGTTCCAGGAGTTCAGTTCAGTGTTTAGCTGTGGATGTCTGTCTCTGCTTCCATCAGACACTGGGTGAAGGCTCTAGGATGGCATATAAGGTAGTCATCAATCTCATTATCAGGGGAGAGCATTTAAGGTAGCCTCTCCAATATTTGTTAGATTACCAGTTGGTGTCATCATTGTAGATCTCTGAAAATCTCACTAGTGCCAGATCTTTCCTCAAACCTATTATGATATCTCTCATCCTGCCCTCCTCTATTCTTCCCCTGATTCAACCTTCCTGCCCCCCATGTCCTCCTCTCCCCTCCACTTCTCCCCCTCTCTTTCTCCCAGATCCCTCTTCCCTCCCCCCATACCCCTAATCCACTCAGGAGATCCTGTCCCATTCCCCTTCTCTGGGGTACCACACAAATCTCTCTTAGGGTCCTCTCTGTTTCCCAGACTCTCTGGCAGTGGGATTGTAGGCTGGCAATCCCCTGTTCCATGTCTAAAATCCACATATGAATGGGTATATACCATATTTGGGGGGGGTTGTGTGTGTAACTGGGTTACCTGACTCAGGATGGTTTCTTCTAGTGCAGTCCATTTGCTTGCAAATTTCAAGATTCCATTGTTTTTTCCCACTAGTAGTAGTCCATTGTGTAAATGTACCACATTTTCTCTATCCACTCTTAAGCTGAGGGGCATCTAGGTTGATTCCATGTCCTGGTTATTAAAAATAATGCTGCTATGAACATAGTTGAATAGATGTCATTGTTGTATGCATGCACATCTTTTGGGTATAAGCCTAAGAGTGGAATTGCTGGACATTGTGGTAGACTGATTTCCATTTTCCTGAGGAATCTCCATACTGATTTCCAAACTGGCTGTACAAGTTGGCACTCCCACCAGCAGTGGAGGGGTGTTCCCCTTTCTGCACATCCTCTCCATCATAAACTGTCACAAAAATAGACAGGTAGATCAATGGAATCTAATTGAAGACCCTGATATTAACCCACACACCTATAAGCACCTGATCTTTGACAAAGAAGCTAAAACTATACAATGGAAAAAAGAAGGCATCTTCAACAAATGGTGATGGCATAACTGGATGCTGGCATGTAGAAGACTGCAGATAGATCCATGTCTATCACCATGCACAAAATTTAAGTCCAAATGGATCAAAGACCTCAACATAAATCCAGCCATACTGAACCTCTTAGAAGAGAAAGTGGGAAGTACCCTTGAAAAAATTGGTACAGGGGATGGCTTCCTGAACATAACACCAGTAGCATAGATACTGAGATTGACAATTAATAAATGGGACCTCCTGAAACTGAGAAGCTTCTGTAAGACAAAGGACACAGTCAACAAGACAAAAAGGCAGCCCACAGGATAGGAAAAGATATTCACTAACCCCATATCTGACTGAGGGCTGATCTCCAAAATTTACAAAGAACTCAAGAAGCAAGTCTCCAAAACACCAAATAATCCAAGTAAAAAGTGGGGTACAGAACTAATAGAGAATTATCAATAGAGGAGTCTAAAATGGCTGAGAGACACTTGAGAAAGTCAACATCCTTAGTGATCAGGAAACTGCAAATCAAAACAACTCTGAGATACCACTTACTCCTGTCAGAATGGCTAAAATCAAAAACCCTGGAACATCTTAAGCTACCAAAAAGTGAGAAATAACTTGTCAAAGTGCCAGAAGACAAAGGAGAACGTGAGGGCATATTTCCAGTCAACTCTAAGACATCTTGAACAACAAGCAAGGATATCTGAGTTCGATTCCCAGCACCATTGTAAGAGCAGAGCACTGTGGGGCATGCTTGCAATCCTACAGTCTCAGTGCTCAGGAGAGAGACAGGAGGATCCCCAGATCTCACTGTTCAGACCATGCAGCTAAGTCGTTTTGCTCCAGGTTCAGGGAGAGACTCACTCAAAAAGATAAGATAGTCTGATGTTGACTTCTGACCTCACGGGCTGGTGCTCTCCCACATACACACTAACCCAGGGGATAAAAGGGAAAATTCACTGGCTACTAAATCTCTATGTTCCTTGTAAATTACTCACTAATTACAAAAGGAAAGACAGTGATAATAAGGCAGAAAAGCCACAAGTCAGAATTACCAACATCACTAAGGGCAAGGAGTCTTCCTGCATCCCAGAAGTGGTACCCTAAGAACACAACACCTCTCAGACTGTGATTCAGCTAAAGATGCACAGCCTCCATCCTGCTGCCTGAAAACACCAGGCCAATAAAACAGGAGAGCCGTTTAGCTTATCCTGTTGTCTGAGGTTGGGTCTGAGATCATCCAGCAATGGCTAGATTCTGTCGAGCTAATGCGTAGCCATCATAATGATCTTGAACTCCTGACCCTCCTGCCTCCACCTTCCGTGTCCTGAGATTCTGTGTCCTGTGCCATGTTACTCTGTGGAGTGCCACAGAGGGGCGTCATTTTGTAAAAGCTAAACATGAGCTGTGTATTAGAAAGAAGTCAGCAAAAATGTAAACTTTCCTGGATTTGCAGAAGTAAGCAGAGACAGATTCAAAGAAATCTATTCACTTCACATAAGGCTAAAAGTCATGGTATATGTGTGTATACATGCAGATACAGAGAGATCATAAATATGGCAAATATTCAAACACTTATTAATGTAGGGGGTAGGGTATAACTCAGTGACAGAAAGCTTGCTGGACAGATGCAAGGATGCCACTACCGGTACCCTTCTCCCCCCCCCCCAAAAAATCCAAACAACCAAAACTAAATAAAAGCAACCAAAAGAAAAAAATATTCGAATCCACAAAAAAAGAGGAAGGATGAAGGGTGAGTCTTTGTGCTATCCCTATGTCTCTATGAATATGAAAGTATTTCCAAATAGAACATTAAAAAGGTCAGACTTTCCTTGTGGGGAGTTGCCAGAAGGCAGTGCAAATACCGGGCCGTTTTTAATCCCACTGAGAGCCACCTTGAGCCTTCTTTCTCGCAGCTTGCATTATTTACCCTGTGCCAGGGACTGGTCCCAGATCTACTGACTGCTGCTTCATACCTGTTCCACCCAGTACAGTCAAAATGACACAGAACAATTCTTACCTCCTTTTAGAGGCCAAGATGTCCCCGCAACACACCCTCCTCGTTTATATAATGTACACAATGAACTAGATGACTCCGAGCTCTAACATAGGTGAGTGCCTCTTACTCTTATTGTTTTCTTTTCTTGGGGTTTGCTTTTTCTGGAACGCTCTATGTCTTGACTGGAACTGCATGAACACATTCTGGGTACTTCTACAGTGAAATCGAAGAGGCAAACACTGGCTTCTAACGTATAAAGATAGCTGGTATCTGTTCAAAGAGGTTTAGGCTGACAAAGTCCCCGTCCTATGGCTAAACTGTTGTTTCTCTGAGCATCCTATGCCTCTGCAGGTAGCAGTCTCCTGACTACAGGCCAGACTTGTTATTTTTAGGCATTGGGATTCTATGCTTCTGATTGCCCATGCTTGTTCCAGGTTTGGGGAACTGAACTTCTCAGGTCATGCTAAGAATCACACCTCTTTACCACTGCAGGTAGGGAGCTGGGACCCAGGAGCTCTGGAATATTTTCCAGGCTTGTAATGAAAATGACAAAATAAAACCAAAACAACCCTACCCAGAAAGAAATTGGCATATTCAATTTTATTTCTTTTATTCTAATTTTAAGAGTTGATTGCTGTTTTTGATGAAGAAAAAGGGCTTTAAGGAGAAACATGGCAGACAGTCTTCATGACTGGTGACAAAAGTCCCTAGGTTTCAGAGGCCAGCAATGACTCGTGCTAGAACCCTCCACCAGCTTCTTTCTGCTTTATGCAAGGAATAGAGGCCTCAAACCTTAAATATAAATTAGCTGGCCATATTGAGTCTGAGATGAGACATTCTTTTCCTAGGCTTGACAGTCAACCTGGGCTTGATTAGCACTCCACATACAAGTACAGGGGGGCGATAGAACCAGGTAAGTTTCTGGAGATGGGAAATGATTGTGGATGGAGACTCTCTGACCAGTTTGTGGAGATCAGCAGAGATCTGGGAAATGGTTGTGGATGGAGGACAGCTAGCCAGCTTGTGGGGACCAGCAGGGTAAAGTTAGGACTTACAGCATGATGCTATCATTCATTCATTTTACATTTTAAATGTTCATTGAGAACCTTCTACATCTCACATGTGGTTTCCGGGGTTAGGGACACAGTGGTCAAATAAGACCCCAAGCAATCTATGGGACAGGCTGTCAAATAGTCAGGTAACAATCATGCGGTGGGTGTCTCTTTGAAGTCCGGTGGAAATGCAGCAAAGAAAGAAATCACCTTTAGTGAAGCTGGGACTTGGTGAGGTGACAATCTTTGTTAGGGGGATAATGGTACCGGATCTAAAAAGACAAGTACACACTTATAGGAAGAAGGAGAAAGGACATTTCAAGTGGGCGTAAAGTTAGCATGAAACACAGTGCATATATTCAACTGGTCTGAATTATATAGGATTTGATGCAATGAGGTTACATTGTGATATAGGAAATGGGGATTGAATCATGATTTCAGATGTCCTCATGTACTGTGTTAAGGAGTCAGTCCTAATCGTCCTCAAAAGTGATGGGATACTTGGAAGGATATAAACTGGGAAGCTATGAAGTCAACTGTGCAGGGACCTTGAAGGAGTGGGTTATAGAGGCTGTAAAGAGAAGGTATGAGGTTCTAAATGAGTGCAGTTTACCTGGGAAGGGAAACATTGTTGTTTAAATATGTACAACTAGTGATGAATTAGACATTAAAGAAAGCACAGGGAGCCTAGCATGGCTTCATAGTTTTTTGTTGTTGTTGTTGTTGTTGTTATTTTTGTTTTTTGTTTTTGTTTTTTTTTGGTTTTTACGAGACAGGGTTTCTCTGTATTGTTTTGGAGGCTGTCGGTCCAGCCTGGCCTCGAACTCACAGAGATCCGCCTGCCTCTGCCTCCTAAGTGCTGGGATTAAAGGCGTGCGCCACCACCGCCTGGTGGCTTCATAGTTTATATTTCAGTTTCCACACGGGGGTTGAGGCACTCCATAGAGACAGAGAAGGTTGGATGGAACCAGCTTGGAAGACAGAATGGGAAACTTGTTAACACAATACAGGGAAAACCCAAAGACCTCAGCTATGGCATGGAGGCAGAAAACACCATACAGTATCCCTCTCCCTGTCATTCATGGGGTATGTGTTCCAAGAGGATGCTGAACCCTGTGTGTGCTTGTTTATTCCATCCATTCAGAGGTATGTTTGGCTTATAAATTAATAAAAGGCTAATTTTAAAACTACTAACATAAAAGTAATAAAATGGAACCATTATAACAATGTACTGTAACAAGAATTAGTTGATAGCAACATCTTTTTTAAATTGTATTATTGTACTTCCAACTTTTCAATTAAAAGAATCATTTTATAGATTCTCCCAAATTCCTAGTATCACTACACCTTTTGGGACCACCTACTAGGCAAAATAAGGGTTATTTGAACACAATCATATGCCATCCTGATTCAGTCTAGTAACTGAAAGGGCCACTAAGTTACATGGATACTCTGGACAAAGAGATGATTTCATGTTGAAGGAAAAATAATGCAACAATACACAATAGCATCGTGTTACTCAGCACATCCAACAAACGTTAAAGGTACTATTTCCTTTTAGAGTTTACCACATAAGGCTTTGGAACAGTACTTGGCTCTGTGTAACAGAAACTGCAGAGAGCAAAACTGTGGGTCAGGATCTGTGTGCACGTGCCTGTGGCCAGAGGTGAGTCAGCTATTGGTCCCAGCTCTTCCTTTCATTAGGACTTCATAGGGTCACTTCAGAGATCAGAGGAAAAATGACTGTAAAACAGATTGCTCCTCATCCCTGCAATTCTGAACCCGTGGTACCCAATCCAATGGTTCCAGAACACTGTAGCTGGTCCAAAGCATCTAGCCCACCCTAGATGGCCACAGGAGCAGCTTCCACAACATCCTTTCCCACCCTGGGATGGGAAGGGCTTTGGAAGAGTTCAGAAATCGGTTTCTACCCCAATGTGTTCGCCCCAGAATCTCTCTGTTGACCTTGCTTAGCGCCGATGCACTGAGATTTCACAGTCTGTAAGGAATGACCTCCACTTAGACAAACCAAAACAGGCATGCTCAAAAGCCAAGATGGTGTGAAAGCTGTTCATTTCGCATCGTAAGTGATTTCCCACACGTTGCCTATAAATTGCTTCTTGTGCCTTATTTTTGAAGGAGGCGGCCACTGTCTGCAGATCTGGCTTCCAGATTATTCACCATGTGGCGACACACCTCGGCCCTCACAAACGCCGATTTCCCTGCCCTGACGACGACCCTCGGGGAGGCATCCAAATGCAGGAACACGGTGCAGCGACTTTAGGCTCAAAGAACCGTTTGTATCTTGAAGATCCTTCTATGGTTGTAAAGCACCGCGCACATCTGTTTCGTGACCTCTCCCTGAGGCCCTTGTGCTGTGCACTGCCAACCATTTCCACATCTGCCCT
This sequence comes from Mesocricetus auratus, assembly GCF_017639785.1. NCBI lineage: Eukaryota > Metazoa > Chordata > Mammalia > Rodentia > Cricetidae > Mesocricetus > Mesocricetus auratus. The sequence goes on from NW_024429207.1 coordinate 25,065,036, forward strand.
TCCTGTACTGCAAGGTCCTTTACCATAATTTCTTCTTGTCCGAGCACTAGCTGATGTCATGACTTTTTACACACTGGATTTTCATCAAGTGGGACTCATTTAAACTGAGATGATTCTCCTCCAGTAAACTCCGGAACACCACAGAAAGGTACTTGGTCGCTTCTGTTGCCCAGTGGGCATGGAAGCCAGGACACACAAGAAAAAGCCCTCAGATACTGAGCTTCCTACAGCCTAGTGAGTGTTTACACTGAGTAGAGTTCAGAAAATTGCTTTGTGTAATTTGGTCTTCCAACTCCTTTATTTTATTTCTAAATTATATTCTTAGTATGAAAACAATACATGGCCATGATAACTGTGATCCCTCTGTAGGTTACTATCCAGAGGTCAGTACTGCCAAACCTTTTCTATACCCTTTCAGAAATGGATTTAAATAAGTATATATGCCATAAAAAGTAGATTTTATTGCACACATCCAGAGGCAGTATGCTTTCCCTCCTTGGACCACATGCCCTTATGCCTTTCGCCTTGCTAGAGATGGATACCGTAGGAGGTTGCTCCTCTGTTGTGAACATCTCAAGCCGTCACTTCAGTGGCGCACATGTGTAGACACCACTAGCGCTCTGGGTCAGGAAGGAGTGTGGCGGAAGCGGGGAGATATGCCTGGAACTGAGGTGGGCTTTGGAAGGTCCATGTGAGAATGAGACAGGCAGCTCTGCAGGATTCCTTCCTGATGTTCCTTGCCCTCTGAAAGATCAATGTTAGGCAATGGGGCAATCTACGTACCCAAACCACTACCAACTCTTTGCCATCCTGGCTATCAGAAAACACTGGTAGAAGGCCAGCCACATTCGCTGGGCTGTGTATGCAGAATCTCAAGTGCCACAAGGTAGCAGTCACATTTCACAAAGATGGAACTCAGAGAGGTTAGGCGATTGGCCTGAAGGCTTGATTCCCATCCCAGACAAAGCCTGAATCAAACACCCTCTAGAATCCATCTCTTTTGTGCCGTACTACTTCAGCTTCCTTACTGGCAGCACGCTTTTTAAATTAAAATTGGAAACTTTGCAAGGACATAAATATGCAGAGAAAAAAAGAAGGAAAAGCACTATTAGAAATGTCTGGGCATGGTGGTACACACCTTTAACCCAACATTCAGGGGCAGAGGCAGGCAGATCTTTGTGAGTTTGAGGCCAATCTGGTCTACAGAGCTAGTTCCAAGACAGCCAGGACTGTTAAACAGAGAAACCCTGTCTCAAAACAAAGGAAGGGAGGGAGGAAGGGAGGGAGGAAGGGTGGGAGGAAGGGAGGGAGGGAGGGAGGGAGGGAGGGAGGGAGGGAGGGAGGGAGGGAGGGAGGGAAGGAAGGAAAAAAGAAAAGAAACCTCAGCTAAGAATGACACTTTATCAGGGCTTTGAAGCCCAGTCAGATGATTGCTAGCTTTTCGTGTGCAGGGGCTTTAACAATCTAAGACATGAAGGCAGAGACGCGATCACACAAGCCCACTGCAGAAAGGAAGTCTAGAAGCCTCGCTATGTGGAGTTTTAGTTTTAGCATGTCTTGGAAGGTTTGTTTTAATAGAAGACTCTTGAGACGCGATTCAGATTAAAATGGAGATTGGTAAACACAAGAGTCTCATCTTCCCAATCTATGCAATTTGACATTCTCCTGTCCGGGTTTTGATTTATCCCATTTCAGCGCATCCTTAGCATTTAACTGCTGGAGTTGTTTGTCAAGAGGATGTGGTCATATTTTAATATCTAAGGGAAACACATGCTGCTTTAATGTCATAACTCATGAAACAGCCCAGGAGATTTTTTTCTCGAGAAAGCAATATGTACATATGCACACAATCTCCGTGGCCAGGTTGATTTGTGCAAGTATAGCCCCGCTGAGTGGAGATGGCACATCTTCGCTTCTGCTGTGTGGTGGCTCTGCTTCCTGAGGCCCTAGTGGAATGATGGGGACTCCCGACAGTCAGTGTTAGTGCACAGATTTCAGAGATCAAGTGAGTACACTCACAACAAGGAGGGCATTTGGCTGGAGCACCTGACATTTCTCAGCAGCTCCAGTATGATAATGGGCTAGCCCAACAGTGAATAAGCTAATCAAGCCATTAAAGGCAACAGAAGCCCTCTGCCCTGTTTGATTTCTTCCTATAATGATATAAAGTGCAAGTTTAATGAAGTCAATGGGTCCTGAACCTCTCAGCGTGTCCAGGCCTTTGGAGGCAGCAGTATTGAGTCTGTTCATGGTATTCATTATCCAGTTACTGCTGTCCACCCTGGCCAGTGGACCCTGCTTGCAAACGACATTGTAACTGGGACTTTATGGGGGCAGTTCTGGTTGCTATGGCCCCGCCTGCATTTTGTCTACATAAATTAGACCTTGTGTAGCATATTGGCCTGTCAGGGGACTAGGAGGAAGCTGTATATTGTTTCTGGCATCCCTGAGCCCTTCTGCCCCTGACATCTGCTGTGCCTGTGACAGGGAATACATTCTTGACTCATTATCCGAGCAAGTGGAATCCCACCCTGACAGGACCATTAATCAGAATCAAGCAGTCCAGAGAGAGAGAGAGAGAGAGAGAGAGAGAGAGAGAGAGAGAGAGAGAGAGAGAGAGAGAGAGAGAGAGAGAGAGAGGGAGAGAGAGAGAGAGAACATGCAAAGAAGTGAGGCACTTTCTAACTTTGGCTTTTGGTGTCATTCATGGTCTGGACAACTAACAATCCATCTTTCTGAGTGACAGCCCTGATGGATGGCATTATTTGTGCTTTTGTGTATTAAAAGACAGCTCTGGCACCGGCTTGTCATTTTCCCAGAGGTTTACAAAAAGTTGAAATTTAATTTGGAAGGAAAGGAGGGCAGAGATCAGAGGAGGCTGGTGAGCTGACAGTCCCCGGAGACAAGAGAGGGACCAATGGCATATGAGTGAGAGGGTCTACGGGGTTGAGGGTGGATGCTGCACTCTGGGAAGGTGTGGGGGGCAGCTGCTGCTGTTTCTCATGTGCGTGGCTACATTAGGGATGCTTGAGGCTTCCATATTAAATTAAGTATGTGTTGATCACTGTATTGAGATGGGTTGTTGAAGAAGAGATGAAAATTAAAAATGTGTTGGAGTGTTTAGGACCAAGATGCTACACGGGTGTGAAGGAACAATAAGTGGTTATTTCCATGACCAGAGCATTGCCTGAAATTGCAATTTTGTAAGTGTAACTGGCGGTGCTGTTGCCTAGTACATGTCAAGTATTAAACAACAAGTGAAGGTAACATTTCTTCACATTGATTAAACTGTTGCTATGGGCTTGTGAACGTGTGTGGCATGACCAAGAGTATTAGGTAAGAAAGAGATGGGAATACATAGCAAACATTTCTCGTGCTCTGTCCCTCCGACCTAGAGTAGGACACAGGAGGGAGAGGGATAAAGTAAACAACTAAGATACAGCAGCAATGCACATTTATAACCTTTATTCATAACTCTACGCTTTTGAATGAACTTACACTTCTACAGACATCTGCTTCCGGGCCCAACAGCCAAAATGCATCATTTGCTTTAAATTAATAACACAGAGAAAAAGAAACCCTTCTTACCCTTGCTTTGCTCTCTTCTATCCTGGCCGTGCTGATGTAATCACACCTTCTCCCCAAGGGTGTGCCCTCCTTGAGCACCCTGGGCTGCTGGAGCACTGTGCCATTCCCTGGCAAGACAGCAGAGCCAAGGCCCTCTCTTGCTCATCAGCTATGGAGGGGATCTAGCCTGCTGCTCATGTGGACATCAAGCCCAATATGCATTCCTATTCCTTTCTGGGACTCTCCCCCTTTCTTGGAAAGGGTATATTGAATTTTACTTAGCAGTCTGTTTTTCTGCAGCCCCATAGGTAGTATTAGCTCTAGATCACGACCTTGGAAGATGGTAAGGAGGCAAGATGAACATTAATCAAACCCAAGAATCCGCATGTGGCATGGCACCAGACTGCAATTATCCAATAGCATACTCTATTCTAAGTCAGGGTGAGATTAGTCTTAAAGAGAGCTGCTAGACTAGGATAACCAAGCATTTATGATGGCGTCACATTCTCCTCACCAGAATGCATCCAATGTCTAGATAATCAACAGTGACCAGGAAGTAGCCAAGTTACGAGGTTGATGCCAGCTGCCAAGTGAAGCAGAATAAGTGTGACAAAGAATTCTCTTGGAGGCGCTGGTGGGTTTTCTTGGCTGGAGTTTAGACCTCCTAAGCTACCCCATCTACTCGCTTTGTTGTCAGCACTGGGCTTTAATGTCAGCTCCATTTCTTGTAGCTTTTCAAGTGTCGGTGTTCTTATCAATTAAAAAAGGATAGTTATAATTACTCATTCGAGTTGTGAAGATTAAATGTGATGACATATGTAAATTACATCATGAAAATTCTGGCACATAGAGATACTCAAAGAACATCTCAACCTTATAGGATCCACGGCTTTAAAAAAAATCCCTGCTAGGGTTTTTCAAAAATATCATTAGTTCTCTGTGCCTACCCAAGAAATAAGACCTTTGAAAAGATCCTTGATCTTTCATTTATCTGCCTAGAGTATCATGTGGCGTTATAGACCACATCTCAGTTTAAGACTAGAAGATCAAGTATTGGAAGAACTGAGAAAAAGGAAGGTCCTTCAGGAAGATATGAAAACCAAAGACACAGTGGAGGCTTTTCCTCCATCAGAAAGCCTCTACTCTTATTATTCATTAGGTCAAACAAGGGGGGAGGGCATGAGATAGGACAGAGTGGCTGAGAATGGGGCATGGTTTTCTGTCTCCTGCAGGAGATTGAAAGCCAGCCCTTCTCTCTAGGACAGCAAATGCTGTAGGGGTGCCCTGCAGATGTTTAGGTGTGACTGTCCCAGGCACCTCAGTTTCCTCCTAACTGGAGGTGATCATATCTCCTTCAGAGGGCCATCAGATTCCAGATCTCACATGGAAGGTGCCTAATCCAGAATGGTGCCTGGAGAGCAGGACGTCTACTGTTAGTGGCATAATCTGGTGCTTGGGAAACATGTTTGCACAAATGGATGCAACACTGACTGGGTGGGGGTTGGCGGATCTACCCAAATGTCCTGTAAGAAAATCCTGGTTCAGGTTGGATTTACTCTCCCATACTTTCTCTGCATCAGGGTGTTCTCATTTGAGTGTACTGAGAGTTTCAGTCACTCTGAACAAAGATTTTCAAAGAAAGAGGAAAGTGCTGGTTTGAGAGGGGGAAATAGTGGACATAAAGTAGAACAGATAATAGTGAACATAAGTAGAGCAGATAATAGTAAGATTTGCATAGCACTGCTTTACAAGAAAAGGGAACAGAGACAGACCAACTTGGCCCTGGCGCACATTCTTGTGCTCGTGGCAAAGAGGGAGGTAGGACTTGAGAAAGGGCAGGATCAGGTCATCATGTTCTGCTAAAGACTTGTATGAACTCACCTAGGGTGGGGCAAGGCTGCAGTGAGTGAGTGGCCTAGAAAGCCTCAGTTGTTCCAGTGCAGGAGTCCAAGTTCTGCTTCATCTCTAACTCCATGGTGGGGCTCACAGGGAGGGAGGGGCCCAGGAGTAGACAGCCAGTCACTGAGTCACCCTAGTCTGTATTTGGACATCTGGATGGAAGAACAGTCACAGAGAGGGGTAAAGGGAGAACCTCTCTTGGTGTCCACATTAGAAGATGGTGATTAGGAGGCATTTGTATGTATCTCGGTGTAGCTGAGAAGGCTAAAGACAATCCAGCATGGTGGAGAGGGGCAGCTCGGGTAAATTCCACTGTAGAGCGGTCAATTGTAATATTTAAGCATCTGCAAATGGCTTTTCAATAATCTCTTTAGAGAACTGTCTTCATTATTTTAGCAAATCCAAAACTTCACTTAGAGCTCTCTATTTATGCTTTGTCCCTCTTATTTAATCTTCCTTGTGATATTTTTCACCTCTCATTTGTAAATTCTTCTACTATGTGGATATTTTGGTTTGAGTGGGAAATATTATAGACATCTATCTTTGTTTTTTCCTGGTAGACTAAGTGAGTATCTTCCTGTTAGCCATGTGACCCCATTGTTGGTGAACTAGACAGCTGTGTTACCAGCTAGCCTCTATTCTGTTTCTGGATCTTCTCTGGTCCACTCCTAGTATCCCAAACATGGCTGGTAAGTTCCTTACCCCTGAAGCATCCGGATATGGGGCTGGGGTATAGCTCAGTAGTAGAATGTTTTAGACTCTTTAGACTCAATCCCCAGAACCACAAAGAAAGAAAGGAAAGAAAGGAGGAAGAGAGGGAGGTAGGGAGAAATAAAGAGAGGGAGGAAGGGAAGGAAGGAAAGAAGGAAGGTGAAGGGAAATTTTCAAGTCCTCGTATATGTTGAAAATGTATGTAAAGTGACAGTCATAAATGACAATACATTCCTGTGGGAGCATTGATCCAGTACAAGGAGAGCAAGGTCTAAAGTGGTTACACAGTGCTTGATGAAAAGTGAGAGAAAAATCCACATGATGCTGGAAAATGAAGCCAACCAACTCAGGAAGACATTCTACCAGAAGGTATGCCCAGACAACAGCTACCTCCTTTCTTGACAAGCTCTAGAGATAAAGGCGATAAGAAACACCTTGGTCCCACCCTCCAGCAAAGAAAGATGCATGCAGAACCCAGGTGTTGGTGCAGACACAAGAGAAAAGAGTCTACAAAAGGCCGCTCCATAGGAAACCTCTTGTGTCTCTTAGCTGCCCCCATGTGGCCAGCTCTCTGGACAACTACGAGAGTCACAGGCCTTTGCCATCAAAGGAACCCTGCTTTCAGTTCAAATACTCTATATCCTTGGTGGCCCCCTAGGACCAACCTCAATTAGGCAAGCAGTTTGTTTCTGGGTCCCTGAAGTTCATTTGGTGGACTCAGCTGTTTATTGAACCTCGGGGAGTTATTCAGTAACATCAGTAAGAAATGCCTGACAAACATCTGGCTTGTTGGGGGTTGGGCTTGGTTAATTCTACTTGGAACAGCACCAATATTAGTTCTGCTTGGATTAGCACCAGCACTAATGATGACATAAGACATTTACTTCATTAGCCTGATGAAGGGAAAATTTTGCATGTTCAGCCTAAGCCAAAAAATAGAGCCCCGGTCCAACATTCAGGAACTGAACCTATGGAGTGAATCAAGCTAACTGTACAGAGGTGACCCAAAGCGGGGGTAGACTGCAATGGTGTGCCACAAGGAGGACTCCGAGATGAGACAGGTGAGGACTACACCTACGTGTTCCTGGAGGTTGAAGGGGGGAAAGCTGCTGTTTTGTCCTAAAGGGCAATTAAAACAACTAGAGAAATGTTTCCACATTAATACTGCAATTTCTCAAAAGCCTGATGGAAGCATGGGGTGATGTCTCAGAAGTTAAGAGAACTTGCTGCTCTTTCAGAGGACCTGGGTTCAATTTCTAGTACCCACGTGGTGGTCCACAGCTGTCTGTAACCCCAATTTCAGGGATACAACACTCTCTCCTGGTCTCTGTGGATACCAGGCATACAAGTGGTACACAGACATGCATGCATGCCAAGCAAAATACCACTATGTGCAAAATGCCAGTAAATGCAAAATTTAAAATGAGTAATCTTAAAGTATATTATAATAAAGAGTTAGCTAGTACCTAATGTGGAATTTTCACCAGAGAATACTGCTTGGGCATGGGTTTAAGTCAACAAAAAGTCTTTATTAGCCAGCCTAAACTACACTGATACTTCCATTATGGAGTCAGTTGTGCTAAGGTAGGGGCTCTGTTACAGGACCCAGAGAATGAAACTACCTGTCTCTGATATGGAGTGTCTTCCCTTCTCAATTCCTATCATTGGCCTCAAGCACACATATGTTAGTTCTCTGTTGCCTACCCAGACTGCAAATACTTGTACTAAAAGGTACCAGGATACAGCAGAGGATAGATAAGCATGATTTCTGAGTTTCACAGTCTCTCTGACAAAAGCAAGTTGGAGGATGGGATACAGATGGAATTGCACTTCCTTCAGAAGTTGCGAGGGAAACTGGGTAGGCAAGAAGACCCTCATGGTTGGATGAGCAGTAGTGGGTAGTAGATTGAGTCTGAGGGGAGATGGGCTCTGGTGGAAAGCATAGCTACTCAAGAGCCTTTGGGAGAGAAGGCCCAGAAGACGAAGCAGCTGGAGATCACCAGTTCCAATGAAAACTAGAATATAGAAAGCATAGAGCAACAGGAAGAGCCTCAGTTTGTGCCAACTGTGGGGAGGAGTTTGATGGTATAATGGTTCTTGAATTGTCTAACCTAGAATCATGGACCAGAAGTTCACAACAGGCAAAACAATGGGATGTCCTACGGGTCAACATGTCCCCACCCCTCCTCCGGTGTTAAAGATGCTTCATTAAGCTTGTGTCTCTGTGGCCTTTCAGATTCCTCTGCACGTCCCTGTTCCTTTCCACAAGCATTGACAGCAGTGATTATGTTTCTCCCCTCATTCTGACTGGTACATGTCTAGGACACCAGTCAGTGGCTGTCACTCCAAGAAGGCCACCAGTCCAGAGAGCACCTTTGGGTTAGGAAATCCTGAGAAGAGACAAGGGGATCACTAGAAACAAAGCTTCTTTTTTCTTTTGATTTCATCTAATCCTCAACTACCCATCGCTGCCCAAGGCAGCCCCAGTGCAATGCTCTTTCATCTCAGCTATTTGAGAAAAGCTGAGGTCTCCGTTGCGTGTTTATGTAAATATACATGTGTCTGTTTAGGCACAGCCTGCACCAACAAACTTGCTCTATCTTGTTGGATGCCTTTAAGAATGCCACCACCTTTGCCTCAGAAGGTGTTTGCCCTGGTGTTTACTTATGGGATTAGGCCAGAACTGGTGATAAATGCATGCATGGGCCCCACCCAGGCAGCATCACTCCAGATCTCTAGCATCTAGTGGAACTCGTTAGAATAGTAAGACTCTACAGTCTTATTCCAAAACCAAACCTCTGATGAGGCAGGCTTTGAAGGCTACAACTTAATTTCCATAAATAAACAGAAAATAACCCACTGGTGTAACACGGTTGAATTTATTACAATTGACAATATTAAAATTAAAAGAAAAAAACTGTTCTCCTCTGGTCCTGCTCTTCAGTGACCTAATGAGATGGAAAGGGACAGTTGGCAAAACCAGTGATCTTGCTGTGTTTTTCTCTTCGTGCTGGAAGCTGAGCTTAGAGGCCCACTGTGGCCTGTTAGCTCTGCTTGTTCCTTGGCAGCAAGAAAGGTTGGCGGGAGGGGTGGGCAGAGCAGCCACAGGGTAAATTCTGGGCTCTTAAGTTTCCCCATTTTCCCTGCTTCTGCTATGCCAGCAGTCCCTAACAGGATGTGTGAGCTCCCTGTTTGAATGGCTACTGGCTTTCTGCAAATATAAAAGTTTGATAGAAACATTAAATGGAGAGGGTATGTGATCCGGTGTTAAATCTGGGATTTCTTGGCAGCCAGAAAAATATGTTCTGTGAGGTGTAGTTCATGATGCGAACGGTAAGCTCAGATCTGCATCAGGAGCAAGAGGTTTGAAGGAAGTGCTTGCAGATGACTAAAGCCAGCAGAGTCGATTCTGAGTTCTTCATCATGGAAGACCATCCTGGGATCAGATGCACTCTGCAGGATATCCATGCCAATATGACTGCTCTCAGTGGGCTTTAGCATTGATCGGGCGTCTCGATATTGAATGGACTGAATCATTCATTCACTTAGTTCCCACACTGTAGGGTACTCGCCAGCTCTTCTTGAGGAAGGGGAAAATGCTAACAAGAGAGTGAGTGTCAAGTTGCTCCAGGGTAGGATTCCGTCTGAATCCTGGGCTTGCTCACTTTCTACTCAGTATCCCCAAGAACACAGGCAAGCAAACTTGGAGAACACTTGTCTCCCATGTAATCTGTGAAAAATGACTCATGTTATTTTTGAGCACAATGTCAAAGCATCAACCTTACAGTCTCTTCCACTAGATCACTTGTTTTGAATAGAACTCCCTCCCCACAGTCCCTGTCATACCCCTACTCTACAAGCTATGGAGGGTTAATACCCTTCCTATTGTAGACACTTCCTCAACCACCCTGGAGTGCGTTCATACACATACACACCCATACTAGATGGCTCAGGTGTTTTTCACTCAGAGATACCGGCCTCAGTGTAGCACAGAGGTGGACTTAGGATGGGACTCAGGAATTGAAGGCCTGATAGACAGATGTTCACGCTTCCTTTTGTGTAGGAAACAGTCAAGCTTCACTGTTCAGGTCCTAGATGTCTGACTTGAACATGTCCTGAGCTTCCAGGGGATGAGACAGAAGAATGCACACTCCTCCCCCAAGGATAAATGCATCGCCTGATTGAGTTTTAAATGCTCTCTCTCTCTCTCTCTCTCACACACACACACACACACACACACACACACACACCTTCCTACCGACCCTTAACACTATGCCTCCTTTGGAAATCATTAATCCTAGTGTTTACTGTCTTACTGTGAATCTGATATCTTTCCTTTTCTGTCCAGCCTTGTTGCTGCACAAGAGAAAATACAAACTTCTGTGTCTAAGACAGATGGAAGTGGAGTAGGGCAGAGGATCTTTTTCTAGATTGTAGTTCATTTTAACCTCGTGTGTGTGTGTGTGTGTGTGTGTGTGTGTGTGTGTGTATTAGTTGAGTCTCATTGTGCAAGGATAAGTCCACTGCCAAAAGAACTTTGTTACGTCTGCATAAAGTAAGTCTCCTTCTTACTCATTTAATTTTGACCTTATTGTGCTAAAAGCACAGTTATCTGCAAGCCTTGCTATACACTGCATATTGCATTTCAAATTCCCTTTTTGCTAATCTGCATTGTTCAGGTTCCTGCACATCTCTCCTAGTTGCTGAAGGGTATGTAATATCAGAGGCTGCATGTGGATGTACGTTCCTACCTGAAGGAGGAGGGCAGGGCTGTGGAGACCAGAGTTTCATTATATTCAAAGCCTCCAGAGCGTTGTGGTTACTTGGTAGTCCATTGTTAACTGTCGCAGCTTCCAAACAGACCTGGAACTGCTCTACCCTCCCTTACAATTTCACTGTGCGGCCCAACTTGAAATCGTCGTCTGAGTCTGATGTCCATTTGGTCTTGCATCCTGGATGGTCTTGCTCCCTCCGCAACCTGGACACTGGCAAGGCTAGGGTTCCCAGGGTTTGTTCATCAGCTAACTATCAGCTCTGACTTAAAGTCAGCTGCCTATAGTTGATGTGCAAATGATAACCTTGGTAGCTTGAAACACCAGATATGTATTCTCTCAGAATGCTGAAGGCCAGAAGTCAGTGCTTCGGGAGTCTGGCTTTGCCCCACCCTATCGGTTCTAAGGAAGAGGCCATCCGGTGTCTCCTCCAGCTTCTGGGAGCTGCCATCTTGGCTGGGCTCGCCACCCTTGTGTCCCTTCTTCTTCACATTGCTCTCTCTTCTGAGCACCTGTCTCAGAACTGCCGGGCTCTTGCTTACACATACGTTTACATTTAGGGAATCCCCAAATAACCCAGGACACCGTTTCCTAACAAGATCCTTGAATGAGAGGACTATTTAACAGGTTCTGAGGATTAGGACCTAGTGGGGCCACCATTCAGTCACGATCCCATCTCTGCTTGCCCTGCGTTATCCATCCATGCCTCTGTTTCCATCCCCCTAGTAAGACTTGCTGTTTCTTCTTGATTGAATCACTAAAGGAACTTGTGATTTTTCTGTTGCCAACGTATCTTTAGCTACAATTGATTCCACACATTTGCCTGACAGTAGCTGTGTTCCCCACCCCCCCCTCTGCTAGTCAAACAGCTACTGGATTCCAATGAAGAATATTAGAGCTTTTTAAATGTGTGGCTTTTTAAAAAGCTTTTTCAGTCTTGTGGCTCTGACATCCTCTTAGGATGTTGTTCTATCCACTCCAGCCTTGTGGGCAAAAGAGAGTCTAGAGTCACGTGGGCGGTTAGAGGCTGGTCCTAGAAGTAGTGTGCAAGCCTTCTGCCTACACCTAATGGCCTGAACTCAATCCATGGCCCTACTTGGCTTTCAGACAAGTGGGAGATGCAACCTAGCCGTATAGTCAGCATGCAAATGAAAAGCTTACACGTGGGTGAGCTGCAGCAACCCTGTCAAAACAGAATCCTTTGGGTTGATTTAGAGGCATTTAAACTGGGATCAATTTTCCTTGGTTCATAGCCAGAGACAAAGGACTAAATCTAAGAGATATTAGGCATTACTCAAAGTAAGTGTGTAAGTGTGTATGTGTGTGTGTGTGTGAATGTGTGTGTTTGAGAGTATGTAAGTGTGTGACTGTGTATGACTCTTTCTGTGTGTGTGTGTGTGTGTGTGTGTGTACATGCCTTATGAATGAGTGAGGTCCTTAAGTTTTAGGTGTGACTCAGTTTTGGGGTTTTCTTGTTTGGTGGATTGGCTTGGGGGGGGTTCCTGGAGTTTAAATGCATTTCTTACAAAACCATAGGCAGCTCTTGAAGGGCTAAGAGGCCCAAATGTTAATGACAGGTCTTACCCTTCCAGGTTCCCTCTCCCTTCATACAAACTATTAGATTACATTTCTAAAGCTAGCCTCCAAGATCCATTCCCTTATTTGGCCACTGACTCATTCCTGAGACCAAACACCAATGTCCAACAATCAAAAGTCACTATTTGGCTACTCTGTCCAATCAGGTCTCACCCTAGCACAGACTTCCCCTTTTCTCCTTGAAAACCCACTCCTACAGAAATACCTGTGGTGAGAACTTTGTGTCTGAGTCAGTCCTGAACTGACTCTGATGGACCCCACCCCCAAGCCCTTACAAGTGTAAGCACAGTAATTCAGACACAAAGCTTGAAGTCATCTGGGGGTAGTATAACCCTCAACTCATCGTTTGCAGGCTCACCAGCCTTGAGAAAGCTACTTCAACCACTGATTTTCAAAATTTTGAATAAGAAAATATGCACGACAAAAACCATAATTTGTATACATGTTGATGTGTTTATAAGTATACACCATGTATATACATGCATGTGCATATATGTGTTCCATATACATAGACAGATTGAGAGCAACTTAATTTTCTACCCAGTAAGAGGCCATGGCCTTCAGTTTGCAATCATTGACTTAAGCTCTCTGTGGTCTGTTTCCTCAAAAGAAAAACAGGCTTATTGTAAGGATCAATTAAACTAATTTGCATAAAACCACCTGTGCACTGACTATCTCATGCATGTTAGTTATTAATAATGTCAATGTTATTGTTATAATGCAATTTAAAACCATGACTTGTAAAATTTTCACAGTTAGTAAGACACAGAGATAAAATTCAAACAAGGGATTATTCTTTCCATCTTCACACAGTAGGATCATTTCGATATATAATTAACGTTCTTTCTTCACTCAATCACATAAGAGACATTTAAGTGGGAAAACGTGTGGCAGGCACTGTGCCGGCACTGGGGATACAGGCTGAATGAATTAGGCTGTCGTCTTCATGCGGCTTGATTATATAGAACTGAGCTTGCAATCCATGTGTGGCCATCTGAACTTACATTTGAAATTATTAAAATGAAATAAAAGTTAAAATTTACATTTTCTATCACGCTAGTTCAACAGCCACAGATGTAGCTCAGATGTGGAACTTTTCTATAAGCATAGAAAGTTCTAGAGCAAAAAGAAAAAAAAGACCTTTATAGGATGGATACTTGTGCTTAAAATCTAGTTGAAGATGAGAGGAACTCAGATAAGGTGGTCTCCCCATTTGGAATAGTATTTCACGTACTTAAGCAATGTCACCCACTGGCCTAGCTAAAAACTTTTTCCTTCCTTCACACACAGGTAGGGATCCATTGGCATCCCAATCTCTTCTTGTGTTTTTGGTTGTGAGCCTAGCCTTTAACACACGAGACATCTCTGCAGCCCACCCCTACCTATTCTTTATGCTAAAGTATCCTTTACCATTCTAAGTAACTATAGAGATATCGGGGGGGGGGGAGGACAGAATGTAATATGTATTCACAAGGAAACTAAGGAAGAACTGACTCCAAAGGCAGACTTCAGCCCCGTCTGACCCTTGCATTCCCTTTCTACAAAACCAGTGGAGGTAAGACATGACAGGTCCCTGGGGTATTTTGTCACAGGAGTGGAGTCTGGGCAGCAGTGTCTACAGGAAAAGTGGTAGTGTCCCACTGGGGGAGCCTGGCCCTAACCTGTTGAGCTACAGTCTTCTTTTCCCCTGATGGGCTTATATTTTCAGCAGACAGTTGAGATGTAAGGGAATGTGGAAGGCCTGCTTGGAGGAAGTAGATTGCTGTAGTTGTCCCTGGAAGCTCTATTTTACCCTCGCTCCTTCCTGTTACTCCCTTTCTGCTGTTACCTGCTCCCGTGACCTGAGATTCTCCATCATACTACTTCTGTCGTGGGGGGGGGGGGGGTAAAACCCTCTGCAGCCACCAACTGAAACAATCCTTCCTCACATGGCTCATCTCAGTTATCTCAGGCAGCGTGGAGTCTTCTCAAACAGTGTAAAGCGTAGAGTCTCACACTCTCGCCTTGGCCACCTTCCCATCTAAAGCTGCCCTCCGTGGGGACTTCCTCCTGCCCGTGATCTTCAGAGAACAAGGGGAAATGTCCAAAGGAAGACTGACGCTAGGCCCAGTTGAGAAGGGATTGATGTAGCATTCTCTGGTTGAGTTGGATGGAAGCCTTGAACTGGGTTAAGATAGATGGTGCTTTTCATCCCTAAGGGTAAAAACAAGCTCCATGGGACTGGGGGAGAAGGGCTTTTTTCCTGGGGAAGCAGATTGTGGGAAAGGAGCAGTAAACCATTATACAGACTTCTTGATTACAACCCTGTATAGAGCCTCTGTGCAGACATGAAGAGCAGCGTGAACTCCGTTCTGAGTGGCAAATGTGGGAGGATTATCATCAGATGCGTTCCTGGGGTCACACTGGCCCTTGTTTAGGTTTTCATACCCCCCCAAGCCATCTAATATTGACATAAGCTACTCCAGGAGTGCTCTCCCCTCCCTCCTCCCCATTGCTACAGAACAATCCTTTTCTACACTATGAATATGCATGACTCTCATTAGTTAATAAAAAGCTGACAGGCCAGTGGCTAGGCAGGAAGTTAGGTGGTAAAGGCAAACTGAGGAAGATGGGAAGGAGGGCAGAGTCAGGGGAAACACCAGCCAGCCACTTGGGAAGCAAGACATGCCAGAGGACAGGTAAAACCATGGGCTGCATGCCAATACATAGAAATGGGTTAATTTAAATGTAAGAGTTAACTAGTAAAAAGCCTGAGCTATCAGCCGAGCATTTATAATTAATATAAGCTTCTGTGTCATGATTTGGGAAGCAGCTGCCAGGTATTTGGGATCAGGCAATCGGGACAGGAAACCTCCATTTATACCCTCCAGCTTCTGGTCAGTTCCTACTAAACAGTCATTTCTCAACTGTCAGTGTGGCCATCCCTGACATCCCAATATAAGCCTTGTCCCTTGTCCATTCTTATTTGTTACTATATGTTCCTCAGTCATAACTCTTAGCAATATGGAGTTGTGAGTAAACATTTCCTTGAATGTTTGCTTATGAATATTGTCTCCCGAAGAAGACTACAAACTCCTTGAGGGAAGCAACCAGGACCAATGTTTTTCCTCCAGTGCATAACATCAAACCCAGTACCACTGGCATTGGTTGTTTCCTGGAATTGTAGCCCTTGATAGCAGCCAGGCTGTGGTCCAGATGTACATTTTCCCCCCACTCACATTCTTCTGGACCTAGCTCAATAAATCTTTGTTGACAGAATGGCAAGGGTTTAGATAGCATCAAATTAAAACAAAAGTAGGAATTAACAGCACAGAAGCAGCCAACAGGATAACAAGGAAAGAATTAAAGATTAAAGATTAGATTCTTCCCAGACTAAGAATCTGTGACGTTTCCAGCTATGCTTTATATTTCTACAAACAGTGTTGCAGGGAGAAAGACCCTGGGCAATCAAGACACACCCCCTCCCAGGTAAAGGAGGAACTGCAAAATGGGAGGTGTCTTCCACTAAGTGGGGGAACCCTATGTAGGTGTAACTCTGGCTCAATTACCCCAGTCCATTATGAGGGACAAGAACAGACTTCACTGGGCGTAAGGAAGGATGCAATGGAAGTATAGGAGATATGTCTGAAGATAAATGTTCTAACCCCTTCTCCCCAGAGACATTTACTTGGTATTAGCATGTCCAGAGATGTTCTTGTTCTGCAGAAAGTATGAAGAAAGTGACATTTAAAATGTGTAACTGCCAAATTCCCCTTAAAACTCCTTTGAGACACAAAGAAGAAAACTTCTCCCTCGTCCTTCAAAACCCATTTCGACTCCTTGGCCCTCTTCTCAAAGTACACTAAATAAGGTGCTCTCCTCTCCTTTGACCTCTTGAGTCCTCATTGGCTCTTAGTTACACATGACCTTAGGACGTTGCTCTTGCCTGGGTTGAGTAGCACTGGCCACGGTACATGCCTCTTGAGACAAACGCCCCAGATAATCCCAAAAAGTGCTCCTTGAATGACATCCAGGTCATTATCCCTAGTACCTGAGCACCCGTGGCCTGACAATTATGTCAGGGGTCTAGAGAGGGGAACTTATCTATCCTATGTAGTTTAGCTGGCCTTGATACAGTCACACAGGCCAACGATCAATGTAAGGAGGGAAAGTGTGGCAATGGAAGAAGATGTTGAAAATGTGCTTGAATGATTGAGAAGGGTGCTAGTACATGTTGGAAGCTTCTAGAAGCTGGAAAAGGTAAGAAACACATAGTCCCTAGAACTTCCAGTTTTTCAATCACCCAAGTTATAGCCCACGTGACTCACTGTGGATTTCTGACCTCTAAGAGTGTAAAGCTGAGAAAAAAGGTTTCCTGTTTTATGTTAAGCCATGTCAGTTGTGGGTAGTTTTATAGCCACAAGAAGCAACTGATTAGACATGTTCAGAAAAAATCTTTTGTCTGTGTGAAGGTTTGGTGGTACATTCTGCAGGCTGATAGAATTTTGATCCTGTATGGAACAAAATGGCCATGGGAAAGGGATAGTTAGATGAGGGCAGGCCTAGAGTCTGGGGACACAATCCCAGCCCTCCCTAAAGCTAAGGAAGAGGTGTCAGTTCTCCTCCTACTGCCAGGGAGATGTATTCACCCTTGGCAGGGTGATTCTCAGAGAGCCTCTCTGGCTGCCAGGTTTTCTTCAAGTGCACTGTTTTTAATTAGGCTTAACTTGGGCACAGTTTCTGCTGCTGACCTCGCGTGGTCCTGCCCTACCAAGCATAGCAATGCCCTCTCCTTCATAGATACTCTTTCTGCCCCCGCGGAGGAAAGAATCCTATGCTGTTGGCTTCATGACTGAGATGTGAGACTCAGGCAGATTGCCTCAGTGTCAAGGAACCTCAAGTCCACCAGAGCAGTCAAATTAAAACAGGAAGGCAGAGGAAGTGTACCTTCAAAGCAGGCTGGCACAGCCCCTGCTCTGCTGGTTTTAATTGGTGTGAATTTCCACCCACCTCCTCATGCTGCCAACGGGGTGGGGGAGTTGGGGGGGCAGGGGGTGATATAGATTAAAGATTTTAACGTTTGTTTCTGGTTTGGTTGGTCAGGAGTCCAGGTTCAGAAAAACATTGCAGGAAACCCTCATTTCCCAGAACTAAGCATTTCATTCAAAAACTGCTGAGCTCCCATGATTCATGTTGGGACCATCTGCAGCTCTGTCTTTGTAAGGGCAGGGCAGGCAGCTTGCTTCTGTCTCTGTGGTATTCTTAGTTTCTGTCTGCCATGGTTATAATTCTATTTATACATCCTCACTTCCATTGGGATTTTTTGAGGCACTTTTCCACAAGATGTTGTTACCTGTACTTCTATTTTTGCAAGTTTTAGTTTCAGATTTAAAAAAAAAGTTTTTTCTTTGGTTAATTATTTAAAGCATAAATTAAATTTATTTTAACATAAAATAATAACAATTGCATCTGCTCAAGGATCATGTGAATTTTGAGATGTGTATACACTGTTATTTAATTATTAAACAAGTGAATATATGCCCTTTGTTATCATCAATTTTGTGTGTTTGCAGTTTTGAAACTTATTTGGTAGCAATTTCCCTGCTTACTCTTCAAGTCTGAGAAAATCCTCATTCAAGCTTGGCTTTCCCATGTAAATGTGTGGTTCTCCTTATTTTTGTCTACTCCTTTTCAAATCAAATGCTATTTAGACCTGTTTTTGTTTAGTTAATGGTATAGATAGTTGAAGGCTATGAGCCTTCTCTTATGCACTTGGTTTGCATTCCTGAAGTTTGATTCTTATTGACTACAGTAGTTGTGACTTTGACATTCTCCTTGATCTTTGATTAGAGTTTAAAACATTTCAGGTTATCAGTTATTCAGATAGCTGTTATTTATTTCTTTTACCATTGTGCTGTAGTGGCAAAAGTGTATGAGGGTTATGTTTCTTTTATTGAAATGTACTTAAAACGCCCTCACATTTTACATAGTCGGCTTTTAAAAGAATGTAGCTATTGCACATGTAAAGTATATATCCATGCCTGGTGTTGTGGCGGAGCCATGCTGTTACCAGGAGTGGCCTACCCATGGCCATGTTCGTTTTGGTTAGGATTGCTTGGGAGAGTCATGCAATCTGGTTTCAAGATTGCTTTTTCTAGTTCTGTTGTTTCAATAGAAATGTTGAAATTGTGACGAGGATTGCATTGACTATGTAGATTATTTTGGGTAGTATAGCTATGTCCTCAGCATTAATTCTGTCAAAGCTGGACTATAAAGGGCTTGTCAGATATGCAGATATTCTGGTGGGCCTAAGTGAAGAGCTAGAGCTAGGAGCAAGAGACTCAGTATTCTCCAAGGACAAAGTCCCTGATAGGTCATCCAGTCGCAAGTGGTCCATCCTAAACACATAAATACAAACAATACTAAATGCATCCATCAGTTTGTGTGTCTGTGTGTTTACACATACATGTATGTGTCTAGGTATGATGTATGTTTAAATACATTTTTATAATTATAAATATGTTATATAGGCTATGTTGGATATATTAAATATATTTTATATAAATATACTACATAGGCTATTTAATATGTATTAAATATTATAAATAAAGGAAAGACCATGAATTTGAGGGAGTGGAGGGCACTAGAGGAATTGGAGGGTAGAGTTGGAGTTATGTAAATACATCTATTTATTTATGTACATATAAATTTATAAACATATTAATATTCATGTATAAAAGTCTCAAAAATTAAAAAAGCTTTCTAGTGGATTTCCTAGTCTTTCAAGTATGGAATCATGTTTTCTGCAAATAGGGATAGTTTGTCTTCTTCCTGTCTATCTATATGCCCTGTATAGCTAGGACCTTGAGCACTATATTGAAGAAATGTGGAGAGAGTTGGACATGGGTTTGTCAGATCACCTTATTATGTTCAGGTATGTCCCATCAGAGTCCTAGTTTCATCAAGGTGTTTGTCACGGAGGCAGGTTGAACGTCGCAAATCCCTTTTCTGCCCTTTTCAAGCTGGACTGGGGTTTCTGTTCTCAGGTCTACTTATATCATATGTTATGTTTATTAATTTGCTCTGTTGAACCAGCCTAGGACGACACCTATTCAGTCATGATGGTGTTGAATTCAGTTTTCAAATACACTAGTACATCTTATTTCAAGTGATAAATGTCATTTAAGATGGTAAAGTTAATGCACTGCTGTCTCTGTGTTTACGTTTTTGACTGCAGAATTACTGACAAAACCCAGGCTTTCTGTGGTGATGGTTTTCTTACCCACTGCTTTCCAGGAACAGAGATCTTATTCTGTTTTCCCAACTCAAGTGGGTTCCCTTTTTCTAAGTTTCAGTTTCTGTGTATGCTGTTTAAAATGCTCTCTACAGCCTATACATTTTATGTTGTGACATGGAAGGTGGGTTGGAATAATCCAAGACGTTCAGTAGTCAGTAAGGGCTAGCTTGGGTGTCACCGCTAAGCCACTAAGTAGTCACGTCGGAGGAAATAACAAAAGTATGGCAAGTCAATGCAATTGGTGTCCTAACTGTTGAGTTGACACTTTTGATCTCAGTGAAGCAAGATAGTCAGAGGAGGGGTTTGCTTTCTCCCTGTGGTCTGTTTATATGCCCAGTTTTCATCTTAATAAGTTTAAATTAGAAGGGCTGGAGGGGTGGTACAGCAGTTAAGAGAACCTACCCTTCTTGCACAGCACATGAGTTTGGCTCCCAGCACACACATGCTCACAACCAACTAGTTCCAGGGGATCCAATGTCATCTTCTGGCCTCTGTGAGCACCACACACACATACACACACACACACACACACACACACACACACACACAATTAAAATTAAAAATTCTTAAATCTGAATTAGAGTCTTTTAAACACCATTGCCCAGATTTTCTCTATGCACCCCCCAGCGCTATGCTGCTCTCTGGGTAGCAAATACCAGTTGCCAGCCTTTTACATTTACTGTAAGTTGCTTCTCTGAGTTTAGATATAAACATAATGACCATCCCTGAGTCCAGGTGCCCAAAGTTGGTTTCTCTCCACTCGTTCTCCTTCATTTCTTCTGTCAGAGTGTAGGGGGAGAAGCTGCCCATCTTCTCCTAGTTAGTCGCATCTTACCCAGAAGTTCCCCGGTCACTCTGCTAAGCAGCGATTAGCCCAGGAGTCCTCAAAATCCTCTTCTCTATCCCACAGCATGCTTTTCCTGGAGTTATCACTGCCTCTCTGTCTTCTGAGCTTAACGTAACACGGAGATCTTGCTAGGGTCTCACCAACCAGGTGAACTCTTTGTTGACTCTCAACCAAGGTAATGCCTCCCTCCCCGAGACATTTTACACTGTCCTCGGGCACACCGTTTGCCCTCCCCCACCCGCCCCTCCCCAAGCATCCAAAGTGTAATGTTTCCGTGTGCTCCGTACTTTATCTGCCTCAAACTCTGTTTTTATCACCCAGTATATTATTCTGCACATAACAGGTTGCTATAACTTTTTGATGGTCTTTTAAAGAGAGGAAAAGAAAAACTAGCATTTCCCACCCCAGCAATGACTACAAACCTACTTTTACCCTGGCCACCTGGAGTGGAGTCTAAAATGTATTTTGCTCCATTTTCATTGCTCAAAGGTTTATTTGGTTTTAAAATTTTTCTCCAAAATCTTAATTTTAAAAGGTCATCAGCAGGCCAACTGTTTAAATATCCTAAGCATCTTCATGGGCAACACACACAGTGAGTCAAATTGCCTAATCACTCGGGAGCCCTCCAGTGCCTTCCACACGTTCACTACTCCCTCCCCTGCCCCTTTTATTGTTCACACTCATTTTATCCCTTTGGCAAGGAAAGTTAAGTGAGACTGGGGAAAAGCGCAGCTGATTAAGGCAGATGAATGAGCATGGGGATCTATCTTCCTGAGCCCAATCAAGTCCATGAGACAGGTCAGTTTCCTATTCCAGCGACAGCCTGGTGCCTGATGTGTGAGTGGCTAAATCCTCATTTGTTTGCACTTTCTGGAGAGATAGATAGATAGGTAGGTAGGTAGGTAGGTAGGTAGGTAGGTAGATAGATAGATAGATAGATAGATAGATAGATAGATAGATAGACAAATAAATGGAGTCGGGAAGAAGGAGGAGTACATTTCTGAGAGCATTCATATTTTCCTAGATTTTTTTTTTGCCTCCCTTAAAAGATCTCTCTGTAAATCATTTGCATGGGGTTGCTTGATGTGGCACCATGGTGAGGAAGGTGACAATTCATCACATAATCAGTGGGAAGGGGATTGGAGCTGCCAGGTCTAGCTCTACTCTTGGTCTGCCGCAGATGCACCCAGAACAGTGGGGTGAACACCTCCAAGAAGGCCAATCCTTGCTTTGGTTGCCACACCTGGGGTCATTTTGGAGAGTGCAAGCACCTGCTATTCCTCTTGGACAAAATAGAGAAAAGAAAGATCTTTAGGAATCAATATCCTTTTCCACCTCTTATCTTAGTTTCTGTCTGCCGAGAGCCTGAATTAGGGCCTGGCACCCTTTGAAAGGAGATGTGCCCAGGATTTTGAGCAACACTCGTTTCAGGTGAGAGAAGGGGCAGAGAGAACAGATGGGATCCGTGGTTGATAGAGCCTGTGGGTAGAGATGAGACTCGTGGGCTTTTGGCGGGGGTAGCAGGAAAGCTTCCAGCCCTTTGGACAGAGTATGCAGGGGGTAGGAGAGGAAGGCAAGCATCGACCACCCAGCAGCACTCAGGGACTGCCTCATGCAAGGCAGTGGACTGAAGTCCATGGAAGCTCATTGGCCAGGGGAGAGAAGATGTACAAATCTAACCAGAGAAACAGAGAGGCAATAATAAGTGAAGCCTGTTCAAGACAGTGTGGAAAGTCACGTTGGAAAGGGGAAAAATGAGAAACAAATAGAGAAAGCAAGCCTGAATATCAAAGTGTGAGACTCCTCCAACCAGGACATGTAGTTGTCCTCCCTGAGCGGAGGCTAGAGGCTTCTGACTTATTATCACTGGATGTCCCACGAAAGGAAGCTGTCATGATTAGGGTGCTCCGCAGAGATGACAAAGGAAGCTGAGCTCCCCGTCCCCCAGCCCAGGTGACTAATGTCAAGCGTATTGCAGGGACGAACCAGATTATGACACTCTCCCCATCAGCACCTCACCCACCAGGGGAAACCTGAGCCAAGTAACTGAAGCAGGTCATAGGCCACCAGTCCCCCGTGGGGCTGCAGATGACGCAGCAGAGGGAGGAAGAGGCCAGATCTTAGCAATTTGAGGGATGAAGTGTGGGCTTTGTCAAGCAGGTCATGTCACAGTGACACCCAGACTCTGGAGCACTAGCATCTGGGTTACACCGCGCGCCAAGATGTCCTAGAACACTATGAGACTGTTGCAGAGACACAGTGGGCGGGCTACAGGTTCTGAGTTGCAAGGTTTCCATCCGCGTGTTTTAAAACTATTACTGTGACTTCTATTCTCTGCCACTTACTTCATTTAACTGTTAATTGCACACTTATCATTTCTAGCCTCTTTTAAAATTTTCCCTCTTGTTCCGTTTGCTTGGAATTGCCATTACTGGGTGTGGTTCCTAGCAAAGCCATCCCCCGGGGAGCATTTCAAACTGCAGTCTCTCTGGTCCCACCTCAGACATACCAAACAAGACATTCCAGGGATTAAGCTGTCTGTTTCACACAGGTTCTGATAGATGCTGAATTCTGAAAACCACTTGCCACACGCTAGGGTTCTCCCGGGCGATAGAATCAGTGACTGTTCTCGGGAAAGGAAGCAGGCCTGAAGGAGTTGTCAGTGAACATTTCAGTATCTGGCTAGTACTCCTTGTAGTAAAGGTCGATGGTTGCTTTTGAAAATATCCAATCATGGAAGAGGGGACAGAAAGAACGGCGATCCAGGTGACATGGAGAAGGGCTGCAGAACTGTCTTCTAGGGGACACTCGGCCATTGTATCTTGAGCCCACAACCCCTGCAACTAGGCCAGCCAACAGTTAATTAAAGATGGAGGAGGGTTTCACGGGTCCCTGCCTTTCCCTGGGGAAGAATTGGCTGTTGAAGGATGCCAGGAGAAAAAGTGCCATTGGCTTTTGTTGTGTACCCATGGTGAGCCGACCAGGCTCCAGAGGATGGGTCTACAACCATGGTCATTTGAATAGCCCTTTCTAAGTGAGCCACATCACAAAACAAAAGCACGGGAAGGGGACCTGTAGGAAAGGGATTCTTGGAGGTCGGATGAAGACAAGAAGGGATAAAGTGGGCTGGAGAGATGGATCAGAGGTTAAAAGCACTGACTGTTCTTCCAGAGTTCAATTCCCAGCAACCATATGGTGACTCACAACCGTCTATAATGAGATTTAGTGCCTTCTTGCCTGCAGTGCAGACATACATGCAGGCAGAATACTATATACATAATAAATACATAAACCTTAAAAAAAAGAAGGGATGGGAAATAAAAATAATCAGAATACATAAATTTATATGTGTGTGCATATATATTTATTATTTTAGTTTTCCCGTTCTCAAAGGTAACTTGAAACTTAATGCATTATCCTCCAACTAAACCCTCAATTTCCTGCCTCTAAGTGTGGCTGTGCATTTCTGTTTTGACTGATGGGGTACAAGTAGGGTGACCGTGTTCTCTTAGCTTTCTTTGTTTTGCTACTAGGAAATGAATGTGACAGCCGCAGTCATGGCAACTGCCTTGAACCAAGGGAGCAAGGGAAGTTGGAAGAAGGGGCTTGGTTCCATGCTGACAGCTTCTGAACTCCCACGTAAGTCCTGGATTTTTCCACTCTCACCTCTTCGTACATAAAAGAGCATTTCACCTCACTTGGAGGAAAATCACTGTCTTCTGGGTCCCTGTTAGATACAACTCTAATTCTAGATAACCTGATCTCACTACGTTTGCAAAACAATGCTCCTTGTATTTCTACCTCCCCCAGTACTTAACAATCCAGCCTCTTC
The DNA here is from genome assembly GCF_017639785.1 of Mesocricetus auratus. Taxonomy (NCBI): domain Eukaryota; kingdom Metazoa; phylum Chordata; class Mammalia; order Rodentia; family Cricetidae; genus Mesocricetus; species Mesocricetus auratus. The sequence goes on from NW_024429207.1 coordinate 25,089,536, forward strand.
TTTTGTATCGCTTAGTCTACTTATTCATATATAATTACATTCATCTATTTTGTGTGTGTGTGTTCACATGTACATGTGCATACCACAACACGTGTGTGTAAGACAGAAAACAACTTGAGAGTCAGTTCCAGGAATCAAATTCAGGTTGCCAGACTTGGCAGCAAGAGCCTTTACCCACTGAGCCATCTGGCCAGCCCGAGGATCTAGCCATTTTCTTAAGAAGAGGAGGGGTTTCCATCACATTATATGTTAGTGGTCTCTCAGGAATTCAGAGCGTTTGCTAGAAAATTGCCTAATGCATCCAAATAGTTTAGATCTAGCTTATTGGCTGCTAAATGAAGCAGTGTATAAAAGGTAAAGACAATTTCCCCATGGGTTACTTTCCTACTGCAATGCAGCAGGGCCACAATGACACCAGTTTGGAACTATTTTCCCTCTCAGAGGGACAGAGAGAGCTCTCTGACTGACAGATGAGCAAGTGGAGCTAAACACAGGGGACAGGGAAGTCACTTTTCTTTGGATCATGCAATTGCTCTGTAAGCTCTTTGAAGGTAACATCTATGTCCTTCCTGTATGCCCGCTAAAAACACAAGGCACAGCAAGTCTTCAGTGAGTTCTGTTAAGCAGTTAATTAGATGAGAGAGAACGCGGAAAAAATAGAACATCCCTCTCAGTGGATCTGTCTCAGTGAAATCAATCAACTGGAGATAAGTTCTGGGTCTTGGGTGATTTATTTTTCTGGCTCAATTTTAGCTGTAACTTTAAGAGGGAATGTTCGAGAACAGGCATGTAGAAAGGGATACTAGTAAGTGTAATTTCTGAGAGGAAATTAGTCTTTTTATTCGCACCCCCCCAAACGTTCTTATGACAGCTGAAGATCCCTTTGTGGTACTAATTTTGCCCACGACAAGCTCTGAGAATTGAGCTGATTCAAGAAAGTCAGTCACGATTTCACATTCCTCTGGAGGTGTGGAAGGCTCATATGGTAGTTCTATTACTAGATTTTTGAGGAACCTCCACACTGATTTCCATCCAGTCTACAGTCCACCAACAGTGAAAGAGGGTTGCCTTCCTTTCCCCATAATCTTCACCAGCATCTACTCTCACTTGAGTTTTATACATATATATATTTATACATATACCATATTTATATATATGGTATGAGATGGAATCTTGAGTGATTTCAATGTGCATTTCCTTGATCAATAAGGATGTTGGATATTTTAAAGATGTTTATTAGCCATTAGTTAGTCCTTGTTTTGAATATTAATTAATTTTAGATACAAAAATAAAATAAACCCATACTAATAAAATAGGATTTAGCAACAAAATAAGATAATATTAAATTATAACTTAAATTTTAAAATAGACACCCATGATTCCAACTGATATAAATGAGTAACTGAATTAATACATGCTCAGGGGAGATGAGGCAAATCACCATTTAAGGAGATATTCCAGTCAGTATATGTAGGTAATCCATTCAAAACATAGAGTTTAACCTCCCCATAGTTGAAAGGGTGATGTATTTAATGATGAAATATAGCAATCTTACAGTGGATAAACCTGGCCCAAGACTTCAGCCAAGGGATGAACACCAAGTCAGGTGGGTAAAAAGGGGGGATATGATAGGAGTGGAAGGGGATCAATATGATCAAAATGCATCATACGCAATTCTCAAAGAACTAAAAATTTTTTTTGAAACAGGGTTTCTCTGTGTAAGCCTGGTTGTCCCAGAACTGACTCTGTAGACCAAGCTAGCCTTGAACTCAGAGACCTGCCTGCCTATGCCTCTCAAGTGCTGAGACTAAAGGCGTGTGCCACTACCACCCAGCTAAAAAATAATAATAATTCAAAAACTTATTTTCATTGTAAGAAAGTCTTAAAAGCCAGCTTAAGATGACAGAGAGTGAATAGAACTGAGTATAAAGTACCTATCCAATAGGTAGAACAGAGAAAATGAACACACAGAGTAGCATTTGAATGATAGTTGAAACAATAGCAAAAGATCTTAATAAAATTAAGGAACCCAAAGATAAGAAAATGGAGAGGGGGGGAAATGAATCCATAATAAGACATTGTAATGTAAATTTAAATTAGGAAGCCGAGTAACCCACGCTCCTAGGAATATATATAAAAACATAGCAAACAAAAATAAGCATATTTTACATTTCAATTGCTGAAATCAAAGGAAGAGAGAAAATACTGATAAAAGAGGCAATGTTACTGTCCCAGAGCGCCAGCTTGCGGAATCCCGCTGTGGTTGGTGATGGAGCTGAGGGACAGGATGAGCACAGTCATGGAGCACCTCAGCACAGCCCCGCATCACCATGTTGTCTTGCTGCACAATTGTAAGTGCTCAGTGCTCATCAGGTATTATAGAGAGAAGCCTTGCCACCAGCCTGGTCCCAGAGCCGCATCAGCCTCAAATGAACACACAGGACGCTATATTAGTATGAAGCTGTTGGCCTTACTTGTTTCTTACTGGCTAGTTCTGACTTAAGTATTTACTCCATAATTGTTAATCTAAGTATTTCTCTTACCGGAAAAAAGGGTCCGGACTTCTTACCCCTATGGCAGCTACATGATGACTCCCTGTGTTTCTCCTCCCCAGTGTCCTGCTCGACTCCTAGTCCCATCTATCTTGCTTCCCTATTGGCCAACAGTGCTTTATTCAACAACCAGTAAGAGACAGATTTACAGAATGGCATCTCCCATCAAGGTATCAGGAGGGAAAGCAAGAATTCAGAGGCTGAGAGTAATAATATCCAAGGGCTTCACCAGTGCCCTGGAAACTGAGTTTATCCTTTCATAAGGATCCTGGGCATATAGGAGATACTGTCAAATTAGCCTCAGGCCAGGAGTCTAAGCTCTGGCAATATGCCACATGACTCCAAATCTTTAATCTGTGTGTCACCAGGAAGCTCACTCCACTGTTCCTTGTGGTCTTGACCCCCTCAAACCATCAGTTCTCCAAATGTTTTTCCTATCAACATCAGTTTCCCACATGACTACAGGGTGTTGCACTGCTATCCCTTAGTAGGCTGGGAAGGCTCTAAGATACCAGGAGGGTGTCTGGCAGTAGACTGACCATGGCAAGCCAGAGATACAGGCCAGGCAGCCAGTGGAGTGTGAGAGGAAGAAAAGAGAGAGGGGAAAAAGAGAGAGGAATTCCTGGTTTTGCTTACGCATTCTTATCATCAGTGAGTATTAGAGTCAAAGCTTGGCTTTTTGACTATGTCTGTCATCAATTCCATCTCTCAGTGTTGTAATGACAGATTTGTCAGCCCTTGGCCATTGGCTGTTGGGGCTTGTGTGGGAGAGGAGACCTTTCACCAAGGGGGCATGCCCCTGCCAGTTGGACTCCACCTCCCTGTGCAGACCACTTCCCTCAGACGCAGCTGCGCGTTCTTGCTTCTCTTCCCGGCTTGTCTGGCCCACCCCTCTCCCGTCCAGTGACTCTTATTCCCCCACCCAGACCCTGATGAAAGCATCTTTCTCTCAACAAAGGAATTGCCCCAACATTGTAAACTTGATGAAAGCTTTATGAGTCAATCTTGTGTGAACTCACAGAGAGAGAGAGAGAGAGAGAGAGAGAGAGAGAGAGAGAGAGAGAGAGAGAGAGAGAGAGAGAGAGAGAGAGCACGCAGGGACAGAAGTTACAACAGCTAAAAAAGAGCTGCTAAAATTTTTTGTTACAAACTAAGAGATGTGCGGAGCAATAAATCACTCCGGTGTCTGCCATGAAGACTAGAAAACACTGCTGGTGTTCAGGACGAACTGGACATGTGTGCTCCTCCTTTGAACTTGAAGTAGGCCAAGGCATGGCCGCCCACTTTATACTTTTGCTACTTTTTTCTCTTTTCTCAACCCCCCCAAAAAGACAAATAAAGTCACTTAGAAGGGTGAAATAAAAGAAAAAGTCATTGATAGCCCGGGGTTGTGCCTCTTGGCTCTGCCCCTCCTGCAGAGGGAAGGTAAAGAAATTAGACACTGGAACAAGCTTTCCCCATTGGATGTATTTTTTTTATTTTAAACTCTGTGTGTGTTTGTGTGTGTTTGTGTGTGTGCATGTGTATCTCTGTGTGTGCATGTGTGTGTGTTAGTATGTGCATGTATCTGTGTGTGTACATTCATGTGTCTCTGTGTGTGTGTGCTTGCGTGTATGTCTGTATATGGGAGTATGTGTATGTGGGTGTGTTTGTCTGTGTGTGTGTGTGTGCGTGTGTGTGCATATGCACGAGTGTGCATGCATGTGTGTGGTTCTCCTTTAGTTCTTTATTTTTTTAAGTAAAGTTTAAAATGCTTTGCCTTTACATAGTAAGAACCCCTTTCAAAGAAAATGTATGTTCTTCAAGAAGAGCATAGACTGTAAGGAGAATATGCCAAAAATCAAGCCTATTCCAACACACTGGTACCACTGTGTCGCCACAAGATGTGCCTATCATAGTTATAATGTTTACAACTCCGGTGCAATTGCAATTATTTTTATTCAGTCTCACAGAACTATGACCATTCCTTCCTCTGCCATTTTGATGCTCTCTAGAGATGTTTTTTAAAAGTAAGGAGCTCCATGGAGACTAAGAGTGAATGATTCTTCATGCGGATGATTCCAAAGGTGACAGGAGAGTTTGTTTGGTTTTGAAAATGGCATTTGCTACGGTGACTGGAACACTCTTAACTCAGCCAGCTCCACAGAGAGGGTACTTCAAGGAGAAGAACTGTCAGACCAAGGACAATGCTGAACTTTTGGGAAAACATGGCCCATTTCCTTTTGAAAGAAAATTCGTATTGTTATTACCTGCCCCCAGCCCTGGATCTCCCTGTCAGCACGATACAAAGACAGTGTCTCTACTGGTTTGAAGTTGGGGAAAAGGTGACTTTAAGAACAGATTACAAGACCTCCTCAGGGCTTTGTGCAGAGCCAAAACTTGCCCATGTTCTTCTGTCTAGGGGCCGTTTCCTCCTTCTGTTTCTCCCTCTTAACTGCACTGACTTATGGCAGCTTCTACTCGCATTTACCTATTTCATCTCATTTGGTTCTTGTAACATTCTGTTGAGTGTGCATGCATTCCTTATCCTAAGCTCCAACTGGTGGGGGTGATAGATGGCATATTGCAGGGAGAGAAAGGGTGAGCCAATGACCTTCCATTTCCTGTCAAGGAAGACTCCTCCCCAGTGGTTTTTGTTTTCTGTTTGTTTGTCTTTTGTCTTTTGTCCTTTTTTTAGTAATACACTCGAACATAGCTCTCTACCAGATCTAAGTTAGGCCAATACTGTTAGAAGAATGCTCTTAACCTAAACTTTACATGCCCCCACCCCACCCTTGTCATTATCAGCATAGCCATATGGCCAAGCAAGCTATGGCTAATCAATGACCAGTGCTCCTCCCTGTTCCAGTGCGGACTGCTCTGCTTACAGCTGCCTACTCCTACTCTCAGGGGTGAGACTCTGTGGGACGCATTGTCCATCACCTTCCATCAGAGTAAGCCATTCACCTGCTCTGTGGAGTAGGGTGAAGTGTTGTGGAGTATTCCTTTACACTGTGTGAAGATGTGTCACTGGGCTTGGTTTGGTAAACAGCTGAATGGCCTTTAGCTAGGCAGGAAGAGGTTAGGCGGGACTTCTGGGGACAGAGAGCTCTGGGAAGAAAGAGTCACCACCAGCCAGAAGCAAAGCAAGCAGGATGGACAGTGCGGAGATGAGGTGATAAAACCGCAAGACAGAAAGCATATTAATAGAAATGGCTTAATTTAAGTTATAAGAGCTAGTTAGAAGCAAGGCAGAGCTTTCATAATTAACACAAGTCTCCGTGTCACTTTTCAAGAGCTGGCAGGACAGAGAAAAGCCAGACTATAGTGAAAAACTAAAGTCGATCCTGAACTTAGATGTGCCACAGTGCTAGCATTCAGAGAATCAGAGCAATTTTTCTTTTGAGTTGGAAGGGACCACAAAGATCGTTTCAACCTGCTAATTTGCATAATGGTGAAGTGGAGGAGGGGGAGAGGATAAAGAGGGAGGGGTGCTTAAATACTGAAATACCTATGGCTGTGCTGTTTTAGGTGATAGGTGAGCATTTGAGGTAGAAAGAATAAGGCAGATGTGTCATTTACCTAAAATGTTCCAGCTAAAATCTGAGTCCGTGATTCCCTGCAAAAGTGACGTTGAAAGGACTAGAACCCGAGGCACCTCATTCCTTGCTCATCGTCTATCAGTTTTCCTTGAGATAAATTGGGATTCATTCTTCAGCCCCGAGCCGGGAGTGGAAGTGTTCCTGAGTATCACACCACAAGTTTGACCTGTTTAATGATGCAATGCGGAGAGGGCACCCTTTTAACTCTCCCTCCTGAGACCTTGGAGGGCTACCTCCTCAGCATAAGTATCACCTGAGCCTTATTCTCCCTTTCTCTTTCAAACCAGCTTCTCAAGATCTTGAGACATTTAGAGCCACAGACATAACTCGGAGGCCTGAATAGTTCGCAACTTCTATGTGCGTGTGCGCATGCGCGTGTGCTTGCTTCCCAGAGGGTCTCTCGCTCCCAGCACCTTCTAAGTGCTTTCCATTGTAGCTGTTGTTGTTTTTCTGTTGGTTTACTTATCTTACCTGGATGAGTGCTTTGCCTACAAGTATGGAAGTGAACCATGTGCACGTCTGGTGCCGTCAGAGGTCAGAAGAAGGCTGGCCTGAGATTCCCTGGAACTGGAGTTACAGGTGGTTGTGAGCCACCGTGTGGGTGCAAGGGCAGCAAGTGCTCTAACCACTGAGAACCACCCCCCAGCTTCCCTTCGAAGTGATTTTCACAGTGCAGCTCACTCCTGCTGACGGAGCTCTAGCTCCAGGTTCTGGGTATCAACTGCTGAGGCGGCTGAGCCCGAAGGAAAGGGAAAGAGCACAGATCCGTTTCCTTACAGTCCTAGAGGCTGCAAGCCCGGTGCATATTTAGGTTTCTGCTGAGGCCCCTCCCCTTCACTTGGACACCATCGCCTTCTCCTCCTTGCATCGCTATGTGGTCCTTCTTCTGGGTGTGTACGGATCCCTTGTTCTCTAGTTGTCAAATGCTGCTTCACTTGGCCACAATGACCTCTCTAATGGGTGTATCTCTAAATGCAGTCAAATATGAGGTACTGGGAATCAGATTTAAACACAAATTTTAGACGTGCAGAATTCAACCCAAGCCACTTAATTGTTTTTAATCTTAATTGTGTAGAGAACTGAGTTGTAGAAAGACATGAGAGCTGACCTTGAGAATAAGATGCAGCCAGCTCTTGGATCCAACCAAAGCCAATATTCCTGCCCTCAATAGGTCTTTGGTAGCCTGTGGTAACCAACAAATAAAGTTGAGTCAACGACTACACATTGTAAATGTGTGATGCTGAAATGGGTCACGTCTTAGTTCCAGGAGGACCCTTTCTTCCATAAGGGCAATTGTGTGAAGAACTTCTGAAAGCCCTTGTCACACCACTGTGAGGCAGTGTGCAGTAACCTTCCCAACTGAGACTCCCGTTCCTCACCCCACGTACCTCCCTCCATGGCTGCCTCCTGGAGGTGAGCTGGTCAGCGTGGGTGAGGAGGGTGGGAAAGGAACATGGGGAGGAGTGAGGGACCTCAGCCCCCAGCTGGGGGCAGCGCCTCCCTTCCCTCTGAGCTGCTGACAGCTCCCTCCCTGATGCTGTAGCCTGATGTGAGGAACTTGTTGTCTGCTTTCACTTTCTGGGGTAATAAGCTTTCAGCCTCATGCCAGCTAACACTCCCAAACGAGGGCAGATTGCAGCTCAGCTGTGGATCACCTTTCAATAGCGGGTTGACAAGAAGAACAACGCATTTGTTTGCTGCTGTCATCCTGCGGTGACTGTCAAAGGGGTCCAGGCTCCCTGTGACTGTCAGAATAGAGGCAAGAGAAAGAGGAGTTCAAACCTGCAGCCATCTTCTCTCATGAGTTTCTGCAGAAAAAAAAACTTTGTTCTAGTTAAAAGAGGCTTTTAATTATTACATAGCATACAGCCAATTAGGGTTTTGTTTTCTTTTTTTTCCTGAAGAATAGTTGCCCTATACAACACACACACACACACACACACACACACACACACACATACACACACACACACACACACAAACACGTTTGCATAATGGAGGCAGAGGATCTGCCCCTCTTTATAGAAACCCACATTTACATCTAGTAGAACTTTGACTCCCCCCATCTCCACCCCCATTGATATTTTCTGGGCCAAAGGTGGTCCTGTGCTGCCCAGATAATTCAGTCCAGCTATTTGGGAGACAATATACAGCAGCATGCTGGTCTCTAGTGAAGCCAGTGTTCTATTAACAGATGCTGGTACCAGGTGGGAGGGTGGACAGAGGTCTCAGTTGCTAGGAATTCACCCTGAAGCACTAGTCACGACCACTGGCATGAGCAATCCTCTGTGTTTTTCAGGGGCTGGATAGATGGACTTGCAGGGAGCACTCGCCCCTGGACGCCTCCACCTCCAAGGTGACAAATTGACAGTGGCTGTGAAAGGCCCCGGGGAGGATGCTTGAAGTGCCTGTGACACTGCACAGAGGTTGAGTGCTAGGCCACCACCCCTGCTTTTAGGCTCCAGCTGTCAGATTTCTCTAGATCTTACTTTTTTACAAAGCAGTTGCCTTGAGTGTCTCTCTGTTCCTATCCAGCTTGACACATGCACCGTTTGGAACTCAGAAATAATGACACCCTAGAAAGAATGAAATTCAGAGAAAACAAAATGCCCCGTTAGAAGTCACTTCACAACACAGTTCCTTCTCTAAACCATCGTGAGTCTCCTGGATAAATTACCTTTGTCCTTCTGAGATAGCTTTCCTTTTGAGCTAAGAGATGCTCAGAACTCATGGATTAAAGAGTCTACGGTAGTAAAAGGTGAATAAAAACACACTCCAAATGTAGTAGCATCTTGCCTGTGAACCTGTAACAGTGGCCACGCCCTTTGGTTACAGGTGAGTGCTTGACCAGTTTAAGGTAGAGGAGCAGGGAAAGGAAGCCCCTTGGGTCTGGGAGAGCATTGGAGAGGCAGGGTCTGCATCCTTCAAGCAGGAATGCCGTGATAGTTACTTACTGTGTAAGTTCATCCCCATAAAACACCTATTTTTCATTCATCTTGGGTTTGCTGAACTGATTAATTCCTCGCCTTCACTCCAAGGATTTATTGGAGAGGCTGGAGAGATGGCTCAGTGGTTAAAAGCACTTTCTACTCTTTTTATTTTTATTAATTTTTAGAAGCACTCTTATTTACACACTTTCTACTCTTGTAGAGGAGGTGGTTTGGTTCCCAGGACCCTCACTGGGACTCACAACTGCCTGTAACTCCAGTTCCAGGGGATCTGGTGCCCCCCTCTGGTCTCCATAGGCATTGCATGTGCATTACAAACCCTTATAGGCATAAAATCAAGTAAGTAAACCTTTAACAGAAAAAAAAAGGCTTGTGGGAAAAGAAAGCACGCTGAACGATTAAAAAAGGCTCCTCTTTTGGTGACCTGCATTCCCACAGCCCAATCTAGAAGGTATTTATACTGACAAAATGCCCTAAAAATGGAGGTTTCTGTGGTTCCATTAGTCGAAGGCTGGAATTGTCCACATTTTACCTCTTCTAATAAAATAACAGAGTTATAACTCCCATTTTCCTCCTTCCATCCCCCCAAGGTAAGGTGAGTCAAGTAGCCCTTTGTTTTAAAACACAGTAAAGGGCACAACTTCCTTCTTTATGCAGTTGGGATAATATTCCTGTTACACTTGTACTCATGCTATATGTGTGTGCGTTCATACTTTCCACGGTGCTCACATGGAAGCCAGAGGACAACTGGGGAGTCTGTCTGTCCTTCCACTATGTGTCTTGGGTATCAAACTCAGGTCATCAGGCTTGACTGCAAGGCCCTTTTCCAGCTGACCCAGCCCACTGGTCCATTATTATTATTGTTATTGTTATTATTATTATTATAAAGGGGAATTACATTGAAAATAAAGAGACTTGCTTAGTCACCAACACACTCAATACAGACTGAAAATGTCTCCAGAACACCTATGTTGAAACTGATAGCTAATAGTTAAGAATTAGGGCATTTGAGAGGCGATGAGGCCATGTGGCCTCCACCATGACAAACAGAATATGAATTTCCTACAGAAAGGTCTGAAGGGCTGAGTTTACCCCTCCCCCGTTTCTGATCCTTCTAAAATATAAAGACTCCATGAGGTAGCACCATGTGCAGGAAGAGGTCTCCCCCAGTCCCTGAATCTACAAGCACCATAAATATGGACTTTCCAGTTGTTGGTACTATGAGAAACTAACGTGCATTGTTTATAAATATCTAAAGTATTTTGTTATTGCAGTTGGATGAGGCTAAGCTGTTACTGTAATGAATGAATTAAATGACTCAGTAATTTAAGTGGCTTTTTTCTTAGCATACAAACTCAGTTAATAGCCCCCTCTGACTAGCACAACCTGAGCCCTCTCTTTTGCTCAATTCCACTTTTGCCCTTTCCATTTGCCCAGTGAATGCACTCATAGAATCCTGCAAGGTTTCTCTACCTAGTCTCGTCTTTTCTGTTTGACCCATGCTACATGCTCTGTATTACCTGTTTATGTCTAAGTATCTGTCCTGCTGGACCATAACCCTGGTGGTTTCTGGAACCTTGGAGCTCTTCTGAACATGACTTTGGAGTGAGTGCTGTCACGGCTGGCCCTGTGAGGGCTGGTGTTGGTGGTTCATCCATTTTCATTCTCTGTGTCTGAGGCCAGCCTGATCTACAGAACAAGTCCCAGGGCAGCCAGGTATGCAGAGAAACCCTGTCTCAAAAACCTAGAGGGGGGGGGCGGAGAGAAAAAGTAGGAGGAAGAAGAGAAGGAAGAGGAGGAGAAAAGGCCTGTTTGTTAAATATTGTTGACTCGAGGCAGATATAAAAAAATGGGATCTATGTCATCTCTAAGCTGTCCATATCTCCTAGCGACAACAGTAACAGTGAAGGAAACCCCAGTTAACAGCCTGTGCCAACATCTGAGAGTGTAGGATGTTTACACCGCTTTCTGGAACTGCAGAGGGGCCTGCTGGGACCTGGTGAGCTTCCCTCCAGTGACTTGTGAAATCTGTGGCCTCGTCACTGCTCTCAAAATTATGCGGCCTGCCCCTGTGATGTGGCAGAGAACCCGTTTTCCACACTTTGAGTTTCAACTGAGGCTACAGTTTGTCTAGAAAATTTCTTGGGGAATTTTCTGATGTCCAGCTACTTTCCCTTTTGCATAAGAAATGTTAGGGGTGGTTGTTGTTTGTTTGTTTGTTTGTTTTTAGAGGACGCTGACTTTATTTTGTTTGTTTCTATTCAAAATGTATATAGCCACACACCAGAAGAGGACACCAGATCTCATTACAGATTGTTGTGAACCACCGTGTGGTTGCTGGGAATTGAACTCAGGACCTCTGAAAGAGCAGCCAGTGCTCTTAACCTCTAAGCCATCTCTCCAGTCCCAGAATTATTAGTTTTAATGGTTTGGCTGAGCCACTAAATTTTCTCTATAAAGATGAAAATAGCAAATAATTTAGACCTTCTGAGCCCACTGAGGTCCAAGAATGGTGGCGTAAAATGTAAACAAGTGGACCTGATTATACTCTTTAGTATCAATATGGCAATATAACAAAACCTTAAATATAGTCCACGGATGCTAAATTTTTATAATATTCCCATGTGCCAAATAATACAAAATAGTCTTACAATTTTCTAAGTTATTTTAAAGTATAAAAGCACTCCTTAAAGCTCATTGGCTGTATCAAGCTTGAGTGACAGGCCAGGTTTAGCTTCTGTCCACCGCTTGCTGACTGACCGCTACTACGAAACAAAACTGTTCTCTGGACATCTGCAGCCTGCCTCCAGTGGCGCTCACTCTGACAGCTTGATTAGGGTGTCTCGTCAAATCTGTGAAGTGAAATAAATGAGGGCAGGTCCGTCTCTGCATCTCCGTGCAGTGTGTGGACCAGGATGTTACTTCATGTATCAGATTCCGCTGCGGAAAACGCTGTCGGCCGTTAATAATTTTCAAGGGAACGCCTTTGAGACTCGACTGGCTGCAGGCGTGCTGCAAATGGGCTCTAATGGCTTTTATTCCTCATTCTTGTCACCTCAGATCTAATCAGCTGTTTTGTCATTTTTAATTCCGATTTGGCAGGATTCTCCAACTTCCCCCCAGCCTTTTTAGATACAGGCCAAACCCTGGGCCTTTGGGGACCGAGAAAAGCCTGGGGCAGAGTAAAGGGGCTGACGTGGACTTTGGCTTAAATGGTAAGGACTGAGGAGCCACAGTGACACCAAATGACTCGCCGATGGTGTGAAACTGTCTGCTCTGGACACAGGATCTTTTGTCCTTCTTTAAAAATGAGCTGCAAAATGCTTCTCATTCTCTGTGGCCTTGGAAGAGGAAAAGCACTCCCTCCTAAGATGGAGGGATTTCTTTCCCATGCTGAGCAGCTGTACTCTGACCTGGTTCCTCTAGTCTGGGACATCCAACCATGTGTCTGGGACGACCAACCCAAGTGTCTGGGAGAAAACGAAACACCTGCCTTTGAATACAGCCCCACCTGCTGAAGTAATTGTAACCAGCAAATGAGTCTATTAAATAAATAGAAGACTATGCTCAAATCCCAGAATCTTCTAAATAAATGACCATTGAAGTTAGTGAGAACTCCAGCGACTGTCAGTGTTTCCACACTGAGCGTCTCAGGTGAATCCCTAGCTCAGGATGTTACAGTTTACCTCTTCTATCTGTGTGAAGAGGCTTCGCAGACAGCCACAGTTTACAAGTGCAGACAGGCCTGGCTTCAACTCCTGGTATCTTAACTACCCATTAGGTGGTTCCCTGTCTTCGCCCATCACTTTACCTCTGAGAGCCTCAATGCCCTCGGCTTGCAAACAAAGCTTAAGACTGTAAAACCCCCTCCTTCCTCTCTAGTGCAAACCCCAAAATATCTTCACTTCCCCACTTCCAGGAAGAGAAAACACTTACAAAAGTCCGTAAGTAACTTAGTAGGGGGAAAGAACCCTAAATTTCCAGGGTTTGGATTTAGCGGGTTTACTTGTGTCTTAGAGCTCCCTATGTCTCCCTTTCTACACAACCTGGAAATGTTTCAGAGATGGAGGCAAAGCCCACGGCTCTCAGTGTGCTTGGTAGGGGCCCCACCCCTGAGCTACCAATCCAGCCCTGCCATATTTCCTTTTCATACCCCAGAGTGCAAGGGTACAGCAACCGATAATCAGCCCGCGGGCTCCAGCCACTAGACATGGCACAGACATAATGAGGGCCTGCTTTGAGCATGCTTTGCAGAAAGCCTGTAAACTCTCTCACCGGGTTGGTATAAATCAAAGTAAAGAACTTTTATCACTCAAAAAACAAGATCCTGAATTATTAAGAAACCATTATACATATTACACTTGATTTATTAAGACAAAAACAAAAATTTTCAGCAAGATTAGAGTTCCACGTACCTGGGGATTTAGGGGAATGTCTTTAATGCACTGCTTGATACGGAGGACTTCTATTTAATTTTGTAACTGAAAATAACCCGTTAGCTGACACCTCCCCTCATTCTTGCTATGATCAGAGACTTAGCAACAGAGACAGAGGGGCTGGAATTGTGAAATCCAATGTTCTATCTAGAACATTTCCAAACTGAACACACACACACACACTCTAAATGAATAAATAAATAGATCCCACCACTGGAACAATGTCTTCCCATCCAATCAAAACCAGAAACCTAAGACCTACCCCAGTAGAAGCATGAGGAATTGAGGAACAATAAAAATTTCTACATGAAACCCAGTCCTGGAAACCCAGTAATATTATCCAATCAGTTCAAGTGGAAAGACCATTGCCCCCATACAAACTGTAGCTTTGAGAGAGAGAGACAGAGAGAGAGAGACAGACAAACAGACAGACAGACAGACAGACAGACAGACAGACAGACAGAGAGACAGAGACAGAGAGGCAGAGAGAGACAGAGACAGAGAAATCAAGAGCAAAGACAAGGTAAGAAACATATTGCCTTCCTGCCTTCCAGGCTCCAGCTGAATAACCTGCTCCCAGGTTCACTTCTATGTGTCCATGTCTCTCAAAACATTGGCTGTTGGAACACTCCTCAGAAGAAATCTATTGGAGGACCTTTAAGTTGAGGTTCACAAATGAGGCATACCTGATACATTTATAACAGGATGCAAATGTAGACATCCCCCCCCCAGTCCTCATTTCCTTCTACCTAAGTATCTCTTTATTCATTACTTTAATTACCTAATTGTATATTTCTTTAGGGGGTTACTTAGAAAGAAAATTAGCATCAAAGCTTGGCAGTAAAACCAGGGGCTTTTGGAGACAGTCCAAGCTGTTTCACCTGTGATTAATTAGACGCTTTTTTTTTTCTTTAAGTGCCAGAAGGCTGTTGAGGTCTTTACGCAGTTACATGACTGCTGGCGGTGCTGCAATTATGATTGATGAGTGTGTCTGGAGTCATAAGGCTACCTCCCAGCTTTTGTGGGGTGACGTGGAGTGTGTGTGTGTGTATATGTAGGACAGACTTTGAGAGCAAAACTCCAAGGGTTTTTGAAGACACAAAAAGAAGCCTCTTTAGTATTTTTAAGGTTTATTATGAATACAGTGTTCTGCCTGCATGTACACCAGAAGAGGGCACCAGATCTCATTACAGATGGTTGGGAGCCAACATGTGGTTGCTGGGAATTGAACTCAGAACCTCTGAGTGAGTAGTCAGTGTTCTTAACCTCTGAGCCATCTCTCCAGCCCCTCTTTAATATTCTTATATGTATATACCTATGGGATACAAATCCGGAACTCCTATCAAGATATTTCAGTCATGTTGGTTTAGCAAACATCTTCCTCTTTAAAAAAAAAAAAAAAAAGGTAGAACCTATGTCTCTGACATTACACACTGGTGGGAAAATAAAGTAGTTATTTCAAGTACATCGTTAGGCGTAAAACTATCCCCAGTGTATGTAAGTAAAATGAAGGCAATCTGTTGGTATATTTAGAAGTGTTAATACTCCTGGTCACAATTAAGCTTCCAAGCATGTCCAGGAGAAAACTGATGACTGCTTTCTTACTTAATGCCCGCTTGTCATTTTTCTTCACTGTTGGAAATAGATTGAAAGGATAATTTATCATTGGACTCATAGGAGGAAATTGAAAGTTTATGCCAGCCTCCCCTAAAGTCCGAGTCGCCTTCTGAGTTCCTACAGTTGAGATCATTATCAGGAAACATCCATTAACTCCTGGATCTACAATATCTGTGAAAATACCCAGACAAGTTAAATATCCGGTGCACACTGTCCTCCAGAACTAACAGAAATACCACGGAACTTCTCCACAGGCTACAGTCCGGGTCCTCAAAACTTATTCTGTAAAGAGCCATTAGGTCACCCTTGCAACATCTCCGCTCTGCTATTGTAGAAAAGGGACAGTTGTGACAAGAGACACATGCACGGATTGGCTGCCTCCACAGAAAGCGCTCTATGGCTGCTGGGATGTCCCGGGCATGGGAAACACCTGGGGAATCTTGTGCCTCTTAGATTCTGATTCTGCAGACTCAGCAGTAGTCGGGCCGCTCTTTGCATTCCAATAAACAGACTAGCAGAGAATGTGTCTGCTGCTAGTCGGTGGGCCTCACTTTGAAAGCCAGGAGCTACAGGGTCTCCTTGTCCTTCCGTTCCAAGGGATCTTCAGAAGAGGCTGGAAGACTAGAAACCGGCCCTTCGTTAGTTGGGTATATTACTGGAGTCTAAGTGTAAACCCTTGAAGAAGATCACTTTCAAAGACTCCACCCCTTTGGGGAAGGCCAGACTCAGGTCTCCCAAACATTGTTACCGTCTTTTCACCTTGAGGGCACATGCTCCTCACCGGACACACGGCTTCCCTGCGGTGCAGCTGCAGGCGGCTCAACATCAGTGTGGTTCTGCAGTCCCGCTACCAGCTGGTGCCTCTTTTTAGCCTGGGCTCTAACCACAGCTCCTCCAGCCCTCTGGCCCCTGCCTAATTGGTTGCAGCGCAAGAGCTAATGTAGGTTGAGAGACCAATTAACAGAGCTTGTTTCTACCAACGCTGCATCTGAACATCAATTATGCTAACAACGCTCTAAATTAAGACGTTTGCCTGCCACTGTCATTTGCTATGGGACACATCAGAGAGGAGCGGAAGGGAGCAGCTTGCTGAAGGTTCTTCTGTGCCCACTGCTACAGAGGGCTGGCAGAGAGCAGCTCCAGGACTAGGAAAAACACCGATCTAGGCAACAACACTAATTGGCTATTTTATACCAGGATTAAGACTCAAGCAGGTAAAGAATATGTTGATGGGAAGATGCTGGGAATCTCTTTGCAGGATCTGCTTATTGCACTGAGAAAAGGAAAACACCAGACACCGGGATATTAACTAAAAACTTCAGTCAAGCCGTCAATCACCAGAAATTACTGGACGAAGCAAGATAATTGGTGTATTCTTCTTTAGATTCTGCTCATTTTAAACTCACCTCAAAACATCCAGCCCATGTCAGGATCCATGACTTTTCCAGAAAAATTTTAGACTCTATGTAGCCAAACTTACTTTCATGCATCCCCTGTGAACTGAGCAAGTTGAGTAACCAAACTGAAGACACAATCCCTAACCTGGAGTCAACAGTGTAGCTGGAGAGAATGAACTAGTTCATACATTGAGTCACTTACTCAATCACTCGCCCATTCAACAAACATTTATTAATCAGGGGCTATTTCAGATGCCTTGCTGAGCTAAAGGTATTGTTCCTACTCTCAATTTGATAATAGCAATGCTATATGAGCTTTCTGGTCAGGCCTTTGATAACACAGCTACTGAGGAGGGACACAGAATATACCAAAAAGTCAGTGCTATAAAGTCGTGTGATGTATTACAGCCTCCAAATTAAAAGGTAATGTAGGGTTAGTGAGTTATTTACTTCCTAGCTATTCTGTCACAAGGACTCACTATGTTACCCGCGCTGGTCTGGAATGCCCTGTGTGACTCATAATGACTTCAAGTTCACTGTCCTCCTGCCTCACCCAAGGCATCTGCCACCACTCCCAGCTTATAATGTATGTTTAAAACAGAGTACTATGCGGCCCTCCACCATTTCCCATGCCACTTCTTTCAAGCTCCTGTCACCATGCCGTTTAGTTTTTACTGTCAACTTGACACAATCTAGAGTAACCTAGAATGAGGGACCCTCAGGTAAAGATCACGTGGGCCTGTGGGCATGTCTGTGAGGAAGTGTCTTGATTGATGACTGGTATGCAAGTGCCCAGCAGAACTATCCATAAGCAGCAGGGCCTGGCATACATAAGGAAGCCAGCTGAGCGTGAGCCAGCCAACCATCCAATAAGCAGTATTCTTCCACAGTTTCTGCTTCAGTTCCTGCTTGAGTCCCTGCCCTGACTCCCCTCGATGATGGATTGTGAACTTGAAGTGTAAGGTGAAATAAACTCTTTCTCCCCTGTGTTGTTTTTGGTCATGGCATTTATCACAGCCACAGAAACCTAACTGGAGCAACCACTCTTGTTGAATTGGTCAAGCTTCAAGAGAAAATAGAATGCTTTACTTCCATTTCTAGCAAATTAAAACCTACCCGTTTGTGTTACTTCTCTAGAGCTGTGATTAAACACGGTGGCCAAGATGGCTTAGACAGGGTGGTTGTTTTGTGCTTATGATTCCACGGGAACAAGAAGCATCACCGTCATGGTGGGGAAGCATGGCAGCAGGCGGACATGGCAGCTGGCACAGAAGCCGAAGGCTCATATCTTAAACCACAAAGCAGGAAGAAGGAACTGGAACTGGCCATGGCTTTGAAGCCTCCGAGCCCACCCCCAATGGCATCAATCTTCCATCGGGGCCAAACCTCCTAGACCTACCCAAACAGTGCCACTAACTGAGGACCAAGTATTCAGGATACTCTCATTCAAACCATCACATTCACCTCGTCATTCTTGGCCCAGTGTTTTACATGGAGTGCCAGTGATTCTCTCAATACACTGACTGATCTTCCAGAGCTCCTCCTACTGTGCCAACCAGTCTTTCTCCTGTCCTCTGCTGACTCTTTTTTCTTGTATGTCCTTAAAATACTGTATTTCCGATGTATGCTTCTGCAGTCTGTCTGCATGCTGACGCCTTCTAATGAACCACTGTCCAGTGTTGTGGAATATAACATTAACTATGTAAATATGTGTTACATTTGCTTATGTTGTGGAATATTACTTTACTATGTAAAGGTGTGTTACATTTGTTTGTGCTGCATTCGTTTAGCTAGGTAAACATATGTTATTTGTTAATGTTGCATTTGTTCAATTATGTAAAGATGTGTTGCTGTTTCTCCTTGCCTGTCTAACGCACCTGATTGGTCTAATAAAGAGCCGAACAGTCAGTAGCTAGGCAGTAGAGGAATAGGCAGGGCTGGCAGACAGAGAGAATAAATAGGAGGAATCTAGGCTTCAGGGAAGAGAGAACAAGAGAGAAAAAGAGGGAGATGCCCAGGGCCAGCCATCTAGACATGTAGCAGGACATACAGAATGAAAAGGCAAAAAGCCCCGAGGCAAAACATAGATGAAGAGAAACAGGTTAAATTCATTACAAACACTAGTGGGAGAAGCATAAGATAAGGCCGATCATCCATAATTAATGTCTCCATATCATGATTTGGGAGTTGGTTGGTGGCCCAAAAGAAAGCCTGCTACACTCCAGTTCCTTCCACTGACTTTCATAACGCACTTTGGTCCTCTCTGCTTCTTTAAGCCTTAGTCCCACCTATCTGGTACCCAGGCATCTCAACCTGCTCTAAGCTTAAATCAGCACTATTCCACCACAGCCTGGCACTCCTTCCGTAGGTCTCATCTTGGTGAATGACGAAATCATCTGAAATGTGAGCAGACTGTGCTTTTTCAGTCCTCGTCCTGACACCTAGTCAATCAAACAGTCCTGCCAGCTGTTTCTAGAATAAGTGATGCCTCTGTCCTCCCTTCGCCATTCCTACCACCTATCTTAGTTTAGGCTTTATCGTCTTTTATTTGGACAAGAGCAGTTACAGTACCATGTGCTTTTCTTGCCTATAATATCATCTCTGATATCATCCCCTTCAGTGTGTCTCTATCTGAAACTCCATAGTCCGGGTTGCTTTTCTAAAGCACAAATCTGACTCAAGGCAAAAACACATGTTACTCTTCTGTGGCTAGATGTGGCTTGTGGTGACCATCACAGTAGAGAGGAGAGATGATGAAGCCTTTTGAGGGACCTCAGTGAGGAGGGAGAACAGAGAGAGAGCAAATGAGAGTTTACATCCAGAATGTCTCCAAGAGTTGTGGATGACAGGTTTGGTTTCCAGCTTGGTGCTATAGGAAAATCACAGAGCCCCTAGAAAGTGGGCCTACTGTGAGCTTCCAGGTGACTGGTGGCATTTCCTTGAGGGAATTGTGGGACCCAGGTCTCTTCCTCTCTGTCTACTGGGCTCAACTCAGATGTTTGCCTGCCTCTGTCTCCCACCTGCTGGGATGAAATGAATCATCACACCCATCCCTTTTCCTTCTGTTTTACTTATGAGTTGTTGTTGCCTTATACATATGACTGTTTTGCTTACATGTATGTATGTATACTACATATAGGCCTGGTGCCTGAGGTGGTCAGAATAATGCATTGGGTCCTCTGCCTTTGATGAATACTTTGTTCTGCTATACTTTCTTCCCATGATGTACCACCACAGGCCCAAAGCAACAAAGACAAGTATCCTAAGCTAGACCTTTAAAAGCGGATCCAAATTAAAAGTTTTCTCTTTGTAAATGGATTATGTCTGATATTTGGTCTAACAATGGTTAGCCAATGCAGAGTGTAATTAAGAACTTTGAATTCCTCTTCCATTTTCCTCTCTCTGGTACCTCACCCTCAATCAGTGTTACATAAGGAAATGTTTAACAACCAGTTCAAAAAGTAAATAAATAAATAAATATCCCATCCCCCAGTAAACACACACACACACACACACACACTTATTTATAGAAGTTGCTAATTTCCTTGGCACAGACACTCCTTCTGTGGTCCATTGACAGCTCCCTCAGGACTGATCAAATGGCCACTGGTTAGAAGTAGAATTCCTACTCGGAGTCCTTGTTGACGGTGGGTTTGGGAGGAAATGCATGCAAGTGGCTCTCGTGGCTCTGAGCAGGCTAGTTTCAACACATAACAGTCCTCACCTCATCAACCATCACAGGGTCTCATCAAGTCCTTCCTTCTATAGCATAGCTTTCCTCATGAACTGACAATAATAAATAGGTTTTAAGTTGTGAAAACCATGATCTTTTGTTAACAGTTGTCTGAAAAGGTCCGGTGAAGGATTTTTAGATTGTCCAGAGAATACGAGGCTGTGGTCAATGAGTGATATCTGCCTTGTGCCTGAGAATCTACAATGGGTGTGTCTCCTACACATGTTTAACTATGCCTACTGTAAGCGCTAATTTGAATACAAGATGCCTTAAGCAACTAGAAAATCATCTACAACTTTTAGAACAAGAAACTCATTATTCTAGAATACAAGTCTTCCATTCCCTGCCTAGGTCTTATTTATTTATTTGTTTGTTTGTTTGTTTATTTGTTGCGTTATCTTTTAATCTTTAATGCACCAAGTTTTTCTCATATTGGAAAGCCTCAGGTGCCAGGAACACGGTAATTTTTTTCTCACACCTCTGGCCTATCTCACCTGGGCAGCCCAGCTGTATGTATCCTTTCTGGTTTACTCTTTCATCGATAGAATAGTGTCTTGATCTCTAGGGAGATCTCAAGTTACAAGCAAAGGTTACTTTAATAGGCTTCCTGCCTTTTTGAGCAAAGCTCTCGCCTAAACTAAGTGAAGCCTGTGGGTTCTGTGGTGTAGTAGAGGTGCAATGTTGCAATACTTCAGTAGCTTAGTTGTCAATGTCATGTGATTTAAAAGAAATTGTGGATGTCGTGTGACAGACTTTTAAGGAAAGAGGGGAGCTGTAGAACATGTGCAATATGAGAACAGAAGGGAGACCACTAAAGGGAGAAGATTTAAGCAGAGAGCTGGATGGAAAGGAAAAAGGGTTGTGGATCAACAAAAACTTCAAATGTGTTAAAAGCCAGGAGAAAACCTGATAGTAAACTTTTAAAAATATTAGTTTAAAAAAAGATTTTAATAGAAGTGCTCTGTGTGACTGGATAAAGCTGCTCCCAGAAAGGAAAAGTTATTAGATGAAAATGCCCAGGACTTGGCTACTTCCCTACAACTTGTTGGCCAGGAAAGTCCATGATGCAGACATTTGCCATGGCTGCTGGTTGTCCAAGAAGTAGATGATAAAACTCTGTTACTAGCTGAGCGTGTTAGCACACATCTTCGATCACAGCATTCAGGAGGTAGAGGCAAGTGGAGCTCTGTGAGTTAGAGACCAGTCTGGTCTACAAAGCCAGTTCCAGGTTTTGTTACACAGAGAAACTTTGCCTCCCCCCCACACACACATACAAACAACAAAATTAAAATCTCTGTTGCTAAAGACACCTTAAGCTTTAATCACAGGGCTTAGATAAGTCAATAGACCTTGAATGGAAGCCTCCTCTCTACTGGCTAGCTGTCATCATGCTGGAAAGTACTATGCAGGGGGAGAATTGTTATGGAGTCTTACTCAGATATATACCCAGTGTGCTACACAATCAACTAGTCCTGAAATAATCACCTACTGGTGCAATAATGGCAAGACAGTAATGGAGGTAACCACTCTCTGATCAGATTAAATGCCTATCTACTGATAAGATTCCACACTTGTGCTATAAACTTGCTCTCAATAAAAGCCCATGGTGGGGAGGTTGTAGGTCATAGGGAGGAGGCTACTGCCTTTACTTTGCTAAATGGATATGATTTGCCCATCTGATTTCTGTCTAAACAATTCTGTTTATGCACATCATTTTTTGCTACTGTCAACTTTGGTCAGAGAACTTTGGGCAGCTGTAACTGGACAGACTGTTGAGACTATGAGACCTCTGAGTGCTGGGCCATAATGGAACTTCTATGTCACCCTCGTAAGGCTTGGGAACATGGAAGAAGATGGAGCAGAAAGAAGGAAGAAATGGCATGAGGTAGAGTACCATCTTCAGAACATGACATTGCTGTTCACTCTTGATCAAGAACTGAGCTCTATTAGGCCTACTGATATCTTGCCATGAGAATAGAAGGCTTCATAGGTCACCCCCAGGACTTACAGCAGATAGCAGTAGCTAGTGTGGTGGGGCATAAATTCCTACCCTTCCCTGAGTATCTAGGCAGTAATGACTGCTAGGGGAGAGACAGACATTTTCCTCAATGACACAGCTCTGCTAAAATGCCCATGCTTCTTTAAACTACTCCTCACCCAGGACGCCATAAGCAACCCTTATGAGACCCATTGGTCATCTAAATCAAGAAGCACATAAATAGATGATGGCCTAAAAACAGAAGAAAGAGTGGTGAGACATAATGGAGTACTACTCAACGGAAAAGCAAAAACAAAAACAAAAAACAATGGAATCTTGAAATTCTCAGGCAAATGGATGGAACTAGAAGAAACCATCCTGAGGGGGGTAGCCCAGTCACAAAAAGACAAACATAGCATGTACTCACTCATTTATGGATTTTCTACAGAGAGCAAAGGAGTACCAGCCTACAATCAACACCGCCAGAAAAGCTAGGAAACAAGGAGGACCCTAAGAGAGACAGACATACATGGTCCCCTAGGGAAGAGGAAAAAGGCAAGATCTCCTGAGATAATTGGGAGCATGGAGGGAGGGGAAAGGGAGTTGGGAGAAAGAGGAGAGGAGAGGAAGACAGGAGAGAGTAGGAAGAACAAGTCAAGGGAAGAACAGAAGAGAGCAAGAAAAGAGATACCACAATAGAGGGAGCCATTATAGGTTTAAAGAGAAATCTGGCACTAGGGAAATATCCAGAGATCTACAAGGTTGACCCCAACTAACAATCTAAGAAATAGTCAAGAGGCTACCTTAAATGCCCTTCCCCTATAATGAGATTGATGACTACCTTATATGTCATCCTAGAGCCTTCATCCAGTTGCTAATGGAAACAGAAGCAGACACCCATAGCTAAACACTGATCTGAACTCTGGAATCCAGTTGCAAAGAGGGAGGAGTGATGAGCAAAGGGGTCAAGACAAGGCTGGAGAAACCCACAGAAACAGCTGACCTGAACAAATAGGAGCTCAGGGACCCCAGACTGATAACTGAGAAACCAGCATAGGACTGTTCCAGAACCCCTGAACAAGGATGTCAGTTTGGATGTCTGGTTAATCTATGTGGCCTCTGGTGGGGATCAGTATTTATCCCTAGTATATGAACGTACTTTGGGAGCCCAATCCACATAGCGGGATGCTCTCTCAGTCTAGACACAAGGGGGGAGGGCCTAGGCCCTGCTCCAAATGATATGACAGACTTTGAAGATCCCCCATGGAAGGCCTCACCCTCCCTGGGGAGCAGAAAGGGGGTGGGGTAGGGGGTCAGTGGGGGGCAGGGGAGGAAGGGAGGGAAAGGGAACTGGGATTGATATGTAAAAGAAGCTTGTTTCTAATTTAAATTTTTTAAATGAAAAAAGCAAAAATAATAAATAAAGAGTGGTAAGAAGAAGAAGAGGACCAACAAAGTGGGAGGGAGCAGGAAAGGGTAAATATGTTGCATATATGCGTGTGAACATGTCAAATCAAACCCAAAATTACGTAGAATTAACATAAACTAATTTTAAAAGAGTACTTTACAAAGAGTTGAGGGTTGTTTTTTTTTTTCTTAAAAAAGTTTCTCACGAACAGCATGAAGAACCCAGTCATCTTTTTTTTTCTTTTCTTTCTCTTTCTTGAAGTCCTCTACTCATCAGGCTGTCTCTAACCTGGTCTCTATCATGTAAATACCCAATGTAAATGAAACAAGAGATGTTACAACTCCCTAGCCACCCCTAGGCCATTTTAAAAGAATCTGTTGATAAGACCTGCCTCAGGCCAGAAGAGTCAGTCTGGATGAGCACAAAGTCTGCTGCACGGGTCCCAGGAAGAGGCATCCTGGCCAGAAGCCCAGTGCAAGCTGATGAAATACCAGGGCTGTGTAAGCAGATGGAGTGAGGTCAATGCTCTTAGTAGCCTAATGAGTGAGTGCCCATTTTCAATACATAGGACTGGAAGGCACAATGGGCTTCTCTGACTCTCTGATGCTGTGTGTGAAAGCAATACACACACACACACACACACACACACACACACACACACACAAACTGTGTCTAAATGGATTACTCCTTTCTGCACAGAAATGCATGTCATTGTCAACATCAAAAACTCCCCAGCTTTGCTCTGGCAGCACCTGCCTTATTGATTGGCGTCTTCTGAGCAAGTCCCTCACAGAAAGCCTGTGTGACTTCAAACGCAAGGTAAGACAAGCCACATCCAGCAGGACAGCACACACCTAATATGATTATTTCTCCTCTTCCTGGTGATAACAGAATTATGCAAAAAGCAGCCCTGACCCAGTAAGAATTTCCTCTTCAGAGTCAAATCTCTGCCTAACTCACAGCCCACCCCTTCCTGTCTTGCCTCCTAGTGCTAGCAACGGTCCCCTAGTTTCCTTACAGATTGTTTAGGTCCATAACATTTCAGGGAAGAGCCAGTGCAGTTTTTAAGATCCACCAAGGCATGGGACCCGCCCTCTGCACCACACCAGATGCCAAGAGCACCCTGAAAGCCAGGCTTTGCTTGCCATCTTTCTGGGGTGGAGAAAACAAGAAGAAAGAAAAAAAAATCAGGCTTCTTTTCTTAGTTCACACTCAAGAATCCACAGAGCGAGCTGGAGGCTGGATGTCTCTGCTATAAAGTAGTTTCTGTTTCCACCCTGTGTTTCAATTTAAGAGGTCATCAGAGATTCACCTGCCCTAGGCAGAAGACAGCACCCTCTATCCTTCCCTCCTTCCCTCCCTCCCTTCCCCCTTCTCTCTTCCCTTGTTGTTGTGGTTTTGTTTTGTTTGTTTTGTTGAGATAAGGTTTTCCTATGTAGCCCAGGTTTGCCTGGAATTCAGCAATTCTCCTGCTTCTGCCTCCTAAGAGTTGGGATTATAGGCATGTGTCACCGCCTTGCCAGGACATTTTTCTAATGAGGTTGGGTTTGGTTATTTGGTTAGGGTGGTTACTAAAAGGCAGAATTATAAATAACAATGCAACCATGCATTAAGGATGGAGTTTAGGAAATGCTGGAGTAACTTTTAAGTAGTAAATTCCATTAACTATACTCAACTTCTAATGACCTGCTCTCCAGGCATGGATTAAGAAGGGACCTACTTTCTGAAGAATCTTCTCAAAGGACAACATTAATATTTTTAAACTTCTTAGAGTGTTAATTCCTCAGCAGGAGGCTACAGAGATTTCTTCCGAGTCTCATATTAGTGTGTCGCTCATGAAGATATTTAAATGTAGTTGTCTTTGATAAAATAATGAGCTGCTGTTATTCGGAGCTGCTTTTGTTCATGTCTGTGGTTCAAAACTGCAGGACACATTCTGATAAAGAATTTATAAATTTATATGTGGCTCAGTCAAGAGAGATTTTATAAAACTATTAAAAGACTTCTCTCCTATGAAAGTTCACATTTATTCTTTATTCAACTAGTACCTATTTAAAATTCAATATCTGTGCTATTCTGTGCATGGAGAATACCAGAGCAACAGCAACCAAAAAGAATATAGTGGCATATGGGATGGATCCCGTTACAAAATCTTACTCATAATAAACTAACTTAAAAGGAGACCTGTCAAAAGGTCAGGAAAAGAATCTGGTTGTGTGTAGTGAACCAGAGTGAGCAAACGGAGGTTGATTAAGCAAAGGGCAATAAGTAAATGACATATAATACAAGGATAAGCTTTAGAGGCCAACTGACCAGACTAACTAATGACCTGGATACGGAGCTCACTTAAGTCACTTTCTGTCAATGTGGCACAAGTGGGCACAAAAGGGAGGGGGACATGAACTGGGAGGGAAGGGAGCTGGGACAAAGACATGTGGAATCCATTGTTGTTTCTTGGTTTCACAGTGTGAGAGTCATCAGACACATGGGACTCAGTCTAGAGAATAATTATGAAGCCATCTATATCCAGAACACATCCAAATGGGTAGCCTTGGATGAGATGGCCAAGGAAACACAATAAGCATGAAGTAAAATAAACAACTTTAGCTGAGCCCTGGAATATTGAAAAACCAAAGACTGGATAACAATATGTCCAACGTAGCCAGGAGTTATACGTGATGAAAAGGAACAAAACAAGCAACTGGGCCATAGTGTGAACATAAGAATGGGTTTGAGAGTACAGTGATTGACTATGTGAAATGCTACTGAGAGGTTAAGTGAACCAAGGTGAGAAAATTCACCTCTCCCTTGACTGACGGCGTGGAAGAGAAGTGTCTTTATGCAAAAGAAAGATCAGTGTGAGTTGTGAAAAGACCATAAGACGTGAGGAATTAAGCCCTCAACTAGTCAACATTTTCATTTGAAGATGCTTGGTCTGAAAATAATCTTAGCCAAGTGACAGAACAAAAATACCATCTGGAAAGTGTAGGAATGCTAGAAAACCCTTCAATCACCTCCATCCGTCTTGTCAAATAATGGTAACTTTGCTGTAAAGCAGTGGTTCTCAACCTTCCCAATGCTGCAACCCTTTAATGCAGTTCCTCATGTTGTGGTGACCCCTCAGCCACAAAATTATTTTGCTGCTACTTCACAACTATAATTTTGCTACTGTTATGAATTATGGTGTAAATATCTGATACACAACCCCTGTGGGGGTCGTGATCCACAGGTTAAGAACAATTGTTCTAAATGACTAGTAAGCACCTAAGGACCAGATCTGGCATAGGCTACTATGCACTTGAATGGCAGTGCTGCTTGATGGCTTATGAAAACAGTTGACGGTCCATATCTGTTCTATACCCAAAGATTCAACTAACTGCAGGATGAAAATACTAATCACATCTGTAGTGAACACACTCAGACTTGCTGTGCTGGGTGTTACAAGTATCTAGAGGTCATTTGAGGTAGACAGAGGGATGTGAGAAGGTAATACACAAATGCTGTTTTGTCAAAGGAACGTGGGAATCATGGGTGATTATATTATTAGTATTGTAATTGTAATGTTAATTATTATTAAAACCTGTATGTATTATTGGACCCAAGATGGAAGACAAAGAGGAAGTAGAACAGAAGGAATTTTGACAAAGTAATGGATAAGAAGTTTAAATTTTTATTGAATGACAGCTTGCAAGAATTCTGGAGAACAGGGCCTGGCGGTGGTGGCACACGCCTTTAATCCCAGCACTCGGGAGGCAGAGGCAGGCGGATCTCTGTGAGTTCGAGGCCGGGCTGGACCGACAGCCTCCAAAACAATACAGAGAAACCCTGTCTCATAAAAACCAAAAAAAAAAAAAAAAGAATTCTGGAGAATAATAAGTAGAGTACACACACACCCCTACATCTGTACACACACACTCACACCCCATAGTAAAACCGCTGAAAATCAGTTGCTGTGGTTTTTGGTGGTGGTGGTGGTTAGGGTTTTGCTTTGTTGTTGCTGCTGCTGCTGTTGTTTTCTGTTTTTGTTTGTTTGTTTTTGTTTTTATGAAGGTAGCCAGAGGGGAAAACACCACAGGCTGCAAATGGAACTCAAGGATTACAGCAGGCTCCCCTTCAGAAACTGTGACACTCAGAAGACAATGAACCAATTCTTCAGAGAACTGTAATGAAAGCCAGACAGCACTCTGATTTTGTGAGCTGACTGGAGACTCTAGCCATTCCCCTCAGGAGAAAAAGGGCATAGCAAAAAGTAGGGAGAAAGCAGAATAGCTTTTCTTCATGGATGACATAAGTACCTATGTAAAAAGTCCAAGAAATCTCAAAAATATTAATGTAACTAATAGGTGAATTTGGAAGTTCCCAAGGTTATGCAAATCACTGCAAGGTTATGCAAATCACTGGTATGAGCTAGCAGAAGACAATGAGTAATTAAAATTTTAAATGTACTAATTATCATCCCATCAAAAGTCATGGAATATACAAGAATTAGTGTGTGAATGAATTTTTTTTTTTTTTAGTTTTTGTAACTTTTTTACATGTCCACGGAGCAGAACAGGGTCAGATCACCTGGAAATGGAGTATCAGGTGGTTGTGAGCTGCTATGTGTACCCTGGTCCTCTGGAGGAGCTTCAGTACTCTTCACTTCTGAGTGTCTCTCCAGCCCCAAATGATTTGATGTACTGAAAACCATTTTAAAAATGAAGGGAAGTAGGTAATCGCCACTTGAACAAAAAGACATACCAGACTTATGAAACCTCCATCAGCTTAAAACACATATAATAAGAATCCATGAAGTGGGGTAGAGGGAAAGAAATTGACAAAAATGAAGTTTTATAAACTGGAAGACTTTTCTAAACCCACATATTCAAGAAGCCCAGTGAACCACTAGCTATAAAAATATGAAGAAAAATAAGCAAAGAGATGCAATAATGAAATTATTGAAATATCAGTGGCCCAAAGAGAATTTAAAAGCATGCATTGGAGATTGGGGAGAATGTATAGTGATAGCCAATACATAGTCAATAACTTCACAATTACTTCTTTTATTCCTGTATTTACATCCTTACACTATTTCGTACATGTATCCTATCATACAAAAATATATAATTGCTTAAAATATGAGCAAACCAAAATGTCCATTCTCATAAAAAATAGTCTTATTGTGCTAACTTTATCTAATGGAATGCCATAGAGCAATTGACATGAGTGAAACAGAAGTATATACCACCATTAGTTAGTCTTAGAAACATACGGTTAAGAAAAAGTTCCAGGGCTAGATAGATGGTTCAGTGAGTGAGAGAAATTGCTGCACAAGCAGGAGTATCTGAGTTCAAATCCCTAGTGCCCACATTAAAAATAATAATAATAAACAAATATGTAAATCAGACATGGCTGCCTATGCCTCTAACCTCAGCAATTGGTGGCAAAAGAGACAGGAAGATGGCTGGTGCTTACTAATATAAACCACCTACTTAAGTGCTGGTAAAAATCACTAGAAATAAACTCACTTATCTGCAAGTTGTACAGACATAAGACATGCATTCAGGCCAAACACATAAAATGAAATGTATAGAATATTTTTTATTTCACTGTGATAGGAAGGCAGGAGAAAGGATACTGGCAGGGAACCATGAAGCTGGGCAATTAACACGAGTGCTCATCCTTGTCTGTCTCCTTCGTTCATGAACTGGCCTACCCAACATCTTCACAAGGTCATGTGCAGCATAGGCATTTTCTTGAATATGAGGATAAAAGGCCAGTCAGCATCGCCACAGCTTAGAACAGAAGGAAACAAGACTCACAGGCCTATCTGGAAGCTAATTCAGGTCCCTAGAGAAATGAGTAGATTAAGACAGAGAAATTGACTTCAGCCGTTTGACTGACCTGAGAAGTGACCACCTAGTATGAAGTCATTGTGTCTTTAGAAGAGACAGTGTCTGCAGACTGCATTTGAGAGCTGAGAGTGCCCTTATTTTCTCTTTTCAAAACAAGCAGAGAGCTGGGAAACCCTCCCCCCAAGCTTCAGGGAGCTGTTAATTGGCTCCCCAGGAAAATTACAGAAGCAGCCTGCCTGATAATGATTGTAAATGACAGGGACTATCAGGTTTACCTTGTGACTCTCCCCGGGGACTTGCAGTGAGTTTAGTCTGAACTTAGCATCAGCTGCGAGGGTTCCTGTCTTCTCTACATGCCATGGCTAGGCCCATCCTGCTGTCTTTCATACCTAATTAGCGTTAAGGCCTTTTCTCCCTCCTACCCTCCCTCTCAGCACAACAGCCCTTGGTTTCCTTCTCTTGCCAGTACTCCTTAGGCATGCAAATCAGAAGCTGAAGGAATGTAACCTTTACAGGTCTTTTGTCCATGTTGCTTGGAAGAAACATCCTTATAATCTGAGCATAGGTTAGTGCTCTCCTAGAAAAGCACACAGCCATCTCCCTGAACTCCTCCACAGTTTGATGGTACACACCTTGGGTTTATAATTAATTAGAGCATATTTATTTGTAGTTTTAGCAATTTCATACATGTATGCAATGGGAAAGATTTTTAATAACTCCATAAAAATATATGGTATATTTTGATCAGACTTACCCCTTTTGCTCTCTTTTGTCTTTATCTCTCTTGGGGTGGTTTGAATAGGTGTGGCCCCCATAGACTCGCGTGTTTGAATGCTTGGCCTATAGGCAGTGGCACTATTAAGAGGTGTGACCTTTGTTGGAGGAAGTATGTCAATTGAGTGGGCAGGTTTTGAGTTGACACGTACTCAAGCTACACACAGTGTGGGACACAGTTCCTTTCCGGTTGCCTGCAGATCAAGATGCAGAGCTCTCAGCTCCTTCTCCAGCGTCATGTCTTCCTGCATGCTGCCGTGCTTCCCACCATGATGGTAATGAACTAGACCTCTGAAACTGTAAGCCAGCCCCAATTAGACGTTTCCCTTTGCAAGAGTTGCTGTGGTCATGTGTCTCTTCACAGCAATAGAAACCCTGACTAACACACCTCTCCTGTTGAGCCCCTTCCTTTTTTCAACTAGTCCCCCCTCCTACTTCCATATATTCATTCTTTTTAGGGAGGATCCACTAAATTTACCAGTTCTTGTATGAGCATGGGTAGGAGACTATTTACAGTGGCTTCATCATAAAGGAAAATCAATCCCTTCTGAGAACCCATCAAGGGAACCCATTAACTGCCAATAGCTCCTCCCCTATCTATCCATGTAGATGGGTTTGATCTTGTGCAGATAATCATAGCTTCTGTAGATTCATGACTGCAACATACATGTCCTACCCAGACCACAGTATTTCACGGTGCTTCTTCTTCTAACTCTTAAAACTCTTTCAACCTTGTCCTCTGTGATAGTTCCTGGGCTTTGGAGAGGGTTGTATGATGGACCAGCCTGATTCCACCTTAAGATTACAAGCCATCTTATTGCAGTATTAAAATAAGTTCATTCCTGTTTTGACATGTTCCAGACCTTATACCTACAACCACCCTGATGAGATGTTCTGCCAAATAATTTTGAGATGCTCTGCCAAGTTTCCATATAACCAAAAACCATTGAAAATCCCATATCTTTGCAGTTTGGGGCTAATATAAACCCCCACCTTCTCCTGTGTTCGATGCTGTTCATTCAAGCCCCGCTTTAGGGAGTTATCCTTGTCTGACAGAAAATAAAGCTTGCTTAATTTGACTAATAGAATTTGGATAGTGGTCTTTTACTCTCATATGGGAGGATTAGTATTTGGAGACCCCAGCAAGATTAAGGCTGCCCACCCAAATTCTGAAGCTGGACCTTCACTATGGGACTCTGGAACCTGAATGCTGCCTAGGTGTTCACTTTGAAGAGGTTCGAGGCTCCAAGGTATTGCTTTCTGTTTGGGATTCTTGGAGCGAACTGCAGTACTAAAAAAGAACCAGCTAGCACCTGTCTGAGGAGGCCTCCATCAGTAAGTCATAGTAAGGTGTTTCCTTCTGTAATACCTGTTTTTGATGAGATCCCTTCTCTAGGCAGAGAAGTACCTGATGAAGTCCACAAACTTCTGTACAGGGCACTAGTAAGATGTTACATTGCCTAACTGTTGTTTTGGTTTGGTTTGGTCTAGGGGTTTTGTTGTGTTGTTTTGTTTGTTTGTTTTCTGGTTTTTGTTTTGGTGCCTGGTTCTTGGTCCCTTGTGTTTTGTTCTGTGTTTTATTTGTTTCCTATCCACGGCACTGTGGAAAAATCACTCTGCCTGATTGGTTCTTGGATACTAGGAGCCAACACAGAAATCAATAAAGCCCAGTTAAATGTATGAATGAAAGTGGCCACCACATGTTTTATTTTTGACCTGTCCCTTTTGACTTTTTGAACATTCAATGTTCTGTGTTTATTGGTTTCATTTTTTTTCTGTCTCTATCCCTTTAAATCCCCATCCTGCCCTACCTCAACCACCCAAAAGCCTGAAAACTTTCCAGCCAGTCCTAAGATGGCTACTAGGTGTTGACTTGGATAAAGCCCACATCTAAACAAACAAATAATGCAATAGGCAGGTGGATGGGT
Source organism: Mesocricetus auratus (assembly GCF_017639785.1). NCBI lineage: Eukaryota > Metazoa > Chordata > Mammalia > Rodentia > Cricetidae > Mesocricetus > Mesocricetus auratus. The sequence continues at coordinate 25,121,722 of NW_024429207.1, forward strand.
GGGTGGGTGGGTGGGTAGGAGTACTCTCAAACACAGAAAATAAAGTGGCCCAAGAATGTTGGGGTAGAGCGAGGGTATTTTTTGGGGGCTGGGGGGCATACCCTGTGGAGGGCTGGGGGAAGACTGGAGGCTGCTTTGGGCACATTGGCCACTTGGGTAACCAGGGCTCCAAATTCCTGTTCTCAGGTTGCTCCGTATGGATAATATTGAAATACTGTTATATGCTGTTCTACTTTATTGAAAAACAGACTCTAGAACTGGATACTGCTTCCCCTGCCTCAAGCAAGTTTGTTCAAATTTTTCTATCCTATGTCAGGCAGCCACCTAATCTTGTTACCCTCTGTCAAAAAGAATATCTCCTAGTTGAAAGTCCTGTCCCCAATCGAAAGAAACAGTTGGACTATATAACAAAGATTCCCAAGTGTATGGACCAAACCAACCCTCAAGGACTGGCCCAACACCTAGCTCCTATGGTGTTCAACTAACCAGTTCAGCTCTGTCTGTCCAGACTAAACTATATTTGTTTAATAAAATATTAATGCTGTACTTCCATGTGTTTATATACAAAAATGTACCTCATGTTGGTAGTCATACTTTGTAATATAAGAATCACCTAGATGATGCTAGTTTTAAAAGCATGAACGGATCATGGAAAGCAGCTAAGCCTTAACACTCTATGGCAGGTCTGGAATTCCTGAAGAGAGCCCAGGAAAGGCTATTGATGAAAACGCAGCCCAATCGCAAAAGAGACCCCAGCACTCAGCAGATAGAGGTAGGTGGGTCTCTGTGAGTTCGAGAACAGTCTGGTCTACAGAGTAAGTGACAGCCAGGAATACATACAGGGAAACCCTGTCTCAAAAAAAAAAAAAAAACAAATTACAAATCCTCATCTTATAAAAAAGCTACTAATTCTGCCGGGTGGTGGTGGCACACGCCATTAATCCCAGCACTCAGGAGGCAGAGGCAGGCGGATCTCTGTGAGTTCGAGTTTAGGCTGGACCAACAGCCTCCAACCTCCAAAATAATACAGAGAAACCCTGTCTCGTAAAACCAAAAAAAAAAAAAGCTACTAATTCGTAGATTGTTAAAGATGATTTAGACATGCAAGTTAGTAGTCACTCTATAAATGATCAAATCCATTAATGTGTTCAAAACTATACTTGTAGTCATACTAAGTACAAAGGGGGTTTATTTACAAAAATAGACTTTATTTAGCCCCCTGATTATGTTTTCAAGGGTCAGCCTAAAACAGTTAGCTAAAAACAAGTAAAGCATATTTAAAAACCGGGTATATTTAATACATGGCCCTCAAAACTTCAGAGATCCACTGAACATGACATTTAAATTTAATGGGGGGAAATGTTTAATGGAAAAAGCTTCCTGTCATAAACAGAATTGCCAGTTCCTAGCAGCAACACCAAGGGCTACAAAGAAGACAGATGTGGTGGCGCTGTCTCTTAGCAAAGCTGTCCCATGCCTTGCCAGCTGCCAGGGCCCTGCACAAACCCTGACACCATTAGGTTGACTGCCCTGCTCTGCCTAAGTCAAGGCAGGCCAATTTTCCCAAGTTCCTCATTCACAGGAAAATCTCTGAGGCCATCTGGGCCTGGCAGCTGAAAGCCTGTGCTGTCCCACACTGCAGCTGAAGATATAATGCTGTCCTGTGTGACAGCTGAAGACCTAAATCTCTGACCCCAACAAAGCCATTGAGACCACCACAAGAGCCTAAGGTAATTGTCCAAGTAGCAGGTAAGTGCCTGTCATTTTAATCAATACAGGGGCCATCTGGTTTCTACTTCCTGCTGTAATTTATCCTTCTCAGATCTCTGATGATGTTGATGGCTAACTTCTAGCTTGATCAATTTAACAGCAGCTCTCTGGTCGGTGCCTTTCGCATATAAAAACCAGGCCTTGCTTTTCTAGAGCCATTAAGTCTCCTAGTGAGAAGGGCAAACGCCACAGCCTTGCTAACAGGCGTCATATTAAAGGATAAACAGGTTTCAGATATAACTTTTTACTATTTATTTAAAAGAACTTGCTTTGAAAAACTACTTGTGTCTAATGGTAAATAACTGAATAAAAGTTAAGGTATATATGTTATAAAAATAATTTAAGGTATATATGCAAGTTATAAACATCTGAGGATATAAAAGCTCAAATAAGTATAAATGTATAAAAATAATTTAAAATAAAAATATTTCAGATTTCTTCCCCCTCTATGCTATTGATACACTAAGATTTCAAAAGTTCAGAGTTTTAACATTGATCAATGGAGTTCTGATAAGCTGGTAGTGCACTGGCTACTATTATCAGTCACAGGCTCAAGATTTCAAATGTCCTTTGATGATTTTTAAGTATAAACTTAAATGTGGTTCTTATCATGGTAAAACATCTCTGTCCAGTCTATATATATCGTCATCCCTCTGGACAGAGAAAAAATGTTCATGCTTTTAAACCCAAAGTCATAACTTTTGCTATGACTTGAAGGCATGAGTCTACTCCAGCTGTTTCACAGACACCTGTTAGCTTATTTTTCTACAATATGGCTTTAAGTACAGATTACAAACATTGGTTATACTAATATATCTAAAACTTGTCTCTTTTTTGTAAGCTTAAAGACTCATATAAGGTCCAGGAGTCACAACTTGTAGCCACTCATCACAGGTTAAATGGACTCCAGATAAGTGCTCCTGTCATGTCAATCAACAACCTCAGTAAGCTACTGCCTATTCCTAAAGGGGAAGCCCCAAACGTAAGATTTTCCTTTAAGTTTCTTTTTTTTTCCTTTTTTTAAAATTTAAGTTAGAAACTAGTTTGTAGTTTAAAAAAAGAACACTTCTCTGACAAAGGCAGAGAACAGCACAATCTATGGGTATAAATGTAAATATTTCAAAGACATTTTGACAGCATGTCCATTTAATAAAACAATTATAGTAGATTCACTACTGGTGCCCTTGCTCTCCCCAGCCATGGGCTTTTGACCAGGTTTGTAGTACCAGGCATGAATTCCCTCCTATAGATCCAACCTTGACTCCAACCAGAAAGCAATTGGGCTGCCCCCACAATGGCTATGTCACTATTACACCAGTAGCCAAATCTTGACTGACAGGTCCGTACCACACAATGCAGGATCCATAGCTGAGTAAGAACATTGGTGAGTTTTTTCCTCCCAGCACCCTGACTGGCACCTTTGAGCAACATGAATTCTAGTCAATAGGAAGGAAGTTTTCAATTCAGTTCCAGCTTGAGTTCTCTCTGTCCTGCATCTAGTGTCTTCAGTGATAGGGTCTTATCATCTAGTCTTGGTGGGCATCCAAGAGAAATGACAATAATCTGTATTGTTTGGGGGCATCTCTGGGGTCTTATTGACCAAGAGCTCATTGGTAGGTGACTCACACATGGCACTGAGATTTTCCATGGGACAACCCTTTGGTTATGACAGCAGCTTATGACTTTTTAAAAATAAATCACGTATTGGTTAGCTTATAAAACAGTAGGTTTTCATCTGCTTTTCACATACCTTTTTGCCTTTGATGACCTCTCTCCCCCACTGCTCTTTCCTCCCCCACCGTTCTGCCCCCATCCCCTCTTAAACCTCGCATCTACTAGTCCCATCTGCATTCATAACGTACATTTTACCACATACACCTCCTTCCAGGGCTCCTTTCTTGTTTCCTGGATTCTGTTGACTCTCACATCAAATAAAAAAAAAAGTTCTAAAACTGCAAAACTAGGACAAACATCTGAGAAAGAAAGCATGGTGTTTGTCTTTCTAAACCCGGGTTACTTTACTCCATATGTTTTTCTGTCCCACTAATTTTCCTATAAATGTCACAATTTCATCTTGCTTTTCACAGTTAAATGAAATCCCTCTGTGTATATGTATCACCCATTCATCTGTTTTCTCTAGCATTTGCAGAGCTTTTGGATTCTTGATCCAAGCAGAGCTGATTTGGGGGGAAATTAATGATTTCGTTTCATTATTTTACACGAGGATGTCCAGTTTTCCCAGCACCATTTGCTGACAATGCTGCCCTTTATCCTGAGTATATTTTTGGCATCTTTGCCAGAAGTGTGGTGATTACATATGGAAGGACTTTTATATATATATGAGTCATTTATTCTGCTCAATTGATCTACTTATCTGGTTTTGTGCCAGAGCCATGTTGTTTTTATCACAATGGTTCTGGGACAAGATTTGAAGTCAGGTATAGTCATGCCTCCAGGAGTATACGTTTTGCTGAGGGTTGCTTTGGCTATCTGTTTCTTTTGTGAATCTTACAATCATTTTTGTATTATTTCTTTGAAGAATATCATGCATATTTTTATTGGGGTCTCATTGAGTCTGTAGATTGCTTTTGGTGGGATGGTTATTTTCACAATATTAGTTCTTCTATTCCATGAGCATGAGCAGTCTCTCCATTTTGCAGGACCCCCTCTGTTTCTCTCATTGGTGCTTGAAATGTTTCATTGCAGAAGTCTTTCACTTCCTTGGTTTTGTTAGGCCCTGGTTTCTTTCTCAGTGTGATCAGTTTTTTTATCATTTATTTATAAAAAGACTATTAATTTCTGTGTGGTGATTTTGTATATGTTAGAGTCCTGATGGAGACCTGTGTGCCATAAATTGTAGCGCTCTTTCTTGCAAAGGGTCATTCGTCACATAAAAGCGTCATTGGAGTGTCATTGGTCTAGGGCTGGTAAGGCGGCTCAGTATGCCTGATGATCCAGGATTAATCTTCAGTACCAATATAAAGTGGAACTCGTTTTGTCCTCTGATGTCTGCATGTGCTGTGTGGCATGCATGCACATGTGCACACACAAACATACAGACAAAACTGCTATCATTTTAATTTAAATGTTACTGGTCTATAATCACATTTTCTTCCTTGCATATTTAACTAAGTTTTAAACCACTAATGTAGACAGTGAACACTTGGACATTACATCTGCACATGATATAAACTTGGGGATCCAACTACTCATTGTACCTGAATTCTTAAGCTAAGATAAATGTTTTTGCTTTTAATGAAAAGATTCCATTACTCTTTTTCCCATGGGCTGGTCCCTGCACGCAATGGCTACTTTCAGTCTTGGCTCTCATCTACGTGTGATAGCTACTACAAACTACTCACCAGTATCATTCACCATCTCTGCTCATAACATCATTTTTGCTTCTAGCAGGGAGTTTCCATCATTTTTATTACTGTTCTTTTTAAAGTCTTGCTTTATAGTTTACTTAGCATTCTGGAGTGTTTGTAGACACAAGAATTCAATTAGTCATAATGCTGAAACCATACATGCCAGAGCAATCTCTGGGACCACAAATCCTATTACTCACTCTGTTACTTAGATCACTAAGTAGCTTTTCGTTGCAGTTAAACTAAAATGATATCTGATTCTCAGAGTCTGTCATGTCACCATTTGTTTGTGTATATGTTTGCATGAGGATCTCAATATGTAGCTCGGGCTAGTTTGGAACCAACTGTGTACCCCAGGCTGACCTTGAACTTGTGATGATCATGTTTTCCAAGTGCTAAAATTAAATGTGTGCTCCATCACACCCAGCTATAGCACCTTCCTTAATCAGGTCTGGTCTTCAGACAAGGGGGAGCTCTTGAACCCCAGACTGATGGCTGAGAGGCCGACAGGGGACTGATCCAGACTCCATGAATGTAGTGTCTGTATGGAGGCCTCAGAAATCACTGGGACCTTGGGTAGTAGATCAGTGTTTACCATGGTGTATGAATGAACTTTGGGAGGCCAATACAAATAGAGGGATGCTCTCTCAGCCTGGACACATGGGTAAGGGCCTAGGTCCTGCCCTGGATGAAATGATAAACTCTGGAGATACCCCAAGGAGGGTCTTACCCTCCCTGGGGAATGATGTGGGCACTGGGTGGAGGGCTGGAGTGATGGAGGGACAAAGGAAGAGGGATGGGAGAGGGAGCTGGGATTGACATGTGAAACATTCATGTTTCTAATTTAAACAAAAACATATATTGAGGGAAAAAAATCAGGTCCGGTCTTCCTGACCTTCTCCCCTATGATTAAGCCATAACCACACTGGTTCCCTCTTTTATTTCCTTCTTTCTCCAACTCAAGTGTGTGTTTGATGGGGCGAGCACATTGTGTTGGTCGCTGCCCCATCCTCAGTGTCCAGCATGGTGCCTGATCTACAGTGGCTAGAGTAGAATAAACAAAGATGGAAGCCATGTTTCAACTCTTTGTTCAGTAGTCTCCTCCTGCAGGGATAAATAAAGAGAACAGTAGAATACTTAAAAACTTGCCCAGGATGAAGCATCTCTACAAGACAGCCTAAGTGATGCTCAGGTCTTCTGACCTTCATCCCACTTTGTTCAACTTTGAACTATTTGGGGTTTTTTATGATTTATTTTTATTTTATGCACCTTGGTATTTTGGCTGTAAGTATGTCTGTGTGAGGGTGTCAAATCTCCTGGATATCAAATCCCCTGGAGCTAGAGTTACAGACAGTTGTGAGCTGCCAGACATTGCTCTTAACTGCTGAGCCATCTCTCCTACCCCCCAATTTTGAAAATGTTTAAAAGTCAAAAATTGTTGAATATTGGTTATAAGCTATTGAATTCCTTTCACAGTCTTGTACTTCTGGTGTCAGTTCATGAGTGCAGTATCCAAGTCATGTCTAGAGACAGTATTTCATAGCACCGTTCCCCTCCTCCAGCTCTTACATTCTTTCTACCTCCTCTTCTTAGATGTTCCTTGAACTGTGGTTGTTGGAGGGAGGGGCATTGATAAAGATGTCCTATTTAGGGCTGAGCACTCACAGTCAGGTAGTCTCAGCACTTGACCAGTTAGGAGTTTCTGCTGCTCACATAAGTTTCTTGGTCAAAGTTGAGAGCAGCCTGGGTCTATACGGAATACTTCTTTAATGCATTTCAAACTAACCCATTTTCTACTCAAAGGAAACAGAGAAATGGGTTTTCCTTTTACCACACCAGATCCAGTAGGGCAAGATTAAATGTTTGGTTTGGCCAAAACAATATGGCTTACTTTTCTGGTCAGCTACTAAGCAATGGGAACAATTTTGGCATGCTTCCATTTTTTTCCTTGTTCAGAGGTTTACTCTGAAGGATAGACTGATGAGTAGGAATGCCGAGACAGTACCTCCCCCTGTGCCAATTGTGTGGTGATAGTTTGTTTCTGGATGCCCCTCTGGTCCTGGTGGTTCTAGATTTGTAATTTCACCCATCATCCACGGTGAAGAAACATCATCCTATTTGTAGAAGATGGTGTTGAGAGGAATGGTATAAAATGCAAGCCTCCAGAGCGCAGTGGCCTAAATTCAGTGGCTGGCCACTTAGGAGAAAATGCCAAGATGAATTCCTAGACTCTATAGCTGGAGTGGTGTGACTCCAGGTCACATGGCCAAGAGAAACCTGTCGTTTGGCTGAGTCAGCATGGGGAATGCTTTGGTTTTTCTTTGCTTCATTGGTTTCTAATTAATGGCAAAGATTTCTGGCATATAAGAAGAGGTTCTAGATTGGGAATTAAGAGACTAACTTTTCTCCCAGCACCTGTAACAATTTTTAGCTTTAGCTATGACATCTCTATTCTCTGGATCTTCTGGTTTTCATACTATTAATGGGACAGAGCTAAGGCTGTGGTCTGGAGCAAGTGTATTTCTAATGTCTTTTCTGGCCCCAGGTTTTTCTCCTTGTAATATGCACAACACTGATGGCTACAATCCCTACAATAATGAGTGCTTAACAAACTGTGCTGCAAGAAGGGGGGGGGGATGCTCAGGCATAGAGACCTTGCCTCACATGTGCAAGATCCAGGCTCATTAATCTTTAGGGGGAAAATTCCTGTTAGCCAAAGAAACTGAAGGGTGGATTTGCCACCATGAAGTGTGCACTCATATGTATACAATACTCCAGATGTCTCCACCCAGTTTTAGATCTACCCTAATCTAATACTTATGCTGCCAAATTTCACACTTGAATATATCCTGCTCAAAGAACAACAGCATCATAAACAAAGCAAATTCAATTTGAAACCAACAGTAAGCATATAATATTGATAAATCTCTTTTTTAAAAAAGTCACCCACTGACTGAGCCTACATGGAAAGACTTTCTGGGGAAGCCGGGAGCCTTAACAAGATAATAGTTCACACTAAATGTCAATAGATGCGAGTTAACCAATACCCATGACCAAAACTGAGGTGAGTCACCATCCATCATTTTCACCCAGCTCCTCTTCAACACTGTCTCCAAAGGTCCCCTTCTCTTCTAAACTTTGCTCTTCACACATGATCAGCCTCTGTGCAGAGACTACTCATTATTAGTCCACTGTCCACTGGAACCTATGCTCTACTCTAAATTCTACTTAAAAGCAAAAATACCATTTACTTCACTGAACTCCTCCAAATATAAGCTGCATATTTGTCCAAAACCCACAAATATTCCAGGTCTCCCAGAAGCATTGGGGAGAGAGGTTAAAATTCAGACGGGTAAAGTTGCAGACTATTTTATCTCAGAATCATTTGTTTCTTAGTGCTGACCCAGAACACTGAGCCTCATCCACCATAGCTGAGTTGTTGTTTCTATTGTATTATGCCTTATTTATTTAGTGTGTGTATACATGTGCTTGTGCAATGTCCAACACAGGAAAATCAGAGGACAACTTATGGGAGCTTATCCTCTCCTTCCGCTATGGGACCCAGACATCAAATTCAGGTTATCATAATTAGTGGCAAGTGGCTTTTCCCACACAACCATTCCAAGAGCTGTTGGGGTGAATTTTTAAGAGACATTTAACCTCTATTACATCAGTGTCACCTATAGACCTCCATGTTTATTTAGGTCTTCAGCACTCAGGAAGCATTTTCTTCCTAACTCAGGCTCCATCACCACTGTTCACTGCTACAGTGTTTCTGTGCTCTACAGCTGTGTCACTAGGCTCACTTCTCTGACATCTGCTACCCAAAGATTCTCCATCTCCAAACCACGTTCCAGGAACATCCTGAGTGTTACCACTTCCTGACTATGTCCCACGTCAGAAATCTCAAGCTTCAGCAAATGAGTCTCCACACACAACCTCCCTCCATCCTCTCTCTCCTGCTCTCTTACTCTGGGTGCATCTCCTCTCTGTTCATCAGGATTCCCAGTCCTCATCCCTGACCCTACAGTCTACCAATGTTCCCTGTATCCATGACAACCCTGCTTTCACACCACCCATCAGCCCATCTGAATATTACCTCTTCTCAACTCTGCATCACCCTCCCACCTCCTCTCTTCACTGTGTGACTCCTCCACCTCCTCTCTGCACTGTGTGACTCCTCCACGTCCTCTCTCTGCACTGTGTGACTCCTCCACCTCCTCTCTGCACTGTGACTCCTCCACCTCCTCTCTGCACTGTGACTCCTCCACCTCCTCTCTGCACTGTGTGACTCCTCCACCTCCTCTCTGCACTGTAACTCCTCCACCTCCTCTCTGCACTGACTCCTCCACCTCCTCTCTGCACTATGTGACTCCTCCACCTCTTCTCTGCACTGTGACTCCTCCATCTCCTCTCTGCACTGTGACTCCTCCACCTCCTCTCTGCACTGTGTGGCTCCTCCACCTCCTCTCTGCACTGTGTGACTCCTCCACGTCCTCTCTCTGCACTGTGACTCCTCCACCTCCTCTCTGCACTGTGACTCCTCCACCTCCTCTCTGCACTATGACTCCTCCACCTCCTCTCTGCACTGTGTGACTCCTCCCATCTCCTCTCTGCACTGTGTGACTCCTCCACCTCCTCTCTGCACTGTGTGACTCCTCCACCTCCTCTCTGCACTATGTGACTCCTCCACCTCTTCTCTGCACTGTGACTCCTCCATCTCCTCTCTGCACTGTGACTCCTCCACCTCCTCTCTGCACTGTGTGGCTCCTCCACCTCCTCTCTGCACTGTGTGACTCCTCCACGTCCTCTCTCTGCACTGTGACTCCTCCACCTCCTCTCTGCACTGTGACTCCTCCACCTCCTCTCTGCACTATGACTCCTCCACCTCCTCTCTGCACTGTGTGACTCCTCCCATCTCCTCTCTGCACTGTGTGACTCCTCCACCTCCTCTCTGCACTGTGTGACTCCTCCACCTCCTCTCTGCACTATGACTCCTCCACCTCCTCTCTGAACTGTGTGACTCCTCCACGTCCTCTCTCTCTGCACTGTGACTCCTCCACCTCCTCTCTGCACTGTGTGACTCCTCTACCTCCTCTCTCTGCACTGTGTGACTCCTCCACCTCCTCTCTGCACTGTGTGACTCCTCCACGTCCTCTCTCTGCACTGTGACTCCTCCACCTCCTCTCTGCACTGTGACTCCTCCATCTCCTCTCTGCACTGTGTGACTCCTCCACCTCCTCTCTGCACTGTGTGACTCCTCCACCTCCTCTCTGCACTATGACTCCTCCACCTCCTCTCTGCACTGTGTGACTCCTCCACCTCCTCTCTGCACTGTGTGACTCCTCCACCTCCTCTCTGCACTGTGACTCCTCCACCTCCTCTCTGCACTGTGTGACTCCTCCACCTCCTCTCTGCACTGTGTGACTCCTCCACCTCCTCTCTCTGCACTGTGTGACTCCTCCACGTCCTCTCTCTGCACTGTGACTCCTCCACCTCCTCTCTGCACTGTGTGACTCCTCCACCTCCTCTCTCTGCACTGTGTGACTCCTCCACCTCCTCTCTGAACTGTGACTCCTCCACCTCCTCTCTCTGCACTGTGTGACTCCTCCACCTCCTCTCTGCACTGTGTGACTCCTCTACCTCCTCTCTCTGCACTGTGTGACTCCTCCACCTCCTCTCTGCACTGTGTGACTCCTCCACGTCCTCTCTCTGCACTGTGACTCCTCCACCTCCTCTCTGCACTGTGACTCCTCCACCTCCTCTCTGCACTGTGTGACTCCTCCACCTCCTCTCTGCACTGTGTGACTCCTCCACCTCCTCTCTGCACTATGACTCCTCCACCTCCTCTCTGAACTGTGTGACTCCTCCAGGTCCTCTCTGCACTGTGTGACTCCTCCACCTCCTCTCTGCACTGTGACTCCTCCACCTCCTCTCTGCACTGTGTGACTCCTCCACCTCCTCTCTGCACTGTGTGACTCCTCCACCTCCTCTCTCTGCACTGTGTGACTCCTCCACGTCCTCTCTCTGCACTGTGACTCCTCCACCTCCTCTCTGCACTGTGTGACTCCTCCACGTCCTCTCTCTGCACTGTGTGACTCCTCCACCTCCTCTCTGCACTGTGTGACTCCTCCACCTCCTCTCTGCACTGTGTGACTCCTCCACCTCCTCTCTGCACTGTGTGACTCCTCCACCTCCTCTCTGCACTGTGTGACTCCTCCACCTCCTCTCTCTGCACTGTGTGACTCCTCCACCTCCTCTCTGAACTGTGACTCCTCCACCTCCTCTCTCTGCACTGTGTGACTCCTCCACCTCCTCTCTGCACTGTGTGACTCCTCTACCTCCTCTCTCTGCACTGTGTGACTCCTCCACCTCCTCTCTGCACTGTGTGACTCCTCCACCTCCTCTCTGCACTGTGTGACTCCTCCACCTCCTCTCTGCACTATGACTCCTCCACCTCCTCTCTGCACTGTGTGACTCCTCCACCTCCTCTCTGCACTGTGTGACTCCTCCACCTCCTCTCTGCACTGTGACTCCTCCACCTCCTCTCTGCACTGTGTGACTCCTCCACCTCCTCTCTCTGCACTGTGTGACTCCTCCACCTCCTCTCTGCACTGTGTGACTCCTCCACCTCCTCTCTGAACTGTGTGACTCCTCCAGGTCCTCTCTGCACTGTGTGACTCCTCCACCTCCTCTCTCTGCACTGTGTGACTCCTCCACCTCCTCTCTGCACTGTGTGACTCCTCCACCTCCTCTCTGCACTGTGTGACTCCTCCACCTCCTCTCTGCACTGTGTGACTCCTCCACCTCCTCTCTGCACTGTGTGACTCCTCCACCTCCTCTCTCTGCACTGTGTGACTCCTCCACGTCCTCTCTCTGCACTGTGACTCCTCCACCTCCTCTCTGCACTGTGTGACTCCTCCACCTCCTCTCTCTGCACTGTGTGACTCCTCCACCTCCTCTCTGCACTGTGTGACTCCTCCACCTCCTCTCTGCACTGTGTGACTCCTCCACCTCCTCTCTGCACTGTGACTCCTCCACCTCCTCTCTGCACTGTGACTCCTCCACCTCCTCTCTGCACTGTGACTCCTCCACCTCCTCTCTCTGCACTGTGTGACTCCTCCACCTCCTCTCTGCACTGTGACTCCTCCACCTCCTCTCTCTGCACTGTGTGACTCCTCCATCTCCTCTCTCTGCACTGGGTGACTCCTCTCATCTCCTCTCTCTGCATTGGGTTGCCCTTCGATGCTCAGTAAAATCTCCACCAGTACATGTCTCACCTGGAACCATACCTGTATGTTTCTCCCTTCCCTCTTGGTAAAGGATTTCCTTCCCACTTCACAACACCCCTCCTCCAAGGGTCCCTTTCCTCCCCAAGTGATCAGAGGAGTATGTCAGGCCACAATGCCCTAAATACTGTCACTGTACACTTTTGAAATATGTGTGTATTTCACATAACTTACTATCGATTTTCCCTGGAGAACCATTGATATTATTGTCATCTATTCTCATGGGGGGTGACTTATATCTTTTTTTCAGTTTCCCATCATTCTGGTACTAAATAAACAAATGAATGGAGCTTTAGAATCTGCAACATCCAGATGAAGCCAGAAGAGGACATGTGGATCATAGAGCCAAGTCTTTTCTTTTACAGCATTTTATTAGTTTATTTTTTACATTACAATCCCAGTTCCCCGTCCTTCCTCTCCTCATGCTCCCCCTCCCCCCACCTCCCATCTGCTCCTCCGAGAGGATAAGGCCTGCCATAGGAAGTCTACTAAGTCTGTCCCATCATCTCATTAAGGCAGGACCAAGGCACCTTTCCACCCCCCACATCCCTGTGTCTAGGCTGGGTAGAGTATCTCTCCATATAGAATGGGCTCCACTAAGTCAGTTTGTGCATCAGTGTTAGATCTTAGACCCACTGCCAGTGGCCTCATATGTTGTCCCAGCTGCACTATTGTCACCTATATATTAAGGGAGTCTAGTTCAGTCTTATGCAGGTTCCCCATTTGTCAGACCTGAGTGCTCTCTCACTAGCTCGGGTCAGCTGATTCTGTGGGCTTCCCCATCATGGTTGTGATTCCTTTGTTCATGTTTTCCCTCCTCCCTCACTTTGACTATACCCCAGGAGCTTGGCCATTGGTTAGTTGTGGATCTGCTTAGTTTCTGCATCTGCTTCCATCTGTTTCTGACAGAGGGTTCAAGTTTCTCTGGGGTTGTGGATTGTAGGCTGGGTATCTTTTACTTTATGTCTGGTATCCACTTATGAGTGAGTGCATATATTTGTCTTTCTGGTTTTGAATTACCTTGCTCAGGATGGTTTTTTCTGGTCCTGTCCATTTGCCTGCAAATTTTAGGATGTCATTGTTTCTTACTACTGAGTAGTACTCCATTATGTAAATATACCACATTTTCTTTGTCCATTCTTCAGTTGAGGGGCATTTGGGTTGTTTCCAAGATTTGGCTATTACAAATAATGTTACTATGAACATAGTTGAACAAATGTCCTTGTGGTGTAAGTGTGCCTCCTCTGGGTATATGCCCAACAGTGGTACTGTGGGCTTTGAAGTAGATTAATCCCTAATTTTCTGAGAAATAAGAAATCGAGCACAATCTTTTCTTAAACAAGTGTAAGTCTAGGTAGTCCAAGGTGCCTTTATAAATGCATTTCTCCACAATCAGCGCAGGTAGGTGTGAATACAGGGGTAAACGGCTTTAAAATAGTCCAGTTGGTGGGTTTTCTCAAATGTATTGGATGTGTATTTTTAAGTTTCTATTCTTTTGTCTTATGTAAGTTGGAATTCTACTCTAGTAGAAGTGAAAAAACTACATGTTTTATATACTTACTACCTACAAAAAAAATCAATAGTTGTGTTTTCAAAGAAATAAGAATGCTACTATTCTAGAATTTTGACCCAATCACCATCCCTACTCCTGAGTTCAAGGAATCAGCTTGCAAGTCCTGGATTGTTTCAGATTCCTCTTTCCTGGTTTCTTGCTTGTTTTTGTTTTGTTTTTCCTGGCTTGGTTCTTTTCTTGTTTGCAGTGCATTGTTCATGATGCTTCCAGAACAAGTCCCTCGTCAGAAGTCAGATCCTGCCATCCACTGCCTCCAACCTTTACTGCCACTGCTCTGTAAAACTGCTCTGTAGCAGCTACCTTCTTGCACCACTAGTACAGCACCATGAGCTCCGCCTCACCCATTATTAAATGCTCATCTCTTTACAGGTTGATCCCCAGGCACCTGCATTATCAGGAGTTGGTCCCCAAGCACCTGCATCATGAGGAGTTGGTACCCAAGATTCTGCATCATCAGGAGTCATCCTAAAGAGAGATTTCTGAGTCCCATATTCCATGGATCTGCACTTGTGGATAGGAGTGGGAGCCTGAGTTTAAAGAGCACCCTTAGTCCTGACATTGGTGATTATCTAAACGAATAGAACAAGGCTTTTTTTTTATCACATGTTCCTTTAGAAGATGGACTCTGCCTGCTTCACGTTCACATCCTCATTGATATATGAATGAGGCAGGTAATTGGAAGCTGTTTAAGAATATTGACTGTGGTGGGCAGATAAAGGTTACCAAATAAACAAAAATTGCTAGTAAAATGTAGGTCATTGGGACAAATCAACCTAAGAAATAAAATGGATTATATTGATTAACAGAAAAGTCATATTAACTTTTCAGATGAAAAGATGACTCCCCCTCAACTGGAAGAATCTCCTCCTGGCATTTCTCCTCTGTTCTTCCCATTACCACAGCAGGATGTTTATGGACTCAGTCCCTTGACACTCCAGAGGGAATGGAATATGCAAATCCAGATTGAGCTACAATCTATCCAGGCACACACGGCCTGGGTGAAGAGTGTTCAAACATAATACTATTAGAATAATTTTCCACTGATTAAAGAAAAGGTGTAAATTCTAGGGTTATCCTGCTGATGAAGACTCTAGAAACATGCGCTTTACATATTTAATCAAGGGGCTTATGGCCTCTGAATAGATCATTTCATTTTAGACATCAAAAGGGTGCTGATACCGTATTGGAGGGAAATGGGATTTAGAGATCACCCTTATTCCGTGAGTTCATCTCTTATCTAAAGTTCTCTAGTTTGAGCCATTCTCAGCCCCCCTTTCCTTTCTTTTCCATTTTAATTTTCCTTCATTTTTCCCTCCTATCTTCCCTTCTTTTCTTTCTTTTTTTTTTATTCCATCTCAAGAGAGTATGCAAGTTGAAATGTGCTTGAACTATTTTGGGACTCCTAAACTTGGACTAACTTTCAAACATAATGTTTACTCAAATTTGGATTCCAGTGTTAGAAACTGTTGCAACCAGAAGTGTTGTAGATTTAATCTGCAATGAAGCACGAGGGTTGCCTCGCCATCTGGAGTGTCACCCAATGGTATAGACACTGACATTGCAGCCACCTGCTGCTGCTGCTGCTACTACTACTACTTCTGAGAACCCCAGAAAGTTCAAGATCAAGTATCCTCCCAGAAACTCTTCCAATTCAGAATGAAGCCGTGTGGTAGAAAAGACACAACAAGCTGAGTTAGGGGCCTTGAAAATATCATTCAAAAAAATGGAAGGAAGGAAGGAAGGAGGGAGGGAGGGAGGGAGGCAGGAATGGTGGCATGCACCTTTGGTCCCAACACTCCAGAATCAGAGGCAGGTGAATCTCTCTAAGTTTGAGGCCATGCAAATCTCCATAGTGAGGCCCTGTCCCACAGAAAGAGAGGGGGAGAGAGAAGGATATCATTTAATGTCTGTAAGTTTCAGGTTCTCCACAACAAAAGGAAATGCTCCCAAAGTTCTATTCTGCTAGCTCTTTTGTCACGAAACCAAGCCTGTGCTAATCTTTGTAGTACTGAACTGATAGCAGACTTAAAGTGTTTCTAAATTACATTGTACTAGTGGCATATTCTTCCAGCTGGTGCAGGAGTTTAGGCAATATGCCAAGGGATATTTGAAGGCCTCGTAGTGTCAACTATATCAGTTGGATATTTAGAGGGGAAACTCATTACATCACACTTATTATCAGGGGCCAGAGCTTATATATAGATATAGATATAGATATAGATATATTATTTTTAGATTTAAATTTAAATTAGAAACAAGGTTGCTTCACATGTCAGTTCCAGGTCCCTCTCCATTTCCCTCCCCTCCTCCCGTGCCCTCCCACCAACCCCCCCAATATCCCCTCATTTCCCCAGGGAGGGTGAGGCCCTCCTTGGGGGTGTCCATAGTCTGTCATTTCATCCAGGGCAGGGCCTAGACCCTCCCCCAAGAGTTCAGGGTGAGAGTGCATCTCTCATTGTTGGATGGGAGTCCGAAGTCCATTTGTATACCCGAGATAAATACTGATCTACTGCCCAAGAGGCCAGAGTTTTTTTTAACTGTATTTGAAAATACAAGAACTTTTCTGTCTCTCTAAGTGGTGACAAGCTCACGAGCCCATTGTTGTGCATTTTGCTGCCTCCTCTGGGCCAGCATGTTTATTCTCCTCATTTTTAGGAGCAAGTGGAAGAGAGATGTAGAAGGTATGACGAAGGTCTCTGAGTACATGTGAAAATGAAGCGGCTGCTTCAGTGGTATGTGGGGGGGTGTTTCCCCAAAACTGACGTCAAGATTGCCATTCTCAATGTCTTTCAGAAACTGCTGTGAGCTCCAATTTCCCGAGAGAGGCTGTCTAGAGCATCTGTTTTTAGCCTTGCTGTCCTGTCAGTGAACATCCAGGAAATAGATATTGGAACTCTAATCATAGCCATGGACTGTGCAGCAAAGGAGGCTGGGTCTCAGTGCCCTTAGCTAGGCCGCAGGTTGGAAGAGTATTTGAAAGACCATCTTCAGGGAGGGACACTAAGGAACAGAAAGGAATGTACAAATGGAGCAGTGTGATTACCGACACCAGGCTCTGGAATGGAATTTGGGAACCTGCCTTGAAACTAAGGGAAATGGGATGTTCTTTAGGCGTGCCTGCAGCTCATGGGTTCTAACTTCTAGGGACGTTTTCAAGCCCTGAACCACAGAAATATTTCTCCCGCTGTAATCTTATGCAGGGCCTCAGATATGCCACGGAGGAAAGCAGGGTTGCTCTGATGGAGGAGAGTGGTGTGGAGGGCATAGTCATGCCTCCTCTCTGCATGTCTCCTCAGCAAGCCCTGAACACGCAGAGATGGATTCTTCTAAGCAAAGCCAGGAAGCACGGCAATTGGAAAGGTACCTGGTTCCTGGGGACTAGGAGGAAGGCAGTGGATTGTGGTCGTGAGATCTGTCTCCGAAAACAGCTAAGTACGGGGCTGAAAGCCTCCTTGTTACTCGAAAGAGGTGTGTCCCTGACATTTTAGCACATGCCTTCTGTCCTAGCAAAGACAAGCATGCAGGATTCCATGAGTTCCAGGCCAGCCTGGTTTCTTGGTCTACAAAGTGAGTTCTATACCAGTAAGGACTACATAGGGAAACCTGGTCTGAAAAACAAAACAAAACAAAATGATGAGAGTCTGAGAGATGTCACTACTCTCCTTATGGCAGGTGTTCCCAGGTGATGTGACCCAATGACAGAGCTTACGAAGCCTAGAAATCCATCTGAGGAAGAGTCACAGAATGATCTTGGAGAACTGTGGTCAACAGTGATGTCATCATATGGATGTGGTAGAGCGAAGGACAGCGCAGGACCTGTAACTACAATGCTTGCTTTCCTAGGGTTTTGGCCTTCCTACCAGCTCCCTACCAGGACATGTTCCAATGTGTGTGAAGCATAAAATGGGGTGCTAAGGAATCTAGTATGTTGTCACCTGAGTGCCATCGAGCAGTTGGCTCATCCCCTGGGGAGCTTTCTAATTTACTGCCTTCTTCCAATTCACATATGAAGTGCATTGACACATCGGGAGTTACAAATGGTTCCAAAACAGAGAAAAATTTAAACACACATGAAACTTGGAGCCGACAGTTACAAGTAGATTGACAGGTGCTGGTCAGGAATAAGAGTCTGAGGTGCTCACAGCCGGATCTGCAGGGTCTTGGCCCCAGAATCCAATGCTGCATTCCTTCCTAAATGCTATATTGCTGCTCCCCAGCTCCCAAGGCTCCTGCAGTGAGGGCCTGCTGGTTGACTACTCAGAAAGCCACTTTGTTTCAAGAAGCTAAAATGATACAATGGAAAAAAGAAGGCATCTTCAACAAATGGTGCTGGCATAACTGGATGCTGGCAGGCAGAAGACTGTAGATAGATCCGTATCTTTAACCATTCACAAAACTTAAGTCCAAATGGATCAAAGACCTCAACATATATCCAGCCACACTGAACCTCTTAGAAGGGAAAGTGGGAAATACACTTGAATGAATTGGTATAGGAGATCGCTTCCTGAATAAAACACCAGTAGCACAGACACTGAGATTGGCAATTAATAAATGGTACCTCCTGAAACTGAGAAGCTTCTGTAAGGCAAAGGACACAGTCAACAAGACAAAACGGCAGCCCACAGAATTGCAAAAGATATTCACCAACCCCTCATCTGACAGAGGGCTGATCTTCAAAATTTACAAAGAACTCAAGAAGCTAGTCTCCAAAACACCAAATAATTCAATTAAAAAGTGGGGTACAGAATTAAATAGAGAATTCTCAATAGAGGAGTCTAAAATGGCTGATAGACACTTGAGAAAGTGCTCCACATCCTTAGCCATCAAGGAAATGCAAATCAAAACAACTCTGAGATACCATCTCACTCCTGTCAGAATGACTAAAATCCAAAACACCAGTGACAGTTTATGCTGGAGAGGATGTGGAGAAAGGGGAACACTCCTCCACTGCTGGTGGTAGTGCCAACTTGTACAGCCACTTTGGAGATCAGTATGGCAATTCCTCAGGAAAATGTATATCAGTCTACCACAAGATCCAGCAATTCCAGTCTTAGTCATATACCCAAAAGATGCACATTCATACATCAAGGACATCTGTTCCACTATGTTCATAGTAGCATGATTTGCAATGGCCAGCTTCTGGAAGCAACCTAGATGCCCTTCAACTGAAGAGTGGATAGAGAAAATGTGGTACATTTACCCAATGGAATACTACTCAGTGAAAAAAAAAACAGTGGAATCTTGAAATCTTCAAGGCAAATGGATGGTACTAGAAGAAACCATCCTGAGTAAGGTAACCCAGTCACAAAAAGACAAAATGGACATGGATCAGGGGATTTCCAGTCTACAATCCCACCACCAGAGAGTCTGGGAAACAGGGAGGACCCTAAGAGAGATATTCATGGTATCCTGGAAAAGGGAAATGAGACAGGATCTCCTGAGGTGATTGGGAGCATGGGAGTAGGGGAGGAGGGAGGGAGCTGGGAGAAAGAGAAGAGGAGAAGAGGAGGGGGGGAGGAGGACATGGGGGATCAGGAAGGTTGAGTCAGGGAAAGAATAGAGGAGAGCAGGATGAGAGCTACCGTAATAGAGGGAGCTACTATAGGTTTGAGGGGAGATCTGGCACTAGGGATATTTTCAGAGATATTCAAGATTGACACCAACTGGCATTGAGGCTACCTTTAATGCCTCTCCCAGATAATGAGATTGATGACTACCTTATATGTCATCCTAGAATCTTCATCCAGTGGCTGATAAGCAGAGGCAGACACCCACAACTAAACACTGAACTAGAATCCAGTTGCAAAGACAGAGGAGTGATGAGCAAAGGAGTCAATATGTGGCTGGTGAAACCCACAGAGACAGCTGATCTGAACAAGGGGGGGAGCGCATGGACCCCAGACTGATGGTTGAGAGGCCAGCATGGGACTGATTCAGACCTCCTGAATGTGGGTGTCAGTGAGAAGGCCTCAGCAATCTATGGGCCTTGGAAAGTAGATCAGTGTTTATCCCTGGCATACAAATGGATTTTGAGAGCCCATTCAACAGGGAGGGATGCTCTCTCAGCCTCAATACATGGGAGAGGGCCTAGGGCCTGCCCAGGATGATATGACAGACTTTGAAGATCCCCCATAGAAGGCCTCACCCTCCCTGGGAATCTGAGGGGGGATGGGGTGGGAGGTTGGGAGGACTGTTGGGGGGTTGGGGGAGGAGGGGAGAGAGGGTGCTGGGATTGACATGTGAAGCTAGCTTGTTTCTAATTTAGATTTTAAAAAATGAGAGAAAAAAAAGAAGAAAGTCACTTTGTTTCTAGCATGAACAGACCTGTTTGTCTGTTTTGATGTAAGTCTCATTGGACATTGACATCCAAAACCATAAAATGTCTATATTATTGAATCAGGTTAAACCACATGCCTGGGACTATATCATGAGGGAGCTTTACTGAATTGGCTCAATCTATGTAAATTCTCCTGTAGTATGTTCCCTTTTTCCCTCTGCCTTTCTAACTAGTTAATCCTGGTGTGTCCTATGGTGCTCCACCAACACCCACACAATCCACATACCTCATCAGTCTTCCCCACCATGTTTCTTGTGCCCAGAGCTCACCAAACCTGTGAAAGTCTCATGTATGCTCACTTTCCATAGATGTTAGTGAAAGGCAGTAGCTTCTTCATTCCTCCAAAGGCATTGCCATTTTAGACGTGCGTCACCAAGGGCTGGAATTAAGATAAAGCAAGGGAGATGGCTGGGGCATTAAATTTAAGGACCCCAAGATGGGATCCTAGAGCCTCCATGTCTGTGCCCTGCATGCCTCACCCTTGTCCCGAAACTGCTGTGGCCAAGGAAAAGGAACAGGTTAGCCTGAGGCCAGAAATGGATGGATAAATCAGAACTGGTAATGTCCATAGCAACCTTAGACTCCATGCCTAATTTGTTTGAGTAAGAATGGGGTGGTCGCTGGCCTCCCTCCGTCTCCTAGAACCCAGGATGGTAGAGAAGGCAGACGTGATTTCTGTGCCCCAGCACCCAGATAGAGTAGGCTCCACTGGATGATGTCACCAGTTGGGTAAAAGCCCAGTGTGACATCTAGCCAAGCACTTTAGCTCTCTGGGCCCCATTCTGGTTCCTCAGGCCTTTGCTTTTGGATTCTAAAAAGAACCTTGGGACATCAATTATGCATCATAAAGATCTCTCCCTTGAATTTTCCCCCTTAAAACACAACTTACTCAGTTAAGTGTGGCTGGAGACTCATTGATATTTTATTTTCCCAACATATTCATTAAAGTCAGGTGAAATGCCTTCTGTAGTCGCAGACAACAGCAAGAATAAAAGACAATATATGCAAATGAATGGCTTGATCGGGATGTATGAGAACTAACATGTGACCTGGCACTTTATCTTAGCATAGGTACTTAAAGGTCCCATCCCAAATCCTTTTCTGTATTAGGAAAAAAAATGATGTTTTTTCTTAATATCTTCAGGAATTGATACTAGAAACTCCCATGGATACTATAATTCTCAAATGAGCAAGCCTCTTGTCATAAAATGACACAGTGTTTGTGTATAAGCGATGCACATTCTCCCACTTTATATTATCTTAGATTGCTTCTATTGCCTATAATGTAAATGCTATGTAAATAACTATAATATGGTAGTTTAGAGAACAATGATGAAAGATGTCTGTACATGTTTAGCATTAATGCACTTTTTTCCTGAATACTTCCCATCGGTGGTTGGGTGGATCCTTAGATGCAGAACATACAGTACAGAGGGTTAGCTGTATTTGGGTCTCCTCAGTGTCTTCTTTTGAGCTAGCATGCACACATGTGTGTGCATGTACATGTGCATGAATGTGCGTGTTTTAAGTGCTACTTTGACTGAATTACAAAAAAAAGGCAAACTACTACTCATTGTCATTGACATCATCCTTAGGTTACTCCATGAAGTGGTATAGTACTTGAGTAATAAATAGCTCAGTCTTTTGGGGTCTCAAAATACATTAATTTTCCTATAAAACGCAGAGGGAACTGTCAAAAAATTTGGTGGTACTGTCCTATAAGTATTCTTTGAGATATGGCAATTGGTTTCTGGATTCTGGTGCCATCTCCCTCTTCAGTGTCCTGTCTTGAGTTGATTTGACTGATCCAACTGTCTAGGGAGGTATCTCCTACCTCCCTCACCGCTCCACGTGCATCCTTCCTGAACCTGCAGGTTCGGTTAAAGAATTCTGCCTTCTCCGATAGAAGAGGACCATTTTTTTGTCAAGGAAACAAGAATTGCTGAACTCCTCTTCTAGAACCTCCAAAAAGCTCTCAAGATCCTCTCTGGATGAAAGCACTTACTTATATCTTCTTTATGCTCCTCAGAAACCACACAAACACCCATGAACACACACATGCACCCAAGCACATGCACACTACCTAGAACCTCTCCCTGGGATGCCTCAGGCTTACCTAAAGTGTAGTCACTGATGTGAGAAAGTGAGAAGACAAGCTTAAAGGTAACAGCTGATTGAAATGGAGGAATTAGAAAGAACTATTCAAGCCACTGAGCTAGGTATGAAAGCCAAGGCAGGAATGACCAGCATATACAGGATGAACAGGGTTAAGGAATCAAATATCCTATGACCTTCAATGTCCTATGCGATGTTCCTAGAATTGTGTGGGTCAACATTACAGAGTTTAAAGTGAGGAAGTGAGATTGTCTGAAGAACTTTGGGAAGCTATCCCTTCAGTGCCAGTGAGCAACAGACATTATCACACAGGAAAAAAGACATGATGGTCACCTCACCTCTGAACTGAGTTCACTGGAATCATCCCAGAGGATGAAGAAAGCCTTAAATATCTTGACCAAGACAACAAGGCTTCACATCCTACCCAGCACCTTCTTCAAAACTCAAGTCCTTTTTGGAGGGTAACACTTGTCTCTCTACTAAAGGGTGAGACGTGTATTATTTCAGTAAATACTGAGGTCAGAGTCTTAAAGGGGAAACCTCTCTGTGGGCAGTCCTTCCATCCTAATCCCACTGAAGAAGGACTCCGGGTACCTGACCTACAAAGTCCAGTGTTAATTGTGCATGGGAATACTAATATCAACAGAAGGGACCTCTAGGTGTCTGAAGCAGTTGACACTGATAAAAGACATCAACTGAATTTCCACGCAACTGCTCTTCACTTGCAAAGCAAGAGTTAATTTGAATAAATGTCAGATCATAGCCCGGATGTACTTTACCAATGTCAATATTTTTGCTACCTAATAGTACACAGTGTCACACCTGAAATCTTCCAGGGTGGCAGGGTGCTATTACAAAAGATTGCTTAATTGTAGATTGCTACTGTACATTTAAATTTCAGTAGCAAATTAAGTTGTCAGACTTAATTACCGTTATATGTTTAGATTATGCCACAGATTATTTAGTTCACTACCTAGGTTTGCCAACCTGCTCCCTTTGCCGTGTGACAGGGTAGTAATTAGAGAATTACTGAAAACCCTTCAAGCTTCCCATGAACATGTCCAGGAGGACTGGTGCTCTTATGGATCGTTGGATCTTATGGTTCTGTTCCCACAAACCCAACATCCTGGAATGAATTTCTGGGGAACAGCCTTGGGGCATCACCACTTGGCTACTTTCTTGAGTTTATCCTTGTGTGAAGACATGGAACATCTTCTGGTCCCACAACATGCTCACTAGACATGAGGACTTTAGGGGCATATTTCCTCAATCTCATTACTATTGACCTGCATCACTGGGGCTGCCCTGTGCACAAACAATGCTTAGCAACACTTCTGACCTTTACCAACTAGATATAGACAGCATCTTCCCATTTGTGACAGTCTACAGACACTGATAGACAACATGTAATGGGGGATTTCCCCAGCTGAACTACACAGACCTAGAGAAAGGAAAAGAAAACTGCCTGCCAGATAGTCCCGTATTAGTGGCCTGGTAGATATTCTTTGTACTTCTGATTCTCAGGGGTGGGTTCTTCGGTATGGTGCAAGAAGATAGTCAATGTAAGATGAAGAAAATGACTGAGAAAGCCAAATTCTCCAAAGATTGGAAATTTCTATCACCAAATCCTAGATTGATTTGTATGATTTTTCTCTTTATCTCTGGGAAAGTGCCTGCATACACTCAAATACTTCATTCCTTCTCTGGTCTTCTTGCTAGCCCTTTCCTCTTTCTCACCTCCTTCTTCTAATAAACCTGACAGTGACTACTTCACAGGCATCTTTCTAGCCTGTAACAGAGGACCTGAAAAGTCAACATTTCTTTATTGAGTGAATGAACAAATGAGAGGCTGGAATGAGAACTATAAAGAAACCACAATTAAATCATAGGTTTGTGACTCTCTAGCTACAAAGGAGATTTAAATTTAAAAACAATAGAATGGGTTGCCTATCCCCATATTTAACTAGATTGATTGTGTGCACATTTTTTCTAATATAGATGATCCTACCTTTAAAGTCCTCTTTTCTGTCCAATTATAGAGTAATTATAGAATACACAAATGCATATAAAAATCATATGTGAACTTGAGAGACCCTAACTGCTAAGCTAAGGACTTACCTATAAAACACAACAGCAGTTTTTTTGGATCTTCAGATTTGTTCAACAGATGCAGAGTTGGTATTTCCTTAGTTAAACTATTAGCAGCCCTCGGATACTCATGAAGTGTCTTGTATTAGGTCTACCCTGAAGAACACCCCAACTCCTTGGGTGCTGAGTTAGGTTGAGCCTCTTAGCAAAGGTAAGTTGAGTAGGTGGCTCTTGTCACCAAAACCTAGGTAGCTACTTTACGTCTTGGTCCCAAGAACTTTGCATTTTACCACCCTAGCAAAACCTCCAAGGAGTCAAAGAGAATATGTTTTGGTTTCCCAGCATGACTCACCGACATTTTATTTGCAGGCACAATCATAGAGACCTTGGCCATGACTGTAACATCTGATTCCTTCAAGTGCCATTCACAGTCAATGAGCTGTGATCAGCAGCCATGTCGCCTGATAGCCCAGTTCCAGATCCAGATACAAAACATCAACCATCCCCCATGGAGATGGCTAGGTCCAGTGATATCCAATCAGGGTTTGCTTTTATTTCTTGAATTAAAAATCTGTTTTTGATACAGAATACTCAATACTAACACTTTCATAGGAGACCGAGAGACTTATTGTCAATGAATAAGCCAATGTATACACATTTTCCCATTAGATGGAGAGGAGGAAAGCCACGATTTTGCAGTGGGAATTACTCTCTGATACACTTTGAGTGTGGCCAAACATGTGGAAGATCTTTGGGAGTCCAACCTGTGGGTTCCTTGTCTTCAATTCAGTAGTTACTGGTTATGCATCTAATGAGTGGTGGTCATTGAATTGAGTGCTAGGAGAAATGGAGAAGGAAAAGAGAGAATTCCCACCTACTTCTCTCTCAACATACTTTTCTAATCTGAAACCAAAAGGGGTGTGGGGGACCATTAGTCTGTAGGTTTGAAGGAACCTTGGAATGAATATATATATTAGTCTGGTAAGTGTATGGAGCAGAAAGGTCATGTTGAGTAAGACAAACCTGGCCCAGAAAGATAAATGTTGCATTTCCTTTCTCATCAGAGGCTCCTAGCTCCAAATCTTCAGATGTGATCACATACCCTGCAGTATTTCTGGGATAGGTGGGTGGGCGAGCAATAGAGAAGAGAATAGCGGGATACAAGATCTGGTTGGGAAAACAGGGGAAAACGAGGTTCTAATTAGGGAAACGGAGAGAGAAAGGAGGGTAAAATAATAGTAATGATGTCTGAAAAGATATAAGGAATCATACTAGTAATATCTACCTTAAAACTATAATACATGTAGATCTGTGTGTAAAAATACAAATGTAGCCAGGCGTTGGTGGCGCACGCCTTTAATCCCAGCACTCGGGAGGCAGAGGCAGGCGGATCTCTGTGAGTTCGAGACCAGCCTGGACTACCAAGCGAGTTCCAGGATAGCCTCCAAAGCCACAGAGAAATCCTGTCTCGAAAAACCAAAAAAAAAAAAAAATACGAATGTAATTTAAATAAAATTTTCTAAACTGGTAAAACTCACAGAGGCAGCTGACCTAAATAAGGGGGGACACATGGACCCCAGACTGAAGACTAAAGGACCAGCATGGGACTGACCCAGACACCCTTCCATCAAACCTGGGTGACAGAGAGAAAGCCTTGGCAATCTGTGGGTCCTTGGAGAGGGGAGCAGTATTTATTCCTGGCATACAGAAGGACTCTGGGAACCCATACCACGTGGAGGAATGCTCTCTCAGCATGGACACATGGGGAAGAACCTGTGCCCTTCCTGGGATGATGTGACAGACTCTGAAATTCCCTCATGGAGTCCTTTGCCCTCCCTGGGGAGCGGAGGGGGATAGAATGGGGGTGAGGGCTTGGGAGGATTGGGGGTGGGGGAGGAGGAGAGGGAGAGGGAACTGAAAGTGACATGTGTAAAAAGTTAAATATATATGTATATAATTATATATACATATATATATGTATAAATTTCTAAACTGAGTTGACAATGCTCCCTCCAGGAGCCAAAGACCATGCAACTAACAAAAATCAGGATTTAAAAAAAATTCCAGAGGAATTAACAAACTTAGAAAACCTCAGAAGATAACTCGCCCGACCCCTTCCTCTCCTCCTCTTCCTCCTCCTCCTCCCTCTTGACAGAAAAGTTGCTCAGGGGGTGTTTAATTAACTCCCTTACCCCACCCTCCTGAGGCTCATCCCCTCAGGAGTTGTTCTGACCTGGCACTGAAGACACCTGGGTAGGGTAGCTGACCCGAAAGGACTGGATGTTGAGGGTGGCCATGATAGTCTCAGTGTCCACCAGAATCTGGCTGCTCAGTGCCTTGGACGGGGAGGCTAAGATGGCGCACATAGAGCACTGCTCTATGTTGACTGCATGCAGATCTCCAGTGTAGAGTGCAGAGCCCTGAGGAGAGAGTTCCACGTTGTGACGGGATCCTCACACGGGCGGGCCTGAGATCACAGTTCATGGTGGTGCTCTTTGTGGGTGACGCAGGGTTTCAGCTAAAGCATCCTCACTGGCTTGTCTTTAAAACTTAGTCTGACACATTTGTCCTGAATAATCATTAGTGTCTTATTGTGAATTGATGTCATAGACCACTCCCAGAGAACAAATTCAGATGAGACAAATGAAAGGGGGAATCAGAGAAATATGTATGTATGTATGTATATATGTATGTATAAATATATATGTATGTGTACATATATATGTGTGTTTTATATATAATAGCAAATATGCATAATTAGCCTTTAGCTCCTTTCTATGAACTTTTTACCAACTATTACCTTTTACCCTCCCTTTCCTGATTTGAACTAACCTTACTAAGCCTACTCCACGTATCTCCTCCCAGATGACAAGGATTATGACACAAGTCTCTTCCCTTTGGTGCAGAAAGAGGATAGGGCAGGTCTCATTTTCAGAAAGCTTGGAGTCTAAGATCAGTAATTCTTAACACCAGCTAACTCTAGAAATTTCTGGTCATTTTCTTTCCTTCATTTTTATGGGCTGAAGTATATGTGTGGGCATATAGATTAGGGAACTTTATGGTGAATATTTAAAAAGCAATGCAATTTTTGAAGTTTGAAAAATATTCCTTACACAACACTGCCAGTATTATTTCATAAAAATTCAAATGCTTTGGCGCATTTCACAGTGCATATAATGGACTTCTCATCCAGGAAAATGGTGGCATAGCATGGAGTATAAACCTACGAAAGTCAAATGTAAATACAATGTCAGTTAGAATGCCACACTCACACTGTGTTTGTCTTTTTGTTGTTTTTTGGTTTGGTTTGGTTTGGGATTAAAGGTGTGTGCCACCAATGTCTGGCTTTTTATTCTGTTTTAACCTGTTCTTCTGCTTCTGTAACAGAATGCCACAGATTGGGTAATTTATGGAGAAAAGAAATTCGTTTCCCATAATTCTGCAGTCTTGGAAATCCAAGAG
The DNA here is from genome assembly GCF_017639785.1 of Mesocricetus auratus. Taxonomy (NCBI): domain Eukaryota; kingdom Metazoa; phylum Chordata; class Mammalia; order Rodentia; family Cricetidae; genus Mesocricetus; species Mesocricetus auratus. Next base: position 25,149,724 of record NW_024429207.1, read on the forward strand.
TGAAGGGTCATGTTTTATGAAGGCCTTCCTGCTGCATCTTAGTGCGGCGGGGGGATGGGGACACACTGGATAGAGCAGGAAGCCAACTTCCCTTCCATCAGGAACCCACTCCCAGAGAGGCTAGTCCCGTTCTCAGGGCAGCAGCATTAACACATTCACGGGAGCAGAGTCCCCATGCCTGATCACGCCTCTAGGTCCTACCTCTCAGCACAGTCACAACGGAAAAGTGGCATTCCAACCACAAGTCCATTTCAGCAGGGCAGACAGAGCCCCTCCTCTCCATATCCTTCCTGTGAGGGCCCACGTGTGGCTGTGTGTTCCATGGAATATGTGATCAGAAAAGACGAGAAAGTCAGAGCCCAAAGGCCCAGCCAGCACCAGCTTAGGTTTAACCAGTAAAGGAGAAGCAGACTGGGAAACAGAGAAAAATTCTCATTTGTGCACAGCCCATAAAACATGCTGGTCTGAACGCAAGCTCAGGAGCCTTAATGTCTGGATTTAAATTCTACTCCTTCCTTTAGTATTGTGAGCAGAGCAGCAACATGTATGTTCAAAGGGAGTGCCATACCAAGAGTGGTATTGCTGAGTCCTGTAGTGGTTCGATTTGGGGGTTTTGAGAGGCCTCCACATTGGTTTCCAGAGTGGTGGAACCAGTTCACATTCCCAGTGGCACACTTCTTCCAACAAGGCCACACCTACTCTAACAAGGTCACACCTCCTAATAGTGCTACTCCCTGTGGTTCTATGGGGGCCATGTTTATTCAAATCACCAGTTTCTTTCAGGGAATGGGAATCACTTTCAGCAATGGATAGAATGGAAGTTTAATGTGTATCCAAAGACTTGACCTTGTACTTGGGCTCTGTCCTCAGCTGTGCGATTGAACACATTACTTACCTTATTTTGATCTTCAACTTCTTTACATTTAAATTTTAAACTGGTAATAATAAATTTTGTTCCAGAAATTGAATAACATTGAAAGTAGAATGCTTGACTCCAACAGCTGCTCAATGGGTGTTAATCAACTCTGAACCTTACTGAGCTTCTGGGCTTTTCAAAGAACACTTGGAAGTCAGTAGAGAATAAAGCACATTCATTTAGATTTTTGAGTGAACTCCAAATTCCAGATATATAAGGGTTTGAATATAACACTTTTATGCCACTCTTGGCCAGGTTGATGACAAGCTTCTATCTATCATATAAGGCCTGACAGAATTCTAACAGAAAATAAATAATATTGACCCCTCCATAGCTAGAGTTGATGACAGCAGAACTATCCCTGTTAAGGGAATACCTTAATAAAGTTGTTTGTTTTCCTGGAGAGATGTGACTCTTAACAAAATCTATTAAACAACTATCTCTAGTTAATCTGGCTATTTTCAAAGATGTATTTATTTTTATTTTATGTATACTAGCATCTTGCTTGTATGTACATCTGTACGTGCAATATCCTCAGAGGCCAGAAGAAAGTGTTGGATCCCCTGGGTCTGGAGTTACAGATGTTTGTGAGACACCATGTCGGTCCTGGAAAGGAAACTTCTATAAGAACAAATAGTGCTCTTAACCAGTAAGCCATTCCTCCATCCACAATCTGATTGTTTTTAATTTAAATAATGATGCCTTGATGGTTTGGTTTGGTTTGGTTTGGTTTTGGTAACATACCTGAAGACCCAAAATTGCTCTGTTGAGGATAACTAAACAACTAGAAATAAGATACATGGGAGACTTCATTTATGAACCCAATTAGAAAAGCCATTTTTCCAATAAACTATAGCAAGATGATGCCGTGGGCCTGTCAGGGGAGGGGTGTGCTATTAGCTCAAAGTCACTTAATTGTAATACTCCTACTTAACTCTTCTGCAAAACGAAACAAAGTTCAAAGGATCCGGCTATTTCTTTCCTGGAGACACAAATTCCAAAACAGTAACACATGAACCACAAGGCCCTCAAAACTTAAAAAAAAAAAGAATCAGTTGTTGCTGTATTACACACCCACTATTATAAGGATGTCTACTGTGGCAATCGCCTGTATGCTTAACAAATGCGGCCTGATGAATTGCCTGTTCTTTTTTCTTGATCTCTTTTTCAGTCGGCCCTTGACTTCTCAACCTTCCCAATGAAAACATGTTGGTTTCCTGCTCAATGGGTGTTTACATTGCCGAGTTTAGAATAAGACACAACTGGTGAAACCATTTTTCATCCCTAATAGCCTTCCAGTTGATGTGACAGCTCTGATAATCTTATGCCTCTGACCAAATGATTAATAATGCTTTTATAAAAATTAGACTGCATTGTCACAGTACAGGCACTAAGTCACAAGGGAGAGAAGGTGCAGTGTGTGTGTGTGTGTGTGTGTGTGTGTGTGTGTGTGTGTGTGCATGCAGGTGTGCAACGGTTGTGTGAAGCAAGAATATATTTGTAGTTTTCAATTAGTCATAGATGAGAAAGTTATGTAGGTTCACACAGCATGTAAAAATCATTTTTGTTAGTTACATTTGCCAGCAAGTATTTACAGGGAAAACGACTGGAGTTGTACTTGCACTTTTAACTCTGGAAAATAAGGCATCAGGACAGACTTTCTACAGCATGACTGCTGGTTTTTCAATGAGTAAGTTATTCTGGCTCCTTGAGAGGGCAGAACTCTAACATCTACAAGGATTCACCCCAATTGTTTAGTGTTGGCATGGGAAGTATTTATTTTGTTGGTGTTAATATGCTTAATATAAATATAGCCATCTTTAATAAAAGAAATATTATGGAGTAAAATGTTTCAAATTAACAAAATAGAGAAAGGCTGATTATTTTTATTTTCATGTCTTTTATTTAAATATTTCATACGATATGTTTTGATCATATTTTTTGCCCTACCCCAATGCCTTTCAGATCCTTCCCCCCAACTCCCAATCCATCCAACCTCATATTCTTTCTCTCTCTGAAGAAAACAAAACAGACAAGCAACAGTCAAAAAAGAAAACCAAAACATGGAGCACTCATCCCAGAATGGGGATGTATTTATCAAACCCCTCTCCTCAAGTCTCAGGGAGCTATGTGAAAAAGGAGGCAAAAAATATTGTAAGAGCCAAGGTGACAGATGACTCCAAGGAAACTGTGTCTCCAGACACAACAGGGCCGACGCACATATGAACTCACAGAGGCTGTGACAGCACATACAAGACCTACGCAGATTCAAGCCAAAGAAAACACCAATACAGAGAAGAGTAAGTGGGCACAAAGTCCCACCCTTGATCAAGAAGTCACTACCAATTGCTAGCTACTGTGAGAGGGAAAATCGTTTTCTTCAATAGAATGAAATAGGGACATCAACCACTCCAGGGCAGGCCTTCTGCTCTGGAGTAGTTGGCCCACACAAAATAGAGAAGGATTTATTTTAAAAAAAAAAGAAGATTTCAGAGTCTTTGAAGATGATTTAGCTAGTACATTCAAGTTTGTTAGACTCACTAAAAAACTCAAGAGTTTCGGGACTATATCATTTGAAACAACTGTCATGAAGTGTTTGAAATCCCAGCTCATTGCCCTCACAGTCTTTGTCAAATGTCAGGGTGTTCATTACATGTCATTTGGGTAGATGACATTTTCCCTTCCAAATAGAACTAGCAGCTAGAAAAAAGAAGCGCATTCTTGACCCTGGAAGATGATTTATACCACTAGAGTGTTGGGGCATGACCAGAACCACCTTCTACAGACGGTTAACTTGCACCAGTGAAACATGCCACTGCTGTCCAGGGAGTCATAAGAAATGGGAGTCAAATGAAGAGTCTGTCCAAGAAGATCTGGGGACCTGACACAACAAACCCAAGCTATAAGACTCACTAGAGCCATGAGTCAAAATGGAGATTAATTGGAGACAATGATCATATGTCTTAGGTACCAGGTTAGAGGTTGAAGTCTGAATGGTGCTAGGAACTAAAATTCCTAAACTACATCACAGCCAAACACACACATCACAGATGAAGGAAGACATTTGGGTGGGAAGAGATAGGCCTCCTTTTTACTTTAGATTACATGTACTTACTTCTGCTTCCATCGTAACACTGCCGTCGCTTGGTATTTTGAACACATCACTCTAAAATTTAATCTAGAAATCCTGTGAGAGAGTGAACTTCATACGTATGTGTGCCACAGTGTGCATGGATGTCAGAGAATGCATTTCAAAAACTGATTCTCTCTTTCCATCCTGTCTGTGAGGCAGGGTCTCTCTTATTTTTTTCTGTGATGCTTCATAGCCGAGGCTAGCTGGCCTGTGAGCATCTGGGAAGGTTTCCCATCTCTCCCTCTAATCTGTTTATAGGAATGCTGGGATTGCAGATCAAGTCCCCACTTCCACGTATTTTCCACATGGATTCTGTGGGGATCAAATTTAAGTCATCAGTTTTAGATAGCAACTGATTTTAATCACTGATCCATACTACCAGCCCCAGAAATAGCTGTCTTGTTCATAGAATCCTTTCTCTCAAGAAGGATCTTGTTAGAGATTGCCCTCAGGGTTTTCAAAATATATATTTACAAAATTCACCACTTTGAAAACACTTTAGAAACTATTTTACACCCAGGGAGGGAGCTGCTCACTCTCTGCCTCAGTACTCAAGTCTCCAGTGATGGCCACAACTTTCATTCTGATCCCTTGTTCATCTTTTACCCGCTTCCTCTCCTTCTGCACTCTGTCCTTCCCTACATTGAACAAAGAACCCTTGGTCTGGAAATGAAATGCCCTCCTGGAAAATGGAGATGATCCTTTCCAACGTACTCTTTAACTGGACTTGGAATAGTAAATCAATCCCTGCACATTCTCCGGTCGTAATGAATATGATCTATGTATACAAGCTGTCACCAGCTACATCTCTCTTCATTCTGATGTTATGGGAAGCAGATATGCCTTAGAGGAAACACCTGTTGGAGACCTGCATGAAAGGAAGGTCTGGTGAGAGTCACTTCATCATAAAGGCATCCATCTGGTGCCCTTGCCAAAGCAAACCCTAACACGGCTTAACGTAGTGTCCTCAATGAGAGCTCATTTCTGCTATATGCTTTGCAAATGATGCAACTGTTGTGTAGATGTGCCTCCCGGCGACCAGATAGACAATCACCTGTGAGAGCACTCAGCATGAACAGTGTTAGAACTTGGAAACAAGGAATGGAACACAAGACTGACCAACTGAAGGTAAAGGCACTATGGGGTCACCACCAAGGTTTTAAAATCTACCTCATGTCAACAGGTAAAAGTGTCTGGGTTGAAGAGTGAGATATCCTTAGGAAAGGCTGAGGAAACAGTGTGATGACGGTGATCCAGCAGGACATGCTTGGTTTGAAGATAGGAGTGGTACCCTGAGCACAAATGTGCTTTTTGTTGCCCAAGAAACATCAAGAGTGCTTCTGTCTGGGAGCATCTCTGAGGCGCTTGGCCTTGATATGCCTTCAGTTAGTTTACCCAGGCAAACAGCATGGTGTTCAACAGTGCGTGTCCACCATTGTCTCCCGCAATTTAGTCTTGACTCAGAATCTTCTCGAAGATGAAGATGAAACCCTGTGCTGTTCATCATCCCTGATGGAAAGCTGCAGAAGGACCTCTGGCTCCTCCTTCTTCTGCAGCCTTCATTTTCACTTGTATCATGAAATACTGACTTAAGGTCATTTCACTGACTTCATTAAACTCCTCAGGCAGCCTGTAAAGTTCTCAGCAGGGACTTCGGATCTGAACACAGCAACATGTTTTGTTTTGTTGTCCAAGACTTGAACTATGCAAAAATATCATTCCATAAAAAGCTTAGCATATGGAGGACAAGCCCCTTGACCAAGTGTTTAGAAGAGGGGAAAGTATGTGTTTCTTGGTGGTTTGGTCTTTGGAAACTGTAAGTGTCCCTTGAAAGTAACGGTCAAGTTCCCACCAAAAGTGGAAGGAAAATCTTCAGTCCCAAGGATGTGTTTGATGCTGCTGGAGAATTGTGTGTCTCCGAGTGCGATGTCTTCACTATGACTATTCAGTCAACATTTGACTTGAAATGCTTATCTCTGTCAGTTATAATTACCACCTTGTTTGTTACGAGACAAAGCACAGCATGAACCACACTCTGTACCTCCCTTGGACCTTGACCATTGTCCCCACTAAACCTCCTTCAGTGGTAAAATGGGAGAAAACTTGCCAAAACATTCTGAGGGGGCCTGACTTAGATTGACAGTAGCCTAGTTACCACCAATGCATCAAGCCTTCTTGACTCGTGTCCTGAGACTAACCTCTGAAAGGAAGGAAATAAAAAATCCTGTGTGCCAACTAGGAGTGACCAGCTGTTTGGAGTCTGATTTGCTTGCCACTGGGGTTTCCCAGGAGATGGGATTTTCAGTGTTAAAATTGATATTTGGTTGCCAAAATATTGGTATATCTTCCTGTTAACTTGTAAACTTTGGGGGGAGATGAAACATCAAACCCAGAAAAGCTTCAGCTCCTTCAACTACGGATGAGCTTTGCTGATGTTCAGTGGAAGGGAGCACAGGAAAGTGACCAGAACCCTGGATGTTTGGGTACCATCAGATTATGGTTAATTGTGCTTCCTAGATTCCCAGATTCCTTGTATATGCAAACCCTTCATGGACTTATGGAAGAATGGTAAACTCTCATAGTTAAGATGACTGGTGTGGAGTTGGGGATGTAGCTTATTTGGGAGTATGCTTTCCAAGCATGCACAAAGCCCTGGATTTGATCCCTAGCAGCACATACACTGAATATAGTAGCACATGCCTGTGGTCCTAGCATTCAGGAGGTAGAGGCAAGAGCATCAGGTCATCCTCCAGAACACAGCATTTTGAGGCCATCCTGGAACTATGTAGCACCTTGCCTCAAAAACACAAAAGTAAAATAATGTTGATTTGGTGTCTTAGTTAGAGTCACTATTGCCATTATAAAACACCATGACCGATAAGTTGGGGAGGAAAGGGTTTATTTGGCTTACACTTCCACATCATAGTCCAGTACTGAAAGAAGTCAGGACATGAACCGAAACAGGAAAAGAACCTGGAGCTGATGCAGAGGTCGTGGAGAAGTGCTGCTCACTGGCTTGTTCATAACAGCTTGCTCAGCCTGCTTTCTTATAGAATCCAGGACCACCAACCCTGGTATGGCCCCACCCACAATGAACTGTGTCCTTCCCCATCATGAAGAAAATGACCTACAGCAGAATCTCATGGAGGCATTTTCTCAATTGAGATTCCTTCCTTTCAGATAACTCTAGTTTGTGTCAAGTTGACATAAAATTAGCCATCGCATGTGGTTTTAAAACCCACCTGTAAATGGTATTTGAGAAAAGAAGTATAGAAGAATTCAAGGGGCCATGTATTCAGTATAACCTTATTTCAGTCTTCATAGGAGAACAAAACTGTTCTATGGTAAAGCGAAGCAGCCTGGAGCCGTGTTCTGTGTAAGTGACACTTTACAGATGGAACCCACCAAACACGCCACTTCTGGTCCCCAGTATTCACTATTTAAAAATGGCCAGGGCTGGAGAGATGGCTCAGCCGTTAAAGGCTACGCTCACAACCAAAAATAAAAATGGCCACAAAGACATATTTTCTACCCTCTTGCTTAGATGTTATACCCAAGGTCAGAGTAGTCCAACCGGGGTGAGAACAAGAATAAGATGATGTCTTTATCAGACGGCCACATGTCTGCGCTCACGCTGAAACATCTCTGTAAAGTCTCGCTTTGTTTCTGGTGAGCAAAAATCGACAGCTTCCTTTAAAAAGTGTTTTCTGTATAAACCCGCATGCAGACGTCTCTGCTTAAATGGTTACCAGAAGGAAGATCAAGGAGAGAGATAAAAAAGTGATTTCCCTCTTCCTTACCCATTCTCCAGATGGAGTCTCATTTCCACCCCTGTATGTCTTATGGGTTTTGCATTTGGGATTTGGGACTGTAAAGACAAATGACGCATGACCCAAAGCATCAGGTACTTGGACAAGGGCCAGGGTCTGTGCCCGAAGCAGGAGAGCTTGGCTCGGGGCAAGCCTGAAATCTCTGTCAACAACCCTCCCTTTTCAGCATGAGGTAATATTTCAGGTGTTCTTTGCACATTCCCTAACACTTCCTAAACATCGAATGACGTAGTAAACAGACAGGCTGATCTAAGCGAAAAATACTTCTTCTCCACGGGACAATTTTTAGGACACAAAGTTTTCTTTGTTCGGAGGACTCAAAGGCAGAACAATTCAGTCACTGCTCTTGATGCTTCAACCCTGTCATAAATCATTGACAGGAGTGAAAATGAGGGGCACAGGACTTCTGTTACTACTTTACTTTGTCTTGTGAGGTATGGAGGTGGGGAACAAAACCACGCACTATCTGGAATGTACCTCACTTTTCATCCAGTTGGTACATTTCCCAAGGTGTTCTGGGTTCAAGCCCGGGTCAGAGATTAATTTGACACAAATGTGTTCCTTATGGAACGCAGTGAGAGAGTGGCCCAGGAAAATTACCATCAATAACCTATAACCCCCCCCAAAAATCAGACTGGAAACCGTGGCATACATTAAATATTCCTGGTGTGAGTGTGCACTTGTGCCCGTGAGAATGGGGATTACCAAACCAAAAGGTATAAACGGTGCAGAGGAACCTGACCGACTCTGTGTGAGTGCTACGGACGAGTTTTCTTACAATAAGAGGCGATGCATGAGTCTTTTTATCCATAATGCTTAGTTCCTGGGAACTCCCTGTGGCTGGAAACAAATCGCTACGCTAGTGATTATGGATTTTTTGAAAACCCGGGATGGACGTAATGATGTACTGAGGGCCACTGGTTTTAAAGGTTTCCTCACATCTGGAAGCCATCGCTGGAGGGAAGCAGTTGAATGCAGGCCTCCCCAACGTAGCAGCATTTTACTTAGCACTGTGACCTGTCAGGGAGCAATGGGGATAATGGGCGCAGAGGCCACTTGGGATCCTTCATGACGGGAAGGCCTCCTTCTGCTCCATATGTTGCCCGCATGCCCTGATTGAAGATGAAAAGTTAGACTTAGAGGTGGGGGCAGGGAAAGGTTGACGTTGGTACTCTGTAACAAGATGTGGCTGAAGTTAGGGTGTTATTAGGGATGAAAGTTGAGAGCTGTGGATCTTTACCAGGGACAGAAAGGGAGTTCCAGAAGGAGATAGCCGTAATAATCGGGGAGAGGTCTCCTGCTTAGGTTTTGTTCCTATGTTTTTTTGTTCTTTAAAGGATAGATGAGGGAAAGGGGGAAGGGGCCAGAAGTCAGAAGTGCGCCCTGCTCTGCACTTCTCTCTTGGGATTCTATTTCCAACCCTGGAGTCCCGGCTTCCTTCGTGTGGTTCTCTAAGAGTCACGCATGCATACGCCAAGTTTTTGTTTGCTTGGTTGGTTTGGTATATGTTTTGCACCTGTCTCAGTATATAGCCCAGGCTAGACTAAAACTATGACTCTTCCTGCCTAAGAGCTAAGACATTTATATAGATGTGTACCATCACACCCACCTTGTTCTTATTTTTGTTTGATTTTGCTTTGTTTTCGTGGGGTTTTGTTTGTTCTTTGTTTTTTGTTTTGCTTTGTCTGTTTGCTTGAAAACAAGCTGTCTATGTAGCACAGGCTGACCTCAAACTCACCTTGCTTCAACTTTGTTCTTCCTAGTGCTGGTATTACTGACACCCCCCCCCCCGCCACACCCGGGTTCAGACCTCAATTTCTTGAAACTTGGGCTTGTCGTTATCAAGAGCCCTCTGTATGCATCATTTCCTGTCTTAAAGAGGTGAAGGGGAAATTGGGAAGTTATTTATTTCTTTTCCAATGATGTTTACTTAGTTGTGACAGCCTGGAAGGGTAGAGAGAAAATGAGGCTGTATGTAATTCAATGAGAACATTCTTCACCACCAAGCATTCAGACACACATTTTACTTTTGACAACGAGATTTCTTCTTGTGTCTAACCTAAGTGACTATACTATGGGAACATTAATAACGTTGAATAGTAAGTCTTTGACTTGGACCTTTCTTACTAAATCTCATAGCAGGAACAAAATCACTCCCACACTGTATCACCAGTCAATCCATGGGCAGAACTATGCATTCATCTTGTTTACTGGCCTGGTGAGGCAAACAGATAGTCTAACCAGTGCCTTGCCCATGTTTTCAGACATCAACTCCTTTGTAGACTAGCATGAGCTAGCATCTGTAAAGAATGATCTTAATATAGAAATAAGTAAGATTTGCTTTCCTGGTGTTTAATTCTGTTGTACGTTCTTTTGCAAGTAAAATGCTGTAGGCCCACTTTGGGCAATGCCACACTTAGGCTGAGCAAGACAAGATGAGGATGACAGTAAGCAGCGCTTCTCCAGGGCCGCTGCATCAGCTCCTGCTTCCTTGTTCCTGTCCTGACTTCCCCGAATGATGAACTGCAAGCTGTAAGCTGAAATGAACCCTTCCCTCCCCAAGTTACTTTTTCTCATGGTGCTTATCACAGCAACAAAAACTCTAAAAGACAGCCCAATCGCCAGAAAGCAATTCAAAGACATGTTAAAGACTCTGAGAACAATAACAACACTGTCCAGAATTTGGAAAAGGAAAAAGCATGAGAAGTAGCCAGCGGCACAGCCAAACCAGAGTCCCATGAGGACCCACCTGAGCCAGCCACCTTCCTGTGCTGGTCCCTGCACCCGTGGGCTTGTTCCAACGGTCTGTGAAACCTGAGGAATTCCCGTGCAGCTCTAGGTATGCAGACATTTGACTCGTCTGAGGGTGTCACAAAGACCTGTTGGAGTCCACACTGAAGTGGCACGCATAAAAGTCCTAAGACTAAAACGTCCGCGGGGGGGTGCAAATATGAAAGTCAGGCATAGGACGATGGGAAATGGGCAAGGACGTCAAAAGTGACTGAACAGAAGAAGAGGCAGGAAGCCTGTCACTTGACAGTCCATCTGACTTTGGCTTCACATTCCAAACCCCAGATGACATCCCTATGGTAATTTGTTACCTATTAGGTGTTTGTTAAGATCTATTTGATGGCTTTCAGGGGGAAGCCAAAGGGTCCCTGAGGAAGCAGAAGCTGAGCTGTGGGCTTAGTTTTCTTTGCTTTGGGTGGGTTTTCATCTCTTAGGAGTGGATTTTCTTCATTTGATTCAGGACTCCATTCAGGCCTACAGGTCATGGGTCTCCTTTTGTTCTTTCGTGCCGTTTCATTGGCAGTAGGATGGGAAATTTCAAGTTGATATCAACCTCTACTGAAACAGCTACACAAAACCACTGCAAAGAGCATTTCGAAGGACAGTCAGGAAAGAGGAGAAGTTGAGGGTAAAACTCTTCAATGATAGAGGCAAGGAGAGGTTTCCATGGTTAAACAAGTTAACATCACATTTCTGGCCCCACCTAATCCCACTGTGCAGCTGAGCTAACTGGGATGACTGAGGAAACCTAAAAAGTCAAAAGGTCTTCCTGTGATTTAACTTACTATTAAAACTATAACTCCGCAAAAAAAAGAAAGAAATCCAATGCACACACTTAGCAAAAACCCTAAACAATAATAAGCATCATTTGCAACCTAATGGAAATATTTTTAAGATTTTGAATCACCTCAACTTTTAGTGCAACTCAATGTAACCTGACAAACAGCTCATCAGTGCCCCTATAGTCATAGCCTTTTGAGTTTGTTGTTAGAGCCATAAGTAAGGCCATTTTGATTTTTAGTCTTTAAAATTGTAGTCTCTGTATACACTTTGATTTTTCGATTTCTTTTTCTTTTCCCTTTTTGAGGCAGTGTCTCACTATGCACTATATAGCCCTGGCTGGCCTGGAACTCTAGGCAGACCAGGCTAGCCTCAAGTTCATAGACTTCTATCTGCCTTCCTCTGCCTCCCAAATTCTAGGATTAAAGATGGTGACCACCAAACCCAACACTCACTTTTTTTTAAAAAAAATTATAGTATACATTTTATTTTTTATTTAAAAGAGTTCTTTCATTTTACATAACAACCATAGTTCCTTCTTCCTCCCCTCCCTCTGCTCCCCCCACCTTCCCCCCAACCTAACCCCCTTCAACTCTTCAGAATGGGTAAAGCCTTCTTTGTGGATTCAACAACGTCTGGAATACCAAGTTGAGGCAGGACCAAGGCCCTCCCCTCTGTCTCTAGGCTGAGAAAAGTATCCCTGCATAGGGAATGGGCTCCCAAAAGCTAGCACTGGGGATAAATCTAGGTCCCACTGTCGGTGGCCCCACAGATTGCCCAAGCCACAGAACTGTCACTTTGCTTGTTTTCATTAAACATAATCCAAGGTGCATCTGTGACTCCTGAGTGGTGCTAGGACAAGATCAGACTCTGAGCCTAAGGCAGATCTTCTTGTTATTTGTCCAAAGTATGAGCAGAGTAATACCAGCCTACTAGGAAGCTAAGATTGCCAATGGATCTTGCACAGAAAATGATTTTCAGTATTATTAATTAAACATATCACTGCATTAATGGCAGTACATGCCTAGTTTTAGTATAAAGTAAGAATGTTTCCTCATTCTCACAGATACTGGCAATCTTCCAAAGTCGGACAATTGTTTCAATATGCAATATCAAGCTTAGGCTTGAAAAAGCTGGTAGACCGGCTCTTTAACCTTTCTCTGACAGAACGGAAGTAAATGTGAATGGGTTCAGTGTGTTCTTCTTGAGGGGAAAGGAGCGGGGTGACTGTGGCAGTGCAAGCGTGTGACTGTCGTTCCTCACATAGTAAGCAAACCAACGAGCAGAGCAGGTCCATTCATCCTCACAGACCCTCCCCAGTGGCACATCTCAGCTTTCCCACCCTCCACACTCTCAAAGCAGCATGCCTGGGCAGGGAACAGGTGTTCAAACACATGAGCAGAGGTGGCTGATCAGACTCAGACCAAAAACACAGATGTCTGCTACAGAGTGCTCTAAACATGTTGAGACTAAAGGACCTGGAGCACAAAATTGCAACCACATAAATCAAAAAAGATTGTCAAAAAAAGTAATAGCATGAGTTAATATAGTTCATTTATGCTGTTTTGGTAGAACACTAAAATCATGGTCAATTAAAAAAATGGTTAGATGTCACCAAAATGAAAAGATCTGTGGTCCCAGAGACTGGCATCATGCACAGGGCCTGTACAGATCCAAACTAGACAGCGTCACAGGGCTGAGATGGGGAAGTAGACAAGAGAGCCCACCCATCCCCAACCAAGACTCTATCTCCAATTAGCAGTCACTTACAAAGGAACAGTTAGTTTCTCCAAGGGAGTCTCACTGGATAACAAACCACACTGAAGGGCAGACCCCACACCCATTAGTAGATGCATTAGTAGATGGCCAACAAAAGACAAACTTAGAATTATATTTGGAGGGTTTTTTTGTTCCCTATTGCTTTGATTAGGATTTTTTTCTACCTTGTATTTTGTGCTTTCCAACTTTGAGTTAATATGGTGTGTGTGTGTGTATCTATTGTTCTTGGCTTCTATCTTTTCTTTTTGTTAATGTGTTCATTTTGTTTCATTCTTACTTTTTGTCCTTTTTATTTGCCTATTTATTTTCCTGAGAGAGAGAAAGCATGGAGTTGGAAGGGTAGGAAGGTAGGGGAAGATCTGGGAGATGAGGAAGGGGAAACCATGATAAGAATACATTGTATAAGAATAGCTTTTTATCCTTTTTCTTTTCTTTTTATTTTTTCTTTTTATTTATTTATTCATTTATTTATTTATTTTTGAGTTTTCAGAACTTGTCCTGGAACTCGCTCTGTAGACCAGGCTGGCCTTGAACTCACAGACATCTGCCTGCCTCTGCCTCCCGAGTGCTGAGATTGAAGGTATGCACCACCACCACCTGGCCAAAAAACAACTTTATTTTCAATAAAAAAAATTAAAGTTGTGGTTCAAAGGACTCTGTAAGATGAAAAGACAATTCATGAAGTAGGAGAAGATATTTGCCAATAGTATGCCCCATAACGAATGTGGGGAGACATGTGTAAACTACAACTCAGGAACAGAAAAGGATACCCAAGTTGAAGAGGGATAAAATACAATATTGGATAGGTATGTTTCCAAAGAAAACATACAAATTAGTAATGAGTACATAAAAGAATCTTACATAATTGGCTATGAGAAAAATCAAAATCCCAGTGCAATATCACTTCACATACACTTGGGTGACCAAAACCAAATGGCATAAAAATAAAAGTGGCGTGAATGCTATGGGCATAGCCAACTGCCTTCTGACCAGATTTGCAGCTCATTCACAGAAAGGGACTCATGTGTGGCATTGGCACCTGGGCAAGAAGTCATGGCTGGGGAAATCAAATGCTTCGAAGGACAACTTACTACTACTGTTGTTGTTTTCCCTAAATGGACAGAGCATCAAACTGCCTCCTAACACTTGTCTTTATACAACATAGATTAGTACAGTTCTCACCCGTCATCAGAGAAGCTTTTAATTGCTGTGGACAGCAGTTGTCACAGACACTCATAACAAGTCAAAGTGCTCAGCCTCAAGGGGAACATCTCTGTCACCCTCCCTCCCCAAGGCTCAGGGACATTGTGAAAGAAAGTATGGATAGAAAGGCTATCCAGAACTTCTATGAAACAGTGTGTTAAGGAAATGACGAGACAACTGTACTCATGAATGCACATCTGTAGCTGCTTTTACAAGACCAAGTCAGTCAAAATCCCAGCATGGATGGGAAAGGGTCCATGAAGCCCTCACAGAGTCGAGAGCTTTGGGCAGCTGATGACTCCTGAGAAAGGAACAGTCTGTTTTCTTAAGGAGTATGGACTCTGGTGGGTTGCCATTCCGTGGACCCGCACGTATGATGTACATACAGATAGTTACAATGGGAGCCAGTAGGTTATAAAGGAAAATAAAAGAAAGCATGGGAGGAAAAAGTGGGGGTAGGAGTTTGGGAGGAGTTGGGGGACAGGATGGAGGTAAATAGGACCAAGATACATTATATACATGTATGAAAGGCTCAAAGAATCAATAAAGGACTTTTAGGTGCTGTGATGGGGCTATGGAGATAACTCATTAGTAAAGTCCTCGCCACATCAGGCAGAGAACCTAAATTCGGATTCCCAGCACTTAACGTAAAAAACTAGGAATGGCAGCAAATAACTATAATCACAGAGCTAGGAGGCAGATATAAAAGGATCCATGTATTTGCCATGCTAGGCAGCTAGCCTAGTAAGCCTCAGGTTCAGTAAGAGACCCTGTTTCAAAAAGGATCCTATCTCAAAACTGGACTGAGGAAAGCTCAGGCAGCTCCAACCCTACACAAACAACTACAGGCAACTAAGAAATGCTGAAAGCAGGGGAAATGGTCTTCCCATGGGAAGAGCATACCAATTGAATCTCCAATAACAAATGGTCAGTCCTAAATGTAAATATATATATTGTTTACATATATATATATATATATATATATACATACATACTGACAGACTGAACAGGTTATATTTAAGAATACACATGCACGCACGCACGCACGCACACACACACTTGGGACCTCCTAGCCTGGGGACTGTGGGCTGATGGACTCGCCCCCAGCAGTCCAAGCAATCCAGAGTCTGCTGACATCACTGTGCAACTAAGGAAAGCTGTGACTGGAGAGGTGTCTTCCCCAAGTAGGAGCAAGCCAGTTGGTTGTCCATTGCAAATGGTCAGCCCTGAAAACATACATACAAGTAACATTATACCAACTGAGGAGGTTCTATTTAGGAATATACACATACATATACACATGAAGTAACAACTAATGAAAAAAGAGGCGAGGAACTTAAAGGAGAGCAGAGGTGTATATGGGAGGGTTTGGAGGGAGAAAAGGGAAGGAAGAAATTCTGCAATTATACTATAATCTCAAAAAAGATGGTGTGAATAGAGTTATCATAAGAAACATCAGTCCTATCCTTTACTTATATTCCCAAGAGATCTGAGAATCTATCTGCACAAAAACATGCACAAAGTGTTTACCAGTTGATAGATGGTTAAGAAAGAGTGGATCAATACAATGAATACTATTTAGTCACAAAAAGGAATGAAGAATTGTTACAGTACAACATACATGGTGTATTTTTGTATCTTTGCTGTAACAGAATGCCAAACTGAAGCAATTAAGGGAAGAATGATGTGTTTTGACTGACAGTTCCGGGTTAATCTGTCCTGGTAGGAAAGGCACTATAGTGCAACTCCATGGCAGCAGGAGTTTGTTGAGGCAGAACTCTGAACATCAGATAAGGAAGCAGGGGACCGGTGTGAATGACAGAAGCAAGTGTCCCCTTCAGGCCCACTCCTAGAAACCTGCTTCTGCTAGCCAGGACACAGCAACAGCACTGGGGACCTACTGTTCAAACCCATGAGGCTGTGGATGCCGATTTGCATTTAAGCCGTAATACACCCAAGTAAAAGAAGCCAGGCACAAAGACCACATATTATGTGATTCCAGTTTTATAAAATTAGAATAGCCATGCCCATAGAAACAGAAAACTTGGTGGTGGCCAGGAGTTCTGGGGAAAAGAACCAGGAAGCGACTGTTTTTGGTTGTCAAATTTTCTTTTGTAGTTGGTGAACTTATTCTGAACTTAGGTGGTCATGATGGTGCATGCCTCTGGGAACACACTAAAACTCCTTGAGCTGGAAGCTTTAGAAGAAGAATGTTATGTTGTGCTGTACAATAAAGCTTTTATATTAAAAAAATGGCAACGGGAAGGGGGAATCATAGTATTGAACTATTTATTTCATGTAAGGTTAAATTCCTCTCTGTAATCCAATTAGCTAAAGTAGTATAACACCATGTAATTACTGGCATTCATAGACGGTAATTGAGTAATCTAGAAGAGGTTAAATTACAAGCAATATATTCATCTACAAATAAGCAAGAATTGCCTATTGCGTTTCTAGGATTATTTTCTCCTAAATATATGAAAATAATAATGATGTTTACAGACATACATATGTAGGCTTCAGGCAAAGCTTTAAGAATAATTCATTTCTAGAATTCCGAAATAGTTTATAATTAGTATAAGGACAGTTGCTTCTTATAATGGGATTGCATTCCGGTAAACTCATAAAGTGAAGATGTCATTAGGTCAAAAATGAGTTAGTAACCAACTGAGTGTCATAGTATTTGGTTTAGTGTCTGTCGGGTGTCCCAGTGATCAGGCAGCTGTCTGGAATCTGGGGACAAAGCCTATCATGTCGCACATCACTCATTACTATTGTAAAAAATATTTTTGAAATTGTGAATTTTAATGTTTTATATTTATAGCTCCTATGTAGGAAAACAGCTGACTTTGGGGAGCAATCCCATATCCTGGGACTTAACTGTAATCACTTAACAGTAGCAAGCATTTTTTTTTAATTATTTCTTTTTAGACTTTTCCATACATGTGTTATTTAGAAGTATGTTACTTAATTCCCACACATGCAGAGACTTGTACCACTTTACTTTGTTATTGATTTGTATTTTAACTCCATTATGTTCTGAAAACACGGTTTGTCAGACTCACATTCCTTTTAAATTTGTTAATGCAGATTTTAATGCCTGAGAAGGTGGTCCGTTTTATGTATGAGAATAACTTGTATTCCTCTGCTGCTGGACAGAGTCCCCTACAAATGGCAATGAGGTCAAGTTGACAAACACCGTGTCCAGCTAAACCTTGTCCTTCCTGACGTCCTGTAGCTTGAGCAAATAAAGAGGCCAGAAGCCTCCATATTAACAGTGAAATTTTCATTTCCTCATGGCTTTCTTCATTTTAATCTGCATACTTGATGCTCTGATTTTAAGATGTTTATGTGTTCCTGAAAATCTTTTCTTTATTGTTCTTTTTTCTGAGACAATTTTATGAGTTTGAAATTCCTTATGTAGAAATGAACAGAACCACCAAAGCCTTCTTTTCTATTAATATTACCCTGGCATATCTTTCCTGCAGTTTTGAGTTTTTTTTTTTATCTGTCTGAATCTTTACATTTTTTTAGGGCTGGAGAGATGGTTCAGAGGTTAAGAGCATTCTAGAAGACCAAGGTTGGAAGGCACCCATGTAGTAGTCACTTAAAATTTGTAACTCCATTTCCAGGGATGGGAATATGTATAAGCAAAACACACACGTGCGCATGCACACACACACACACACGTGTATATATATAATAAAATAATAAAATTGTTTTTAAAGTGACTTTCTTGTAGAGGACATTGAGCTGTATCCTGCTTCGTGTCTACTATAAAGATAACTACTTTCATCGTTGTGTATACACCATTCAAAATGACTGTTGGTATAGCTACAATGATGTCTTCCATGTTTATAAACCAGTTTTCTACTTCTTTCTCTTCCCAACCTCTTTTTCTTACTTTCTCCAGTTTTAATTCAGCATTAGATGGATAGATAGATAGATAGATGATAGATAGATAGATAGATAGATAGATAGATAGATAGATAGATAGATGATAGATGGATGGGTAGATAGATAGATGATAGATGGATGGATAGATAGATAGATAGATAGATAGATAGATAGATAGATAGATAGATAGATAGATAGATAGATAGATATCACTTTAACTTCAGCTCCCACACACTCTTTTTTAAGATTTAGGAGTTGCCCTTCAGTCCTCAAAATGTGTTTTTAGCTCACCGCCTTGAAAGAGAACAACACTGACCTGTGTGTGCTTTGGTAGCTAGGAACTGCTTTCCCAGTTTCTTCTTATGACAAGCCGAAGTAATGGGTCTTTATTGCGAGGGCTTCGGTTGCTCCGATGAGTAGTTACTTCACCATTGTTTGTTGGAGCTGGAGCTTCAGGAGGCGCTGAATTTCTAGCATCACTGTTTCTGTCTCCTCTAATCTCATTGGGCTTTTTTCAGGAGTTCCTTCTTAGTCTGTACCTTGCAGCTATTCCCCACCCCCACCCCCAATTCAGTGTTGTACGCTGAAGTCCTAGAGGTGTGGCAGCCAGATGTGGGAAAGAGATTACGGTTTTCTCTTAAGTCTTGTGACTTTTGGTGGCTGTGCGTCTTGAGGCTGTGACCTTCAAAGAGTGTTTTAATTACTTCCATGGCTCCCTTCCCAAGATCTCAGGTGAGATAGAGGGGTAGACGAGACTAGAGCAGGAGCCATGCATCCCTCCTGCCAAGACCGTGCTCCTAGAGAATGAGACGCCACAGTGAACATCCTCTGGCTATATTTCACCATAGCTGTGCTCCTGGCATGACAGGGGATGTTGAAGGTTTTCTTGGCTTTTTGCTTTCATTGTTATTGTGTTTTGTTGGTTTTCACACATGTGTTCAATGTATTGTGATGTTCACATCCCTCGCTACCCACTCTTGTCCCCTTCCTGCTCCCACCAACCTCTTCCTCCTTCCAACTAATTCCTCTCCTACTTTTCACATCGTGCGTGTGTGCACACACACACACACTCCTGCGGGTTTTATGTGGATGGCTATAACTGTGATGTGTTCGTGATTACAACAACTATGTCAAATCCAAAAGACACTGTTCCACAGCTCTCCTCCCCATCTTCCAGCTCTCACAATGTTTCCGCCCCTCCTCTATGATGTCCCTGGACCTTGTGGCAGGGATGGAGAGGATGTGATAGGTATCCAGTTTAGGACTGAAGACTCACCCATTGACAGCACTTTGACCAGAGAGGACTCTCTGAATGAGACACCATGCTGTACAACCAGAAGGCTCGCTGATCAAGGCTGAAAGCTATTAGTTCTCAGGCAGTCCGTATATTCAGAAGGCTCTCTGACAGGTAGATAAAAGCCAGCTTTCCTCTCGGGAACTTGTGAAACAGGTTTCCATCTGTCAAAAGGAGTCTTTTCACGTACCTCTGGCAGAAAGCACATATGGCTACCTGTGGTTGCATATCAAAGACCATCCCATTCACAAGCACTTGAACATTTCACAGTCCACTTTAGACTACAGGCCCTTCATTCCTCCAGCAATAATTCACATGATTTGTCCACCTAGACTCTGTCTGTCTGTCTGTCTGAGTGTCTGTCTCTGACTCTCTCTCTCTTCCTCTCTCTCTCTCTCTGTGTGTGTGTGTGTGTGTGTGTGTCTTACACTATTCTCTCTTCTCTTGCAGAAACCCCAGGACCATGTCCAGTCTGCTTTCTTTTCTCTCTGTTCTGGACTCTTCCAGATGCCTCTGGATATTTTGTCTCTCCTATTCACAATAAAACCTTCCCCTCAACCATACCACAGAGCAGTCATGTCGGCAGTTTCTTTACTGCGATCACTCACAAGCACCACTAGTCTGTTCTTATAAATATACATATTTAGAAGGCAGTTTGTCTGCATGTCCATTTAGACAATAAATTCAGATCCTGATAAAATCTTCTGGGGACTTCTCAAATGTTGCAGCCCAGAAGTTTCTCATCTTCATTCAACCACCAGTAATTCATTAAAATCCCCATCTATCTAGCCCTAACAGGATATAGTGTCAATGGCTCCTCCAGCAAGTAGACCTCAGTTGTGACCCATTATTTCAAAGTAAGCATTTGGTTCTCTGATGCACCAAAAAGCAAGTTCTATCATTTTATGCTTGTTCAATTATCTCTTGTAATGACAGGACTGATGATGTCAGAGCTCTTCCATGTTAAAGCAGACGTTGACAGTGGTACTCCCTGGTGAAGCCCTCTAGCATGGGCTGCAGAGGCTGGCTATTCTATAAGGCAGAATTTGGCAGCTCTAGTTTCAAATGTGGTGCCCATCTTGCTGGATACTTGCCACTTACCTGCTTAACTGTAGAACTCCCCTTACAGTAATTAAATCTGCTTTCTTCCTGGGTCATTATGATGTGATTTATGACATGTGTGTAATTGTCAAATTTACCATAGGTAATTAAAATATGAAGTGAATGCTGCCAGAGGCTTCAGTCCCTCGCAACGTCCTCATTAAAAATCAGGAGCTGACCACATTACAGACAGTTTGCACAATTTCTTGCCAAAACCTAATTATTAAACTTATCCTTATTCTATCAGCTTTCAGTCCATTAGTCACATAAATTCCAAAAAAAATGGTCAAGTTATTTTATGTATCAGAATTGTGGAATTACTAATAAAGAGGTGAGCGACTGTAATTGGACATCACTGGGGGACTTTATTATAATGTCAGGTTGCTCTGCATCAAAGAGACTTCTCTTCTTGCTCCCCACATGCAACACCCCCCACCCGTGCACAGCCCTGTTTTTAAGATTAAAGGTTGAATTGTTTGAGGAAACACATGATAACTTTTCAAATGAGAGATAAAATGAGGAAGGGATTTATCCACTCTGCTTACAGTGTTCTGCTGCAGTTGGCCTGAGGAAAATATTTAGCGATGAAATCAGCAAGGAATTCTCCTAGAAAAAGTGAAGTGGCGCAAAGAGAATCCAGTTGCTCTGAAGATGTCTTGGGATACGGCAGCTGGAACAGAAGCAGGTGATAACCTCAAGTTCAAATGCACAGTGGATGATTACGACTCATCTGCTCTCTAGTTTCACAAACGGGGTTCAGCCTCTGGGGGAATATGTAGCTGGCTGCCTGATAATAAGACAGCCAGTTCAAGCTTAGGGCTATGTTTCTCTTACTTAAAATGTGGTAGGTCACAAATGAGGATGTCAGAAAGCCTGAGTGACAGAACAACACTGAAGACAGGTCTTCACTAAGTGCCCAAAGGACAAAAAAAGGAATTTCACCTGTTGTTGGGCTTGCCGAATCAGTGCCACAGATGAAATATGGAACTGCTGGCCACAAATGCAGAAGTTGTGATTATTATGCAAAAATAGGCTAAGACTTTGACTCACCCAGTCTATCTCTGAGAAAGCAAGGGTATATACA
Source organism: Mesocricetus auratus (assembly GCF_017639785.1). Classification (NCBI taxonomy): domain Eukaryota; kingdom Metazoa; phylum Chordata; class Mammalia; order Rodentia; family Cricetidae; genus Mesocricetus; species Mesocricetus auratus. The sequence goes on from NW_024429207.1 coordinate 25,171,531, forward strand.
ATGTAAGAGATTATGGAAGAAAAGAAGAAGAGAGGTGTGGGAGAGACAGGAGGAAAAGAAAGGGAAAATGCATATTTTGTAATAGATGTGACACCTGAGACTTAGTGGTTTCAGCATCAGTTTACCAGGCTTGGTATTGTCAGTTTGGTTGAGTTGGGGCTTAGGAAAAGGTTCCTCCAGAAACAAAACATGAATGAGAAAGAAAAGGGGGCAAATGTTTCTCACTGGAGTGTAGACATCCTAGCTCCGCAGATACGTCTTCTTGACCTATGACCTTTATCAACTCGTCAGTGATCTGTAACTCGCCTGTCTGTAGGTGTGCCCTCTCTGACTTAGGGACAGAAAACCTTCTGAGCTTCTAGACAAAGGGATCACAAAGGGAAGGCATTCTGGGAACCACTCCAACACAACATCTGACCCACAATTCAGGTGTGACTAGAAAATATTGAGACTTCCAACCACGAGCAAATCCAGATGGCATCTTCACCCACACACATGTGACGAACCAAAAGACAAAACTTCCATGGACGGCCTTCACTGGGTGACAGAGAGGAAACAGTGGGGACGAAGGGCTCAGGGGTGCAGTGGGTCAGAAGAGATCTGGTTTGGGAGAGGCTCTACAGAAGGCTGATTATCCACACTTTCACTAGTAACAATGTTCTGAGATGGTAGGGTCAGCATTCAACACTTGAGGGTCAGGGGTTGAGGAGATGGGTACCAGCAACTGAAAATCTCATGCAAACACAGAGCTGAAGGAGAGATTCTGGTGGTGATATGATGAACCAAACACTCATCTTTAATGAACGTAGGGAATCACTGAACTGTAAGTGTGTTAGTGCGTTTGAATATGCGTTACGTGTTTTAACTTGTTACAGCAACATCATGAGGTACACAAGAGGAAAAGAAAAAAAAACACTTTACTTCATATTTTATAATGATAGGAAATCATTAAGTAACTCAGTCAAAATCCCAAGGTAGCACGCAACAAATTTGGATCTGTTCCCGAAGTAAGGTGGGTTTTTTGCAACACTACTCACATTGGGTGCCGTAGTAACAAAAGAAGGTAAATTCACATGCCCCCTTCTCTAAAACATTGGCTAGCTTTCTGCTGTGTTAATTCTTCAGTGGTCACAAAACCTCAAGAGTCTCAAAAGGGCCTAATGAGACATTAGGCAGCTGCCTCACACGCAAGGACAGCTTAAACCTCTCCAGGGCAGGGGTCTGTGGAGGATACAGGCTTTGTAGGCACTCGGTTCCTTTTCAGATAGGTACCAGTTACCTATGTGGGTTCATTTTGTTCCTTTAAGATTGATGGCAAGAGCCACAGCAAACAATTCCTAGGCATGCTGTCCTTTGTGTCCTGTCCCCACAGGATGCCAGCAGACTTATTGCTCACTCAAAAAACGTTACTTTTGTCTCTGGGTCTTCCTTTATTCGTGTTTGTTTTTTAATTCTTCAAATTCCTCAGGTTTGGCTTTGTTTTTTTGAGAGCATAATATGGCACATTCAGTTCCTAATATCAGGGCAGCAAGTAGCATTTAAATTGCATTAAGCATCTGTTGGCTCAGAGAATTTTTATTAATTAATTTATTTAAGAAAATATGTTTATGAATTCTTTGAGAGTTCCATATGATGTGTTTTACTCATATTCACTCCCCGCTAGTTCTCCAACTCCTCCCCATCCATTCTGACCTCCCCAAGCCTCTAAACTTTGTGTTTATTATTATTTTATTGTTTATTATCATTATTAACATGATCACTGCCCTATTGAGTCCAACTTGTATATATTCATGGGTGTGGAACCATCCACTGGAGCTTAATCAAACTAAGAGCCACACCCTTAAAGAAAACTGATTCTACTTCCCCTAGAAGCCATCAACTGTCAATAACGCCTCTGTTAGGAGCCAATAATGCCTCATTCCAACACAGAGCTCCAGGCTGGAGTGTTGACTGGTCTGATCATGTGCTGGTCTTGTGCAGGCAACCACAGCTGCTACGAGCTAATCCTTGCAGGGGTGCTGCCGTGTCCAGGAGACACGATGTCACCCCAGTCCTCCCTGACCTTTGGCTCTTGTGAGCTTTCTGCCCCCTCTTTCTTGACGGCCCCTGAGCCTTTGGAGTAGGGTACCATTAGATGTCCCGTTTGTGACCGAGCACTCCACAGACACTCATTCTCTATACTTTGCTCTGATACCACCCCATGCCATACTTGAAACCCAAGCAGGGAAACCACTAGTCAAGGATTCCAACCAGCTGATGAAATTGGCCTAAACACCGACAAAAGGGACCCCTCCCCTCAGAGCAGCTTCCCATCTTATCATCTCTCCTTCTAGCTCCAGAGCACACGGCCTTGTTCTTGCCCTTCATACCAATAACTGGAGAGTGGGAATTATGCAGAGAGCTTGTGTTCGACACCCCATCTGTTCATTTCTGACAGCAATATATAATGTAAAGCTATAAAAACTTGAAAAATAATGCAACATAAAAAGGGATTGACTCAGCTCCAAGAGGCCATAAATGGTAACAAATACCACTGGATGATTTATTCCGTGCTGCAGTCTTTACAGTAAGTCATCTTTCAGACATTTCCTTGTGACAGGATTTAATAATATTAATGCCCAGAGCAATCCAAATCATCGCCAATAGACATATTTATCAAGCTGCCAATCCGAGTAAATGAAATTCTATAAGCAATAATGTAACATGTTTAAAGGAAGCTAATAAAACAAGTCAGCAGAGAAATATTGCTTCAAAGTATTCTCTCCCTCTAATCCAGGGCTGCATGTTTTACAGCCAAAATGCAAATCTTTCCATACTTGATTTATTGCTCCAAAAATACCAATGACCTTTCCCCAGGCTTCTGTATATTCACTCTCATTCGTTCACCAAGCCTGTGGTGCATCCTGCCGGAGTCACTGAACACTGGAATGTGAGCACCTACTGCTCGCTTTGCCTTGCTTTTACACATGTATTTGATTGAGGGCCACACTGAACAACATCTCATTTTCCAAGACATATTAAACTGCAACAAACATTTGAGCCATAAACCAGCCTTTACAGTTGCCCACTCTGTCCGGGCCTTCCAGAAGACCTGAGAGAGTGGCTCGGGTAGAGCCTTGATGATTTACCAATTGCCAGATAAATTTCAGCTGAGAGGAAGCCAATATGTGTTTTCCTTCAATCGGGCTTGCTTTAATTTCTGATTTTCCAAATGGAACTCGAGCTCTGCCACGTGCAGAAAAACCTCCCTTGCTAATTTTACCACCTTGATGATCTCTATCACAACACCAGACTCAATCCTTGTGCAGCTTTCTCATTAACAAATACATGCAAGTACAATGCGATCAAGGCTCTTCTCAAACATCACATGAAAATACATCATGTACTAATTTATTTGATCCGTTGTACAGTTAACTGATGACTCGCTCCTCTTGCATGTCATATACAAACCTCTTCAGCTTAGACAACTGTTTCGTGGGCACCATGCTCATTCCCTGTGCCACGGTGCATACCCTGTAGGATGTGATATATATATACTTGTGTGTGTTTCTCCTAATTCATATGCTGATGGTTAATGGTACTGTTTGTTTTGGTTATAGTCCTGGCATCTGGGTCATAAATCCTTTGGGGTGCCCACTAAGCCGGTGTCAGAACTTCTCATTTCTTTGCAATCTGCCCATCCCCCCACTCGGTGGTCAAAGGTGGTCCTAGTAACTCCACTTCCTGGAGACAACTGGATTGGGCAATTCGGGGAAATCTGATGCAAGCTAGAGCCAATCAAATACTCCTTCCTTGCAATGGGAAACAGGGATGCTGGGAAGCCAGCTACACATGATGAACTAAGATATGATGCACAGAGGTAAAGCAACATTGGGGTTTAAAAAAAACAATTAGATGAACATTAAAGCTCACTGGATCCCGGGCAGTGGAGAGCTAAGAGAGCCATAGGCTCATGTATACAGATTCCAATGACTGTTCTGGTATCACTTGAAGACCAGCATGGCTTTCTCCCTACCAGATTTTCTGGCCTGTAATTTCTTATCAGAAGACCTCTGGTCTTTACAGTGAAGGCTTTGTTCTTATATGGAACTAATTGGGTATTAATAAGTGTTTATATTCCATGACTAACTCAGTGCTCTAAAAGATCACATGAAAGGCATGTCTTGTTAAAAAGGAGTTAATGTTTTATAAGTGTTTCTGGATGTTACTAAAAAACTCAGGTTAGCCGGGCGTTGGTGGCGCACGCCTTTAATCCCAGCACTTGGGAGGCAGAGGCAGGCAGATCTCTGTGAGTTCGAGGCCAGCCTGGTCTACAGAGTGAGTTCCAGGACAGCCTCCAAAGCTACAGAGAAACCCTGTCTCGAAAAACCAAAAAAAAAAAAAAACACCTCAGGTAGTCTTCTTCATTTTTTGAGATAGGATCAAATAGTCACTCAGGCTCCTACCCCAGCCTTTAACAGGTCATAGACCATGGTTTGTGCCTATTGTGTTTTTACTGTCTAGTTTTACCTTTTTTCTTCCTGTGTTAGAGTGTTTCTGAGTACAGTTAGTACAGCTAGGTTGATGTATCAGTCACATTCTCTAGAGGAAGAGAATTGATAAAGCAATTATAGATAGGTAGATAGATGCATTAATTAAAAATGACCCATTAAATCATCTTGCACAATATGGTGGAAATAGTCCAGCAACAACTGAAAGACCCAGAAACCAGTAGCTGTTCAGTCCATCTGGCACCAAGAAACTGGAAGATTCCTGGAGGGCCACTGGTACTCAGCCCATGTTGGAAGCCTAGAAAACCTGATTCTATTTTTGTTTTGTTTTGTATTGCTTTTCAACACAAGGTTTCTCTGTATAGCCCTGGCTGTCCTGAAACTCACCTTGTAGACCAGGCTGGCCTCAAACTCATGGAGTTTGGATTAAAGGCAGCAGCAACAAGGTAATTTAACACAGCAGTGAGAGGGAAAGCTGATGGTGAATAATCTTCCTTCTTCCATGTCCTTTTTTATCTAGGCTATTACCAGAAGTCACCACCCACATTTGGGTCTTTCCACATCAATTAAGGGAGTCAAGACAAGACAATTCCCCTCAGATGGGCCCTCAGATCAATCTGATGTAAACTCCTTGCTCAGGTGATCCTAAACTGGCAAGTTGACATTGGAAGTTTAACCATCACAAGGAGATAGGAAAGTAGTTCATTATTGTACCCCCTTTGGGGTCCAGGAAGTCCTCACATAAGGTTCCTACTTCTCCATTTCTTCCTCTCCTCACTTCTCCCCATGTCACTTCCCCTGTCATCCACAGCTAGCCATGGTGCTGTGGCTCTCAGGGTGAAAACAAGACAGCCAAGAGGACTGCTAGATTAGGAGTCACAATACAACTTGAAGACCACCCTCTGTCCCATGAATTTTGGGACTCACACGAGCTACAATGTAACATGATCTTATCTGCCCTTCAGTTCCCGACACATCCCTCCATCACACTCTTCTTCCCACACTCTTCTTCCGACTTCATTTCTTTTTATTTTATAACCCGCCAAATCCAGTTAGTGATGCCCATAGTTGACCGGGTATGATATCATCCACTGGAACATGAGAAACCTACCAGCTGTCATACCCTCAATGAAGAATGAGCATCCCGCCCCTAGAAACTATCCACTGCCAATAGCTGCTCGGTGCAGGACGGGCCTGGAGATCATCTACCACATTTATGCTGGAATGTTGACTGGCTTGATCATGTGGCAGCCGTGTGCAGATAATCACAGTTGTTGTGAGTGCCTGAGTGCAGCAGCTTTGCCGTGTCCAGAAGACAGCACTTCACAGCACTCCGTCCTTTCCTCCAGCTCTTACATTCCTTCCACCTCCTCTTCCACAGCGTTCCCTGAGCCTTGAGGTGGGGATAGGGTGCTGATAAAGGTGTTCCACTTGGGAGTGAGCATTCAATGTTTTTCTCAGCACTTTGACCTATTATAAATCTTTCTGCTGGCTGCTACTCCACTGCAAAAGAAACCAAGGTTGACAGCAGCCCAGATCTATGGCTATCAAAATAAATATTTAGAAGTCAGTTTGACAGCATAACCATTTGGTAAAATAACAGTAGCAGGTTCTACCCTAGGACCTAGGACCTCCGCAGCCATGTGATTTTGATCATGGTAACAGTATCAGGCGTGAAATTCCTTTCCGTGGAACAGGCTTAAAATCCATTCAGAAAGTGGTTAGTTACCCCCAAAACAGTCATACCACTGTTGCACCAGTAGTCATAGCTTGCCTATGAGGCTGATATTGAAGCACTGTAAAAGCTAGCCCACAGGAGGAGCATTTCCCCATCCATTTGAGACTGATGTCTCTCTATCCTGAAGCCAAAGTACATGGTATCTTCACACTTCAATATGGTCTTACCATGTAGTTATTGAAGGTCACCAAAGGAAATGCCAACAGCCTATGTTGTTCTAGAGCAGCTGTTCTCAGCCTGTAGGTTAACAAACCTCTGTCCTCAAAAATATTTACATTATGATTCATAATGATTGCAAAATTTCAGTTATGAAGTAGCAATGAAAATATCAATTTTACAGGGGGAGTCACAATAGCATAAAGAACTGTATTAAAGGGTCACAGCATTAGATTGAGAACCACTGTTCCAGAAACTTCTGGGTCTCTCTGAATAAGAACTTGTAAGAAGGTGTCTTACGCCTTTTACACTGGGATTTTCATTAAATAACCATGTCTTCTGGGAGCAACATTGTTAATCTATGCAGAGTATTTCAATTCAAACTCTTATTTTTAATTCTTTAAAGCTGAATTTTGAAATTAGCTTACTAACTAGTGAGTTTCCACAAGACTTTTTCATATCCTTAGTTTAACCCAGTCATTAGCCATCCCTCTCTTCCAAATCCCCATCCTCATATGTATTTATGTATGTATGTATGTATGTATGTATGTATGTATGTATGTATATTTGTTTTTACCTTCCTCCTCAGATTCTGTCCTGGTGAGTTAGGGATGGGGATAGAAAATGACTACTTTGGGTAACAACATGGTATGGATTTAACAGCTCATGTATTGAAGGCTTGGTGCGCAGCTCGTAAAACTCTTTCTGGAGATTCTGGGAACTGAAGTTGAAAAAAATAGGTCATGGGAGGCATGTCCTTGGAGGCTGAATTTCTTCTCCCAAGGACTCTCTTTATCTTTCTGCCTCTATTTCCTGTACACCACGAGCTGAGTAACTTGCTGCATGCTCCCACTGCTGTAGTCCTGCCTCTCAGTGGTCCTGGGATTCACAGATCCAAGGACCATAGAACGATGCTTCAGAACAAACTAAAATAATCCCACTCCCTTGGGTTGCTTATGCTAGTATACTGGGTATTCTGGCCCTAAGATCTACCAAATATCTAAAGGCTGGTAAAGCGAGGTGAAGACTACTTCCAGGAAGACTGGGTTCCCAGGAAAGTGTTTGACCTGACCTGCAGAGACTTCCCACATTTTTTTTTACCTTCAAGCTTTCTCTCTCTCTCTCTCTCTCTCTCTCTCTCTCTCTCTCTCTCTCTCTCTCTCTCTCTCTCTCTCTCTCTCTCGTGTGTGTGTGTGTGTGTGTGTGTGTCTAAAAAGTAGTTTTTAATGATGGTCCATAAAAGCATTTGTTAGCAGACTAAAATAGAAGTCAAGTGAGAAAAAAGAATAGAAGAATTTATCCATGGCCTGGCAGCTACAACTAGGCTGTGGGGTGAGGGGGGAACTGAAGCTGTGGGTATTTAGGAATGTCACAGAGAATTCAGATTTATACCCAAACAGTGTGAACACCAGGCAACAGACTTGCCTGGCTGTAAAATTAAACAGAATGTTTCCGTTGAAGCAAATCTAGCTAATGTGTATGAAAATATGCTTCATGAAACACTTTCTTATAAAGCAGGACATTACTTTCTTTCTGCAATCCTGGGGATTGGACTGAGGGCCTCCTAATGTCTATGCAAGTGCTGCCACTGAGCCACACCCCTTGCTGAGGAACTGGAATTTTTCATTTGCTCTTTATGCATAATAAAATGCAAGCACAGATGTACTGATCATAACAATGACACCTAATAAATACATTAAAACTGGACATTCTCCTCTTCAAAAACAGCTTGAAATTGCTCTCGATTACAAAGGCAGTCTGTCCTCTGAGCTAAGGCAATTCCTGGAATCCATGTCTGTAAGATTTGTCTTTCCCCATTTTTGCTTCTCATAAAATTTCTGTATGTACTTATTATATGTAATATATTATATACTGGAATGCATGAAGTATAAACCTATAAAGTAAATCACACACACACACGATTTACTTTGCTCATTGCTTTTTATATGGAAATCCCACAGTCTTTCTCCAGAGAAATTTATCTGTAGTTTGTGCACCAGCGCTTCCTTTAAAAACAAAAAACACGTTAAAAATTCTCTTTATCTTAACTGAATATTCTAAGAGAAGTTTGGGGTGGAAAATGACAGTTTCTGTCACACATATATACTACTTCATGATTTATTTTCCCCTGCCTTCCCCCACTTGCTGGCACCTTAAACACAAATCAGGCATAATAATCCTGCGTGGATTCTCTAAAAGGGAGGCTGAAGCAAAGGCAGGGGTTGGCTGCGTTAAGAGAAGTAAGATTAGAGTCCCTCTCCAGTAGAGGGCAGAGCCTCATCAAACATCAAGGCTCCCACCAAGACCCAAGGAGGGTACAGGGTTGTGGTACATGACTATCATGTCACCCGATGCCCCATCTGAAAGTAGAACTCTGTCCCACCTAAGGTCCTTGAGGTTAAAAAAAAAAAAAGCTCCAGGGCTTAAAAGGAAAGTGAGGGGTTACTTCTCACTGTTGGAAAGTCCCTGGAGAGTTTCTCACACAAATCTACTCCCTCAAAGCAAAAGACAGGACAGTATTCACTTTTAAAACCTTGGTCTTCGTGTCTGAAGGATTATTGACTGTTGCTTTAAAAGAAATGAGTTTGTAAATATAGAAAGATTTGCTTTTACCTGGGGCTTGGAGGAGAACGAAGTAGGTTGCCAGGGAGCCAGGTTTTTAGTTTACTTCTTATGACTATTTGAAGCAGTATTTCATAGTGAAATAAGTAAAAAATAAAATAATAAATGTTCCTTTTCATTGGCAGTGGCAAAGATCTGAAAGAAAAAATAAATAAGAAATATGTAATCCCTGTGGTGTAATCCCGGGGACACGAAAGCTCCCTTCTCTTAAATACGTCCCTCTGGCCTAATTGACTTTTCATGTGCATTTTAATAATGGTTTTTCAGCAGGTTGAGAGAGATGTTTCTCTGTTGTTGTTGTTGTTGTTGTTGTAAATTATGGCTTGAAAAGAAAGTGTTATAAATCTAATTACATTTTCACTTATATTAACAAGTCAGCACAATCTTCCAACATGTTTACCAAGCAATTCCAATATTTACTGCTGACCTAATTGGCTGTGGAGTAGAAGCAATGAATAATATTTTATTGTCCTGATAACTGTGCATGTATTGGAGACAGCTGCTGGGCTGTGGTGCTACCCAGCAACCCTGAAGCTTTCCTTGTGTCATGTTTACCCATCAGCCAGTTCTGCAACAGGCTAGAGGCCCAGAGAAGGAAGGAAAATGGGAAATGGTTGCTAAGGGTTTCTTTTCCTAGACCCTAACCTTTTGGCTAGTTTTATGTCTATTTGTACAAGCTAAAGTCATCTGAGAGGAAGGAATCTCAATTAAGAAAATGCCTCCATACGATCTGCTTGTAGGCAAGGCTGCAAGACATTTTTTTAATTAGTGATTGATAGGGTAGGGACCAGCCCATTGTGGGTGGTGCCATACCCAGACTGATGGCCCTGGGTTCTACAAGAAAGCAGGCTGAGCAAGTCATGAAAAACAAGGCAGTAAGCAGCATCCCTCCATGGCATCTGCATCAGCTCCTGTCTCCAGGTTCCTGTCCTGTTTGAGTTCCTGTCCTGACTTCCTTCAATGATGGACTACAATGTAGAAGTGTAAGCCAAATAACCCCTTTCCCTTCCAACTCACTTTTTGGTCATGGTGTTTTTGTCATATCAATAGTAACTCTAACTAAGACACCTGTCAAGACAGATTTTCACAATTATCTAGGCATGGTTATAGACTCAAAACTCATTTGCTCTCATTAAGTTTATGAAATATGAAAAAATTGCATAGACGTCAATAATGTATTGGGTAGACATCTTTTGTACTTGATGCTCAGGAAAAAAAGGTTATGACTCTGAAATCAGCCTCTACTGCCAAAGAGAGAGTGGTTTTCAGGAGTCATTTATATAAGTTGAACATGGAATGGGAATTCTTAAGTTCTCATGACCACTCCCAGTGGCTAAGACTTTGCTTCTTGGGTGGGGACTGGATCTTACCCCTCCTGTTACTGCTGGGAAGTTGTGCTATAGCTTACACACACACACACACACACACACACACACACACACACAACTACCCCATTTTAAATTAAATGACATCTAGCTCCAAGCTGCCTTCCCTAATCATGCTGTTGGTGTCTGAGGAAGTGTAGAATGCTATTTGCAATTTCAGCAGAAGCCTAACTCCCCAGACACATCACTGCAATTATTTTCTGGATATCCATCACTGGAGCCATTTGTGTGCTCACCGTACACTAGAAAATCTAGAAGCCTTGCAATCCATCCCCTGAGCCACAGCCCCAGGATTAGGACTGCTTACTTTACAGGTGAGGAATCTGACTCACACAGGACAGGAAGTAGCTTTCTAATAGTCACAGCCTGGAAACCACATCTAGGTAGCCCACATCTAGAACCCCAGCAAAGCCACAGGGCTTCGTTGGTTCCTCCTTTCACACTCTCCAACCTGACAACCAAGCTACACCTCGGAGGGGTTATTTTAGATATACTCAAGAGGGATTTTGTTTGTTTTGTTTTGTTTTTCAAGACAAGGTTTCTCTGTACAACAGTCCTGGCTAAACTGGAACTCCCTCTGTAGACTAGGCTGGCCTTGAACTCAAAGAGATCCACCTGCCTCTGCCTCCCAAGTGCTGGGATTAAAGGTGTGCGCCACCACCGCCGGATCTCAAGAGAGATTTATTGTTTATTGCTTAAAATCATGATTCCTTTTCTGGTTGAGCACTCAGACTCCATCACTGGGGTTTTTTGTTCCTTAGAGAAAAATCCCTCCTTCATCCATGATGAAAGAACACCTGTCCAGAGGAGAGTTAATGTTTTATATTTCCTTTTTCAAACAAAAGTTCACATAGCAGATTCTGACAGATATGGTAAGACCCCAGGGAGCGTGATCCCCTCAGGAAGATGATGGTGGGGTACCACACAGACCAGGACTAGGGATGAAAAGTCCACAACATTTACCTATCAGGCTTTATTTCCCTTCTATAGCTTCCCAAGTCCTGTCCCTATCCTTGAACCAGTGACTAGGTTTCCTGTGGTCTCCACCTGGACTAATCCAGTTAGTTATCCCTACAGAGCCCTGGGCAGACAGGGTCCCATCCTGCCACTTTGACTGTGAGTGAGGTGAGAAGGAATATCATACAAAAACTAATCACTTCCCACAAATAGATGTTCTCTAGATGGGTGGTTTGTCAGTCTGGTGTAACTTTTGTTGTAGCATCCCAAAAAAATGTGTCTTTATCTTTCCACACAGCCCGTCCAATGGGGCTCTCTCAGGTCATGCAATCCTCACATTTCAATTACCTGGGTTCTGATATTCTCTCCATTTCACAGTTGAGGAAAATAAACCTTAAAGGTTAGAGAGTCCAGGACTTTGGGGCTTGCAACTGCTTTAAGACCTGTGGCTTGAATCTCATGGGCCACATAGACTTTGAGAGACTGTGACTAGGTTGGACACTGGAAAGGGGGAGAGGGGGAAGAAGGGAAAGGCATGTGTGGTCTGTAGACTCTAAAAGAACATAGAGAATATGAAAATGAAGTCAGTGTTATAAATGTAATCTCAATTGTAAGACACGGTGGGAAGAGACGCTATGTAAGAAAGAGTTTGGATTCAACGTGGTCTACAAGAGTGACTTGTGCAGGAGCAGATTATTTTCAGGGAAAGACTGGTGATGACCAAAGAAAACACAGGTTCCTGTTTTTTTTTTCAATGGTTTCTTGCTGGGCATAGGTGACACACATCTGTAATTGCAGCCCTTGAGAGGCTGAGGCAGGAGGAACATCAGTTTTGATGTCAGCCTAAAATACATAGCAAGATCCTACTTTAATTCCATCTACACACACACACACACACACACACACACACACACACAATGGTTTCATCTCAAGCCCAGGTCTATTTAAAGATGCTGTTTAAAAATTTCCATCACTCCTTGTTTCACTAACTAGACAGTAGTGTGGCCATGATTTCCCCAATCCATTACAATATATAGTATTAACTAGTTGCCTCTAAATATTTACTTCCCATTGTCTAATAAAATCATCTTTCACCGAGGAAATGAATTTTGATAGCAAAGAGGCAGAGAACAACAAAGGATTCATAAACAGATTTTAGAAAATAGAATTCTCTCAAGCTCACTTAAGAAGGCCACAATAAAGAAACGAAACTAAAGAAGCAGAGCCAGAAACACAGCAGATGCATCTTCACTTACCGTAAAATTTTGGCATAAGACTAACTTTAACTCCCCAAAAAGAGAACATGCTTACCTCGATTTAAAGATATCAGCATCGGTTGAGAAGAGCTTGTGCTCATTTATCCATTTATAAACAAATATATATCTAAGTAGCATCTACCAAGTCGTCTGCATGCACACCTGAGAGCCTAACTGCTATTTATAATGTTGCTTATTCTATGATAAAAGAAAGACACCAAGGATACAATGAACCACTGAACTTGAACATGTGTGAGCCAGGGCTGTCTGCAGAGCTGCCGGCACTAAGAATAGGAGAAGGGAGACTCTGAACTTACTGGAAACCCAATGGCTGCCTGAAGATTACCTCTTTAGAGTGTTGAGCTCACTGTCAGCAAAACTGTAATAAGTAGCATGGTTGCTTTGAGTGTGTGAACACAGGACTCAGCCCAACCCTGTTTGCACACTGTTGCCAGGAATTGAGGTTGCCACTCTCTCCCACCTTCTCAGAAGTCCTACAGTGGAAGCTGAGGAAGGGCAGGATTTTTCTTTGTTCTTAGAAGACACTACTTTTGTTGCCTATGACATGTGACACTGGCCCCACCTAGGCAGAAGGTACTTGTTTAAAAAATCCTGTAAATCCACACGATCTTCCGTTAAACGGTATGCTTCTTCATGCAATAAAAGAAATAGTGAGATCATACCAGAAACATGATGAATTAAAGGTCTTTGGAAGACTGTACATTTATTATAAATCTAGCCTAATAATATGCTTTTCCTGAGCATGAAATCTGACTATTGCCTCAGGCCTGGTCATACAGTCCTATAATCCCAGGTATTTGGGAGGCTGGGGCAGAAGGATCAAAATTTGAAGGCTGGTGTCTTAATTACTTTTCTACTGCTGTGTCAAAATTCCATGACCAAGGAAAATTATAAGAGAAAATGCTTATTTGGCTTACAGTTTTCAGATGATTAGAACATGATGGCCGAACAAAAGAACGGTCAAGAACTCACATCTTCATCCACAACCATGAGGCAAAGAGAGAGCACTGGGACTCTTTTGATCAAAATCCAACCCCAGTGACTCCAGCAAGGTCACACTTCCTAATTCTTCCCAAACCGTTCCGCCAGCTGGGGAGCAAGTGTTCAAACACGAGTCTATGGGGGCCATACCCATTCAAACCACCAGAGCCAGCATGAGAAATCTGGTGAAACCTTGCCTCAAAATAAAGCCTCCCCTTTTAAGGGGAGAATTATCGAGGCCATGGGTACAGCTTAGGTGATAGGGTACTTGTCTAGCATGCATGAAGGCCTGGGTTCAATCCTAGTACTGCACAAACTAGGTGTGAGAGTTCACACGTGAAATCCCCAGCACTCTGGAGGAGGAAGCAGGGGGATCAGGAGTTCAAAGTCATTCTCAGGCTACACAATGACTTTGAGGCCAACTTGGATGACATGAGACCCTGCCCTCAAAAAATAATTTAAATTTAATATTTAAAACATTAAATAGGGTTAGGGATGTGTCCACAGTAAGGTCTCTGTCTAGCATGTCCTGTTCCATCCCCAGTATATAAATAAAAAACAATTGTTATAATAAGAATAATAATTTTATTATATTATTGGATAGTTAGTACCATGTAAGAATCAAAGTATTTGTTTATGGTTCTGTACCCTTTGACCAATACTCTTCCTATTTCTGCCACAATCCAGCCTCTTGCAAACATCTTCTATGTGTTTCTATGAGTTCTGTTTTGATGTCACATGTATGTGAAATCAAACATGCAGCACTTCTTACTCTGTGTCTGGCTTCTTCATTTAACATATGTTCTCCAGATTCACTCTTTTCCCACAAATGGCAAGATTGCCTCCTTTTTAAAGAGTAAATTATGTTCTACTGTGCATATATTTAGACACATATTTTCCTTACCTCCTCGTCTTTTTAAAAAATCATTTTACTTGTGTGTATGTATGAGTGAATACCATATCCCTTGGAACTGGAGTTATAGGCAGTAGTGAGCTGCCTGCCACCAGTACTGGGAACCAAGCTCATGTCCTCTGGAAGAGAAGTTAAGTGCTCTTAACCACTGAGCCATCTCTCCAGCTCCATCCTCTGACTGACAGTCTACTTAGTTCAGTGAACAGGGAATTTAGAAGTCTTTTTTGAGATGCTAATTTCATTGCTTTTGAATAAATAGTCAAAAGTGGGATCACTAGATCATGTGTGATTTATTTTTTTATTTTACCTTTTATTTATTCTTCTCTCATGCATTACATCGAGGCCACAGCCTCTCCCCCCCTCTGCCCCCCCCTGCCACTTCTCCCAGTTCCCTACCACCTCCCTTCTCCCTGAGACCCACTGTTCCTCCATTTCCTTTCAGGATGTCAACTGAACATGGCATAACAAATTACAGTAAGACCAGGCACAAACCTTCATATCAAGGCTGGACAAAGCAACCCAGTAGGAGGAAAAGAGTCCCAAGAGCAGGCAAAGGAGTCTGTGATAACCGTCTCCCACTGTTAAGAGTCCCACAAAAACCCCAAGCTAAACAACTACAGCATATATACAGAGGACCTAGCACAGACACATTCAGATTTAGTGGTTGCTGCTTCAGTCTCTGTGAGTCCCTATGAGCCCCGTGTAGTTGATTTGGCCTGTTCCCCTGGTGTCCTTGACCCCTCTGGCTCCCACAGTCCCCATTCCCCCTCTTCTTTGAGTCGTCTCCCAAGCTCTACTTAATGTTTGGCTGTGGGTCTCTGTATCTTCTCCCATCAGCTGCCAGAGGAAGTCTCTCTGATGACGATTGAGCTAGGCACCAGTGTAATCTATGTTTAGAAAACTTTCATACTGTGTTTGCATAATGGCTACACTAGCAAAGTGCTTTGAATATTTAATGTCATTGGACCATTTTTTAAAATCTGCAAAGTATTCATTACATTATATAATGTCAGCACCGTGGTTTATGTTCAATCACATCTCAATCATTCTTAGTATGTCATACTTAGTACCCTGAAATGTTACAATTTATTAGAGTTGTTTTTGTTAAGTATAGGGTAATAAAATGTTTAGAATGGCCTGTAACTTAAAATCAACTAAGCAGGTCACCCTCCCAACTGGCTGTCTGGTTAATACAAGTTTTACTATACAAAACAGCTATAGGGAAAAAAGAAGAGAAGAGAAATAATGAATCAGCCTCATTTTGCAGACAGCAACAATTTAGACAATTGCAAAACCAATATATTGGAAACAGAGAATAGACTAGATAACTAAAATGTATCCCCAAGTTTCATTTCTAATACGTATGTGTCTTGGCTTCTTTTCCTGTTGCAGTGGTAAAACATTGTGACAAATGCACTTTAAGGGAGAAAGGTTTACTTTAGCTCACAGCTCAAGGATACAGTCCATCATGGTGGGGAAGCCAAAGGCTCATTAGCTTAAGCAGCTGGTCACAGTACATCCTCATGAGGAGAAAGAAATGCGCGCTGCTTTTTCCATTTATACCAGTGGTTCTCAACCTTCCTAATGCTTCAGAGCTTCAGTACAGTCCCTCGTGTTGTGGTGACCCCCACCATAAAATTATGTTCATTGCTACTTCATAACTGTAGCTTTGCTACAGTTACAAATCATAATATAAATATCTGATACTCAGGATATCTGATATACAACTCCCAGTGGGGTCAAGATCCACTGGCTGAGAACTACTGGCCTATATTGTCATGGAATGGTGTCACCCACAATGAATGGACATGCTCTCCTCAATTGACCTAATCAAGATAATCCCCCACTGGCATGCCCAGAAGCACATCTCCTAGTAATTCTAAATTCTGTCAAGCTGGCAATTGTCACATGAAAGGTGACCTGAACTAACATTGCCATGGAGTACCTTGATCAGTAGTATAAATGATCTAAGCAATGGTGCAAAGAGGTATGCTTTCTTAGCTTGCTGATATGGGAAGAAAGACATAATGGATTTGTTTAATCCCATAGGTAAATAGAATTAAAAGTAAACATTTTAGTAAAAATGTTGTTGCTAAGTAATTAATTTTCAGGGAACCATGCATTTTTGTGGTTCTGAGGTTCAGACCTGGTGATGAAACTCCCAGGGTGAAGGATTTTGCACATGCTCTAGAGATGGAGTCTTACACTCCTGAACTGAAGGAGCATCCTTCAACTGCTTTTCATTTCCATGCATGAGCATGGCAGCCTTGGTGGTTAGCACCTTGTGTCTTTACAAGAGATTTTGTTCCTATTATCTAGAGAGAAACTGGAGATCCTTAGCTATAGACCAATTCTAAGAGGGTGAATAATAGCAAATCCTTTGATTTCCTGCTGCAGAAGTAAAATGCCAGTGTTTCAAATTCACCTGGCATGTAACAAGAACTGTCTCTGAGTTACTTCTGTACCTTGTAAATTCATCACATTTCTCATATCATCCAGAGGGCAGCCTCTGAGGATTCTCCCTATTTTGGGTAAGATTTGGAGCAGCTTTTGGATTCTAAGCATGACTGCACAAGCCTAGAATCCCTTGTGCAAACACTGGTCATACTGAAATCCAGGATCCCCATCATTGGTGTATACTTTATCTTCTCTCCCAAGTTTCTTTTATGACTAATCTTGGCTTGGATAATCTTGCTCTCTCATGGGATACGTCATAAACATTTTGGAGACTTCCAAATATTGCAGTAGTATGCAAAGTAGCTTGTCTTCTGCAAAATGGGGAAGATCATACAATGGCTTTAAAGGAGAATTATCAGGATAAATGCAAATGTGTTTAAAATTAGTAAGTTAAATGATCAGATGAAGCCGCTGTAACATGGACAAAAGAGACAATGTGAGCCATTATGTCTTTCTGCACCATGCGCCCCTACTCAGTCACACCAGTCTCTTCCGGAAACTCAGTCTAACCCAGGACTCTCACTTCAACGCAGGAAGCAAGGTATTTTTTTAATACTTATTTATTTTGGTTTTTTGAGACAGGATTTCTCTGTGTAACTTTGGGGCCTGTCCTGGCACTTGCTTTGTAGACCAGGATGGCCTCAAACTCAGAGATTCACCTGCCTCTGCCTCCTGAGTGCTGGGATTAAAAGCATGGACTACCACTGCCCGTTGGTATTTTGATGTTTAAAGTCACATTTTGGATGATGTTTTAGAAGTAACATGCTTCTCATTCAATCCAAAGACCTTACTTGCATTTTCTGCTTTCCTGAACCTGATTAGTGGATAATCAAAGGTAGGGAGATTGGCTACACGGAAGTTACCAAGAAAATGGAGATGGTCAAAGTATAATTGTCACTGATACGGCTCTCCCCCTGCCTACTCAGCTAGAGACAGGAGACATCCCTTTTTTCTCCAAGCATTCTTTATGTACACAGACCATTTAGAATGGAGTGATGGGTCTGTGTGTGGTGAGCCTTTAAATGTACCTATCACTGAGTTTGGAGCAGGAGCACACAGCAGGAGCCAACACAGCATCTTAAAAACTCATTCTTTTGATGTAATTCTTTCTGAACCATTTTAATCCATGAAAAATACCAACTGAGCCAAAACACATTTCTGGAAGGACACCCTTTGGGTAGGTGACTTACTTATTGGCTTACTCCGTGGTAATTGTATCAGCAGGTGCTCTGAGAGCCATATTTGAAGGAAGATTGCTCCCTGCCTATAATCCCCAGGAGACTTCACTTGCATCCAGATTTTCAGATGACTTATGTGTCCTTATTTCACAGTTACCTCTTGCCCTGGGGGTGGGGGAGGAGTGGGGTTAGGAAAGGGATATCTGAAGTAAAATCTGAGAGTTGTCTATTAATGTTACCAACTGTCAGTTTCTTTAAAGTCTAGCCAGTTTAGTACACGTGATAAAAATCCAAGTTCTGGAATGTGAAAGTTACATGCCCAAACCAGTACAACAGAATTTTGGGGAAGACTTTGCTCTTCTCTACACCTTGCTCTCTGCCCAGCAAGAAAGAAAGGGGCAGGGTTGGAGGACGGATAGGCAAGGAACCTGATGGTTTGTTAAAGCTTTGATGACCTTCTGCCATATTTAATAAAACACCTACTAAAACATGATAACTTACTTAATTAGGAAGCTGTCATGTTATCGCCTAACCCAATTGTCATCAGAGAGGCTTCACCCAGCAACTGATGGAAACAGATGCAGAGACCCAATGTCAAATACTAGACCGAGCTTGGGGAATCCTGTGGAAGAGGGGGAAGATTGTAGAAGGCAGAGGGGTCAAGGACACCACAAGAAAACCCACATAATCTACTAACCTGCGGTCAGCGGGGCTCACAGACTGAACCACCAACCAGAGAGCTCGTATGGAATTCACCTAGACCCTCCATGTATATGTGTTACAGTTGTGTGGTTTTGTCTTCTGGTAAAACTCCTAATGGTGGGAGCAAGGGCTATCTCTGATTCTGTTTGTCTGCTTTGGGGACCCTTTCCTCCTACTGGGCTGCCTTGTCCAGCCTTAATAGGAGGATGTGCTTAGTCTTACTGCAATTTGGTATGCCATGATTGACTGAAATACATAGGAGGCCTGCCCTTTTCTGAAGAGAAAGGAGGAGGAGTGGATGGGGAGAGAGGAGGTTGGAGGAGGGACTGGAAGGAGAGTAGGAAGGGAAGAGAAACTGTGATTGGATTGGGAAAAAATTAATTAATAAAAATAATTTAAGTAGAATCAATATTCACCTACCTATTGCATACATGTGTATTTATGGACCACTATTCTAAAATCTTAGACACTAGAAACGTCAATGGTGAAATAGCAGGCAGTTGACTGCCTGATAATTTATCTAATTTCATCCAGAAGAAGGCCAGAAAGAAAATTGTTCTTCCTACTTTGAGTATTAGCCTTTGGCTTGCTGTTCATCTGAGAGGAGTTAAGAGTAATATAACCCACAGCATTTCTCTTTCCATTCCTATTTTATCTCTATTTGATGAGATTCTTTGTGTATTCATATTTCACTGAATAATATAATTAACACATACATAAAAATATATATTATTACTGGCCAGGGAAACTTACAGTGCTTTTTTCATTGTTATGATCTACTCTCATACTCTTTTGAACTAATATTTTCATCTAGCCCTTTAAGATCCGTAATCTTACGAGCATTCCAGAGAAACATGAACTGTGCTGGGAAAAGTTAGTGGACTGAAGTCACATATCTAAGGGACTGGGCAGTGTAGAAAATGTTCACCTCGTAATCGTCTGTCCCTGTAAAACACCGTGAACTTTGTAGAAAGCCATCCGGGTGGGTCTACGTTAGAAAGTGGAAACAACCAGAGAAGGGGGACCCAGAATTGGGACGTGCCATAGAAATAATGACTTCCTGTCTTGAAGATGATTCCACTGTGACCTCACAGGTGACACACATCTTTCTTAAGCCATAGCTAACCATGGCAGAAAGCAAGTCTTCAAAACTCACAGGGAGTATATTAAGGAAGGAGAAATTGGCAGAAACAAGAAATTTTAATGAGCTCAATAAAGAGATAATTATCTAAAGGGAGTAGGGGTGGGAGGGTACTATTCACCTGGTTCCAAAACTGTGGAGTATTTTATCAGAGACCTTTGCTGATCCAAAGGCGTCGGGGTCTTATTTTGTCATTAGCTGAAGCATTCCTACACACATTCCCTTTAAATCTACAAGGCTAAGCAGTTCTTTCAAAAAGATGTTTCTTTGGGTCATTAATAGCCTATGACTAGCTCTCCAAAGTCAAATTCACAAACCAGTCTCCCTCAGGAAGGTGGGGAGCTGGGGACATCATGGAACTGTGCTGCCATCGTCTGGCAAGTCGAAATTAGCTCACGCTGACGCCTTGCAGATATCTTACTATCCTTGATATTTAACTATTAAGCTTTTGTTTAGCGCTGAATTATGGATTACTTTATTAGAAAATAATATTCATGCAATTTTCATTGTTAACTATTTTTCTGAACTTTCATTTTTAGGAGGATTGGTAGTTGTTGTTGTTTTTTTTTTTTTAGTTTTTTATTAGCACACAAAGAATCGAGTTTCATTGTGCAACTTTTTCAAACAAGATTTGTCTGTTGTTTCTATGCCCCGCAACCCCCTTCTCAGTTCTCATGTGGTGAGCCCCCAATCACAGGAGCCTTCTCTCCACTGTCGTGTCATATGTGTCACGCCCTCCCCCTTGTCAGCATTCCTGTTCTCCTCTCATGCCCTCACCCATACTTTTAAAGCCCATACCCGCTCCCACGCACCCGTGTGCATACAAATGCTAAAAATGAGGATCTGCATATGAAAGAAAGCATGCAATTTTTGTCTTCCTGCCTCTGTCACCTCAGTCTCAGAATAACAAATATTTCCTGATAATTTAATAGTAATATAAAAACAAATAAGATATTTTACAAATCCATTCATCATTCTCCAAAGTTCATAATTTTCCTTTTCCTCGCAGCTGAGTAAGATTCCAGACATAAGCCACTTTTCCATTGTCTGGTCTTCTGCAGGACATCTAGGCCGATTGCGTTTTCTTGCTATTGTGAACAGAGCAGCAATAAACATGGGTGTACAAATGTCTCTGTGGTGCCAGGAGTAGTATAGTTGGATTGCAAAGTTCTATCTATTTTATTTTCTGAAGATGCTTCATACTGAATTCTTTCATGACCGGACTTAGTTTATAGTTGACCCAGCAGCGAGTAAAGGCCCTGTCTCCTCCCACCCTCACTTGATTCGTTATCGTTGATTTACGTGATAACAGTCACTCTCGCTGGGATAAGTTCAACCTCAACATGGTCTAAATTTGCATTTCCCTGATGGCTAAAGATGTTGAACCTTTCCTAATATGCATAGGAATTTATTTTAAGAAAACAATCAGATCAGAAAGTTCATTAAAGTTTCTCATCCAGGCAGGCATTGGTGACTCAGGCCTTTAATCCCAGCATTAGGGAGGGAGAGGCAGGTAGATCTCTGTGAGTTCAAGGCCAACCCACTCTACAGAGTAAGTTCCAGGACAAGCTCCAATGCTACAAAGAAACCCTGTCTTGAAAAACTAAAAAGGAGAAGTGTCACATTCATTCTTACTTATTATAGCATTTATTTTTAAAAGATTTCTATCTGTATTGTTTAATTATATAGACTGTGTACTCTTATTCAAGCATAATAGGCCCCTTTTAGAATGAACTAGATTTATCACGTTAAATTAAAATAACAATATTTACTTGTAATGCATCATTGCTATTTTTGCCAAAGTAATAATTGCATATCAATATGTTACATATATGTATATTTCCAATCAAAGTATGAATAGGCCACAAGTTTATACTAGTTTGAAGTTATAAGGGTCCTTTTAATAGCCCTTAAAACACTTGTTCTGTTTTTATAAATTATTCAACATGTTTTTATCACTTTTATTATCTTCTGAAAATGGTCATAATATCAGACCTAGGTTTTTAAAAAACCATTACTATTATCATAGTCAAATAGTTACCTAATTTTTTCCTAATTTAGTATCTAATAATGATAAGTAATAAGCCTGTTTCTTGCAAATTCTAACCTTTAATTCTTATTACAGTTTTTATTAAATGTTTCTTTGACAATTTTATTCATGTATATAATGCATTCTGTTTACTCTGTCTAAAACTCTCTCGTCTCTCCCTCCCACCACTTTTTCTGGCCATTTGTGTTTCTTCTTTGAAGAACACTGCCCTTTTGTCCCAGAACTCAGGAGGCAGAGGCAGGCAGATTTCTGTGAGTTCAAGGTCAGCCTGGTCCTACATAAGTGAGTTCTAGGTCAGGGTACACAGTAAGACCTTGGGAATGAGAAGGGGGGACTCTCTCCTGTCTGTTGATTAGCCCATTTACCAGCTGGCAATTTGCATTTTTGGTGTTTAATTATTGCAGTTCCAAATATATTCTAGATAAAATCCTCTTCTTGAAGTATAGCTAACAAAGATTTTTCTCCCATTCTGCGTGCTGTCTGTTCCCTCGCCCATTAAGCTCCTTTGCTATGCAGAAGCTTTTAGCTTCATGCAATCCCATTTGTTGATTTTTGGGACTTTTTCCTCATCCTAATGGAATCCTATTAGGAAAGTTCTTTTTTATACCTGTGACTTAAAGTGTATTCCCTATGTTTTCTGCTAGTGGTTTCAGGTTTTAACTTAATAAGGTCTTAGATCCACTTTTAATTGTTTTTTATGCAGAAAAAGGTATTAATCTCATTTAATTCTTCTGATGGTGGATATCCAATTTTTTTCAACATCATTTTTAATAGTCTTTTCCCGGTGAGATTTTTTTTTCCCTGACACAGGGTTTTTCTGTGTAACATCCCTAGCCGATCTGGAACTAGCTCTGTAGACCATGATGCCCTCGGACTCACAGAGATCTGCCTGCCTGTGCCTCCTGAGTGCTGGGATTAAAGGCGTGCATCACCGCCTCTGGACTTCCCCGTATGGTCTGGATGCTGTCATCTATAACCCCATAGTCTAATTTGAGGTCAGGTCTTGTGATACCTCCAGCAGTGTTCCTTCTGTGTAAGAATAATTTAACTGTGTGTGATCCTTCTTACTTCCACGTGAATTTTTGGATCGTTGCATCTTTTTTTGTTTTGTTTTGTTTTTTTCTAGTTCTGGGAAAATGTCGTTAGAATTTTTATAGAAATTTTACTGAATCTGAAGATTACTTCTGGTAATATAATCTTTTCACAATATTAATTATTCCAGTGCAAGAGCGTGGAAAGTCTCTCTCATCTGGTATCTTCTTTATGTGTGTGTGTTAAAGTTTTCTTGTAGAAGTCTTTCACATTCTTTGTAAGATTTATTTCTAGATAGTTTTATTTACTTGTTTGTGGTTTGGTTGAGTTTTTTTAACTCTTGAGAATGGGATTTACTTTTCGCTTTTCCTACAACTTGACTTCGGGTGTTTATTAAATCTAAGTTTTCTGGTAGTCTACAATTTTCTGGCTTTTTAGAGCTGCTGGTGAAAGATCCAGAGTTATTCTGACATCCCTGCCTTTTGATGTGAGTTGATGATATTTTCCCTTAGCTCTTCTTTACATGAAGAAATAGAGCTGCCTTTTAAATTATGTGTATATAAGGAATGCATGCGAATGCAGCGACTACGAAAGCTAGAAGAGAGCATCAGATCCCCGGAACTGGACTTACAGGTGGTTAGAAACCACCTGACATAGGTGCTGGGAATCAAACCCCGGCCCCCTGCAGGAGCAGCAAGCTTGCTTATGTAATGCTGAGCCATCTATTCATCCCAAGCCACTTAGAGCTGTTAACACTATTTCTTTTCTTTCTTTTTTTTTTTTTTTTTTTTTTTTTTTTTTTGGTTTTTCGAGACAGGGTTTCTCTGTAGCTTTGGAGGCTGTCCTGGAACTCACTTTGTAGACCAGGCTGGCCTCGAACTCACAGAGATCCGCCTGCCTCTGCCTCCCGAGTGCTGGGATTAAAGGCGTGCGCCACCAACACCCAGCTATTTTTATTTTTGACATCGTTAGTTTATAGTGTAAGAGGCAGATTCTCCTCTTGCCATGTTTGTTTGGGATTCTGGGTAACTCTTGCTCTTTCTCCAGATTTGGGAAATTTTCTGCTGTAATTTCATTAAATAATCTTTCTTTTCCTTTTGATTTTGTCTCAGGACCTTCTTATGTTTACCTCTCTTGAATGTACCCCAGACTTCCTGGAGGTATTGGTCATGATCCTCGATTTCTTTTTCTTTTTATGTACCCGAGTATGTTATTGTCTCCACCTTGACCTTGAACCCTGAAATATGCTATTTTTCATGGCCTTCTATGATTTTTTATTTGATTGGTTATTGCATTTCTGTTCCTTCGGAGTTCTTTTTCAGTGTTTCAGATTCCCTACTGAATTTATCCTCCATACTTTGGACTTTCTCCTCGGCTGTGCTGTTTTATTCACTTTGGAGACTATCTTGTCCAGGTCTTAAACAGACTTTGTAGTTCACTGCTCTGCTTTCTCGGATCTTCTGTATCATCTGCCCATAGGGGGGTTGCGGGGTTGGGAATGGGATTGCGATAGGTTGTTGTCTCTTATTCTTTGGTTTCAATTATGCTTTGTGCCTTCATTAGAGGGGATGCGTCTTTCCATTGTAAACCCCGCCCCCTTCTTCCGACTTTAGTTGGTTGTCTGTCTCATTTTCTGTGGGTCTTCCTGAAGGAATCGTGTTGCCCACAGCTACTTGGAGAACAAGCGTGTTGCTGCTCCTCCCGTGTGTCTCATCAGTCCAGGTTTCGCCTTGCTGTAGGAGACACTTTTTACATTACACTTGTGTCTCGGACGTGACACTGAGGTGCTGCTTGGAGAAGCTATGACTCATAGGTTGTTTAGAACAAAGGATGTCAGTATTTAAATCATAAAATGAAGAAGGTATGAGGAAAGAGAGGGTGCAGAATGAGCTGGGGTGTGGTCTGAAGGCACGAGAGGTAGGTAGCAATGTGGAAGTGTAGGAAAGAAGTTTTGTAGATGTTGAAAAATGGCACGTCATCCTGGAGGCATAATTCTGTGTTAGAGGTTAAAACACAGTGGGTAACAATCTATACAGTTAAAAGTGATTTTCTTAAAAATCAGAAAGAAAAATTTAAAAACAAAATGTTAGAAAAAAAAAAGATAGACACCGCCAGGCGTTGGTGGTGCACGCCTTTAATCCCAGCACTCAGGAGACAGAGGCAGGCAGATCTCTGTGAGTTCGAGACCAGCCTGGACTACCAAGCGAGTTCCAGGACAGCCTCCAAAGCCACAGAGAAACCCTGTCTCGAAAAACCAAAAAAAAAAAAAAAAAATAGACACCACAGAACATGTTTAAAGCAGTGAGTGTATAATGAAAACACATCTACATACATCCAAACAAACCAATTAACAGTAACCAAAAGTAAACCAGTAAATAAAGTAAAATATGAAGTGTGCTAATCTTGTTCTGGTCTGTTTGTTTTTGTTTTTTCAGTAGTCAAGGGAGAAATTTCCAGAGCCAAATCTTCATGAAGTTCAACTGTAGATATGACTCATGCAGATTCAGGGACAGAGGTGAAGCCTTGGGGAAAGAACTGGACTCACCACGTGACAGGCTGGTTGGGCTGGGTTCCTGTCATATGGGTGCTGAGCCTTGTGTAGTGGGCTCTGAACTCAGAGTGATGGGTCTGTTTGGGTAGAGGCTTGCGTGGGCTCTGCACTCACAGATAGCATAACCAAAGGGGTAGGCTGGAGCCTTGTGTGTGCTGAACTCCACTGTGAAACCAGCAAAAGGAGAAACTGCCTGCTATTTAAGACCCACTGCCATATTAAGGTTCTCCTAGATGAGGATGACAGGGTTGGTGGATACTGAGGGGTCAGTATGTGACAAGAAGAAGTAGTTTTAAGACAGGCACGAGAATTTCTAAGGAGTGTTGTGACTACATTGAAGCTTAGAGATCAGTGTACATATTGAAAGTCCTGATACATTGCATAGATACTATAAAAGTACATATCACCAAAGTGGGTAATGTTTGCCATGTCTACAAATATGAAGGAAAAACTATTTTAATACAAAAATCAATCCATATCTATGTTAAGCTACATTCTTCCTTTAATAAGTTTATTTATTTATAATAAAATCACACTTAGAAGTCAACTGAAAACAAGATGTATTCATTTGATAAAACATTTATATTTTTGGGCTGGAGAGATGGCTCAGAGGTTAAGAGCACTGGCTGCTCTTCCAGAGGTCCTGAATTCAATTCCCAGCAACCAATGATGGCTCGCAACCATCTGTATTAAGATCTGGGGTCCTCTTCTGATCTGCAAGGATATATGCAGACAGAACACTGTATACATAATAAATAAATCTTTTTTAAAAATTATATTTTGCAAAGTGGCTGATAGAAAAGGTTAGTTTGTGGAAGCCCAGTATAGTGGTGCACACTTTTAATCCCAGCATTCAGGAGGCAGAAGCAGGTGGATCTCTGTGAGTTGAGGCCAGTCTTATCTACACAGAAAGATCAAACACAGCCAGAGCTACATAGTGAGATGTTATCTCAAGAAAACAAACAAAAAGTTAGTTAGTGGTGTTTCATGGGTGTATGTAGAAGACATGAAGCCATGCTAAATGTCATATTGTATAATGATGTATGCAGTGATTTTGTTTTTTAGTATATCTTATTTTTTTCTTATTGACACCTCCTGTAATACATTTCTCCTATTTAGTCAGCCTCATCTGATGCCTCAAGAGAAACTCACATTTTTATAGGATGAGAAAACGGCTTGAAGCTGTGTTAACAACGATACATTTTAGACTCAAACACCCAGTTGACAAGTCCTACAGGCAGTAGTGATCTCAGAAAATTACAGAGGAGTAGATTCTTTCCATGCTGAAATTTTCTTAGACTTTAAGAGAAAATGAAAATAAGTACAGCATTTTGAACACTGTTAAACTTATACCCCAAATATTTGTGTGCTGAAATCTTGGTCCTCGTTGTAACAATATGAGAAAACTCACCATCTCAAAAACCACTACAGGAAACACCAGATTTAACCAGATTGTAATACGGAGAGGCATATTGCTCCAGAGAAGGACATTAGAGGTGGGGTCCAGTGGGGTGTGATTAAGCTACTGATGGCACCACCCTCGAAGGGATAACCACAGTCCTCATGCAACTCTAGTCAGTTCCACGAGTTTGAGTTCTCCCAAAACATGCATGGGCCTACCTCAGTACCAGAAAAGTAAGAAATTAAAGATTGGCTCTGATCCCGGATGCCTGCCTTAGCGTCCAATCTCCAGATCCCTGCATTGAGATGCCACCTGCCAAGAGGCCCTAACCAGAAGCCAAAGCTGTTCCTACACTTTCATCCTCCAATTTCTCCCAGATCCTACCCTCCCAACTTCCACGCCCTTCCTTTCTCCCTTTAAAAAACAAACAATTGCAATATTTTGAATTACTTAGAACTCTTGGGTGAAACCCTCCCTCATCTCTCGAATTCATTACGGCACATGATTACCTACACAGGTGGGCAAGTGGGACCTCTGCACATAATTGCATACATGAAGTATGAGCAGTGCAGAAGGCTTTGATTTGAGGGGGGGAAATAATAACTAAGTAACTTTAGCCTCTTTTCACAAGGATAAATTATCAGGGGTATAACCAACAAAGAACTGTCAGGTCAAAATCTAGTAGAAATCAATATCTCAAGAGTTAAGTTGACCCCCCCCCCAAGTCATTTGGTAACTCAAAAAAAATCACCTAAACAGAGATAAAGGGTGATTATCCCACATGGTAAGGGGAACTTAATAGTATAGTTTTCTGCTAAGCCTATGAGGAAGGTGATAACTGCTGCAAACCATGAGCTAGCATAACGAAGTTTTGCAAGCACCATAGAAGGGTAAAATTGAATTGACTTTCATCTGTCACCCAGAGTTTGTGAACTGACAGTACAGAGAACTTCAAGTCTTGAACTGAAATTGAATGTCTTATTGTATTAGTAAATACTTCACAGATATATGGAAACATGCAAGGTGAGAATATGGATGGAGGTAACATCTTTCTAGGTTACTAATCATTTCTACAAATAACTTTATAATATAAGAATCAAAACAAAATCTAAGATAAGAAGTCATAAAAGGAAAATAAGATATGTCATATCCAGCAGAAGGAATGTACAATGAAAACCAGTCATGCAAGGTGCAAGGTGTTATAAAAACACAAGATATGGCAAAGAACAAAAATATATTCTAGAATTATGCAATAACCGAAGTTAAAAACACAATTGATGGTCTTGGGGGTGTTGGTCAAGTACAGGATTAAAGTGAGAATTGGTAATCTAGGACCTAGGTCAAAACAAATTATCCTGAATGCAATGCAGAGATTAAAAACAAATAACTAAAAGAAGTCATTCTAAAGTAAATAATCAGAAATATTGGAACAGAAATACAAGTAACTATCATACCCATAGATCAAGTCTGTGCATTGTCAATATTTGAAAAAAATAACAATCTTCTAAGAATAGTAAAAGACATCAAAATCTAGACACTAGGGAAGATTCCTAAATCCTAAATATAATTAATTAATGCAATTCAAACACATACATATCATTGTAAAAATATAGCATCCTAAATCAAATGCCCTACTAAGAAGACAGTTTTTTAAAGAATTTTGTACACTGCCGGGCATGGTGGCACACGCCTTTAATCCCAGCACTTGGGAGGTAGAGGCAGGTGGATCTCTGTGAGTTCGAGGCCAGCCTGGTCTACAAAGTTAGTTCCAGGACAGCCTCCATAGCCACAGAGAAACCCTGTCTCGAAAAACCAAAAAAAAAAAAAAAAAAAAAAAAAAGAATTTTGTACACTTATAAAGTCAAATATAACTATATCCAACCCCTATTTTCTCCCTCCAATTCTTCCGTATGTCCCCCACCATGTCCTCCCATAGTTTTCTTTTATTTTTTTGTAGAAATAATCTGAGCCGGGTATTGGTGGCGCACACCTTTAATCCCAGCGCTAGGGAGGCAGAGGTAGGTGGATCTCTGTGAGTTCGAGGCCAGCCTGGTCTACAGAGAGAGTTCCAGGACAGGCTCCAAAACAGTACAGAGAAACCCTTTCTCATAAAACCAAAAAAAAAATTTGTCAGGTATAATTAGTACTACCAATATGTACATGGGTGTGGGGCCATCCCCTGGAGCATGGGAAAACTGTCATACCTCAAAACCACACCCTCAGAAAAGAATGATCCTCCCCTAACAGCTACCAACTGCCAATAGTATCTAAATGAGGAGTGATTCCAGAAGAGCAACTCCCCAGCCTGTGCCAGAATTTTGGCTGGCTTGTTCTTGTGTAGGTCACCACACCTGCTATGAATTCCTGAGTGTAATGGCCATGTCATGTCTGTAAGATGGAATTTTACCACACTTAACACCATCCTCCAGCTCTTATATCCTTTCCACCTCGTCTTCCTTGATGTCCCCTGAGTCTTGGTTGGGAGTAGAAGGTGTTGATAAAAATACCCCATTTGGGACTGGGCATTTGGTCTCTCATTCACAGCATTTTGAACATTTATACATCTCTGCATTGCTTGCTGCTCACTGCAAAAAGAAACTTCTCAGGCCAAGGTTGAGAGTAGCCCAGATCTATGGCCACAAATAAAAAATATAGAAGGCAATTTGACAACATGATAAATGAATAAAATAACAATAGCAAGTTCTACCCTAGAGCTATGACTTCCCAGCAATGTGCTTTTGACAGGGATTACAGGACCAGGCATGGAACTCTTTCCTGTGGTGCAGGCCTCAAATCCAATCAGAAATCAGTTAGTTACTCCGTAACAGTCACGCCGCTATCACACTACTGGGAAAATCTTGCCTAGCAAGTCTGTGTAACATACAAGGTCTAGCACTGGGTAAGACCACTGAAGTCTGTTCTATCCCATGGGCCTGTATGAAAACTAGTCGTTAGGAAATGATTTTCATGGTTGGCTTGTCATTGATTTCTCTTTAAGACAGCTCTTTAAGAAAATAATGCTATTGCATTCTTAATAACAAAAACAAAATCAGAAAGTAATGGAGTAATTAATACCTTGCTGGTTCTTAGATACTACTATCATCAATCAGCCTATACTCTATACTCATGAAACTTTTTCACGAATTAAAAGAATGTTAAAAAATACATTAAATAATAATTAACAGTTTGTTTACTGGCAGACCTGCATTTAAAGAAAAGTTTTTACTTTTTTTTTCACTCATTGGAAAGATTAATCAAAGGTGCAAGACAAAAAATAAAGGATTAAGTCAGTAGGTAAATTTAATGGAAACTAGCATGAAATTTTGAATTGATTCCTCTGTGTTAAGCAATCAGACCATTTACACAGCTGGCAAAGTTTCATATTACATATTGCCTCCTGTGAATAAGCAAACGACAAACAATTCAGGGAAATAATGGACAAGATAATTTAATAACCACTTTGTATTGGGGAATCTAAATGAATTATGAACATGAAAAGATGCTTAGTAGTAAGGCTTAAAATTGTATTAAAATCATAATAACATACCACTATTGCATAAGCTACTACCCTTAAGAATAACTGAAATTACAAAGGCTGATATTTTGAAGTTATATTTCAAAGTGTTAGTAGAGACACAAGACAACAGTAGTTCTGGGTCTGATGGGAAGGCAGACTGGTAGAACCATCCAGAACAACTGAAAGCTGTGCTACAGAGAGATACTTAACCCTTATCACCTTGGAATTGTATTGCTACATACTAAGATACTTATGCAAGCCTTTCTACAACACCAGTTTCTTTTTTAAATAGCTGAAATATGATGACAATTGACACAAGCATTAGAAGTATTGAGGAAATTGAGGTATATTCCTAGAATGGAATATTGTAACATAGAGCAATGAAGGAAACTACGGCCACAACCAAGAGCATGATCTTAAAACATAATCATGAAGAGTATAAGTTTATATTCTACTTACACTCTTAAAAAGTTTAAAAACCAAGTTATTCTATATAATATGTAACTAGGCTGTCTTTGTTAGAGGTTCTATCGCTATGAAAAGACACCATGACCACGGCAACTCTCACAAAGGAAAGCATTTAACTGGTATGGCTTACAGTTTCAGAGGTTTAGTCGGGTATCATCACAGTGGGAGCACGGCCGCAGGCAGGCAGACAGTAGCTGAGAAGAGATGCTGACAGCTACTGTGAGTCCAAGAGGAACGCGCATCTCAGAGTGCATCTGATGCCACCTCAGCCCTGTCTGTTCCCATACCATAATCGCAGACTGTATTCCCCTCTATTTTAGGTTCAAACTCCATACAATGACCCCCTGTTCAAGTACTTTGGTGCCATTGCTCCTTACACTTCCTCCTCGCAGTCTGATTAGTGGGTGCTCACTAATTCACTAAGTAATCCTCATGAAGTACTGAAAACATGTCAAAGAACAAGATGGACTCATCAAATACGGATGACACTTAACAGTGAGGGAAATAAAGGGAACAGATAGATACACACAGCCACTACAGACTGCAAGAATCCCTCTGAAAAGAGCAATGTTACAACCTGGCCACAGAAAGATTCCCAAAGAAATACAGTGTGGTTTCAAGAAGGAAAGATGACCCAGGGCACATGGCTTGGGTCCCATCCGCTGAGCCAGTAAAGCTGGAAGGGAGTCAATATTGCACCCTAAGGTCAAGGGGAGACATCTGGCCTCTACCAAACAGACACCACCATGTGTGCATTTCATGTTTGCTCCAGGACAGCATCAGGGGGTCTGGGTGCTCCCCACATGGTCAGGGAGTAAGGCCCTCACGGAAGGATGCAGAAGTCCACAACATGAGCATCCTACGTGACAAATGAGCCAGGGTTTCTAGGACTTCTTTGTGGAAATGATGGGTTCTTCTGGGGCTCACTGATCACTTCTCCAGACAAGGGAATTCCAGGCTTACTTTTGATCATTTCCTCCCCAAATGTCTCTAGCAAAATGAAATTTCTGAAGACATAAACAAGTAATTTTTTATGCAGATGAAGATTATTATTTTTTCAAAAGTAGTGTAACCAAATGGGAGGGTCCCTAGGTTGTCGCATAGGAAATCATAGTTTTTAAAAGCTGAACACACACACACACACACACACACACACACACACACACACGCTGAACACAATTCTTACCAAACATACAAAAGGTTTAAAGTTTTTGGAAGCATGGAATTATAAATAAACCACTATGTTTTAAGCCATCAAGACTTGCATTTTAATTCATTCTTAGGTCATAGGAAATGTCACTTCTGAAAAATGTGATATCTGTAAACAAGTATGTTTCTCTTTTATCTATATTTTATTTTTTTAGTACAGTAAGCAAGTTTCAGTGTAGTCACAATATGCCCCAGTGTAAAATCTTGTGTCACTAATCAAAACTGTGTTCACACGTGTGGAGAAGGTGGGATTGTGAATGCAGTAGGGTTCCAGCAAATTCTCCTCCCCCCCCTCCCCCACACACACTCCCCCAGCAGAGCTGTGGTTTCTAGAACCCCGAGGAATCCTGAGTGTTCCCACTTCCAGCCAGCAGGGGACAGCAGGGGATCATGAATGAAAACATCCGTGTCTTGTCTGCTTTACTGAGCCGAGTGACCGTGATCCTTCCTTTGCCCAAACCTTAACATCCAGCACTTCCAAAATCGGGGATCAGAGCTAGGCCACTTACACGTTCACTAATTAACACTCAGTAGGTGCAGACAGTGCCACAAAGAAAAAGATGATCATCAGACACTGTTGGAGCCAATGGTGCGGATCCCATTTCACTCTTTCAGGAGGCAGCTGCACAGGAAAGTCTGAAAGCAACATTCTTCACTCTGTCTGCATCTTGTTTTCCTTTTAACTTTTTAAGTGACCGTTTCTGTCCTCCTGGACTCTTCTAGTCGCTGGACTGTATTTACTGGCGGACTGGTTATTTTTCAAGCATTCTGAGGCTAGGTATGTGAACTTGCCAAGTTGTTGGGTTTCTATAAATCTTCCCTTCTTTCTCTCCCATGACAGGCTGAATCGGAGCCTGATTGTGTGCCCACTCCACATTCATAGTACAAACCCCAGCCTCTAATGGTGCAGACCTACGATTAAGTTAAAATGCCACCTGTAGCATGGGTCCAAAAGGACTGGTGCCATTGCAAAAAGAAATTAGGGCTCACAGAGGAGACGGCAAAGGTAACTGCTCCAGTGCCACTACAGAGAGTCTGAGGGCTTGTGTACCTGCATTCTAAGACCATCTCTAGGGTTAAAGGAAGTGTTTCCTAGTCAGCCTTATATACATGATAATAGATGTCTTCTGCCAGTACCCCTGCTTTTGGAAAGCTATTTAAGAGGATGCTTGAGTAAACCATGGAGTCCAATACAGACTGAGAGACCTCCTGAAATGACAAGATGTCTCTGCCTGGTTCTTAATGCCGCTGGGTAGCTAGGACTTCCCTGATCCACACTCCTCCACTCAGGGTCAGACCCGGGGCTGTTTGGCTGGTTCCGAACACAGCCCTAAAGACATCAGTCCAGAATAGATGACTCTTGCAGCCTAGGACTGATACTGGCACACAACTCCTTATCTTTCATTACTTTAAAGCCAGCACCATGTAAAGAATACTTCCAAGTTGGGATAGACCCTGGCCCCCTTAAAGTTGCCCTCCAGGAGCTAAACAAACTTATACTCTCTTTTACAGGTTGGAAGCTTATCTGGGTGGGGCCTTGCCCTGAGGGTACCCCTTCCATCTGTTCCAGTGCAGATCTGACCTCTCCTCAATGACACTAATCTCCTTGACAACCAGGCTCTCTTCCAATACTTCATAGTAACATTAAGCTTGCTGGTGTCCTTTTTCTCCCCAGACTGTACAATGGCACATTTTGTATTTCTCTTCCCCCACTTGTGCTTTTTGACTGTAAATCTGCACAATGGTTACTACTACCAACCACATGCAGTGTCATTATTAGGCTGCCTTAAAGTCTCCTCAGCCAAAGGAAATCCATTACTTTTAAATATAGCCTTGGGAAACTTCTTAGAATATGGTTATGCTGAACGGGTTAGGCCCAGTTACTAAGGTAACAATCTCTTAAGTTGGGCCTCCTCAGTATGCATAGCTCTCAACACTACTGTCTTACAAACTCCTACTACAAACATTTAATTGGGGTGGCTCACTTACACTTCAGAAGTTCAATCCATCATCATCATCATCATGGTGGGCCATGGTGGTGTGCAGGCATGGTGCTGGAGAAGTAGCTGAGGGTCCTACATCATGCAGGCAACAGGAAGTGGTCTGAGCATCACACTGGGTGAAGCTTGAGCAAAGGAGATCTCAAAGCCTGCCCCCACAGTGACACACTTCCTCCAACAAGGCTATACCTACTTCAACAAAGCCATACCTCCTAATAGTACCACTCCCAATAGGCTTATAGGGCCCAGTTAGGTTCAAACTACAATATTCCATTCCCTGGCACCAAAAAGCTTGTAACAATATCATAATGCAAAATACAACCTCTAAAGTTCCCATAGTCTATCACTCTCAGCAATGTTTAAAACTCCAAAGTTCAAAGTCTCTTCTTAGATTCGTGCAATCTTTCAACTGTAATTCCCCTGTAAAGTTAAAATAAAAAGCAGATGACATACTTCCAATATAAAATGGCACAAGATATACATTGCCATTCTAAAACATAGGGAAAGGAGCATAGTGAGGAAATAGTGGACCAAAGCAAGACTGAAAACCAAACCAACTGGACAAACTCCAAAATCTCATCTCCACATCTGATGTCAAAGCACTCTTCAGATCTCCAACTTCTTCAGCTTTGTTGATTGCAACACACTTCTTTCTCTTGGGCTGCTTCCACTCCCTATTGTCAGCTTTTCTCGACAGGTATCTCATGGCTCTGGCATCTCCAATATCTTGAGGTCTCCAAGGCAATCCTGGATTTAACTTCACAGCTACACATAATGGCCTCTCTAGGCCTTCATTCAGGGACACCCCTGACACACACCTGGCTTCACCAATGTTCCTTAGTTTCAGAGGCAAATTCCGTAGCCCCTTTCTTCTGTCCTTAACTCTAAAGCCAGATCCACATGGCCAAAGCTATCAAGTTATACTGCCTGCTTGAGCTGGAACATGGCTCCCTCATTGAGTTGCATCTTCAACTTTCTGTTTTTGATGGTTTCCTTCACTAAGCTTGGCTGTTCTGAAATTGGATCTGTAGACCAGTCTGGCCTTGAATCAGATCTTTCAACTGCATCTTCACCAGTGTTCTGTTTTCAATGATTTCCTTCACTGCCTAAGCATGGCTGTGCTGGAACTTGTTCTGTAGACCAGGCTGGCCTCAAACTCAGAGATCCACAAACCTCTGCCTTCCCAGGGCTGGAATTAAAGGTGTGCACCACCACACCTGTCTCTAAACTTTTCTTTAATTCCTTTTCACAAACTAGAAACTTAGCTGGGTGGGATCTGCCCTGAGGTCACCACTCCCTTTACTCCATTTCTTAATCTGTTTATCTCCTTGAATATGGATTCAGTTCCATTTCACTTCCTGGTGCCCCATTGCTCTTCAAATTTTACATTTTGTTATTTTTCTTTGTTCAGCTGTCTCCTTTTCATTTTAAATCTTCATTAGAGTTAACACTAATTAACAATATGACAGAACCTAAACTAGGCTGTATTGAGATTTCCTCTGCCAACAGAATTAACCTAAAACTCTTCAATTTAGCCTCAGGTAGACTCTTTGGGTAAGGGCAAAAGGCAGCCACTCTCTTCACTAAAATACTACAAGAACAATTTCTAGGCAACATATTAAAATTCTCTGAAACCCCTTGACCAGCTCCCGATATTTCAAATCATTATCAGCACCATTGTCCAACATGGTCCTGCCAGTATACACCATTATGCAGTGCTTAAATCATTCCACTGCTTTCCTAACCCAAAGTACCAAAGTCCATATTACTCCAAACAAAAGCATAGTCAGGCCTACCACAGCAATACCCTAGTCCCTGGTACCAAATTCTGTTTTAGTTTGGTTTTTTATTGATGTGAAGAAATGCCATGACCATGGCAACTCATGAAAAACAACCATTTAATTGGCGAGGCTCAATTAATTTCAGAGATTCAGTCCATTATCATCATGACAGGGAGCATGGCGGCATGCAGGCAGACATGTTGGAGCAGAGTGCAGAGTGCTACAGCTTACAGGCAACAGGAAGTTAACTGATCGTCTCACTGTGGGAAGCTTGAACAGGAGACTTTAAAGCTTACCCCTACAGAGACACATTTCCTCCAACAAGGCCACACCTCCTAAAAGTGCCCCTCCCTTTACAGTCATTTGCTTTCAAACCACCACAAGCATCATTCTCAGTTCTTGCTCTAACCCACCTACCTGATATGTCCAAGGTATTTGAAAAATATCTTTATTTATGGCTTTTTCTTCTGCTGCTTCAAAGTTCATGAAAATTGCTACCTCACTGTTGCATGGTATTTGGAGAGATCTAAATCTATGTTCCTGGGCTGTAGTGACTCAAATTTAGCTTTTATTTTTTTGTCATAAGAGCTGTTTCTTTTGTCTAACACGAAGTTGGGTTCCATGAGTACACAGTGAAGATGCTCACATTCCTTAGTTGATTCTAAACAAGTTAATATACTATAAATAATCCAATCACTTTGCACTTTTTAAACTACTGATCCACATGGAGTATAATGACATACACTTGTAACCCCAGCATTTGGGAAGTTCAGACAGAATTGCTATGCATTGATTGACAGTCCATGTACATAATTCAAATCCAGTCAGGATACAAAGTCAAACTGTTTGAAAAACAGAAAAACAAAAGGGCTTGGGTCAGACACAGTGGCATGATGAGAATACCTCTAATCCCAGCACTTGGGAAGCAGAGACAGAGGTAGGCAGATCTCTGCCAGTGTGAGATCAACCTGGTCTGCAGGGAGGTCAGAAGAGGGCATAGATCGCCAGGAACCAGTTACAGCAGGTTGTAAGCTGCTGTGTCGGTGCTGGGAACCAAACTTAGGGCTTCAGAAAGTTTTATGAGCCACCTCTCCAGTGACATAAAATACATCTTTAGAAAATTAGTAATAGGTGGTCAGGCTTGGTGGTACATACCTTAAACCCGAGCACTAGCGAAACAAAGGCAGGTAGTTTTCTGTAAGTTTGAGGCCAGCCTGGTCTACATGAGTTCCTGGACAGCCAGGATAACCAGAGCTACATAGTGAGTCCCTGTCTCAAAACAAATAATAATAATAACAACAACAACAGAAAATGGAGAGACTGGGATATAGCTTGGGGGTAAGGTGTTTGCTTAGCCTGCTCAAGGGCAAGCACCAAAAAAAGAGATGTTCATAAAACTATCAAATTTCCATCAATGAAAAGTGCTACCTATTCTCAGCATGGCAGTAAATCAGAAATAAGCAGATCCACAAAAGATACTTGAATAGCATATCTTTAATACTGTCTTAAAAGGTCTGCTACTCAACTACAGTGAGTACTCTGGAATATAAAATATGGTTCTCCTAAACCTAAATAGAGAATTCTTTTATCAGTATTTGTCTATTTAAAACATATTTTCATTTCAAATGTATGTAAGCTTTCTCACAAAGTTAGAACACAATCCACATTGTGAACAGAAACTGCAATATTTAAATTTCAACACTTACGGACATAAACACAGCACATTACTTTTGAACATAAGCCACTTGAAGTAATTTTGATGTAATTTATAATGTAAATTGAAGAAATAATTTTTATGCAATGTCTTGACCAAAATCAAATAGTTAAGGGGAAAATTACCACATTCTGATACAAACCAAACTCTACCAAAATCATGTTAGAGATCTGAATGCAGAGTAACTACAGCTGTAGAATTAGATGCCTTTAGCTAGGGGATGATGAGGGTGTTATCAGGAACCAGATCCCAATCTTACTGATTGTAAGACATGCCACAGCACATATGTAAGAGGTCTGGAGACAACCAGCACATATGTAGAGGTCTGGAGACAGCTCTGTGGAGTTGGTTCTCTCCTTCCACCCGTACGTGGATCCCAGGGGTTAAACTCAGGGTGTCAGGTGTCCAGGCTTGCCTGACAAGCACCTTCACCCGGGGAACCACCTCCCCAGCCCGGTGTTCACTACTGGTAACAGTACTTCACTGTAAGGCCTGCATTCCCCAAGACACACTTCCAATTTTGTAAAGCTAGGACAAGAAGGACCCACTTTTAAATATCTACTTTATGAAGTTATTGATTAAATACGGAATGACTTTTCTGAAGACAGCAAAACATTGTTTTCCTCAAATATTGACTTGACAATTTATTTTGACAAGTGATTGAGAAAAATAAATGAAGCTCTGACTATAAATACAAATGTGTATGTACATCTCTATATTCTGAGAGGCTGTCCTATGATCTCATTTATACTTCTGATTTAAATTATAAGTTCTCTCAATAAAGGGTGTTAATTTTAACTTTTAAACTTAGATCATCTTTACTGCACCATTATCCTCTCTACTTTGCATTTTTACATCATTTCTATAAATACTCAAATGAAAAACAATCCACCATCTTGAAACCAATATACAACATTATATTGGTGGTCAAAGGATTTTTTTAAATATTTTGTTAAAATGTAAAAACTCTGAAATTACAAACAAAAAATTACAATTTTACAGTATATAACTAATTTATTTTAAAAAAATATTCTGATTTTTTTATACAAGTAATCAAGTACTGTTTTTTTCAAATGAAATCCTGTGTGTAGGCTACAAGAGAGCATGTAGTCTTGTCCCACTAACACATCTCATTTTTTCAGGCTGGTACTTCAACAATCTCAAAGTAGTCATTAGGGAGAATCACATAGCCCCTTTCTGACGCGTCATCTTTCTCCCTCTGGAAGTGCACGACTTCCTTTAGCTTCTCCAGCTGTCTCTCCTGCCTTCGGCAGCGCTGCTGGGCGGTCTTGAGCTTCTTCCTGAGCTTTTCCACCTGCTGCTCCAGCTGGTGGATCCGCTTCCGTTGGTGCATCGTGTCCTCCACAGTGTAGTTGTGGTCGCAGAACACCGAGAGGTTATCAGGGGTCTGCAGAGGAGGCATC
Source organism: Mesocricetus auratus (assembly GCF_017639785.1). Lineage (NCBI taxonomy): Eukaryota > Metazoa > Chordata > Mammalia > Rodentia > Cricetidae > Mesocricetus > Mesocricetus auratus. Next base: position 25,210,676 of record NW_024429207.1, read on the forward strand.
AGCAGCCCAATAGCGGCATCGACCTGGGAAGTCGGCGGTGAAGGAGGAGAGGGAAGCTGTTCTTGGGGTTCCAGATCTTCCTTCTAAAATAGCAACATATAAGCATCCGTGAGTTTAGTAACTAATGGCCTCAAAATAGCTGCACAGTTTTAGCATTAGACTTTTTTTTTCTTTTTTTTTGGTTTTATGAGACAGGGTTTCTCTGTATTGTTTTGGAGGCTGTCGGTCCGGTCCAGCCTCGAACTCACAGAGATCCGCCTGCCTCTGCCTCCCGAGTGCTGGGATTAAAGGCGTGCGCCACCACCGCCCGGCAGCATTAGACTTTTTTTTATCACCGCGTGGCACAGAAGAACTCCAACGATGAGAAACTAGGTTATCTTGGAGGTGGTTTTGACAGCACTTGCATGGAATCCAGGTTGCCAGGACCTGAAGGCAATGCTTTTATCACTAAAACTCTATCTTCCAGGCTAAAAATTTCAACATTAAGTTTTGGCTCCTATGTGGATTTTTAAAAACAGAGTCTTGCTGTGTAGCCTAGGCTGGCCTCACACTTGAGCTCCTCCTGCCTATACCTCCCAAGTACTACAGTAACAAGTAATATGTAACCCTGCCTGCCATCAGTTTAGGGTGGGTTTTGTTTGTTTTAGTGTGTGTGTGTGTGTGTGTGGTTTTTTTTTTTTTTTTTTTGGTTTTTCGAGACAAGGTTTCTCTGTGGCTTTGGAGGCTGTCCTGGAACTAGCTCTTGTAGACCAGGCTGGCCTCGAACTCATTAATGTGGTTTTTTTGGGGGGGTATCCTTACTGTATAAGCCAGGTTGGCCTGGAAATTACTGTTTATTCCAAGCTAGCTTCATGCTTGTAGCAATCCTCTTGGTGTGTCCCCAGTGCTTAGACTGCAGGTGTGTGCCACCACAAGCCATTTTCAGTCCCAACTCAACTTTTCTATTTGCAGTCAAAGTGGGATTTGTGAAACTGAGGAAGTGACTTAGTTAGGGGTAAGCAAATACTAAACACCTAAAACCGGAGAAAAATAATTTGAAAATAAACTGTCATTAATAGTGAAAAACAAAACTTATCAACACGTAAAGACCCAGAACTGTTTCTAACTTACAAAACTAGAATGAAGCCAGGCGTTGGTGGTGCACGCCTTTAATCCCAGCACTCTGGAGGCAGAGGCAGGAGGATCTCTGTGAGTTCAAGACCAGTCTGGTCTACAAGAGCTAATTCCAGGACAGCCTCCAAAGTCACAGAGAAACCCTATCTCGAAAAACCAAATGTTATTTAGTGGGTTTTTTTTTTCTTTAAAATCGTGTGTGTGTGTGTATGTGTGTGTGTGTGTGTGTGTGTGTGTGTGTGTGTGTGTGTGTGTTCATGTGTGAGTATCTGCTGTGGGGTGGGGGTGGAGGTGCATGAGGGGGTCAGAGACATGGGATCCCCTGGAGCTGGAGTTCCTGGAATTGTGAACCACCTGATGTGGACACTGGGAATCGAACTCAGGTCCTCTGAAAGAGTAAGACACACTCTTAACCAACAGTGATTGTTGTCAAATGATGGGTTTCAAATACATTTATTTTCTTAACCCTTTCCTGATTTTTCCAAAATTTCCACCATGAACACATTAGTTTCATAGATTTTATGGTTAGTGTACAGCGCAAAATCAGTGCTTAAGATCCTAGAATTTGGAAGGCAGAGGTAGGAAGATGGGAACTCCCCAATTCTGCCTCAGCAATACAAAGCTCAAAGCCAGCCTGGGCTAGTTAAGCCCTACCTCACACAAGGGATATGAGGGGAGGAGAACGGAGAGGAGAAAAGAAAACAAGGAAAGGAAGAAAAACAACGACCCAATATTAAAGCCGGAATCACCTTGTCATGTGGCTCAATACAAAGAAATATAGTGGGCACAGCGTTCTCCTTCAGCAACTTGTTGTTGCACTCTCTCTTAAAGCAGTCTGGGGTGAAGTGCTCCGAACAAATACTGCTGTACTTAGTGGGCTTGAAGTTTTTCCTTCTCACAGCTGCCTCCCACTGTTTACAGAGACTGGGGCGAGTCAGAGGAAACCTAAGAAGACAAAATTCAGTTCTCTGATTTTACTTAAAAAAAGAAATTAAGAAAAAAAAAACCACTCACACTCTCCTGCTTATTACCTCCTGTGTTGTTATCATGCTAAGAGAATCTGATTGAAGATTGGTTCCTGTTACTATCTCACTGATTAATGTTCATCTTTTCATAACAAAGACACTACCAGTTCAAGTAAAATAGACAGTATGCAATACAATCCTACTCGAATTTTTACTACCACTTTTGTGTTTTGCAGAAAAACAAAAATCATACATATAAGGCCGGGCGTTGGTGGCGCACGCCTTTAATCCCAGCACTCGGGAGGCAGAGGCAGGCGGATCTCTGTGAGTTCGAGACCAGCCTGGACTACCAAGTGAGTTCCAGGACAGCCTCCAAAGCCACAGAGAAACCCTGTCTCAAAAAACCAAAAAAAAAAAAAATCATACATATATCTGTATCCTGAGATAGACTTCTAGTTCTTCATGAGTCAGCCCAATAAATATAAACAAACTAAATCCTGACTGCCTGATTTATAGGCAAATGGTTAAGAAATAAAGGACATATTTTATCACGTAACTCAGCCTAGGTAATGAGGACCCTTTATACTTATTGACACTATGCTTTTCCATGTCCAAGACTTGGTGGTACACTAGAACTGGAAAAAGATGAAGAATGTTTCTATTTATGCTTCATAATTATTCCACCCCATAAGGTATGGACCCCATCATGCTTTTTCATGAAGACCTAACCAATCTTCACGGTAGTGCTTATTCTTTGCACAGCAAGCTTTCTGCACTGCCAGCATATACAAGCAGGAAAACAACCTATTTCTAGAAAGAAGTACAAATCAGTGGGGACTTGTTAGAAATCTTAGTATCTAGTCTCCCAGTCTAGGAGTCCAAATTCTTCGAGGTCTGCCAATATCTATGCCATTTACTGTTCTTTTAGATAATGGATAAGATAATGCTCTTTTAGATAATGGATTAGCCTTCTTTTATTTTTCAACATCCAGCAGAAATATTAATTTTGATGTGTGTCATCTTTAACTGTTCTCCATATTTTAAGGTTTCCCCCTGCCATCCTAGTAAAAGCATAGGGAATGAGGGTGGCAAGTTAAATGGATATTCCCGCCATCATTTTCTGATCTATTTATTCCTATAGTATGAAGATGTATGAAATTTCAGAAATTCCAATCAACAAAGAAGTAGTAAATTAGGAAATATTCTATCCTCTTCCCAGAGAGGAAACATCAGCATACTAATCTCACTTTCTGTCAAACATTTTTTTGTTAAACACAAACAGTAGCCACCCTTCCAAACAAAACAAAACCCTGAAAGAACATTTTGAAATTTGCTTCTGTAATTGTATTGCTATGGATAACTTGTATAATTTATCAGTGAATCTGATCTCTGAGCTATCATCTGCAAACAGCCAGGAATTCTTTCAAAAACCTAATGTAAAGCTTATAATAATGAATTTGGCTGCTTGAAAACATCACATTTTGTGGACCATTATCAGTGCTAATGATTACCATTAGTAACGTTAATTCTGCAGCTTTCTACTTTCAAGAAAGTATTTTTCACGCCGGGAACTTGTGTGTGGTACTTAACACATGAGCCAGCCCTGATCGAAGGGAAAGGCTGGAATTGGCTCTTTTGCCACTGAATAAAGTGTGTTATGTCCACGTTATTATTACTGTGTGTTCAAAGGCTGGGGTTCATTTCGGCAGCCACCAAGAGCTTCCTCTACAACCCAGGCACCCTTAAAGGTCGGTGCCTTGAAACTGGGTCTACAAGTCCTCCCTGGCATCCCGGCCACTTAGTAGTCGCGCCTTCCTCCTACGGACTGCAGCAAGGTCGGAACACCGTCTTCCTCCTACTAAATGTTTCTCTGTCAAGGGTGTCCCTTGGGACGAGATTGGGAGGGCTGCGGGGACCTGTAGGCGTCGCTCGCATGCCGGAAACCCTCCACGGCAGAGAAGGCGCGCTCGGAGCCGCAGCCGAGCCGAGCGAGCCCGCGGGGGCGACGCGCAGCCACGGGTCCCCGCCCCCGGCCGCCCCGCCTTCCCCAGGTCTCGCGCGGACACGCGCCGGGCTCCGCCTCCACCCGGCCGCGCGCCCCTCGCCCCGGCCGGCCCACCGCCGAGCACGCCGGTTACCTACTTGTGGAAAGAGACAGGCTTGTCCTTATCGTATCGGTTCTTGCAGCCGTAGGCGGAACAGGACTGCACCATCCTTCCGGCCCTCCACACTTCCCCTCTGCCCGGGAGGCAGGTGAAGGGGGGGGGTTCTCGGTGTCGCTGCGCTCGGCTTTGACACGCTCGTTGCTTTCGGCGGCTTTGGTCAGCAGTTACACAGTGGCGATTACCTCACTGTGGGGGTGACTACTCTGTCCGTTGTGTTGTTTGCTTTAGCAGAAAGACCACAGCTTTCGCCCGTCTCCCATCTTCAAGATGGCGGAGGCAGCTTCAACCTCACCTCTCGCGAGGAGTTCGCTCGTGGTCTCTGATTAGCCGAAGGTAACGTTCCCAGGGAAGCCGACCATTGGCTGAGGCCAGGCGAGGCTCTGGGGCGTGGCCACCAGTGCGGAAGTGGGTGGGTCCGCCGCGCTTTGGCCGGAAGAAAGGGCGTTCGTTTGGGAACCACACTCGAGAAGCCGGGGCTGTAGTGATCGGTGTGGTCGATTTGTCCGTCGCTTTCGCGCTACAGCTTGGTAAAGACCGGCCTGCTGGATCCGGAAACCTAAAGGAAACGTGGAAAAGCTCTAGTTCCTGGTAATACGTAATTTTTTAAAGGGGCGGCTGCGGAAGTGTCATTTGCACAAACTCAGAATCCAGGTGGCCGTCTTCTGGTAGATAACAAGGACAAACGGGCATTCCTCCTCAGTTGAGAAAGCAGAAGCACTTATGAATGTTGTTACTGTCGTGTCGTGTGCTGTGCTGAAAATTGCGAGCTGTTGTAACGAGATGGCTCGGAAGTTAAAGAGCATTGGCTGCTTTTCCAGAGGTCCTGAGTTCAATGCCCAGCAACCCCATGGTAGCTCACAACCATCTATAATGAGACCCGGTACTCTCTTCTGGCATGTAGGAGTACATGCAGACAGAACATTATATACATAATAAACTTTAAGAAAAAAGATGACATTCTAACTGGATGATCTGGAACTTGTCAAATAGATAGGCTAGCCTTGAACTCAGAAGCGATCCACCAATGCCTCCCAGTTAAAGACCTGCACCATCACATCCAGGTCCCAACATTCTGTAAAGGTTGGTGAAAATAAAACACGCCCATTAACAGTTCAATGAATAAATGTGGCACAGCCCACAATCAGTAGCAATCAAAATAAAAATGAAGCTATAGGATGGCCATGTAGCTCAGTTGGTAGTGCTAGCCTTATGTTTTAAAAATGGGTAGGTGAAACTATAATCAGGAGTGGTTACTTTTGAGGAAAGATGCAATTAACAAGGTGGCGGTCAGTTTGTTTGTAACTCGTTGATGGTGCTGTATGGCTAGCTACTAACAGGCTTAATAAAACTGGAGCTGGACCCTCCCCTTAATAATAAAAGACTGGATCTGTAACATCAGTTACTGGCCAGAAGAATAGGACTTGAGTCCCGTCTCTAGCCCCGAGAGGTGGTGTGACATGCTGGTCTGCCTGTAGGTTAGTAATATGTAATTAAGTCAACCTGGCTCCAGGAGCCTTAAATCGTAAATGGCTGTATAGTACTTGGCTTATGGAGAATGAAGATGTAACCCTGCTGTCATGTAAGAGTCAGATCAGCAGACTTGTCAACCACCTAAACAAGACAAAGACCTCCAAGAACTGTTTTGGTTTAGAAATGGAGTAAGTATTACCTGAAGTACAGACCAGTACAATGGTCCCTTTGGCCATTGTGCACTCTTAACCTATTGAAACTGCTCTACTCTGTAAAAAGTGCTCTGCAATAAAGCACCAATCTTTTAACCTTCTGTTGTGTGCCTTGTCTCTGTTTTTCCACTTTGGGGGGAGGGGAGGTAAAGATGAAAGAGATAGGGAGCTGAGGGGAGCCCAGACCAAAGGCCCAGTGATAGCATAGTTTATACACTTGTTGGTGCTTATTGTATTTAGAAAAAGAGTTTAATTTTTTTTTTTTGAGACAGGGTTCTCGGTAGCCTTGGAGCCTGTCCTGAATTCGCTCTGTAGACTAGGCTGGCCCTGAACTTACACAGAGATCCTCCTGCCTCTGCTAACACCTGGCAGTTAAAGAGTTTATTAAATAAGGACTATATACCGGGTGGTGGTGGTGCATGCCTTTAATTCCTGATCTACAGAGCAAATTTAGGACAGGTTTAAGGCTACAGAGAAACCCTGTCTCAAAAAGCAAAAACTAAAAATACAAGGGCTCTACAAAGTGAGTTCCAGGACAGCCTCCAAAGCCACAGAGAAACCCTGTCTCGAAAAACCAAAAAAAAAAAAAAAAAAAAAAATACAAGGGCTATATAAAAAGTGCAATTCCGCTCTTAAAGGAACAATAAATATAAACTTATTTGGTCATTTCATTGACTTTTTAATAAATATCAAAGGTTAAACTTTGGTTGTAATATCTGGCCATTTAAGGGAAAGAGAATAAATAGGAACAAGAGTGCTAATTCTAACTAATATCTTGAGAGGCCAAGAACTCCATTTACTGATAAAATACCGTTTAAGGAAAGATTAAAAGCCAGTTTTTAATTCATGGTAGTGGTGGTATGGCATCCCTACAAAGGGACTGTGAGGTTGAGGCCAGTCTACATAGTGAGACACTGTCTCAAAATGGCATTACATGTATGAAATTATGCCAGCACTGAGAAGGCAGAGGCAGATGAAATCTCTTGAGTTGAAGCCAGCCTGATCTACAGAGCAGAGTCAGGGCTACACAGAGAAACCTTGTCTAAACAAAAGAATGCTGGAAGAATATAAATACATAAAATATTGCACTTGAAATATACTTTAATAACGCATGCTATGTCAGTTATTGTAGACATACGATGATGTCTACCATTTACAAGAGGAAAACAGCCATCTGTATTTCTACAAAACTGCTGTGAACTGTGCCTCCCCCAGGTCCCCACACTGAGGCACAACCTCTACTGTGGCAAGTAGAGGTAAGACAGAAGGTAAGACCTTGGGGAGAGCCTTCATGAATGAGATTAGGGTCCTTGAAAGAGACCCATGTGAGGATACAGCAACAAGCCGGCCATTGCCAGAATCCATACATGTGCTCACTTTACACACACACACACACACACACGTATAATATTCTATTTTAAGGATCCAGCATGACTTTGGTTGTGATGGCCATTTTGCCTACCAAATGACCGTGGCTTGCGTTCCAAACCACAGAAACAAAAGTTGCTAAATGTCAGCTGTCAGCCTAGGCTCCAAGGTAGAGTACTTGCCTAACTGCACAAGCCTTGGCCTTGATCTCCAATTCTGAACCACTAAAAACGAAGAAAAGGAAAAAGGTGAGGCAGGAGTTTTATATTGGCCACTGATGAGATGCTCAGACTCTTAACTGACAGTTTATAGTGTTAGTGGTTTATAAGAAAGTCACATTTGTGTAGCTTTGCATAAGTCCTATTGTTTCTGGGATGCACCTGCCAAAGGTTACTATTTTTCTGAATATTTAAATTGTTTTTTTTAAACTACTTGGGTTGGGGATGTAGTCCAGTGCGTGCCTGTGTAAACAAAGCCCTAGGTTTGATTGCAAGCATAATAAATAAGCTAATTAACATCCAAATTATTAGGTTCGGTGACCTTAAAAATCTGATAGAGTCAGTAAGTTAAGACTCTTGCCACCTAGCCTAATGGCCTTAATTCAATCTCCAGATCCCACACTGTAGGAGAGAAAGAAATGACTTGTAATTTGTTCTTTGATCCCAAGGGCAACAGAATAGATATTTTTTTTCTGTCCCTTAATCCTTTACACCCTGGTATATATATAGCTTCTAAAGGACTATTCTGAGAGCCAAACATGGTACAGACCTGAAATCCCACCTCTTAAGTGCTGGAGACAAGCAATCCAATGCTGCCTGGTGTGCTTGAGGCCAGAAAGACCAAACAAGATCCTTTCTCAAAAAGGGAAAAAGATTACAGTCCCAGTAGTCTCAAAGAATACAGCCTGCACTACAAGGGGCTTTGAGCAGAGAAGTAGTTTGTATTTTGAGGCAAGGTCTCACTCTATAGCCCAGACTGGCCTCAAACTCTCAATGATCCTCCGGTCGCGACCTCCAGAGTGGCGGGATTATAAGTAAGTACCACTAAACCTCAACTAGATGGCATGATTCCTCATGGCGCACCCAGTCTCTCATTTGGGGATATGGGATATATCAGAAGATGCAGACTGTGGCTGGTAAGACCCAAGTTTGCTTAAGGTCAAGGACTGAATGCCTACAGCCAACATTAATGCCATGAAATGGGTTAGGCCCCTGATGGCAGGCCTCAAAGCTTGTTGGCTTGACACTGAAGATTTCTTAAAGTCTTAGTGTGTAAGAACAGCGGTTCTCAACCTGCCTAATGCTTCAACCTTTTAATACAGTTCTTCATGTGGTGACCCACAACCTTAAAGTTGTTTTGTAATTTTGCTACTGTTATGAATTTTAATATAAATAGTTGTGTTTTCTGATGGTCTTAGGTGACCTGTGGAAGGGTTAACAGTCAGGGGTCTTGACCCACTGGTCTAAGAGCCTTAGTACCTCTTGTTTCTCCATAGCTGAACCCCAGGTTTGTGGACTATAGTATAACAAAATGGAGGGGGTATAGAGTTCATTTGTTGTACATTGGAACTGGGGTAGGGCAAAGGATGCTACTGCAGACAAGGAGATGCAAAATCAAAATGTGTTATCCAACATACATTTAAATACACAAAAGAAAGCCAGGCAATAAATAACAAAGTACAAACTTATCTAAATCTACACTCTTACCTTTTTTATATATATATTTGTTTAGAGTAACTTTAAGAATGTTGCCAGATGTGGTGACACATGCCATGAACCCCAGCACTCAGGTGGCAAAGAAAAGCAAGCAGATCTCTGAATTTGAAACCTTCTGGGTACACACAGCATGTTCCTGGCCAGCCAGGGATACATAGTGAGACTCTATCTCAAGCAAAGCAAACTAAATGGGTTGGTTCAATGCTTACCTACTACAGTCAAGGCCTTAGATTTGACTCCAAGCTCAATAAACAAGCCAATTAACATCCAAATTATTAGATGTCAGTGACCTTAAAACATCTGTTGGAGTTAGTAAGATGTCATCAAGTTAAAGGAACTTGCCACTTAGCCTAAACAATCCAGGCTACTTTAGTGAACTAATGGTTAAGTAACCATTAGTTATTCTATCCCACAAAATACTACTAATAAAAGAATGAACTATTGGTACCCACACAATCTAGATAAATTCCTCAAATCATGATGCAAATAAAAGGAAAAAAGCAAGCCTAAAATACTCAAATTATGTATTTTTGTTACAACTGCCTCTAGCCCCAGACTATACCTCTGGCTATCTCAGAACACACTAGACCAGGCTGGCCTTGAACTCAGAAATCCTCCTGCTCCTGCCTCCTGAATGCCGGGATTAAAGGAGTGCACCACTATGCCCAATTACTAGTCTTGAAAATGACAAAATTATAGTAAGGAGAGCATATTTAGTAGTTTCTTGCAGTTAAGGTTATGGGGCTCGATGATGGTGGCTCATGCCTTTAATCCCAGCACTTGGGAGGCAGATCTTATTTGAGGCCAGCCTGGTCTACAAAAGTGAGTTCCAGGACAGCCAGGGCTACTCAGTGAAGCCTCGTCTCAAAAAATATCAAGAAAACAAAAGAAGGTTATGGTGCAGGGGGAGTGTGAGTGAAGAGGAGTATGAAGAATCCTTGTGGTGATAAAACTCTTATAGAAATCTTGACGGTAACAGAATCAATATCTTGGTTCTAATACTGGTTGGTAATATTACTGTACTGTAGTTTTAGATGCTACCACTGGATGAAAGTGGGTAAGTTATACACAGGATCTTGCATTATGTCTGATGATGCATATATATCAACAATTGTCTTTAAAGGTTTCATTGTGAAGATTAAACTGTTCTCAAGGTTGAGTTAGCCAGGAGAGAGGGGAGAAAGACTTTCTGAATAGAAAGACAAACTGAAATCGGGTCAGTAAAACATCATGCAAAGCATGTGGTAGCCTGAGGACTGAAGGGTGAGTCAAGGCCAATTCTAAAGAGATACTGTTTAAAAACTGGACACAGTAGTTCACTCTGCAATACCAGGAAGGTCACCACGAGTTTGAGACCAGCCTGGTTTACTTAAGCTAAAAGGGCTCCATAGTGGGGGTAACTTCAAACATTTGTATCCAAAGTTAACAGACTGCCAAAATAATGTTTTCTTAAAAAAACATTTGTATCCAAAGTTAACAGAGTGCCAAAATAATGTTTTCTTAAAAAAGAAGTTGCTTTTAAATTTAAGAATACCTAAACAGAGGCCAGGTATTGTACACACGCCTTTGATTCTAGTACTCAGGAGTCAGGGGCATGCATTTCATCTGTAAAATCAAAGCCAGCCAGGGTTGAGACTCTGCCTTAAAAAGGAAAAAATAAAATCCAAACGGAGTTGGCAAGATGGCATATATATGGGGCTGGAGAAATGGCTCTGAGGTTAACAGCACTGGCTGTTCTTCCAGAGGTCCCAATTCCCAGCAACCACATGGTGGCTCACAACCATCTACAATTAGACCTAATGCCCAGTTCTGGTGTGCAGGCACAACACTGTATACACAGTAAATAAATAATAAAATAAATAATAAATAACAGAAATAAATAAAACAGAACCAATTCCTGAAAGTTTTCCTCTGACCTCTAGGAGCACTATACACACACACACACACACACACACACACACACACACACACACACACACACAAGGTCTAGAGATAACAGCTTAGTTGTGTGCCTACCTAATATGCAGGAAACCCCAGCAAACTATAAACTAGACATGGTGTACATACCTGTAATCTCAGCACTCAGACAGTAATGGCAGGAAGAGGGTATTTAAGGTTTTCCTTGTTCACATAGGAGTTTAGGACCAGCTGGTGATGGGTGACACTGTCTCAAAACAAAGAGCCTGTAAGATGGCTCAGAAGGGTAAGAGTGCTTACTGCCAAGCTTGACACTTGAGTCTGACACCTGGCACTCCCCTGGTGAAGGGGAGAATTGACTCTCCCTCATTGTCCTATGATCTCCACACACATGCCCCACACAATACACAAATGTTTAAAGAAACCAAACAAGGGACTGGAGAGATGGCTCAGAGGTTAAGAGCACTGACTGCCCTTCCAGGGGTCCTGAGTTCAATTCCCAGAAACCTCATGATGACTCACAACCATCTACAATTCAATCTGGTGCCCTCTTCCAGCATGTAGGCAGAAAACACTGTATATGTAATAAATAAATTGTAAAAAAAAGATTGTTGTTTAAAGAAAAAGAAACCAAACAAAAGCTAAAATAGCCCAACAAAATTTGAAATGTGACAGGCTATTGGATGGTCACTTAGTGATAAAGAAAACCACTATAAAGTGGTTACTAGATGCTAGAGGCTGGAGTATCAAGGGAAAATCATGTTTTACCAAATATCTGGAAAAAAGATTGAGTGTTTTATCAAAAAGATATGTTTCAAACTAGATGTGGTAATATATGCTTTTTTTTTTTTCAAGACAGGGTTTCTCTGTGGCTTTGGAGGCTATCCTGCTAGCCTTGTAGACCAGGTTGGTCTCGAACTCACAAACATCCGCCTGCCTCTGCCTCCTGAGTGCTACCAGCACCAGGCGGTGGTATATGCTTTTAATACCAGCACTTGGAAGAGGAGGCAGAGGCATGTGAGCTCAAAACTATCCTAGTTTTGAGACAGAGAGACCTTGTCTCAAAAAGATGTTTCAGATAATTAATAATCTTTTTTTTCCACTCAAGGAAAAAGTGTGCTTGAAAAACCAAAAGAGAAAAAAATGTATTTGATGCCTATGGAGTAGCTATATGTTGGAAGGAAAAGACAGATACTACTGTTGTCTAGCAAGCATTACAAGATTCTAACTTATACACACCTTTCTTTCTCTAGGTGGCCCCTTGCCCCTTGTATTTTTTTAGAATTAACTTTTAATTATTTTTGTGTGTATAGGTGTTTTCCCTGCATGTATTTCTGTGTACAGGCCAAAATACCTGGGGTGGGAGTTACCATGTGGATGCTGGGAATTCAACCTGGAACCTCTAGAAGAGCAGTCAGTGCTCTTAACCTCTGATCCATCTCTTCAGCTCCAGGTCTCTCCTGTGCTCACAGTAGGCCGATACTTTCTGGATTCAGTTGATGGACAATGTTCATATTCTAAGTTGACCATGTACAAATGTGTTACAACATCACATTCTACCCTATGAAAACAAGGGAAAATTCCCTATTGTGGTTCATTATAAATACTGAGTTGAGCTGAAGCATAAATCAAAAATGTGTAGCCAAAATTAACACTGAGTAAATAAATTATAATAAAGTGGATATTTTAGACATAGACCTATAAAGGAATGAATATGTACAAAAACAAATGTGTACAATGTGTGGAATATAGTAATGAGTAAAATATTAATATGCAAAATGTTTTAAAAGCTACTGTGACTGTTATGTCAGTGAACTTTCATGAGTTGTAATTTTTAAAGTAAACAAAGGAAGAGAAACATAACTCCTTAAATTTTACACATATTATTTTTATTCCAAAGAATAAATGCTGAACAAACTCTCCAAATCACAAAATTTGGAAGAAGCCCCCTGGTCTTCTCATGGACTGAGGTAGGCATCTGCACAGCCGCGGGGCTCGGAAGCAGTCTGCTGTCCTCTACAACACTGAGGTTGGGAGGCTGAACCCTACTCTAGTGAGCTGTTAAGCTAAGTTTCCCTTTTCATTCCCCAGAGAGCTGCTCAAATTGTTGTCTGTTCCTGGGCTTGCACCATCTCTTTTGTGACAGTTACTGTTTTTGTTTTTAAATTAAATTGTTGCTTTACATGACCTCTGAGTACAGAAGTATTACTGTGACGTTTAAAAACACTGATTGACTGTACTTGTCTGAATATTTTCTCAAATAGATTTTGCATTTATCATTGATGATCAGTAAAGATGAGGGAATAGGAGGTGTAAGACTCTGAGATATCAGTATGTTCCCTTTGTAGTAAGACTTCAATCACACAGTGGTTCTGTACGTTACAAACTTTTGTACAATACACCTCTTCCCAGGTATTAGTAGTAAGCCCAAATATTACAGAACTGACATCTGGAACACGTAAAATCATTTCAGAAAATCACAGTCTGTAGACAACATTGAATTTTTAAAAGGTGGAAATTTCTTCCAGTCTGGTAACAAGCTCCTACTACTCAACAGCTTTCCATGCTAGTGATGAGTGGCCATGTTTTTCTATGGTGTGTGCCACTCTTACTTGACTTAGAAGTATACACTCAAGATTGATGAAGCCTTTGATGAATCTTCCTTCTAGAGCTTCCTGCTCAGAAGCACCAAAACTGTTCCAGTGAAGGAATAATGTATTATGAAAACCTGATTTCCAAAGAATTCCAGTTTCTCTCCTGCTTCTCCTCAGACTAGCTTTCATGTCTACCTAAATTACACTAGTTCCATTATGTTAGGAAATAAAACAATTTTCCATCCATAGGATGAAGGTTTCATCTCTGAAACAGGAAGCTGACAACACCCTACCTTCCTTAGAAAATTCCCTAAGGATAAGAGGAAAATTATGAGAAGTTGCACTGATCATGTTATCCAAGTGCTCTTTTTTGGTATTTTGTGTTTAATGGGAGACAATAGTTCTGTTAAGTCTAAATTAGGAAACATAAACTGACATTTCATTCAGAATATCATTATTTGGCAGCTATTCTTATTAATTTGGGAATGTGACAGATTTTAGCTTTATGCCCTGTCTCTAAATACACATGCTAATGCTGAATAAGACATCAATGGTAATTTAATTTCAGATGACAAAGGATCCCTGGGCATAACCGCACACTCCTGTCCAGCTGCTCACTAGTAAGCAGCTGGTGTGAAGACTCATGCTATGGTACTCAGACAGAGAACCACAGTCCTTATATTCTTGTGTCGGGACCATCAAAAAGCAAGTGAAATTCACTATATGGTGATCTCATATACATTTCCTCATTCTGTCCAAAGCATGATGAATCTGAACCAAATACTGCCACCTGCAAGATAGTACTTGCATTTTCAGGGCAACAGACAACTAATCAAATGTCTTCATTTTGCTGCAAGAATTAACTTTTGTAAACTGTGACTCTGTAAAATCTAAACACTGTTCTTCCCAAAGGCCCCAACTAAGACCAACAGAAGTGAAGATCCTGTTTCTTCAAAAACGTGTCAAACTATGTGTTTTCAATATTACTTAGGCTCCTAAAACAAGAACAAAAAAATTTCCCTTTACAAGCTGTTTTTTTGTTTGTTTGTTTGTTTCTTTGTTTTTGGTTTTATGAGACAGGGTTTCTCTGTATTGTTTTGGAGGCTGTCAGTCCTCAAAAAAATTTCCCTTTACAAGCTGTTTTTTTGTTTGTTTGTTTGTTTCTTTGTTTTTGGTTTTATGAGACAGGGTTTCTCTGTATTGTTTTGGAGGCTGTCAGTCCAGCCCAGCCTCGAACTCACAGGGATCCGCCTGCCTCTGCCTCCCGAGTGCTGGTATTAAAGGTGTGCGCCACCATGGCCTGGCTACAAGCTGTTTTTATGTTTTTTTTAAATTGCATTTTATTCAGTGTGTGTGTGTGCGTGCATGGGCCACTGCACATGTGGAGGGAGGTCAGAGGACAACTTGCAGCATCTGTTCTCTCCTTCCACTGTGTGAGACCCAGGGTGCAAACCTGGATTATCAGGGTTGGCAGCAAGCACCTTTACCCATTGCTCTGCTTTTGGTTTGAGGAAGACCTCGCTCTGAAGCTCAAGCTGACCTGGAACTCTTTACATAGCCTAGACAGACCTTGAACTGGTGACAATCTCCTATCCCAGCTTCCTGAATGCAGAAATTACAAGTATAAAGCCACCACAACTGGCCACAATTTACTTTAATATTTGTTTCTATAAAAAGGCCAAACTCTTGGTTAAATGTCACAACTGAATGCCAAAAGTACCTACAGGAGATGCATGGTTTTCACTTTGTTAACTCTCCTATTGATTAAATTGTTCCATAGACTAAAAATGTAGTCAAATCATGACGTCCAAGTTTCTTTCCTTTTCAGCTGATCACAAAGAATTGGACAAAAAATAAAAAGCAGAGCTGCTCCAAGTTCACAAGGCTTGGCTAACACAGAGACACTGGCTTTCCCCAGCATCATACAGTATTTGACTTTAACAAAAATATTTTCAAAGTTCTCTATTATTGTATGGGTACCCACTAGGATGATGATTTGTACATTTAGCAATAGCGAACTATGTGTCTAATTAAGCTAAGTAATTTGGAGAAAAAGAAAACAAACTATCCCTTTTCAATTGGTTTCACACTTTTTTTTACAGACAACACAAAATTGAGATAAAACTGTAGATCACTATAAATCTGATCTTAACATTAGAACCTGCAGTATGTAAAAATTCCAGTTGTATATTGTGAGGCATTTGTCAAACAATAACCAAATGTTTTAAGCTTGTAAAGTAATATTTGGGTGACTGATACTGCCATGGATCCTTTTGTTTGGTTTTTTTTTTATATAAATTCAGATATTCTAGTAAACTAATTTTTTCATCTAGTTAGTCTTTGGGTTATCACTTCTCGATACATAATAGAGATGTAGATAAGCAACAAAAAGATAACAAAGAAGTCATCTAGAAAGCCCAGAATTCCAAACAAGGCTTCAGGAACAAAGTCTAGAGGTGATATTAGATAGAAAAAAGCTCCCATTAAACAAAGCATTATCCTAATTCGGAACATCCAGAAGAGACCGCCAACTGAAAAGACTTCCCTGAATGCATGTCTCAGCAAGGTAGGGAGATCCATGATTCTTTCCATAATCTGAAGGAGGAAAAACAAGTACTACGATTTAACATCTAATGTATCAAATTAAAAAGTAATATAATTTTTGTACAATGTTCAAATTCAGCTAAGATGAATTAAGGTGTTTCATACATTCAATACCAGACTTTCCAGTTATGCATTTTATTAAAAAATTAGTAGATTCTTATAAAACAGGTTTTATTATAGATAACTAAAAAGTAATAAAAGTACCAAAATGCTTTAAATGTGGGATATAGATTGAGTACACCTTATCTGAAAGTCTAAAACTTCAAATGCTATATAATTTTGAAGTATTCTGAAACATAAAAGGCTCTACAGCCTAAAACTCTAGAGTAAAAATGTTTTGGATTTCAGAATATTGTATGACTTTCAGATTTGAGAGGTTCTATTGTAAAATCCATGTGAATACTCTGAAATCTGAAATCTTAGGTCTCAAGCATTTCAGGTAAGTGGTTCTAAGCCTAAAGTCATCAAAACTCAAGTTATCAATAAACTGATTTAACCAAATAAGTCAAGAAACCATAGGCCAGGAATAGTAGCTCACACAGGTATTTCCCAGCACCAGGAGCTGGAAGGCAGGAGGATCAACAATAGTTCAAGGTCAGCCTAGGCTACAGAATGAAACACTGTCTCAAAAAAAAAAAAAGATTATATAGGCTTATAGTCTGAGACTTGCTCCCAAGTATCAGATTATTATCAAGATATATCTGAGTTGAATTCGAAAGTAATAAATTATCAGATGAGGTAACCTTGGGTTACAACTTTATAACTTGCTAGAGATAATTTAACAGTAATTGAGTTTTTAATTACCTAGAAGAATTACTAAGAACTAAAGAGATATTGCACAGAAAGTCCTTTTTAATAATAAAAAAATGATAAAAGGCCAGATTATGTACAGTTTTTATAACACTGGGGATTGAACCTAGGGCCCTGGTAGGCAAGTGTTTTACTCTGAGCTATATCCTTTGATCTCCTTTTACTTTTTTTAATTCAGAGAGCATCTCATCAAGTTGCTAAGGCTCGACTTCATTTTGTGATCCTCCTGCCTCAGCTTCCCAAATACCTGGGATTACATGTTTGTTCCACCAGGTCTGGGTAAGTATTACATATTAAAAACACACTAA
Organism: Mesocricetus auratus; assembly: GCF_017639785.1. Classification (NCBI taxonomy): domain Eukaryota; kingdom Metazoa; phylum Chordata; class Mammalia; order Rodentia; family Cricetidae; genus Mesocricetus; species Mesocricetus auratus. Next base: position 25,227,917 of record NW_024429207.1, read on the forward strand.
GATGTGTGCACACACATGAGGGACAGAGGGCTACCATACTCTATAGATGTCCCTAGAGGACATATGTAAAATAAATAAATAAAATCACATTGGAGAGATGGCTCAGAGGTTAGGAGCACTTGCTATTATTGTAGAGGATGTAGGTTTGGTTTCCAACACCCACATTGGGTGGCCTACAATCACTATTCCAGTTCCAGAGGTACTGATGCCCTCTTTAGGCCTCCATGGACACCTCCATGCATGTGATGCACACACACACATGCAAGCACACATACCAGTACATAAATAAAGCTTTTTTTAATGCTAGGTCAAAAACAGGACAGGAATTGAGCATGGTGGCACATGTCTTTAATCCTAGTACTTGGGAGGCAGAAGCAAGTAGACATGTGTGATTTCAAGACCAGACTAGTTATATATCAAGTTTCAGACAAGCCAGGGCTACATAGTGAGATTCTGTCTCAAAAAGAAAAAGAAAACTGTGGCCCCTGGGAAAGCTATAACTCAGTGACTGGAAATGAGGGTTAAAACTTGTTCCAAATCACATAGAAAACCTTGTATAGTCCAAGAGCTTGTTGTAAATCTGATTTACAAAAAGAAGTATAAAGGTTGTCTCAGACTTTACATCTGTTATAACATTACTTACAGATCTAGGCTGCCCTGAGAATCTCCGGTTATAATCATTAACATCTTGACGCAATCTTACAACATCCTGAGACTGATCATCTTCACCAAATACTGTTAGGAGTAGAGTTACCTGTGTGTTACAGGAAAAAGCTGTTACACCTTCTGCACCATATTATTACTTTTTCACTGTGTGTTCAAGAGAATGATAAAAGCTTCTGAATGTGTATGTCATCCATTCCTTTGAATAAAGGCAACATGGGGGAACAAGTAAATAACTACTGCCTTACAGTAAAATGTAATACAAATTACAATTTTTAATTCTTCCAAGATAAAATAGGTTCCACATCTAAGCACTTACTCTAATATTTTCCTGTAAATATCAGGGGCTAAAACTCATAGTTCTCTGGAAAAAACATATACTTGGAAATAAAAGGATGATAGGAAAATCTTCAGTAACAAAGTTAAAAATATTTTTAAAACATTAAAAATATAAACCTATCACTTTCAGAGAAAAGATTGAGCATTTCTGAATTACTCATTTTTACTCACATTCAACATATCTTTCAGTGCTATCATAATACAGAAATTATAATACCATATGGCCTGACTCTCTGAAACACCAATTCCTTTTGAAATAAGCAGATATAAGTCTTAGTACTGTTACTGACAAAGATTAGTTTTGCTACTTTCATGGCCATTGAAAAGATGGCACACACTTGCCTCAGGACAATACAGGGACCTTGAAAAATAAGTATAGCTAAGAAGATAACACCGTGTAAGGAATAATGAATCATTGATAAATATAATGAGATAAAATGGAAGGGCCTCAAAATAGGTTTAGCAGGCTGGAGTTCAATTCCCAGCAACTACATGGTGGCTCATGTACATGCAGACAGAGCACTCGTATACATATTACATAAATAAATCTTAAAAAATAAGAACATGTTTAGTTTTGAACCATTCTAGATGTTTTTATCCTTCCTCAGGTTAAGAAAACCACTGATCAGGTATTTTCCAAACAGTTAAATGAAGGATTGACTGAATGGTATAAACAGCAGACACAGTCATTCATTCCTCCAGAGACTTGTTAATAAAGATGTAGTCTCTGAAACAAAGCAATAATTTTTAAGTCTCTAGCAAGATTAGTCTTTATATGTCAGGACAGTCAAATCACTCTTTAGAGATTTAATCCTCATGGCATTTCCCTTCTTACAAGTGTTCTTTTCTAAAAGCTTGAATTGTTTTGTTTATTTAATGCAATCTTGTCAGGAATGGTGGCACATGTCTTTAAATCCCAGCACTACGGAGGCAGAGGCAGGCAGATCTCTGTGAGTTTAAGTCCATCCTGATTTACCTAGTGAGTTCTACGACAGCCAGGGCTGCATAATGAGAGCCTGTCTCAATAAAAACAAGTGAATGAATGAATACAGTCCTTCAGTAAATATCAGCTGAGCATCTACTGTGAGGTAGGCACTGTGTTAGTGCTATGCACACCAGGAAAAAAAAGAAGTCACAGCCTCACCATGATTGACCTCAAAGAGAAACAGGGAGGCTTGCCTGTGGCATTGCAGGTGACATTACAACAAAAGTCAACTTTTCCCTGGGATGTCTAGTAACCCTGAAGAATGAGAAAGGCTTGAAATACTGGTACTTTATAAGTCAATGTACACAGAACAGTGGCAAGTGTGCTGCTCTCCTCAGAGACAGCAGCCGGCACCTTATTTCCATGGCCTTTTGTCCAGTGAAACAGGAGGTAGAGCAGCACTTTCTACTGTCTTGCCTCCAGTTGAATGACTACAGTTACGGAAGCAATGGCTATGGGACTAAGCGTCATCACCTTACTAGTCCCTAGTCAGTTTTCAGTACAGCATGCACAGGTTCTAGGAAAGCCATGGGTAAGTAAAAAAGCGGGGCTGCATAGTGTGTGGGGCTTTGATAGAAATGGCCCCATCGGCACACAGATTGCATGCCTGGTCACTGGGGAGTAGTGGTGTAACTACAGGGATTGGGGGTGTAACCTTGTGGAAGAAGGGTGTGTGTGGGGAGGCTTTGCAGTTTTATATGCTCAAGCCAGGCCTCCCTCCCTCCCTCCCTCTCTCTCTCTCTCTCTCTCTCTCTCTCTCTCTCTCTCTCTCTCTCTCTCTCTCTCTCTGTCTCTCTCTGTCTCTGTCTCTGTCTCTGTCTCTCAGTCTCTCTCCCTCTCTCTCTCCTGCTGCCTTTAAATCTGGGTGTAAAACTCTCAGCTTCTTCTCCAGACCATGTCTGCCTGCATGTTGACATGCTTCCCGCCATGATGATAATGGACTAAACCTCTCAAACTGTAAGCAAGTTCCAATTAAATGTTTCCCTTTATAAGAGTTGCCATGGTCATGGTGTCTCTTCACAGCAACAGAACACTGACTAAAACATGGTAGAACTCACTTTTCAGTTCAGGATACACTACCTGGCCTCTATGTTTCTGGCAAACAGTTAGAGCTAGTAGTGATTAACTTATAGCAAATTGACTGCCTACATAACATGCTGCCTTTTGCAGGGAACAACACATTGTCCATTCTTTTGGTATTCCTCACAACCCCACGGGACAGGCTATTGTGGAGCACACCCATGCCACTCTCAAACAGTATTTTAAGAAAATAAAAAAGGGGGCAGTATGTTACCTCCCCCAATATTCAGTTGTCCACCATACTTTACATTTTAAATTTTTTGACCATAGACCATAATAATTTGTCTGCTATGGAGAGACATTGGAACAAACCCTCCCAGTCCTTGGGATGGGTCAGATGGAAGGATTTGATTACAGGAAAATGGCAGCCACCCACTCCCCTACTAGCTAGGGTCCGAGGGGCTGTTTGTGTTTTCCCTCCAGGAAGTGAGAAGCCCATTTGGGTCCCCGAACGGTGCATCAGGCATGTCGACCCCAATACTACTCCGGATACTAGGAATGCTCACCATGATAAAGATGATCCAACCATTGCTGAACACTCAGGTAAGGGAAATATGGGCGTTGGTGAGGATCCCCCCCCCCATGTTAATGCCAGTTAGTCATTCCAGCTCCCTGTTCATCAATTTTTATAACACCAATAATACATTGGAAGTGGCTGCTGCCAATGAGATTAAAAAGTCAGAAACTAGACATTCTGAGTTTCCCCCTCCTAAGCCTGATACCAGGGTCAGGAAGTAGGGGAATCCAAGAGATTCCCAGCAGCATACACCTTTAATCCCAACACAACACACCTTTATGCAAGTCCCAGGACAGCCTCCAAACAATACAGAGAAACCCTGACTCAAAAAAAAAATTGGTAACAGTAAAGAGGTACTGGTATTAAGTAAAAAAAAAAAAGAAAAGAAAAAGACAAAGGTATATGGAATGAAAAATTTTGTTTACATTTAAGTTCTATTTTGTGAGTCATCTCTAAAAACTTTTGGCTAAAAGCCTGGCCTCTCCACCTTGCATCTACAGAATTACAAGGAGTATGTACGGCTGTACCCCATGACTATAGCTCAAATGGAGGAATGATAAAGAACATACAGGACTTTTAACCCTTTTAGTTCAAGGATTGGCTGGAGTTGTTCTTTTACATAGATTTCAATTAAGGGAGCTTCATTGCAACAGACTAATCATGACCTAGGGAAAAAGGATGACTAAAAGATGCATGTATGTTCTGAATGTATGGTGTGGCCACACCGGTATGTATGAAATGTGATTGTGAATGTGTGAGTGTGAACTGCTTATATGATTAAAAGGATACTTAAATCCCTTCAAAAATAGTTAAGAAGCTACCTAGATTGCTTTAAATATAGCCAAAAAGGAACATCCAGCCAGTCTGTTAATGTTTTAACAAAAAAAATTTAAGATGCAAATGAGGCCTTGTCAGCTAGTGAGAGCTCTACAGGTTAGATTGGGAAAGACTGCTCACAGACTTCAAATAATTTTCAAAAGTTATTTGGACACAGTATAGTTTACAATCTTTGAGTGATTTTCAGAAGTTTTTGGGAAATATTTAATGGATATGTCCTTTTTAATGGGCATCTACAAATAATCTAAGTAGTAATCCCAATTTACCTAGATAGTTAACCAAGGAGGGTAGACAAATCCTTCTACTGTTATGGCCCAGCTTCAACAGTTCAAAAAAAATTTTTTTAGAAAATAAAAAAGGGGGAATAATGCCCCCAGTCCCCACATGACTCATCAAATAATACACTCCTCATTTAAAAATTTTATAATGTGAATGCCAGTGAGCTTCAGACAGATTCTGGCATGATGGAACTTGAGCAACCATTGCTCAGGTCAAATGGAGACATCCATGCACTAGACAGTGGAGAAGACCCTAATTTGGGGTCGAGGGCATGTTTGTGTTTTCTTGCAGGAAAAGAATAAAGCTTCGGCAGCTGTCAGACCATTTAGTGAGATGCATGGAGCAGAGAAAAACTGGACCTGAGACCATGGGAGCCTACCTAAGCCAGTTTGAGTGAGATCTCCTAAATCAGTGTTCCTGACCCTTGATGTCATCAAATCTACAGCCCAAGAAAGAAAGAAAACAGTCGGTTCGAGATTTCCAGTTTCTCAACAGACCTGCTGCATCAACCTTCCAGACCCATGAGTTTTCATCGTGAAGCCAACAGAGAAAAAAGGACCCATTTAAAGCATTTGGACATTGGTATGGACTATGAGTGGCAAAAGCCTCTTTTCAAGATTTGAACAGGACATGGTCACTTGAAATATCAGACTTAGTGGTTCCTGTTTCTAGAATCACGACTAGGCCAGTGTATTTTTCTGGAGAAATGCAACTTGTCCTAATGCGACAACTATTGTTCATATTTTTCGTAATGCTACATGTGTAACATCAATGATTGTACCTAATGTATCTGTGCAAGTGCACTTTCTAAATGCTTTCCTGAGCAGATCTTGAAACGATTGGAAACTTTATCAAATTGTAAATGTAAATCACATGCAGGTTACCCTTGTAACAGACGAAGGCTGGTAGAATGTTATGGCCCAGATCTGGTGATGGGTATGGTGATGGAGAGGCGCTATGTCGATGGGGGTCCTGGAAATGGTGGCAGTGGCAGTAGGCATTCTGGCTTTATGCCGAGCTCAAACGTGCCTTGTTCCAGAGACAAGAGATCCGTAACCAAGTATTGCTTAGCTTAGCCCATGGCAATCCCGATAGCCATGAAGGTTGGTTACAGATGATTTAAGGTTGGGGTATCTCCGATGACGGGCAACCTGTGGGGAAGACCCCTCCCACCTAAAACAGGGGTTCAAGGTCCCCCAAAGACTGGAAAGGGAGGGTGACCCTACTCGACCTAAGCCAGGAGTGCCTCATTTGAAAATAAAAAGGGGTGAATTGTGGGAACACCAGACCTTGAGCAGAGACCCACTTCCCCTTCTGCCTGGGAGTAGGCAGCTGTAAGACAATGTTTAGTAAAAACATGTTTACTAAAAACGATACAATAAGTTCCTGGGAAAGGCCTTCCCACGGAAACCGCCTTGACTTCGACCTTGTCCAAAGACTAATCGCACCTTAAAAACCCACACACATCCACCTCTGGGTCAGAGCAGAACCAGCCAGGGGAGAGGAGAGAGCAAAAGCTTCTCTGGTGGGAGCTTTTCTTAGGAGGTTTTCTTGAACCTTTTTGGAGCCTGTTTAAAGTTTTCTTTATATCGTTGAACGAGTCTCTGTGTTGTCAATCCCCGACACCCTCCGCACGTTCTCGGACACAGGCCGCGCAGCAGACGTGACAATAACACGTCAAGTTAGTCACAGAAACAATGGAAAAGGGGAAAATCATCTTTTCTTCTAACCATGTAATAAAAAGTAAAAAGTGAGCCGGGTGGTAATAGGGCACACCTTTAATCCCAGCACTCGGGAGGTAGAAGCAGGCGGATCTCTGTGAGTTCGAGACCAGCCTGGTCTACAAAGAGCTAGTTCCAGGACAGCCTCTAAAGCCATAGAGAAACCCTGTCTCCAAAAACAAAAACAAACAAACAAAAAGGTTAAAAAGTGACTGAGGTAGAGTTTGAGACTACAGAAATAAAAAGGAAACAAGAAGAAAATCTAGTTCTCCTGTTCTAACAGTAACAGAAAAATGACAGCCAGAACAAAGGATACCCACACTGTAAGAATACCTGTGTTGTCTTTAAGGCCTATACCCAAAAGATGCACATTCATACAACAAGGAGATCTATTCCACTATGTTTACAGCAGCATTATTTTTAATAGCCATAACTTGGAAGCAACCTAGATGCCCCTCAACTGAAGAGTGTATAGAGAAAATGTGGTACATTTATACAATGGAGTACTACTCAGCAGAAAAAACAATGGAATCTTGAAATTCCAAGGCAAATGGATGTCGCTAGAATAAACCATCCTGAGTGAGGTAACCCAGTCACAAAAAGACAAACATGGTATATACTCACTCACATATGGATTTTAGACATGGAGCAGGGGATTGCCAGCCTACAATCCCATCGCCAAAGAGTCTAGGAAACAGGCAGGACCCTAAGAGAGATGTGTATGGTACCCTGGAGAAGGGGAGTGAACTGAGCAGATTGGGAGCATGGGGGGAGGGGAGAGGGAGCTGGGAGAAAGAGAGGGGGAGAAGAGAAGGGGAGAGCAGGACATGGGGGAGCAGGAGGGTTGAGTTGAGTGAAGAATAGAGGAGAGCAGGATGAGAGATACCATAATAGAGGGAGGCATTATAGGTTTGAGGAGAGATCTGGCACTAGTGAGATTTCCAGAGATCTACAAGGATAACACCAACTGGCAATCTAAGCAATAGTGAAGAGGCTACCTTAAATGCCCTTCCCCAATAATGAGATTGATGACTATCTCATATGCCATCCTAGAGCCTTCATCCAGTGGCTGATGGAAGCAGAGGCAGACACCCACAGCAAAACATTGAAATGAACTCCTGGAACCCAGTTTCAGAGAGGAAAGAATGATGAGCAAAGGAGTCAAGACTGGGCTGGTGAAACCCACAGAGACAGCTAACCTGAACAAGGGAGAGCTCAATCTCACCCAGATTGATGGCTGAGAGGTTCGCATGGGACTGATCCAGACCCCCTGAACATGGGTGTCAGTGAGAAGCCCTCAGCAATCTATGGGGCCTCAGGTAGTAGATCAGTATTTATACCTGACATACAAATGGACTTTGGGAGCCCATTCCACATGGAGAGATGCTCTCTCAGCCTGGACACATGAGGGAGGGCCTAGGCCCTGCCATGGATGATATGTCAGACTTTGGAGATCCCCCATGGAGGGCCTCACCCTCTCTGGGGAGGGGAGGGAGAGATAGGGTGTAAGGTTGGGGGGAGGGGAGGGAGTGGGAGTTGGGATTGACTTGTGAAGCAAGCTTATTTCTAATTTAATTAAAAATGAAAGAATACCTGTTTTTCAATATCAAAGTTCAAAGAAAATGGCACAAGTTAAATATATATATATTTTAAAAGGAAAAACATATTTTTCCCAAAAGACAACAATACGAAAGAGATAACATGTTGCCATGTGATTATCTATCTCATTTATTCCTGTGCTGGTCATACAATAAAGGCTTAGGAATTGAGACAAACTCATTTATCACTTGCTTTTCACTGCAACTGTAGGATTTCAAATATAATTCATCTTTTATTATGCCTTAATAATTTTTTAAATGTATTTTTAAAAAACTTAGTGAAGTCACAGACACAGTAAAAATGCAGTTTGGCTGAAAAAGTAGCTGAATTTAAATTTTAAAACTGGTAATACTGGGAAGAGAGATGGCTCAGTGGTTAAGAACGCTTAGCTCTTGCAGATGACTAGGTTCAGTTCTCAGCACCAGTATTACCAAAGTTATCCATAAGTTCAATCTGCAAGGATCCAATGCCGCCTTATGACTTCTGTGGACTCTTGCACACACAGGCAGCAAATACATACACTCAGGCACATACACATAAAGTAAACATTTTAAAACAAGAAAATCTGCTAATATTTATGAGCTAAAATAGCATAAGTTATGCTATACACACACACACACACATATACACAAAATATTACCGTTTGTCTACAGATTGGACAACTGATTGCACCAAGCCAAGACCCATATCTCCAGTACGCAATTATGCAGGAACCTAATGGAATAAGAAAATATCAACAATGAAGCTTTAAAGTCCATATACGCTGGTCAAGTTTCAACTATTTAACAGCATTACTTTCCTTAAAACACTTTTACCACACTGTTTATCTACATTGTTTATCAAATATTCCTTTAAAAATGTTTACTTCATCCAACCAGCTCTTCAGATGAATTAAAATCTGGCAACCATTTCCAACCATCAAAACACATTTTTATTTAAACTACTTATTAAGCACAGACATTTTTATACAATAAAAAGCAAATATTAACCACCTCAGTTATTAAGGTTTCATAGAAAATAGTTTCCTATATAAAATAACATGGTGCTAAATATGATAAACTGTCAGATACTTTTTGTTCCAAATTTGATGTATTTGAAAAATATTTTTTTTAGTTCACTGAACCAGCAGGGTGTGGTGACACATACCTGGGAAGCACAGAGAGCTGGATTTCAAGTTAGAGACTACAGTGGGTTACCCAGTAAAACCCTGTCTCAACAACAAGGATTTAGAAAGCCAAATTAAATGAGGCATGGTGGGTATAATCCCTTCATTTAGGAGGTTGAGGTGAGAGGGTCAGGAGTTTAAGATCAACCTCAACTACACAGTAAGTTCAAGGTTAGCCTAGGCTACATGAGACCTTCCTCCCTGACACTCCAAAAACTGAACACCAAATTACTGGAATACTGGGCTTCCTTGATAAAATTTGTATTCTAGTTTAATATTTGAAGTACTTACTATACTAGATGATATTCGTGAGGATGGGGGAGATGACTCAGTCAGTAAAGTCTTTGCTGTACAAATATGAGGACCTCAGTTAGTTCCCAAGAACCAATGTAAAATAGTTGGATATTGTGACATACACACGGAATCCTAGTACTGGAGAGGCAGAGACAAGGGGATTCCTGGGGCTCACTGGCCAACCAGCCTAGCCTACCTAGCAAGCTCCACAACAGTAAGAGAGCAAACTCCCCTCCAAAAAAAGAGAAAAGGTCAGGCCTGGGGAGTTAGCTGAGTATGTAAAGTAAGAGTAAATATGAGAACTTTGATCCTAGTACTCATGTTCATTTTTGGTATTGCTTAAATCCAGGTTCTGCAGTTTGTGCCTGTGATGCCAAAGCAGAAAAGATGGCAATATGCACATTCCTAGGCCTTGCTAGCCAGTCAGTCTAGCCAAATGAACAAGCTCTAGGTTGAGGGAAGAGTCTCGATCTCAAAAATAAGGTAGAGACTGAGGAAGATACCACCAAATGCATGCACACCCCCACCCCATACACACAAATGAAAAGAGAGAAGGTATCTGAGGACCAACACCTGAGATTGACATGGGTCTCTATAAGCACCCACATACACATGCACAACCACAGGAACACACACACACACACACACACACACACACACACACACACACACAGATTCATGGGCAACAAAACAACCACAGATGGCAACCCTGCCTGAAAGAAGACTTCAAAAGTATACACTCAGTAGATAAACACTTTAACTTCAACCCAATAACATGAAGGAACATTTTTACTGTCTGATCCTTTTAAAGGGTCAAACAGCTTCATGTATGACTCTACTAAGCTATATTTGCAGCTCATGTTCCTTACTCTGACCTCTGTAGACCAGAATTTAGAAGAAGCAATAGCAATTCAATTGTGGAAAATAAAGTGGCATAATCAAAGCAGTTAGAAGATAGCTAAGTCTTAAACTGCAATACTAAACAAAAAGGAGTAAACAGATGGCAACCTAGCACAGCACTGGAAGTGAACTTTGTAGGATAGCTAAGGCTTAGAGGTAGAAAACAGGTGACAAGACACTTGCATTCTTTATACACAAGAGTTAAAGCAGAAAGGAATGGTTTGTGAGAATACTGGTTAGCAACCACTTGCATTGATCAAATTGGGGAACAGCCAATTCACCAACTTCAAGATAAATTTAAAAGCTAAAGTGGCATCTCATGCCTATACCTTATTGGGGCTCTGGGTTAATTACAAAATTTATTAAGTACTTTGGGCATTCTAATTTCACACAAAACCTGAAGCAAAACTTGGGGCTGTAGAGATAGCTCAGTTATTGAAGTGCTTGTCCCCAGAGCCCAAGTGAAACGAAGGCCAGGAGGTTAGGGAACTACATTAGTACCCCAGTTTGGATCTGCGGCATCAGTGTAAAAGCCAGTGGCATGTGTCTGTAACTCCAGCATGGGGGTAGCTTGTTGGTCAGCTAGTCTAACCTAATCACTGAGCTCCAGGTTGGGAAGGGAGCAGGGGGATGGGGACCAAACCAACATTAGCCAAGTGTGGTGGCACACACCTTTAATCTTAGCACTAGGGTAGTTGAGGCAGGTGGATCTCTCTGAGTTTGAGGCCAGCTTGGTCTACACAGTGAGTTCCAGGAGAGTCAGAGCTACATTAATAGAGAGACCCTATCTCAAAAAGCAAACAAAAAACTCACTACCACCAACAAAAAACTAAGACTGCTGACAATACCAGCACCAACTCTGACTTCAACACATATGCGTGTGAGAATGTGTATGCATGCCCACACAAATACATAAACCTATACACACAGAAATATGCATACAGTGCATATATACACATGTATATAGACACAATAAGAAAACAGATTAGTCTATTAGTGATATTATTTTCATCTGATACTATGACTTAGCTTTATCTATGACCTTTTCACCCAAAAAGTCAGCCTACTTTGACAGACATTACACTTATTTAATCTCAAGTATCTTTTCCTCAAACTAGGATGTGGGTGTCCTTATTTTGCCAATTATGTAACATCACTTGGCTTCACTGAAAAACTATGACTCAGTAGATTAAATGCTTCAGTTCATTTGCTACTAGATGCTTGATTTTTTTTTATTCAATTTTCTCTCTCCACAGAAAAAGATACTAAGGCATCATCTGGTTCAAGAGATGACTGAACTTTCATCTGGATCACAATCTCTCTGAATCTATTTAATTGCAAAAAAACGAGAACAAAATTCCACAGGCCTGACAGAGTTAAATAATGTAGATTACAGATGCAAATAAGATGATTCTGCTGCTGCTATTATTCTAATTTACTGTCATGGAGCAAAGGTGTTATGCTACATAAAAAACTTACTGAACTAAGAGCTCTTGACACATGAAGAATTAATATACTTGAATTACTGTCCAGATAATTTTTTGAGAAATTGCATAACAAGATTTTTACTTTTGAATTTACTAAATAAATAAATGTGTGCAACATGGCTCAGTTGTTAGAGTGTTAACTTAGCATGCACAAGGCAAATACACTAGGCATGGTAGCGTATGCCTGAATCTCAGCACCTGAGAGTAATGTGGTTCACAAGTTCAAGGTCATCCTGGGTTACATAGCACATTTGAGGCCAATCTAGGATACATGAGACCCATCTCAAAAGAAAAGCGTACCTAACAAGTAGAGCAGGGTATCAGAAGCAATCTACCCTATTACCTCAGACCCAGTGGTAAAAGGAAGAACACAATACAGCCATCTTTCAATTGACAGGATTATCCACTCAGTGAACAGCTATGCCTGAGTTGGCAAATAAGTTCATTTTGCCTGCCAAGCCTCACAGATTGCTAACACCTTCAGGGAGGATGATCAAGGCCCTGTGTAGATTCAGAAGGCAGGTCAGATGGATCACGAATACCTACCACAGGCCTGAGAGCAGCAAGATGTCTGTCTCTCCTAATGGCCATTAGCTTCCCTCCTTCATTTGATCCTCATTATCCTGCTATTCTTCAGCATTTCCAAAAGACAATTAAAAGACTGAAACATGGCTGGGCAGATGCCTCAGTAAACAAAGTGCTTGCTATTCAAGTTTGAGGACCTGAGTTCAGACTCCTAGAACCCATGGACAGCTGGATGCAGTAGTCCATGTCTGTAATCTTGGTGCTCTAGAGATGGGATGTGGAGACAGGAGAAGATGCAGAAGCTTGTGGGCCAGCTAGGTTGGCATATGCAGACATGAACAAGAAACCCTATCTCACCATGGAAGGCAAGGAGTCACCTGGATTTGTCATTTAACGTCTCTACACACACCATGGTACCGGAACTGACGCGCACAAACACAGAAAGTCTTAAACCAAAACAAAGAAAAGCCGAAGAGAAGGGCTGGGCAAAGTTCCTGGGAGAACTGGCCTCCCTTGGCAAAGGTGAATAATAAATTCCACAGAAAATTCAGTGTTCTATCTATATATGTTAGGGACTTGAGCAAAAACCTTAGTGAAGTTGGACATGGTGGTGCACACCTGTATCCCAATATTTTGGAAAATAAGGTAGGAGAACTGCCAGTTAGCTCAGTGTCTGGCTGGTGTACAAAGCAACTTACTGTCCCCCCCCAAAAAATTCAAACCATAGTTAGGTCTGATGGCGCATGCTTTTAGTCTCAGCATTTGGAAGGCAGAGGGAGTTGAATCTCTGGGTTTGAAGCAAGCCAAGTTCTAGGCCAGCCAGGGCTACAAGGTGAGACCCAGTATTTAAGAACAAAATCTTGGGGAGTTTGAAATTAATGGCTGAAGGAACACAGAACTAGACTAAGTATAATAATCACAATGTATGGAAAACTGCACTTCAAGGTAGGGATTTCAAATATTCCTATCAAACACAGTATTATTAATAGTAAAACTTTAAAAATTCTATTATGAAGTCAAACAAAAGACACAAAAGGGAGGACACTAATGAAGGATCATGATATACTATATTTTAAATTAGTCTTTACGTAAAACTTCAGAAGATTATTGGGAATAATTAAGACCCATCTTAATTGTATATACTAATGGGTAGACTGTTTCTAATTCTACTCATTAGCCATTTTTATGTAGTATCTGTAGGTTCAAGAGAAAAAGAAAAACACCGTTATTCAACTTGCAACTAACAGAAAGGAATACTATTACTGAAAAATAGGCCTAATGATTGGACATATCTAACTTAAGAGCAGTTCTTAGAGTGTTCATCTTCCTGTGAGCCACCAATCAAAGCAGAACTAAGCACAGAGCTTAAAGACAGATCTGGGTTGTTTGACAGCTGGGTTACCCATTATAAGACTTCTTGCCTTCCCTGAGCCTCAGTTTCTGATTTGTGGGGTTGGGATGAGATTCAGTGTGTTATACTTCCAGTGCAGTAGGCACATCCCAATCTTGTATGGACACTGTAAGAAATAATGGGATCTTGGTACTCTCTATGAAGTCTTTCTGGGAGCCAGGAAAACCAATAGAAGACACCTCTCATTGATGCTGAATTTGAAAATACTCCCTCTATGCTGGAATGTATTTCAGGTTTCCCATTCTCTGTTTCCAACTCCTTAAGGTCACACAGAAAGAATAAAGACAGGTAGTAGAGGTTTGTGGCTTAGGTCTTGAGATACAATCTTGCCACAGGAAGTTTGAATATTTGAACACATAAAACTGACTAAAGTTGAAGGATTCAGTGGACCCATAATGCTACTAGTAAACTTGAACTATTCTTCCAAGAAACAGATTGCTTGGAACCCACAAAAGCAAACACACTAAATGGGAAATAAGTTATGATTTGGGACTGTCTGTCTGTCTGTCTGTGTGTGTACACTATCACACATGCATGGGTACATACTTTTTTTGAGACTGGGTCTGGAGTAACCCACGCTCTTTGAGGATGACTTTGAACTTCTGATCCTCCTTCCTCCACTGAGTACAAGGATTTAGGCATGCACCACCATGTCTGGTTTATACAGTCCTTGGGGATCATGTGCATGGTAGGAGACACTCTACTGAATGATCTGCATCCTCAGACCTTAGTATGTTTACCATCTAAATAACATATTATTATTTGAATGGCATTAGAGCAGGACATCAGAAGCAATCTACTTTTCTCAGGAAACAGAAGATAAAAAAAGAAAATTATCAATCCAGCCTATGTACACACATAGATCTTAAGCTAGTCACTTTAACCAAGTATGATATTGCTTGCTTACCACAAAAAAGATGTCCACAGTTCGTTTCAACAGGAAAGGAGGCTTGATGTAAGCAAATTGGACAGTACATTTCAGTGTAGAACTGCTGTCGAGCAGGAGCAGGGACATCCTGGTGGGAGGACACAGACACACCTCTCAGAACAGAAATTACACATACACACTAGTTTAAGGTCTTGCAAGACGGAGACGCTTAAAAACTTATATTGTTTTATTTAAGCTACTTGACCTCCACCTTCCTTCTTAAACACAATTTGAAAACAAAATACAGATTAATTCAAAGTTTGTCTTTTACTTTATTACAATGCATATATTATTTTGAGCTCCACAAGCTAATATATAAACTAGAGAATAGGAAACACCAGACTTTGGCGGGTGTTGGTGGCACATGCCTGTAATCCCAGCACTTGGGAGGCAGAGGCAGGTGGATCTCTGTGAGTTCGAGGCCAACCTGGTCTACAGAGTGAGTTCCAGGACAGGGCTCTGCTACACAGAGAAACCCTGTTTGGGGGGGAGGGAGATAAAACGAGAATGTGCTTAATCTGAAAATATATAATCTGAAGAACAACTAATGTAACATAAGGAGTGAAGAAGTTGATGTTTCTCAGAGCCAGGCAGTGGTGGCGCACACCGTTAATCCCAGCACTCAGGAGGCAGAGGCAGAAGGATCTCTGTAAGTTTGAGGCCAGCCTGCTCTACAGAGCAAGTGCCAGGGTAGGCTCCAAAGCTACACAGAGAAACCCTGTCTCGAAAAAACTAACAAACAAAAAGATGATATTTCTCAAAAGATATTTTCTAATGTCTCACCACCATTACACATAAAAGGAAGTTATAACATTTCCTTACACAAATACATATACTACATAACCATACCTGTTCCGTTTGAAGTTGTTCTCGAAGCACCCTGACTAGTTCTTGGTTTTCTGGATGAATGTTCTGCTGTACATTTCTGTTGGACAGAATGCAGTAAATTCTGAAAAAAGCCTCAGATTATCCCCCTCTGTGTTATTAGTCTTAATTTTTGATCACAAGTAGATCCAGGCACTTGCTGTGAAGGCCTAATGCCTTGAGTTAGAGCTCCAGAGCCCACGTCAAGGCGAACGCAGAGAACTAACGCTACAGAGCTGCCCTCTGACTTCCACATGCACACCACGGCAAGCACTCCAACCCATAAATAATAATTATCACTTTAAAACAAATTTCTTTGTGTATGGTGTACACGTGTGTCTATGTGTGTGCATGTGTGCTATGACACATATGTGCAGACCAGAGTGTAACTTACAGGAGTTGCATCTCTTTTACCATGTGAGTTCTGGGACTAAACTCAAGTCATGGCAAATGTGTTTGCCCACTGACCTATCATCCTGGCCCAATAAATATTTTTCTTTTAATTTTAGAAAAAGAACTACATGAGGGCTGAAGAGATGGTTTAGTGGTTAAGAGCACTGGATGCTCTTCCAGAGGTCCCGAGTTCAATTCCCAGCAATCACATGGTGGTTCACAACCATCTATAATGAACCTGATGTCCTCTTCTGGCCTGCAGCCATACATACAGATAGAGCACTCATATACATATAATACATAATTTTTTGTTTAAATAGAAAAAGAACTACTGGTAACTTGATGTAACAAGTGTAACTGATGATATACAACTACACTTCGATTCCGGGATTATGAATTCTAGGCTACTCTGTGACTTATAGATTCCTCCCAAATCTATGATCATCAGCTGATTTCAGGTTTAAATGCTAAGTAATAAAATCCAGATGCCCAGTATCTTGGGAATTCTTTGCAACCTAATAATGTATAGAACAATTGACACATTTCTTTTGTGAAGATTCTTTGAAATAAGAAGTTAGGCCGGGCGGTGGTGGCGCACGCCTTTAATCCCAGCACTCGGGAGGCAGAGGCAGGTGGATCTCTGTGAGTTCGAGGCCAGGCTGGACCGATAGCCTCCAAAACAATACAGAGAAACTCTGTCTCGTAAAAACCAAAAAAAAAAAAAAAGAAGTTAGATAGTTCTACATATCATACAGCTGAACACTTTTCCACATCTAACTAGGTCTTTCTCCTAATTTTTCATGTTTAAGGAGAAGAGAAGACAACAAAAATTAAAATTATATAATGCAAAAATGCCAAAACTAACGGTGCTGGTTGGTTTTGTCAACTTGACACAAACCTAGATATATTTGGGAAGAGAGAATCTTAACTGAGAAAATAAGTGATCGATGTTCGACTCACTGGAGGTCGGGCCATCCCTGGGTAGATGGTCCTGGATGGAATAAGAAAGCCAGCTATGCAAGCCATGAGGATCAAATCAGTAAGCAGTACTCCTTCATGGACTCTGCTTCAGTTCCTGCCAAGATCCTATCCCGATTTCTCTTAGTAATGGAGTGTGACCTGAGAACTCCAAGAAGAGGAGACCCTATCTGGGCATTGGTGGTGCACGCCTTTAATCCCAGCACTCAGGAGGCAGAGGCAGGCGAATCTCTGTGAATTCGAGGCTGGGCTAGTCTGACAGCCTCCAAAACAATACAGAGAGACCCTGTCTCATAAAAACCAAAAAAAAAAAAAAAAAAAAGAGGAGACCCTTTCCTCCCCAACTTGCTTTTAGCAATGGTCTTTATCACAGCAACAGAAAGCAAACTAAGACAGGACAGGCATATACCACTAACTTCCTTTTTTGTTTGTTTGTTTTGTTTTTCGAGACAGGGTTTCTCTGTATTACTTTTGAGGCTGTCCTGGACTAGCTCTTGCAGACCAGGCTGGTCTCATATTCACAGAGATTCGCCTGCCTCTACCTCCCAAGTGCTGGGATTAAAACATGTGCCATCACTGCCTGGCTGCAATATTAATATTTTAATCAAAATGGAAACTATGAATTTAAATATTTCTAGGTAAGTCAGGAAAAAAAAAACATGGCAGCATTCACAGCTTAGTGGAAAATAAAAATACTTTAGTACACGTACACAGTCACCAAAACCAGCTATTACTTGGAAGAATGAGAGCGGTCCACCTTAGAGATACCCAATAGTACCTCAAATCATTTATCCTTTAGTCTCACCTGAAAAGTGCATATAGGAGAGTAGCAATCAAAGCAAAACTGACCACCACTGCCACAAGCACTTGGTCACTTACTCCTTCTATAACTGAATCATCCTGTTGTAGACTTGGAACTTCACTGTAGTATTTGGCCATTACAGGTCTAAAATACGAAGAAGTGACAGTGACATACATCAATAAAAGCAACATAAGTATGGCTTACTTCTAACACATCTAATACTTACAGCATGCTCTTTAATATAGGTTCTGTTTAGTACAACTCCAGTTAAAGTTCCCCTGCTAATGATTGTTTTTTTAACTTTACAGAATCAGTATTTGGGGGAGACAAAAATGCTATTTTAAGGAAACTACTTTTTTACCAACCATATTTATTTTTAAAGTAAAACTTTTTAAAATGCCTTTCCTGGAGGGCTGGAGAGGTAGTTCAGTTGGTAGAATACACACCTACCATTCACAAAGTTCTGGGTTTGAGCGCCAGAACTTTTGAGTGTAATAGTCTGAGGCAGGAGGATCACTGCAAGTTCAAAGCTGGTTTGGATTACATGATGAGTTCCAGGCCAGCCTGACCCACAAGGTAAAGCCCCAGTCTCAGAGGCAGAAAAAAATTGAGAAAAAAAATTAAATTAAAACACTTTCTCTGTTTAGGTTTAGTTCCTTAAAGGAAAAGATATTCTCCTACCCCAGTTTCTCATTTCTAACTCCTGAGTATCAAACAAAGTCTTCAAGTAGATTTTATCCCTGTGTCGTATCACATGAAGAGGAAACACAGTCCTCTACAGTACTGTATTATCCAACACATGCTCAGCACACAAAACTTAGTAAAAGGGACTGACCAGTGTACATGCAGTAAAGAGGGAAGGTCATCAAACTCCTTCCCAAATTGTGGAGGAAAATGAAAGCACCCAACACTACAAGCACGATGGGAAGCAACGCAACTACACTGTAGGTCAATCACAGGTAATTCTCCCCTGCACCCCAGTGAACAAAACCGTAATGCTCAAAGCCTTACATGATAACTAAAGGGAAACAATGGAATATTCAGTTAGATATGTAATAGTATAAATAAAGTTCTGCATTACAGAAAATATTGCACTGAAGTTTTAGCCATGGCTGAGGATGGAGTGCTTGCCTAGCATTCATAAACCCAGTTTCAATCCCTACCTCAAAATAAACTGACCCCCATCTGAAATCCAGCACCTGGTGAGGATCCCCAGCACACAGGCGGGAAGATCAAAAAGTTCAAAGTCTTACTTGACAACATAGCATACACGACTGTTATCAGCTTAGGACACATAAGCCCGTCTCAAAAAATACTTTTATCCAAAATCATTAATCTGGTGAATCTCTCTTAAGAAGAAAATACTAAGTGTGAAAAAACCCATATCCTTGAAATGCATACAAATTAGCTGCCAGTAAAATACCTCTTGGGAAAGAAACCTAAGCAAAGAAATGCATCAAGGATAGGCTTCATCAGCTTTACATAGCGTACCAGTTCCATATACCAGGAACTTTTAAAGAACAGGTTTCAAATTCCCATTGTGAAGCTACGAGATGGGAGGGGGGGAAGAGGGAGGGGAAGAGAGGGGGAGGGAAGGGGGAGGAGAGGAGAATGTGTGCTCTACTTTTAGTGTTTTCATTTAAAAACAGCCAAATGAACTGCTGGCTGAAGTTGGGGAAGGAGGGCATTTGAAATAATCTAAGGGCATGTCACGTAGCCAGCTAAGACTTTTTCCAGGTATTCTCTTTTTTAAATTAGACATGCTATGGCTGTGGTTAAAGGTCCTGAAGACTGGGAATGCAGTTAGTTGGTAGAGTGCTTGCTCTGCATGTACCACATAAACACACCGGGGAGGGACAGACAGGAGGTTCAGAAGTTCAACGTTATCCTTAGCTTTGTAGCAAGTTGGAGGCCAGTTTGGGCTGTAATACATGAGACCTGTCTCAAAAAGCATGCATTTTAGGTCAGGTGTGGTGGCACATGCTTTTAATCCTAACACTCAGGAGGTAGAGGCAGGTAGAACTCTGTGATTTGGAAGCCAGCCCTGGTTTAAACAGTGAGTGCCAGGACAGGCATGGTTATGTAGAAAAACCCTGTTTAAAAAAAAA
Source organism: Mesocricetus auratus (assembly GCF_017639785.1). NCBI lineage: Eukaryota > Metazoa > Chordata > Mammalia > Rodentia > Cricetidae > Mesocricetus > Mesocricetus auratus. The sequence goes on from NW_024429207.1 coordinate 25,247,792, forward strand.
AATCAGCCAGGCGGTGGTGGCGCTTGCCTTTAATCCCAGCACTCGGGAGGCAGAGGCAGGCGGATCTCTGTGAGTTCGAGACCAGCCTGGTCTACCGAGCAAGTTCCAGGACATGGTCCAAAAAACAATACAGAGAAACCCTGTCTCGAAAAACCAAAAAAAAAAAAAAAATCAGAGAAAGCAGTGCTTTGCAAGCCAGGCACATCAGTTGAGGCATTAAAGTTATTATCATTATTCACACTTCTCCTATGCTATACCTTAAGCAGTTCATTCTGAGAAAATTTGATAACTAAAGCCATTGGGTGGGCCATAAGCAGCACCATCTGTCAAGTACCTCCCACCCAGCACAGACTAGCAAATCACTTATTCCTGAAAGTAGAAAGGGAGACATACTATTAGTATATTGGAATAAATTTATAGTGTAAAGGCACAAGGGCATATTAAAATCATATCAGGGAACAAGAACTTATCCAACATGGTAGACTACGGAAGTGTAACTCTCTCACCTGGACCCAATAAATAGATACCTATCTTAGTTAGGGTTTCTATTGCTGAGACAAAACACCATGACCCAAAAGCAATTTGGGGAGGAAGGGTTTATTTGGCTTACATTTCAACATTGCTGTTCATCACAGAGTGAAGTCAGGACAGGAACTCTAACAGGGCAGGAGCTGATGCAGAGACCAAGTGAGGTGCTGTTTACTGGCTTGCTTCCCATGGCTTGCTCAACCCACCTTCATACAGAACCCAGGACCATCAGCCCAGGGATGGCAACACCTACCAGGGGCCGGGCCCTCCCCCACTGATCACTAAAGAAAATGCCCTACAGCTCTATCTCACAGAGGCATTTCCTCGGCTGAGGCTCCTTCCCCTGGCTTGCATCAGGTTGACACACAAGAACAAGCTGGCTGGCACAATAACTAACATTGGGATGACACGGTTCTACAACTACCTATGGTCTGAGACTTGACAGGAGCATTAAGACCAACAAGCACAGGGCTTCCTACTGGCCCCTGGGGTTTCACCCACCCGAACCTAAGCAGGAACCTGCCATTTCCTGAGCTCCCGGTTTGGCTCTTTACCTTGCAGCTGGACTCTTAGCGTCACTCTCCAAGTCTGACTCCAGCAGCTCCCTCCTGGCACTAGTCTGGTTCATTACCTACTAGGGCAGTTTTTCTCAGCCCTGTTTTGAAATCTTTTGAACTCTGATCTCTGATGCAGCCTCTTTAACTGTAAACCATATATGTATGTATGTATGTACATATATATATATACACACACACATAGACATATATAGCTACTTGTACCTTGTGATATGTGATGTGAGAGATAATGTTACTAATTAAGACTGGAAAAAAAGAGCCTACTTTTGCCTCTGCCAGATTATCAAGGTAGGTGGGATTATAGACAAACTGATGTCACCGAACCTCGTATACCTATTGTGATTCCACAGTCTAACTGTGGAAAGTCACAAACACATTCACCTGTTTCTGACATGTGTGCTCACCACCACATCTAGAATTTGTCATATGGAATGACACCACCTTCCTGAGTCCATAGACTGCTGTGGTTGAGAAAGGCCTACAAAGACAGCTCAGAAAAGTCAACACACCTATCTTGGGTCTTTTCCTAACATTGTCAGGGGAAGCGGTAGGGGTGATAGGATAACAGAAAGGGGGGGTGAGAAATTCTAGAATTTCCCATAACAAAGGATATTTGGTTATTTCCCAACCCCCAGGTTCATGTAGCAACTTGATGGTCACATGGCTTCTGTAATTACTTTCAAGGAATTTTTAATGTAATTTCTGTCCTGAAAAGCACATAATAAAGCAGTAACAATACATCAGGCATAAAAACACCTTGGACTCAAAGACTTGAAAAGTCATATTCTAAATCAGTCTCATCAAAGCCTTGACAGCCTGAGCAGCTAGAATAACCACAGTCCCTAAAGTAAGGCTAACCCCTGTGGTTACTTTATAGATACCATAAGGCTAACACCTGCGGTCTCCAAGCCAAAGACAAGTTCCAAGCCAATGTAACACATACTTACTATTTACTTACCCAACAAGATGTAGACACAGGTTCTACAGAAACAGTTTAGTATGGAATGTGGGAACTCTAGTCTGACAAAGATCCAGGGGCACCCACATAGAGCCATAAGCAGAGGAGACTCAAAGTTAGGATTTCTGAAGGTATTTCTGCTCCTGCAGGAAGAATGCTTGCAAGGAAAACCTTTGAGAAGGCTTCAGCTAAGATTTACGATTTTGTTTATTGTTGGTACCAAGGACTGAACTATAGCCCTGATGTTTGCTGGTGTAACGAACTAGCCACATCCTCAGCCCAAGATTTTTCCCATCTATAAAATGATCGATTCCAGGCGATCCTTAAGCAGAGGTCGACAAAGTAGCATTAAATAAATTCAATGTTGTTTGGAAGTTTCAAGCCCTCCGCGAGAAAAACCGACGTCTAATGGGCCATGGGAAGGCTCCAGGACCTGCAAAGTGAAGGTGTGTCCTGGGAAGTTACGTTCTGAAGCACTCTGAATCTAAATGCCCATGACCTGGTAGTTAGGCATACCTTTTGAATCCACAATTCTCCTACGACTCCAAAGCATGTATCGTGTGTCTTGAAAACGCCTACAGCTTTGCATTAAGGTCCAGGTAGAAGAATGCTTATTATAGCATTGTTCTGAGACGCCCTAAACTGGAACAAAGTGCACATCAACAGTAGAATGGCTATAAGGCTATACTCACACAATGGAATACTAGACAATCATGGGAATTTACAGATAATATAATATTATTAATTAAAAGCCAAAACCCACAATATGGTTCCACTCATAAAAGTTCAAACTCTAGACAAAGGAAAACTATACTACACTCACACTCATCTGGAAAAGTTAAAGGGGAAAGCAATAAAGTGCCTGTCCCAAAAACCAGGCTAGAAATGGTACAGGCGGAGGAACTCTTGAGAACCCGGCAACTCATTTTATTAACATCCCTCAAACATGTTCGGTCCTACGCATTGTTCTGCACACCACTTAAAAACGTGTATGAAAACCCTACAATGTCTGTCTAAAAAAGACGAAACCTGGACAATGGTGCCAATTTCCAACGCGACAAGACACAGGCCCTAGGAACAGTGGGGGTCCTTACGCGCTGGTGAACTGGCGTCCACCCCCTCTCACTTCCAGTGAAGTTTTGGGGGAGAGGGGGTTCCGAGGAGGAACGGCTGGCCCTCCTCAGCCCCGGCCAAACCCGCCCCCAGCCATCGAGACGCGCCCACGTCAGCCGCCCCACCTTCGCCCTGCGCCTCGGGGCCGGCTCGGGCGATGCGGGGCTGAGCGCAGGCTTCCGGGGGAAGGCGGCGCGCGGAGCCCACCCTCGCGCCGAGGAGCGCGGCCCCGCAGCCCCACCGCGCCGGGTCCTGCCGCGCGCGTCCCCCGCGGGGGCGTGGCCTAGCACAGGCTCGCTGCCCCGGGGAGGGGGGCGCGCGTACCTCTCGGCGGCCGAGGAACTACCGCGCCAGTCCCGGTGACAGAACAGAGTTCATTTCCGGGGACTGCCTAGCTACTTCTCTCGGGCAGCCACCAGCGGCTTCTGGAGCGAGAGCGCCGGCGTCGGCGCACGCGCAGTGTGGCGCTCCGGGGAGAGCGAGCCGACTGGAGAGAAACCAGCCGCCGCCGCCGCTGCAGGGCCGGGCCGAGGCGCGCGCGCGCACGCGCAGGGCGTGGGGGTGGGTAGGAGACGGGCGTCGGGAGCGCGCCTCCAGGGGCGGGGCGGAGCGAGCGCGAGCGTGCGCAGTGGCGCCTGGGCCTCGGCTCGCGCCAGGCTGGGCTGCGCTCGCGCAGGAGGGCGTGGGCGGGCGGCGCCGGGGGCGCGCAGGAGGCGCGCGGCCCCGAGCACGGGAAGGAGGGGCTGGTGACAGTGCGGAGCCACTGCCAGCGTCCGCGCCTCGGGAGCGGCCGGACGGAAGAGAAGGTTCGCCAGACGCCGGTCGGCTGCCCGAGCGAGCCTTCGGACTCAACCCCGAGCGGAGCGGCCACGGCTTCTGGTTGGTCGCGGAGGCGCTGCGGCCACCTCAGGAAGATGTTTAACGTGGAGTCTGTGGAGCGGGTGGAGCTGTGCGAGAGCCTGCTCACTTGGGTACGTGGTGGGGCAGCGGGCCGCTGGGGAAAACTCCTCAACCTTTCCCCGGACACCGGTGCTCGTCCCGAGGGGCGAGCGCCCGGGGCGGACCTGCCGTCACATCCGGGCCTTGGGACGGGCGGAGCTGATGAGCCGGTGCGGGCCGCGTCTCCACCCGTGGCCGGGTCAGGGTCAGCAGGGAGCGGCCGGGCTCAGACAGGCTGGGCCCAGGGTCCAGGAGGAACTTGTCCGGCCTGAGATGTTGGCTGCGGTCCGAGAGGAAACCTGCCCGGTGGGGGCTAATGATGGGGTGCCGGCGACACTGTAATTAGGACTGTTTGCAGTGATGAGGCGCTCGCGCTTCGCTCCCGAGCTCCCAGCGAGCCAAAGCGTCGGTTCTGCCTGGGCGCCCGGTAGAGGCACTCGGGACCCCTGGTTACGATGCTGCTCGCCTTTGTTGTAGCGCTCAGCCAGGATGGAGCGCAGCCCCTTGAGGGATGAAGCCCTGCCCATTGGAAAATAGTGCTTTGCAGGGTGGGTAGACAAACCATGAAGAATCACCCAGAGGCAGACCATTTGAAATGCGAGATGCGTTTTTGACTGTTGTAAACGATCTGATGGTACTTATAAAAGGAATCAAGGATTAAAACAAAAGTTAAGCTGGGAGGATGTAGGGAATAATTAGTAATGGAACTGAAACATTTTTTTAAAGCAATGGGAGATTCTAATTTGGAATCGATAAGGGTGAAGGTTACTGAATTTTAGAGTACGTTGGATTTTAATGTCAAGGGTCACGGCTTAAGGAGCCCATTTCCAATAGCTAGCTGGGCAGTTAACCTGTGTTTCTTTCTCCATACGCTGGTTGGAAGTGTGGTACAGAGCCATGGGATAAATCAAGTATCTCACTGAGAACATTCGTTTTACTTATGGCTAAAAATTGTTAACCATCCTTTTAGAAGAACATGTATTACTATGGCCAGTGTTAATTTGTTTTGCTTACTGGGGGGAGAAAGTGGTGATTGGACCTCCTGCATGCTAAGTGAAAGCTCTACCACTAAGCTCTTCACTTCTATTAATCACTTCCAAGGTAAAATGCAAATACCAAAAGAAATTCTTTTGAACAGTGTCTTGGGTTAGAGGTTCCAATCTGTGGAAGCTAGTCATCACTGAGAAGTTTGAGAACTGTTAAGTTGGTTGTAATAAATGTAATAAAGGTAGACTCTAAAGATGTGTGTGCGTTTGAGGTAGGATCTTACTATGTAGCCCAAATTGCCTTAAACTATATAATCTTGAATTTGTAGCAATCTTCCTGCCTCAGCTTCCTGAGTACTAGGACTATAAACGTGCATCACTACACCCAGCTTGAATTTTTTTATAATCTTGGCATGTCATGAATCTGATTTTGTCTTTTGAAATGTAGAATTTATATAATGCAGAGCTCTATGGTTTTTGTTTTGTGTTAGATCATTCTTGTAATTTCAGGTTGTTTGAAATAATACATAGTTAAAATATGCTATAAGTTCTAATTCAAGCAGAAAAGATAAACACTGCTGTGCTTCAAGTAGAGGATGGTGATAGGTTGTATAATGTAGCTAAGCCTCAGCCACCTTTCAAATTATTATTTAAACCAGGAAGATTCTAAAAGATGGAAAAGTTTTGGTTTTGGTTTGGTTGGGTTTGAGACAGGATTTCTGTTTGTAGCCCTGGCTGTCCAAGAACTTGCGTTGTAGACCAGACTGACCTAGAACTCACAAAGATCTGCCTGCCTCTGCCTCCCGAATGCTGGAAATAAAGGTGTGCATCACCACACCACCCAGCACAAAAAAGATGGAAAATGTTTTAAACCAATCTGTATATAGCAAGCAGAGTGTGCTTAAAAATTACCCTTTATCTCCTCTTCCTACCCCCAGAGCAAAATGTATTCCTACCTGATAGGGAAAAAATGTGTGTCTGTCAGTCTCTTTTAAAAAGTTATTATCATGTGTATGATTGTGATGTGTACATATAGGCTTGTTGCTACCACATGCATGTGGAGGTCAGGAATCAACTTTTTGGAGTTGGTGCCCTTCCGTGTTTTTCCAAGCAACAAACTGGGGTTGCAAGTTACCAGACTGCTGTGGTAAGCACACTCACCTACTCACTGAGTCATTTCAGTAGCTTGTTTGGTTTTTTCTTTAACATTTTTTTAATTTTTACTATGTATTTATGTGTGTGGGTGTGTGCACACACATATCACAGCCCTTTTGTGGAAGGCATTGAATAATTTAGAGACATCATTTCTCCTATTATTTGGACTCCTCTTTTGTTTGAGAATTTTATATATGTATTACTGTGCTTTGATCAGGTTTATTCCTTCCCTCCAACTCTGTATTGCACCACTACTTGTCCTTCCCAAGTTCGTATACTCCTTCTTTTTTTAACGTATTGAATCCATTTAGAGGGGCCAGTATACACGTGGGTATAGATGACCATCTGCTGGAGCATGGATAACCTAGGGACTGCACCATGAAGAAAACAGGCCACCGACTCTTTCTCTAGAAGCTGTCAACTTCCAGTAGCTTCTCAGCAACTTGACCTCGTCTCCATTCATTTTAGAATTTTGGCTAACTTGATCCTATGCAGGTCTTTGGCATATTGCCGCAGCCAGCCATTGGGGATTCTTATGTGCGCTGTCCCTTTCATATCCAGAAAACACCTTTTTGCAGCAGTTCTCCAAAATTTCTGGCCTTAGAGTCTTTCTGCTCCCTCTTCTGCAGTGATCTCTTGAGTCTTAGGAGGGGCTGTGATATGGACGTCCCATTTAGGGTTGAGCACTCCACAGTTTCTTATTCTCTGTACTCTGATCAGTTGTGAGTCTCCATATTAATTGTCCTCTACTACAGAAATAAGCTCTCTGATGAGGGTTGGGAACTGCACTATCCAATGATTATAAAGATAAGTATTTGAGGGCAGTTTGATACTATGTCAATTTAGCAAAATAATAGCAAGCTCTTTCCTAGAGTCCATGACCTACCCAGCCATGTGTTCTTGGCCCAGTTAACAACATAAAGCATGGATCCTGGTTTGTGAAGTGGGCCTTATATCCAACCAGAAAGCAATTGCTTACTCCCATAACACTGATGCCACTGTTGCACCAATGGGCATATGTTTGCCAGTCCATTTGTCATTGGAGCTTGCAGAGTTCACAGCTGAGTAAGACTGCTAATCATTTTTCTCTTCCAGCGGCCTGCATAGCACCATCCAGCACTATGAAAGCTAGCCAGTAGGGATTAAGCTTCAAGGTCAATACCAGCTTATTTCTCCATGTCCTATGGCTCAAGAATGTAATGTCTTTAGCAATAGGATCTTCCTTCCAAGTTTTGGTGGGTTACCAAGAGCAGTGACCACAACCTGAATTGTTTTACAGATTCATAGGATCCCCATGATTTAAAGAGGGGCAACCAAATCTGGCACTGCCCAAGCCCAGCTTCTTGAACTCTGCATGAATCATGATAAAAAGATTGCACTTTCCTCAGTCTTAGTTTGTTCTATGATGCTGAGAATTAAACCTGGGGCCTTGTTTTTGTACTGTACAACTGAGTTATATAATTCCAGCCAGTTACTCAAGAAATTGGAACACAAGAAACAATCAAGAGGGGCTGGAGATATACTCCACAGTTAAGAGCATTTGTTGCCCTTGCAGAGGACCTGATTTGGTTCCTAGAATCCACACGGTGGTTCACAACCATCCATGACCTCAGACCTTCACAGGCACCAGGTGTGCATGTGGCACACATACATGCATTCAGGCAAAACAATCATACACTTACAGTCTTAAAACATACTTAAAAAGAATCTAGAATGCTGTCAGATATGAAACTAATGAGAAAAGAATTATAGTTGTGGTTCACTTCTATGAAATTCCTCAATCTTTATGTGTCCTTATTTTCATATTACTTATTTGGGAGCCTATGAAATGCAACTAATATTTAGAATCTCCCAGTCTGTTTTCTCTCCTTTGCTTAACTCTAACCTACGAACAAATTTGATCCTCTGATTCTAGAATAAAGACATTTCTGATGTACAAAGGTTTAAAGCCCTTGGGGGGGGAGGGGGAGTCTTAAGTAGCATGATGGTTGCTGGCTCCAGCTGTGGCTCTCATACATTATCATTGATCAGCATCACCTGTAACCTTTATCGTACCAGTTTGCTAGGCTGTGGGACTAGAATTTCTAGGCCTGAGGATCTGAGATTTGTATTTCTGTCATATTCCCAGGGGATGTGTAGTTAGTAACCACAAGATAACATTTGAGAACAGTTGCTCTAGAGCAAGTTTTAAGCTCACTGCTATTTGATATTTTGTACTGAGTAATTGTTAGGGGCACTGTTGTGTGCATTTTAGGATATTTAATAGAAACATTACTGTTTACAAAATAATAGTACTTACCTTGCTATTCCAGACTCTCCTAGGGAGAAAAAAAAATCACTCCTGGTGGCGAACCACTGCCCTAACGTTGCTGATTCCATATGATCTCATACTTTATTCTTCTGGTGATTTTGCAGGGGTGGGTGTGGGGCTTGGAATTTGTTCTAAGCATCTTGAAACTACAAGAAAGATTGTGACCCTTCGGGTAGAATTTGTGCTTTAATACAATTAAGTGCAATTATCTTTCCATTTTACTGTATTACTATCCTGAAATGTCACAGCTCAGACCTGATAAGATAAGTTTGTTTCTTAATTGAGATCCCTGTCAGTTCTGAAAGCAGAGATGAATATTCTCAAGCTCTCCTAAGTACCTATGCACCGAAGGGCTGAAACAGAAAACAGTTGTTAAGAAGCTCCATCTTAAAAAAGTGAAAATTTAGCTGTGAGTCCTAGGGCGGGGGAACATACTGTGTTAAATTACTCCTTCTTTAAAATTCCTTCCTTTGGACTCAGCATGTAGCCCGGTTTGTAGAGTACTTGCACAAAACCTGAATTAGCAGTATGTAACCAGATGTAGTAATGCACACCCATAATCTCAGAAGTCCATTCCTAATTCTCTCAATCAGGAGGTGGAGGCAGGAGGTCATCCTTGTCTTTCATGGTGAGTTCCAAACCAGACATGAAACTCTGACTCCCCCCAAAAAAGGAAAGGAAACTGTAGAATGAAGTCTGGTTCCAGAGCCGCATCAGTCCCAAATGAACACACAGGAGGCTATATTAGTTATGAAGCTGTTGGCCGTTTGCTTGGTTTCTTACGGGCTATCTCTGACTTAAGTATTTACACCATAATTGTTAATCTAAGTGTTTCTCTTACCGAAAGGGGTCTGGACTTCTTACCCCTGTGGCAGCTACATCGTGGCTGACTTTGCCTCTCTTTCCCAGAATCCTCCTTGACTCCTAGTCCCACCTATCTTGCTTCCCTATTGGCCAACAGTGCTTTATTGACATATATACAGGACTTTCCCATCATTTCCTCTTTTCTGTCTAAACAAAAAGAAAAGTCTTAACTTTAACATAGTCAAATTATATATAACAGAACAGCTATCAAGCAAGAACACAGTTACAATATTTTGTCCATCAACATTCAGCAAGATTTAAAGAAAATATCATCTATCCCATCCTTGTGAGTCCAAAGTCCTATATGTAGCTTATCTTTTATCATAACTAAGGAAAACTATAATTATAACTGTCCTTAACTCCATCTTTACATGACTTATTTATCTATTATTATTACTCTGTTTCTTTACTTTTATTTATTTATTTCTCTGAGACAGGGTTTCTCTGGAAATCTGCCTGCCTCTGCCTCTGGAGCAAATCCTACTGGCATGCGCCACCACAGACGGCTTCTCTATTTATTTACCACTATGCCATTTCTTTTTCTCTCTCAATCCTATGTATACTTTTAAACACACTGTAAACCTTTAGAGGTTTTTCTTCATCTGAATCTGACTTTACTGTAAATCTTTATGTTTTTCTGGCCATGTGTCGTATCTGCTAAAAACCATGGCTGTTTAAACTGCAGTTTTTCCAAGATGGTCGGCATAAGTTTGACTTCAGCCCATCGCCTCAGTCTATGCTGACATCCAGCAAAAGCTACTGGCTTGGAGCTGTGGTCATTGCCACTTTCAGATGCTTGTGCACACCTTTCAATCATTAGCAGAGCCTCTTAAAAGAACCTTGTCAGGGTCCTCCGGCCATCAACCAGAAACGGCTGCAGAAAATATGTGACTATGGACCACCCTGCTACCTGCCAAATTCCAGAAACAGACCTGTGGCTCATCTAGGGCGTAGGCTTAAACAATAGAAGGTGGAATGTGAAAGAGAAAGTTAGGTTACCAGAGGACACAGGATGACCGACCCATCCCATTGACCTCTCCACCAGGCTCATTGCAGCTACAGCATGCCCCCCATTCCTTTCCCTCTTTCCTTTCCCTATATAAATCCCTTTGGGATGAATAAGGTTGTTGCCTTTATCAGACTCTTGTCTTGGCGTCCATCCTTGTGTCCGCTGCCCCCACCAGACCCACGTTGAGTGTCCTGTGAGTCGGGACAGAACCTTGCTGGGTTTTTTGTTGTTGTTGTAGTTGTTGTTTGCTTATGCTGAGTCAGGAAGACTCCCTTAAGCAAGTCGCATGAGTCTCTGCTTGTCGCTAGCAAAACAGCCCACCTGAGAAAAATGCTGCTACCAAGAACCCATGCTTTTCTCCGTTCTTTTGTTTCTAAAATTCTTTTAAAGCTTTTGTCATTCTGTGTGGAAATTCAATCCCACTTCTGACAGGAAACCACTTGTTTTATTGAATTGTTTCTTCTGATTGACTGGGAACAATTTTGTAACCCTGATTAGGAATGCAACTCAGTACTAGAACACTTGCCTTGTATTGACAAGAATGAGTTCCATCCCCAGCTTGAGGTAGAAGGGAGAAGAGCTTGCATTCCTTAACCTTGGTAGTACTTAGAGGCTTCCAGATACTAAAACTAGTGCCCAGGTACATAAGGATTATTTGATGCATTTGTTAAAATAGATTAACATAGATTAGCTTATTTGCAGAGATCTATTATCTTAGCTACTCAGGAGGCTGAGGCAGGAGGATTGCAAGTTGAAAGTTTGTAGAAACTACTAAGTGAGTTCAAGGCTATTAGCAAGATTCTATTTTGGAAAGTTAAAAGAGGGCAGGGGAGATGGCTCAGCATTTAAGAGTACTGGCTGTGCTTCCAGAGGACCCAGCTTCAATTTCCATCACCTACATAGCAGCTTACAGCTGTCTGCAACTCCAGTTCTAAGGAGATATGATAGCTTCTGAGGGTACTGCATGCACATAGTGCACAGACATACATGTGTGCAAAACACTCCCACACACTGAGAGAGAGAAAGGCAGGAGAGAGGGGAGAAGGGAGGGAAGGAAGGAGGAGGGAGGGAGGGAAAGAGAGAGAGAGAGCGCACTAAGAATTTTAAGAGAGGAGTAGTAGATTGTTTACCTAGCATGTGCAGGGCTTTGGGTTCAGTCCTCCAGCAACATGTGCACACACATTCTTTTGGGGGGATTCTAGGTTTCTAAACACATTGTACAGGAATTATGATTCATTTGGTGGAGCTAAGAAATGTTTACAAAATGGAAACTTCCAGATGACTATCATGCACACCTAGTTTTGCAAACTGTTAATAATACCCCCCAATATTTATATGGAAAAAAGTAATATTAAAAGAGATGAAGTAAAATATCCAGGTTATATGATGAATTAGTAGTAAAACTAAGGATTAAAATTGATTCATTACATTCCAAGCAGTGCTCACTGAGTTTAATTGGTAAGCCCCTTATTTTAAGATATTGTACCATGTGATTAAAGTGTAATATGTGACTGTCACTGTTTCATCTCTTTTTTCATGTATAAATGTACAAAAAGAGATAGCTTTTAAACTGGCCATTAATTTAGCACCTCTAAAATGGAAACAGTTTCTTTTAAAAACTTACAGTTGCAAATAGGATAAAGTTTAAAATCAGACCTGAGACATATTTACTTGTTCTATTTATACCTTTTAATCAGTTTCTGGTTCCTACTCCTACCCCATAAAGTCTCACTGTATCTAAGGGCTGGCATTAAACTTAGAATCAGTCCTCTTGCCTTAGCCTCCCCAGTAACCAGAACTAAAAGTATATGTGACTATGCCAGGCTTATTTGCTAACTTTTTAAAAATCAAAACTCTGTATGTATTTAAGTTAGGGACCTTATCTCCCAAATTCTTGTCTGACTAAAAACTACTTTCTGTGAGATCCTGTGACATAAATCCCTCAACTTTTGCTACCATAGCCATCATTACCTGGAAGACTCCTGCCCTACATAACATAGGAAGTTGTAACAATACTGTTAATAGTTGTCTCAGCACTTGAGAGTAGAGGCAGAAGAAAGGAGGTCAAGGTCACCATGACCCCTGATACATAATGAGTTGGAGGGCAGCCTGGGCTACATGAGACTCTGACTTTTATAGATAGTATGGTACAAAGAAGCAGATACTCACCTTTTTTTAGTAGCAGTTCATTGCTTCATGGTTTATTTGGCAATGTATATTTTAAAAACTTAAAAATGAACATACATTTAATCTGGCATTTTTTTTTCCTAACCCAGTAAATCAAAAAGAAAGGTGGTCACCTGAGTGTTATCAAAGTATTTCCATTGTTATCTAGTTTAGCCTCGGCAGTGTTACAGACTGCCACAGCAGGCTTTCCTGCCTCCTTTCTCCCAATATTCCCTTCAGATCTCACTTTCTTGCTTGAAATCCCTTACTTACGAGCTACCATTACTCTTAAGGTAAATTCCCAGTGATTGCTTGTCTAGTGATGCTTTAGTTCTTTCACTGTTTTATATTCCTCTGTTCCATTTCTTCCCATAATTTCCACCTATTCATATTAGGCTTCTTTTCATTCCTACAACATACCATACATCCCACAATATTTCCACCAAATTAAAAGGCCTGTATCAGGATGCTCTTCATTTGTTTGTTATCAGTGATTTATTTCCTTTTAAATCTGGATTGGCCTGCTGGTTATCAGTTGGCTGGTAACTCTTGGCTGTACTTTTTTGGTCTCAGATAACCTTGAATCCCTGAATTTCTGCCTCTACTTTCCAAGTCCTGGGATTACAGTTGAGTGCCCTTAGACCCTTCTTGGGTTCGTTTCTTAAATTTCTCGTAACCAATACAAAGTTAGTTGTGATCCAGTATATATTTGAAATTGAAATGAATTGAGTATCCAGCCTAATGATGATAAACATAAATTATATTATCTATATTTTTAAAAAATTGCAGTTGAGTACCAGAAATCTCAACCTGACTGGTCTTTTTTTTTTTTTTTTTTTTGAGGTGGGGGTTCGAGACAGGGTTTCTCTGTGGCTTTGGAGGCTGTCCTGGAACTAGCTCTTGAAGACCAAGCTGGTCTTGAACTCACAGAGATTCACCTGCCTCTGCCTCCCCAGTGCTGGGATTAAAACGTGAGCCACCACTGCCCAGCTGGCTAGTCTTAAATAATAAATTTTTTCTACATAATAGGATGTCCCACATTTTTAAATTCAGTAGTTAAAGTTTATCTCAAAGACTTAGTTCTTTGTATCCTTCCTGTCTGTCTTCTATTGTCCATTACATAGCCCTTAAGACTTATTTCTGAGTGATGATATAGTTCAGTTGATAAAGGTGTCTGTCATCAAGCCATAATGATCTGCATTCAGTTCCTTGAACCCATGTGGTAGGAAAGAACTAGCTTCCACAAGTTGTCCTCTGAACGCCACATGTATATTATAGCACATACACCTGTGCTCATACATGCATAATAATAAAAACAAAATTATTCCCTTAAGTAGTTATGATTGCCACAGTAATTGATGCAACATAATAAGAAATTGACTCTGCTCTCCAACAAGTATCTCTTTGGTCCATACTGGTTTTGCCCTTACTATTCTTGAGTCAATCATCATCTTCTTAGACTGTCAATCTGTGAGTAGCATGATGAGAAGTCAGCAAGTATTTACTACAATTCCTCTTTTACCTATGTGGGAAGAAATCGATGGTTATCTGTTAAAATTTTTATTTCAGTCCCCAAGATTAGATAAACATGCACACACACACACACCAAAACAAACAAACAAAAAACCCTAAGAAATCTCAATATAGTTAACCTTTGGATCTTTTTTCCCTTCAGATCCAGACCTTTAATGTGGATACACCGTGCCAGACCGTGGAAGATTTAACGAATGGGGTTGTGATGTCCCAGGTTCTTCAAAAGATGTAAGAATAAACTACTTGTCTTTATGTATGGTCTTATGTATAATCCTTTCTTAGATAGAAAAGGATTAAAAAAACTCAAGTGTGAGAGTTGGTTTTCTATCACTGACAAAATGCCTAAGATAACCAATTCATATGAAAGTTTTATTTTTGGTTTACAGTGGGGTATTTCAGCCCTGGATCAGTTGTCCCTTTGCTCTTGAGCCTCTGACAAGGCAGCACTATTGTGGGACCATTGGCAGAAGAAGCAACTTCCCTCACAACAGTCAAGAAGCAAATCTGGGGCTGGAGAGATGGCTTAGTGGTTAAGAGCACTTTTTGCTCTTGCCTTGGACTCAGCTTTGGTTCCTGACTCCCGAGTGGTGCCTCACAGCCATTGGTAACTCCAGTTCCAGGGGATCCAGTGCCTTCTTCTGGCCTCCCAGCACCAGGCATGCATATGGTACACATACATAAATTCAATGAAACATTCATATGATGAAGTAAAGTATACTTTAAAAGGGTGTTGTAGAGGCCCTACAAAATTCCTTCAAGGGTGACTCCTCAGTAATCTAGCTTCCTCTTAAGTAGGCCTTACTTCATAAAGGGTCCATCCACCATCTCAGCAGTCACAAGCCGGGGACCAAATCTTTACATGCACCTTTGGGGATCATTTGAGATCTAAACTATAGCAAAATGTTTATGTAAACTTGGGTTGCATGTGGAATGAGAACAGTAAGCAGCAATGAGATTTTGATGGCATGCACTTAGGTATAGACTGCTTACAAGTTTAGTCTGGGAAGAGGTTATTATTCCAACTTTGGTTGATAACCAGATTTGTCATTATAGGACTATTGAGAATGCGGTCTCTTTTAGAATACCACTCCAGTCTTAGCACTGAGATCTTCCCTGATCACCAGTGTGATATAGCAATTGTAGTATATTCTGTTCCCTTTAATTTTTGTAGTATTCTCTGAACTATGTAATATCTTGTGTGTGTTTGACTGCTTATGAGGAGCCAGGAAGCTTGTTTTCTTTCTTGCATTTTAGTGAATAATAAAATACATAAATTTTTATTGAACTGTATGAAATTACCATTCCTTGCAGTTTCTTTTTATGTTTGTTTTGTTTTGCCTTTCAAGACAGGATTTCTCTGTATAGCCCTGGCTATCCTGGAACTGGCTCTGTAGACCAGGCTGGCCTTGAACTCCAGAGATCCACCTGCCTGTGCCTCCTGGGTGCTGGAATTAAAAATTATTTCACCATATCTGGCAAAATCTATGATTCTGGATGTGACTTTGTACAAATACTTAGGAATAGTTAATAAATTGCTGATCTAAATTTGCCATTTATCTATTTTTTTTATTTTTCACTGTGCATATTCCTTGAATGTAGTACTGTGTTACATACATATTGAGCATATTTCTCCCCTAATACCTTCCTGACCTATAATCTGTTCCTGCTCACCCTTCCATTAATATCTACACAGTTTTACTTTTCTTTCATGTCTCTATGTACATGATTTTATGTAAAAGTACAAAGTTTAGGAACCAAGCAAAGGAAACATATTTGCCTTTCTGATGTTGACTTATTTTCTGTAGTTGCATCTGTTTTGCTGTAAATTATATGGCTTCATTATTCTTTATTTTGAAAAACAATTCCCCTGTGTATATATATCACACTTTCTTTTTTTCAGATGTTATGAGTATAATTTTTTTCTTTTTTATTGGAGGTCATAATGTAATTGCATCATTTTTTTCCTTCCATTTCCTCCCTCCAAATCTTCCCATATGTGTCTCCTTGCTCTTTTTCATTAATGTTACGTTCACACACATATCTGTATTAATACAACTTGTCCAGTCTGTGTAATGTTATTTGTATATATGTTTTCAGGGCTGACTATTTGAACTGGATAATCAGTTTATGTATAGCACTTTTTCTTTTTCCATGGTTGGTTCTATAATTTAGCTATTATGAATAGTGCTGTAATAAGCACTGATGTAGAACTAGCTCTGTGATGCTTTGATACGAGTTCTTTGGGTAAATCCCTAGGTTAGTACAGATGAGTCATATAGGAGATCTATTTTAGGTTTTTGAGAAATCCATGTGCTGACTTGTTTTTTTGTTTTCTTGTTTGTTTTGTTTTTTTTTTTTTTGTCTTGTTTTTTTGAGAGGGTTTCTCTGTGTAGCTTTGGAGCCTGTCCCAGGACTCATTCTGTAGGCCAAGCTGGCCTGGGAACTCACAGAGATCCGCCTGCCTCTGCCTCCCGAGTGCTGGGATTACAGGTGTGCGCCACCAATGACCTGCTGTGTGCTGATTTTAATAGTAACTATACTAGTTTAACCCACCAGCAATGTGTAAAGGTTCCTGTTTGTCCATATCTTTGCCAGTATTTGTTACTTTTCTTTTTTTTAAGGTAGAGAGAGAGAGAGAGAGAGAGAGAGAGAGAGAGAGAGAGAGAGAGAGAGAGAGAGAGAATCATATATGGCAAAGCACACATGTGGAGGTCAAAGGGCAATTTTAGGAGGTCTGTTCTCTCCTTCCACCTTGGGGCCTGGAGATTGAACTATGGTTGTCAGGCTTTTATAGCAAATACTTTTACTCATTGAGCCAACTCTCTGGCCCTCCCACCTTTTATTAAAGGGTTAAAAATAATCAAATACCCTTCTTTGGTAAAATTTAACCTTTACAACACAAGAAGAAACTACTTCTAGTGTAATAATTTAAGTATGAGTATATTAAATGATCAAATTGTAAATGCAACTTTTGAACTTTATGTTTACATTGGTTTGTTTAAAGACAAAACAAGAAAATCTTACCTGTCTTTGGCCTCTCCTACATTAGTAACCTGCTGTGTTTTCTTTGGCACATCACACACCCACATCTTCCTTATGAATGTCTTTAATGCTACCCTATGATTGCCAAAGTGGAAACTGTTTGTTGTTTGACATTATAAGAACTAGCTTGGCAAGGAGACATTCTTTCCATCTCGTTGTAATAACTGTTTTCACACCAAATCCAGACATACAGCACTAGACCACAAAGTCCAGAATGCTTAGCTCTGCCCAGCCTATAGTTTTTCAGTTTCTATTAGAATCATGAGTTATTTTAGAGATTCCAGTAAAGGCAGCCTCAAAAAATTTGTAGACTTAAACAAAATGAAATATGTCTGTATTTTCTAGTGTAGGTTTTCTGATTTTCTTGTACTCCTTGAAGGAGTCCTCAAGTCTTGCCAAAACATCTGTTAGAAGGTTTGTTTTACTGGCTGATGAGTATTTAGTTAGACATGATAGCAAAGAATAATTATATAGATATCTTAATTGCTATGTTGATTTGGCACTGGCATACTCTGATGAGTTGTTTGTGATCTGTATGTCACCAAAATAGACAGATACCATTCTAACAACTTTATATAAAGTCTTGGAGATGTTGCTTGTTGAGATCACCAGGAAAAAAAGTGGTAAAAATTGGTTACCTTTTAAAAATACTTTAAAATTACTTTATTACTATTTGTTTGCTTGTGTGTTTGTAGGGGTGCATACATACCACAATGTGCATGTGAAGTCGGGGCAATTTTAGAAGTCAGTTTTTTTTCCTTCTACAGTGAGTTCTCAATGGGTTGGAGAGATGGTTCAGGGGTTAAGAGCACTGCCTGTTCTTCCAGAGGTCCTGAGTTCAATTCCCAGCAATCACATGGGGGCTCACAACCATCTGTAATGTAGTCTGGTGCCCTCTTCTGGCCTGCAGGGATACATGCAGGCAGAACACTATATACATAACAAATAAATAAATCTTTAAAAAAAGAAAAGAAAATACAGTGAGTTCTTAGGATCAAGTTTAGGTCATCAGATTTTCACAGCAGTCATCTTTACCCTATGAGCCATTCCACAAGCCCAGTAACTTTTGAATACTAATAATTTGCATAGAGCTCCCTTAGTTATTGCCAAAGCAATTTATAAAAGAAAACACTTAATTGGGAGCTTGCAACAGTTTCAGAGGGTGAATCCATGACCATCATGATCGGGAACATGGCAGCAGGTAGGCAGACATGGCTCTGGAGAAGTAACTGAGAGTTTATCTGCTAGTTAGAGACAGAGACTGGGCCTGATGTAGGCTTTTGAAACCTCAAAGCTCACCCTCAGTGACACTCTCCTCCAACAAAGCCACACTTCTTAATCCTTCCCAAATCATTCACCAACTGGTATCAAGCACTCAAACAAATGAGCCTTATGGGGTCCATTCACGTTCAAACCACCACAAGGACTATTTTTTTAAATTTCCACATTGGAGACTTATGATTAGGAATTCTCCCTAAGAAAGGCCAAACTCTTAATTATTCCATTCCATGCCTGTTGTGCTGGATTACTTAAGAACCCCTATAAAGCCCTTTCCAAATAATCAACGTGGATTTCATAGGTTGGCCAAACATGAGTCATTTTTAGTGACTATGATCATCATAATGAAAGAAACATGAAGCTCCAGTACTTCATCTCCCAGTGGTACCCAATTAGGTAATTGAATACAAAGGAGTGGTTTACTTTTTCTTTTAATTCTGTGATCCTTAAATGTTAAGCCCAGCATTTTCATGTAATCTGAAGCATCTTAAGTACATGCAAGCATTCTAGTTTTTTGTTTTTTCAAAACCTCATCATTAGGTAATAGTTATGACCTATTACTGTAACGTTCCTCTTTTGTATACATTAAACCGTTTTAAAGAAATGGATATTCTGAGATTTAGAAAAGAAAACCTGTAAACAGTTAAAATAAAATGTAAAGTATCACTGCTAGCTAGCTCTACTGTTTTTCAGTAGGCAATGGTGGCACATACCTTTAATCCTTGCACTTGAGAGACAGAGTCAGAGGCAGGCAGATCTCTGAGTTCAAGGCCAGCCTGACGTACAGTGTAGGACTACATAGAGAAACCCTGTCTCAAAAAACTTTTAAAAAATCAAATAAAGTTAACAAATACCCTTCAACCTATCCAGGTTCACAAATACCAAGAAAATCATATGTCAAAAAGTTCTAGAAAGCTGTAAAAAAGAAATACATTTAGCGCCTTGTGAAACCACATTTTGAGGAAGTTGTGAAGTTTCAGTATCAAGTAATTTTCACATCAGTTTTATCTGCTCTAAAAGCTCACACTCTGGACAGAGCTCTGTACACACCATTTTCCTTTCTCTAAGACAGGCCCTGTTCCTTTAAGATGTTAGGTGTTTCCTGCATGCCCTACTGTGTGGTGTCTTTACCAAAGAGGACCATGTGTGCGCATGTGCTGCCTGCTGTGATCAGTGTCCTTTTCTCTACATTTCTCCCATCCATCCCTTTGACCTCACGAGCCCAGCTATGTTCAGAATTCCTGTAGCTAATGGAGTCCTTGAATTATGAAATGATGTAAAGAGGAGGGAAAGCCCACCAGTGCTCTAGTGTGTAAGCAGCAGCACCTGCAGTCTGACCTGGCTCAGCTGATGAGCATCTCTGTCCCCCAGGAAACAGTGCCTCTGGTTTGGATTGAGACTTGGTAGATGTTTATTGTATATGGGGCATTTTGCTGTACTGGTTTTTTCAAATCCCATATCCAATACCCCCACCCCCACCCCTACCTCACCTCACCTCTATTGAACTGCTTGTCCATGGATCTGTAGAAAAATTTGCCAAGAACTAGGTGAGAGGCTTGAGTGTTGAGGATGTCCAAGATGGACTGCATCTTTTTGAGGTTGGCCATAAAAGCTTTGAAAATATAAAATGCCTCAAACTAGATGTCACAACTTTTGTGTTATAGGTTTGTCATTGATTTGAGATTCTCAGATTTACTACTAAATGTCACCCAGTTATGAAGTTGTGTCTTGTGCCAACCAAGAAGCTTCAGTGACTCTTACTTTGACACTTAATTTTATAAATGAAATCATTTCTCATATTCACTGAAAACTATCATAATGTGGTCCCAAAACTACCAAGAATTTGTCTGCTTAAGTACATTTTTTGAATGTAGCAAATACATCCAAAGTTGTATCACATGTTGCCATTTCAGCATATCTGAAGAAATCAGAACTGTTCCAACCACAAAAAAAAACCTTTTTTGCATTTATCATCCCACAATTTAGAGCTTTTGTGGAGATTATTTACCCTTAGTACCATGAACAAAGTACTCTGGTGGGGACAGATTATTCAACAGTAAGATTTCTTTTACCATTTTATCTTATGAAAAAATTGGCCCTTGTCTTTTTGTCAACTAGCTTCATGAGCTGTGGGTCAGCTGCCATGCTACTGAGGTGGCTGCTGTTCCATAGCTCATAAGCAAAGCTGAGCTCCTGCCCTTAGTTTTTAAAGACTGTAGATATTAATCCCCTGTCTGGTGAGTAGTTGGCAAAGATTTTTCTCCCATTCTTTATTTTTCTTCACCTTTAGTGCTTTTCTGCTTGCAATACTTTAAATTTGACTTGTAGTTCTATTACTTGCTTTTCTCCATTTCATTTGTAGTAAGAGCTACAGCACTTAGCAGCAGTATATGATTTTGGCTCTTTGTAGCCCTTGTGACCTTATTCACTAGTACTCTTTTGCGGTGTCTTCCTTGATCCTCAGGCATGTTACAGTAGCCTAAGTTGTTCACCTGTGGTTTAAAAACTATCCTACACATGCCTGTATTGCTTACTTCAATATTTTGACACAGTGGAGACTAAGAAATTCTCTGTTTCTCTTGTCATTATGGCTATGAAATTTAATTATGATAGTGTATTATCATAATTATCATACATCTTGGGCATTCGAAAAGCCACTAGGAACATAGCAAGACACTATCTCAAAAACCAAACACAAAACTTCAGAAAGGCATTAGGAAAATAGTCATACCTAGGATAAAATCACAATAGGTTTAGTTAAAGATCTAGCTTGACTTTAAAGCTGATGCCACAATTGGCAATACCTCATTATATAATAAGTGCTCCAGTGTTTCTGGCAATAGAGATTGGTTTCATAAACAGAAGGCCAGAGAGTGTAGAAGCTGGATAAAGAACATATCATTTTGGTTACATTTTTTTCTGAAGGTTAAAGCAGAGGGTCACTACCTTATCATACCAGCTAGAACTAGATTGTCTTACATTCTTATGAATTCTTAGATAGTTTAATATCTTACTTTTGGCTAGCTGATGTGTGACTAGATGTTGGTTTGTTCTGCTGGGCCTAGTATAAGCTCAGTCCAGACCAATAATCTGATAAAAATTTTGTCTAACACTAAGGATCTTCATCTGAGCTGTTACAAGTGTAATTACAGGCAGATAAATGCACTGTTGGTTATTGAGATGGTTTTTAACAGGTGTCAGGGCATAGGCAAATAGTTTACTTGTGAAAAACATTCTCAATGAGATTATTTAGTTGTTTACGTATCCATATAAAGCCATAATCTTTAAAGAGTTATGAGAAATTGCCTTTATGCCGTTTGATCCTAGCCCAAAACCATTAATTAGGGGATATTTAGAAATTTTATGGAATTACAAACTGCTTAAGCAAAAGTCACAGCTAGAGGTGTTAATCCTACTGATAGAGAGTTAAGACCATTACCACAGTTTAAAGTAAGCTTTAGTTAAATACTGGCCAGGTGGATGGACTCTGGTCAGGTTCATACCCAGGTTCCCAGGAAATGTCCCCGAATAAGGGTTTACAGCAGTTTTAAGTATTTCCCATCAGGTTCAGTTGGGGCAAGCTCCAGCCTACATCCAGTCAGGGGCAAGTGGACATTCTGACGTATTTCCTCCTTCCTGTGTGCCTCCTGCCCCTATGTGATCAAACACATCCAGTGCAGATGGGTCAAACAAGCTTGCTTAGGGGAATGAGAAACATGTGGCCTGTTATCCCCAATAAACAAGAACCTTCAGCATTTCAGGAACTATCTGTCCTTGGGCATGTAGCTTGCAGATCAGAGGCATATTTCTTTCATGGATCTCTATAGCATAGTAATTATAGTTAAAATGTAACTCTGACTCTCACCAGAGGCCTGCATATAGAGTCAAAGTTTATTGCTATTTGTAAGCCCCTTTAGGGAAAAAGAGTAGAAAACAAAGTTGCAGGTGAGTATTCTGTTTTGAGAGAGTCTTGCTACATGGCTCAGATTTACCTGGAATTTACTATGTAGCCCAGATTGGCCTCAAACTCACCTTCCTTCTGTCCCAGCATCTGCCTCACAATGCTAGGATTATAGCTTTGTGCTACCATGCCTGATGTACAGACTGCTATTCTTGCTATGTTTTGCTGAGGTAGTAGATTAGAAACTTACTAAATATGTGCTAACTACTTTGCTAAAATGTATTGGGAAACTCCTTGTGGCAGGCATGAGGTATTGGATGGAATAACTAAATAGAGGGCACCATGAATGATGTTTTTTTTTCAACTTGTAACAGTTTACTAAGATGAGGCCACTGGATGTTAGTGTTTGCTAGAATCATTTGTGTGAATTCTGCTTATTTGTTTTAACAAAAAATGTGTTCTCAATTCTGCTACTTAACTTAATTGAACTTGGGGAAATTGCTTCTTTTCTGAGTCTGATAGTTCTTACCTGTAATGTTTTTAAGTTAGCTTTCCGTTGGTTGCTGTGACAGATACCTGAAAGAAACAATTTTAATGGAGGAGGGATTGAGATATAATACAGTTCAGTGGTAAAGCACTTGCCCAGCCTGCACAAGGCACTGGGTTTGACCAGCATACGTCCGGTTAGGTCATTTGTCCCAGCATGGTTGCAGTATTCAGGAGGCAGAAATGGGAGGATCAGAAGTTCAAGGCTGGCATCAAGCTCCAAAATAAATGAGTTTGAAGCCATCTTGGGCTACATGAGATCCTGTCTCAAAAAGAAAACTTGAACCAATGAATGAATGAATAAATAAAAGAAGACTTATTTTGGTTCACATTTCCAGAGGTTTTAGTTCATGGTCTGCTTGTTCTGCTATAAACCTGTGGTAAGGAAAAATATTGTGGCTGAAGGAGGATATGGGTGATCAAAGTTGCTGATGTCACAGGAAGCAGAAAAGCCAGAAATGCCTAGAGAGGAAATAATACCCTTCAAAGATTTGCCTCCAGTGATCTTCATTCTTTATTCAGTCCTCCTAATACCCCATAATTCATTGATGAACTCAGCACCCTGAAGATATAATTACCTATTTATAGTACCACAAACCTACTTTATCTAAACCAAAAGTGTTTTAAAGCATTTTTTCTTTTTTTGCAAATCCAGTAGGTAAAGTATTTTTAAAGGGACTTTCTTGTTCAGTGCCTATGGCTTGTAGCAATCAACCACATACACCAGACTATGAAAGATTAATACTTTACTGCCAGTAATTGTACCTTTCAGATGACTTAACTGTCAAAAATAACTTTTAAATTTTTCTAATGTGTGAATTGATCTTTGTATTTTTTGCTATAGTAGTAGAATCCCCTTTTTCTTTGCGTTGTCTATTTTATAAGAGATTTTAAACAAAGAGAATGCTTGCAGCAGGACATGTCTACACAATTCTTGGAAGCCCACTTCTCCGAGAGCTCGCCTCTCTGACAGGTGCAGTGCTTCTTTCCCCAATGATGGATGTATTTGTCCTACTTGCAGCCGTCCCTCTTTTTAACCACATGTAATAGGATCGAGGATGAAAATAGACTTTGACTGAAGCTTGCTGGGCATTTATAGTGAGTCAATAACAGCCAGTCTTAATTAGAAAGTGTAAAGACTTAGAGCATATCTATAGCCATTTCCAGTTTTGTATTGGGAGAAACGGGAAGAGGTTGGTCCACAGAGACAAAATGGTGTAGATGGGTAGAAGAAAGAAGTCTAGATTCTTCTTCCAGTATTTATGAGGCCCATCCATCTTTTAAGTACTAATGTACACCTCCTCTTCTTTGTTATCAGAGTACCTAAAGTGTTTTCTCTTGGTGTAGAAAACCTTTCATAGAAACACCAAATTAAATTTAAAACAAAAATAGATGAGTATGGCTGTCCATATGCCAGTTAATGAAGTTAGCTCTCTCCTATTGCATACAAATGGATCAGAGACCCAAATATAAGAGCTAAAACTTCAAAAAGGAAGTTTTATGTTAAACAGAATTATGTGACTCAGCATTTCCATCCCAAATGAACCATGTCCATATAAAAACCAGTACATGACTGAAAAGTAAAACTACCCAAATATCTGTCAGCTGATGAGTGGATAAACATAATGTAGTAGTCACTTACCATAGATAGTTGGTGAGAAAGGCATCTTGTGCAAACAAAGTAGACCATACAGTGTTGTGGGTTCACTGTAGCTGATCATGGATGGACATGTTATGTGGTGCTTGGCCTTATATCCAAAACAAAGTCAAATCCTGATACATGGACATTACAGGAAAACCTTAGAACCATACTGAGAGAATAGGACATCAGTGATCATATGATTTACTGTTTTGTTCATTAAAATGTTCAGGGCAAAGAACAAAGAGATTAGTAGTTTCCAGAGGTGGGAAATTTTTTAAAATGAGAAAGGTGCTAGTAGATACAATGTTTTTGTTTGTTTTGTTTCGAGACAGGATTTCTCTGTGGCTTTGGAGGCTGTCCTGCCATGTTTATCTTATTCTCCCCTCCCTCCCCCTTTCTCTTGTGTGCAAGGGTGCTCATGTTCCATGAATGAATATGTAGATGTCATCCAAACCTTGATAACTTTCACACTTTGGTTGAGACAGGGACTCTCATAATTTTGTATTGTTTGATCTCACTGTGTCAACCATGTGATCCACCTGTCTCCACTCCCCCAAACCTCTTCCCCCATGGACCCTCCTCCCTTGATGCTTGGTTTAGACACATGCGTCTGCTCCTGGCTTTTATATGGGTACTGGGGATTCAAGCTCCAGCCATCACAGCTATCCAATATACACTTTTACCCACTGAGCCATCTCCGTCACCTGTGAAGACAGAAACTTTAACATGATGGCGATGGTTGTGCAACTCTGTCAGTATTGTATTCTGAAGTGATTTGTATATTATCAATGAATAATATGATATGTGAACTATATCTTAATCTTGTTTTTTGAAGTAGATAAATGACTGGGTGTAGTGGTACATGGCTTTAATCTCAGCACTCGGGAGGCAGAGGCAGATGGATCTCTCTAAGGTAGAGGACAGCCTAGTCTACATACTGAGTTCCAGGCCAGCCAGGCTACATAGTGAAACCCTGTTTAAAGGAAAAAAAAGTAGATGAATTAGGAGTCTGGAGAGATGGCTCAGCTGTTAAGTGTGCTTCCTACTCCTCCGGAGGACCAAGTACAGTTCCCAGCACCCTATCAGATGGTTCACAATTGCCTATAATTCCAGGGATCTACTGCTCTCTTCTTACCTCTATGTGCACACTCATTCATACACATACCCATTATTAAAATAATAAAAATGAATTTTATAAAGATAGATAGATAAGTTGTTATATAGTGATTAAATATAGGTTCAAAATGATTTTGATATAGAATTTACAACTTTTTAAAACATACTTATTACCTAAATAAGTGCATTTAGTTCTGTAACAAAATTTTAATCCTAAGTAGCCAGTTACTTGTTTTAAAATTAACTGGGATAAAATTACTGATTGAATTTCAATTACAGTAAAAATTGAAATGTAGATTACTCCCCTCTCCCACTAACATCTGTATTTTGGTTGAATAGATACAGTTGTGATAGGGAAAGATCTTGGGCTTACTACTTGCTAGATCAGACAAACAGATGTTCCATTGGTCTAGGACAAATCATTTCTTATAGCTTCTATTTGAAAAAACTTGTAAGTTTTAAGAAGTTTGGATAGGTTTTTGGTTTTTTGCTTATATTTTCTTAAAATATAAGTATAGAAGGATTTCCTAGGAAAAATAAGGATGTGTGTATTTGGGGTCTACCCTGTTTGACTCATTTGACTTTTTTGAGATAGTGTGTCTTTTTAAAATGATGTCTTGTTTTTTAATGTTTTTATGCTATCAACAATTCTAGTTTTGTTTACTCAACTATAAATCACTTTTAGAATATATTAACATTGTACATTTTGATTTAAAATAAAATATCCATGTTGTAATATGTCTTATATAACTAATTTATTACCAAAACTAATCAAATTGATTTTAGAAAATGTGCTGTTACATCTGGGTTCATGAATTATTTAATGACTAATATGTGGCGTATACATATTTTTATGACTTTCTTAGATGATGACATGTAATGGAATTGGGTATTTTTGTAAGCATGATCTTTTTTGGTTTTTCAAAACAAAGTTTCTCTGTAACAACTCTGGCTGTGACTATATGATCTTAATCCAGTTTTCCTTTACTTGCAGAGATCCTGTATATTTTGATGATAATTGGCTAAACAGAATCAAAACTGAAGTGGGAGACAATTGGAGGTTAAAGGTATTTCTTTTTGTATTTATACCTGTTAAATCTTTTAAATGTTTGTATTGTATATTGTCTTACTTAGGGTTTCTATTGCTGTGAAGAGACACCATGATCACAGCAATTCATATAAAGAAAACAATGAATTGGGGTTGGCTTACAGTTTCAGAGGCTTAGTCCATGTTGGGAAGCAGGCAGACATGGTGCTAGATAGGTGGCTGACAGTTCTTCATCTTGATCCATAGGCAACAGGGAAGCAACTGTTGTAATTTAAGAAAAGTTGCCCTCAAGAGAATGAAGCATTTGACAGAGTTCAAGCAGAGGGGTTTTGTTTTGTTTTTTGGGAAAGAGATCATAGAAAGGGAAAGGGAAGGGGGAGACCAGCCTCTGGAGACAGGATCAGCAGGAGAGAGGAGGGAGGGGGGAACAGAGAGAGAGAGAGAAAGAAAGAGAGGATGGGAGGTGGGCAGGGCCCTTTTAAAAGGGAGCACAGTGAATGTGCACAGGTGGTGCACTTAGTGGTTGCAGCTGAGGGTGTATCCTATTAGAACCCCAAGGACAGGCCAGTACAAATGCCTGAATATTAACATTCCTCCCTTTTATTATAAAAAGGTAAGTTAGAAAGGGGTACCTGGTGAGGCAGGGATGAAGACACCATGTTCTCAAGACTACTTCCTGGGGGGCATTGCTTTATCTTTGGGGTACCTGGGAAAGCTGGGGTGCCAGCCACATCCTAGAGGAGCTAGCTGGCTGTTTCACTTCACTGTCCAGGCTCTTCTGAACCATCAGGTATGGCCCTGGCAAAATGTCGTTCTTGGTGGATCCACTCCTTAGGGCTTAAAGCACCTGATCTTTTCCCATTATCACAACATCACCCAGACATGTTTGGTAGCCTTGAGCCACCAGCTCTGTGGCCAACAGCTGCAACAGTAGCTGATTAGGAATGGTCAGTGGGTCTCCAAAAAACATCCAGGTGACACAGCTCCCATGGGTCTGCAATTCCTATTGTCCCAGGAATTCAGGCACAGACCATCCAGTGAGTCATCAGTCAAAGGGTGGGGGCCAAAGACTCTGAGCCCAAGAGAGACACAGTTGCCCGGTACCAGGACTTTGAGAAGAGCCAGAAGGCAAGGCAAGAACTGCTAGAGAAAGGAAGCCTCACATCCAGGGGAATGGTCAGAGGTGGATAACCCCACCAGAGACCCAATTGTTGGCTAGGCATGGAAGGCAAAGCCATCAGTAAATGAAAAGCAGATTTGTTGCAGGTGGAAGAAAACAGATCTATTGAAGGTGAAGCAGATGGGTAGGGTCCCAGCATGAAGTGATTACAAGTGATGGGAAGCAGATTTTTGGTAGGCTTATTCCACATGAGTGAGGCAGAACAAGAGCCAGTGGCTTTTATCGAGCAAGGATCGATCGATTGATTGAGAAAGGTACAAGCTGCCTCGGTGATTGGTCAATTAAGGGGCTGAGACTGAAGGGCCAGAGGATCCGAGAAAGAGACTGGCATAGGCCACCCAGTGGGTCATCATGCAAAGGGTGAGGGCCACGGGCTCAGAGCCCGAGAGAGCTGTGGTTGCCTGATGCCAGGACTTTAGGAGGCCAAAAGTCAAGAAACAAGATGAGTTCTCACTTGTGGGAATACCTTAGGTACGGGAATAGTCTAAGGTAGAGTGGCTGATCAATCATGAAGATTTAGATGGAAGGACCCAGCGATCCATAGAAGTGGGGCTCTCCTATGTGAACTGGGTTTCAGAGTCCTGGTGTGCCTCAAACTGGCAGGGACAGGAGATGCCAGGAGAGCCTAAAGAAGCCTTGCAACAGGGTTCAAGCAGAGGGTTTTTTTTTATTAGGGAAAGGGATCATAAAAAGGGAAAAGGGAAACAGGGAGCCTGACCTCCAAAGACAGGAGCAGCAGGAGAGGAGGGAGAGAGGGAGGGAGAGAGGGAGGGAGGGAGGGAGGGAGAGAGAGGGAGGGAGAGGAATGGGAGGTGAGCAGGGCCCTTTTGAAAGGGAACATAATGAATATGCACAGATGGTGCTCTTAGTGGCTGCAGCTGAGAATGTATCCTGTATCCAGGACCTCAAAGGACAAGCCAGTACTGAATACTAACAGCAACTGTGTACTACCCATAGCTTGAGCAAAGGAGACCTCAAAGCCCGCCCCCACAATGACACACTTCAACAAAACCATACTTCCTAATAGTACCACTCCCTATCAGGGCCATTTTCTTTCAAACCACCAGATATGTAATGTTTTTGTTTTGTTTTGTTTTTTCATCTGCTATTTCCAGTGAGTTTAAGGGTTATTTAGGAAGCCTATAGTAAAATAATCTGGAATTGAAGATTAGTAGTAACTTGACATACTGCTTGCCAGGATATGCTGTACTGTAAGTCAGTAAAACCTATTAAAGGCTGGATTTTGGAATCAGAAACCTGTGCTCACACTGTAGCTCTACCATTTATTCTTTATGGCAATTACTTTAACCTTGCTATGGATTGATTATTAAACTGTATGATACCATTGGTTAAAATTAGATAATGTAGCATTTTGCCATGGGGAAAACCACTATTTTAAATACTGTATCAGTTTTAAAGTATTCCACTTTCAGGTGTTGTATGACAAACAGCTTAGAAGAGCAAAAAGGGAAATATATAATGTATTTTCCAAATACAATTTCTCCAGAAATAGAAAATGTTAATTTTATTTATGATACTTGTGTTTTGTTTGTTTGTTTTGCTTGGTTTTGTTTATTTTTAGATTACCGTATAGCCAAAATCTGCCTTGAACTCAGTTTCCTGCCCTTATCTCTTGGATTAACAGGCATAAGCAAGCACACATTGCTTTTTTTGTTGTTTTTAATAAGTAAGCAACTTTTCAGTTTATTTCTCTCTTAAAAATAGATATTTTCAGGGGATGGAGAGATTGCTCAGCAGTTAAGAGCACTCATTACATTGTTACTTTGCAAGGACCTAGGTTAGGGAACCAGCAATCCTCATGGTGGCTCAGAACCATCTGAACTCCCATTCCAAGATCCAATATCCTTTTCTGACTTTGGAGAACACCAGGCACGCACATGGTGCACATACATACATACATACATACATACATACATACATACATACATACGTGCAAGCAAAACACTCATACACATAAAGTAAATATTTTTTAAAATGTTTTAAAGCAGAAGGTTGTAACTGAAAAATTCAGCCTCTTTTATTCAATAACCTCGGGCTGTATTTTCTCGGGTATATTGTTTTAGCTAGGGGTTGAGCATCGCCAACCCTAAATCCAAAACGTATCTGATCCCAAGCATTTCATATAAGGAAGAATCACAACTAACATACTGAATACTTACATTGAACAAATTCAGCCAGATCACAAGGATGACTGGCAGAATATGGCACATTTAATCCAATGCAAACTTAACTGTCTGAGGAGGGTCCACGGCAGATGATTCACTTGAGTTTTTATTGTCACTCTGTACTGTGGTCTGTGCTTGCCTTTCACCCAGTGTTTTCTCTCTAAACAGATTAGTAATTTAAAGAAAATTTTAAAAGGAATCTTGGATTACAATCATGAGGTAAGATCTTTTTTATCATCCTACTTGGAAATATTGCAGAATAGTTTAAATATTTTATAGTTTCAATGTTAAGAAAAAAACATTTCAAAATTAATAGTTCCTATCTTCCTCTGTGTAGCTTTGAAGATGTCAGTTCAAATAACCAGTCATCTTTTAGGTGTGAACACATCAGTAACCCTCATTGTGAGGAGTAACTTTTGCATGGTTATTACAATATGTTAAGTTTTGTTTTATACTGTACTCTCTTCTCTTTCTGTGCTTGTAAAGATAGTTCAGATCTCTTTTGGACTATAGTGATTGGCCCTCCTGCTTGTGTTTTATTCATCAGCAAGCTCCTGGACCCTAGGTGAACTTACCTCGTTGTTAGATATTTCAGAACACAGGCATTGCTGGGAAGATACTCACACAGCAGAACTAATTCCTTTTATGATCACAGATGCCAGTAGGACGTAACATTGCCTAGAAACATGTATCATTTTCTTGGCACTTCTTTTTCCCTGAAAGCAAGATACCCACATTTGTATGTATAACATCTATCTTCTCCTACTAAGTGACCTTATCACAGTGATCTCAACTTTTGGATCGAGACCCCCACAAAGGTCACATATCAGATACCCTGCATATCAGCTATTTACATTACAATTCACAACAATAAAAAATTGCAAATATGAAGTGTCAACAAAATAATTTTATGGTTGGGGGGTCACTACAACATGAAGAATTATATTAAAGGGCCACAGCATCAGGAAAGTTGAGAACCACATCCAACCTAGAATTCAGTCTCAAACTTTGGTGTCATTTTATAGTCCTTTCCATGGGTTTTCAGGCTTGCTCTGTGATACAGGTTGTCCAGAAACTCACTTTATAACCTAGTGTTACTAAAATTCCTTCCCGGGAAGAGATGTAAGTAACATTTACTCCTTCTCTTAAAGTCCCAATGGCAAATGGAAGCACAATCCTACCAAAGTTCACTCTTTAGAAACCAATGAGTTTATTGGGTTTCCTTTCAGAGCATAGGTAAGGGATTATTGAAGGGATATGGTTGCTTCTCTTCCCACTGATAAAAAAGGCCACACCTGAAAAGCCTTTACCCAGCAAGGATGAGGGCTCCCTCATATCCACATAGATACAGTCTTCCTTGGCCTGTATAAACTACCCCTTCCCAGGTCATGTACAGTTAATGTAGAGTAGAAAACAGCTGGATACTCAGGTGAGAATCTTGTGCCTTCTCGATCCTCTATTCCGGGGTATAAATCATCAGATCAGCTGGATGATGCTTTGCTTGGAGGTGCAGCTCCATGATCTTAGATGGCTCTTCTTGGCTCGGGACAATCACTCACTGCACCCAGGCTGACCTCCAACTCATGGACAGTCCCCTCCAGTATACTAGGTGTGAGCCATCATGTCCTGCCTGGTGATTTGTGATTTGTTTGTTTGTTTTCCTATTCGTTTATTATTTTTTGAGATAGAGTTTCATGTAGGTCAGGTTATCTCCAAGCTCAGTATGTAGCTGAGGGTGACCTTGAACTTCTGATCTTTCTGCCTCAACCTTCTGAGTACTGGGATGTCTTTGAATATAATCAGCAAACTCTATTAGACCTTCAAAGTGGAGCTTTCTCCAGCTCTGCTGCTACTACTCATAACTAAGTTGTCCTTAGTTTGCATTTGGACTGCTAGGGTAGTAACTGGTGAGCATTTTTACTTTTCACTGTTCTGTGGTTCTGTCAAGCCAGGACAATTGTAAAGAAGTAAAGCCGAAATTATATTAATTTCCATTTTAAGTCTTCCATGTTTCTTTGTGTTGTTTATGCAGTCCTGCTAGGCAGATGTTCTCATAGTGGGCCTAGCCCTCTGCTTCTTTTCAGATGAGAAGGGTTTCATTAATTTGCCCCTGGTTGATTTGAACTTTAGCCCAGGCAGGTTTTGAACTTGATATACTTTTGCATCAGTCTCTGAAGCAGCTGGCATTAAAGGCTGTGCCACCAGACCCACTTGCACGGTTTATTCTTACATTGAGGGTCAATCTACATTCTTGTCTTATGCAGATATACTTGGTTGTCTTACCCCTTAAATTATTAGTCAAGAAACAAGGTTGGGGCCAGACCTGACATAGTCATTGTTCAAGTCTAGCCATCAGCAGTGCTATTTTGTAGTGGGCAGTTAATTTTTTGTAATCATATCAAATAACTTAAAAATCAGTATTAAAATTCAAGAAAATTGTGATATTTTAGTATGTAAATGAGCACTTGGAGTAAGTATTAGACATCTTGAACAAAAGACCACTAACTGTTGGGGGTGGCTTTCGTTTGTTTCTTTTGCCAGAAGTTATTTATAAGGGTACTAAGAAGCAATATTTAGTACCTCTTTGGGGATTATGAGAAGTAATTGTTTTTGCCCTGAATATCATATTTGCTTATTTTGAAAATTAAAGATTATAATTTTCTCAGAAAAGTATCACAGTGGAAAGGAAATTAAAAAAAAACTGTCAGACAAGATCATGGCAA
The DNA here is from genome assembly GCF_017639785.1 of Mesocricetus auratus. NCBI lineage: Eukaryota > Metazoa > Chordata > Mammalia > Rodentia > Cricetidae > Mesocricetus > Mesocricetus auratus. The sequence goes on from NW_024429207.1 coordinate 25,280,591, forward strand.
TATTTTAGGAACTGCTTTGCTGCATGTCACGGTAGTTTGGTGCTGCACTCTGTTCAGATGGAGTGTTTGCCATCAGTATTTCACAGTGAGAAGTCCGGGCTCATATACTTCTCAGTACATGCCTCTTCTCTTTCTGTTATCTTTTTGTTTTTCTTACCCTGGTGCCCCACTATACTCCACTAAACCTTTCTTGGGATGCTTTGGACTTTCAGTCTGTGCATCATTCTGTACCCCAGTCAGTATGACCTAACTGCTTCATTGTGCTTAGAGGAGATAAGTCTAGTCCCTGCAGGTGACAAGTGTGCTTGATGCTTTCCTTACCTGCTTTTAAAAGTCTAGTTATATACCAAGGGCTGAAGCGTTCAGCATTGCTAGTTGTTTTGCAACTACACATAGTGAGTCCCTACTACATGATTCACTGCCAAGCTCTCTTTTTTAACCCAATCAGTCAGTGTTCTTCCTTTTTTTTTTATCACTGGCTGTATTTGTAATTTTGTATTTTTTATGCATTTACTTTATTTGCCTTATATGTCTTTTCTTTGCTTCATATACTTCATAAAGGTAAAATATTTGTTTATTTTAAAAGGTTTGTAAAATATACATCTTTTGAAACAGTATTTAAAAAAAGAACAAAAGCAGGATCTCCTATAGACAGGCTGGCTTCTACCTTTTTATATAGTCAAGGACGACATTGAACTTCCTGAGGCTGAGCCACTCCAACCCTAACACAGTAACTTTATATTCAGAATTTTTTTAAACTTAGCTACTCAGGAGCTTGAAACCATCCTGGGCAACATAGTGACTCATGGCTTCCAAAAAAAAAGTGGAATAAAATAAAACTACTTAGAGCTATCTACCTCCATGTTATTTTATAGAATGCAAAATTGAAAATAAGCCGCATGTCTTGCAACAAGGAAATTATGAAATATTTTTAGACAAATAGTATTCAATCATAAAAATGTTTTTATTAGGACTGTATATGCAATATGGTAGCACTTTTGTAGACATCTACATATATGTACCTACAGAAACATTTATGAAGGCCTATAATCTGACTGAGATCCTTTAGATGAGGTCCATTTTAAAATTCAGGGTATTTTCCAACTCTAGAAGAGTAACATGTTACCTATATCCTCTATTTTGTGAATGCTTCCAGAGGGTTCTGGCTTAGTACCTGTCGTATTAAGATTCCTGCAATAAAGCATAAGGGTTTTCATTCTTAACTAGAATCAACAAGAACAGTAAATAAGCTTATGTTCTGTCATTGCCTTTCGTACTCAGTCTGGGAATTCCTCTTCCTGTGTTCTATCACATTTCCTTTACTGACTCTTGTGTACCTGCATTTCTCTTTTCTGGTTTACTTTGAGACAAGGTGTCATGCGCACAATATGTAGACCAGGCTGGCATCAAACTTACAGAGATCACCTCCTCTGCCTTCTGAGTGCTGGTGTTAAAGGCGTGTGCCCACAGTGTCCAGCTCCTGGTTTATTTTTATATTGATGAGCATGTTCTAACACTGCCATCACTCAACTTCAGAAAAGTACGTGCTGAAGTTCAGGCCTTGACATTTATTTCTTCATTGAGAGTTAGTTTGGCTGTGTCTGGAAGCCATTGCAGCATTGTTCACCAGCTTCCTCTAGATTTGCTGTTGAAGTCTCTCATGTGGATTCCCATTCCCTTTTGTCAACCTCTTTATTTGGGGTTGATTTGCTTTTATTTATCTCTAAAGGTTCATGAAAATGCACTTAAATGTGAGGAGCATTTTTAGCATGGGTTTTGCGTTTTGTTTTTTGTTTTTGTTTCTGTTTTTTTGCCTGACCAACACTTAGCAAGTCCTTAAAAACTGAACACCTACGAGTTTTAGTTTTAGGAAATTTTTTTCCAATTTATTTTTTCTGTTTATTCTGTAGAACTCCCAGTGAACCTTTGAGCCTCCTGGATTGATCCTTTAATTACTCAGATTTCTTTAATTACTTAATCAAATTTTCTTTTTACTGCATATGTATTTTATCTACTCCTGAGACAACTGCATACCTTTCTTGCTTGCCCATTGAAACTTCTATTATATTTCTTATTCCCATAAGCACATCTTTGTGCCTGGTCACTAAAGCTACCCCGGGTAAGTGGCTTCTGTGTCCTTTGTGTTGTGAACTCACAGATGAATGTCATAAACTACAGAAGGTTAAGTTTTGAAAGGAGTTTTATTACAGGAGATAGCTTAAGAGAAAGGAAGCAAGAAAGGATTACAACTGACAGTCCCTGTTTAGGAATTAATAAGACTTTACTGGGTTGAGGCATGGGAGGTGAGCTTGTCAGGCCAGTTGACCCACACACAAGGTATTCATTAACACCTTCACATCCTGGTGACTAGACTGGAATTTTGGCACACCTTCAAGGATCAGAGAAGCACCTGATCGCTGCAGAGCTTCCAGGCAGCTGTGCTCATTAGTTTGCTTTATAAACCTAGAAGAATGATAACAAGGAACCAGAACAAAAACCAGTGCCTCTGAACGTTTTTGGCATTTTGGGCCTCCAGTCAGGACAGACTTGTGATGGGAACAAGTACATCCCTGGCTCAAGGACAAGAAACAACTTCTGGTTTTTGAGGTTTCCATGAGCTGCAGAACAGTTTCTTTCCCTTGTTTTTAATTACTGCTGGAGAGTGATTTACCTATGCATGGGAGGAATTAAATTTAATTGAGTTGATGGTATATTCCTATATAGCCAAGGGTAACCTTGAACTTCTGATTCTCTGACTCTTCTGAATGCTGGGATTACAGCCATGCACCACCATGCCTGGTTTATGTGGTGCTAAGGATGGAAGTAGGCTGGCTGTCTATCAACTGGTCTATCTCCCTCGCCTCTAAGGGCTTCCACTGGCAGAAAGAGTCCCATTTCTTTACATATTCTCCATTAAAGGGATTTTCCATTCCCATTCCTGTTAAGGATATCTCACTACCAACATTTTCAAAGACAAAGTAAAGGTAATAAGGGGGAATCTCACTTGTGGTAATGTGAATTCCTCTTTAATCCCAACTGTTTTGGATGTCCTTTAGTTTAGAACATTCTGGTTATGATTCATCAGAGAGCAAACATCCAAGCTTTCTTAGAACAACAAACAGATCAATAGTATATGAATTTTTGTTCGGCGTACATACATATCAGGTTAGGGACTAAGTTGTAATTTAGGTGTGAGAAATAGGGGTTGGGGTGAGGTTGGCAAAACAACTCTGGCCTTGACAGTGAATTTCAAGTGATGGCAAATTGATCTCTATTAAATATTTTATTTGGTGCTATAAATATGAATGTAATTATAATCTCTCTGTCTCCATTCAGATTTTAGGACAGCAGATTAATGATTTTACCCTTCCTGATGTGAACCTTATTGGGGAACATTCTGATGCAGCAGAGCTCGGAAGGATGCTCCAGCTCATTCTAGGCTGTGCTGTGAACTGTGAACAGAAGCAAGGTAACTAATGAAAATAGTATATATTGTATATTTCATATATAGAGCACCAAGATCAATGGCATCTTTCCATGGCTACCCATCTTCTACAGCTTTGCTGGTAATTTGCCTTCAAGTTTAAATGAGTTCTAAAAGGTAGTCTAACTTTGATTATGGTCATACTCCTTCCCTTTCTGTAAGACTATCTAATTAAATAGTTTTTATATTGTTGTTATGTTTATTTTTTTATGCTGGTTGTGTAACCAGTGCTTTGTTCATACTAAGCATGTACTATACTATTGAGTTACATCCCCAGATCGCCAGCCTGAATATATTCTGCTTGTTTATTTATTTTTTGTTGTTTTGTTTTTCGAGACAGTGTTTCTCTGTAGCTTTGGCACCTGTTCTGGAACTTGCTCTGTAGACCAGGCCGGCCTCAAACTCACAGAGATCCACCTGCCTCTGCCTCCTGAGTGCTGGAATTAAAGGCGTGCACAAGCACCACTTGGCTGAATACATTCTTTTAATGTATTTTAACTACATTGGATATAGTAGTATTTATTATTATTAAAATATTAATTTAGTTTGCAAAATGATAGCTTAGGAAATATTTTTGTGCTTCAGAATAAGAGCACAGGCATGTTCAGTCACCCTGTGTTTAAATATAGTTGAATTCATACAGTTTATGGAAAGACACTGGGCAAATCTAATCTTTATTTCATTTTCTTAGTAAATGAATATTTAGTACCTCACAAGATTATTAAGGGATCTAAGTAACAAAATATGTAAAATAAAACAATATCTTTCACATAGTAATGTTTCAAACAATGTTAATTTCTTGGAAATGTGATTTTTTGAAATACATTATATATTTATGTATATTGTTTTGAAACAATAATTCTACTTCATTTGTATATTATAAGTTCTTATAGCCAAAATTTTTTGAGACAGTATCTTCACTGTGTAGCCCTGGCTGGCCTGGAACTTGCTATGTAAGCCATGTTGGCCTCATACCCGTAGAGATCTGCCTGCCTCCAGCCGAGTGCTGGAATTATAGGCATGTGTCACCACACCTGCCATAGCCACCATGTATTTTATTGAAAAACTTTTTCATACCTTATATTCTGATCATGATTTCTCCTCCCCAACTCCTCCTATATCTTTGCTATTTCCCCATTCATACAACTCCTCCTTTCTTTCTTTCTTTAAAGAAAAAAACAAACAAAAAAACACACACAACTGAAATCCATATAAACACAAGATGATCAACCATAATATACAGACAAAAGATGGGTGAGAAAAAATATTTTGTCCAATCAAAGGAATGAGAGGCAAAAATGAACCATTAAGTTAATTTTATGTTGATCATATAGTGCTGGGCATGGAGCCTGTCCTTCAATGTGGTTTAATATACCCAGTGAGAGCCATTGGAGAAAACTAATTTTCCATTGCAAGTGAATTTTTAAATGCCATTTATTAGGTGGCATTTATAGGATGAGTCATACTCATTCTATAAATATATGGACTGTAAATTAGTAAAACCACTAATAGACTTAGAGAAGTTAGCAAGTTTTTAATAGTTAAATTCAGATTGCAAATCTTAGAAAAAGTACACTATTTTTATGTGTAGAACAACTCAAGTTTGTAAGGCCAGCTTTGATACATAAGTAATAATGTGATTTTTTTTGTTTGTAGGGTTTTTTTAATCCCTTTGTAAAATGTGACTTATTTGTATGAAGATCACTTATGCTTTGGGAGGGTGTTTCTGTGTGTGTGTGTATGTGTGTGTGTGTAGTGCATGCACATACATGTGCCTCTCATGCATTTGCATACAGAGGCTAGACGAGAATATTGGATTTCATCTTCTATTGTCCACTTTATTCTTTATGACAGGATGTCATGCAAACTTAAGCGCACATGTGCGTGCGTGCGCGAGCGCACACACACACACACGCCATTTTGGATAGGCTGGCTGGCTAGAGAGTTCTTAAACTCTGCCTGTATGCTCCCAGTTGTGGGGTTGCAGGCATTATTTGGGTGCTAGAGATTCTACCTTGGGTCCTAATGCTGGCACAGCACTTCTACTCACTGGGTCATCTTCCCAGATCACAAATATTTCTTGAACTGATGTTACGGAAGAGGACTACAATACCAAACAAAATAGACACAAAGTTTGCCTTCATGGAGCTTGAAAAAATCATAGTACAAGTATTTACAGAGTAACGATAAATGCTCTGAAGGTAAGATGTAGTGGGAGAGTCTAGATATGGTGTTAAGGAAGTTTTTTTTTAAGTAAATCTCTGAAGGATAGCTGGTTAAGAAAACTCAAAATAATAAATAACTCAAGTCATCTTTCAGAACCTTCAAAATCCCACAAAACTATAATTGTATAGTAAAGAAGGAATTGAGAGAAATGTTGCTGGAGAACAGGGGGTCAGGGGCTTTTCAGAATAATAAGTAGTATTTTGTAATTATTTTAGATTGAAACTGAGTTTTTGGTTTTTTGTTCGAAGCAGCCATGTCTCATTCACTTTTATTTCCTCCACATCTGATAATGTAAATCAAGTTTGTACTTGTTTTTTGTACTTTTTTCGTATTCTAGTAATGAATAAGTGTAATAGTCATCATAGAATTGGGGGTTTTTTTCTCTCAGCTCACTAACTCCCTCCCATTCTTAGGATTGCTCTTCTTTTCTTAAACTGTATTTCTTTTAAAAGTCTTTTTTAAATGATGGCACATTGATAGCCCCAATCTAGTCCAGGTAGCCATTATTGGTATGGGTTCATGGGTGTACCAGCAGTTCACAGTATTCTTCCCTGTCCTCTAGTGCTTACATTCTTCTTTGACCCCCCCCCTCCCCACAGTGTCCCTGGAGCCTTGGAGGGATGAGACAGATGTCTCATTCTAGGACTGAGCACACATCAGCCCTTACTCAGTTATGAATCTCTCTGTGTTAATCATTGCCCACTGAAAACAGAAGCTTTTCTGACCAAGAGAACAGCACTAATCTGTGTGTATAAGCATAGATATTTAGACGACTGTCTGACATCAGTTTCATATAGCAAAACAACAGTAGTAAGTTCACCCCATCCAGGGACCATGGACCTCCCCAGCCATGAGCTTTTGACCAGAATTACAATACCAAATATAATTTCCTCCTGTGGCGCGGGCCCCAAATCCAGGTAGAACGTGATTGATTACTCCCATAACACTCAGGCTACTATTGCACTAGTGGTCACATATGTCTGGCAAGGTGTTGTTATTAGCAGAGTTCACAACTGGTTAAAACAGTTGGTGACTTATATCCCTTAAATTTCTGTACAGCACATTCCAGCATTATATAAAAGCTAGCCAGTCAGAAAGAAGGAAGGTTCCAGTTGAACAGGATTTTTAATCTCTCACCTACCCAGACTTGGTTTCAGGAATACAGTAGAGAGCTAAGTGAGTTTTTCATTGTTAATCATTAGTTGTCACTGAATATATAATATGGGAAGATAGAATAGGAAGCTCTCAGAAGTGCTCCAGCAACTGACTACCTACCATGGAGGAGATATTCTCTGCCTTTGTCCTTGTCCACAGAATTTCTTAGCTATGAAGACTGAATGAAACTGTGTCTGCATTTGCTTTGTGTTTAGCCATTGTTTCTGATTGAAAAAGCTAAAAGTAGTTGGTGAGAGTATGACTGTATTTGTCTTTGCTGACCTCTAGTTGGGGGCAAATAAAATAATACATTTAAAAGACAGGTTAATAGTAGAAGGTACATTGATAATAACATCGACCTTGTATTTGGGATTTGTTGGGGGGTGGTAGGATTTTTTAACATGTATTTATGGGGAGCACAGTATTTGCCACAAAGTGCATGTGGAGATCGGTGAATATGTTGTGAAAGTCAGTTCTTTCTTTCCACTCTGGGCCCTAGGATCAGAATCCACTCACCAGACTTGGTTGGCAAGCATCTTTACTTATTGAACTATCTCGCCACCCCATGGTATCTGCCTTCATTCTGCTACTCTACTAAGCAATAACAAAGCAAAACAAAATGCTTTTTATAGATTAGAGGTTGGGACTTATAAATATTATAAGATTCCCCAAATTTCTTACTTGTATTGAATGTGCTAGATGTAGAAGAAACACACACACACACACACACACACCCCTACACACCTACACCTATTTCTTCCAAACTTTCTATTCTTTGTATTAAATCATACTAAAAATTTTTGAGCAGATAAAATTGAGGGTAAGCTCCCTTATGCCTTATTCGCCAGCATTGCCTCATGGGTATGTACCAAATAATCATACATAATTGTGTTTTTAATTTTAAGGTTTTAAAGCAGTGCATATTAATTTAACTGTCATCATCATTTTATCACTTAGTACTTTACGGTGTTCGCGGGGAAGGGCCTTGACGTGGCAACACCGCTTCTTAACTAACGCTTCCCCTCTCATACCTACTAATGTCCTGACCTCTTTTTACTGTTACTTCCTTCATCTCCAGTAGTTGCCATTAAACCTCCCTTCCCCATACCAATGCCACTGTATCTTGTCTTCCATGTTCATTCATAGTCTTTAATTTTGAGGACCTGATAGTCATCCTAGATGTGCTAGTTCTTGTGTTTGATGCCATAATATCACATGGTGTTGTTAAAACAAAAACCAAGTTAACCTGCTGGGGAGAGGATTATGTGCAGCATTCCAGTAGACATGTCTAAGGACAGTGTTTGTACATTTCATAAGAGCCTCTGTACTATAACTCTAAGGGTAACTATCGTGTTCATTTATTCTAATGCTTAAGCCTCTTCTGTCATCCGTTGTTGGATCTGGAAGTAATGGAAACTGTTAGCAGGGCTTTGTCAAAGGAAAGGGATATTACTTCTAGAGTGACTTTACTGAGACCCTCCTGGTGTGGGCCCGGTAAAAATGAGAATGGTGTCATTTCTGCTTTACATATAAAGGTACAGGATAATATTTTAAAGCCCACGATTATGTAGTAGTGTCTATCTTAAATTCATTTTAGTTATTTCTTTGTATACTAAACAAAATTAAGGTAAGAATTTATATAAGTAGTGCTTTGATGTCACATAAGAATGGAACCAGAGTATTTTTACCATTACCATATAACAAAGAATAATAATAAAGATAACTTTCATAGTGTATGTAGAAAAAGTGATGTGGTTCTTTTTGCCCTGACTTAGGGTCTCACTATTTCACTGATGTATTACAACGTGCACTCATGCTGAAACTGCATTCCTTGACCTTTACCTACAGCATCAGCTTTAGAGGAAATGGTAAAAGGAGCCAAGTACAGTAGTCTATCCCAATAATCCCAGTACTCTTTTAGAGTAAGGTGAGATATCACAAGACCTAGTCTCAACCAAATGCATGTGAAGCAAAAACAGAATATCTCTAGAAAAAAGTTAACATTTTGGTATTCAGCCTTTGCTTACTTGTGGCACATATTTGGAGTAGAGTAGCCATGAATAGGGGATTCTGAGGAAGAATCAAACCACAGAAAACTGCTTATAAGGGTTTATAGAGTATTTGCCTTCAACCTATCAGCCATCTCTTAACTTGAACAGTGACATTCCAGGTTATTCTTGTTTTCAGAATACATTCAAGCCATTATGATGATGGAGGAGTCTGTCCAGCACGTTGTCATGACAGCCATTCAAGAGGTACGTTGATTAGAGCTTTTCACTTGTTTGTGACAAACCCTATATCCTAATTAAGCTTTTAAGTACCTTGTGTCTATTGTGTGCATATTGATTTTATTCATTTAGCAAACACTTAGTTCAAACCCAGTGTACATCAGAGACTGTAGCAGCTACTAAGGATACAGTTGTGAAAAGATACTCTCTGATATAGTGTGTGTTTTCAGAGAGATAAAAAGAACTCATTTAAAAGTACTATAAGGGCAAAAATCAGAACCATCTGAAGGGAACCACTTTGATGAGGACATTAAATAAAGTCACTCAGGAGTGAGACCGAACTTGGAGGGATGAGGTGAGGTGAGCGGAAAGTAGAGAGTTAAGGGAGGTATAAAATGTTATAGAGTCCAACAAGCAAATGGAAAGCAAGACCTGCTGTGGCTCCCGATCTCAGTGGAACCTCACCACCAGCAAGTATCAGATGAAAGCCTGCAGATTTAAATAAAAGACAAGACATCTGACTGCATGTGTGCGTGCGTGTATAGCAGTCTTATATACAGACTTACAGCACAGTGGAAAAACCCCAGGTGTAAGAGTCCATGTTTTCCTCAGGCTGTAAGCCAGGACTAGAAAACAAGATGCACCTATGGTTATCAGTTGACAAGCAATGCAGAGATCCGTGGGGGCTGGGACCCAACAACCTGCTGGTCATGGCGGTGAAAGTCTATAATTGTAGCACTCAGGAGATAGAGATAAAAGGGTCAGGAATTCAAGGTCAGCCTAAATGAGACCCTGCAGAGAGGGAAGGAAGCCCAGGGAGAGAAAAAGGACCTGAATGTTGTTTTGTAGCAGCAGCAGTATGCTGCATTTTCCGGAATCCAACTACATGATCATAAAGGCTAACAATATTCTAGAGTGTGCCATGTTACAGATCTGTTTATTCAGTACGTTAGGTGTGTTCAGTACATTTTTAACATATGAAACTGGGGGTTGGGCATATGGCCCCATTGTGAGTTGAGTATCAGTATCCAGAAACGGAATTCTGGAGTAACTTTCTTGGTAAGTATAAAGTAGTACTTTATAGTTACTCTATTTGTTTGTTTATTTCTATAGTGACTAGTGATAATGAGCATCCTTTTATGCCTTTGTTGGCCACTTCTCTTGTATCTTTTAGAGAAGCATCTCTTGAAATTTAGTGATTTAGGGGGCTGGGGGTGGTGGTGGCAGATGGTGGCAGAGATCAAACCCAGGTCCCCAAGTATGCTCTGCCAGTGAGCTATATCTCAGCCCCAAGAGATATCTATTCAAAGAGGCTTTTTTAACTATTTAGATGTTAGTAGGAAGAACACACAGGAAAAGGAGATCAAGGTTAATGTTTTTGTGTGTGTGTGTGTGTGTGTGTGTGTGTGTGTGTGTGTTTTATAACGCAGTATGTTTCTCTCTGTGTGTGTGTGTGTGTGTGTGTGTGTGTGTGTGTGTGTGTGTGTGTGTGTGTTATGACACAGGATGTCTTTGTGTAGCACCAGCTGTCCTGGAATTAGCTCTTGTAGACCAGGCTGTTCTTGAACTCACAGAGATCCACCTGCCTCTGCCTCCCAAGTGCTAGAATTAAAGGTGTGCTATTCATTCCACAATATGTATACCAAAATATGCTACATACCATAAATAATATAGTGTTTTAAATAAATAAAATAATTCTTTTAAAAAGAGCTAAAGTCGTCCTCAGTTATATATGGAATTCAAGGCCAGTCTGGTTCATAAGGAATCATGTCTTCACAAAAAGGGGGAAACAAACACGTTCACAAAACAAGAGCTATGAGTCCTGATATAAGGAGGGAAAGTCCCCAAAGATGACAATGTTAGCACAAGAAGGAGAATTGAACTGTAAACTATGACATCTAAGAATAATAAGCAAGATAGTACCAGGAGTTCGGGGAAGCTGAGGTACAGATCTACATAAAATCAGATAAAATACTGCAGTGAGAGAAGGATACGTTTAGAATGGGATGTTTAGCTTTCCCGAGAGCAATAGCTGCTGTGTGGGGATAAGGATGAAAATAGGAGAAAAAGAAGAAGGGGGAAAAACCGAGGCATTCCCTTCTCTCCCATCCTCTGTTACAGATTTTATCATATATTACTGCATTTGCCTTTTTTTTTTAACTCTGCTTGGGCTGTGGTTAATACAGGCAGCCAATTCCCACATATCTCAAATTTTTCAAAGTGTTTCTTTCTTGGTGGTAAAATAACATTTATTATTTTCTTTGTTTTTTTTTTCTTCTACATGGATACTAGGTTTTTTTTAATTCAGAAAATCTTCTGTAAATTTTAGTATTTTCAAAAGAGCAAAGGTAAAGTCTGAAACCAAAATATCTCGCAATATAATAGCTGCATATTTCTAACTGTCCTCCCACTCTGTCCTCCACACAGAACATGAGGACCCGAGGCATGTGAGGCTGCTCTGACAGTGTCATGATGAGAATTCTGTGCTCTTGCCTCTAAGCCTCTCTAATACTCTTTGAGTATTGAGTACTCTAATACTCCCTAAGATACCCAGGGAGGGGTACGTGTACTGTCATTAATTTGGGGTAACAGTGATGCCCATATTTATTCCTTTTTAAAAGTTGACATACAAAGTAATGAGTTTCATTATGGCATTTTCATAAAAGGACATTTCATTTTCCAGTTTTGTTGTGCTGCTGTTGCTAGAATTCTGTGTATGTGGCCCCAGGCCTTGCACAGGCTAAGCAAGCACTGTGCCACTGAGAGACATGTCTAACTTCACGGTCTCTCTGAATCTTATCCTTTGTTAGTTTTATACATGAATACATTTTGGTCCTTTTGACACCCTGCCCCCCATTACACTCTCTCATTCTCCTCTTACTGAACTCCTTCCCAATAAATCCTTTTCCTGTTTTCAAAACTCGTTTGGGGGCAAGGGTATTGTTGCCACTGCTGATCCACTGTGTTAATTAGGATTGCTTGCAGGAGTGTGGGTGGAGCATGGCCAGCTTAACAGTGGGCACACCACTGAAGAACATGACTCCCCCTTTCCACATTTATTATTTAGAATGAAAGACGTACTTGCTGTTGCTCTTCTTACTGAAAAGTCACTGTTTTTAAATGTCTAGCCTTGCTCCTAACATAGTGTTAAGAATGAGTTATGCTTGATTCTTACAGCTGGCGCTCTCAGAGAAAATGAGCACCAGATTTCACATGTTTAATTTTAAGTGTAGACATTACTTGGAGTGAAAAACAGTTAGAAGAATTAGTTACAGAAAACAATTACTTGCTTGGTGTTTTAATTTGTTGTTGTTTTAGTAGTTTCTGGGCGCTCTTTTTGTTGTATTACTTAGAATGCCTTTTGCCTCATAATCGTTTAAATCTTAATTTCAGCTAATGAGTAAAGAATCTCCTGTCTCTGCTGGGAACGACGCCTATGTTGATCTGGATCGCCAGGTATTGCTTATGGAATACATTGATAAAAAAGTTCATGTTTTGCCTAAGTTTAAGAACTTAAAGCTATTTTGCTAATTGATATTACAAATTATAATTAAGCTTAGACTTTGTATTAAAAGTATTACTGCATGGGCCAGTGAGGTATCTCATCAGGGAAGGACACTTGCTGGCAAGTGTGATTAAGTTCTACCCCCAGGAGAGAACACAATACATGAGATTGTCCTGATTTTGGTATGCACACCCTGGTGAGCATGTGTGTGCTCACATGCTCACACATAGAGAAATGAATTAATGTGGTACAGAAAAAATATGGTAGTGTTGCATAGCCTACTTTAAAACAAATTCCCTTAATTTGTAATAATTTGTTTTCTAGTCATTATTTTCTTCTTATTTCATAATTTGCTGTATAGAGCAGGCTGGCGTCAAACTCACAGAGATCAACCTGCCTCTGACTCCTAGTGTTGGGATTAAAGGAGTGTATTGCCACACTTGGCTGGGAGTTACTACTGTATTTGAAAAAGAACTTGGCAATGTATTTTTAAGCATGAAATGCTGTTATAGTCAGTTTTTGGTTTACAGTATTCTGCATGAGCAGAACTTTGTATCTTTTCCTTTCTCTTATTTTTGGCTCAGGGTTTCTAAATGTTATATAAGAAAATCTTTGGACATGATATAATTTTAACCCAAGCTATAATTTGCCTTTCTCTTTGTGGTATTGTTTCCTTGCTGTTGTGGTTATATTTTTGGTTTTGTATCTCTATTAGACAGAGGCTTATATATATATGAAATAGACAAATTTAATTTTCGTCAGTGTTTTTATAATTTGCTAACATAGAATTTATAGTAATAAGTAAATAGACATGGAAATGTTTGTTAAGAATCAAAATCATCCAGGTGTGGTGGCATACTTTTTAATCCCTGTACTCATGAGGCAGAGCCAGACAGATCTCTCCAAGTTTGAGGCCATTCTTTCTAGTATATGTAGGAAATTTCAGGCCAGCCAGAGCTACATAATGAGACTCTCAGCAAAAAGCCCAAAACAAAAGAAAAATAAAAGTGGTTTACTTTATTCTTTATTAGGGAGAGTCTTGATTTCCCCAACACTACCTCCCAAGAAGTAAAAATGTTTTAATTCTGTGTTACCTCTATGTAATGTCTTCATTTCATATTGAAACTTTCTTATGCCTTGTTGTTGTTTCTAACTAGTTGAAGAAAACTACAGAAGAACTAAATGAAGCTTTGTCAGCAAAGGAAGAAATTGCTCAAAGATGCCACGAATTGGATATGCAGGTAAGAGGTTCTATGTGTATACTACCACAAATACCATCAAATATACTGGGGATTGTCACATGGTACAGTTTCACTATAATATAACCTAATAAGACAAAAAAAAAAAAAGAAAAACAAGCAAATAGGGTTCTGATTTAGAAGAGTGACGTATAAAGATGTTACCTGCCTTTTTTGTAATTTAATTAAACTCATTACACATGAATATTAAAATTCCAGAAGGAAAAAAAAAGAGAATTCTTATCGGTGCTTGACTGTACATGTGTCATTAAACTCACTTCCATACTTTCAGTGGGGGTGGGTGTCTTTTTCTTTGGGTGTGTTACAGGGCACTGGGGTACTTTACCTGTGCCTGCAGAAGCTAGGGGAAAATTCTGAGTGTCCTGCTGCTCTGTTCTCTCACTGCCCACCATATTCATTTGAGACAGGGTCTCTCAACAAAGTTTTGGCTAAGGTGACAGGCCAACAAGCTCCAGGATCTACCTGTCACAGCCCCTCAACACTGGAACTGTAAGCATTCATGGCAACATCTGGCTTTTTCTGTGGGTTCAGGAGGTCGATTTCTTTCAAAGTGTTTGAAGTATTTTGTATTCTTTGTGTAGCCCTGGCTGTCCTAGAACTCACTCTATATACCAGGCTGCCTTCATAGTTTATATTCTGATCACAAGGGTCTGAGACCTTGGGTTCATGTTTGCCAACAGTTGGTTCATTCTTTTTAAACTGTATCCATTGTCATGAGAGTTGAATTGATAATTTTGTGGTTTGCATTTACTTGACAACTGCTGACTAGTAACTTTATGCTTATTTACCATCTGTATGTCTTTGATGAGGTCTGATTTCAAATATGACAAAGCCAGGTATGATGGCCTAGACCTAAAATCCCAGCTTCTTGGGAGGCTGATGCAGTAGGATCACTTGACCCCAAGAATTTGAAGTACCTGAGAAATGTAGCAAGATCCTATCTCACAAGAAATAGAAATTAATTTTTAAAATTCTTACTCTTAAAGCTGCTTTGTATGCATGACATTCAAAATAATGTAGATGTTTTCAATAGAGATTGTTTGTCTGAATGAGGTGGCACTCAGCAGACAGATCTACAGCAGACAGAGGCCAGCCTGGTCTACATAGTGAGTTCTAGGTCAGCCAGGGATACATAGTAAGAGCCTATCTCAAAAATAAAGCATCTTTAATTAATAATGGTAATTCACAAGAGTTTGAGCTGAGTAACCATTGCCCTTCCAATTCCAACAGGTTGCAGCACTGCAAGAGGAAAAAAGTAGTTTATTGGCAGAAAATCAGATATTAATGGAACGACTCAATCAGTCTGATTCTATAGAAGATCCCAATAGTCCAGCAGGAAGAAGACATTTGCAACTTCAGACTCAGTTAGAGCAGCTTCAAGAGGAAACATTCAGGTAAAAGACCACTCATTACACTCTATGTTTTAGATTTTAAACAGTCTTTTAAAGCAAATAGGGGGAGTCTGGATGGCTCAGCTAGTAAAGGTGCTTGTTTCCAAAGCCTTACTGCCTGAGTTCACTCCACAGAACCTACATGGTGAAAGAAGGGAGCCAACCCTAACCAAGAGTTATCCTTTATCACACATACATGCACACACACAGTTAAAAATCAGAGTTTTAGGACTTGTGGATAACTGCAGACCCAGGTGACTGTATAATGAAACCGCTTCTCAGATTCTTCACACACATCATAAAATTTCCTTCACATCTAGGAAAATTCCATCAAAGCTATATACTCTGAAGGCACAGATGTTTCAACTGCAAAATAACAGTGAGTGAAGGGAAGAAACCAAGCACAAGCTTGCATTCCCAAAGCTGCCCTATCAGTGCCTGCCTAGGAACACTATGGGAAGCAAAGGCAAGCAAAACATTGAGAGAAAGGCAGGAAGAATGCTAGTAAAGTACAGAAGGTAAGTTGAAATAATCAGAAAATATGAAATGAATGGTCTGGAGAGATGGCTTAGCACTCCAGAACACTTTCCGTTTTTAACAGAGGACCTGTGTTTGATTCCCAGCACCCACATGTTGCTCCACAACCATCTGTAACTTCAGACCTTCAGGGTCCAATGCCCTCTTCTTGCCTCCACAGGCACCAGCCACAAAAGTGGTACACAGACATGCATGCGAGCAAAGCAGCCATACACATAAAATTATTTTTTAATTTTATACTTTAAAAAAAGAAAATAGTGAAATTGGCTCCCAAATCTAAAATCATCCTTAGTAAAACGAATTACTGTAGCAGATAAAATTGGGTTTAAGTTTCAACATTTTGTCACATACTAAAAGGTGTTCAGTGGCCATTTCTGAGGAGCAGCAGGTGGCAATTGAAGTTCAAGGTGTCAGCCTACCAGGGGGAGACTCTGATGGTTCAGCCTCAGTTAGGCAAGGCCCCAAGACCATGGGTCCAGAATGCCTTTTGTTTCTCTTGTGCCATTACATGTTTGCTGCTGTTATCTTTCTCTGATCTGGCATGGTTGAATGGGTGTGGGGCAGATTTCCCACTGCCTGTAATGTAATGAATGTGTTTATCTCATGGAAACATCTCATTTTACTGGGTATTTTCATCTGTGGGTTATAAAAATGATTCCTCCCTAAGATGTACTGTCTAATTCATAATAATAATGTTAGCTATACAGAGTTTTGATGAATAAAAGTAAATATGAAGAATTGTTGCACAGTTAGGGCTTAAGGAGCTACATAGATCATAGCTCAAGTTAATGATTAAGAGAAACAATTGAGTCCCAGGAGCCAGGCTGGCTCAAATTCCTTTAATCTTAATGCTGAAAGATGAAATCACAGGTTTCAGTGTGCATCATTAACTGAAACAAACCCTTATAATAACTTCAGATGTTTTGATAATAGCTTTAAGGTTTTAAGATGAAAAACCCCAGAAAACAATCTAAAGTTCACAAGGACACATAGCTGAGGTCAAAAATACAAAGCAGCCCAACTGTTACTAGCTGAAGTATTTTCTTGCTATGATTGTTTGATCATCAAAGGTGATGTTTAATTCCTTGTACCCATTTCTTCCCTTGTCTTCTGATAGAAGAAACTGTTGATGAATGGGTATGCACCCAAAATATCTAAAGTACAGCTGACTCATTTTTTTGGTTTTGTTTTTGTTTTTTTGGTTTTTACGAGACAGGGTTTCTCTGTATTGTTTTGGAAGCTATCGGTCCAGCCCGGCCTCGAGATCCGCCTGCCTCTGCCTCCCGAGTGCTGGGATTAAAGGCGTGAGCCACCACCGCCCGGCTAACTGATTGTTTTTTATGGATAAAAGTTTAGGTTTGTGATTCCTTATAAGATTAACTTTCAAGATAAGTAGTAAAATGATTGATCTTTGTAACTACTATATGCAGCATGTCAACAAAAGAGTTGATGGTAAAAAAAAAATACTTTCTGCTTGTTCATATTCTGTTACTCTTTAACAAATTACTTAGATGTAAATGTATATGTGTTATTGGGGTGTTTTTGTTTTTAATCATGTAAGGGAGATGAAAAACATGTTTTTACCTGTACTCTGTAGGAATATAGCAGGATCACTGTATGGGGTGGATATTAGAATGAACAGCTGTGTTTTAGAAGTACTCTGATTTTGAAGAATTGTTTTGCTGAAGGGGCTTTGCAGCCATCTCATGGCTTTGGTCACAAGATGCTCAGGCACACCTGAGGTTCTTGCGATATTGCGTATTGTATGTGATGCGTAAAAGGGACTAGAGTCATAGAGGCATGCGGTGCTCTTCTTCAGTAAGACGCGCAAGTGTAACAATCAATAAATAAGCCTTTGTATGGCTGTTCAGGGTCCAGTCCAGTCCAGTTCAGTCTGTCAGAAGAGGCTGGACCTTCTTTTTGTCACATAGGCCTTAAAATTTCATCTTAAAGTGCCTTTTTTTTCATCAACCACCAAAGAAAGAATACAGTAGGAACACTAACGAGTAGAAAATAAAGAAGGAAACCATCAAGACAGAGTGTGTCTTTCCCTAACTCCCTCAGATAGAAAAGTAGTCCCTGCCTACACTGTGGATTTCCCTTTGAGTCCTATGCTGCCCTGTGCTTGGAGGCTGCCTCCCCCCAATCAGCAATAAGAAAATGTAAGATTAGGGGCTGGAGAGATGACTTAAAGATTAAGAGCACTGACTACTCTTCCAGAGATCTTGAGTTCAATTCCCAACCACATGATGGCTCACAACCATCTATAATGAGATTTGGTGCCCTCTTCTGGCATGCAGACATAATGGAGGCAGAATACTATACACATAATAAATAAATAAATAAATAAATAAATGGATGGATGGATGGATGAGTAAATGAATAAATAAGTAAATAAATCTTTAAGGAAGAAAATGTAAGATTAAAAGAAAGAAATACCAAAATGTTCACTAAAAGCAATTAACTACAACGTTTGAGATTCAGTTGAACTATATAAAATTTACAAATTAAAAGTAAGTAGTCAACTTCATGAAATACTTTGGACAGGAGACAGGAAGGACCTTGCAATCAAAGGAAGGTTATATGCCAACAAAACAAATCTGTTTAATTATATGGGGATAGTATTAAATCATGTTTGGGGAAAATAGTCTGGACAGAAGTAAGACTGGGTGATAGGCACCAAAAATGTTAACATTAGTTTATAATGACCTAAGTATGGCTTTTCTTTACTTGATATATATTCTCAGTTAAAAATTTGGGAACCTCTCCTCTTGTCCCCTGATGTGAGTACTTTACACAATCACACCTGTCTTCATGACAGATGTGACAGGGTAGTTTGTGGCTCCAGAGGTGAGGGACATGCCAAGAAGAGTGCATTCACATGCTTTGTCTTTTTTTTTTTTTTTTTTTTTATTCTTTTAAGTAGAATTACGACACACTGAATAGTGCTTCTATTTTGTTTTGGTTACAGACTAGAAGCAGCGAAAGATGATTATCGAATACGCTGTGAGGAGTTAGAAAAGGAAATCTCTGAGCTTCGGCAGCAGAATGATGAACTAACCACTTTGGCAGATGAAGCCCAGTCTTTAAAGGATGAAATAGACGTTCTCAGGTAAACGGCTTCCCTTCTGGAGTATCAGACTCACTGCTACTCAGAACAGCTCCATCTGAGATGTCACAGACTCTGGCATCTCTGAGCACAGTGTTTAAAGCTTCAGTGAGTAACTAAGTGGCTTTATAAGCACTTAAATTAATAAGGCAAATACTTGTCAGTTAAATGTTAAATACCCATGGCCATCCCTTCACACTTATCCAGCACTGGCTTTTTTCTTTTTTCTTACTGCTCTTATTTAATTCTGCGCCCTCTGTGCCCTTGGTCTTTGTCCTAAATACTGGCTTCATTTCTTTGCTGGCTATTTTCTCCTTCCTGTCAAGTATTCTCTGTGTAGGTGCCTCACTGCTCACCATTCTGTTTCTTTCGCAGTCTCATCCTCTTTGGGATCCCCCTTTTGTTTTTAAGGATACCCCTGGCCTGCTACTCACTACTAGTACATAGTCCTGTCTCCCCTTTCTCTAATGGCTGTTAAATGTTTTTATAACTCTTCTCATCTGTCTGCTACCCACCACACCCCATCCCTACCGAGAGGAAGCAACCGTACACTGTTAACTTTCGATGGCCCCTTGCATTGTTTTCTTCTGTGTTCTCCTGTACTAAGGCCTTCACTCTGACGTTCTCAAGCATTCTTGTCTACAGAGGGACCGTGTTGTACCAAGTATTCATTTCTCTTGAATCCTACACTACGTATGCTTTTCTCAACCCTCTAAAATTTGTCAGTCTCTGTCTCCATTTCTCTACTGAAATCTTAACTGGGATTCACTGATAACATAGTAGTTGCCAAATCATTTGGACATTTCACAATTTATTTTACTTTTCTGCTAAGTGTGATTTTGCTGGTTACCCTCCTTTTGACCCTCCTTAATGTTTTAGACATTATTAATGACATGTTCTTCTGTAATTTAGGTTATGTTTTTTTTCTTAATGTAACAAAACCTAGATTCACTTTAGGTTTTATAATTGAATGCATGCTAAGTCCTGATCTGTCTCCTATTTTAACATTGTCTGAAACAGCTTACATATGTGGATTGTTTATGACTAATTTCCCATCTCATTTTAGACACTCTTCTGATAAAGTATCTAAACTAGAAGGTCAAGTTGAATCTTATAAAAAGAAGCTGGAAGACCTTGGGGATTTGAGACGACAGGTTAAACTCTTAGAAGAAAAAAATACTATGTACATGCAGAACACTGTCAGTCTAGAGGAAGAATTAAGAAAGGCTAATGCAGCCCGAGGTCAGCTTGAGACATACAAGAGACAGGTAAGAGAACACAAGCAGAATTCTTCTTGGTGCTGCTCTGCAAGGGCCATACCACAATACACAGCTTTTTTAAACTGTCAATAACTTCTAAGCTTTTTGGCCAAAATCAAGTTAATACTCTACCAACTTTTGTTTTTGTGATTTGTCTTAGTCACTGTGAAGAAACATCATTACCAAGGCAACTCTTGTAAAAGAAAGCATTTAATTGGGGTCTTGCTTGCTGTTTCAGAGGTTTAGTCAATTATTATCATCATGGCGGGAAGCATGGTGGCATACATGCAGACATGGTGCTGGAGAAGTAGCTGAGAGTTCTACATTCTGATCTGCAGGCAGCATGAAGAGATAGTGAGCCATTGGGCCTGGCTTGAGCTTCTGAAACCCCAAAACCCACCCCCAGTGACACACTTTCTCCTATAAGACCACCTCTGAATCCTTCTAATCCTTTCCAAATTTCCATTCCTTGGTGATTAAGCATTCAAATATATGAGCCTGTAGAGTTCATTCTTATTTAACGTCCACATGACTCTTAGCTGTTTCTATACTTATTTTTATTACATTTTATTTATTTGGTTGTCTGGGATATAGGTATGCCTCAATATGATGTGGAGGTTCTAGGACAGCCTGCAAGAATCTGCTCTCTCTTTTCACCATGTGGGCTCTGGGTAGTGAACTCAGATCATCAGGCTCTTCAGCAAATGTCTTAATCCTGTACATCATGAGTGACTTACAAGTCTCTTTGGTGGATATATTCTCTTCTCAGTAATCTCTTATAGAAGTTTCAATTATATGGCACACTTAAGGAACTTTCTGAAATATTGAACTTACCATGGATTGAAGTTACTCAAAATAAGTATAGCCAAAAACGTATTCTTAAAAGATATGCAATATGAAATGATCAGTAATATATTTAGAGGGAAAAGTAGAAAGAAGTGGAGAATATTATTTGAAGGAAAAAAATCACTGAACATTATTAGCATATCTAATTTAGAATTAAGAAAAAATTTATACTTGGAAATATCATAAAAAATACTCCATAGAATACCCATTCTCTGTAACTATTTATGATCAGATTATTTTGTTGTTTGTTTTTGTTGTTGTTATTGTTTTTGTTTTTCAAGACAGGTTTCTCTGTGTAACAGCCCTTGGCTGTCCTGGGACTCACTCTGTAGACCAGACTGGCCTCAAACTCACAGAGGTCCACCTGCCTTTTCCTCCCGAATGCTAGGATTAAATGAGTGTGCCACCACTGTCAGGCTCATGATCAATTTCGTAATGCTCTTTTTTTTATGACATTTTTCTTTCTTTCTTTTTTTTTTTTTTTTTTTTTTTTTGGTTTTTACGAGACAGGGTTTCTCTGTATTTCGGAGGCTATCGGTCCAGCCCGGCCTCGAACTCACAGAGATCCGCCTGCCTCTGCCTCCCGAGTGCTGGGATTAAAGGCGTGCACCACCACCACCCGGCCGACATTTTTCTTTCTGCAAGTTCTCTGTGTGCTCTGGTCATGGTCTCATGTTCATAAAATGTGTACTTCTTCCCCTGCCTCTCCTGTGCTAAGGAAGAACCTCAGAACCATGTGTATGCTGGGCAAGCATTCTCCTACTGAACTGTATCCCTCACCTTCGGTATTTTTTTTTTTTTCACCTTCGGTATTTTTGAGACAAGGTCTTACTGTGTACCTTGACTAGCCTTGCCATGCAACATAGCCTGTACTTGAACTTGCAGTCATTCTGACAGTGCCTAATGAATTTTGGGATCAGCATGCCCTGCTTTTTTTTTTTTAATCTAGTATGTGTTATATTTGACAGTGTCAATCTGAAATTCTTGATGAATTTATGAGACTATAATTACTAGTAATATCGCCTAATTAAGTGCAGCTTTTTCTCATTGTCTGCATAATTTCAGTCTTGTTTATTCATTAGTTCATTTGGGAATTGTGGTGGTCCTGAATTGGAGGACTTTTTTTTCCAGTCAATATATATATTTCCTCAAACCATGTTTTCCAGCATTAGCAAGCAGAACCATTTCTGTTGCCTGTGTTTGCATTCCCCAGACTAAACAAGTAGTGAAAATTAAAGCACACATCTATATATCATCTGGCCATGTTTGCACATTTCCAAGGCATTTCTTTTTAAACCCAGAGCACAGATCTTTCTTCCTTCTTCCCTACCTCTCTCCCTTCCTTTCTCCTGAGACAGAGTTTCACTATGTAGCCCTGGTGTCTGGAACTCACAGAGATCTGCCTAATGCTGCCTCTTGAGTGCTGGGATTAAAAATGTGCACCTCCACTGCACGCCTTTGATCCCATCACTCAGGAGGCAGAGGCAGGGGGCTCTCTGTGAGTTCCAGACCAGCTTGGTCTACAAGAGCTAGGGCTCCAGGATAGCCTCCAAAGCCACAGAGAAACCCTGCCTCGGAAAAAAAAAAAAAAAACAACAACAAAAAAGTGTGCACCTCCATTCCCAGGCGGATTGGTTTTCCTTCTTGCTCTTTACAGCCAGGACTATTTAATAAGCACTTGATTCCTGTTAAGCACAAAGCTTTAGGCTCCTGTTATTGGCAGTTGGCACCTCTCATTACCCACAGATTTTGCATGAAGTTCTCCCTGGGGTTTTAGCCTCTTATACGATTAGCTATATAATTGAATTTTACCCTCACTAGCATTTCTTCCTATCTTTCCTTCCTGCTTCTTTCCCTCTATATTTTTGCTAGAAATGAAAGCCCCTATAGATTCTCTAATAATTGATATCACTGTTCTAGATGACTCCAGGTTAGGAGTTCATGTTACCTCTACAGATTTTAATTCCTAGTTATTTCCCTTCTACTAGACTGATGGGTTGTATAACATTTAGTTAAGTGTGATGGGAATAGAGTTTTCATAAACCCGTAGAAGAAAATGGTGTTTTCAGTTTTGTTTAGTTTGGGGGGCATGCTGGGGACTGAATTTAGGGCTTTGTACATGCTAATAAGCATGTGTTCTACCATTGAGTTATATTCCACCACCTTCACGATCAGTTCTAATGTTTTCAAATTATAAAAACTGAGATTTCTGTATCATTTTTGTATTTTGCTTCAGGTTGTAGAACTGCAAAATAGATTATCTGATGAATCAAAGAAAGCAGATAAGTTAGATTTTGAATATAAGCGGCTAAAAGAAAAAGTTGATGGTCTTCAGAAAGAAAAAGATGTGAGTATGTATTGAGCATTTTGTTTTCTAGATGTGTTAACAGTAAGATTGGAATTTAATTCGTTTTGACTACATTAATTCATTTTTTTTAACTGATCTATTTTTCAGTCACTTTTTTTCACTTTTTTCTCATAAATAAAAGATAGGACTAGTTTTACTTCAGTTCTCATTTCTTTAATATACATATATTTGTTGTCATTAGTCCCTTTTTACTTCTTATATGTGTAGCCCTGCTGTTTTCTGTGTGACTAGTATGGAGGATATTGCTGCATTGTTGTTTAGCATATTTTTGCTTTTCACAGTTTTTTCAGTCTTCATCCTGAATCTTTGTTTAGTGTAAACAATGTTAAGAAAATAGTTAAGGATGGACTAAATGGCTTTGTGTCTCATGCTTAAGCATGAATTGCCATATAATAACAAATACTTGGTATTGTAAAACTAGAAAGTAAAAAAGACAATCATCTTCATCTGTTTCTGTTTCATAAAAGATCAAAACTGAAAATAAGCTAAGTTTATTGTTTATCTTCTTCCTGGATAAGGCCTCGACTACTGCTTTGTAAATCTGTGGAACTGACCTTTGTTTTTCTGTTATTGTAGAGGTTAAGAACAGAAAGGGATTCTCTGAAGGAAACCATTGAAGAGCTTCGTTGTGTCCAGGCTCAGGAGGGGCAGCTCACCACTCAAGGTAAAAGTCTCTGTAACCCCAGGAGTCTAGCTCAGATACCAGCAAAGGTGTTGGCTTCACTTTAAGATGATTGCACCAACAGATGGAAGTGAAAAATAGGTCATACAAAATAAGTTGAATGCAATTTTTGAACTGTTAACCAAGATTTTAACAGGCTATGGTTGGGGAATTGGGTTTACTTAGCAACTTTAAAGCAATGTTGTAATCTCTTGAGTTTTATAAGTCAAAAATCTGTTAACCTGGACACTTTTATTCTGAAAAATCTCTCATGAATTCTTTAAAAGTATATCAAACTTTCCACATTGACGATTTCTGCAAAAGGTGGAATGGATTTTAAATCATTAAGAAACTTATAGCTGGGCTGTAGTGGAGCAAACCTTTAATCCCAGCACTCGGGAGGCAGAGGCAGGAGGATCTCTGTGAGTTTGAAGCCAGCTTGGTCTACAAAGTTAATTCCAGGACAAGAGTCAAAGCTACACAGAGAAACCCTGTCTCAAAAAGTCAAACCAAAAAGAAACAAACAAACTTATATCTGGGACTGGAGAGACTCCTTGGTTAAGCACTGGCTACTGTTGCAGAGGACCTGGGTTCAGTTCCCAGCACCCATATGGCAGTTCATGCAACTCCTGTCCAAGGGAATCCACCATCCTCTTCTGGCTTCTGCACTGCAAGCACAAGGTGCACTTATGTGAAAGCAAAACAGCCATATACATAATAGAAAAATAAATCTTTAAAAAAGATTTAGGAATTCTTAGAAGAAAAACTTTAAGGGGAAAAAATGACACAGATATGGCTTCTTTCTCACATGAAGGGATTAATGCTTAGCTCAAGATTTGCCCTTTTCCATTCTTTAATCACATTAGGTGACTGATAATGGCTGATACAAGTCTTACAGTTAACCAAACAGTGACTTTTCAGTCACTTAGACTTGTTCCCTTCCTATGTGTATCCCTTTTATTTCCTTGTGAATCTTACTGCTCTAGCTAAGACTTGCTATAGTGTATTGACCAAGAGAGGGGTAGTTGTCCACCTTTCCTGTTAAGAACTCTACTATGGGACTTCTTCAGGGATAGACACAGAGCTCAGTGTCAGCCACATGAACAAAATGAAGGGAAAATAGCATCATTTCCGTTGTACAGAATAAAGCATTTGACAAATTCCAACACCTACTCATAATTTTGAAAACTCAGTATGCCAGAAATAGAAGATTTCCTCAACATGATAAAGAAACATTTGGAAAAACCTCAGTGGTGAAAGACTAAAAGTTTTCCCTCCAAGACCAGGAAGAAAACAAAGGTACTTGCTATCACCACTTTCCTTCAGGATAGTGTTAAAATTTCTAGCTACAGCAATTAGGAAAAGGGGGAGGTGTGGGAGGTGGGAACAGATTGCATATTTTGCACCCAAATGCAGTAGAATGAAACTGACCCGAAGACCTAAATATAAGAGCTAATCTTAAATTTTACTTTTTGATGACATTGAATTTGACAGTGATCCCCTGCAATTAGTACCAAAGGCACAGGCAACAAAATAAAAGATGAATGAAGAGGGCCTTATCAATATTGAAAATGTTAATGTACCAGAAACACTAGAGTAGAAGTAGAGTTAATCTACAAAATGGAAGAAAGTATTTGCAAATACATGAAATGAATTAATATCCAGGGGCTAGGGAGATGACTCGGTGGTAAAAGTGCTTGCTGTGGAAGTATGAGTACCTGAGTTGTCTTGCCACTCAGTGAGAAATCTTGTCTCAAAATATAAAGTCGTGGGCTGGAAAGATGACTCAGTGGGTAAGAGCACTGGCTGCTAGTCCAGAGGACTTGGGTTCAGTTTCCATCAACCACAAGGCTGCTCATAACCATCTGTAACTCCAGTTCCAGAGGATCCAGTGCCTTCTTATAGTCACTTTGGTGCTAGGAACATACATGGTACACAAACATACCATATCCAAGGTGCAGGATGTTTGAGGAAAACAATCCAAGTTAGTTTCTGTCTTCTGCATATAATCACACACATGTACGTGAATACATGATATACACACAATCAGGCTATCTGAAGAATTTGATTCATCACTAAAAGAACTGCAAGTGGTTACAACAAGATAGCTGCATAACATTACTATGTACACACATTATGTGTACATAGCATTATTCAGTCACCACAAAGTAGAGATAATGCACATCCATCTACAGATTAGATTCAATAAATTCACAAAATGGAGTATTATTTAGCAGTAAAAGGAAGAAAGTTCTGCAGAGTGCTGTAATGTGGACAAATCATCAAATTATTGTGTTAACTAAGTAAGAAAGACCAATGCATGATTCTGCTTACATGTCTAGACAGATAACTCATTGACACAGAGTTGAAAAATAGAGCTGAGGTTACCAGGAAGTTAGGGGCAGGAAGAGTGGAATAGTCTGATGGTTATGGAATTTGACTAGGTATTTAATAGTTGAAAACAGATAGTGGTAATGGTTAGACAACATTGAAATGTAATTAATAGTATGTAGTCAGACCCTTGCAATTGTTTGAATGATAAATTAATTTTGTAAGGCTACTATAACTTTTACTTGAGAAAATTGGTGATTTTTACCTAGCATCCACACAGCCGGGTTCAAGTACCAATACCACAAAGCAAACAACAACCACCAAAATAAAATAAAAAGAACCAGTGAATTCTTTAGCTGTTACAATTCATACTCAAGGCAGTGCTTTCCTGCAGAAAGTAAAGGAGGTAGTTGGCCTTCCTTAACTTTGTATACTTGTCTGTGTACTTGTAGGGTTAATGCCTCTGGGAAGCCAGGAGTCTTCAGATAGCCTCGCAGCAGAGATTATTACACCCGAAATAAGGTAAGGAGGGTGATAGTGACAGTCACTCCACATAATGTCCTTATAGAGAACTTACTCTCCCTGTAAAAGAGAACTAGCTCCTCTTTTTGATGAACATTTCATTCTGAACTTGGTATTACATTTCCATGTTTTCAGCATTTAGAAGCTTTTTAAATTGTCCAGAGAACTAATTATTTTCACTTGAGTGAGACAGTTTTTCACACTACAAAAGCAAACTCATACATCCCACTTTGGAGGCTCAACGGACACCATGAAATTACCCAAGACAAAGGTTGTATCAACCCAATAAATAGTTAATTACTAAGATTTATCTATAACCATTTAGAGTGGTCTGATAAAGGAACAGTGCTGCAAATAGAGGAACTCTTCTTGTCTGTAACTGCTCTTCCCTCAGTATTCCTCACCTGTTTATCTAGACAGCATGGTAGAGATTTCATTTCCTTCTTACACTATGTATATGAGTGACAAATGAGAGGAGGGGAACCATGTTACAGAAGGTAATGATTAATCATTACATTTCGTTTACCTTTTGAGCTATTTGTCATTGTCTTTACGTTGTCCATCGTGTCCCATCTCATCTGTGTGTGTGTGTGTGTGTGTGTGTGTGTGTGTGTGTGTGTGTGTGTGTGTGTGTTCACTCCAGCCACAGCTCATATGTAGAGGTTAATGAACAACTTGGGAGTTGGTTCTCTCTTTCCATTTTGGAATCCTGGAATCAAACTTGGGCTGTCAGCCATCTCCCCACATCCTTCTGTACTTTTACTTTTCGCCATCTAGGAACAAATGAATTCATACTTACTCTTTTTAAGTATTTATAAATGGCTATAACCTTTACCTCAAAAGCAGTTAAGGAAGCCTACGGGGAAGGCTTTTTAAGCTGAAAGAGAGCAAGAATAACCCACACCTGTGGTTTTTCTGCATGTGATTAGATACAACTTAAATCTGCTCTATATCCAAAAGAACTAATAAGAAAATGAAGTTATAAACAGTTATGAAAACTTTATAACCTAAATCAGAGACAGTGAGTTAATATTTGATATTTTTCACTCATATTAGGGTTTTAGAGGAACTAGAAGCCTCAAACAAGGTAAAAAGTGGGGAGAAAATATCTTTAGAACAAATTGAAAAATACGTCTTCTGTGTAGAAATGTGCCCATCTTTTAACTGAAAAT
Source organism: Mesocricetus auratus (assembly GCF_017639785.1). NCBI lineage: Eukaryota > Metazoa > Chordata > Mammalia > Rodentia > Cricetidae > Mesocricetus > Mesocricetus auratus. The sequence continues at coordinate 25,308,644 of NW_024429207.1, forward strand.
TTGTGTTTCTGATAAATGATCTTAAGGAAATAGCCAACAACATACATAAAGTTATTTTATAAAGCCACTCATTGTTAAAATATTAAAAGCTTGAAATGTATCATCTAAATAAGTAATGATTGATTTATGTCTTCTAGTACTGTACATTCAAATTTTTGATCTATAATATTAAAAGATTGTGGAATTAATTCTAAGTGTAGCTTGCAGGTAGCAATACAAAATGTACTGTTTGACCCCTTTTGAAAAACAAATATTTGTCCATATGTATATATACACATAATTAGAAGGTTGTGTTTGAGCAACAGTCACTTTTCACTATACAGTTACAGAATCATGTTCATCATTTGAATATGAAGGGAAATAAGATTTGGAATTTTCTTCATCCTTTGTCATGAAACACAGAAACTTTCTTCAGACTGTACATTCTAGAAGGAGTTTAGTTCCTAAGGGTGATACCTTTTACACTTATAAAGGCATTGAACTAGTTACAGACGCATTGTTTTTCATTTGTATCCTGTGTATTGATACTCCAACTTTATATAGCGGGACCATGATTCATGTAGTGTCTTAACTAGATAATCAACTTTTATTTTTCTCATTCAGGGAGAAACTTATTCGTCTCCAGCATGAGAATAAGATGTTAAAAATCAATCAAGAGGGTTCAGACAATGAGAAAATTGCCTTATTGCAGAGCCTTCTAGATGATGCAAACCTACGCAAGAATGAGCTGGAGACAGAGAACAGGTAGTGTAAACAGGTGGAGTGGCCAGCCACAGCTTCTCCCTCTGCTTTGATCTTGGTATTTCTAAAGAAAGACTTGGGATTTGTTTAAAAATGATTATATGCTACTTTTTTTTATTATAATTACAACATTTTTCTTCCTCTCTTCCCCACTCTCCTTCACATTCATGGCCTCTTCTTTCACTAAATATTACTGATTGCATACATGTGTATGTTTACATATACATATTCCTAAATATAACCTGCTCAGTATGTATGTTACTTGTGTGTATGTTTCCAGTGAACATTTGTCACTGTACAACCAATTGGCATGCTCTTCCCTGAATGGCCACCTCCCCATTCCCAGCTTTACTTAGTTGCCTATAGTTTTTGTGTAAGGTTGAGGCGCTGTGGGCTTTTCCCCATCCTCTTCGGCATGTCTATTGATGTTGTCTTTGTGCAGCTATTGTATTTCTTTTTTTAAGATTACTTAATCTGTTTGTTTGGCACAGTGTCCAATTATATAGTTCTGGCTGGCCTGGAACTCAAAGAGATCTCCTGCCTGTACTAGTACTGTCGCAAAAGAAAACATGTAAAGGATTAAAAAACAGCTGATGTGCGGTTGGAGAGATGGCTCAGTGGCGAAGAACACTGGCGGCTCTTACAGAGGACTGGGTTCAGTTCTCAGCACCCACATGGCAGCTCACAACTGTCTGTAGGAGGACAGACATACATGAAGGTCAAACACCAATGCATATAAAATAAAAGTAAATAAGTCATTTAAATATCTGGTGCATTCGCACTTTTTCACAGCAATTGCAGTTCATAGTTGATGAACTTTCACAAGCTAATATTTGAAAGGATCTGCTTGTGTGGATTTGAAATGGTAAAGTATTTCTTCCCTTGTTTATTATTCGTCATGACCTTAAAAGGAAATTTTTCCTCTCAAGGGCAGTCCAGTTATTTTGAATATTTTAACCAAAAAAATGCATTTCTGCTTTTAAGTTTTCCATATCTTAATGTTAGAATTATTCAGAGCCAATTATTATAAAATTTGCATATTATTGTTGCTTTTTGTTTGTCTATTTTTCAAGACAGGGTTTCTCTGTGTAGCTCTGGCTGTCCTGGAACTTACACTGTAGACCAGGCTGGCCACGAACTCAGAGATCTTCCTGCCTCTGTCTCCTGAATGGTGGGATTAAAGGTACATGCCACAGTGCCTGGCTTGAGAAATGTTTCTTAACTGACAAATGTAACAGTGTTTTCTCTTCATTTTATTTTTTAATAACTTATTTTTATTTTATGTGCATTGGTTTCTTTGCTGGAATGTATCTCTCTCTGTAAGGCTGTCAGGTCCCCGGGAACTGGGGTTACAGTTTCAAGCTGCCATGTAGGTGCTAGGACTTTAATCCATGTCCTCTGAAAGAGCAGTCAAGAGGTGTTTCCCTTTTTCTTTCTTACAAATGAGTTAGTTTTCTGTTTATTCTTAGAATTATTAACACATGTTAAGCACACATTTGTGGGTTTCACTGTAGCATTTTCATACTTAGATATGTCATGCTTTTACCATGCCTGTTTTCAGATTCTCTACTACCCACCCCACTCCATCACTGCCACACACATGCGTGTCCCTTGGACTTCCCCAGTACTTAACAGAAGTCTCTATTCTACTTTCTGTTTGGTTTTTTTTGGGGGGGGTGTTGCGGGGGGGCTTCCTTAGTTTCCAAATATTTCTATGAATACCTTTTTTTTTTAAAAATTTAGCATGATGTTCACCAATTCCATCCAACAAATGACAAAATTTCACTTTTTTTCATGGTTGACTAAAATGTGTATTTACTCAACATTTTCTTTATCCATTCATCTATTGGTGGACACCTATGCTGTTAGCATTACTTAGCTTTGTGAATAGTGCTATGATAAACATAGTACTCAGTTGTATACTGACTTTGACTCTTGTGTGTGTACACAGGAATGGCATAGAAGGATCAAATAAAAAACTTTTTTATTTTTAGTTTACTGATTTGCATAGCTGTTTTGCTAGTTTACATCCCTTAGGGGTTTTTTTTTGTTTGTTTGTTTTTTTATATATATCTGCCAGTATTTGGGCTGGAAAGATGACTGAGTGCTTAAGAGCACTGACTGTCCTTCCAGAGGATCTGGGTTTGATTTCAGAACCCACATGGTGGCTCACAATGGTCTACAATCTCATACCCTCTTTGGACTTCTGCAGGCACTGTATACATTTGATACACAGACATACATTCAGGCAGAACACCCATAAAAATAAAATTAATAAATAATTAACTTTTAAAATAAACTGTTTGCCAACATTTTATTTGGGGACTTTCTGTTTTTAAACAATTTGGTTACTTGATTTTGGTTAAGTTTTTTTTATTTCTTTATAATCACTGCACATTAATTCTTGCTATATGATAGCTGACAGTATCTCTCTCATTTTGTATGCTCTCTATTCACTATTTTTTTATTTCATACACTTGAACTTGTCAGTTCTTTATTTTTGCTTCCTGAATTGTTGAACTGCTGTTGAGGAAATTATTGCCTGTGCTAATGATCTTATCGTGTTTTCCTATAATAGCTTCAAAGTTTTAAATCTTAAGGTCTTTTTGAATGATGTGTGCACACACAAAGTGAGAGGTATAAATCTAGTTTCATTCTGCCACATGCAGACACTTATTTTTCTGGAACCATTAGTTTAAAAAGTTGCCTTTGTTCCTAGGTATTTTGAAGTTTTGTGAAGAATTGATTGACTGAAAATGCATTTCTGAAACCTCTTACACATTGTTGGCTAGGTCTGGTTTTACCTCAATGCTATATTTTTGTTGTTAGGACTCTGATGGTCCTAATGATGACCAGCATTAGTCTTTTTTTTTTTTTTTTTTTGGTATGGATAATGTCATTGGAATTTTGATGGGAATTGCATTGAATCTGCAGTTGCTATGGATAGTTTGGAAACTTTAGCAACCTTAATTCCCCCAGTCCATCAAATGGAAGCTCTTTCTGCCCTCTGTCAATCCTCTTCACTTCTAGTAATTTTCACACTAGAGGTCTGCCACATTTTTGGTAAGGTTTATTCCTAGAAATGTTTTGGTTTGAGTTTATTGTTGTTGTTGTTTGGTTTTTGGTTTGTGGGATTTTTGTGGCAGTTGTTGTTGTAATTATTTATCTGGGTTCTTTCTGAGAAAAAGTTCACTATTGGTGTATAGTGTAGCTACTACTGGCAGGGCTCTATGGTTTACTGTTTTAATCCCATTCCTTGGGAGGCAGAGGCTGGCAGATCTCTCAGTTTAAACCAGCTTGATATACATGAAGAGTTCCATGCCAGCAAGGGCTGCATAGTGAGCCCCTGTCTAGAAAAGAAAAAAAGCTACTTTTTTTTTGTATATTGATTTTGTATCCTGTTAGCTAACTGATTTTTTAAATCAGTTTTAAAAGTTTTTTTTAATAGAATCTTTAGAACTTTCTTTGTATAGTATCTTGTCATCTACAAAAATACTCTGAGGTGTTATATAGCAAATAATAAGTATGTTAATCTGCCAGTCAGTCTATTAAAATTACCTTTTGTAACCCTTACAACAGTAATATTAGCTCCATCTTAATAATGAGGGAGCTGAAGCCAAATAATATTTCATAGTTTTCAGTTAGCATATTTAAAAATTAAACCCCAGGTCTTTTAGCTCTCAAAGTTTACAGTAGCATTGTACATTTTTAAAAAGCAGCTAAGGAGAGGGGGAAAGCAAAAGTGAGGTTGTGTTGTATTGTTTTGTTTTGACACAGGCTCATAATGTATACCATGCTGATCTCAAGCTGTGTGGCTAAGGATGATCTTAAGCTTCTGACTTTCCTGCCTCCACCCCCAAGTGTTGGGATAGCAGGCATATGCCACTATGCCTGGTTTATGCAGTACTGGGGATGGAGCCTAGTGCTTCATGCATCTAGGCATGCATTCTACCAACTAAGCTACATGTCCAGTCCAAAAGTGAAAATTTAAATATAAAAAATAATATGCAAAATAATCTTTACTTATGAAACTGTGAATGTGCTATTGCAATTATGCAATCCTACTACAACCTGAGTTCTGAGTTTGCCACTAATGCTTTTGGTGAAATCAGTATGACAGCCCAAGGGGGAGAGGTAGATGTGGAGAGTTAATGTGTGTTTACTTTGCAGGCTGGTGAATCAAAGGCTTCTAGAAGTACAGTCACAAGTAGAAGAACTTCAGAAATCTTTGCAGGATCAAGGCTCAAAAGCGGAAGATGTAAGTTTTGATATATATCAATCATGCTCTGAAAGGTTCATAATTAAGAAAACCTATACTTTTGATACTTTCTAAAACAAATGTATGTGTGAGTTGTGGAGACTCATGCTCGTGTGCATATGTACTCCACAGCTCACCTGTATAGGTCAGAGGACTGGATTTATTAGACCTGGTGATAAATGTCAACCATCACTCAGGCACATCTTCTATTTTTTTATTTGAGAATATCTAGTAGTTTAGCATTATATTGGTCATAGAGAAGAAGTACTGTTTTCCTTTTCACTGGCAATCCTTATTTAAAAGCCCTGTTTTAATTGACTGTGCTGAGTTTACTTATGTTTATCAAGCAAGATATTACAGAAGCTCTACATCTTAAATGTATTCAAGTCATAGTGAGTAAAAGGTTTCCCCCTTAGGCTAAAACAAAACATGTAAAAACATTCCCAAGGAGAAAACTTTAATATAAAGTTGGTATTTAAGAAAATAGTGCCATCTCTAGTATCCTATCATCTCTGAGTTTCTGAATCCACACTGACTTTTGTATATTCTTTTAGCATTCTGCATATCTCTGTCACAGCTCTCCTCTGCTATTAGCACATTTTTGCTGGAAGATGGTGCCTATGCTGACCTTAGGATAATGATTTACATCATGTCCTAGTGGACATCTCTAGCAACAGTAAACAAGTTATAATTGGCAACTCCTTTATATTGAATAAAGCATACACAATAAAACTAAAGCACAAAAATGCTTAAGAACAGTGTAAAGAATAGGGAAATTAAATGTTAATAAATCAATCTTTTGTTGTCTGTCACCACTGCAGTTTTCTATAATCTCAGACATTTGGGGTAAACTTTCTGGATTGCTTTCATTGATGCAGTCAGTTGGAAAAATCTCCTCCCGCCTTATTAACATAGGAAAGGTGGAAAAGACAGAGAGTTAAGTAAATTATTTTTAAAGCTTGGGAATATTAAATATAAAAGCACTTGAGGCCTCAAGCTTAATTTTGTAAATTTCTCTCCACATATATCTTGTTTAGGTTGCCAGTGTGATCTTCTAATTCATGATTTATTTTATTTCTTAATGAGTTGGTAATTCTTTTAGCTTCCCAGCTCAGTTCATAACTACTGTCATTTTTAACAACCATCCACCTTTATTAAGATGGAGGTAGTTAAAATGCCAAGTCTTTCTTTTGTTCTTTTTCTTTTTTACTTTTTAAAATTTTTGTGGCTCTGGGTTTCAAATTAAGTGTTCTACCACTGAGCCTTACCCTTAGACCAATGCCATGATTTAAAGACAATCAAATGAAACATGTTAAATGGTAAATCTCAAAGAGATGAAGTTAGCACACTGAGATAATAGTCTATTTAACAGTGTCTTAGAGATGAGCCATAGGATGTAGTATTTCTTAATTCATTGACAACTCTAGATCCCTTTAGCCAAAATAAATATAAAGTTCATTTGGGTCTTGAAAACTTTGGTGACTTTTGTGGATTGTTTTGGTAGAAAGGGAAAAAGAGGGGTGATACACAACAGCTAAGCGTGGTGAGTGGTCCGACTAACTAAATGTAGTAATGCAGTAAGGACCATTGTGTGTGGTTCTCTTGCTTAATTAAAACATTAAGGAGTCGTTTTTCTTAAGTGACCTGGACAGCCTATTTAGTTAATGGCACACGCCTTTAATCCCAGCACTCAGGAGGCAGAAGCAGGCAGATCTCTGTGAGTTTGGGACCAGCCTGGTCTATAAGAGATAGTTCCAGGACAGCCTCCAAAGTCACAGAGAAACCCCGTCTCAAAAAACAAACAAACAAAAAAAGCCAGCAGTATCAAATACTTGCATAAACTGGGCACCTTTTAGCTGCCTAAGTGGGAGTAAGATGTCTAGCTCTAATCTAAGCAAAATTTCCTTTTTCCGTGCTCTTCTCTACAGACAAGATTCAGGTGGGAATTTTCTGTTTGAAAGACTCCAGATTCCCTAGAGAAATAATTGGTTTAGGGTATATAGTTCTTTTACCCCATCATATTTTTGGTGTTTTTCCTTTATTTTTCTCCTCAATAATCTATAATTTGTATCTGAGGAATGTGATGCATAGAGCAACCTCTAAATTGGATTCATCCCCTCTACAGAAGAACACTTAATTGCTGTCTTTTCTGTTGTCAAAACAGTCTTTTCTTATAACCTTAAGTCAGAGCATGATGGTTTGCACATTTTTATTATTATTTTTATGTCATTTGTTTTTAGCATGGAAGCAGAAATGCATTGTTATATCCAGTCATATGGATAATTTGAGCTAGCCACAGTATATAAAACTTCAGAGAACAAGACAGGATGAGGAGGCCATAGAAGAAAGAAAAAATGTACAAATTCTGAAAAAATGCATATCTTTTACTTCTGTTCATGAATTACTAAATCGTTCCTTCTCTTGGCTGCTGTGTTTGCTTCATACTAATATGTCCTCTCTGTCTCTTGGCATGGTTTCTGCTCAAGGCTATTGTAAGTATGGCTTCCTATTCATTTCCATATACTTAGTTTTAAAATTGTATACTTTATCTGATACTATAGTCAGTGATACTGAAATTTTAAAGTAGAACTCACATGAAAACTGAATATGCTAATACTTGCTTTATAAGTATATGCTCTTTACAGTTAAAATTCTTAAAGTATATCCAAATCCTAATGGAGATGTCCTCTCCCTTTGTCTCACTTCTTCGCTGTCCCTTATAATTAACTCATTGATTATAACTGACTTTAATACAAGCTTCCTTTTATAAACTAGTATTCTCCAGCCACACATTTTGATAGTTATAGTCTTCTATTTGGAGAGGCACTGCAACACAGAACGTATGGAAAGGGAGGCTGTTCAGAGGTTGGGGTCTCTGTGTACTGGACTTTAATTTTTAGTGTGTTTCTTAAGGCACCAAATGTGTGGGCTTCAGCTTCCTCAGTTGTGCAGTAGGGGTAATATTACTATTGTGAGGGCCACACAGTGTGTATAACAGGCTTCAGTGCAGTGTCTGGTACATTTGCCTTGCATTTAGTTACTTTACTATATAGTATGTAAGAATTCAAAATACTTGGTTAAGATCTAATCAAAACGTTAAGATTTTAAATAAGATGTCTTATTAAAGGTATTGTATATCTTATAAGAACACTTAATTGCTGTCTTTTCTGTTGTCGAAACAGTCTTTTCTTATAACCTTAAGTCAGAGCATTGATAGTTTACACATTTATTATTTTTATGCCATTTGTTTTTAGCATGGAAGCAGAAATGCATTGTTATATACAGTCATATGAATAATTTGAGCTAGCCACAGTACATAAAACTTCAGAGAACGAGACAGGATGAGGAGGCCATAGAAGAAAGAGAAATGTACAATTCCGGGGGGGGTGGGAATCACGTATCTTTAACTTCTGTTATCAGATATAAATAATAATTTAATAAGATAACTTATTGAAAGTAAGGATACTATCTTTCTTTAGGTTTGGGGAAAATAGTGGTAGAGGATGTTGGTCTAATTACAATTACCATACTGAGAAAGATGTGAATTTGAAATACTCCAAGGCTGTATTACAATTGTTTGAATAAACTCAAGCCTGATGATACACACATGAGATCCCAGACTTCCTGCAGTTAAGAGGAGGGTCATGAGTTCAAGGGCAGACTGGGCTCCATACATGGTGTGTTCCAGGCCATTTCTAAATGGCACAAAGTAGGAGGACATGAGTGATGATTAAACATTGAGGCTAAAAAGTGAAGATCTCCTCATTGTTATTGTTAATCTATCAAGCAATTTGTTTTATAACCCTACATTAATTGCTTTTGAGTGTCATTTATCACATAATTCAAAATCCATTATTAGTTTTTACCCATATAAGTGTTAAACTGAAACTTGGTGGTGCTTTTTAAGTGTCTTTCTTACTTATTTTACATAAGTTTCAACTTCCTACTTTTCAGAATGTTAAAACCTTTAAAAAAATTACCCAGTCAAACTTCATTCTTAACATCTTACCCTTTATATTTCCCATGCCATCAAATATATTACTTGTCATCAGCTAAATATGGCAATGAACCTGGGACTTTATCATAATGCAAAGAAAACAGTGTAAGAAAAACCTGTTGTTATTAGGGTACTGATTGGATACTAACTTTAAGAATATTTGGTTCTCTATATAAGGAGTTTTGAAATTCACTTCCCTGTGTATAAATTGAGAATTTATCTAGTTTCTTTGTGTTTCTTACTGCTCTCACTTCTGGGCTGCTCTCCTCTTTTATTGAAGAGGAATAAACTGAGGTTTTGAGTTCTTTGACCAAATAAATTACTGAGAGCTTACTACAAGTTATTTACTATATATTCTTTTGTTTTTACAAATTAATACTACAAGTTATTTACTATATATTCTTTCGTTTTTACAAATTAATCTGTTAGTTAAAATGTTGAATGAGCTAATTTTTTATTTTCCATTTTCAGTCAGTTCTTCTAAAAAAGAAGCTTGAAGAACATCTGTAAGTAGACAACTTATTGAGGCTCTTCACATTACAAAACAAAAGCACTTTGTGTTGTGGGTACATAGGGTGCAGGCAGTGGCATAAGTGGTCCTTGAAGGTACAACAAAGTGCCACTTGTTAGTTCTGTCTTTAGGACCATTCCTACCCAAATCCCACACATCAATTCAGTGATTGTGAGTCGGGCATGGTGACTCACACCTGCAACCCAGAGACTGACTGAGGCAGGAGAATTATTCTTCGACTCAGACCAATTTGGGCAACAGCGTGAGACTCCTTTTTAGAAAGGGGTGTGAGATGCTGGATCAAAAACCACAGCTTATTTCTGCAAGAAGCCAGATAGTAATTATTTTAGGCTGTGTGAGTCTCCTGGCTCTGTTGCAGCCACTCAACTCCACTGCCTGCCCCTGACAGGCTGCAGTTTGCCAGGCACCCATTCTTCTATAAGTAAACTTTTTAAAAATACAGTTTTATTAGTTCTTTTGAGAATTATATACGATGTATTTTAATCATATTCACAGCCCTACTCTTTCCCCTAACACCTTCTCCCTACCCCAATACATCATGTCTTTTTTGTTGTTATTGTTTATTTGTTTGTTTTTAAGACAACACTATCTTGAAGCAGATGTCCTGGTCCTCTGGCTCTTACAATCTTTGCACCCTCATTTCTCCATGTTCCCTGAGCCTTAGGTGTATATGTTATAGCTATATCAACAAGTAAATGTTTTAAAGCAGAGTGCTTGTCCATAGCATATTTTCAAATAAGCCTTTGAATTACAGTCATCTCTTAGTAAGACTTTTTAACTTAAAAGATGAAATAAAAACCTTAAACATTAACTTTGATTTCCCCTGAAGAAATCTTCATCTTTAGCTGAAGTTAACTGTGTTGGGATATTTAGTGATTTTTCTCACTTGCAGGCTTTAAATGTGGAGTAGCTATGAATTAGTAGCTGCTGAAATGTCACGTTAAAATAAGCATTCTCAGCATAGAGACAAAAATTTGACTTTCTTCCAAAAGATACTCAAGTTTCTGAAAGTTTGACATGTGTTATTGGATTTTTCCAATATGTTGGATGTAATAGAATCCCAGCCACTGAGATTTCTAGAAAGTCTGTTAAGACAGATTTTTTAAATTTATTTATTTATTTATTACACATACAGTGTTCTGCCATACAGTGTTCTGCCAGAAGAGGGCACCAGATTGAATCGTAGATGGTTGTGAGCCACCATGTTGTTGCTGGGAATTGAACTCAGGACCTCTGGAAGAGCAGTCAGTGCTCTTAACCTCTAAGTCATCTCTCCAGCCCCAAAGATGGATTCTTAATGTTCTAGAACACTGCTACTTTCCGACCTTGTAAGGTTACCCAGAATGAGACCATAGTACCAAATCTGTACTTTTGTATTTTCCTCTCTGACAAAACCTGAATATTTTAGATTTATAAATAATACGCTAGTCTTTAACCATTGTTGAGTGTTTAGTTGTTTACATGCTAAAAATCTTCATTAGATAGGATTTTTTTAGTGTCTGTTTCTTGTGTCTGTTATAAGAAATTTAGCACAAAATAAAGGGGGTAAGAGAAGAGAAAACTTATTCTCTCATAGTTTAGAGCCAACAAATTTGAGATCCAGTTCTTCACAAATTGGTTTCCTAGAGGATGAGTAGCAGCCTGTTCCAGCTGTTAGCAATCCTTGGTGTTCCTTTGGTAGCTTGTTTCCACTTGACATTATTTCTGTATAGTGCTTCCGTCATCTTCAAGGGATTTCTTCCAAGTTGCTTAGTAAAAGCCTGAAATCACTAATAGTTCTGAACTCTACATTTTATGGGTTTTTTCTATAGATAGGTTTCTCTGGTAATAGTTTAATAATAAAATAGAATAATTATAACACTATCCTGAAGCAGTTGTTCTAATAACTAACTGATTACTAAGTGACAAGTGGTTGATAACCTACACAGTATGGATATGCAGGACAGAGGGTAATTCACATGTCAGGCAGGACCCAACAGGACCACATAGAAGTTTTATCACATAACTTGGTACATTGTATGACTTAAAACTTAATTCTGTCTGCGGTTTTCATGTAATGGTTGACTCCAATTGAGCATAAGCAACTGAAGCCATGAGAAGCAAAACCGCAAATAAGGAGGAATGTGGGCCTCCGTTTGAGGACAACAGTAATGGGCTCAGCATGTACCCTGGTCCAGTACAATCTCCTGTTAACCGTATCTACAAAGATCCAGTTTCTAAATATTGTCACAATCATAGTACTAGAGGTTAAAACTTTCCTTTTGGAAGACAGCCCAACTCACCACAAGACCTCTTACTCAGCCTCACATACAGATTTAAAACTACACTAGAGACCATTTTTAAACATATCAATTAGGTTTAAAAATTAAAACAGTAACGACAATTCTTGCTTAAGTTGTTAAGCAATAGTAATTCTCATTGACTGCTGATAGTATTTCTCAGTAACCTCTTCACATTGAAAAAAGTACAAATATATACTCTGTAATATATTAATTTTACTGTGTATACCTGAAATTTCCAGAGATAATACCGGCCATGTATAATGAGAAACCTTTAGGAGACCTGTATTTAATGATTAATGTAGTAAGTAAAATGCTAGACATAGTAATGTATTGCTTAGGAATAAGACAAAGGCAGCAACCATCATATGAATCAGGAGAACACTTAAAATTTGAACATTGATTACCCCTGGAAAGATGTGTGGTTTCTAAGGTTTTGTGTTGGGGAAGTCCTGTGTATATGTCAATAAATTACTGCTGGCCAATAGGAATCTAGATAGGTGGGGCTAGGAGTCCAGGAGGATTCTGGGAAGGAGAAACACAGGAGAGTTCGAGATGTAACGCCATGGGGTAGGAGCCCGGAACTATTCTCCGTTAAGACACATACTTAGATTAACAATTATGGGGTAATTACTTAAGTCAGAGCTAGCCAGTAAGAAACAAGCAAGGCCAACAGCTTCATAATTAATATAGCCTCCTGTGTGTTTATTTGGGACTGATGCCGATCTAGAACCAGGCGGGCGGGAAGGCTTTTCTCAAAGAAAAAGCAGTTGGGATTGGAAGGAGGTGTTCAGATTTGGGTATTTCTTTCAGATAAGTTTAGGTTTAGATAGATGTTTGATACATTTTGTTCATGGACACAAGTTAGTTGTCCTTTTTTAGACTAAAAGGGGAATTGTAGGAGGACGTCTGTATGCTGCCATTAACCATGTGACTTACTAGAGGTGCATACAGATGAGGTAATAAAAGGGCGGTTTACCACACCGCTAACCACACCCACTTTAGGCATGACTAAAGACGTATACGGCCAGACGTAAAGACGTATACGTACATAGGCGGTGAACTACGACACTAGCCAGGCCCACTTTTGGGCATGGCTAGGGGGCGTTACGGGGGAAGGTATAAAAGACAGCACACAGGAAGTCTCAGTCTCTTTTCCCGGAGTTCGGCTTCCGGTTCGGCAGCGGAAAACTACTTGGCTCATCTGGGTTACTTGTTTGGTATCTTGTGAGTAATTTCTACAATAAATACTTAGTTTTACTTTCAGTAAGTGTGTGTCGCTTATCGTTACAGTGTCATTTGGAGCCACAGTTTTGGAATGATTTTTGTTTTTTAACCTTTGACATGTCACTATGCCTAGCTATTTTGTTTACTATATACATGATAGACCTTCAAAAATAATTTACTGAAAAAGAAAAATATCTAGGACTGGTAGTACACACCTTTATTCCCAGAGGCAGAGGTAGGTGGGTCTCTGAGTTCAAGTCCAGCTTAGTCTACAGAATGATATCCAGGTCAACCAGAATTACACAGTAAGATCCTGTGTCCAAAAAACGGCAAGGAGGAATTTATTACAACATAATGCTTTGAAAAAAATCAGTAGATAACAAAATTCTCAGTTATTATTGGCATGCTTTGGCCATTTGTCTTACACATATTACATAATGCCACACTGAATAAAGGAAGAATTATACATCACATTATTATAAAATTTTCACAAGAGAAAAACTTGATTCTATTTATTCTTTTTTTATTTTGGAACTTTCATATAGTAATGTATATCCTAAGTTCCTAAATATAGATTTGAATATTTACCTCCATATGTAGATAATCTAAGTCAACATTTAATAGAATTCATCCTTCTTCCTCCCAATTGGTTGAGTACATTTCTGTATTAGCCTCAGTGCAATCTTCATCACCTTTTGTTAGTTTCAATGCTGTATTTGTCATAAACAAAATCATAAACTCCTGACTTCCTTTGTTCTGCATTATCTTCTGAGGTCTGTTCATATGGTTTTATGTGTCTGTATGTTCTGTAATGCTCTTTCTGTTAGTCTTTATTTTTATCAATTTGCCTTTGGTGACAAGATTTTGCATCGAAAAAGCTTTTCAAAGATTGAAGCTTATTCTTTAAAACATGAAGATCCTCATATATGTTTTTATGTAAAAGAAATTCTTGTTTCAAACCAATACAAATGTTTTTTGCCTTTTTAAAACTTTAATCCGTTTACCTTTGTTTCATAGTTCTTGTGTACAGTGCAAGTGCATTCCAAATATAATGAATTTTTAGTTCAAAATAAAAAAAAGGATACAGAAACAAGGGCTGAGCTTGTACTCAGAGGTGGAGAACTCGTGTAGCATGTATGAGGCACTAAATTGGATATCCAGCACAGGAAAGAAAAGCAGAAGTGATGATAGAGTCATATATTTTGTTGCAGAGAGAAGCTGCATGAAGCCAACAATGAATTACAGAAAAAGAGAGCCATTATTGAAGATCTTGAGCCAAGATTTAACAACAGCTGTGAGTTTTTCCTAATAGCATCATTAGCTGTACACTGTTCTATAGATAATTAATTTTTGTAACTTGTTATTTTGGCTGGTTAGTTGGTTGGTTGGTTAGTTGGTCAGTCTTTCAAGACAGGGTTTCTCTATGAAACAGCCTTGGCTGTCCTGGAACCCTCTCTGTAGACCAGCTGGTCTTGAACTCACAGAAATCTGCCTGCCTCTGCCTCCCGACTGCTGGGATTAAAGGCATGCACCACCACTGCCCAGCTAACTTGTTTCTTTTTTAAATAGGTCTTTTAGCTATTCTAGCAATTAAGAATTTCCCTTAATTCCAAGGGTAAACACTGATCTACTGCCCAAGGCCCCATAGGTTGCCCAGGCCTCCTCACTGACTCTCACACTCAGGTGGTCTGGATCAGTCCCATGCTGGCCTCCCAGGGATGCTCTCTCAGCCTGGACTCTTAGGGGAGTGCCTGGACCCTGCCCTGAGTGAAATGACAGACTTTGAATATCCCCTATGTGGGAGGCTGGGGAGGATAGTGTGGGGGGGGCAGGAGATGGGGAGGGAGAGGGAACTGGGATTGACATGTGAAGCAAGTTATTTAAAATTAAAGTAATTTAAAAAAGCTAAAAAAAAAAACAAAGAATTTCCTTTAAGGGGCTGGAGAAGATGACTTAGTGGTTAAGAGCACTTGCTGCTTGTCTCGAAGATAAGTTTGATTCCCAGAACCTACATTCTTATTCACAATCCCTATAACTCAACCTTCAGGGATCCAACACCCTCTTCTGGCCTCCCTGGGCACTTACACACATTTAACATATACTTACACAGGCACATACACATGTGCCTAACTAAAAATACATAAAAATAACTTGTTGCCAGGAGGTGGTGGCACACACCTTTAATCCCAGCACTCGGGAGCCAGAGGCAGGCGGATCTCTGAGTGTTCAAGGCCAGCCTGGTCTACAGAGCAAGTTCGAGGACAACCTTCAAAAAAGATACAGAGAAACACTGTCTGAAAAAAACAAAAAAAAATGTTTTTGTATTTCGGTTTTTTGTTTTTTTTTTTTAAGAATTTGTCAGGTGTTGGAGAGATGGCTCTACAACTAAAAGCTTTTGCTGCTCCTGCAGGGGACCAAAGTTTGGTTCAGAACTGCCTATAATTCTAGCTTTAGGAAATCACCATGCCTCAGGCCCTATGGGACCTGCACTCAAGTGCACATACACAGAGACACACAGATACACACACATATTTTGAAATAATAATTTTTAAAGCGTTTGCCTTTTTCCTTAAAGTACTGATTTTATTTATGAAATCTTTAACTGTGGATTGTAATAGACATTATGTCACGCTAGATACTTTCAATATAATTGCTCATAAGTTAGTTCTAGACGAATACCTCTGTATCTATTTGAACATGCTGTTATCTTAACTTTGTTTTTATGGAAGTAAGATTTTAAGTCATAGCAAAATACAGCAGTGGGTAACCATTTTAAGTACAATAGAATTAAATACATTGTTGTGCAACCTCACCACTGCTCACCTGTAAAATCTTCTCATGCCTCTCAACTGCTAATCCCCCCCTCTGCTAATCTACTTTACCCTCTGTCTCTGAGCTTCCCTGTGCTAGGAAACTCATACAAGTAGAATCATATTTGCACTTTCCTGTCTAGTTTATTTCACTAAGCATTTCTTTTCCCTTAACATTAAGTCTCAATATTATGGCATATATCAGAATTTAGACTTTAAAAGAGCACATGGTATGAGTATGTTTGTTTCACCCATCGATATATGCTCTTTATTTTATGTGGTTTAATAGCAGCATCTTTGTTTGCTTATTAAGAGAAGCTTGCCAGGTGGTGGTGGTAGCAGTGGTAGCAGCAGCAGCAGCGGTGGCAGCGCACGCCTTTACTCCCAGTACTCAGGAGGCAGAGGCAGGTGGATCTCTGTGAGTTCAAGACCAGCCTGGTCTACAGAGCGAGTTCCAGGACAGCCTCCAAAGCCACAGAGAAACCCTGTCTCAAAAAACCAAGGGGGGGGAGAGAGAGAGAGAGACAGAGAGAGAGACAGAGACAGAGAGAGACAGAGAGAGAGACAGAGAGAATAAAAACACAAATTATTTTTAAAGAGAAAATAGACCAAGCAATATCTCAGGACTACCATTTATTATTTCATAATTTAAATATAATATTATTAAAATCTTCTACATTCCAACCACAGTTCTCCCTTCTGCCCCCCCTCTCTCCCCTCACCCCCTACCCCCAAAAACCTAATTTTTTATGACATTTTTTTGCAGCCTTAAGGATTGAAGAATTGCAAGAAGCTTTACGGAAGAAAGAAGAAGACATGAAGCAAATGGAAGAGCGCTATAAGAAGTACTTAGAGAAGGCCAAAAGTGTGAGTGTGAGCTTGGAACCATCTCATTGCACTTCCAGAGATGTTCTCTAGCCTGATAGTCGAATGTCCTCATAAAATTATGTTCTCACACAGAGAATTAGCAAAAAAAAATCTTCTAAGCAGAGAGAGATCTCAAGCAAGTAATAATCAAAATAGGTCACTCCAGAAATTGATTAGCAAGAAGAAAATATACCTTATGTAAGAAATAAGTGACAACCACCACTGTAGGCAGTAATTAGAGTTAACAACACACGAAGAAGAAAAGGTGTAATGAGGTATCTGTATGTGCAGACAGGAACAAGTAAGGACCCACTAGGGTCCCCAGGGTGGCACTCGTCAGACCTGGCAACACGCATTTAGCAATCTCATTTGGCCAAGAACAGAGTATGATGACTGACATAAATGTATGAAAATGTCATGATAAAACCTACTAAATTACAGAATGATTTTAAAAGTTTTTAAGTGGTTAGAGAGATGTCTCAGCAATTGAACACATTTAGTACTTGTGCAGGGGACCCAGGTTCAGTTCTCGGCGCCCACATAGCAGATTACAGCCATCAGTAACTCCAGTTTCAGGAGCTCTAAAGGCAGTTCTAACTCTAATGGCATGCAGGTGATACACATGTATATGTGCTGGAGAAACCCGCATACTCATATAACTGAATAAATCTTTATTTTTACAAAAAGTTAAGGGGCTAGAGAGATGGCTGAGTGGCTCAGAGCACATGTTATTGCAAAGAGCCCACATGGTGACTCTCAATTGTCTGTAACTCCAGTTCCCAGGCATCTTCTCATCTCCATGGTCATATGATACATAGTCACATGGTACACAGTCTGCTGGGAATCAGGCCACTCAAAATAAATAAATCTTTTGTCTTTGGTTTTGGTTTTCAAGACAGCATTTCTCTGTAATAGGTCTGACTCTCCTGGAACTCATTGTGGAGACCAGGCTGGCCTCAGAACTCACAGAGATGGGCCTGCCTGAGTCTTCCAGGTGCTGCAATTAAAAGCATGCTCCATCACGCCTGGCCAAAATAAGTAAATCTTTAAAAAAATAACTATAATAAAAAAAGATATTGGCAATGTGTAGTGTTACAGCCAAGATTTGATGCCTCCTGATGGAATATCACTGTTATCAATATTAACCTGAATCAAAATGTCCTCTAGATCTTTCCTCACGCTTCATGGGAAATAACATGAGGCTGTTTGAACAAGTTAAATAATGCATTGATGATGATGGAGTTTCTCCCTGCCTGGTCCTGCCGCCCTTCAGTCCCAAATAAACACACTGAGGCTTATATTACTTATAAACTGTTTGGCTGATGCCTCAGGCTTCTTATTGGCTAGCTCTCTCTTAATTATTAACCAATTTCTATTGAACTGTGTCATCTCCACTTTGTCTTGGCTTACCTGTGATGCCTGATCCTCTTGTTCCCTCAGCAGCTAATGGTGTCCCTCTGGTGGCTCCTCTCTGCCTTCCTCTTCCTAGCATTCTCCTAGTCTGATAGCCCTGCCTGGCTACTGGCCAGGCAGCATTTACTCATCAATCAGTAAGAGAAGCATATATTCACAGCATGCAGAAGGACCTGCCCTCTCACATTAGGACTGGAGGGGGCTGGAAAGATGGCACAGCAGCAACTATCTATAACTGGAGTCCCATCGGATCCATAGTCTCATTGTGTCCAATTCCCTTTCCTGATGTATCTAAATACATATAAACAAAACACCTATATACATAAAATAAACTTTTTTTAAAAAGTAAATATATTACACCTTTAGGAAACTGTTGGGTAATGCAGAATTAGGAATAAAAGTCAGTGTTATGAGAGCTGAGCAGATAGCTGGGTGGATAAAGTGCTTGATGTACAAGCATGAGGATCTATCTTATTTCATATCCCCAGCAATCACAAAAAACTGGCCATGGTTGCACACCTCTATAACCCAGCTATGCGAGGTGAGAAACAGGACAATCTCAGGCTTACTAGCCAGTCAGTCTAGCCAACATGGTAAATTCCAGGTTCAGTAAGAGACACTGTCTCAAAAAATAAGGTGGAGAGTGATCAAAGACCCCCCCCCCCCCAAGAGTGAACCCTGATTGCACCATCGCATCATGTGCTGCTTGGGTCCTGGAACCCTGGTTTAGCAAGAGAACCACAGACACACATAGTGAAGTTGAGATTAGGTGGGAATGTGTAACTACTGCAACCGAGAACTTCATCACTTTTATGTCAGCCCAGAAGGGGCTAGCTAGTCTTAGTAGAAGATCTCTGTAGGTGAGCAGTCTCAGGTTGTAAATATCTGGAAGGAGGGAGCCACAGTTGCTAGTCTTTGCACACACTGATCAGTCATTTATACACACTCATACTTGGACACCCTCTAGGAAAGCTTTTCTGTTCCTCTTCCACCTAACCCATGTGGACAGTACAGTTAGGCCAATTGGTCTCTGAGTTCAATATATACATATACATATACATATATATATTTATATGTACTTACATATATATATGTATATGTACTTATATAGGTATATGCATACACACACACACACATACAGAGGCAGGAGGATCTCTGTGAGTTCAAGGCCAGCCTGGTCTACAGAGTGAGTTCCAGGACAGACTCCAAAGCTACAGAGAAACCCTGTCTCAAAAAACAAAATGAGAGAGAGAGACAGACAGGCTGACTGATTGACTTTGGCCAAGTAATCCCAGCTACTTCATAAAGCCAAAGCAGAAGGGATGAAAGTTCAAAGCCAACCTGAACAATTTACTGAGACCCTTGTCTCAAAATAAAAAGGTATAACAAGATCTAGGAATATATGCCTCATAGGTAGAGTACTTTCCTCACATGCACAAGGCACCAGGTTAAGTCCCCAATCCCTCCTGACTGTAAAGGTGGGAGACATAGACATAGACTAAATTCTGCCATTTTACATAACTGTTACTTTTTTGTTTTGGTTTGGTTTTTTTTTTTTTAAGCAGGGCAGGATTTTTCTGTAACAGCTCTGGCTGTCCTGGAACTCATTCTGTAGACCAGGCTGGCCTCAAACTCAGAGAGATCTGCCTGCCTCTGCCTTCCGAGTGCTGGGACTAAAGGCGTGCACCATTCCCACCCAGCTAGAATTATTAATTTCTTACAGGTGGTGGTAGCATTGTGATTATGAAATTAAAAACTTAGGGATGTGCACACTAAAATACTTAAAGGTTGTGTGTCACTGGGAGTGTGAATTATTTCTAACACATAAGAGTGTTAGGAATATTAGATATGACAAAGTAGCAACTGCTATGTTAAAAATAATAAATGGATTTGAACTGTTTGGAGATCTATGTGTTTGAACATTCTGATAGTAAAACTATTGGAGAGCAAAATAACCTCTTTCCCAGAACTCCAATAAGTCACGTAGAAATGCGTCCCATGCGCATGTCTCACCCATGCTACTGACAGAAGAAGAGACAGCCTATTAGGATTCACCCTGTGTGCCTTTCTGGTTACATGTCCAGGGCTAACGGAAATAAAACAGAAAAGAGCTGTGACTAGCATCTCTTTAGCAATGCTCACTAATCCAGAATTGATTCTTCTGTCTATATCATTGAAAAGTTAGGCGATTTTACTTCATACATTTACCTTTTGTAAATGTCTTTAATAGCTTTTGAGTGTTACTTCCGCTTTCTGGTTTGTTTGATTGGGGTAGGTGTCGCTAGGAATCAAACACAACTTCATGCATGCTGAGATAGCAATAGCTATAGCTGTATGTGCTGCAGCCATTGGATTTCCTGACCCTTTCCTGCAGTACTGGGGACTGAACCTAGGGCCATATACATGTCAGGTATGTACTATACCACTGGGTTGTATTCTCAACCTGATTTTCATTTATAAGACTGCTTTCTTAGATGCTAGAGTCTTTAAGTTTGAGGGATTGAGGTTTTAGCTTTTTGGAATTTTGTTATTATGTGTGTGAACTTATATGCATGCTAAATTTTTCTTTGATTTTTGCAGGTTATTCGTACATTAGACCCTAAACAGAATCAAGGAGCTGCACCAGAAATACAAGCTCTTAAAAACCAACTGCAGGAACGAGATCGACTGTTCCACTCATTAGAGGTCAGTTAGTACACTGTGCAATAAAATACTGAGGTTTTTAGCTTTTTCAGAAAACTTTGTTATGTTACAAAATTATAACCTTGGGTTAGACAGTTAATTGTAAATATTTTCCTTACATTGAATTCACTGAATCTTTACATGTGGTTTTGCTTCAGAAAGAATATGAGAAAACGAAGAGTCAAAGAGACATGGAGGAGAAATACATTGTTAGTGCCTGGTACAATATGGTAAGAAAAAAGTCTTCCAGAATATCCAAGATATAATACAAAGTTATATGTCATTATTTTGCCTTTACTGTAGAAGTAATTCTACCAAAAGAATCTGAAGTAATTTCTGTCCTAACATATACTAACCATGCCTCTGTGTTGATCTTAAAACTGAAAAGCACCATATACAAAGCTAAAGCATTGTGAAACATTCACCCTCAGAAGATAGGAAAACCACAGTTTAGTCTTATTCCTTGGAGTCATTTGTTGTAGGGTAAACAGATTTGTTAATACCTAAACACGAGTAGCTCTTGCTTTGTGGGCTGTTTTGGTACCTTTGCAAGATGGGTTTTTCTTTGCAGGTAGTTTGTCTCATGAGATGAGATTTGGAAATGTTGGGTTTCAGGCTTTGACCAATGAAGGTTTGGAAATAGAATATTGTGTATGCATGATGGGAAGCTGTGTGGATTCCAGGGGTTGAGCACAGGTCACTAGCCTTGCTTTACTCAAAGAGTTCTCTCACCAGCCCAGGCGTTAGTTGTTGATATAGGCAATTGGGCTGTTCTTTCCGTTTCCCTCTTGTCTTATAGCTCTCCTGTTGGCATAACACTATTGTTCTTGTTTTAGTGTTACAGCTGGTACTATCTCTTAAAGGTTAGTTCTCCAACCTTAAAATGTGATTTGATCTTTACTAAAAATATGTGTTTCCTGATGTTTGTGCCTACAGCACACCAGTGTATTGGCTCAAGTATAAGTTCTTACTGTGATTTTTTTAAAAGGAAAGTGATTTTGAATGAAAAATTTTTATTCATGTTACATATTAACCACAGTTCTCCCTCCCCTCCTCTAATCCACCCCCTCCCACAACCCACCCCCATCCACTCCTCAAGAGAGGGAACTATTACAAGACTAGGGAGAAACCTGATACTAAGGAAATTGCCAGGAATCCACAAGCATGACCCTAACTAACACCCCTAGCAATAATAAAGAGGGTGCCTAAAATGGCCTTCCTCTGTAATCAGATTGGTGACTACCCTAACTGTCATCATAAAAAACAGATGCACAGACCCACATCCAAGCACCAGCTACGGGAGTCCAGTTGAAGAGAAGGAAAAGGGATTAAATGAGCAAGGGGATGTCAAGATCATGATGGGGAAATCCACAGAGACAATTGACCCGAATTTGTAGGAGCTCATGGACTCTAGAATGAGAATATTATTAACAAATTAAAAGTAGAGAAAACAAATTCCACTGAGGGATTTCTCTGGGCATTAACCCTACCCCCACTGTTCTGTCTTCCTGGAAGCTCAATGTTCCCAGTCTCACAGCCCTGTACTTTGGTCCCTGTTAGAATTTCACATATTGCTTCTTACGGAACCAGATTTGTTTATTCTGTGACATGGAACTAAAAGACAGTGATAATTTTTGACTTTTCAGAGTGAAGGGATCATTCCAAATAGACATATGCAAGTTCTACACTCAAAAGGTAACCAATAGGAGCATCATGCTTCTATCCAGAAAGTTTAGCATCTCAGACAACTTAAAAGGGAGTCAACAAATAGTTTTGTGCTGGCCACTGACATCTTAAAAGTAAGTGAAAAGTGTAGCTCAGTGGTAGAGCCTTAGAACACAGCACAGTCAACTGCTTGAAAAGTTAGAGTTGTTTAAATAAAATGTAATTTCATTATATATATTAAACTTTTTCTGGTTATTTGCTAGTTTTATTCAAACCTTCAGATGTATCTTAAGTTATAATTGAGTTAAAAATGCTCTAGGGATTGGCAAGATGACTTAGCAGGTAATTGTGCTTGCTGCTCAAACCTGGCACCCTAGTTAAATCCTTAGAACCTATGTGAAATGGAAGGAGAACCAACTTCATGAAGTTAGCCTCTGACCTCCACATAAACTGTGGTACAGGCTTCCCATCTGTATATATCATGTATAAACACACATAATAATTGTTAATAACTGTACAGACACACACTCACAACCACCCACACCCTGAGGACATACCCCTGAGATCAGGCATAGTAACACAAGAAAGTAAGTAATCCCAGTTCAAGGTCTGCTGGGATGGCCTAGTCCTAGGCTAGCAGGGCTACATAATAAGACTCTGCCTTAAAGAAAATAAAACAGCTGGGTGGTAATGGCACAGGCCTTTTATCCCAGCACTCAGGAGAAAGGCAGGTGGATCTCTGTGAGTTTGAGGCTAGCCTGGAGTTTTAGGACATCCAGGGCTGTTACACAGAGAAATCCTGTCTAAACAAACAAACACACAGAAAAGAAACATATTCTAGCATTTCTTTTTGAGGAAAATGGGTTGTGTTCTTAGGTGCCTATGAAAGACAAAGGTTATATTCAGAATGCAAAGCTGTAGCCAGTGTTTTTCTAGATGCTTATTGGTAATAGGAAGATTGACTTTCCAGTCTCCTACCTTCTGTTCCTTATTTCTTCTTTGTCAGCCTCCACCTCTCCACATCAGATTGCCCTGTTCCTGGTATGATTAACCAGCAATCTCAGTTCCTCTTGCTAGGTTAGGTCATTGTCTTATTAAAAGAATACTAAAACTGGCCCATCCCAGTCTCCTTGTGTAATCTGTCACTAACTATCTTTCCAAATTCTGAAAGTACCCTACAGGTTTCCTCCCTGTCTAGGTGTAGCCTGGTGACTTTTGTCCCTCTTCAGAGGTAATAAGGGGAAACCCCCTTCTTAGTTGTGTCCTCTGTTGTGGGTTGTCAGAAACTTTTTTATTAGTTTGTTTGAGGATACAAGTCTGCCTTGAAGTAAAGAAAAACAACGTTGTGGTATGTATTATACGTAGAATGGCTTTCTGTCGTAAGAAACAAGTGCATCTGAGTTTTTCCTTTCTGATTAGTTCTGTGATTTCCACAATTTGTGTGAATTGACTGCTACTAATCATTTGCACTTTTCTTGGAAAAATCATTGTTTGATTTGAAAGGAAAGTATGGGTGACATATTCTAAAAATTGTTCTCCATTATCTCTTATTTTGATTCTTGTAAATTCATAAGATTAATCCTTAATTTTTCCAAAGGAAGATCTGTACTTAATTATTGGAATGAAAAGGATTTCATAAAATTTTAGCCATAATGAGTAGAATTAATCTTCCTAATAAATTGTACTTTGCTATTCAATGTAGTAAATTCTGCATGGTCACATTTATTTTGTAAGAATATCCCATGTTTTCACTGACTACTTCTGTTTCTCTTTTAATGTTACAGGGAATGACTCTGCATAAAAAGGCGGCTGAAGATAGACTAGCTAGCACAGGTTCAGGGCAGTCATTTCTAGCAAGGCAAAGGCAAGCAACCAGCACAAGAAGACCCTATCCAGGCCATGTCCAACCAGCCACAGCAAGGTAGAGAGGTCTCACCATTAGGGATTTCTAAAAAACATACTTCTGTTACATATAACAACATTTCAGGAAATTCAGCCAGCTTATTTTATTTCTCTCCTGTGTTAATACTTAGTGTTTCTCACGTGAGGATTTTTCCCTCTCTTGTATCTTTCAGTTTCTTTGTCCTTTACTTTATAGTCTTTTCAGTTTCTTTTAATGTGCCAAAAATTTGTAAATGTACAATTAAAAGTGTTGTATAATAGTGTAATACTTTTCTTTGTATGAAAATGTCTTCTTCCCCATTTGTGTGGGCTTTGTAAAGAATCGGATTTTCTGCCAATAATTGATACACAATTTATATTCTTTATCGTGCCTACTGTGTTACCATACTTTATAAGAATGTCTTTGTTTAAAGGGAATTAATCTTTTTATGGTGTATTAATCTGTGTTTTCAATTGTTTTTCAAATGCACTTCAGATAACTTAAATATTTACTGTACTATACAAAGTGGTATCTAGTGCACTTTCATCACAAAGACAGGTATGTAGGCAGAGGCACTAGTCAGATCATTTGGCACCTAGCAGGATGGCTCGGAGGGAAGAAAGGAGTTTTCATGTTATTTTACTAGAAATTAAGCTTAGTCTAGGATTTGGAGTTCATTTTCAAAGCATAAGTATGTGGAATGTCACTGTTTCCTGCTGCCATGTTTGATGGCAGAAGTGAAATTGGTGGAGATGTTTGGGTAGACATTACAGAAGATAAAACTTGGCAGGATTTTTTTTTCTTCCTTTGGAATATCTTAGTTAAAAGAATCAGACTCTAGCCACGCACTTTTAATTGCTCTCCACATGTAAAAGATTTATTTTTCATATAGGTAGCCTTATCTTTGGGGCAGTTCTTGAATTTATGCCTCATATGTTTTATATATTCTGTGAGCCTTTCCTTTTCCCAATTAATATTTATAGCTAATGTCTTAATACGATTTGTTAAGATCAGCACATCCTTTCTGTGTGTAATATTATGACAGATCTATTTACAGTGTTTCTTAACTTACCTACAAGTCCAAGAATTGGTAACTGGAGAGATTTTTCTTGGATATTTGATTGTTGAAATTGCTTACATTGTATGCCACATTTATTTACATAGATGAATGCCTGTTAAGCAATCACTGTAAAGCACTTTGTCTGTATAAGGTATTATATATATAATTTTGAACTATCATTTATTTGAAAATGACATACCTTTTGTCTTTTTCCATATTGATTTATGTGTTTGACCCCAAGTTATATTTAAGGTTTCCTCCAGCCTTTTTCTTGTTCCAAACCACATTTTTCATAAGAAAAATGAAATCTGAAATTAGGTCAGAAGGTTATTTTGTTTTTAGGTAAGTCATCTAAGTGGAAGATGTTATTTTATATACTTGCTATTGGGGAATGCTTTTATTATTTAGTTCTGTATAAAAAACAAATAACTTTAATTCAAGTTTGATGTGATTAAGAATTTTCAGAAACTATATACAAACGCTTCATTTTAAATCCCTCCTCTTTTATAAGAAAGTTGACCTAGAAATCTATTCTGTATGTTTTGTTTTGTTTTTGTCAATCTTTATGTAACTCAAACTGCCTTGAACACATGATCCTCTTGAATTATAGGCATGAACTACCATACTCAGCTTTTAGAATGTTTTTTTTCCTGAGAAGCCATTCTTGAAGAAAGGTATTAGAACATAGAGAGATGATACCACGCATTGTGCAGCATTTCTTTACAAGCTATTCTTGCAAAATGTCTAAGCACAGTATGAGGCATCGGCCTAGGAAGACCATAAAGCAGCAAGAGTTAGAAATAATGGAGACCTGTGTGAGAACAATGCACTGTGGGGTTTCAGGGCAAACAGACCTGATCTTTCAGTTCTGCTTTTGTTTTTATTTCAAGACAATCTAGCTATGTTACCCAGAGTTGTCTCAGATCCTTTGACTCAAAACCATCCTCCTGCCTCTGCCTTCCAAGAGGTTGAGATTATGGTATATACCACCATGCCTACATGATATCAAGTTTGAAAATAAAAGATTAAAATTGGGGCCAGTAAAATGACCCATCTGGAAGAGTACTTGCTGCCAAGCCTGACAACCTCAGCTCATGAGATTCCTGGGGCCCAGATGATGAGGGAACAAGCTACTCCCAAAGACTGTCCTCTGACCTCCAGTCTCAACACAGCTGTAAGCACACACACAAATAAGTATGTTTTAAAAGATTAAAAAATAGCCTACAGTAGTTCTAACTTCACCTTTAGTTCACAGAATATTTAAGGTTCAAGCATTTTTTTTAAAACAAATTAGTCTATGATCTCTGCTCGTAATAAAATATTGACTATTGAGAAGTTATAGTTGTAGAATAAAATGATTGTAAAAACAAAGCACTCTGGAAGCTACTCTTCAACTAGATTTTGCCTATGAGGTAAACATGTCAATGTTTTGATTTTCATTTTCTACTTATCTGCCCTGTGTGTGTGCACACCCACCTAGCCAAACACTGTCTAGATGTTGTGGAAATGCTTCAAACTTTCAGAAGGAAGGTTAGCCTCTGATTTCTTCAGCATCTGCTGTGTTTGAATTTCAGGGTTTATAACCGTCACTGTTGTTTGCTGTATCTTTAATGTTTGGTGGATTCATTCAGTAAATGGAGGAAATAGCTCATGATATTTCAAGATAAAATAAAGCATGCTTTCACAAGAAACAGCATCAGAACATATACTTTAGGCATCATAAAGCCAGGAATGAACCTAAATGTAGCAGTGGCAGCTTTTCCATTGTGTGGTTTAGTAAGGATTTCGGGGATTACAGTTTCTCTGGTAGTGATCAGGAATGTTTCATACTCTGATGATGATGTGTGGTCTCCCTGGAAGTTAAGAGATCAGTGATGCTGGGCTGTGTCTTCACACTCTTTTATGATACTTTCCTGAAGCCTCCTAGGCTTCTTCAGTGTGGCTGTGGCTCGTCTGGCATTAGCAAGAGAATGAGGACAGTGGGACAGTGTCATTGTGTCAGTTGAGAGATGCTGTCACCAGCATCTGACCAGCTTATTTTCTATGCAGTCTAACTAGGGTTTACAAAAAAAAAGGCAAAGCAAACTACTAAAAACAATGACCATTTATGTTCCACATTATACATTTAAGATTAGAATAGGAACACAATCCAGTAAATAAATATAATAATTTTATTGCATCCGAAATGAAAATAACTAATACACTTGCACATACCTTAAAATAATTTTTTAAAGCTTGCGCTGAAGATTGGCTCAGCATACAGAGAACACTAGTTCAGTTCCCAAAACTGGCACGGAATCTCATAACCAGCCATCTCTACCTCCAGAATCTTACACCATCTTCTGACCTCCACAGGCACACATGCATGCAGGCAAAACCTCATACACATAAAGCAAATCTATGAAAAAAAATTTTTTTGGCTTTTCAAGACAGGGTTTCTCTATGTAGCCTTAGTTGTCCTGGAACCCACTCTGTAGACCAGGCTGGCCTCGAACTCACAGAGACTCACCTGCCTCTGCCTCCTGATTGTTGGGATTAAAGGTGTGTGCCACCACCACCTAGCTATAAAAGAAAAATTTAAATTGGGTTATAGTTTTCTTTTGTTTAATTACCTAACAATAATAAAAATAAGTCCCTAAATAATCCATATTCAAACTTAATCAGGATTGATTTCTGTTATCCATGTAAAATTAACTTAATGTAATGATTAAATTATAATATGGATATTATTGTCCAATTTTCTTGAATTTGTTTGGTTAATATAATTAGAGCCCAGTTGTACAAATCAAGATAAATGTTGTTGTTTTGTTTTGTTTTTTGAGACAGGGTTTCTCTGTGTAGTTCTGGCTGTCCTGGAACTCACTCTGTAGACCAGGTTGGCCTTCAAACTTAGAGATCCACCAACCTCTGCCTCCTGAGTGCTGGCATTACAGGAGTGCACCACCACTGCCTAGCAAGTCAAGCTAAAAAATGTTATCAGTGAGAACTACCAATCTAATTTCATTAGTTACAGACTCATGCTATACAAACATATGAAAGTGAGGGATTAAGTCCAATACAAGTTAGGTCTTAATGAAAAGAAAGGTGTGTGCAGTGAGCAATTTTGCCCACCTTTTCAACAGCAGTTCTTTTAGTCTTATTAATTAAAGGGGAACTGGTTTTTGAGGGCTAAGATAGTTTAGTTGGTATAGTACTTACTTAATATGTTTTAAGTACTGGATTCAATCTCTAGCATCATAGAAGCTGGGTGTTTATACCTGTAGAGAGTATAAGGCCAGTTTGGGCTACACGAGGTTCTATCTTCAAAAAAGAAAGAGAAAAAAATGTATGTAGTTCTTTTATAGAATCTCTTGCTCTCATATAAGCATTGATCTATTCTAATAATAACCATATTTTAAGCTTTAAAAACTTTCAGTATGAGTTATCTTTAATCAAAAACATAAATGTTAAAGTATCTTTTTTACTCTACACATTTAATCTTCATTTGTTCAGATCTCATCGTAGTACACAAATGTTATAATTACGTCCATTTGGGAAGTGTGGTACCTGAACATCCACAGTCCATATCTCATAGAAACCTAACTAATTTCCATCAACTTGAGTTAAGAACATAATTTGACCCCACAGTGAGAGAGACATATGTAGCATCTTTTTTGCTAAGGTGGAATCACACTAGTTTTCTGTCCATTAAACCATGGAAGAATAAATAGTTGAACCTTTGTTTTTAAATTTAATCTTTTTTAATTGGGGGAAGGGGATTTGGGCAGGATATGTGCAAGTAAGTGCCCATGGAGGCTAGAAGAGAACATCAGATCCTCTGGGACTGGAGTTATAGGTGGTTGTGAGCTGCCCTGTGTGGAACTTGGGTCCTCTGAAAGAACAGCCAACATTCTTAGTCATCTCTCCAGCCCCAATTGTTTGGACTTTTAATCCTCATATTATGAAGAGATGTTTTCCATTTAGATAACCATCAATCTGACTCAACTTTGTACTTAGCAGTGAAACCTGTGTGCTATCTAGGGTCATACCAGAACTTGGGAACCTGAGGCTAGGGGAAAAAAAAGCAAGTTGGAAGCTAGCCTGGAATACACAATGAGACCTTGTTTCACAAAACAAAGAGTGTGCCTAACAAAATAGAATGGGAATACAGGCCTGTTACCTATCACACTTGAGATCCTACATTCAGTCCCTCAATGAATGAATAAATACATAAATGCGTAAATAAATGGGATATCTGAATCTATAAAAATTATTTTATCATGCTCTGTTTTCCTTTTCATAATTTAAAGGGGTTTTTCTAGCCAATAAAGGTAACTTTCTTAACTATAGTGCTGTCAGAATTAAAAGTGATCCAACCCCATAGCCCTGGCTGTCCTGGGACTCACTATTGTAGACCAGGCTGGCCTTGAACTCACAGATCAGCCTCCTGAATGCTGAGATGAAAGGTGTGCACCATCATGTCTGACTTTTGGGGGGGGGAGGGTTGTCAATCTAATTTTACTGTGCTTATCTAGAAAGAGGTTTCAGAACTTATTTGAGTATTCTATGTATTTCTTTCCTTTTTTTTTGTAAGAGGAAGGCTAGTCTCAATGCATCTCACACAACTTTTTGTAATGAGTATGTAAGTGATTAGTGTATGCTTTTCAGTGAATATTGTCCAACTTTAGCATGATAATGTTCTAAGCTTTTTAATACTATACAGCTCTCAGAAGCATACAAAACAAAGTAATTTGTTAATAAGTAACTCGATTGTTGATAACACTGCTAACTTACCCTTTCTGTCCCTTAGAATTATCAGTCCTATGGGTTTTTTTGTTGTTGTTTTGGGTTTTTTGTTTGTTTGTTTGTTTGGTTTGGTTTTTCGAGACAGGAGACAGGGTTTTTCTATATTGTTTTGGAGGCTGTCCTGGAACTCACTCTGTAGACCAGGCTGGACTCGAACTCACAGAGATCCACCTGCCTCTGCTTCCCGAGTGCTGGGATTAAAGGCATGTGCCACCAACGCCCAGTTTATCAGTCGTATGTTTAGTGTCATGTTTATAAAACGAAAGACAACCCAAATGTAATGGCATTTCTTGCTTTTAAGTCATTAATCATGTCATGGAAAGTGTGTACTGATTATTTTAAAACAGCTTTTCAAGTCAGGTGTAGTGGCACATGCCTTTAATCCCAGCACTTGGGAGGCAGAGGCAGGAGGCTCTCTGAATTTGAGGCCAGCTTGGTCTACATAGTGAGTTCCAGGACAGCCAGAACTACACAGAGAAACCCTGTCTCAAAAAAAAAAAAACAAAAAAAGAGAGAGAGAGAGAGAAAGACAGCTTTTCATCAGTCTGATTTATCATGAGTAAGGAACCATAAATTCTCTAATATTTTAAAACATGAATATATGTGGATTCTTCCAATTACACTAAAGTAATAAAACAGAGACATTGGTTTGAGAAATGAGAAGCTTATATATGAAGTTTGGAAATTGTGGGGATCCTTAAATACATATGATTTATATATGTGTATATAAATCTGATATATGTATATATTTCTCTGTGTATATATTTATATATATACATGCATATTTAAAACTAGATATACCAAGGTTTGCTTTACATGTCTCTTTTCAGTATTCTGTTTTCTTACAGTTTTAGTAATGTACTGTAAGGTTAAGTCTGTAGTGTGTATGTAAAAATAGAAATTAAAGAAAGTAACAGATGGCTATTAAGACAAATCCATTATAAAGAGTAGGGTGAATATTGGGATAAGAAGTAGCCTAATTAACAAATATTTAGGGAAAGATACATACTCAAACAGTATCTTATTAGATGTCACTTAAGTTATAGTCAACAAAATATTCTATCATTATTACTCATTTATCTGATAAAAGAGTAGACCAAAACTAATTTCTAATTGTCTTTGGTGAGTATTAACTAAGTTCATAATCTATATGTTAGTGGGAGGGATTTTGATAACTATTAAGTTATTATTAAGTCTGACACAGTGAATTTAGGATGTTAAAGACACTTTGATGAGATGAGAAAAAAAATCTATGATAGCTAAAATTTTCACCACCTTCCCAATAGGCATCCATATCATACTTTATATAGTTTACAAACCATTTTCTTAATTTTATGTCCCCTTAATTTTACATTGTAGTGCCACAAAATGTAAATGAAGACAAAATGAATTTTTAAAAATTTATTCAAAGTAAGCCTTTATGAATCTGATGTGTTTACCACGGACTCACAGGCAGGTGTTTATGTAAAATATAAAATTGTAGGTGCCTATTATCTCAAAACTTCTCAGTCGTAGGGCTGTTAAAACCTGAATTATATCAACTTGGAGCTTAAAAGAATTAAGTACTGTGAGAAGAACAAGGAGTGAGTAAGAAGCAAATCCTAACCGATGCTGAGTACAGCGAGCACACTGACGGGGCTGTCTGATCAAACGCACCTGACCGTGATGAGTTTAGCAGCTGTGTTGTCAGAGCAGGGAAAGAACCACGTCTGTTCTTGATGCCTGTAGACAATGATTACTGTGTCCTTTCTATAGTCCATTTTATTAGAGATCAGCATCTTACTGTTAGCTCTCATCCTCATCAGTCTAGGTTGTTTATACTTTACTACATAATCTCTAACACTTTACTAATGGTAAATAATTCTTCCTTTCCTCTTCTGCTTTACTTTGGCATTTCCTGTTGACACCTCAGTGTCATGAATCAAAATCTGGAAATTCACCTATACCTGGGTTAGGCAACTGGTGGTCACACTATTTGATAAGAACGCTGTGAAGCTGGCTTTTGGTTTTAGTGCTGGGCCCAATGTATTCCAGGGCCAGTGCTCTACCACTGAACTCCATGCCCAGCAAACATATTTGAAACTGTGTTCTCATGTTCTCATTCTTAAAACAACAACAACTTTCTGTTTAGTGAGATTTCCTCACCTTTTGAGGGGTTGTCTCTTAAAACCTGTAGACAGTTTCTAATTTTTCCCACCATTGCAAATACCCAAAAGAGAAGGACTTTCTCTCTCTCTCTCTCTCTCTCTCTCTCTCTCTCTCTCTCTCTCTCTCTCTCTCTCTCTCTCTCTCTCTCTCTCTCTCTCTCTCTCTCTCTCCCCCTCTCTCTCACACACACACACAACGTTGCTGTAGTAGTTTTGATTAAGTGTGCTTAAGTTTATCACCTAGAAGAAAGTAACTCTGAAAAAGAGACATCTATATTCAGTTTTAAGGAAATAGGTACCTTTTCTTTTTCCTTTCCAGAGTAAAAACTTAGAAAGTCAGGATGGTGGCACACACCCATAATCCCAACACCAGGCTAAGGCAGCAGGATCACAAGTTTGATGTCAGATGAAGCAACAGAAAATTCAAAAACAGTCTGTCTCAAAAAACAAAACAATGTAGTGTTTTAAATATATTCTATGTAAGCGTTTAGTGAATTAAGTTTCTAAGTGTCCTAACATCTACTAGCTTCCTAATGTACACAAGAGTAGATTATAGACCAAGGCAATACCACCTGCCATGTGTGACTATTTTAATTCACAAGTAGCTTATAGTTGTAATTCTAGCACTTGAAAGGCTGGGCTAAGAGGATTTCCACAAGGTTAGGACTATTCATGGGTACACAGTGAGATTCTGTGTCAACTTTAGTACTCTAGTAATGTTTCAGTTGTTCAGTAGTCATGTGTGTGCAATGGACAGCACAGGGAAGAAAACAGGCAGTTGGTCAACCTACTAAGGAGTTGTTGCTAAAGGGTTTAACAATTGAAAAGGGTTTCTTTCTTAGAAAAATTTTGTACCATCCTTTTGGGCCTCGAAAAAAATCGAAACCTCATATTGTGAGTTTTTTAATATATTCTTTCCAGCACAAATTGTCAATGCTTTATCAGCTGATATAATTAAGTCATTTTATGAATCATTTCTTAATATCTTCACACATTTCTCCTTTTATACTTTTTTTAAATTGGTTATATTAGTTGTCATCAAGCAGAAACTGATAATGTTTAACTTATTCTCAAATAAAATTAGTAAACAATCAGTTTTTTCTGTATGAGCCAAACATTTGCTTTTACAGAATGTGACTAGGTGATGGAGATCTAGTTTGAAATACGTGCTGGTTTTCCTTCACTATACTAAAGTACCTAATGTAACTTAAAGGATTGTGTTGATATATCTGAATTTTTCAAATCAAACTAAGGGCCTTCTTTTAAATGTATGTGTTTGTGTTGGTGTGTTTTTATTTGTTTTTCATTTTTCTGGAGTTAGTATTGGAGATCCAACCTAAGGCCTTGCATAGTAGATTACTTCAGTAATCTCACTTTTTTTCTTTCTTTCTTGAGATAGGGTCTCACTTTTTATTTAGCCTTGGCTGGTCTGGGACCAGTGTGTGCCACCACTCCTGACATCAGTTGTAATTCTTTGGAGGCAGACTAACACTTGCTGACACCTTTTCCTGCTAAGAGGTCACAGTGCTCTCCTTTTTTAAACTTCCACAATCAGGCAGCAGAATCAGAACAGTATTGTCAGTTTCCAAACAAGTTATGAAATTATTGCTGTGACTCAGGAACAGATGAGCAAATGATATGTGTGCATTTGCTTTATTGTTTTCTTGGGAGCCTAACTGAATCTGTATTCTACAGATACTCATTGGTTAAGGATAATTTTCAGTTTGCCCTAAGTAAGTAACATTTTAGTACAGATGTAGGAAATGACTGTACACAGATGCTAACCAGTAACCTGGCACTTAATTTTCATAACACTTTACTTTGTTTTTAACAGCTTTAGTTACAATTCAAACACACTGAGATATTGTCATCCCTAATTTTGGCATTTATAGATTCTGTAATTCATAATGCTTTGTACTCTGAAAAATAATCCCCAGATTTGTTGCAGTTCTCTCATTTTGAGAACTGCCTACTGTTTATGACACCCATCTTTTATTATGTAATGGGTAGCAAAATTCAAACATGCTTAATAATTTGCCTTATTTAGATTAAGAAATTCAAAGTACCAAAAATATAATGATAGGAAGACATTTTTTCCCCTAAGGTCTTTTGTGGATTTTTTGTTGTTGTTGTTGTAGTTTTTTTTTTTTTTTTGGTTGTCTTTTACTTTTTCAGATAAGCTGGAAAACATCCAAGTATATTGAAGTTGGAGTTGTACTGACTGTAGTCCCATGTAGAAAGCCTTGTTCTCAAGTCTTAAGTATTACTCACTGCCCTTTGTGTTGTTTCCAGTTTCATATTTGACACAGTAGGCTAATATCCACCTTGCATTCTAGCCTTCTAAAGAACATTATTAGTTATATTCCCACTCTGGATGACTATTGAATTTTATGGTAGTTTTATTCTTTGTCATCGTAACCCAGAAATGATGTCAACTGTAGGCACTACATTTCTCACTTCAACTCATTTTTAACAACATTATACATAATGGTGTTCAAGCATTTTTCTTCCTGTTTACCAGGTTTGCCAGTTATGTTGTCTTAAAACTGGCAAATTTTCCCACTGTTTTGCTGAGGTAAATGACTTGTTAGAGATGTTTCCTTCAGTTAAAATTTTTAACTAACATCACAACAAAGTTCTAAGAAACCATCAGAAGGTAGGGTTTTTTTGTTTGTTTGATTTTTAATCTTACATTTCCTTTTGGTTTATTTTGATTTTATGACTGCCAACTTGTTATATATGAGTGTTTATATATGCATATAATATATGTATATGAAAAAGTTAAGATTTGGTCAAACTATATTTTCCCATTCAAGTACAAAAAATGTTTTCAAGGCTGCAAAAAGTGTACAGTTGTTAAACAAGTTGTAAATAAAGACTTGTATAAAAATCCAGCTTAGATCTTGTTTTTCCTGCTCTTTTCTGTGACAGTTAACAGTTGTATGATTTTTACACTTGATTTTATATTTGGTGTTGTTAGGTAGATTAGGCAGACATTAGTAGTCTTGGAAAGCATTGAGGATGGGCCTCCCTCAAAATTAGTCTTAGCCCACCTCCTGTTTCCAGGCAACACTGAAGAAAAGGGAAGCATTACAATTAACACCTTTGTTAAGATTTTAAAATAAGGGGGTATGGAGGAGGTATCAGGACTTAAGGGAAAACTGTTTCCTCCTACTCAAAAGAATGAGCTCTGAGTTCTGCCCCTGCCCTGGATAGATGCAGGGCATTCTGACTTGCCCCTAAAGTTGAGATAAATTTCCTCTCCCTAAGGGTTAATCCAAGCCTAGTGTGGTGGTGCATGCCTTTAATTCCAGAACTCTGGAGGCAGAGGCAGGCAAATCTCTGTGAGTTTAAGGCCAGCTGGTCTACAGAGTAAGTTCCAGGACAACAAGAGCTATATAGTGAGTTCCTGCTCAAAAAATAAGCAAAAAGTTAATCCTAGTGGGCCCAACAATCATTTGACCAAGAGACCACTCAGCCTAGGTAAGCTGATACACTTGAAAACATATTAAAGCAATGGAAAAACTAGCATATCCTTAATGAAATAGTATACTTTAATTTCACCCCAGGGGGCTGATATGGCTCAATGGTTAAGAGCACTGACTGGTTTTCCAGAGGACCCAGGTTCAATTCCCAGCACCCACATGGCAGCTCACAACTATGTAACTCCAGATCCAGGAGACCCAACACCTGTGGCAAAACACCAATATATTTCACCCCAGAGCACTGTCCTCAGAACAGTTTCTTGCAGATCTTCACTGCTAGGCCTGTCCTCTGTTCTGTGCAAACTCAGAAGTTTCCCTCTTCCCAGTACATTTGCCCTGACACTATCCACTCCCTGTCTCTGAAGACTCCTTTCACCCTCCCCGTGTCTGCTTGCAGCTGTCCACTGCTGAGCCTGCTGCCTTCTGGACCCAGCCCAGAGGGCATGACTTCCTTCCTCTTAACCATCGCCTGCCGCTCCACTCCCACCCAGTAGCTGCCAAGATTCACAACTTGCCTGCCCTGTTGATTTTCTCTCAAACTTACACAATACTCCTCAACCTTCTGAGTCTTAATTCTTTTATCAACAAAACTAAGAACTGGCAAGAGGGAACACAGGTTCCCTAATACAATTTAACTTTTGCTGTCTGTCAAAAGAATACAGCTGAGGAAGCTGGAGCAGTGGCCCAGCGGCAAAGAGCATGGAATGCTTTTGCAGAGGACCTGAGTTCAGTTCCCACCACCCATGTCAAGCAGGTAATAACCGATTATAACCCCAGCTGCCTGGAAATCCCATGCCTGTTGCCTCTGCAGGCACCTGCACCTGCACTCACATGCACATACCTACACGAGTACACAGATAATTAAAATAAATCTTCTTTAATGCAGATGAGACACACAGAGCACAGTGTAGAAGACAGATCTTACTACAGAGGGATAGGAGCAATGGCCAAAGGCGATAGAATATAGACAATTGTACCAACCTACATATTTAAGTGTATAGTAGTTTCTGGAGCCTGTAACAGCTTCTCATGAACATTAACTCTTAAGGGAAGGCATATGTCTAATCATTTAGGCAGTTTAGATCATTGATTCTCAACCCAGGACCAGAGACAGGACTCAGATATTTACTTATTAGGTTGAAAATAATACAACAGTTCTGGGGCAATACATCAGTTAGTAAAATTCTTGCCACATAAGCATGAAGTTTTGAATTTAAAAATCCCAGTGTGGGCCGGGCGTTGGTGGCGCACGCCTTTAATCCCAGCACTTGGGAGGCAGAGGCAGGCGGATCTCTGTGAGTTCGAGGCCAGCCTGGTCTACAGAGCGAGTGCCAGGACAGCCTCCAAAGCCACAGAGAAACCCTGTCTCGAAAAAACCAAAAAATAAAATAAAATAAAAATCCCAGTGTGGTGACATACTTATAATGCCAGTATAATACTAATGATGGGTGGTAGAGATAGCCCACTTCACTCTAATCACTGGGTTCCAAGCCAACCAGAGACCCGTTCAAAAAACCAAAATGAATGCTCGTGAGGAACAGCAACCAAAGTCGTCCTTGGCCCTACACATGAGCTCACGTGAAAGAAAGTCACGTAACAGATCAGATTAAATGCTAAAATCTGGAAAAGCAGGGATACCTTACCAGGAAAACAGCCTTCTATTCTAATAGGCCTTGGGCAGGCAGGCATCCTCTCTTCCATACATATAACATCTTAAATTAAGGATAGGCATCTGTATCACATGACACTCCCAGTTCTGAGGGGGGTGGAACTGTATTTTCCCCCTCGTAATTTATATGGTATGGGGCACTGGAGGGAACCTGATTGGGCAGGGGAGGAATCCATCCTCAATAAACGTCAAGCCTATTAATGTCTGAGTAACTATATAATTCTGTCAGTTGTTTACTGTAATTCAATATCCATTCAGTTTTCCCACTGTGATAGTTTGTGACTTAAGCTGTTACTGTGTGTGTGAACCTCTCTCTTACTTTGAATTAATATCATACTGTCTGGAGTTCAATACCCCTTAATAAACCACTCACCTGAAGGATGCCCTGTCTCAGTGTCTCACTCTTGAGTCCTTTACTCTTTATCCTTGGTTCATTATTTGTGACATTTTTTAAATTGTGTGTGTGTGTGTGTGTGTGTGTGTGTGTGTGTGTGTGCCCATGTGCCCACATCTGCAGAGTCCAGAAGGCATGGAGTTAGAAGGGATTATGAGCTACCCTGCCCCTATAGGCACTAGGAACCAAACTGAGGTCCTCTGGAAAGGCAAATATGTAATTTTAACCACAGAGGTATATATCCAGCCCCTGGTCAGAGTTTTTAAAAGTAAAAACTAAATATGGCTTCTTCCTTCTTAGAGTTAACACTGAAGCAGAATTGAAAGACAGAAAAAATTATGGGGATATAGGAAGGAAAAAGAGTCTTGTTTAAATCTTGACATGTGTGTATCAAGAGTTCCAGTGTGGGCTGAAGAGATGACTCCATAGTTAAGAGCACTAGCTGCTCTTGCAGAGAGCCTAAGTTTGATTCCCAGCATCCACTTGGCAGCTCACAACCCTGTAACTCAAGTTCCAGGGTATATGTGTTATCCACAGACATATGCAGGCAAAATACCCATATACATAATAAAGAATCCCAACACAAACAATATTTGTGGTAAAGGTTGCCAACAAAAAGAGAACATTTTATATAGAAAGATTCCCAATAAGAATATTAAAATGGGAAGAGTGCCTATGAAAATGTTGAAAGAGGAGCAGGGCAGATTTTTCTGGAGGATCAGGATGTAGCATGGGCAAGACTGCTCAGGTCCAGAATGCAGTGACCTGTGATGATGTGCATATCATTTTCACTCGGGAAGAGTGGGCTTTGATGGAACCTTCCCAGAAGAGTCTCTACAAAGATGTGATACCAGAGACCGTAAAAAAGAAGTTTTTTCCTAGAGAGGAGCCTTCCCCCGCCAGCCTGGTTCTAGTGCCGCATCAGTCCCAAATAAACACACAGGAGGCTATATTAATTATGAAGCTGTTGGCCTTGCTTGTTTCTTACTGGCTAGCTCTGACTTAAGTAATTACCCCATAATTGTTAATCTATGTATTTCTCTTACTGGAGAGGTTTCCGGGCTTCCTACCCCATGGCGTTACATCTTGACTCTCTGTGTTTCTCCTTCCCAGAGTCCTCCTGGACTCCTAGTCCCACCTATCTAGATTCCTATTGGCCCAACAGTGCTTTATTGACATAATCACAGGACTTCCCACATCAAGAGACCTACAGGAACCTCATGCTATAGGCTACAGTTGGGAAGACCATAATATTAGAGAACATTGTCAAAGCTCTAGAAGATATATGGAAGGTATATCCTATGTCACTCTGAATACAATCCATGTGAGCACAGAGATATGGAAAGAAGCAACATGCCTCTCTTCAAGAACAATTAGAAGATATGTAGTAGTCCCCACTTTGAGTAGACTTGGTGAGTGTGATACAAGTTTACAATTAATTGGTTTTCCCACTTCATTGGGATTACATCAAAGTCACTGCAGAAAAAAAAAGAATGTTGAAGTAGTAGCAAGGCATTTTTCAGACCTAAATGTACATGGTTTTTCTCCTTTTAAACCTGTGATTTCCACAACATCTAACCTGAAACCCCATTTACTGCATAAAGACATGTCTTAACTGCCTTTTGCAAATTAAGTTTTTTCCTGATTTTAACATATTATAGCCCCTTTAAAGTCACCTTTGGAGCCACCCTCTAATCTCGCTTATTCAAAGATGAGAAAATCGTCCTTAGCAACTCTTTGAAATGTACCTGGAGAGCCACCAAAATGGTAAACATGTTGTCTTACTTACAGTGATGTGATGAAACACCATGACCAAGGCAACTTATAAAGGTTAGCATTGAACTGGAGCTTGCTTACAGTTTCAGAGAGTGAGTCCATGACCATCACGGCAGGAAGCACAGTGGCTGGCAGGCATGGTGCTAGACTGGTAGTTGAAAGCTCTCATCTGATCCTCACATTGCTGGCAGACAGACAACGCTCAAGACTAGCTGGCTTAGTTAATGTCCTATTGCTATGAAGGGACACCATGCCCATGACAAGTCCTGTAAAGGAAAGCAGGTAATTGGGGCTAGCTTACACTCAGAGGCACAGGCCATTATTGTCATGGCGGGAAACATGGCCGCACAGCAGACAGACAAGGTGCTGGACAGATAGCTGAGAGTTCTACATCTAGATCAGCAGGCAGCAGGAAGAGAGAGACACTGGGCCTGGCTTGAACACTTGAAACTTCAAAGCCCACTCACAATGACACACTTCCTCCTAATAGTACCACCCTATGGGGGCCATTTTCATTTAAACCACCACACTGGACCTGGTGTGGGTTTTTTTGAAACCTCAAAGTCCATCCCCAGTGACACAACACCAACAAGGCCACACCTACTCCAACAAGGCCAGATCCTCCTAATTCCTTCTCAAACAGCCCCTCTCACTAAGTGGGGACCAAACATTCAAACATATGATCCTGTGGGGGCCAGTCTCATCCACACAATAATGATCTGTGCAAGATAGTCACTGACAACTGTGCTGATTAAGCCAATTTGAAGTTTTACATCCTTTTTTGTTGATGGTCAGACAAGAGCAGGATGTGCCTCTGCAAAGTCTCTTGATGCATAGTCTCAGGGATACAGAGTTTTCTAAAGGCAAAACCATAAAGACCATAATTTACATCAATGTTAGATGAGAGTCAGAGTAACCTTGAAACAATTATTCCTCACAGAGCATAGTATTTTAGATATAACATCAGTGTTTTTGACATATCTTTCCTAGTTGTTTTAGTTTACTAATTATTTTGGTTAATATATTTGGACCATAGTTGAAAGGGGTAAACTAAACTCAAAGGCTTCACTTCTAATAATTTAGAAATGAAGGAACCAGACCCTCACTCTTTAGCAGCCATGACAGGCTACAGAAAAGACACGTGGGCCTCTGACACAAGGAAACTCCAGGTCCTCTGGCCTTCCAGAGCCTAGGGCCAAAACTGAACACAAAGAAACTCAAGATTTCCCCTAGATACTTGGTTCCTGGGTACTGTTTGGCCACAAAAGAGACTCTAGGGGAGACCAAAACCTCCCCTGTAGTCTCCAGGATATAGTTCTGAAAACTATTGGTATCTATGAACAGGCCACCTGCAAGTAACAAGACAATGCCATAGAAACCACAGAATGTTCCCTCAGCACTGACTAACAAAAATAATTGGTACACAGGTATTTCATGCCAAAATAGGACTTTGAGAAATTCTCCTAAATGTTTCCAAATGTCAACAAATCAGAAACCAACCCGTACCTTCTGATGCAATCGTGTAGCTTTTGTCTACAAAACCTAGTAGTAGACATGGACCTTCACTCCCTCTGGAGGCTGCTTCATCCATTTATTAGACTGGGTCCCTGTCACAGTTGGATGAACAATCATTAAAACCTTGCTTTTGCAGGTTGGTGGGTCTGTCTTCCTGGTGCTCTCTGGGGATCTTGGCAACTTGGGCACAAC
Organism: Mesocricetus auratus; assembly: GCF_017639785.1. NCBI lineage: Eukaryota > Metazoa > Chordata > Mammalia > Rodentia > Cricetidae > Mesocricetus > Mesocricetus auratus. Next base: position 25,350,020 of record NW_024429207.1, read on the forward strand.
ATAGTAAGGCCATAGAAATCTCAAACGTGTTGCCAAGGCAGACATGACCATTGGAGGGAGGAGGGTAGATGCCTGATAACACAAAATCGAGTCAAAACAAAATACTGTTACCTTAGTGATTTCAAAATCACTACATATATCCATCAGAAAAGAACAGCATTGCCTTAGTCATTTTGAAATCATCACAGCTGATATACTTAAGTGCAACTCTATTGCAGGATATTTGATTACACTATGAACCCAAAGATTTCATTATTGGAAAAATCTGTGGTGTGGCCCAGCCCTAGTACATACCTGTTGGGGAAGTCCTTTGTCAATAAAGCACTGTTGAGCCAATAGGAATCTAGATAGGTGGGACTAGGAGTCCAGGAGGATTCTGGGAAGGAGAAACACAAGAGAGTCGACATGTAACGCCATGGGGTAGGAAGCCTGGAACTATTCTCCGGTAAGAGAAATACTTAGATTAACAGTTATGGGGTAATTACTTAAGTAAGACCTAGCCAGTAAGAAACAAACAAGGCCAACAGCTTCATAATTAATACAGTGTCTTGTGTGTTATTTGGGGACTACAACGTGGCAGAGCCCAGGCGACCGGCAGGTGATAAACCAAAGTGGCTAGCAAGGAAAAGGTTTCCCTTTACACATACCCTTAATCTAAGAACTTTCTGCTTATTGTATACAGGATTAAATAAAATTAATCATAGATCAAGAGGCAGAGCAAGCAACTAGTTGACAGAAAGTATCCATAGAGAGTAACAGGGAGTCAGGAAGATAGATGGAGAGACACACAGGAATAAGTAGGAAGGGATTTGAGTTAGGGCATCCTTTTTGGTTTGGGACAGTGAAAGAGCTCTTTTTCTGGGATGTCTGTGAAGGAGGAAGGTCAACTGACTGCTTTCTCTGCCTCTCTGAGCTAGCAAGTTTTCACCCCAGCATCTGCTTCTGAGTCTTTATTAGTAAAATAAGATACTTAGTTAAAACAACTCTCCCTACACAGAGGCAGCTGAGGTGGCAGCTGTGGGATGTGAAGGCTCTCCAGGCTGCAGCTTCAGCTAGGCGGCAGCTGAGGCAGCAATGGGGCTAAGTATAACAGACATAAAAACAACACAACTCTCCCTTGGAATCCTACATGACTCCTGGGTACTGTTAGACAAGGGTATGGGTGAGAGGTGAGCTCCTTTGATATAGACACATACTGAATTACATTTCAGATGAACAGAACTTCTATTTATAGTGGAAACCATGATGGGAACTCAATCCTAGATCCCAAACTATGGAGGGTCTTGAGGGAGAATCCAAAGAACTAGGGGAATTTCTTACAAGTTTCCTCAAGGGTGGGTGCTCTTTTCTGGCCTTGGAGGGCTCCTGCACACAAGTGGTACACATGACTCAATCACATGCACATAAAATAAGGAGTAAATAATGAATTATTTTTAATGTTAAGAATTTTAGCCGGGCGTTGGTGGCGCACGCCTTTAATCCCAGCACTCGGGAGGCAGAGGCAGGTGGATCTCTGTGACTTCGAGACCAGCCTGGTCTACAGAGCTAGTTCCAGGACAACCTCCAAAACAGTACAGAGAAACCCTGTCTCGAAAAACCAAAAAAAAAAAAAAAAAAAGAATTTTAATAGCCAGAACTTGGAAGCAACCTAGATGCCCCTCAACTGAATAGTGGATAGAGAAAATGTGGTACATTTACACAATGGAGTACTACTCAGCAGAAAAAAACAATGGAATCTTGAAATTTGAGTCAAATAGATGGAACTAGAAGAAACCATCCTGAGTGAGGTAACTCAGTCACAAAAAGACAAACATGGTATGTACTCACTCATCTATGCTTTTTTAGGCATAAAGGATTACCAGTCTACAATCCATACCACCAGAAGAGCTAGAAAAAAAGGAGGACCCCAAGAGAAAAACTCATGGTCCCCCGAAGAAGGGAAGAGGGACAAGAACCCTCCGAGCAAATTGGGAGAAGGGGGGAGAGGAGGGAGATGGAAAAAAGAAAAGGGGAGAAGGGGGAGGAGAACAGGAGAACTGAGACAGGAGGAATAGAGGAGGGCAAGAAAGGAGATGCCTTCATAAAGGGAACCACTATAGGTTTGGAGAGAGGTCTGCCTCAGAGGAAATGGTAGGGGATCCAGGGATGACCCCAACTAAGAATCTAGGCAGTGGTGGAGAGGTTGTCTTTGATGCCCTTCCCCCATAGTGAGGCTATCTTGGTTACCATTCCTAGAGTCTTGACCCAGTAGCTGATAGACCCAAAGCTGAACACTGATCCATACTCCCAGAATCCAGTTGCAGAGAGGAAGGAGAGATGGCCAAATGAACCAAGACAGAACTGGAGATACCTGCAGAAACAGTTCACCTGACCTAATGAGAGCACACAGACCCTAGTCATAAAGTAGGGGAAGCAGCATTGGACCAAACCAAGCCTTCTGAATTTGGGTGCAGCTAGGAGGTCAAAGCAGTCCATGGAACTTCTAACAGTGGAGCCAGGGTTTATTCCTAGGTCACAAATGGACTTGGGGAACCCATTCCCAATGGAGGGATACTATTGTAGCCCAGATAAGAATGGAGGGTCTGGATCCTCCTCCAAATGATGTGATGGTCTTTGATGATTCCCAGTGGAGGGTCTCACTATCCCTGGGGAGTGGGTGGTGGGTGGGTAGGAGGGTCGGGCAAGGGAGGATGGGAGGGCGAGAGAATGAAGGGACGGATATGTAAATAAGAGTGTTTCTAAAAAGAAAAAAATAATTGTATAGTGTCAATTTTCCACTTTTTTGTTTGGTTATCTTGACAAAGTTGGGTGTGTAAATTAGTAATAGAATGGCAGTGGTAGATACTAGCATTTCTAAGTCCTGTATTTGATCATTAGCACAGAAAATAAAAAAGAAAGTTCTTTTTTTATAACTCATTCTTTTGTCATATGAATAGTAGAAACAGCACATGCCGTTTCTTCTCTCATGAGTATGTGTGTGTGATGTGTGTTAATGTTCATATGTACATGCATATGAACAAGTGTATAAAAGGACCAATGTTGACTTTGGGAATCTTCCTTTATGATAAATATTGGATACCACTTATTGGGTACCCTCTGCTGATGCAATAAGCCAAAACAAACTGAATTAATAAATCCAGATATAATAAAGCAACACCCTCATGACTCTTGAAAAGGCAGGAGAGAAATCTCGTGGCAGATCTGTGTGCCAGGTCTTGATCATCTGGGGATGAGAGGAGGGGCCACCCCTTGGTGGGCTTTCTCAGGAGTTGGATCTGGAATGGAAGGAATGGGGCCAGCGGGAGAGACCACCTAAACATATTCTATCTCTCTGTGAGGTAGGCCTCTCAGTGGAGCCCAGAGTCAATGGGTTTGGTTGGTCTGACTCTCCAGCTTGCTCTGGGGATTGCCCATCTCCATCTTCCAAGCACAGGAACCATAGGCAGGCCACTGTGCCTCCTATAAATGGACAGTATCAGGGATGAGCACTCTGATCCTCACACTTGCTGAGAGCAAGTGTGGGATTCCGGTTGGGACTGACTGAATCTATACATCTTTCATGGAGAATTCCCGTTTTAGAATATCTTAGTATTGTGTGCTTTATTTATTCTTCCATGTCTGTGGCACTGTCTAGCTTTCAGTGTATGAAGGAGTACAAGATGAAAATATTGGCTATCTATTGTTGCATAATGTTACTGCCAAGCTCGGCCACACATAACACAAACATGTTTCTTAGCTCACAGTTCTCTGGCTGGGGCATTTCTCATGGCTGCCTTTCAGAGCTGGCCTGGAGATCTATTTCCAGACCTACTCACATGGCTTCGGGCCTTTAGAATTACTGGATACATCAAGTCCTTGCTGCGTAGCCTTTCCACCGTGCAACCCACAAAATGAGTTTATTTCCCTCATAATGAGGCTGTAGGAGATATAATCAGCCAGGGCAGGAGGGGAAAACACGACGGAAGACGTGATGAAACACAGAGTTGTAGTCTCAGATGTGAGGTCCCATGCCCTCATGCTGGATCTAACCAGTCACATGGTCCAACCCACGTTCCTGTCACACAGTGCGTGTGAGGGTCTGAAGACTAAAAGGCAGGACTCTTAGGAGCCCTCTTTGAGGCTGTCTACTGCAGCCTGGAGAGCAAACCCGCTGACACCTCTGTGCCTGTCCTGTGCCATGTGTCTCATTCTAGTCTCATTGACACAGAGTTCCTCTTTGTCACTGGTTTGTAGCGACAGATTCCCATTTAACACCTTTGAGTTCATTGAGATTCAAAGTTTTCTTCCATTTTAGAACAACGAAGCCATTGTTGCTTCCTTTTTTTTTCTTCCATACCTGTTTCTCTCCTCTTATAAGACTAGCTCTAATCAGATCACAGATGCTCTGCTCATCCCTTTTCAGTCTTTTCTCTGTTTTATCCTGGATAATCCCACCGTGTCCTTTTTGCTTCAGGGTTTTCTGTTGTTGTTTCGAGACAGGAGTTCTCTGTGTAGCCCTGACTATCCTGGAGCTTGCTGTGTAGACCAGGCTGGCCTAGAACTCACAGGGATCCACCTGCCTCTGCCTCTCAAGCGCTGGGATTAAAAAGGCGTGTGCCACCATAGTGTAGCCCTACTGACTGACCAATAGCTGAACAGGTAGAGGTCCGGTGGGACTGGCAGACAAAAGGAGAACTCAAGAAGAGGAGGAGGAGTGTTGGGACTCAGAGCCGAACCAGCTAGACTGAGGGCATTTTTGCATCAGCTAGCCTGTCTCACTAGCTCTCAGAAAACCTTAAATGATTTCAGATCAGCTTAAAGTCCTTCAGGACAACCCTATTCTTTGGCTGCAACAGTGCTCCAAAATTAAAGAGGCCTAGTCTCCTGACTACTGCTAAGGGTGGGATGTGTGCTCTCCTCTGGGAACAATGATGCTTCCACACTAACAAATCACCGAAAAAGCCAAACTGATTCAAGATGGCGAACAGTCAGGATGGAGACCAGATAAAAAAAGTTCAATGATAAACCTCCTCCTGTGGATGGGATTTTTGGTTCTCTCCCACTTGGGCTCCCCCCATCACTCCTTTTGTATCAAACTCACACGTTTTTACCCTGTTTCTTAAACGTTGTACAGAAATTCCTCCTGGATCAGGTCACTGCCATCATTGGGTCCACTTTAGGACAATGGCTATCCTGGCTAGGTTCCCTACGGGGTCCCCTAATCTTGGATCCTTCCAATGAATTGTTTTCAAGGGTTCCTCTAGGAGCGCATGACTGCAATTGATTCACCACAGTAGATGAAATGAAAACTCTACTGCTACATAAAATCAAACGAATTAATGACCTCTTAGATTCTGGGGACACATAGGAAGCAGCCAATGAGAGAGTAACCTACATCCCCCTTTTAAAATCTATCCTCAGTGTATAGAGTGAAGGCCTTATGATACTTCAGGTGGGCTGAGAAACCCAGGACAGGGAAGTTGATTTGACTTTTAACACCTGAGGCTGTTGAGATCCAGAAAACCTCTGCTAGAGTCCCATACCAACCTCTGTTGGGATCTACCACTGTGAGACCGCAGGGGAACAGACCTGCAGATTGGAGATGGGATCTTCAATCCCCAAAGCTCCATTTTCTGCTCTATAAAGACCTCCAAGGATCCACTGTCACCCTCCATTTTTCTAATTAAAGGACAATCTGCTTCTAAAGACATCAGTCTCCTTCTTTTATTTCCACTTTGCCTCCATCAATCCTGATTGAAGAATCCTCCCTAGAACATACTGTGACCCGGAACTTTGATTTTTGCACTGCTGCAAGTGAATATGATGCCTAATTGGTAGTGCATATTTATTAATTGAATGCAGCTATTCTCTGACATTTACAAAGGTGCTTCCCTTTCCTGTAACATACTAACGTAGTTGAGTATTACTTGCTCAGAATGCAAACTTAATTTCTAAAGGCAAAACCCCTGGATTCATAAAACTGTGGGTTTTATAAACTCCTACATAGAAAAAAAAAAGGTGTAATGTGTGAAAGAATATAAAGGCCCTTTCAGGGTTAAAGCGGAACCCTGAGGGGGGGGTGCTGGTTGTGTGCTTTGAGTAGTTCCTAACACTCCTCAGACAGTCCAAAGGAAGGGAGCTGCTGGGGGCTGGAAAAGTAGCTGGGTAGTAGAGCACATGTGGGGAAATGGGACCAGTCAAAGAAACACACCCTGGTCCTGCAACCAGAGCCAAATCCTGTGCAACCAATCCTCAAGCAGGAGCTCTAGCCAATCTGAGATCAGCATTAAAATCTGACCAATCCCCACCCTGAAAGCCCTATATAAACCCTGTGCTTGTTCAGCTTGTGGCTGTTGGTGCTACCGGGCTGTGCAGCCACTCTCCTGGATTCTTCCCTCCCAATTCGGTGAGCTTTGGGTGAAGACCTTCTTTTGCGCCAGAGCAGAGGCCACCCTGGGTAGGGCAGAGCGAGCAGCGCTGTAACACTTCTACTGGGGAAACCATCCCCTGGCAGGGCGGAGTTGTAGCTAAGCTTACTGCAACCTGTGGTAGTCCTTGGCTCCCGAGCTCCAGGATACCTTTCCGTCTGAGCTGTGTGACACTCAGTATTCTGTGGCTCCTGAGCTCCAGGATACCTTTCCATCTGAGCTATGTGACAGTCAGACTCCCCATCCCAATCCGTCCAATAACACATGCCTAGCATGTGTAACTCTTAGGTTCCATCCCGAGTGTTGAAAAGGAAACAAAAGCAAATCAATAAAGAAAAGTTACCGGAAGAAGGAAATAACAGCTAATTCTTAAGAGGCATGTGAAAGCCTCTACGAAGACCTACAGTGTGGGAAGGGACCCTAGAGCCGGGGCAGCGAGTACAGTAGATAGACTGGCCAGGACTGGCCTCCAGGCCGGGCCCTCTACACCACGCCTCTATGGTAGGTCCCTAGGAACCGGAAGTAGGCCACGCCGGGAGCGGGGCGGGCCGCGGAGGGGGCGGGGCCTCCACCACCACCTCGGCTGCGGACGGAGGCGAGATGGCGGCCACAGAGGGGGTCGGGGAATCTGCGCCGGGAGGCGAGGCCGGACAGGCAGAGCAGCCGCCGCCGCCCCCGCCTCCTCCGCCGCCAGCGCAGCAGCCGCAGGAAGAAGAGATGGCGGCGGAGGCCGGGGAGGCGGCGGCGTCCCCTATGGACGACGGGTTTCTGAGCCTGGACTCGCCCACCTATGTCTTGTACAGGTAACGCCCTCCCGCGGGCCGCGGCGCCGGAGGCCGGGGCTGAGGTGCGCGCGACGCCGCAGCCGGGCGGACGGGGGCGCCCTCCGGGTGGGCTCAGCGCCCCGGGTGCGGGCAGGCTGCGGTGACACTTCCGCGATCCCGCAGCGCTGTCCTGAGGCCGTAGCCGCCCGGCCTCAGAAGGGAGCGCGTTTGAATGCTGGCTGCGGGGTGATTCGAGTTGAAAGGACCACGCCGGCTCTGGAGACGCGCTACCAGCGCTCGCATGCCGTGGCTGCAGCGACCGGAGAGAACTTTCTCGCCTCTGCCTCGTCTTTGCCACCGCCTGTGCTCATCCCTTCCGTTCTTTCCCTGCCCGCGTTCCCCGCTCCTTGTCAGAAAGAACTTGCTGCCTCCTGCAGTCCTACCTAGACCCTTTAGATGGCTCGTTTGCCGTGCTTTCATGAATGAGTAGGGAAAGGCGTTATGCAGAGGCTTCTGCAGTTTGGTTGTGGGGTTCCATAACTTTCAGAACTTTTCTGTGATTTGTGACTTTAGACAGCTGGGTCTGGTTTCCGAAGGACCGGATGGCGGTGTTTTCCATGCCCTCTGCAGGTTATAGGTCTTAGATAGGAGATCATTCTTTCTCCTGTATTCTTACATAAGGAATGCAACTTCAAGGTTAACTGTATGCCACAAATCTCTGCCGTCAGTAGCTGTTTAGTATAAAGAAGAGAATAGAGGTAAAGGATGGTCACACCGGGCAGTTCCTGGAAATTCGAAGTGTCTGACGTTTCCTTCATACTGTTGTTTTGAGGCTGCTCCCTGGGTTGTTTAAATGCTTACAGTATGCTAGACATATTTTAAGTACTCGTTTATCTGTTACTCATCCTCAAAATAGCCTTCTAAACTTGACCGGTGATAGTGCCTTCATTTTATATACGAAGAAACGGACATCGGGGAGATTAGTTTTTAATGTCACACAGAAGGTTATAAAGCTAGTATTGCAGTTTAGGCAGTTGTCAGAGTCCATAGCCTTCTCACACCTCATGCCTGTTAGGCAAGCCTCTCACCACACCTCAGACCCTCACTCTGCCAAGGACCACTGGAGTCACCCTCTGGTATACAATAAATGAGAGAGAGAGAGAGAGGGAGGGAGGGAGAGAGAGAGGGAGAGAGATGGAGAGAGAGGGGGAGAGAGGAGTCTTGGGACATCACCCCTAGGACTTTGTACATGCGTTTCACCTCTTGAGATATATCCCCAGCCCTTTGAGTTTAAAATGTTACTTGCTAGTAAAATTCAGGTTTTTAAAAATACTAACTCCTGATCATTACTAAATGAATGAGTGAGACTGGTTTTTGAGTTAAAACTTGCATGCTTTCTGGAAGACCACGTTTTACCACACCATACATTTGAAATTGTTGATTTATTAACTTTTTAAAAAATATGTACTTTTTGTGTATGTCTGTGTTCCTGGGCATATGCCTGTGCTCATGTGCCTTCAAGAGCCCTTGGAGGTCAAAAAAGGGCATATATTTCCTGGAACTAGAGTTACAATTTCAAGTCTTCATGTGGGTGCTTCAAACTGAACTCTGGCCCACTCTGCAAAACAACCAGTGCTTTTAACTGCTGAGCCATTTCTCCTGACCCTTATTTTTCTTAATTCAAAGATGATTTCATTTTACTTTTGTTTGTTTGTTTTGAGACAGGGTTTCTCTGTGGCTTTGGAGTGTGTCCTGGAACTAGCTCTTGTATACCAGGCTGGCCTCAAACTCACAGAGATCCGCTTGCCTGTGCCTCTAGAGTGCTGGGATTAAAGGTGTGTGCCACCAATGCCCGGCTCCCGTTTTACTTTTAAAAGTTTGATATGTGAAACAAAGTGGCAGAGGTTGGCCTGAAAGAATCCAATAATTACATGAAAATCTCTAAGTTACGTGTGAATGCGTGACCGTCGCCATTTAAATCAACAGCACTAGAAGTGCTCTTCTTCTAAAGTGTTTGAGTGTAACGATGGGGAATGTGTCTGCTTTCAGGGACAGGGCAGAATGGGCTGATATAGACCCAGTACCACAGAATGATGGCCCTAATCCAGTGGTGCAGATCATCTACAGTGAAAAGTGTAAGTTCATGTTTACTAGGAAATTCTGTAAGTTTAACTTCTAACAAGGTGAAACTTAGCAACCATACAGCAAGAAAAGTTGGAGATTTTTCTTTAATGAGAATCTGAGTTACTTTTGGTGAGTTAATGTTATTTTCTTTGTTATTTGTCTTAATATTTTGTTCAAGGAATGTAGATATCCTAAGTAATGAACGTTACATTATAATACATAACAGCTCTTATATGGTTTGCTCTTAATTTACATTTATAGTATAACAAATGAGTTACTGTTTTATTTAGGATAAGCTTTAGTTGCTCAAGTACCAGCATTTAAAATGTATTTTAGCTCTGTACTGTTAGCCTCAGTTGAAATGTGTGCACTGATATTTTCTTTGACAAAGTAGCCCTTTCTTACCATGAAAGTGAACTTTTTTGTAAATAGGAGATCATACAAATGTTGATTGTTCTTCTAGGAAAGAGTCCATAGATGAAATGAAATGCTGTTTTTGGAATTTTACATGTTTTTATGTTCACATATGTATATATATTTTTCCCTCAGTTTATTCTTTGTTTTCTAAGGTCATTCCTTTTTGCAAAAAACATTTATTTGTTCATTTGGATTACTAAATTATGGTAAGATAGGTTTGAAAAGGAAAAACAATGGTATGGAGATTGCCATATGTCAAGTATGAAAATGTAGCACCAAACAGCATGTCATACTGGTATAGAGGAAAGGGGTAAGCACTGAAGGCGAGTCACAGTGTCTATGAGGCAGGCCTTGCTATGTGATGGGAAGCCATGTTCCATGCTTTTATCAATGGCTTCATTCTGTTGGCTCTGCAGTTAGTCAAAAACATAATCATATCACTATCTTCTATCTTAATGAGCATGAAAATGAATTAAAGATGAATTAGTGGTCTGAAATAAAAAGAAGCTATACACAAGTCTAAGAGAGTACTCTTTGGGTAACAATGTAGCTCTGGTATGTGCAAGACCCCTGGATTTGATCCCTAGCAAAACAACAAGCAGATTGCCTCTGGTCAAGAGACATTGTCAGCCATCTGTAAACAGGATAAGCAAAGAAAATAATACTTAGTTTATTGTAATGAAGGCATTAGTGAGATTAGATATAAAAATACTCTTAAGGAAAATTTCAGAGTACAACTATATGAGAATGTTTTCTGAAATATCTCCATATATTTTATTTTTAGAAGAAATAGAAATATTTACACAGAAATGTTTACCTCACTAGTATTAAAAAACATGTAAACCACAACTTTTTCAGATTTGTAACGTTTCTTGGGGGCAGGAGGAGACAGAGTCTCACTTTAGCCCTGGCTGGCCTAGAACTCAGCTGTGAAGATCTGGCCTTGAACTCACACAGATCCACCTGCCTCTGCATCCTAAGAACTGGGTGGAGGTATTTCCTCAGTTGAAGTTTCCTGCTTCCTAGATATCCCTAGCTGTGTCAAGTTGACAAAAAAGCAACCAACACAATAAATTAAACCTATCAAAATTGAAAGATAAATATACCAAAGTTTAAAACTTACACAGTTGCAGAACTATAAATTGAAAAGCAAACAACATTGTGAGAAAAGATAAAAAGCAGGACTGATAATCAAAATTTGGAACTATTAGACAAGAATAAGGAGAAAACGTTAAAAAAAATGAACTAAAGATGGGTGTTGGTGGTGCGCGCCTTTAATCCCAGTGCTTGGAAGGCAGAGGCAGGCGGATCTCTGTGAGTTCAAGGCCAGCCTGTTTACTGGCTTCAAAAAAACAAAAAAAAAAACTGAAAAGCCACAGAAAATGAAAGTCAATTGACCATTATTAAATAAATGTATTATTATTAAGGATAAAAGATATAAATGAAATAAGAACTTACTTAGACCTATAAATAAAGTGATGTCTAAAGTTGAAATTGCCTTAAGCTCCATCCATGATAATGGCACATAGGTTTTTTTGTTGGTTGGTTGGTTTTTAGTTTTTGAGACAGGGTTTCTCCATAGCTTTGGAGGCTGTCCTGGAACTCACTCTGTAGACCAGGCTGGTCTCAAACTCACAGAGATCCTCCTGCCTCTGCCTCCCAAGTGCTGGGATTAAAGACATGTGCACCACTGCCTGATAATGGCACATAGTTTTCAAATGGCTAGCATTTTTGGAGAACAGTGCAACGCAGCTGTAAAAATTAGAAAGTACTCAGGCCTTATAACTGGATGCTAAAGATTTTTTTTTAAGATTTACTTTTATATAGATGACTGTTTTTATTTGTATGTGTGCTTGTGTACCACAGGCATGCATTGTCCAAGGAGGCCAGAAGATGGCATAGAAACTCTGGAACTGGAGTTATAGAGGGTTGTGAGCTGCTATGTGGATGCTGGGAACCAAGCCCAGGTCCTCTGTGGGAGCAGCAAGTGCCCTTACCTGCTGAGCCATGTCTAATACGTGCTGTCACATGGTATAAGGGAGGTGCCACAGAGACGGAGTGTAGACGAAGGAAGGACCACATGAGGCAGCTCATAACCACCTCACTCCAGCTCTAGGGGCTCTGGCACCCTCTTCTGGCCTCCATGGGTACCTGAGTACACACAATCGCACTAAATAAAAATAAAAATAACTCTGTTTTTAAAAAGCTGTGTGCCAAGGGTTAAAGCGCATGGGCTTTGGAGTCTGACCACCTGGCTGAAATTCTGGCATGTTCTTACTGGACTTCTATTCAAGAGTACATACTTAACCTCTTTGTAGTCAGCACCCATGGAAAATGTAAGTGAGGACAGTGAAAGCAACTATTTTAGAGAGTGAGTGAAGTTTTTGCATACACGCTAGTACAGTGTTTGGCTCATAGTCAGCACCAGGAATATCAGTTGTTAAAATATGCAGCCATTTTTAAAGCAAGATCAAGGAAACCACCTGTATATCTCAGAAGTAGATTAAAAATAAAATGTAAGAGCTATGTAACCATTAAGAAAATTAGATCTGTTATAACATGAATTTTACATAAGGTACTTCGGGAGATTTAGTTTGGCATTAACCTATAATACATGTGGTGAGCATGATTAGACTTGTATAGCTCATGCATTGGGTCTGTGACATTGAGTATTGTCTGAGTGGCACTCAGGGTCATTTGCCTCTGCTGACATGGCACATGACTGTAACCCTAGCTGTTGGGAAGCAGGAAGATTAGGAGTTCAAAGTGAGCCACAGTTATATAACAAGTTTGAATCCAGTGTGGTATATATGAGATACTATCTCAAAAAAATTAATATAATAATAATAAAATGGCCCAACCACCCAACTATTTTAGTTCCTGCAACTAATAAATACATGTGGGTGTAACGGGGTTTTGAGCTGTGGTGCCAGTGTTAAACAGAAGTGGCCCTTATGTATGTGTGTGTTCTGCCTCCAGTTAGAGATGTTTATGATTACTTCCGAGCTGTTCTGCAGCGTGATGAGAGAAGCGAACGAGCCTTTAAGCTCACCCAGGATGCTATTGAGTTAAATGCAGCCAACTATACAGTGTGGTAAGTAATAGAATCCATTAATAGCCACTGCTAGCAGGGCTCGTATTTGAGTCCAAGTGACGCCTTTTTTTAACTGAATTTTAATTTCCATCAAAACAATTCACATATTTGTCTTAAAGTCTGTTGAATGAAAAATAACAATCTCTGACCCATTCTTTTGTGCCACCAGAGTTCCATTTTCTTCAATTAACTTCTCTGTACCAGAAAACACTGTGTTACTGTTTGGTTCTTTTTGCATTGTCAACATAATTCTTTCTGTGAAAGCTGCAGAGTTCACTGCACTTCTTTCTATAACAGATGAGTTATGCTTCATGCTATCCATGTTTTGTAGTATAGTCCTTCAGTGGGTTGCTGAAGTGGTGTTTTGTTTTAACGTGTTTAACTTGTATTTATTTGTGTCCATGTATGTACAACGCACACACACATCACAGCACCCTTTGGGAGTCACTTCTTCCTGCCGTGTGGTTTTGGGGATTGAACTCAGGTCTTCAGGCTTGGTGACACCAGCCCTGTTCTTGTTGTTCAAGACAAGGTCTATAATAGCCCAGGTTGACCTTGAACTCAGCAGGTCACTGAGGATGACTTTGATGCTACTGTATCCACCTCTTGGGTGCTGAGATTCCAGCTATGTGCCCCCATGCCCAGTTCCATGCATGCCAGACAAACATCCTACCTATTGAGGTGCATATCCAACTGAGATTTCTGTTTTTATTTGGTTTAGTTTCCTATGTGCCAATAAGTAATTCTTCTCCTAGACTCCGTGACATGTAAATATTTCTTTACTATTGAATATGTTATACTCTGGTATCTATTCGGGCTGTATAAATCTTGTCTTTTACTATTTTTTGCTTTTTAATGAAAAACAAAAGACTAAAAGATCTGAAGGTGTCATAATGTAGACCAAGCAGGTCATAAACACAGCAATCTGCCTGTCTGTGCACACATGCACCCTGTCCCCAGTATTAGGATTAACCACCACACCCAACTGTTTTTCTTGAATTAGTTTCTTATTTTATAGAGTATATCCTTGAGTAGAAGAACACTTAGAAAAGATTGTGTGGATAAAAATGTTTGACATGGGGCTGGAAAGATGGTTCAGAGCACTTTTTTATTTGTTTGTTTGTTTGGTTGGTTTTGGTTTTGGGGTCTTGAAAACAGGGTTTGTCTGTGTAGCCTGGCTGTCCTGGAACTTTATCTGTATACCAGGCTGGCTGAAACTTGGGACTCTACCTGCCTGTGCTTTCCAGGTGCTGGGATTAAAAGCATGTGCCAGCATGCCCTGTAGAAAGACTTACTTTATTTGTAAGTAGCATTTTTGTGGTAGTCCTATAACTGCAATATCTTGAAAATGTTTGTAATATAATTAATTATTATATAATGCATGTATACAAACTATTCCTTAGAATTATAGAATGCCGGGCCGGGCAGTGGTGTTGCACGCCTTTAATCCCAGCACTTGGGAGGCAGGGGCAGGCGGATCTCTGTGAGTTCGAGACCAGCCTGGTCTACAGAGTGAATTCCAGGACAGCCTCCAAAACAATACAGAGAAACCCTGTCTCGTAAAACCAAAAAAAAAAAAAAAAGTATGGAATGCCAGGACCATAGTATTACCTGAAAATAACATTTTAGTTACTTTTCTTCCCATTCGTTAAAGCTCAAAACTTTTCATTTGTTGTGTGCTTCTCTGTTTATACATGAAATGCTTGATTCTTTCAGTTCTAGATGTATGAGTTTGGACAATTGTAAGCTCTTAGCTTGCTAAATTATTGACTGTGTAAAATAAGTACCAGACTATTGTCTATGTATTGTATTATTGTCTTGTAGCTTTATTCGATACTTTTTGCTAGGCAGCTTGTTTGGAGTAACAGAGTCTGAATGCTTGTGTTTTGCTATAGGCATTTTCGGAGGGTTCTCTTAAGGTCGCTTCAAAAGGATCTGCAAGAGGAAATGAATTACATCACTGCAATAATTGAGGAACAGCCCAAAAACTATCAAGTTTGGTAAGAGGAAAACAGGAAGAATGTTGTCACTTTGAATAGATTTGACACTGGGAGCTGAGATTTCTTTATCAAGTTTGTACTTTACGTTCAAACTATTACCTGCCTCGTAGGATTATAAAGTGTTTTCGGGTTTTTGTTTTGTATTTTCAAGATAGGGTTTTCTGTGTAGCTTGCAAGCCTGTCCTGGCAGCGTTGTAAGTTGGCCTCAGGAGCAGCCAGCACTGCTAGAGTGGGAGAAATCTGAAAATCGTTGTCTAGTCAGTATAAAATAACTTTTTTATATTTGATACTGTATTCATTTAACTAGAGATGCTTATTAGTCTTGAGGATACAGAGAAACTAACAGTAGTCTACAGTTGAGAGTGAATAACAGAACCAGTTTATTTTAGGAGCATTGTGAACAACAAGATGATAGGAATTTCCATAGGATGCTTTTGTAGCAGTTCATTCCATGAGGCAGCATGGTTTGTAAGGTAGGAATTTTTATGGTGGGGAGAGCAGAGAACAAAGCAGAAAGGGAAAAGGGAACTCGTGTCCAGACATCCCCTGCAAGGGCACATTCACAGTGACCTAACTTTCACCAGGGAGCAGGGCACTGACAACAGAAAGAAAGGACTAGAGTTTGGGTAATACTCATCAAAGAGACTGTACCTGAGAAGCAGACACCATTGCCACTCTTAACTGCGTGCTGTGTGTGTGTGTGGGGGGGGTTGTGAAAAAAAAGCCATGCGGATTTTTTTAAAGATCAGTATTCAGTACATTTCACACACATGCATATGTATATGTACATAGCGTGTAAATCAGAGGCCTTTCTAGACTATTGACAGGTATGTGTTACCACAGTGATTCTGGTTTTTCCTAGTCATGTGGGGATGGTACCAGAGTGTCACACATACTAGGCAAATGCTCTAGCATTGAGCTAACTACTAAGCCTCATGGTGCATTTTAGAATCTTAGGTGTGTTTAAACTTTTTAGAGTAAGGAAGACTGAAAATGGAACCCAGTATAAAATACAAGTCTTTTTCTAACACAGAAATTGGCCTTGTGACAAAGTGTAGCTTGTCCTAGTTATATATTTTCTAGGTCAGAAGTAAGTAAATTCTGCTAAAAACTAGTAGAATGAAAAGTCACTTGTATGGTAACATTTTGAACATAGTGATATCTGACTAGTTTTAAGTAGAGAATCTTTAGACTGGGTGGACTAGTATTACATCTCTCATTCATCTATATGCAATGCTTCAGAATTCCTGAACGAAAGTCCTAGGCTGTGAAAAGATTAGTGTACTTGCAAGTCTGGTTTGAGAGAAGTCATCCTTGTATACGTCTGTCACTGTCTGTCCCTCTCAACTCCCAGTGTGCTGGGCTTGTCTTGCGAGCAGTTTTGAGAATGTGTACGTCTTTAATGCCCTCTTGCATCACCTGGTGCAGCACCTGTAGCCGATGTGTCAGTTCTGAGTTGACCCACGCTTTCCCCTTTTTTCTTTGGACAGGCACCATAGGAGAGTATTAGTGGAATGGCTTAAAGATCCCTCTCAAGAGCTTGAGTTCATTGCCGACATTCTTAATCAGGATGCAAAGAATTACCATGCCTGGCAGCATCGACAGTGGGTCATTCAGGTATTACCTTTCTTAGCGTTTAAGTGTGCAAAGGAACAGAACACACGTGGGTAAATGCACATATAATTAGACACCTGATAAGATGCTTGGACCCTGCCATCCTTCATGTCAGTCACCTTTATACTCTCTATGGATGTGAGACTGGTCTCATTATGTAGCTCTGGCTGTCTGGAACTCACTAGACCAGGCTAGCCTCAAACTCAGAGGTCCACCTGCCTCCGTCTCCTGAGTGTTGAGATTAAAGATGTGTGTTCCATGCCATCACGGTTTTTAAAAATTTATTTTAAATTTCTTCATATTTACTTGGGGGGATACAACTATTCAGTATTTGCATCTTTTAAAAGTCATTTGTAGGTAAACAGAGTGTCATGTTGATCAAGCTGGCCTTGAACTTGCTGTGTAGCTCAAGGTGATCTTGACTTTCGGCCTTCCTGCCTTTGCTTCAAGTCTGGGATTCCAGGAATGACCACTACATCAGTTTTATGTGCTGCTAGGGACTGAGCCCAGCGCTGTGTGCATGCTGCGCAGTCTACCAGCTGAGCTACACCCCGAGTCCTAGTAGTTTCATCTTTATTGAAAGATGTGATCTGGTTTTGTAAGGTGGGTATAGTAATTTCATACTTGTAATCCCAGCACTCAGGGAGGAAGAGGCAGGCGGATCTCTTTGTTTGAGGCTACCCTGGTCTGCATAGCAAATTGTAAGCCAGACAGAGTGAAGAGAAAATTGTGGTTACATAAAACTGTGTCACACACAAACAGACACCCATGTCTGCCTACCTACCACAACAACTTAATACATACAGTATTACCAGTATCACTGAAAACTACCTCGTGTAGTATGATTTTACTGAATTGTCAGAGGTCCCAAATGACAGGAGTCCAAGAGACATTTAGTTTATATTGTAGCTTTTAAGTTCCTATAACTAAAGTTTCTTCTATTTTAGCATTCCATATGTATGGTTTTATGTTTTTTCTATTTCTACATTCAAAATGTATGGTTTTATGTTTCCAACCCAATTTTTAGGAGGCAAGATTATTTTCAACTATAATAGGAGACAAGTGAATTCTGAAAGCTGAAGAAAATGTTGTTTTCATGCAGAATAAAATGGGAAGAGATGCTGTGTCCTCTCGGGTGTGGTGACACATGCCCGGCACAGCACATGGGAAACAGGAGCAGGAGGATCAGGAGCTCAAGGCCAGCCTGGGCTGCATAAGACCCTGTCTCAAACAAAAAATGGGAAAAAGAAAGAAGATTGTTATCTTCAGTTTGAAAGTGAGACAGTCACATCCTTGGAATCTTGTGAGAGAACAAGCTGAAGAGAAGGCTCAGGGGTTAAGAGCACTGGCTGCTCTTGCAAAGACTAAATTTGGTTCCCAGCTCCCACACAGCAGCTCACAACTGTCTGTAACTCCAGTCCCAGGGGATCTGATGCCGTCTTCTGGCATCCATGCATGGGGTACACAGACACGCATGCAGGCAAAACATCCATACACGTAAGATTAAAAATGAAGGAAAAATAATCACAAATAAATGATGTAGCAGTGTTTCTCAAGCAGTGCGGCTTGGGCATAGTCGGCAGTATTTGGGAGTGCCTACTGTTATGGCCCACATGAACAGCACTCACCTCTATTCATCAGCACAGAGTTTTTCACCAAAATGCTCTCCTAGTTTCTTATTTTCAATGGGACTTTTAAAATCAGAAGCCAGCTTACTGAAATTCTTACTCTTGCTAGTGTAGAGTAAGAGATAAAAATGCATTACCTGTTTTGAAATGCCTAAACCATAAAGTAAAACTTTAATACAATACAATTGTGTGTATTTCTCTACGTGTATTTTAATGTAATTTTATCATGTATTTGCTTTTAAAACTTTACTCTCTCATATTTTGTTTTGTTTTTGAGACAAGGTTTCAATTGTAGCCCAAGGTTTCCCTGAACTCCTGATCCTCCTGCCTCGGTCTCTTGAATGCTGGGATAACTAGTATGTGCTCCCACTCCTGCCTACATACACATTTTGTAATACTGCTCTTTATTTTATATATATATATATATATACATTAATTTACGTGCTCATAAAGTTAGTCTTTTACTAGTAAGAGTGGTTATTGTTGCTTTTTGTTTGTTTTCCCATCTAAATTTTCTTTGATGACCTCTGATTGTTTAGTTTGTGTCTTTGTGGGATCTATGCTCAGTTTTTTTGTTTTGTTTTTGAGGCAGTGTCTTATATAGCCCAGGTTGAAAGTGAGACAGTCACATCCTTAGAATCTTGTGAGACCAAGCTGAAGAGAAGGCTCAGGGGTTAAGAGCACTGGCTGCTCTTGCATTTACATAGCTGAGAATGAGCTGGGATTTCTGATCCTTCTGCCTCCACTCCCTGAATGGGGGGAGCATAGACTGCTCTTCAGATATGATAACCCCCGTCTTCAGTCCTGCTTTCTTAGCTTTGCTGACATTTTGCTTGTTTGTTTGTTTTTGATGTTATAAATAGTATAACATTTCTAATTGGACTTTTTTTTTAACTTAGGAATTTCGACTATGGGATAATGAGCTACAGTACGTAGACCAGCTTCTCAAAGAGGATGTAAGAAATAACTCTGTCTGGAACCAAAGACACTTCGTCATTTCTAATACCACTGGCTACAGTGATCGTGCCGTGCTGGAGAGAGAAGTCCAGTTAGTATCGTGCTTTACTCAGATCTTCATTATTAAAAATGCGCAGGCCAGCCGGGCGGTGGTGGCGCACCCTTTAGTCCCAGCACTCGGGAGGCAGAGGCAGGCGGATCTCTGTGAGTTCGAGGCCAGCCTGGTCTACAGAGCAAGTTCCAGGACAGCCTCCAAAACAATACAGAGAAACCCTGTCTCGAAAAACAAAACAAACAAAAGAGCACATGCCTGTCATGTCTCAGCCACTCCGGTACTGCAAAGTCAAGACTTTCCCAGGTCCAGATATTGCACATTATACATGAACTTGCGTGTAATACATTTCTGTGTTGCAGTCCCTTAATTTCTTGACTTGTTATTTCTAGAGATTATGAAGAAAACCATTTTCTTAGTGCTAGAAAGTTTTGTTCTGGATCTGTTTTCACTAAATTCTGTGGATTTTAGATAGTCGTTTCCAAATGCCATGTTAATATCGTGTAAGGCTTTTGGCTGGACAAGTGTGAAGTAGCACTGCCCATTGGCTGACTATAGGTGTTGAGTGACACTCCTAGTTATAAGCAAGGATGACTCCAGACATTTCCAAATGAATCTTTTGTGACAAAATCACACTTGCATGGAAGCACATACTGAGAGATGCTGTATATAAAGCTGTAAGAAGTAGAAGATTTTAAATTGGAAAGAGTTTTATGTCGATAAACATTAATAGTCCCTCTCCTTATAACCTTATTTGTTCATTTTGTTTCATGTCTGTTTCACACTTTCAGCATGCGTAGGTGGCTTTTGTTTTGGTTTTGGCTTTAAATTTGTTTTTTTTTATATTTACTTATTTAGTTGTATGTGTATGAGTATTTTGCCTGGATATATGTCTCTGTGTGGTGTGTGTGTCCGGTGCCCATGGAGGTCAGAAAAGGGATCAGATCCCCTGGAACTGGAGTACAGAAGGTTGTGAGCCACTCTGTGTGCGCTGGTCCTCTGCAAGAGTAGCAGGTGCTCCTAACCTCTGAGCCAGCTCCCCAGCCCCTTTTTAGTTAAAGTGGGGTCTTGCTTTGTAGCCAAGTCTTGAACTCTCAGTTTCCTGAGTGCTGGGATTCCAGGCAAGCAGTGCCACACTCGAGTCTGTTCTTAACCCAAATAAATAGTGGACTTATGAAGAGAAAATGCCTGTCTGTTCATTAGGTTAGTTTTTAAAAGAACTAAAATACTGAATATAAAGCATATGGAAAGTACACTCCTGTCTCCTCGCCCTTCTGCTGTGACAGAGAAATAAGCAAGAATCGAGTTTTCCTAATTGAGACAAATTCCGTAAAGATGCAAAAAAATTGTTTTTAAAGTGTTAGTAATAGATGTATTTATCAAGAATTTATAATGTGTTAATTAGAATTATAACTGAAGAATATAGGTAGATGAGTAGATCTGATTATAGTTTGTTTACTCTTTTCCCCCTTTTATTATAAAAGTGGTATAGCATATTTATTGGAGAAAATTATACTGAGAGTTAGGTAAGTTTAAAGGGGATATAGGTTAGTTGGTAAAGCCCTTGCCTGCCTAGCATCACAGAGCGAAGGATTTGATCTCTAGCACTGCACAAAACCAAGTGTGGTGGGGTGGTACGCATCTGTATACTGCGGACTTAGGGGATGCAGGCAGAAGTTGAAGGTCAGCCTTTTCTGTCTAACTAGTTCCAGGCCAACCTGGGCTAACTGAAACCCTTACTCAAAAAATAATTAAAATTGTAAAAAGAATGAGCTACAATTATATATATATCCCTTCAAGCTCTGTAAATCTATTTGCAAACATTTATGCACAATATTTTTCTATAGGTATTGTTTTTTTATATGTATGCAGGTGTTTGTTTGTGTTTGTTTTTAGTTCATGAGACAAAGATTCATCTATCACAGACTGGCTTAGAACTCAATACATGGGCTGATATGATTTTTGAACTTCTAGGACTCTGCCTCCACCTCTGAGTGCTAGAATTATAGGCCCATGCCACCACCCTGGTTTCTTTTTTGTTTCTATATAACAGCCATATTTCTGTGCAAGCATAGTCTACTGTTGTAGGCTAATTATACTTTACCTGAATTACTTGGGGCCAGTCTTGCTGAGATTTTTGAATAGTTGCATTGTGTTGTAATTTACTATTAATCATGCCTTAGACATACTTGTGACCATTTTTTATCTGAAATTTCTATTGCGTTTCTTTTTCTTTCTCTTTTTCCTTTTTTTTTCCTTTTTTGAAATAGAGTCTCTGCACTAGACTTTTCCTTTGGGGCCACCGATCAACTCCCAATCTTGACACGGAGACTTGCTATTAGTTTTGAATGCTCGGCCTTATCTTATGCTTGTTTCTTGTTAGCTCTTATTACTTAACCTGTTTCTTTTCATCTGTATTTTGCCCCCAGGCTTCTTACCTTTTTTTCCTTCTGTATATCTTACTTCCACTGCTTGTTGTTCCTGTCTGGCAGCTGCCTGGCTTCTTACCCTGTGTGTATCTCTGTCTTTCTCCCTCGTTCTCTTCTCCTGTTCTCTGAAGCCTAGATTTCTCCTCCTATTTATTCTCTCTGCCCCTCCCTCCCAGCCCTGCCTGTCCCTCTCTGCATAGCTATTGGCCAGTCAACTTTTTATTAGACCAATCAAGTGCTTTAGGCAGACAAGGTGAAACAAATGCAGCATAAATAAATGTAACACTTCTTTACATAGTTTTATAATCCATAACAAGTCTCACTGTGTAGCCCAGGCTGTTTGGAACTCACTTTGTAGACCAGGCTGGCCTTGAACTCAGAGATCTGCCTGCCTCTGCCTCCCCAGTGCTGGGACTAACAGTGTGCACCACCTCACCCAGCTCCATGCCATTTCTTTTAGCTCCTAAGATGTCAAATTTCTTAGGTATAATTTGACCTTTGATTCACCTCCCCAGGTGGCTGTGCCAATAAAAGACAAGTCACCTTCTTAGCTAATATTTACTTCAGGAAGAAAATCTTCAATATTTTTTTTTCAAAAATGTACTTAGTGGTACTGAGGATCCAATCCAAAGTAAAATCTTTTAAGACTTAGGTTTTTATTTGTGTGTGTATATGCCACCATATGCAGGTGTCTGCAGAGACCAAAGACTTTAGATCCCCTGGGACTGGGTTAACAGATGTTTGTGAGCTGCCCAATATGGATGCTGGAGACCAAACTTGGGTTCTTAGGAAGTGTTGGAAGCACTCTGAACTACCAGGCCATCTCTCCAGCTCTCCCAGAATTAAAATTAAGAAAATAAAACCCTTTTATTCTATGTATACTCATGTTTTGTCTGCAAGTATGCCTGCGTATCACATACATACAGTGCTTGGAACAGACAAAGGGCAGTCTTGGATCCCTAGGACTGGAGTTACAGGTGGTTGTGATCTGTCTGCCATGTGGGTGCTGGGGTAGACCAGGCTTGGTCTCGAACTCACAGAGATCCACAAGAGCAGTCACTCTCAACGGCTGAGCTGTCTCTCCAGCTGCATTCCTTTTTTATGGGAGGGGCAGTGTCGAGACAGGTTGACAAATGCATACTTGAGTTCTCTTATCTAGTTGGAGCTCCGGTGGTACCAGTATCCATTGGCAGGATGCAAACGAATGCCTGACAGGAGGAAAATGGGAACACACATGTTAGGTTCCATCCCTGTGTTAAAACTGTAGCTACTTCTTTATCTGTTCTTTTTAAATAATACTTTTTTTTCTGTACAGGTATACTCTGGAAATGATCAAATTAGTACCACATAATGAGAGTGCATGGAACTACTTGAAAGGGTAAGAGGCTATTTTTACTGTTTGTTTGTTTTTTTTTCCATAAAAGAACCACTAGGCTGTTGCTAGCAGCATCATGGAATGTGCTCCACAACCAGGTTCTAAAAGAATGCTCAGCGATTCCCTGTGTTGGTATGTCTAATAGTAGAGGCAGAGCATGGCCATGGCAGTCCGCAGGCACACTTGTGCCCTCTGTCTTCCCCCTTCTCACCTCTAGGGACACAGCAGTGGTTTTTAGAAGAGTACACAGGAAATGCCGGTGCATTTTAATTGTATTTACAGCTCCTCTAGTGATTTGCCTTCTAAGTGCTGAAGGCTCCAGAGTTTGTACTCTGTGTACTCCTGTGGGCTCAGTGCAGCAGGGCAGAGTAAACTTGACAAGTTACTCAGATGGGTGGCCAGCCTTTCTACTGCCAACGTCCAGTGACAAGTCTTACTCTTAAAATAAAAAGGTTTCCTAGGCCTGGCCCTTGACATGCCCCGTCACACTTGGAGGTACACCAGGACCTATGATCCCCTAAATAGTGGAAGGTTTGAAGAACCATCTCAAAAAGCAGCAGGGACATCTCTCCTGCTCTTTCTTTCTTTCTAGCTTTAAGAAAGGCTCTTGGGGCTGGAGAGATGGCTCCATGGTTAAGAGCACTGACTGCTCTTCCAGGGGACCTGGATTCCATTCCCAGCACCAACATGGCAGCTCACAATTGTCTGTAACTCCAGGACCCAACACCCTCACACGGACCTACATACAGGCAAAACACCAATAAAACAAAAATAAGTAAATAAAAGAATTCTTTTAATTGTGTGTCAAGCAGTTTAAAGCTTTTTAAAGTGATCTCATTTCTACCAGACTGTTTTCAGGCCATGAAGCTGAAGGTGACCTTGAACTTCTTATTCTCTACCCCACTTTCCAATGTGGAGACTGTAGGCTTGCATCACCATTCCTCTTTATGTGGTGCCTGGGACTGAGCTCAGGGCTTTGTGTATGCTAGGCAAGCACCCTGCCAACTGAGCTACATTCTCAGGACAGCTTATTTTCAATTAATGTCACTCCACTTTAAGTCACCGTCGATAAGGCCCACATAATTTAAAATTCTTTTTTTTTCCCCAGCCTCATTTGTTCCTAACAGATCTTCCCTTGCTTTTGTCTCGGGACTTTCTTTCTCCTTCTGTTTGTGTGTGCTCTTTAAGAATGGAGTTTTGTTTTGTTTTAGGATTTTGCAGGATCGTGGTCTTTCCAAATACCCTAACCTATTAAATCAACTGCTCGATTTACAACCAAGTCACAGTTCCCCCTACCTAATTGCCTTTCTTGTGGATATCTATGAAGATATGCTAGAAAACCAATGTGACAACAAGGAGGACATTCTTAATAAAGCATTAGAGGTGAGTAGTGCCCATCGCCACTGCTGTTGATGCCGCTTTTCACATAGTGTCTCAGACTGTTTCTGGTTCAGGGCAGTACTGCGTCGGTAATGTAACTGTTGTAAGATATCTCATTTGCGTGTGACCTATGCTACATTGCCTTGTGCCCTTGAAGTTGAACTCAACATTTACTCAAATACATTTTTATTTTTCCTTTTCAGTTATGTGAGATCCTAGCTAAAGAAAAGGACACTATAAGAAAGGAATATTGGAGATATATTGGAAGATCCCTTCAGAGTAAACACAGCAGAGAAAGTGACATACCAACGAGTGTATAGCAGAGAGAGCGTCTGGACAAGTGGACGCCGCCTTCTCCCTACGGGCCTCTAACGCAGGAGTGTGAAATTGAGCGACCATGCCTTGCCTGTGCGCTAAAGTTGTTGCCCAGGTGCTGTTTTTAACAAGAACTAAGTATGATACTCCTGTGTGCTGATGCTGTTCAGACTAGCTCTAAGAAATGATTCTTCTAAAGCGAGGTCATTGGAGGGAGGGTGAAGAACTTGCCATAACGGAACCGCTGCTTTTGTAGTCTTACCAACATTTAATCCCGTCCCGTAGAGTCTACTCCTCTGGAAAGGTGTACGTGCAAGGCTTTGTGCTGGTAGTGACTGAAGGTCACTGTGCTATTGATTTGCAGTGACTTCAATCTTGGTGCATTAAACAGGACTGCAACTGTTGAAGAGAGCTGCTCTGCCACACTCACGGTATCTTGCTATCACCGTAACCAACTAATGCCAAAAGAAAAGTTTTATAATAAAATCACATGTATCTATAAACAGTACCGCAGTTGTTTGGTTTTTAACTCTGTACGAGGGACATCGTGTCACAGCTTAGAAAAAACAAGGAACCTAGTGCTTGGGAGGCTGCAAGTTTGAGGCTAGCCTGGACTACATAGAGAGTTTCAGTTCAGAGTGTGATCTTTAAAACAACAACAACCAAAAAAAAAAAAAAACTGAGCAAGAAAATATTGCTCTAAAACTTGTGATTGTGGTGAGGGAATGTGAGCTTGTTAAAATGGAACTTGGTCCATTTTTACTATAAGCAACAAAATCTACTCAAGATAATTTACACAGTGGATTTATTCAACAAAGATAGCTCACAGGGGGGGGGGAGGGCACGGGAGGAAGGGAGGGAATGGGAGAGGGACCTGGAACTGACTTGTGAAGCAACCTTGTTTCTTATCTAAATTTAAACTGGAAAATAAAATTAAAAAAAAAAAAGATAGCTCACAGAGTTGTTGCCTCATCTTCTAGAAGCATATCCCAAACCCATCCTATATAGTAACAACAGTTGTGCTGCCTGAACTGGACTGGGAAACTGCTGTAGGAGGAACCATGGTCCTGGCTGCCGTCTCCAGGTCTATGCCAGCATCTACGAAAGCACGCCTGCTATGTGGCAGCAAATCAAAGACTCGGTTAACTCTTGAGTGGGAAGAAGCTGCACTATAGGTGGAAATGAGCTTCCTCGATTTCCGTCTCTGCCGCTGACTGACTGCTCCTGCTGGAAATCCATAGAGTGGCTCAGCCCGGGTTTGTAGCCCAGCAGCAGTCCGTCAGGGGCTTTCAGCTAATGGATTACTGGGAAGCATTTTCTCCACGTAAATGTGGGAGGGAACTTCAAATACAGAAACTACATCACAGTGTCACTAACACTAACTTTTTTCTTACATCTTCTATCAGTGTGTGTCACCTGTAGATCTCCAAATCTCTAGTTTTATGTTTGAAATTCATCTAAAATAACTTCTCTGCACTTTTCAGCAGCGTCATAGTGAAAACAACAAAACATCCTAGACAGCAGCACTACAACACTAAACACATATCTAAAGCACGGGATTGTTTCTCCACCCTTAGCCATTAGTCACTTTCCTATCACCGTGATAAAAAGCACTGACACAAGAAGCTTAAGGGGGAGGGGTTTGTTACTTAGGTTTGCTCTAACAGTGGGATACAAGCCTTCATTTCAAGGAAGATGTAGCAGCAGGCAGGGGAGGGATGGTACCAGGGACAGAAGACCGGATCCAAGGCTGTATCCATCATCCCTGGCCTGAGTCCTACACACACACACACACACACACACACACACACACACACACACACGCACACAGTCTGAGAGGCAAAATGAACGGGATCCAAGGCTGTATCCATTATCCCTGGCCTGAGTCCTACACACACACACACACACACACACACACACACACACACACACACAGTCTGAGAGGCAAAATGTTGTTTTTAAATCCACATGCTGCACTGTCTTGATTCCAAACCTGGAAAGTAGTAGATCAGTTTAGAAGTAGATGGTACGTATATTTTAAACAAACAACAAATTATGTAGTGTCACCTCTGATTACCATTTCACAACCCCACCCCCCTCGTTTCACATCAGGTACAGATACTTGTGTGACCTGTTGAGATCGCCCAACCTTCACGTTACTTAAATGTCCATCTTGAGGTGTGAACCTGAAATCTGTGAAGTTCAGCTTTGTGACTCAGGTCGAAGCCCCAAAGTCACCTTTACATGCAGTTTTCAAATCCAGAGGCATCAGTACCACTGGGAGCTCGATCTGCGGTGGTGCTGAGAATTTCATTTCATTTGCCTATGCTGCTGTTCTGAGGACCACGGCTTTACAGAGAGTGTAGATCACGAAACAACCCTTGAGGTTTCCAGCCCCACGTTCAACCTGTTTGCTGCATCCTGACATTCACCAGCTGGGAGAGGAGAAGCTAGAACCAGATGCTAGGTGAGAGCGCCTGCGCGGTCGCGGGCGTCCATTGCGCGGCGGGAAGCAGCCACCAGGGGCAGTCTCGCGCTCGCCTCGGCCCGCTTCCGGCCGCGCAGGCGTCGTGGGCTGCAAGCCGGGTTTGGTGGTCGCCAGGTAGGTTCCCGGGAGTGGTGTAGACGGGCCGCGAGTTACGGGGCCTTTTCCAGCTTGGACCTCCGACCCAGCCCTAGGGTGGGATGACGCGGCTCTCACGAGGCTCAGCTGGGCCTTGCCTTGGAGCAGGTGGTGGCCGCGGCCCCTCCAGATGCTTACTGTGCACCCCTCCGGGTGATCAACGTGCATTTCCCCCTCCGGGTCTCTCCGTGCACCCCCTCCGGGAGCCGCCACTGAACTGTGTGAGCTGAGACTGTCCGCGGTGCTCTCCTTTCTCACCCTCTCCCTCCCCTCCTTTGTTAAAAAGCAACATTTAGACGTTTAGGAATTCTGACGCCCCCACCCTTTGCCTGTGCAAACTAAATAACATCCAGAATATTTAAAATAATTATCGGAAAGTGAGATTTAGTCTGAGTTGTACTGGTGTAAAACATTCTGCATATTGGCAGCTCATTTCGTTGCTTGATTTTCTTTGTCTAAGCAGTGAGCATACAGCAGTTGGCCCTTTTTCACCATTATCAAACAGCCGCGGTGTTTAAACAGTGCCAGAGCGTATTCCTTAAAGCTCCAGGCAGCCAGTCTCGGTGCCCGCCCCCTCCAGTGACCACTGGGTTCAAGTCCGCCTAGCTCCTGAGCTTTGCAAGATACTGGAAGAACTGGATTTGAGGCAGCCCTTGCACATACACGGTGTAGCTCTTGGGCGGGCGCCTTCACCTTTGAGCCGGCTCCCTTCTCTGGGATTGTTTTCCATTTGATGTTGTATGATACTGTGTGGACAGTTGGGTTTCGGGGTGATTGCTTTTTGCTGAGGAGAGTCAGAATGTGAGGATTTAGCAACAAGGCTTAAGATACAGTCCATAAGAAACAATGCATTAATGGCTTGCCAAGTAATAAGGGTCAACAGAGACTTGAAAATACGCATTCTAGAGGCTGGAGACATGGCTCAGTGTTTTAGAGCAGTGACTACCCTTCCAGAGGACCTGGGTTCAGTTTCCAGCACTCACATGGCCCACAAATGTCTGTAACTCCAGTTCCAGGGAACACAACAGACATACATGTAGGTCTTTTACCAATGCACATAAAATTAAAAAAATAGTAAATTATTTTTAAAAATGAATAAAAAGAAAATACAAATTCCAGATTCCGGAATTTGTGCCTGCTGTTGTTTTTTTTTTTTTTTTTTTTTTTTTTTGGTTTTTTCGAGTCAGGGTTTCTCTGTGTTGTTTTGGAGCCTGTCCTGGAACTCGCTCGGTAGACCAGGCTGGTCTCGAACTCACAGGGATTCACCTGCCTCTGCCTCCCGAGTGCTGGGATTAAAGGCGTGCGCCACCATCACCCGGCTATGATCAGCTTTTTAAAATGATTTATTTGTCTATTTATTTTTGCCTGCATGTATGTCTGTGTGAGGGCCAGGTCTCCTGGAACTGCAGTTAGAAACAGTTTTAAGCTGCCATGTGGGTGCTGGGAGTTGAAACTGGGTCCTCTGGAAGAGCAGCCAGTGCTCCTAACCCCTGAGCTCTCTCTCCAGCCCCACTATCATCAGCTTTTAAAAGGGAAGGGTCTACTTGGGCTCAGTCTTGGGAGTTCATTCCATAATGGGTCTTTGCTTGGTGGCTTTTGCTATGGCCTGTGGTCAATCTGCACGTGGCAGGAGAGGGCGGCGGTGGACGGGGACACCATAGGAGACAGTGGCAGAGGAGGTGATTCACTTCATGGCATCCTGGAGGCAGAGAGACGCGGTCCTTTCTAGGTTGTGCTGTTACTGACCGAAGCTTCCTTATAGTGGCCTCTACGTTTTTACGGTTCTGCCACTGTCCGGTAGCCCCAACGACTGGAGGCCAAGTCTTTAACGACTGAGCCTTTGGGACCTTACCCACCAAGAGAGTGAAAGTGACTGGGAAGTGGCTGAAGAGTGAGTAGTGGGCGTGGATTTATGGTGAAGCCTCTTCTGCACTCCCACAATCCCACGCAAAACTCTGGAAAGGGGCTGACAACTTCGCATTCCAAAGCATGCATGGAATGTGTGTGTGCCTGTGTGTGTGTGTGTGTGTGTGTGTGTGTTTCCCACGTGTGTCGCGACCTACATTAGGAGGTCAGGGTACAACATGGGTGCCGGTTTGGGCCTTCTTCCTTGTTTAGACGGGATCACTCTGTGGTGTGCCACCGTGGGTCAGGCAGCTGGCCCAGCAGCTTCCTCGAATTCTGTTTCTACCACTCGCCATAGCTCAGGGGGATTGGTTGCAGGTGCATCTGACCTCTCTCGGGCTCTGGGGGTTTATTTCAGCTTGGGTCTGCACACTTTACCCACTGAGCCCTCTGCCCGGTCTGTGTGTGCTCTTTTCTTAGGGAGCTCCCTTCCCTTCCTGGAACTGTGTAAGCTGAAGACTCCGTGAAGCTTGCATCCACCCAGTAGACAGGTGAGATGGGGGTGAAAGAGATTCGGCCCTTAGAAGATGTGGCTATGGTGTTGCTATGGTGAGACTGGATGAGAGAAGAAATGGGTGGATTCGAGGCTCTAGAACTGAGAACAGATTCATGGGCATGGGGAGACCCAGGGAGGACAGCAGGGTGCATGCCAGAGACCATGAGGACACAGAAGTGCCGTGTGACTGGCCAGTCAGTGCCCTTAGGTCCCTGTTCTGTGCCGGGCACGGCAGATGGTAGGGAACCAAACAGAACAGGTGACAAACTGTCGCATCTGCTGCTCGGCCTCTGTCCGAGAACGTGCGGAGGGTGTCGGGGATTGACAACACAGAGACTTGTTCAACGATGTAAAGAAAACTTTAAGCAGGCCCCAAAAAGGTTCAAGAAAACTTCCTAAGAAAGGCTCCCTCCAGAAAAGCTTCTGCTCTCTCCTCTACCCTGGCTGGTTCTGCTCTGACACCAAAAACTGATCTGGGCGTGTCAGAAGAGGCGGTTAGTCTTTGGACAAGGTTGAGGTCAGGGCGGTTTCCGTGGGCAGGCCTTTTCCAGGAACTTATTGCCCTGGGCATTGTATTGTTTTTAGTAAACATGTTTTTAGTAAACATTGTCTTACAGCTGCCTACTCCCAGGCCGAAGGGGAAGTGGGTCTCTGCTCAAGGTCTGGTGTTCCCACAGTAAACATCTTGGAGCACAGTCTACACATCTCCTAAAGGGTTTCCTTGAGCACCAATGAGTGTTTGGGGGCTGGGGTGTAGGACGCTGGGGGAGTCTGGAGCAGCGGACTGTGGCCGTTTCCCAGGGTTCACGCTCCCCTTGGTGTAGGAGTCAGACGCAGGACGCTCCACCACTGCCCACATCCCTGGCCACTCAGGACTCGTCTAAGAGTCTAGACTTGTTCCTCAGGGCACAGAGAGATATTGAATGTTTGTATTCTGGGCAGGATTTTATCTGTGGATTTTATCAAAGAGGGATTCTTCCACATACACACAAGGAAATATGTGCAAAATCTGTTTCACACCAGGGTGGCTGTGAATGTCTGTAATGAGTACAGGAGAGACTTAGGCAAGCGGATGGGATAGTTTGTCTGTCTGCACAGTGAGACTGTCTGGGCCGGGGAGTTATTCATTCATATGCTCCAGTCAACTGAGTAGATAAATCTCAAGCACAATGTGGTGGGCTGGCGAGATGGCTTCGTTGCCATGGGTGCTTGCTGCCAAACCCAGCAACCTGAGTTCAACCCTCATGATCCACATAGTGGAAGGAGAGAACTGACCCCTATAAGTCATTCTCTGACCTCCACATGCGTGCCTTGGCAGGTGTCCTCACTCGTACTCAAGTGAAGAAATACAATTTAAGAAATTAAAACAACAGCATCAATGCTGTACTTAAAAACTGTTAGTTGAAGAGCTGATCTACAGTATACCAGAATTAGCACAATCCCTAGAAGTTACTTGTGGGCCCGGGTTTGTGACCATTAGGACACAGCTTAACTGTGTCCACCAGAGGGCGTCAGGTTTAGCATTCGTCCAGATCATCTGGAGAACTGTAAAAGCTTGTTTTGTTTCTGATCAGCAGGTCTGAAATGAGCACCTGGGAAATGGCTTTTTCTTCCCAAGTTCCCAGGTCTACAGCTGGAGAATGCCAGAGAACAATCGTGAGGCTGGTGACAGCTGGGGATGGGGAGGGCGTCGAAGGTGCTTCAACCCTACGTGTAACATTTCGTTTCTTTCACAAAGGTCAGGCTGCGGGTGCAGTATAGCTTAGTGGAGGGTCAGGCGTGGTGCAAGACGCTGGGTTGGATCCCCAGGGTACCACAACCCCATTAAAAAAACATTTGTCAGGCAGTGGTGGCGCACGCCTTTAATCCCGCCACTCAGGAGGCAGAGGCAGGCGGATCGATGTGAGTTCGAGCCCATCCTGGTCTACAAGAGCTAGTTCCAGGACAGCTCCCAAAGCCACAGAGAAACCCTCTTTTTTTTTTTTTAAATTGAAATAGATCCAGGACAAGTGTAAATTGACAAAAATAAATGGGTGGTCATAGTTTTATTTATTTTTTCCTTCGGAACATTTCGCTAAAGAAGGGAGATCCTGTCTACCGTGTGGAGGATGGATTGGAACAAAGAGAGACCATGCAGGAATCGGCTGTAGAAGCTCAGGTAAGAGGGCTGGTGGCCTGTACCGGGGCAGAGTCAGGAAATGGTAGTGTGTAGGACTGGTCCGGGGAGGGAGGACGTGTGTGACCCGGGTTTGTGATATGAATGAGGAGTAGGTTGTGTCCCCGTGGTGGAGTAGGAGCCCCAGAGAAGGGATATGCTGGGGAAGAAGGGAGTCACCGAAGTCAGACATTGAGCCCACTGAATATTGGGAGAAAGATCCAGGCTGCAGTATAGATTTAAGGATTGTGAGCATTTAGAGGGCTTCCAGAGACACCACATGAGGTGAGGTTACCTTGGCCTGCAACACCCTAGAAGGAATATTATCATGATACCAGGTTTGGCCAACTACAATCCACTGCCTGTTTTTTTTGTTTGTTTGTTTTAAATAACCCTGAACTAAGCAAGCCTTTTATCAGTGAGCTATATTCCCGGCCACTTTTATCCTTGTAGATGTTGGGTAAGAGATAGTTTGTAAGAAAGCACGGGGTTTCTTTTTGTACTCTGCAGGGGCGGCTGCTCTTACAGACTCTGGCAACAGAGTTGAGTGACAGAGACAGAGACAATGCTTGGTATCGTATCACACTCTGTACCTCACGTCAGTGATGAGGTTATCACTTGATTCTCACATTGAGTCCTAGAGGGAAAAAAACCCAAAACAGTTGCAACCCTCTGACCTAAAGTCTAAGTTGAGACACCTGGTCCCTCTAAAGGTTATGCTAGGTTTGCTGGAGAGATGGCTCAGTGGGTGCTTGTCACGCAAGCCTGTTGCATCCCCAGAGCCCACTTAGAGAAGAATCAACTCCACACGCACACTGTAACAGTGCTCGCCCGCCGGCCGGGCGTTGGTGGCGCACGCCTTTAATCCCAGCACTCGGGAGGCAGAGGCAGGCGGATCTCTGTGAGTTCGAGGCCAGCCTGGTCTACAAGAGCTAGTTCCAGGACAGCCTCCAAAGCCACAGAGAAACCCTGTCTCGAAAAACCAAAAAAAAAAAAAAAAAAAAAAACAGTGCTCGCCCGCGCCCACACGTTGTCCACAACAATTGTTGACATAGAGTTCTTTAAGACGCAGCGTGAAAGGGAAGGGACAATGGCCTGGGCAGGAACAGTTGCCATAGCTTTTGTTGAGCCTCTGAAGCTGATCCGAGGGCTTCAAGTCCCTGTGGAGAGAGGGACAAGTGACCTGAATCTGCGTCCTGCTGGAGCCAGCTGGGGAGACCCCAGACAATGGGGTGAACGGGCAAGATGGCCTCTACGTGGCCTCTGAATGAAACCAAAGTTTCCTGAGCACGTCCTGGTGACAGCAGGAATAAACTGAACTGTCAGTGCTAACAGCCGTGTTGCTGTGGACAACACTTCACCCTTGTCCTCATTGGCTTAGAAACAGGAAGGGGAGGTTCCTTATTCACTGACAGGAACTGTGTAAAAGGAATAGATTTGGAGGACAAGACTTGAAGCTGACTTTGGGAGATGTTTTTACAGTTAGTTTGTTGTTTTTGTTTGTTTGTTTGGGTTTTCGAGATAAGGTTTCTCTGTGGCTTTGGAGGCTGTCCTGGAACTGCCTCTGTAGACCAGGCTGGCCTTGAACTCACAAAGATCCACCGTCTTGGCCTCCCGAGTGCTGGGATTAAAGGCATGCGCCACCAACGCCCGGCTACAGTTCTATTTTATTTTGCTCCTGTGGGGATTTTGCCTGCATGTATGTCTGTGCACTGCGTGAATGCAGTACCTCCACAGGCCAGAAGACGCCATCAGATCTCCTGGGATGGAGTTACAGAGGTTGTGAGCTTCCATGTGGGAACAAGCACGACACTGAGGGACCCACGCTTGTGGATGGACACCCGGCTGGGAGAAGGCTGGGAGAAGGAAGAGACCCCTGCAGGGAGCATTGTCAGTGCTGATTCGGTCACCATGGTTTCCAGTCTAACGGTCACCTTGGAACATCTCTGTCCTGCACTTTGAGGGGCAAGCATCCTTTGCTCCAGAGTCCATCCCAGGTCTGTCCCCTTCTGGGTCCTTCCGCCGTGGCCCTGGATTGTTTGGGTCCCTACTGCCAGTGTCTCCTAAGTCATCTCTCTGGAACATCATGCCACCATTATTCTCACTCACAAGTTTGTCAACTCTTACTCCAGATTATCTCCAGGGCCTCCTAGCTAATATCTGCACCAAGCCTCCTGTGCACCCACTGAAGAGTTACCTTCGCCT
This sequence comes from Mesocricetus auratus, assembly GCF_017639785.1. Classification (NCBI taxonomy): domain Eukaryota; kingdom Metazoa; phylum Chordata; class Mammalia; order Rodentia; family Cricetidae; genus Mesocricetus; species Mesocricetus auratus. Next base: position 25,383,960 of record NW_024429207.1, read on the forward strand.
CTTCATTGGGCCATCACTCGAGGCTAGGGTGCTCAGCTAGCTTAACCGAGGCCCTGCGTTCAGTCTTCCTAACCACAAAGAAAGAAAGCCTAAATGTTTTGTTGCTGCTGTGTTTGGGGTTCAAGCCTGGGGTCTTGACCATGCTGGAAGCTCCCTGAGCTGAGTCACCAGCTTGTTCTGGGGCTCTTGGGTCCCTTCCAAGGAGCACCCTAGCTTCTCAGCTCCAGGAGACCCCTGTCTGTTTACTACACCAACTAAGCCTCTTTGTCCATCTTCTATCCCGATCCACGTATACACATTTACACTTAGGGTAAGCTCCTGTGGGCGAAAAGTCTCAGACATTTGAGCTTGTAATGAGGAATGTTTGTCAGAGCAGCTCACACTGCAGTTTGTGGAAGCCTTCAAGTGACACTGATGCTGACTGAGTGGGGGTGACCGCCCTCAGCCCACTAGTGGCACCTCATGGAAACTGACAGACAATGGTGCTTCTCCCTGTCTCGTGTTCTGTTCTAGGCACTGACATGGGACAACATGGAAACAGGAAAGGTCCCAGCCACAGAGAAGTCCCCCGGGGCGTTGGGCTGCTGCTCGCCGTGGCCCTTATGAATCTGCTTCTTTACCTCTGCGTGGACCAGGTTTTCATTTCTCCTCGATCGACCGAGGATGCTAGGCGCTGCCCTCATGGCTACTTCAGAATGGGGCGGATGAGAAACTGCTCACGCTGGCTGTCCTGTGAGGAGCTGAGGACAGAAGTGAGGCAGCTGAGGCGCATTGGGGAAGGAGCCGTGAAGAGAGTGAGTGTCCGTGTCTCTGCTGTCCTCACTGCCATCTCGGGGGAGAGCAATTTGTTTGGCACCAGCTGCCATGGTGCTTGCTGTAGCTGGGAGTCTAAGGCAAGAAGATTGCTTGAGGCTGGGTGGTGGTGACGCATGTCTCTAATTCCAGCACTTGGGAGGCAGAGGAAGGTGAATCTCTGAGTTTGAGTGCAGCCTGGTCTACAGATTGAGTTCCAGGGCAGCCAGGACTATACACAGAAACCCTGTCTTGAAAAACCAAACAAAAGAAGAAGATTGCTTGGGGTAGGGACTTTGAGGCCAATCTGGGCAACATTGTGGAATACTGGCTTAAAATCAAACAAAAGAAAAAAGAGCCACAAAACCCCTGTTGTAATTTAAGAAAAGCAGTGTTAGAGAGAAAGACGCCATGTGACAGGGTTCAAGCAAAGGGGTTTTTGTTTGTTTGTTTTGGGGGGGTTGTTATTAAGGAAAGGGGCTGTAAGAAGGGGAAAGGGAAGCGGGGAGACTAGCCTCTGGAGACAGGATCAGCAGGAGAGAGGAGAGAGGAAGAAAGGGGGGCAGGAACAGATAGAGAGGGAGAGAGAAGGATGGGAGGTGGGCAGGGCCCTTTTAAAAGGGAACATAGTGAATGTGCATAGGTGATGCTCTTAGTGGCTGCAGCTGAGGGCATATCCTGTTAGAACCCCAAGGACAGGCCAGCACAGATGCCTGAATGCTAACACCTGTGTTTCTGTCCTTGAGCCCAGGAGTCTCAGATCTGGAACTGTGCTATAGTGAAACCATCTGGAGGAAGGGAGACAGGTGTCCGCAAGAGTACTATAGGATAGGAGATAGGAGATGGGAACACTTTCAGGAGACAGGCTGGGGATGTAGCTTAGTTAGAAGAGTGCTTGCTTCAAGGACTTCAAAGCCAGCCTGTGCTATATGAGGCCTTGTCTCAAAAACAACAACAACAACAACAAAATACACACACACACACACACACACACACATTTTTGGAAGCTTAGTTAACCTTGTAGCCATTACATGTAGATAGGAACTCCAATTAGTATCAGGAAAAAAAGTAAAAGTAAGAAAGAAAAGTGTTCCTAGTTGTAGAGCACACTGTTTTCAATTGCAAAGTTACATAGTTACAAAAGAAATGAGAGACAGTTACAGAGTTAAAGAGCGCTCTATGCTTTCAGCCCAGCACCGGCACTGCAGGCCTTAGTGTGCCATTCCTGCTCTGAGACAAACATTTCTTCAAATACTCACCCGTGGTCTGAGCTAATGGTCTTATTCTGAGTTAAGAAGACAGAAGGCTCGGCACACAGCGTCCTCTTCCTTGTGAGGTCCGTGTACCTCCCCACGCGCATCACCCTAACTCCCACGACTTTGCTTACAGAACGATCCCCTCCCAGGATCACCAGCCTTTCCCATCCATCCTTCATTCCCGTCCTATAAAAACAAGCGCGCTTTACAGAAAGAAACTCCGGTTTCTCGATTGCCAGGTCCTCTGTAGCTGCCACTCTGCTTCTCTGATGAGAAAGCTCATTCACAACCCACACCTCCCGCGTCTTCATCCTCTCCCAGTGCGACCTCCAGACACCAGGAAACCACCTTTTGTTTTTCCAATGTCCAGCTTACTGCAAGTTGAATATTGCTTTCCTCTTAGTCCCTTCATCAACCGCGGACATGGTGCTTCTTGCCCTTAGTCTGGCTTTCTAGGATAGCATGTCTTCCTCGGCCCTCACTCGAGCTTAACCCTTCACTGCCTTCTCTTTCCTCGTCCCACTGGGTGATGACTGCAGTTTGGAAATAGACAGTGGTGCGTCCAGACGCTTGTGGTTGTTGATAATGGAGGGGGAGCTGTCTCTGGCACTCGATGGGGTGGAGGCTGCGGACACTGCCAGACGTCCTGTGCCATACAGGACAGGCCTGTCCCCCAGTGGACCGCTGTCTGGACTGAATGTAGCAGTGCTGAGGCTGAGAAAACGCCTCTAGATGTAACCTAGTTTCTAGACCTTGTCTAATTCTATTGCTTTTATATATATTTAATAAACTCCCAGGTGATTCTCTCTAGTCCCGTCTCTCCTCACGTCCTAGAGCTGTACAATCAACTGCTTACTTGACACGTCTACTTGGAGTTCTCTGAACACGTCAGTATGTCCTCTGTGGAACTCTTGTTTGTTTGTCTTTCCTTTTGAAGAAGAGTCTTAACTGTATGGTCTCCAGATATGTATGTGTCACTATAGCTGGCCTGGTGTGCAGTGCTTGGTAATCTCCTCCATGGGGCCTGCTCTTTGCCCTCTTAGTAGATTGCATCACTTTCTACCCAGTTTCTTGAGCCATATACCTGGGAATCGTCATTGAGTCCTCCTACCTCTCCTGTCAGCCGAGAGCCGGCTGTGCTCTTCCACACTGCGGTACTGACGGCTCCGAGTCTCTGTGTAGACTTTAGAAGAGCCTGTGGAGTCCTCCTTGAGCCTGCTCTTCCCCTTCCCCGTCTCAGGTAGCTGCTAACCTTGCTGGGTGTGTGTGTTCATCCTCACAGGTCTGGGATGGCAGGGACTGGACGGTATCTGGTTCATCTCCACGCCTGCCTCCTAGGAGGTGTTTGTTTCTCGGCTTGCCTCGGTGGGAGCCCGGTCTGACATTCTCTGTGGCCCTGTTTCAGGTCTTTCTGTCTGAGTGGAATGAACACAAAGTCGCTCTCTCCCGGCTCACCAGGCTGGAGATGAAGGATGACTTCCTCCACGGGCTGCAGATGCTCAGGTCCCTCCAGAGCGAGCACGTGGTCACGCTGGTTGGCTACTGCGAGGAAGATGGCACCATTCTCACCGAATATCACCCCTTAGGTTCCTTGAGCAACCTGGAAGCAACACTAAACCTTTCAAAGTACCAGGGTGTGAACACTTGGCAGCGTAGGCTGCAGCTGGCCGCCGAGTATGTGAGCGTCATTAACTACCTCCACCACAGCCCGCTGGGCACGAGGGTCATGTGCGACTCCAATGACCTGCCCAAAACGTTGTCCCAGTATCTGCTGACAAGTAACTTCAGCATTGTGGCAAACGACCTGGACGCCCTGCCCCTGGTGGACCACGACTCTGGGGTACTTGTGAAGTGTGGCCACAGGGAGCTCCAAGGGGATTTTGTGGCCCCTGAGCAGCTGTGGCCTTATGGTGGAGACAGGCCCTTCCAAGATGACCTCATGCCCTCCTATGATGAGAAGATTGACATCTGGAAGATTCCGGATGTCTCCAGTTTCCTTTTGGGGCACGTGGAAGGGAGTGACATGGTTCGATTCCATTTGTTTGATATCCATAAGGCGTGTAAGAGCCAGATCCCCACAGAAAGACCCACGGCTCAGCATGTTCTAGACACTTACCGGAGGGTTTTCCATTCACTCAGAGACACTGTGATGTCTCAGACAAAAGAGATGCTGTGAAGACAGGCCTCTGCGTGATGCTGAACGGCATCCCCGCTGTTCTACTCTTGGCGATGGAAGTGCTTTCATGAACCTTGTGCTTTGTTGACTTTGGCTGTTCAGCCACGCGGGCTCTCCTCAGCATCTGCCTGCACGTTTGTTTGAGTGTGCTCTGCTCTCCTGGCAACCTGGATAGAAGTTTCCAAGAGGGAAAACCTTGCTTTGATGGGCTTGCTAGTGAAGACGCAGACTGTTTGTGGATATGTACAGTGCTTAAAGGAAGGAATAAAACGGTAATCATGAGGACACATTGCCTACTCCGGTAACTGTTCATAGACTGGTAGGATGTATAATTTTTTTTTAATTGTTTTTTTTTTTTTTTGAGACAGAGTTTCTCTGTAACTTCGGAGCCTGTCCTGGAAATAGCTGGCCTTGAACTCAGAGATCCGCCTGTCTCTGCCTCCTGAGTGCTGGGATTAAAGGTGTGCATCACACCCCCATGGAAATGGAAATCTTTAAATGACCACCTGTGAATAAACACACTAGTTCTTCAGAGAACATTTTCCCCTAATTTAAGAAGCCCTGTTGGAAGCTGGGGCTACAAAACTCAGTGGTCAGGCACTTGCTTGGTTCTGTGCAGAGCCCTGGATTTGACCCGTGACGAGTGCACACATCTTGGCTGTCCAAAGTGCTGCCCTTGTCAGTGAGGTCATTGTCCGTGTTGGAGATGACTGTCTGTGAAGCTTCCATGCTGTGACCTCACTGAGGCAGGTGTGCCGTGGCAGCATGCTCTTGAGATTGTGAATGGCTAGGAATGTTGGGAGCAGCAAGAGGAGAAGACTTTACCTGCGTGGATGGTGCTGACCCGGTGTTTCTATGTGAGCATTTCATATCCCATGTCCCTCTTTACCAGAAAGTGCTGAGCCTCCCCTGGGTTTGCGCACACCTGAACACTTAAAAAAAAAACTGTGGAGCCAGGAATGATGGTGCACACCTGTAATTCTAGCACTTGGGAGGCAGACTGGAGGCACTAGGAGTTCAGGGCTATCCTGGGCTATGTACCACAACCCTGTCCATCCATACCACCACCCCCCAATAAAAAAAGATCTCTCCTGTGGTGCTAGCATCCTTATCTTGGGTGACATGAGAGATTTGGTGTGTGTTCATGGTCACTTAGGAGGTGCCTGTCTTTCCCTGAACGTGAGCTGGGGACAGAGTCACAGACGGGGGCCTACCTCAGAATCTGGCCTCTCAAGTCTAGAGTGAAGTTGAAGAGTTTTCATTTGTGGCTGGTTCCCATGCTGCCGCCGCCGATGTTTCCCTCCTCCAGGGACCACCGTTAGAGATGAGTTCCTCCACAGACAGAAGCAGGCAGCATCAGTACTGTGTTGTCTTCTGTAACCTGTGGCTGACTGGGGAGTGAGCTTGCCCAGGGTATCTGAACTATCACTGTGAAGCGTATCGAGTATTCCATTTACTTTGGGTTTGTTGTCTTATAAAGACTCCATTTAACCCACTGGCCAGGAGGTAGAGTAATTGGAATCCTGTGCTGCTAGTGGGAGCCTAACAATGCAGAAGCATGTTGGGAAAACATTCAGGCAGTTAGTTTCTCCGAAAGTTTAAATAGAATTATCACATGACCCAGCAGTTCTTCCAAGTATGCACACAGAAGGGTTGAAATAATGACAGCATGTTTACATTATCCATGAGCGTTGATGGTGCAATTATTGATAATAAGCCAAAGGGGGAAAAATGACTCAAATGATGTCATTAATAAAGTGTATACACACACACACACACACACACACACACACACACACACACGTCCATATAGTGGAATATCATTCAGCATTAAAGAATAACATTCTTCTGCATGCTGCAGTGAGTAATTCTTGAAAACATACTGCATGGAAGAAGCTGCTCAGAGAAGATGACATGTTACACAATTGTATCTGGATCATCCAGGTCTAATACCATAGCAACAGGAAGATGGGTGTGTGTGAAGGATGGGCAGTAGCAGGCAGGACTGAAGGACAGGAAGTGATGGACCGTATCGAGATCACACAGTGGGAGATGTTCACACAACTCCAGCGGCTCTCACCGCTCAGCTGTATTCAGAGGGAAAAACTTAGACCACAAACCTGAGTGTTTCTTGCCCTTTCCCTCCCCGAGGGCAATTGTAGTCAACCTCAGGGGCATTCACGACGGAATGATCCAGAACTGCAAAGTCCAGAGAGGACCCTGAATACAAATGAGGCTGTGAAACACAAAACCCTAACACTTTGTCCTTCATCAGAGGCACCGTGCTCACTTACAGTCCTCTCTGCACCCTAGCGAGGGAGCTGTTGCTTCCCACAAATTCGAAAAAGAAACTTCTGGAGAGAAGTGAAATGTGACTGACAGTGTTGCTCTAACTGGTGAGGTGTGTGTTCTGCTGTGTGCCTGTGTATACTTCTGTGGATGGGCTTTAAATACTCCAAAAGTCTTGGCATGATTTTTTAAAATCCCCACAAAAAATCTATTTTTATAATTGTTTCAGGTATAGAAGGGAGAAGCCAAAAATCTTAAAAATAAATAACTAAACACACATGACTGTGTAGGTGACATTTGTAGGATTCCCCAAAACTGGAGTTACAAATGGTTGTGAGCCACCTGATGCGGGTACTGGGAACTGAACCTGGATCTTCCGCACGAGTGGTAAGCATTCTTGTAGCATCATGAGTTATGTTCTTTTTGTTTTTTATTTATTTTATGCATATGAATATTTTGCCTGCATGTATGTCTGTGTACCACTTGTATACGGTACCTATGGAGGCAAGAGGAGGGTGTTGCGAGCTGCCATGTAGGTCCTGGGATTGAAACTCATGTCCTCTGTAAGAGTAGCCAGTGCTTTTAACCGCTGAGCCATCCCTCCAGCCCCCATGACTAATGCTCTTAAGAGGTCCGTGGAGCCCCATGGAGCTGTGTGGTCTGCCACAGTGATTCAGAAGTGTGTGTAGGTTATATGGCAGCCCTTTGAGTCACTTTGCTGCAGAACTCCAAAAGCACATTATGTCAGTTCCTGTCTTTTCTGGGTTGATGTCAGAGACAACCTTCAGACCCTTGAGACCATCTTCAATGTCTTGATGAATGTGATGCTCAGGGCTCTCTTGGGTGTCCAATCAGTGATCGCTTTAGTAAACATGTGAATAAACTGCTCGGACCTATGGAACCTGCAGGTCTGTATCCCATCTGGTCTTGTTAAGATTTGGGAACCCCAACTACATCTGGTAATTTTTCTCTCAGGAGATACACATTTTCATGGTCAGTCTTATGACATCTGTCAGTTTCCTCCTATTCACTGTTTGTCCAAAGACCCACATCTTTTTTCATTGCCACTTAACTTGTTGTATGCATCATTATGTTTGAAACATTAAATAATAAACTTTAATAGCAATATTATGCGAAGCATAGGAGGTCTAAGGACTGTGGAGAGAGACTCTGAAGGAGAGCATTCCAATGTTTTATAAAACAATCCAACCTTACCCTATGTTTTTCATGTGCCCAGTTAAGGCTCCAGAGACTCAGGGTGGAGGCTAGATCCTAGTCATTTCATTGAATCTCTATGTAAAAACCAGTAAGTATGTCTGTTTTCTGCTGCAGAGTATGTGTACACCGTGAAGCTGTGTCGCTGTGATTGGTATAATAAAAATCTGAATGAGCACTGGTTTCAGGGTCAGGGTACATTTCTTTGGTTCTGGTTGCAGGGCCAAAGTGTGTTTCTTTGGCTGACCCCTTTCCCTACATTGTGTGCATATACTTTATCATAATTGCAAGTTGTCTAAGGTAAGTTTTTATTTCTCTCTGATACTATTTTTCCACATAAATTTTATTGAAGACGTCTAGCCATTCCTACTAAGATAGTAATCACTAATTCCATGGATTTGCCAAGATTCTTTAGAGATTTTGGTGTTTTTTTTCTTTTCAATATTTTAATTTTTTGGATCTATGAGTGCTTAACTACATTTAAGTGTGTACATGCATGCACTGACCAGAAGTGTACAATGCACACAGTGACCAGGAGTGTGCATGTAGATAATGACCAGGAAGGTCAGAAAAGGGAATCTGATCCCTGGACTGGAGTTCAGCAGTTCTAAGCTGCCATGTGAAGGCTTCCTACAGTCCCTAACTGGGGAACCGCCAACTGAACTCTGTGTAACTCATCCCTCCCTTTGACACCTGAGGTTGAGGGTTCTGCTCTATCTGGGCAGAGCTGGAGTGTACACAAGGGGAGCTCTGCAGAAGTTATCACCTCACCTTTAATTCTCCTCAGTGGTTGGCATATCAAGGAGAGCAGGGGGGCAGCCAGAAGCAGTAGTGTCATCCTCCTGTTACAGCCTCTGGTAGCAGCACCCTTAACCCTATCTGCAGTCCTGGAGCTCTTGGCCCTGAAAACCTGAACACTCTCTTAGATTTTTTTTTTCTGGTGTCAGGGCCTGCTTCTCTGGCTCCTTAAAACTTGTTGTTGTTGTCCTTTGTGTAACAGCCCTGCCCATCCTGGAACTCAGGCTGTAGACCAGGCTGGCCTCAAACTCACAGAGACCCACTTGCCTCTGCCTCCCAAATGCTGAGATTAAAGGTGTGTGTCACCCAGCCGGACTAGAATGAGGTTGCACGTTTGTTTCTTTGCGTAGTTGGATTTGTAAGTGAGCCCATCTAAGAAATTAAATAAATGTAATTTCAAAGCTAAGTGCAGCCTGTTTCCCTTCATCTTATTCAAGACTTTCGCATGCGGATATGTGAAGGTCTGACTGAGCATTTCCCCTGTTGCTTAGTGTGATGCTGTCCCAGCGACGACCATTTGGATTGCTCCCGCGATTTTGCACTTAGAAACAATTTTTGTTACAAATTGTGCCTGTCCTCTTTCAAATGTGATGGTTTCTCTGGGAATACAGACGGCAGCGGCAGCGTGGATCTGCAGGGTCCTCGTCCCTGAACACCTTTAACTTCCACAGAAGATTGACAGTAGCCTCTTCACGGTGAAAGGCCGGGACGCAAGAATTTAGAATGTTATTCAGGAAAGGGGTGAGAGTGAATGAGTGGAGGAAGCAAAACCACTTTTCTGGATGTTTCTCCCCACAGGACGAAACACCGCGCAAGAAAACAGCCAGTCCTCACTCCACGGTGCTAGGACTTGGCACTAGCTAGGCACACTTTCCCATGCAGCCGGGGCGGGGCTTAGGAAAGCAGTGGGCGGGGTCTGTGGAGGCGCGGCCCCGCCCTTCCTTGCGGGACAACGGCGGTGACGCCATTGGAGCGGCCGATGACGGGCGGGTCGAGCTCGCGCAGGCGCCGGGCTGAGCAGCGCAGCTCGGCAGCGGGGCCGGAGCAGCGCAGCTCCCCGAGGGAGGCGGCAAGCAACATGGGCGCGGGCCCGGCGCTGGCCGCGCTGCTGCTGGCCGGGTCCGTGCTGAGCGCCACGCTGCTGGCTCCCGGCCGCCGGACGGAGCCAGGTGAGCGGCCGCGCGGGCTCGGGGCAGCGGGGACCGTGCGTGGGCCTGACGGGGACGTGCCCACGACCCCCGGGGCTCAGGACTTGAGCGAGGCGCCGAGTCCGCTCTGAGGTGGACCGCAGTGCCGGCGTCACGGGAGCTGCCAGCCGGGAGCCCGGCCTGGCTTCCCAGGCTCAGTTACAGGCGCCCGGGTTGGGTGCTCAGTCCGTTTCCGAATTCACCAGGAGTAAGGGTGGGGGAAAAAAAAATAATTCTGGGACTTTTCTGGACCCGAAGACCCTCAGGGTCCTGCAACACCGTTTCACAAACTCCTGTGGAGAAGCTAATTTGGCTGAAGGACTGAAAGGAGTGAATTGCCCCCTTTGCGCATTGTTTGGGGTAGGGCCTGCCACCTGGCAAGTTGTGTCGCCTGCCCCTTCCCCGCCATCAACCCCCTTTTCAGTGTGAGACCTTAGATGTGGTGTCTGTGTGAAACACACCCTCTACCTCCCGAACTTTAAAAAAATATTGAAAGAATACAAAGGAATGTGTAAGAATGCAGGATTTTAGGAGCGATTTTAAACATTCGTTCTGAGTTTGGAGTCTGCTCAGGGTGTTTGAACTTTTTGTTGCTGTTCTTTTTGAAGCTTCCGGGGCAATTCTGATGTCCAGCTAGGCCCGAGGGACTCTTGTGCAGTCCTGAATAACAGTAATAATGGCAAGAGCTTTGTGAGTCTAGGACCCACAAGGGAAATAAAAGCATACAACTTCGACTAAAGACAGAGAAATACAAGTACAGTCATTGCGGCCACGAAGGGGATGCTGAAGTATAGAGAAATCATGGATCGGTGCACAGTTAAAGGAAGACCATAAAAAATGAGCGATAGACTAGAGAGATGTCTCCAGGTTTTCTAGACAACCCGGCTTCCATTCCCAGCACCCATATGGCAGCTCACAGCTATATAGACTCAAATTCTAGGGGTTCTGATGCTGTCTTCTGGCCTCTTCCGGGCATCAGGGACTCATGTGGTATATATACATGCATGCAGGCAAGGCACCCAAACACACTTTAAAAATTAACCAGAACAAATGAAAAAGAAAATTATGACAAACCTTAGAGTACTGGGTTTAGGAAATGGATTAAATACGCATCCAACAACTTGCAGGATAGGGAAAGTCATGCTGGACATTTGGGGGACATGTTCAAAGCTCTGTTTTCTGTTTACCAGCTGAAAAGTGAGGGAGAAATCCAAAGGCTGGTGGAGAACAGTCTATGGAGCAGATACGCTTCCTTCTGGAGTGTGGTAACCTAGACATTAGCTGCTAGCTGACTGACCTCCACTTAGATTTGTCTGCTAGCAAGTGATGCCTGCCTGGAGCTGCAGCTGTCTAGGAGACTGAGGCTGAAGGATCCCTGCCTCAGTTCAAGGTCAATCACTGCAATGCAGAGAAGTCCAACTGAAAAACAAAAGAACACTAACATATAAGACTTTTGGGACATGGCACATAATGAGAAGGCTGGAATGTCACAGTACTTTTGAGATTGTATTAAAATCTTTGAAAGACTATTTTAGAGGGAAAACTTTCATGAAAGTTCATTGTCTGGGTACTTTGTAAAATTAAAATAAATAACATCCAAGGCTGACAAAATGTCTCAGCACTAAAAGTGTGTTGTCAAGCCAGAGTGCTTGAGTTCAATCCCCGAAGTCTACATGGTGAGAGGGGAAGCCACCTCAGGCCCTAAATGGTTATCTTTGCGACACCCTAATGTCATCCAGCAAGCTGTGACCTGGACCTCTTTTTTTTTGTTTGTTTTTTTGTTTTTTGTTTTTGTTTTTCAAGACAAGGTTCCTCTGTATTGTTTTGGAGGCTGTCCTGGAACTAGCTCTTGTAGACCAGGCTGGCCTCGAACTCACAGATATCCGCCTGCCTCTGCCTCCCGAGTGCTGCGATTAAAGGCGTGCGCCACCAACGCCCGGCTTAAGATTTTTTTTTTTTTGGTGGACCTCTTGATTGAATGCTGAAGCAGAGAGTTTCTGCCCTTTAGTCTTCTCACTCACTTCCTATGTCTTTCAAATATGCCATTAAAGCTAGAAGGAGATTCAGAGCCCCCACCAGAATAATGAGGTGCAAAAGGTCTCAAGATATTAAGAGGCAGAATGGCCCAGGGGTCTTGCCCATCTTCATATGTGAGTTGGGAGGGAGGGCTATAGTCTGCGTTTATGTTTTTCTTTTACTGCTCTAGTCAGTGTAAGGGGGACTTCGTTACATTATCAGGATTCCAAGATTATAGGTCTGGCAGCTGCCCTTGGCTTTCCTTGGCCTTGGGTTGGAGGCTGCTGGGTGTAGAACTTGGGGCCGATCATCTGGTATCAGCTGTGATTCTGGGAGAGCTGGATGACACCTCCATAAAGGGGCAGGCTGGACTGTTTCTGCATGGTGTAACCCAAGAGAGTGTGCCGTGCTTCCGCTGCTTGTTATCAAATGCTGGTGGGCAGGTTGTGCACCTGACTGGATCTTGGCCTTGATATTCTCAATGAGGTCACTGGACTTTGAGGATGATGGTGTTGCCTGTCAGGGTTTTCATACACATCTGTTTCTTGGTGTCCTCATTTGATGTTTAAATGTATGGGTGTTTTGTCTGCATGTATGTCTATGCCTGGTGCCTGCAGAGGCCAGAGAGGATGTCAGTTCTGGAACTACTGTTACAGATGGTTGTGAGTTGCCGGGTGGGAGTCTAACTAGTGTCTTCTGGAAGAGCATCTAGTGCCCTTAATGACTGGGCCATCTCTCCAGCCTTTGATGTCTCTTTGTTGCCTCCCTGGAGAGAGAGAACTGCAGTCTGCATTTGTAACAAGCTCATAACTAAGGTGGTAAAGTCTAGACGTGGGAATAATAGACTCTTGGTTCAGATCAGTGATTTCATCGAATAGCTGTGGCTGTGGGCATGGGCAAAAGCTGAGAGCTTTGCTCTTCTGCAAAACAGAAAATAACCTTATTATGTGGAGGCTACTCAGTTCGGTACGTGTTACCTCCTCACACACACCCTGGATGTGAGTGCTGCTGAAGGGACCTCAGGGCCTCTGTGTGTGGCGTCGCACACAGGTACATCTGCACACGTGAGGCATCGTGCTGGATCCCACCGCATTCTAGCCTGTAGGTGTTTGGGAAGCGCCTCGCGGATACAATGCTGTTTTGTCTATCACCCTCAGGTGCTTTGTCGTGGTTTGTTTTTGTACTTTTCTTTCTGATCCTTTTCAGACATAGATGAAAAGAGGAATGTGGAGCTGAAAATGGATCAGGCTTTGCTTCTCATCCACAATGAGCTCTTGGGAGCAAGCCTCACTGTGTACTGGAAATCCGAATACTGCTACCAAGTACGTGTTGAATGCATCCTAACCACTTGCTTCAGTTGCGTGCGTCCTAACCATTTGCTTTGGGCCTTGTTGGATGCGCTCTTCTAATGTTCTCAGACCCAAGCCCCGTTCTTGTTCCCCTCCGATTTACAGGGAAGGAAACAGTAGTTTATAATAAAGAACTAGATGGAATATGATCGAGGGAGAATGCTTGGCACTGATTGGTGTCTCTCCCTTATCCTTTCTTTTAAAGAAAAAAAAGTTGTATTTATTTGAGTACTGCTAGGCCACATGTAGCAGGGATTCTTATTAAAATTAAGGTGATTTTGTTTAGTTTTCAAGACAGGGTTTCTCAGTGTATTCCTGGTTGTCCTGGAACTCTCTCTGTAGATCAGGTGGCCTCAAACTCAGAGAGATCCCCCTGCTTCTGCCTCTTGAGTTCTGGGATTAAAGGTGTGTGCCACCACCTCCACCAACTAAGATGATTATTCTTTTCCAGTAATTTCACTTTTGGAAATTTACACTAAAGAAAGAATTTAAAAGAGTAAGAACCTCATGTGCAGATATTTTACACAATATATTTATATGACAAAAATGTGAAGCTACAGTAGAAAAGCTTTGAAGACATAAATACCCATAGTTATTGTAGTTGGTGACACGTGTACATTAAATAGAAATATGTAACATAGGATCCTGTAAATTTAATTGTTAAATAATATTCATTAAAATAATAGAATGCAAGATTTAATATAGGCTGTATTTATTAACTTATGAAAAATTTACCTATGAATAAAGATTGTTCAATTCCATCCTGGCAGTCATTATTTTAATATAAAATGGGTAATTTTTTAAAAATTATTCAAATATTACTTTCTTTTATGAGTGAATACCTTCATGTGGATAATATACAAACGTTTAAGTGAAATAAATTTAAGCATTGGTTAAATGCATTAAATCACTGATATATGAATTTGAGGATATTATTATTATTATTATTTTTTTTTTTGGTTTTTACGAGACAGGGTTTCTCTGTATTGTTTCGGAGGCTATCGGTCCAGCCCGGCCTCGAACTCACAGAGATCCGCCTGCCTCTGCCTCCCGAGTGCTGGGATTAAAGGCGTGTGCCACCACCGCCTGGCTATGAATTTGAGAATGTTTTGATCAAATCTAAAAATTAGTGTTTACCTATAAGACCTCATTTCCTGGAATTATAAAGTAAAAATATTGCAGATCCAGCTACAGCAGTTTCTACCTGGTATGAGTAGCATGTTGCACCCATGTAGTGTCTGGAGTTCTGAAGCGTTCCCAAATTCTGAAGCTGGGGTCGCCGGAGGTTGGGGCCTGGAAGGGCTGATGCCTTTCCTGAAGTTGGGGTTGCCCTAAAATGGTTAATTTCATCTGAATCACTGCAGTTTAGGTTTTTTCAAGTACAAGAAGAGTTAGGACTTTTCTCCTGGATATCGTGTCCCCCAACCACTGAGAGACTTTCGCGACCGCCCACAGGATGAGCTGTGTAGTTACTGTAAAGCACCTGCGTGATGGCACAAGATGGCGGTTTTGGTCCCCAGAACTGCCAAGTGACAGCAGCAGCCACTCTGACACCGTGCCCGTTGGCTCTTGTGTCCACAGTGCACCTTCCAGCCTCTGGCGAACGTGTCTCACAGAGGCAAGCCTGCGAAGCCAAGCGTCGCAGCCGTCCCCGTGAGCACCCAGCACGGGTCCATCCTACAAGTTAACTCTACCTGGGGAGAAACGGCAGCTTGCAGGTCTGTGTCTGCTCATCATCGTCTCACTTGAGTCTGATTCTTTTTTTCCTACATGGCTTTTGTTTTTCCTCTCTTCAAAACATTTTTCATAATCTTCCCGATCTTTGTATAAAAATTCATATCATTTCTTGTTAATGGTGTTAGCAGAGTAGTTCTCAACCTTCCTAATGCTATGATCCTTTAATACAGCTCCTCATGTTGTGGTGACCCCCAACCATAACATTATTTTGTTGCTACTTCATAACTGTAATTTTGCTGCTGTTATGAATTGTAGTGTAAATATCTGATATGTAGGGTAATGATATTCAACCTCATGGGAGTCATGATCCACAGGTTGAGAACCACTGGTCTAGCCCCTTATTTCTTTTTTTTTTTTTTTTGGTTTTTCGAGACAGGGTTTCTCTGTGGCTTTGGAGCCTGTCCTGGAACTCGCTCTGTAGACCAGGCTGGCCTCGAACTCACAGAGATCCGCCTGCCTCTGCCTCCCGAGTGCTGGGATTAAAGGCGTGCGCCACCAACGCCTGGCTCTACCCTTATTTCTTAATGTAACTATTGGCCTTTATTTTACCTTCTTTTTTTTAGGCTGGAATACAAATTTGGAGAATTTGGAAACTATTCCCTTTTGGTACAGCATGCTTCCACTGGAACCAGTGAAATTGCCTGTGACCTAGTTGTCAATGAGAATCCAGTCAACAGCAACCTTCGTATGTATATGTTTCTTTGGTGGTCTGTGTCTTCAAAGTTTTCAATCTTGTTGTATCTGACACTTCATGATGTGTTCACTAATTTAAAACATGGGTTATATATTATCTCTACCATTTATTTATGGGACAGCTGTAGTTTCCTTTTTGGTGCCAGGGATTAAAATCAGGACCTCACATGTACTAAAGTGTTTGCTCTGCCATTGGCCTATACCTAATCACAATTTGATGTCTTTACTGTGTCATAGGTGTATACTAAGAAAATTATGTGACACAGCACCATATTTTGATATTTCTAGGTTTAAGCACACATTTTTTTGTAAAGCACACATTTTAAAAATTCAATACAGTGGAAAGAAACTAGAAATAGGGTAATTCACTGTCACGACCACCTCGACCAGCAAGGAAGACGCGACTCAGGAATCCTTCTCACAAGCAGTTTATTCAGGGCCTTGAACAAATCTTCTGACCCCAGGGAGTGCCCGCCCACAGCTTAAAAAGGCCCTTGGGCGGCCAACCCGGGTAAGCCATGTGGCGACAGCAGATAGGTCCACATACGAGGAAGCAAGCCTGATATCCAGCCTTGACCAAATAAGGAGTTGTTTATCACAGAGAGCACTTGCTATCAGGCTAGCAGAGGCGGAAGCCAGCACCATCTTAAGGGTGCGGCACTTCGCAGCTCTCTACAATTCACTTTCTGTTTGGGGGTTTAGGACATAATGTTTCCTGGGAGTCTTGACACTGACAGCTCCTGAGGTCCCCTCACGGTAAGGGGACATCATTCATTTTCTTATAACTCCACTGCAGAGCATCTGTCACCTCGAGCCCTCTCTGGATATTCCTGTGTGTGATACTCATTAAGCGATAGGAAGGAATCTTTGCATCGTTAGTAAGTTCTATTCACAGAGAGCTAAGAGTGATGTCATTTAAAAGAACGTAGAGCCATTACCAAAGGGGCAGTGTGGGCAGCTTGAGCAGCTAAAATGAGGCCCACCGAGATGGCTCAGCAGGTAAAAGCACTTGTCACCGAGCCCGAGGACCCAAGTTCAGTCCCCTGAATCTCAGGGTAGGAGAGGCTAGGGACCTGTAAGTTGTCCTCTGACCTCCATACACGCCTAGTGCAACATTCATGCATACACACACCAAGGATGAATAAATATAAAAACAGTTCAGAAATAATGAATGTCACTGAAGAAAAATAGCGTAAAAAGTATTAAAACTGCAGAGTTACTAATGAAACAAAGAAGACAAAAATGAAAACAATACTTAAGCTGCCTTTGGAGTAACAGGGGCATTTAATACAGATGGTAATTTAAAATCGTCAGCTGAGGGCCAGCAAGACGGCTCAGCGGGAAAGGTGCTCGTGGCTAGGCCTGACCCTGGAACCCACTCTTTGCTGTGACACCAAATAGACACATGGTCAGCTGCAGGCAGTGCCTCCTTGGTGTGTAGTATGTCACATGGTCAATTACAGGCGGTGCCTCCTCAGTGTGTAGTGTGTCGTGTGTACCTCCTCAGTATGAAAGAGTTATTGGGAACATTGCATGACACTGCTTGTGAAAAAGTTTTAGGTTTATAGAAATGATACAAAATGTTTCTGAATACCCTTTATCTAGCTCTGTGCATGTCCTTAAACTGTACAATCATACTATAATTACACTGTATATAATTTTTGGGACCAGGAACTTAACATTGACATAGCGCCAATCTATAGGCGTTTAAACTTCCCAAGTTGTCTTTTTTTTTTTTTCTTTTTTCTTTTTTTTGGTTTTTCGAGACAGGGTTTCTCTGTATTGTTTTGGAGGCTGTCAGTCCAGCCCGGCCTCAAATTCACAGAGGTCTGCCTGCCTCTGCCTCCTGAGTGCTGGGATTAAAGGCATGCGCCACCACCGCCTGGCCCAAGTTGTCTTTTTTAACATACATTTGTTTATTTATTGTGTTGGGGGTGCCACAGTCCACATGTTGTGGAGTCAAAGGACAGCTTTGGGGATTTTGTTCTCTTCTACCACAGGGCTTCTGGGGTTGAAACTCAGGTTCTCAGGCTTGGTGGCAAGGGTATTTATTGCTGAGCCATTTTCCTTAGTGTCATTTCTCTCATTCAGGATCTAATCTAGGATCCTAGGTCTAATCTAGATGTATTTGGTTGTCAAGGCTTCTTTGTCCCCTCTGCCTTCCTTTGTCTTTCATGACCTTGACGATTTTGAAGAGAACTGGCTGTTTAGTAGACTGACCCTGTCGAATGTTTTCTCCTGAGCAGGTAGAGGTTTTCCGCTGGGGGTAGAAAACTCCCTAAGGAGGAGAGTTGTATTCTCCTCTGTGTGGTGTGACAGGAGACGTGTGAGGTCACAGACCCTCTGCAGGACCCATGTGTGCTATGAACACACTGAAGGACATAGGGATGGAATTACACACATCTGGGGTATAAAATATGTTAGCAAAACAAGGAGAAGGGGCTGAATAGATAGAACCTAGCAATACTATTTTTGATTTGCAGAAGATAGAATCCAAGTCCTTGAAAAATGCAAGGTCAGTGATGTACTGCTGAGCTGCGTCCCCAGCTCCAAGGGAGACAGGCTCTTGATAATAGCAATAAATCATCCAGGAGCTGAGCGATAGGTGTGTTGGGAGTATATCATGCAACGCCCCTGCATGCTCCATTCTTAATAGTTTATACAGCGTTTAACACGAGAATGAGCTTTGCTCATATTTGCTCCAGCTGTCACTGAGAAGAGGGTCATATGATCTCCAACAGCTTTGATGCTTATGATGACATATGAGGACATTTTTTTTTCTTTACAGCTGTAAGTATCGCATTCCTTGTTGGTCTGGCACTCATCATCGCAATATCTTTCCTGAGACTATTACTGAGGTAAGTTGCTAAGGAGAGTATCACTGGGAAACATAGACCCAGAAATAATGTGAGAAAGTGTAATTTGGCCCTTAGTGGACCGTTATGGCATCTCAGGACAGTCACCAAAAGCAAACACATATAGATGGCCATTATTCTTTGTTTGGCGAGTGTTTGTGCATCTGCTGTGTCTATTCAGTCCTGGGCAATTGAGTAAATGCTAACGTAGTCTCTGGGCACAGGCCATGCTAGTGAAGGTGCAGATGGGTTTTTGCCTTCTGCCAACGTGGCTGAAGACGAAGATGCTTTAGAAACATTTAGTTCCGAAAGGGTCTCCTGGATTGTTTTATGCCGCGGACCGCTCTGGCGGAGAGTGTCAGACCGTGGGAGCTCAGGGTCGAAGGTATCAGGAGAGGTCAGGATACGGCGCAGGAAATGACAGACAGACACCAAGAGTTTCAGTGAACTGCTGTAATTTTACTGAAGTTTAAACTTCTCTTATATAGTGATAGGAACAAGGAACTTGACAAGGATAGAAAAAATACAATTCATGTTACAGCTGAATCATGATTTTTTAGAATTTGAACATCTCAGCGAAAAGTTTCCAGCCCCAGATCAGACATAGAATAAGTTTATCTATTAATATAATTATTTGTGGCTTTGCAGTTGGTCATGAACTGGCTGTTCGGTGAATCATGTCTAGCACATCTTTAGAGACAAGTGTCAACTTCCTCTTCTTACATGGACAGTTTTAGCTCCCCTCTGATGTACTTAGCAATGTGTTCTTTAAAGGAATCACATCTGCGATACAAGGCTTCCCACAAATGCTTGCATAAGCAAGCATGCCAATATCTTAAGGCTGGCATCATATTTTCTAAAATGGCTCGTCTCTCCTTTTCATCATAAATACACCATGGTTTCCTGCTTCTACGTAACCATTCCATGAAGTTTAATGAATTCCAAAGAACTCTCTTGCCTTTATGGTTGACCCATCTGTAACCCCGCTCATCATAGCCTCCTGTATATGGTAGGGGCTCTAGGTAGTTTCCATGCTCCGGCACCCATCGTGGCGCCGTCCACCATCTCCCCTTAATCAGATACTGAGTATATCCTCCGGGAAGTGTTCTATAAGGAATTCCCTTCGTTTCACAGCATTAAGGAAATCTCCCAGAGTTTGAGTACTAGTCTTATTGTATCCAGCTTCTGTATAAACAGCCTGGATAAATGGAGGTGCCTCGAGCAGTGGGTTATCCACCTCAGGGCTGGTGGCATTGCCAGCTTCCTTTTTAGAATCTGGGTCAGCCTGTGCTTGGGAAACAGATAGCAAAGTGATTAAATAGATTACGCAGAAAAGCATAAAGAGAACAGAACATATTGCTCGGCAGCGCAGGGATCTTCTGGCGGCTCTCATGGGTCGGGCTTCTCTCCAGGAGACTGCCTGGGGCTCCGCTTCGAGAAGCTCTGACCCCATCCCTTCAGGCGGTTCCCCCCCAGTAGAGCGGCATTCTGCTACAGTTACACAGGGGTTACCGCTGTGGGTGTAGCAGTTTTAGTTAGTAGAGGCGGTTATATACCTTTAGGAGAAGGCTGCCACACTGGGTTCTCCTCCTCTTCTCTCGTTCTGAGTCTTGATGACCCCTCCACTCCATCTTTCTCTGCTCCCTGTTAGCCCAGGAGCCTGGGGGCCAGAGAGCCACACAAGGGCAGCATGTAGCCCAGGACCTTAGCATGGACTGTCTTTCCTGTGGGGGGGAAGCTTCTGACTGAGAGGGCATTTGGCCTTCCTTGACTGGCTAACAGTGATCCTCGTGGGTGAACCAATAGACCAGACAAGAAAAATAGAGCAAACTAGATCCAGGCTGGTTTAATTAATGGACGATTTAATTTATTTTTAAAAAGTAGTGTGTATGTGTTCATGTCTGTCTCTCTGTATGTTTGTCTGTGTGTGTCTGTGTTTGTGTCTCTGTGTGTGTCTGTGTCTGTCTCTGCCTCTGTGTGTGTGTCTATGTCTGTCTCTGCCTCTGTGTGTGTGTCTGTGTCTATGTCTCTGTGTGTGTCTGTTTGTGTGTATGTGTGTGTGTGTGTCTATCTCTGTGTGTGTCTGTTTGTCTCTGTGTGTGTGTGTGTGTGTGTGTGTGTGTGTGTGTCTGTGCCTGTGTCTCTGCGTGTGTAGCCACAGAGGCCAGAGGCATTGGATCCCCTGGAGCTGGAGTTAAGGTAGTTGTGAGCCACCCAATATGGGTGCTGGGACCCAAACTCGGGTCTTCTTTAAGAACAGTATACATTTTTGATGCCCTTTAATCAGCTTTAAAGGAAAGTTCTTTCATGTTTTAAAAGGAAGAAGGATGGTCATTGTGACACCCATGTGGTCCCAACAGTTGGGAGGCAGAGGAAGGAAAATATGGAGCTGAGTTCAGAGCCAGCATTGGCTCCATAGTGAAACTGGTCTTAGGAAAGAAGGGCCGGGTGTTGGTGGCGCACGCCTTTAATCCCAGCACTCGGGAGGCAGAGGCAGGCGGATCTCTGTGAGTTCGAGTTCGAGGCCAGCCTGGTCTACAGAGTGAGTTCCAGGACAGCCTCCAAAGCCACAGAGAAGCCCTGTCTCGAAAAACCAAAAAAAAAAAAAAAAAAAAAAAGAAAAGAAAGGAACGAAGGATGGGAGGAGAGAGAGACAGCATTTTCACATGTTCATCCCGTTAGGGTCTTGGGTCTCCCAAAGGACCACAGACTTCGTTAGTAAGCTGTGTTCTGTAACAAGTCTTTCTCTGGCCCACCATCCAGCTCCCAAATAATGACACAGAGACTTCTTAGTAATTATGAAAGCTTTGCCTATAGCTTAGGCTTGTTCCTAACTAGCTCTTTTGTTTGTTTATTTGTTTTGTTTTGTTTTTCAAGGCAGGGTTTCTCTGTGGCTTTGAAGGCTGTCCTGGAACTAGCTTTTGTAGACTAAGCTGGCTTGGAACTCACAGAGATCCTCCTGCCTCTGCCTCCCAAGTGCTGGGATTAAAGGTGTGCACCACCACCCGGCTCCTAACCAGCTCTTATGGCTTAAATTAGTTCATTTTTATTAACTGTTGTTCTATCACGTGGTACAGTCTCTTTTCCTTCTTCCTGTTTCCTCGCTGTGTCTCCTGTCCCTCAATTCTTCCTCCTCTTCTTTTCTCTCCTTGGAAATCCCACCTATACCTCCTGCCTCACTATTGGCCATTCAACTCTTTATTAAACCAACCACAGCAATATATCTTCACACAGTGTATAAATATCCCACAACAGTGTTCAGATTGGAAGAGTGAAAATATAACGTTAGTTTGGCTGCCTTGAGGGAGCTTATGTAATCCGACCTTCTAGATTTGTGGGCTTTTGAAATTGTTTCATCCCACGTCTAAGAAACCTGACCATGTATTGGTAAAAGGTCACTTGCTGCTTGGGCGTGAACGTTTGACTCAGCGGCTTCCCAGGAAGAAAGTAGAAGTCTCGCTGTTTCATTTCTTTGGAGTCAGGTGTTAGCTTGTCAGTCTTCTTATGATGGGCACGCTGTTCTAATATAGCAGTATGCTTTCTCTTGGTGCTTTCTGTGTGAATGGATCTGCCCCTTCTCTCCATAGAACAAAACTGGGACGAACTATTTGCAAGGAGGAGCCTTTCGTCTTTTCCTCTTGCCTCTGGTAGGTGTCTAGACTGAACGCTCTGGCAGGAGGGGAGCTAAAGGCCGCCCCTTGCCCTATTGGTTCCCAACATACCTGTGTAAGTTAAAGGACATTTCATAGGCCGAGGACGTCCTCAGCCACTTGGAGAAGAAACAGTCAAGCGTTTATTTTTAAGTGTTTCAACTTCTCCATTTGGTGCTTCCTTGAATGTGTCTATTTAATGTCTGCACGTGATGGTGACGTGAGCAGTGCTGTGTCGACCAGAAATGGTCCTGGTTTGTAAGAGGGACTACAAGTGGGGGCATTAGCTGTGTGGATTGTATGTGAGGCTGATGGGAACAGCGTGAAGAACATCTGTAAGCCGGCCGTGTGAAGATAGCAAGGAGTGTTGCTGTCATTTGACATGCGGTGACGGGAAGGCCTGCACAGTGGTACCTCCACCAAGCATGGTGACCTGACCAACCCCAGCTCCACACGGAAGGAGGACAAAGTCCCGTGATTGTCCTCTGACTTCCACACTGTGGCATGTGCACATCTCCCCACATAATAAATAAACTAAGAAATGGAAAATATAATAATGTCATGACTGTGTTTAGAAATGAAATCTTTCTTCCCTCTTACAGATACCTCAATGTTTATGGGTGAGGTGATTTTATGCCTGGGCTTTCTGTAAAGTACTAAAAGGCACAGAGTCAGGAGGAGGAAGTTAGATAAAGTAAGAGTGCCATGTGTGGATATTTGAAGCTCAGTGACTCATTGTGTTTATCAAAAGCAGAGATATAATTTTTTGGGCTTTTTTTGTTTGTTCATTTTGTTTTGTTTTGTTTGTTTTTTTCAAGATAGGGTTTCTCCGTGTAGCTTTGGCTGTCCAGGAACTTGCTCTGTAGATCAGGCTGGCCTCAAACTCAGAGATCTACCCTTCTCTGCCTCCCAAGTATTCTGTTTTTTTTTTTAATGTGTGTGTGTGTGTGTGTACGTGTACATGTGTAGCAGGGACATGCATGTGGATAGGTCAGAAGACACCTCTTGGGAGTCAGTTCTCTCCTACTATATGAGTTCCCAAGATCAAACTCAGGTTGTCAGGCTTAGTGGTAAACATCTTTACTTAGTGAGCTGTCTTGTTGGCTGGAGTTCTTTAGAAAGATGAATGCGCAAGTAGGGATCTCATCTTAAAAAAAAAAATCAACGATTGGATTTACCATTTTGTCAACCATGTAAATGAAGTTTTTTGGTTTTGATTTTTTGGGTTGTTTTTTTTTTTTTTTTTTTTTTTTTGGTTTTTCGAAACAGGGTTTCTCTGTATTGTTTTGGAAGCTGTCCTAGAACTCACTCTGTAGACCAGATTGTCCTCGAACTCACAGAGATCCGCCTGTCTCTGCCTCCCGAGTGGAAGTTAGTTTTTAATTAGGTCAGCCATACAAATAGAAGAATTGGATCATTGCCAACAAATGCTCTCTTCAGCTTGCTCTGTGTACATGTGTGTTTGTATGTAGTTGCAGTCACATAGAGGGTTTTTATATGTAATCACTTTTTCTTGTGTGTTCTGTTGAGACATTCCAAGGTTGAGTAGTCATAGTTGTTGTCATGTGCCCATACTTCAATTTTTTTTATTGTGTATACAGCCTTCTGCCTGCATGCCAGCAGAGGGCACCAGATCCCATTCAAGGTGGTTTTAAGCCACCATGTGGTTGCTGGGAATTGAACTCAGGACCTCTAGAAGAACAGTCAGTGCTCTTAACCGCTGAGCCATCTCTCCAGCCCCCATACTTTGAATTTTAATGGCAGTAAGAACCTTGGTGACAGAGAGCACCGGCATGAGATTTTCATGGCTCTTTGAGTCTCCACCATTGTTCTTATTAATTGATGAGATGACTGAAAACTCTATTTTGTCATTTCTAAAAAACTTTCATAATGTTTATGGACCCTAACTAAGTTTTATGCCAGTAGCTAGTCATTTTGAAAATATTACCATTCAAGAATGAAAACTAATGGAAGGATTTTTTTTTAAACACAGTTTGGATGACTTCAGTAATTGGATTTCTAAAACAATAACTTCTCGAGAGACTGACCGCCTCATTAATTCTGTGAGTTATTTGAATTTACATGTGTTGTCTGGGATGTTTTCCCTATGCTGATTTTCTAACCCAAGGCCTGTGCATTCTAGGCAGACTCTCTCTCTACATGCAGCAACATTCCTCAAAGGACCCATATTCTTCCTGTCTGATGACCCAAATGCTGGGATTATCAGTGTAAATCAGCATCGCCTACATGCTTGCTTGCTTACGTACTTCCTTTCTCCCTCCCTCTTCCCCTCCCTCCCTCCCTCCCTTTTCTCTCTCTCTTGGAGACAGGGTCTCATGTAGATTAGGTTGACCTCTAACTTACTATGTAGTATATAGCTAAGGTTACCCTTGAACTTGTGACCCTCCTCTTGTCCAGACTACAGGCATACGTCATCTTGTTTGGTTATGTGGTAAGAAGAATCAAACCCAGGGCCTCAAATATGCTAAGCAGGCACCTTTCCAGCTGTCCCAGGCCCCTCACCCTATTGTTTTATTTTATTCTATTACTTATTTATTAATGTATGTGTATGAGAGAGACGTGTGGGTGTGAGTGTGCACGCATGTGCTGTGGCCTTCGTGTAGAGCTCAGAAGACAACCTGTGGGGGTAGATTTTCTCCTTCTGTGAGTTCTGAGTGCAGCAGGCACTTTAGGCATGGCCATCTTTCTAGCCCCCAATTTGTGTCCCTAATCAAGAGCAGCCTTGTTCTCAGCTTCTATGGAGGTCCCATACCCATCTTTCTCAGTGACGGTGGAATTCTGAGTGCCTTAAGATATGCAGTTTTCACTCAGCAACCAGCCCTGTTTGAAAGTAAATGAGCCAGAACACCAGTATGAAATGTATAGTTGTTGATGGCCATTATAGTGACTAGACACACTGTTAGCATTTGGACTAATAAATTCTCAGCAGTGCATTCGGTTCCATGCCAGTTCTGGACTACCTAAGTAGCGGTTCGCACCTTGATTTTCTGGTGCAGGGAGCTGAACGCATGGCCTCTCACACAGTAGCAAGCATTCTGCCACTGAGTTCCACCCTCAGCCCCGGACCCTTTTCTTTGTATCACCATCAACACGACTACCAGCAAACTCAGCAAAGGGCATAAAAGTGCAAACAAGGTGGAGAGTAAAACCTCTGAATGGCATCTTTACAAAACCAAATCATCGTTCAAAAGCTTTCCTTACTTCCCCACTCGAATTTCTTTGTTAAAATACCAGATAATGAAGTCTATTCCTTAGCCTTACTAAGTACCCTCTCTCTCCCTTTGGAAGGAGCTAGGATCCCCAAGCAGAACAGACCCCCTCAGTGGTGACTGTCAGCCAGAAGCACGACGCACATCTGCCTCGCCATACCGTCTCCGATGCGTGGACACATTTAGGGGGTAAGTGGGGCTCATAGCGTGGTGGGTCGGGTCCATGTCAGATTTTGTAGCCCATTTTTAGCTTAAAGGTATTTTGCATATTCTTAATTTTCTAGACTGGTGTATGTTGCACTCAGCACTCAGGAGGCTGAGGCAGAAGGACGGCTGAGAATCCAAAGCCAGCCTGGGATGGCTAGCAAATCCCTCTATCAAAAACCAAACAGTTAAAGCAGTGTTTGTGGCCTCTTTGTCGTGATAAGGGGCCTGCCAAGTGTGGGCAGACCTCTTATTTAGCTTGCACAGGGCTCTGAGGTCATTCCCCAGCACCACAAAAACAAACAAAGTGAAACAAAAAGACAAGGTCATCCTGAGATTGGGAGAGAAGAGGAGGAACCAGCCAGAACCAGTTTCTACCAGTGTGTCTGGTGGTCCGGGCAAGTGGCTGTGCTCAGGCCACTCTGTGTCACTGTGTGCAGAGACAAGCAGCAGTTTGGAAGGTATACCAGCCCACAGCTGCACCTCACCTTCGCCGCTAGAACGCCTTGAATAACGAGTTCTCTGATGGCAGATCCACCATCATGTGCCGTACTTGTCATGCTGTACTTGTGGTAGAAGGGCCGAGGCCAAACCCTGACAAAGTAGACAGCTTACCGCTGCCAAAATAAAATGCACACTGTCAGTTCTTCCGTTTCTCCCATCTGAGAAGAACTGACTTCTACCGATAGCCTTGTGTTTCCTTCCCAGCCTCCAGAGTCAGTCCCAAGGACCCGGTTAGATATATGGGAACTGGGTCCTGTGTTTGGATAAGCGGCCCCCATCCAGAATGCTTGGAACCAGAGGCGTTTCAGAGTTCAGAGTGTTTGAATATTAACACTGAGAAATCTTGTGGCTGGGACCCAGGTCTAAGCACAGATTTGGTTTTCTTTCCTGTGCCTCATGTGCATGACCTTAGAGTGATTTTAGACAGGACTTTTACTGTGCCTATGGGTTCTTTGTTTGGTTTTGTTTTCGTCTTTTCTTTTGGAGGGCAGAGTGAGACGTTCTGGGATTTATGGCAGCCTCCACTCGGGGCAAACAGTGCTTTACCACCAGCCAGCACCTGCGTGTTTACTATGCGCAGACATGACAACAGTGTGGCGTTTTCCACCTGTGATATCATGGACACATTTGGTATTTTAGCTTATTTCAGGGTTCAGAGAAAACAATCCCAGTGTATAAAATTCATAACAACCATGTAGTTCTCTGGGCCATCAAAGCTCTAACTCATCTTATTTGAACTCTTTTTTTTTTTTTTTTTTTTTTTTCGAGACAGGGTTTCTCTGTATTGTTTAGGAGGCTGTCCTGGAACTTGCTCTGTAGAACAGGCTGGTCTCGAAGTCACAGAGATCCGCCTGCCTCTGCCTCCCGAGTGCTGGGATTAAAGGCGTACGCCACCACCGCCCTGCTTATTTGAACTCTTAATAATACTATGAAATGTACTTGTCACAGATGGAGAAATAGAGCTACTGAGTTAAATAACTTTCTCAGCCACTGAGTTGCTAAGTTGGGCTGTGTCATAGACAGTTGGGTCACCAGGCACAGGCAGGTTAGTCTCTCAGCCTGCCAGCATGTCCCTTCTCAGAGTAGCACCAAAGGTAGCCTGCTCAAAGTCCATTTGAGTGTATTCTTTTTCTTTCTGTCATCGTAGACAGTTCAAACATAGACAGAAAATGGCGTTAAATACCTAGAATGTGCCTAAGAAGAAAGCAAGACTCGAGTTTTGGACCCTTAGTTTTCTGAGTCCCAGGCTTCTATCTCTTCTATGAAGACATAATAAATAAAATAAATCTGAAATACCCCCAAATAATTTTTTGCATTACTGGGGATGGGAGAGGGAGCTGGGATTGACATGTGAATTATTCATGTTTCTAATTTAAATTAAAAAATTTTTTTAAAAAGTTGCATTACTGAATACATGTTGCTTTGTTTTCAATTCACAAAATCCAGTAGCATAAGCAGGGTGAGGTGGCACAACGTTTAATCCCAGCACTCAGGAGGCAGAAGCAGGCAAATCTCTGGGAGTTCAAGGCCAGCCTGGTCTACAGAGCGAGTTCCAGGACACCCAGGGCTACACACAGAGAAACCTTGTCTCAAAAAAAAAATTGTGTGTGTGTGTGTGTGTAGAGAGAGAGAGAGAGAGAGAGAGAGAGAGAGAGAGAGAGAGAGAGAGAGAGAGAGAGAGAGAGAGAGAGAGAGAGAGAGAGAGAGTGAGTTTGGGGATTCCTGATCATGGTATACCTATGGAGGTAAAAAGACAGCTCACAGGAGTGAATTCTCCCCTTCTCCCATGTGGGGGTGTGGCATGTAGTAAGTGTCTTTACCAGCTGAGCCATCTTGCCAGCTCAAATACAAATTTTTCTTGAGCTATTGTTAGAAATGTTGGTGGCAGAGCATCATCATGGTGAGCACCAGATAATCATATCTGAACCTTCCTACCCATGTCATAAACTGCTCTGTCGAGCCACGTTATTGTGACATACCTTGTCTGAAAGAGAGTCTGTACTTGAGGGTTTGTTCTCACCGCCCTCCCTTTGTTTGCCTTACAGGATAGCTCTCATCC
Organism: Mesocricetus auratus; assembly: GCF_017639785.1. Classification (NCBI taxonomy): domain Eukaryota; kingdom Metazoa; phylum Chordata; class Mammalia; order Rodentia; family Cricetidae; genus Mesocricetus; species Mesocricetus auratus. The sequence goes on from NW_024429207.1 coordinate 25,411,970, forward strand.
TCATGGTCTTCGTTAATTATGGAGGAGGAAAATATTGGTACTTCAAACATTCAAGTTGGAATGGTGAGCTACTAGTCCCCCACCCTGACCCCCAGAGAACTTTGGATGGGAGGATGACCCAGCATTCCCTGTGGGCACTCCACCAGGGCCCTCCCAGCTTGTGCAGAAGCACTCTGGCTTACTTGGGGCCCTTTGGTTTTGTTTTTCCATGGATCTAGAGTGAGACTGGATTTTTCTGCTGTGAGATTTTGGTCTCCACAGGAAATGTGAAAGAATTGGTTCTACACGATCATTGTTGTGGTCTAGATAGTAGAGCTACTGTATTCTTGAGAACTCTGCCTTCTAAGATTTACAGTCTTACTTGGGGTGCCACCTACAAAGACTAGTATGAGTGGCACTCAATAACAGATATAAATCTGGGTGAGTAGTTGCTGGACAATAGGTATTTTAGAACCAGAAAAATGACACGGAGTACCTGATCATTACAGACACAGACTTTTGAGAACTTTTAGTTGTCTTTATTCTGGCCAAATAGAATATTTTTCTTTTGTAAAAATAAACATTATTTTACAATATGATTCTATAATATAATTACAGAATATTTTTCATTCTGTAAAAGTCCCGGAAGCCTCTAGAAGAGAGTATACTGTGTTTGACCACTGTCACCCAGATTCTGTGTATGGATGACTGAGTCTACAGCTGATGCAGCTCAATACTCAGACATAGAGTCCAGACACTTGTAAGACTTGAATTGTGCTTAAGTATTTAAAACAAGAGTTATCACTTCTTGTCCCTTTGGCTATGGTCAAATATAAGACAAAATTCTTACAAAATAGCTCAGCAGGTAAAGGTGCTGGCTGCCAACTTGAGTTCAGTCCCCAAGATCCATATTGTGAAAGTTACTCCTGTAAGTTGTTCTCTGATCTACACGTCTCCTTATCCACAAATAAACAAAGTTAATGGAAGGATTTAAAACGAGAGTCCTAGCTCCCACTCATACCTAAACACCAGCTTCTCTCTTGTGTGACCGAACAGTTTCAGTTATGTTCCTTGTTGGGCACTCTGCTGGATGACGTGGAGTGTCTGGCAGAGGGAGAGAATAGGTTTTTGACTGGTATGTGACACTGCGGCAGTGTCACAAATTCATCCACAGACTTCTAGTGTGACTGGTTTATGATCAGGGAACCCTCCCAGCCCCAGGCCCAGTGGCTGTATGTGGCTCCTGTCTGTGTAAATACTCAGTGCAATGTTCCCATTGGGAAGTATTTATATACTAGAGTTCTCTTTCTTACCAATGTTCTTTCATCATCTTGCAGGACTGACGGTGGCTGACCTTGTCTTCCCATGGTGAGCTGACAATTGCTATATTGCGGGAGTTATACACATTAGTGATTAACTCCTGTCATCAGCAATGCATTGGTGATAAGAACAGAAAGAGAAAAGCACTTCCTTCCCCTTGGAGTCCTTTTAACCACAAGCGAGTCCAGACTTGAAATCTCTACTTCCTCCATTGCCTCCCATCTCCTTGACTGCCTGTTGCTTGGGACTGAATCTGTGCCTGCTGGAAGGCTGTGTCTGACTGTTGTATGACTGTACATTCTGTGTGTGGGTGCTGTGTGTCTCCCTCACAGAGGGCTTCACTCTGCACTTGAACAGCACAGAGAGCGCCAATGGGGAAGGGATGGGACACTCTTCAGAAATCTTTAGTAGAGTTCTACAAGGGATTAAGTCACTGGCTCCACTGACCCCAGACAACAAACGTCATTGCTTATCAACCAGTATTCATAACTGGTTGCTTTCAACTTCTGTGTTTGCTGCTTTCGGCAAATGAGATGCATACATTATCTGGGCCAGAGGCACGAAAGAGTACATAATTTAAGATTAAAACCATGTATTAGCTTAGGTTATAAGGGTGATTCCATGGGAAATCCAAATCAAGCAGGGTTGACTGTCATATTGTTCTCTTAAAGATAGAGTACCCAGACAGGCTGAGTGCGCAGTAGGACAACAGTCTTTAGTGACCTCAAGGTGTATTATTAACTCAGCTGTGAGGTCCAGCAGGAGTTCCAGTCTCTTAGGACGCAAGAGGTATTTCATAATATTGCATGGCCACTGCCTGCCGTCGGCTCTTCCACAGATCATCTCCCGTCCTTTGTCTTTGAAAGGCTGGGGCCCCTCTGTGACCAGTTCTGGATCATGAGCCTGCATTTGCTGTTGTGAAGTCATGCCAGAAGTTAGGGGACTGGGTAGTTGGTATACTTGACATCATGCTTTTGCATGTGTACATAAAAGATGTCTGACATTTGTGTGTCCGCATGGGGCTGGAGACTGACACTGAGACCTTGTGTGCGCTAAGCATGTACTCTGCCACCCAGCCAAGTCTCAGCTCCAAAGATGAATGGTCTGGCATGAAACATCTTGTTAGAACACGTATCTTCTACTTGATGCTGAAATCCTACCATAATCCCTGAACTTATAGTCAAGTTCCGTTCATTTCCTAAATATGTGAAATCATATTTCTTAAAAATTGGTACGGTAAACGAGTATCTGTGAATACGGATAAATACCTAGCAGGAAATGATAGTTGTAAATTAAAATCTAATATGGTAGTAGAATAAAAACATCTCCTCCCTAGTGGATGCTTGGCCTTGTCACGGCATGTTTCCCATTTGATGCACCATTTATGTTTACACGGATGCGTGGAGCCATCTGAGTGCTCGGTCACTGGAGATGGCTCCAGGAGAATGTTTCCCATGTTGGAACGCTGGTGTGGTATTACTACCATAGACTCCAGGACTGGGGAGAAGTGTTTGTTGCTTTGAGAAGATTTGGACAGGGCAAATATTTTTTGAGATCTGGTAATGATTTCAGCATACAGCTTCTCCCTTATTGCTCTATGAGACAGATAAATCCTGGAAGGGAAGCCAGGGGACTCTGAGAGGCAGCCAGAGCAAGCCACATTTCCCTAACACTGAGCCAATATCTAGGAAGAATGTACTGTGGTTTTGTATTGGTTGCTGTTCTCTTCAAAGGGACAAAATATCTCACAGGAGCAACTTAGAGAAGTTACTTTAGCTCAGGGCTGCATGACAGTGGAGGAGGCAGCTTGCTCACACTTGGCAGCAAAACAGGAAGCCAAGTCTGGTGCCAGGAACGGGCTGCTGCAGTCCTCTGGCCCCACCCTGCGGTACTCTGCTGACCAAGTAGTCAGAAGGCCCCGGGATCTCCAAGACACCACCAAACGGGAACCTACTGAACATGTGAGCCTGTGGACAGCTCACATCCAAAACACCACCAAACGGGAACCTACTGAGCACGTGAGCCTGTGGACAGCTCACATCCAAAACACCACCAAAAGGGAACCTACTGAGCACGTGAGCCTGTGGACAGCTCACATTCAGTGTTTTTTGTTTTGTTTTAAGGGAGACTGTGTGCTTAAGAAAGGAAAAGGAAATATGTGCCATGTGACTCCTACCAAATGTGAGAGAGAGAGAGAGAGAGAGAGAGAGAGAGAGAGAGAGAGAGAGAGAGAGAGAGAGAGAGGGAGAGGGAGAGGGAGAGGGAGAGAGGGAGAGAGAGAGAGAGAAGCTTTTTTCTTTCTTCCAGGAGAAGGAATGACTTGCTAAAAGATTTGAATGTTTTGTTTCTGAAGGACTTGGACAGTGTATTAACACAAGCCCCTTGGGTCCCAGTGTCCACAGCTTTTCTCTCTGATAAATGCTTGCAGGATTATCCATGGAAATCCCACTTACTATTAGCCAGTTTTCCTCCTACAGCAGGCCTTGAAGATGTTCTGTCAAAATTCCCACCAGCAGGGCTGCATTCATCTCCCTCCCGTATTATGAGCCCAGCACTGTTTCTGTAACTGGCTGCTGTGGATAGATACTGTGTCACCTCTCTACAATAAGATATCAAGGGCACATGTATAAAAACTGGAAATGACCACCTACCAATAACCTTTCTTTTTAGGTTTGTGTTTATTATGGGATCTTCAATTTTCTTGTCAATGACTTCTATCCTACAACGAGGATGTTCAAAATTCAGACTGCTGGGGAAAATTGCCTGGAGAAGTTTCCTGTTAATCTGTATAGGAATTATCATTGTCAACCCCAATTATTGCCTTGGTCCATGTAAGTATCTCTGTCCTTTGTTTATATAGAGTCAGGTTGAACTATGGAAAAGACTTGGGTTTTGTTTTTGTTGTTGTTTTGGTTTGGTTTTTCGAGACAGGGTTTCTCTGTGGCTTTGGAGGCTGTCCTGGAGCTAGCTCTTGTAGACCAGGCTGGTCTCAAACTTACAGAGATCTATCTGTCTCTGCCTCCTGACCCTGGGATTAAAGGCGTGCACCACCACTGCCCGGCAAGACTTGTTTTACATATATATATATATATATATATATATATATATATATATGTGTGTGTGTGTGTGTGTGTGTGTGTGTGTGTGTGTGTGTGTGTGTAAATATATATATATATATGTATAAATATATATTCAGTGTTTGGTATCAAACCCAGGCCCTTGCACATGCCAGACAGCTTTTTGCCACTGAGCCCCACATGTTAAAATCTAATGTAATTCTTTCATCCCGGATCCCTCCCAAAGGATGAATTATTAGAAGAGTATGTGTACTGCTTGAATACTGTTGGGTACTGTTACACTTAGCTTGAAAATTTAGTAATGGGTGTCTACTCTGATTCCTGTGATATAAAAGAAAAGTTAGACTGAGTGAGGTTGAAGTGTTGTTTCTGGGTCATGTCCATGTGTTCATTGACAGAGGAGAAAACGACCAGGTCAATTTGTTCTCATACTCTGTCTCTTTTGGGTCCATGGACTATTAGTGTTGACTGTTAGTTTAAGAATCCATCCTTGGGGCTGGAGAGATGACTCAGTTTAAGAGCACTAGCTGCTCTTCCAGGGGTCCTGAGTTCAATTCCCAGCAACCACATGGTGCCTCATAACCATCTATAATGAGATCTGGTGCCTTCTTCTGGCCTACAGGTATACATGCAGACAGAACACTGTATGCATAATAAATAAATAAATCTTAAAAAAAAATCTGTCCTCACCCGTGTGCCAGCTGTGCTACTGAGAAGGGGACACTTGTCATTGCTTCTGTCCTCTTCAGTGACACCAGATGGTGAAGACAGGATGTGAGAGCCCTTGGTTGGTACCTGTTGCAGACAGGAAGGCGGCAGTTACTGTCCCGGGGCTTGCCTTGTCTCTGGCAAAGGAGAACAGATACACACCAGTCAAATCCAGCCCTCAGGCAGTGAGTGCCTTTACTGGAAGCCTAAGAGCTTAGACCAGTGGTTCTCAACTTTCCTAATGCTGTGACCCTTTAATACAGTTCCTCATGTTGTGAACCCTGACCATAAAATTATTTCATTGCTTCTTCGTGATTCTGCTACTGTTGTGAATCATAATGTAAATGTCTGTTTTCCTGTGGTCTTAGGTGACCCCTGTGAAAGGGTTGATCCTCCCCCAGATTGAGAACCACAGGCTTAGAGACTGGATTCTGCTGAGGTGTTCTTCCCAACCTCAGGGGCAGCCACTACAGGGTTTGCTATAGGTTCTCTCCCCAGGATACAGCCCGTAACCTATTATAGGTGGTGAACAGTGGTTTGGTTTGTTCTGCATGTTTCTGGTAACATGAGAGTTATATCCATATCCCTAATAGGTGAGGGTTGGAGCTGGATTCCATGCTACAGGGAGTCCCTGCTTTGTCCCCCAACTGAGTTAAGTTGGCTCGGTGCTTGTTTACAGAGAGTATGTGTCCCCAGCCCATGTGTATCCTCGAGCTATGATAATTTACTTACGAGTAATACAGGCATGTCTCCCCTGCAGGAGACAGCACTGTCTTGGGGTAAGGTGGATCCTGCTGGCTTAGCCTTCGGTGACTTGTGTCTTTGGCAGTGTCTTGGGATAAGTTGCGGATCCCTGGTGTCCTGCAGCGGTTGGGAGTGACATACTTTGTGGTCGCTGTGTTGGAGCTCCTCTTCTCGAAGCCTGTCCCTGACAGCTGTTCCTTGGTGAGAACCTTATGTGTGTGTGTATGTGCGGGGTGGGGGGGGGCAGACTTGGTCATTTATCAGGAGTTGTTCACTTTCTTTTTCAGTCAGGGTCTCTCACTGCCTGGATCAGTTACAGTACACTACACTAAATTACAGGACCACACCACACATCAGCCCTCCTGTGTTTGTTCTGGGCTTGGACAGATAATTTTTTTTATTCTACTATAAAGGCCAAAACCCAATCACTGGCTTTTCCCATGTTCACTGTTGCCTCACGTGAGCTGTTCTTGCCCTGTCAGGAGAGAAGCTGCTTTTCTCTTCGAGACGTCACTTCCAGCTGGCCCCAGTGGCTCATCCTTCTGACACTGGAAAGCATTTGGCTGGCTTTGACACTCTTTTTACCTGTCCCTGGGTGCCCTACGTAAGTGACCCCGTGCCAGGTAATCCCTTTGTGTGTGTGGTGCATGTGTGTGCATGTGTGTGCATTGTGTGCATGTGTGTGTATGTGTGTGCATGTGTGTGCATGTGTGTGCATTGTGTGCATGTGTGTGCAGTGTGTGTGCATTGTGTGCATGTGCATCTGAAGGCTGGAGGACAGGTGTTATTCCTCAGTTGTCAATCCTTTCTTTTGTGTGACGTAGAGTTTGCCAGATAGGCTGGGCAGTGAGTCCCAAGACTCCACCTGTCTCTACTCTCCAGGGCTGGTATTACAAGTGTGTGTTACCATGCATGTCGTTTCTTACTTCAATAAAAAGTGTTGTATGTGTATGAGTGTTTTGCCTGCATGTGTATCTGTGTACCATGGGCACACAGTGATTGAGGAGGCATTGGATCCCTGGATTTGGACCACCATGTGGGTTCTGGGAATCAAACCCAGGTCTTCTGGAAGTGCTCTTAACCACTGACCTCTCTCTCTAGCCCCAATTCATGACTTGACTGGGTTGCTTTCTTTTTCTTTCTCCCTCTTTTCTTTTCCTTTTGTTCTGCTAAGTTAGAGGTGAGGCTCTATAGCATTGAAATTTCTCTAGTCAGAGGAATTCTCTTTCATACTTTCTCCTCTTTGAAGCTGTCTTTACACAGAGAGGAGGGTTGAATTGTCTCAGAATCACCCTGAGTAAAAAGTGGACCTCTTTCCAGTGATGGGGGCTGTTGTCCAGTCAGATGGGTCCGGGGGTCAGGGCTGTTGTGGCCTGTTTGTATGTGAGGCTCTTTAAACCTGTCCCCCATGGATAGCCACTGTTCAGCACTATCCCTTCTGCGGTCCTGTCAATTAAGTGTGCTTCTCACTTCCTTAGTGGCTACCTTGGCCCTGGTGGTATTGGCGACTTGGGGAAGTACCCTCACTGCACTGGAGGAGCCGCCGGCTACATCGACCGCCTACTTCTGGGAGACAGTCATCTGTACCAGCACCCATCCTCCACTGTGCGTGCGTGTACCTTGCTTTTCCCTGGGAAGGACGCTTGAGCCAGTCTGACACTGTTTAAGGACAGTGTGGTGGAACCGTTGTTTGGAAAACTGGCTGCATTCATGCCACAGGTGTTCACTGTGTTGGTAGGGAAAGGTATTTTTGATTGTGGAGAGAGAATGAGCCATATAAAATAACAAGTGGTATTTTATTTAGCTCTTTGGATTTCCAGCCCCAGACTCCGAGACAGGATATGTGTGGGGTGTCTCCATTGAGTTAGTCGCTGTGAGGAATGCAGCTGAGGGAGTTGAGCTGCTCATGTCTCCTCAAGGCTCTGGTTAATCTGTGAGCTGAGGTGGCATTTGAGAGCTCTTCTGCACCGGGTGAGCGGTGGGTCCCTGTTTCTTGCTGGATGGGGATTGTCCCCAGCACAGGAGACTTTGTTTGGAAAGGCAGACAATTCCCACGTTTTCTTTTTTCTTGTTTCACATTGCTGGGCTCCAGCTCAGGGCCCAGTGAGCTGTGCCCACCCTGCAGCTGTCTTTAGTGAAGGACCCTGGACGAGTTCTTGACTGAGACCTTTCAGCAGCTGACACTTCTTTCTTTTTGTTTCTTTTTGTTTGGTTTTTACGACACAGGGTTTCTCTGTATTGTTTTAGAGGCCTTCAGTCCAGCCCGGCCTCGAACTCACAGAGATCCACCTGCCTCTGCCTCCTGAGTGCTGGGATTAAAGGCGTGCGCCACCACCACCCGGCCTGCCGCTGATATTTCTCATAGCTGGGGACAAATCTTTCAGGCCTTACAATGGTTAAGGATACACTATACATCTCCAAGTTCTAGAGTCTCATTTTTATGTTAAAAATACAAATGTTTTATTTTAATTGATGAATTTTTTGGAATGTTAGACTTTAAAGTATGGGCCTTCTAAATGCTGAGCAGATTCTTGGCCCCTAGGCCACTCCCCCTTCCCAAATATATTATTAAATGTTAGGTGCCTGAAAAAAAGGTTAGGAGCTGTTGAAGCTCAGTGGGGTCAACTAAAACAGAATGAGCTTGTAATTCCCGTCCTGTTAGGCCTTTGCATGTTGTTAAACGAGGTCCAGCACTCTTTGCCAGACTTGATAAGGTGGCTGAGCAGGATCATGGCTTACTTTGCCTGTGATGCTTATAAATTGCCCATGAATTTCTGCTGTAAAAGCAAAAAAAAAAAAAAAAAAAGGAAGGAGGGAGGGAGGGAAGCAAGCAAAATAAGAAAGAAAGAAAGAGCAATGGTTGAAATGTCTTCAAGTTTGCATTCCCTCTGAGACTTGTGTGCATTTTTGTGTTTAGTGAGTGACTGCCACCCTCTTGTTCTGTTTTGTTAAGGTCCTTTATCACACTGAGGTGGCCTACGACCCAGAAGGAATCTTAGGGACTATCAACTCCATTGTGATGGCATTTTTAGGAGTTCAGGTATTGGTTCCTTTCATTGGGCTATCCTTTTCTGACATTTTGTGACAACTGCTAGCAGCATAACTAGAAGTCACCTCACTGTAATGAGGGAGTTGAAGGAGGCCCTCTGCTGCCCCACAGCTCTCTAAATTCTGTCTAGGATCAAGATCCCATAAGCTAGGGTGGGATAACTCAGCAATTCAGTTGACTAGCTGAATCCTTACACTCTGGAACCTAAATTCTTACTAGTTGTATGTTTATCGTAGCCCAGGAGTCTGTGGATAATGAGTTCCATTAGTGGCCATATTTATGTTTGTCAACTTCTATCTCATTGGCCCGTTGCATTCCTTCTTGTATCCCCAGTGTCTTGCATCTGTACGTAGCAAATAACTCTATGTGCTGGATAGTTGATGGATGAAAAGAAACCTGGGTTCATCTCGGGTGACTCTCTTGATCGTACTGTTTTCTTCTCCAGGCAGGAAAAATACTACTGTATTATAAGGATCAGACAAAAGCCATCCTGATGAGATTCGCCGCCTGGTGCTGCATCCTTGTAAGTGACCAGCCTTCCTCACTCCCATTGTGTTCATAAGACTGGCATTTATTAAGAAGAAATGAGATGTTGAGCAGCTGCTGGCTCAGCACGATGGATGTTTCACTTGAATAACAGGATTCACAGAATAGCATCTTTTAAAAAAATCATTCTTATTTTTTTTCCTGAGCTTGGAGCCCAGGACCTGGTGCATACCCAATGCACACTCTTCCACTAAGGTACAGTCCTAGTGCCAGGAAGGAAGACATCTTTGTATCTAAATTCTCAGACTTATTTTCTTAGAAAATTGTATTATATAAATAAATAAGAGTGTCTGGCCGGGCGGTTGCGGCACACGCCTTTAATCCCAGCACTCGGGAGGCAGAGGCAGGTGGATCTCTGTGAGTTCGAGGCTGGGCTGGACCGATAACCTCCAAAACAATACAGAGAAACCCTGTCTCGTAAAAACCAAAAAAATAAAAAATAAAAAAAAAATAAAAAAAGAGTGTCTGCCATCAAACATCAGTGAAGACGGCTGGGGGAAATGTGTAAGTGATGCTCTATATGAGAAGCCTTACAGAAAGACTAGGCAGGGATGGGGTTGTAGTTCAGTAGAAGGCTTAGCATGTGTGATACCCTCAGTTCCATCCCCAGCAGCCCCTAAGACTGGGTAGGTGGCATGGGTCTGCATTTGGCACGAGGAGGCAGAGGACCCAAGATCAACCTTAGCTATATACTGAGTTTGAGGCCAGTGTCTCAAAACAGATACGTGTCTCAAAAACAGAAAAATTTAAAAAGGCCTGGAGGGATGGCTCAGTGTTTAAGAGCACTGGCTGCTCTTCCAAAGGACCTGGGTTCAATTCCCAGCACCCACAGGGCAGCTCACAACTGTCTGTAATCCCAGTTGCAGGGTCCAACACCCTTACACCGACATATGTGCTGATACCTTGCATGTACAAATAAAGCTGTCTGAGGGTCAGAGAATGAAGCATGCCACTAGCCAACCATAGGTCTGTACAGACAGACAGGAAGTGAGGTAGCTGGGCAGAAACAGGATATAAGCAGGGAGAAACAGGAACTTGCTCTCTTGTCTGCTGAGACGCTAAGGAGGTGAGGTGTGCTGTGACTTGCTCCTTCTCTCTGATCTCTCAGCATTTCCCTCTATATCTGACTCCAGCTTTTTATTATCTAGACCAATTAAGAACTTAACTCCATTTACAGACATACATGCAAGGCAAAACACCAATGCACATGAAATGAAAAATTAAAAAAAAAAAGAAAAAGAATGGATATTTAGCCAGGCGGTGGTGTGCATGTCTTTCATCCCAGCACTTGGGAGGCAGAGGCAGGTGGGTTGCTGAGTTCAAGGCCAGCCTGGTCTACAGAGTGAGTTCCAGGACAGCCAGGGCTATACAGAGAAACCCTGTCTCAAAAAACTTAGAGAGAGAGAAAACATAGTGGAAACAACCAGACAAACGATAGTTTTAAGGGCAGGAACATCCCAGTTAAGAACATGAGATGTGCCTGGCTGGCTGTTCTTTTCCCCAGCCTCGAGGAGCCACATTCTCTTAGGAGGAGGTGTGATTTGTCACTTACCTTCTCTGACTCAGAGGACACGGAAGATGGTTTTGGATAATATTTTAGTTACACATCTTACAGTAGGTATCCAGTTAAAAGAGCACACTAAAAGGTGTGATTTTTGGTCCTCGCTAGCAGTAACTATTTTTTGTCTCCATTGCAGTGTGCTTTGAGACTATATTACTGATCTTTAGCATCTTCTTTTCTTCATAGGGGCTTATTTCTCTTGCTTTGACAAAGGTGTCTGCAGACGAAGGCTTTATTCCAATAAACAAAAACCTCTGGTAAGCATGGTAGAGGGTACCACGGTATTGTTATTTCTCTTGTTGAAACCGGGTGTTCCTGGGAGTGCAACAGCCTCCCTCCCTCATCTCCCTGTAGGTCCTCCCTCGTCTCCCTGTAGGTCCTCCCTCATCTCCCTGTAGGTCCTCCCTCATCTCCCTGTAGGTCCTCCCTCATCTCCCCTCATCTCCCTGTAGGTCCTCCCTCGTCTCCCTGTACGTCCTCCCTCATCTCCCCCTTCTCCCTGTAGGTCCTCCCTCATCTCCCTGTAGGTCCTCCCTCATCTCCCTGTAGGTCCTCTTCTCCCTGTAGGTCCTCCCTCATCTCCCCCGTCTCCCTGCAGGTCCTCCCTCGTCTCCCTGTAGGTCCTCCCTCATCTCCCTGTAGGTCCTCCCTCCCTCATCTCCCCCGTCTCCCTGTAGGTCCTCCCTCATCTCCCCCGTCTCCCTGCAGGTCCTCCCTCGTCTCCCTGCAGGTCCTCCCTCCCTCATCTCCCCCGTCTCCCTGTAGGTCCCTTTCGTACGTCAGCACATTGAGCTGCTTCGCCTTCTTCATGCTGCTCGTCCTGTATCCGGCTGTGGACGTGAAGGGGCTGTGGACAGGAGCTCCATTCTTCTACCCAGGTAAGTCAGCTGTAAGGAATCTGAGCAGGGAGAGACCGGCTCAGTGGGGCCCTGAGCTTCCTCAGAGGCGAAGCCACTGTACTGGGGACATGTGTCCAGGAAGCTGAAGAGGAAACCAGCAGGGGCTGTGCTGCCCCAGCTCACAGGTCCCAAAACACTGCACCCTGTTTTTACACATTTGGCTTCTAGAGTCAGCAAATACATTTCGCTTATTTTCAGGTAGTATAAAATAGTGCAGTACTGGATACAAACCAGGACATGCTGTTTTGTTTTGTTTTGCTTTTTTGTTTGTTTGGGTTTTGGTTTGGTTTGGTTTTTGAAACAGGGTTTCTCTAGCCTTGGCTGTTTTGGAACTTGCTCTCTAGACCAGGCTGGCCTCAAACTCAGATATCCACCAGTGTCTGTCTCTTGAGTGCTGGGATTAAAGGTGTGCATCACCACTGCCTGGCTGACATACTGTTTTAAATAAGAAATAGGATTGTACTTCCTTTTTTCTCTGTGTGTGTGTGTGTGTGTGTGTGTGTGTATGTATACATACCCACGAAAGTGCCTGTGATGTGTACCAGAGTACAACTTGCAGGGTTCAGGTCTCTCCACCTGAGGCTTCCCAGGATAGAACTGAGGTCATCAGGCATGGTGGCAAATGCCTGTACCAGCTGAAACAGCTCGAGGCCCTTGATCCCTATGGGTGCAGAAGCATATTTCACACTTAAATAGCTAGGCTATGCATCACTTATTTGGGGTTGTGGGTGATAATGCCAGTGCGTGCTTTACATGTTTTGAGTTCATCTAGCCAACTCTGTGAATGATCAGGAAATAAACATGTCTGATCTCTCTAAGGGATGAACTCCATTCTGGTGTATGTTGGTCATGAGGTGTTTGAGGACTACTTCCCCTTCCGGTGGAAGCTGGAGGACGACCAGTCACACAAAGAGCACCTAATTCAAAACATAGTCGCCACTGCTCTCTGGGTGCTCATCTCCTACGTTCTCTATAAGAAGAAGATGTTTTGGAAAATCTGACAGCATTCACTGACGTGTATTGCTGGAGGAGTCCAGCGGCCCTGGGAGCAGGGTGTAAACAGCCTTTTAAAGGGAATCCTCCCGCACAGAAGGGACGTACTCCCAGATGCTGTGTCCACGCTGATTTTCTTACAGGTCAGAAATCTGCATGTATGTTTTTTACTTACATATTTACAGATTTGAAATGTTAATGCTCCTTTTCTTCATTTTCTATGAAATTGGTATGTTTGGGACATGTGTGGAAATCTCCTTGAACTTCCCAGAGGGGATTTACTATGGACATTTTGCCTCTGTAATGAAGGCCAAGGTTGGTGAGCTGGTTTGACTCAGAGGTAGAATAATTTCCTAGCTTGGAAAGTTCGATCCCTGGCAAGACAATCAAACGGGCAACAACAAGAACACAAGAAAACCCCAAATAATTGAAGGATGAATTCTAATCTCCTGAAAACTGCCTCCCTGTGCATGCCAACAAAAATACCGTGGCTTCTGCTGTGAGACTTACATAAAGCTTTTTGAATGGACTGTGTCATAATGTCTGATTTTTTTAAATAGCATGCACCTTAATGTTTCTAGAAAGGCAAAGTAGTTGGCTTTCTGATTTTCAGGGCTTTGATGAACCCATAGAATGCATTATCCGAAGCTACTGACTTCCTTCCCCACCTGGCGAAACCTGAAGTATAGATTTATTATTGTCAGCTATTCTTGTTGTGGCTGTACATGTCCTCCTACTATTCACCGCTGCCTGCCTGCCTGCCTGCCTGCCTGCACGGGCGTGTCTCCGGAAGGTACCCAGAGATGTAGCCGTGGAAGGAAGAGCATCTGCTCTTGCTGTGGGTTCTCCTGAGCTGCCTCCTGTGTAAGGGCGTGGCAGTCCCCTGGCCTGTCAGAGCTTTGCTTCTCTCATCTGTGGAAGGAAAGATGGGGTGCTCCGCCAGGTCTCCCCAGTGTTTAGATGTGATAAGGTGGGAGTCCATCAGCAGCTTCTCTGAAATCTTCACTGTAATCTTACAGAAAACCCTGGAAAAGGAATAGTAGCAAAACCATTTACAGCTCCATCGGAACAAATCCAATGGCTGTGCACAGTTTCACAGAGGTGCAGGTGATAGACAACCCTTGTGTGCTGTGCTTGCAATTCCCTCCTGGGGATTCTCTGTGAGTGTTGCATATTTACGGAGAGTTGTGATAGAGTTGTACTTTAGGCCACTCTTCTGTCACGACCTGGGGACATTTCAATTACTGCCCATGCATGTATGACTTTTGAGCCCCTCCCTTATACATTCCCGTTTTTAAAATACACATTTAATCATTGCTAAGTCTCAGTTCTGTCTCCATCTCCCGTCTCTGCCTGCTTCATTCTCCCTGTTACAACCACTGTTCTAGTCTAGATGCTTTCCTGATCTACATCTGAGACTGATCTACTGCCAGCAAATTCCACTTGACAAAGCAGGAGCTGGATCAAACCACCATCTTGTCCGGTCGTTTGTGCCTGAGCTATCTCTGCCTGGTGTAGCCCTCTTCATTTGATCCCAGCACCCTCTGGTGTTTGCCCATCTCCTGCACAGCCTTGCTTGTTGTCACACAGCTGCAACCCTCCCTCCCGCCCTCCTTATTGTCATCTTCCTCTTCATTTCTCCCCACCTGGATTTGATCTGTCATTTAAAATGCTCCATTTCGGGAGCACCACCTCTAATCCTATTCTCATTCAGAGCTGATATCTTCTTCGGGGTTCTCAAATGTGATATTCATCTGGTGGCATTAATTGCTTCTGCCTCATATGGTGGTTATTTTTCTTTTTATTGTGATTTGGTGACAAGAACCACACATTCTTCTGCATCTTCGTGGTACCAAATGCACGGCCTTGAACTTAGCAAGTGCTAAATAAACATTTAATAAAACAAAACAATGTGGTTGGGTGTTTTTTAAGACTTTAATTTTTATTTGTATGTGTATAGGTGCACATGAGTGGGGTGCCTGCAGAGTCTAGAAGAGGGCATTGGATCCATCTGGAGTTGGAGTTACAGGCAGTTATGAGTCACCCAGTGTGGATGTTGGGAACCAAACCATAGTCCCCTGCAAGAACTGTGAGCACAAAACTAACTGCTGAGCCATCTCTCCAGCCCACTTTTGTTTTTCAATGGTTTGACTGCTAGTTAAGTTGGTATGTCCAACAGAGAGTCTCCTGAGAATGCTGACGTAGCTGTTAAAGGGAACAGGCGGCTTTGCAGGCTCCTGTTGCTAACAGTATAGCTGGCCACAGCTGTGCGGGAGACTGTCCTATAGAAATGCATTTTCCCTCATTTGCCTGTGTTTCCCAACCAGCTATTCTTGTAGTTTTCATGTTTGTGGTCACATCCTCAATGTTGGACCTGGTTTTTCCTTGTGCTTGTCTGGTGACCTGGTTCCTGTGATATTGTTGCCCCAACAGACCTTGGAGAAAAGGTAGTTTTGCTACCAAAGCAAATCACAAGTGATGCTTTTCCACATCATAGTCAGCAACGATGGACACTGATATGACCCAAGTAAGGAAGAGAGTCTTGTGGACACCATGGTGAGGGAGAAAAGCAGCCACATTCTTTGATACAATATCACAAGAAAGGTCTGTAGGCCACTTACTCTTCCCTCTGAAACTCCTTGAGTTGGGTCCCCACAGTCCAAACTGCCCTTAGCACTGTCTTTCATGCTCCTACAAGGATGGCCCATTAAGCCCCACCTAAAATGTTCAATGGCTTTCCTCTCCAAAGTCCCAAAGTCTTCCAACAAACATTCTTCCAACGAACAACACAGTCAGGTCTATCACAGCAATCTCCTTGCTCTTAGTACCAACTTCTGTCTTAGTCACTGTTCTATTGCTGTGAAGAGACAGCATGACCAAGGCAAATTAATGAAAGGAAGCATTTAATTGGGGCTTACGTTCTTAGTTTGGGTTACTGTTGCTGTGATGAAAGACCATGACCAGAGCAGTTTGAAGAGTAAAGAGTTTATTCAGTTTATGCTTCCACATCATCAAATGAAGTCAGGAACCTGGAGGCAGGAGCTGATGCAGAGACCCTGGAGGGTGCCACCTACTGACTTGCTCCCCATGGATTTCTCAGCCTGCTTTCTTACAGAATCCAGGACCACCAGCCCAGGGATGGCCCCACCTACAATGGGCTGGCCCTCCCCCATCAATCAAAATTAAGAAAATGCCCTACAGGCTTGCTTGTCTATACCACAGTCTTAGGGAGGCATTTTCTCAAATGACTCCTCTCAGATGAGTCTAGCCTGTGTCAAGTTGACATAAAATTAGCAGCACACTTATAGTGTGCTGTTATCATCATGGCAGAAAGCGTGCTGGCATGCAGGCATGTCCAGGAGTACTGAGAGCTACATCCTGATGGAGGCAGGGAAGAGAGAGAGAGAGAGAGAGAGAGAGAGAGAGAGAGAGAGAGAGAGAGAGAGAGAGAGAGAGAGAGAGAGAGAGAGAGAGAGAGAGAGAGAGAGAGAGAGAGAGAGAGAGAGAGAGAGAGAGAGAGAGAGAGAGAGAGAGAGAGAGAGAGAGAGAGAGAGAGAGAGAGAGAGAGAGAGAGAGAGAGAGAGAGAGAGAGAGAGAGAGAGAGAGAGAGAGAGAGAGAGAGAGAGAGAGAGAGAGAGAGAGAGAGAGAGAGAGAGAGAGAGAGAGAGAGAGAGAGAGAGAGAGAGAGAGAGAGAGAGAGAGAGAGAGAGAGAGAGAGAGAGAGAGGAGAGAGAGAGAGAGAGAGAGAGAGAGAGAGAGAGAGAGAGAGAGAGAGAGAGAGAGAGAGAGAGAGAGAGGACAGAGAGAGAGACAGAGAGAGACAGAGAGAGGAGAGAGAGACATAAACCTCAAAGCCCACCAACTAAACCACACCTCCTGATCCTTCCAAATACTGTCCCTCAGGTGTCTAAGCATTCAAATATATAATCCTATGGGAACCACTCTTATCCAAACCACCACACTTAAGTTTGTTGCTGTTTGGTTTTTTCAGTATTATTTCCTTAAACACAAACACCTCACATTGCTATTCCTTTTGTCTGAGCCATTAACCCCTTCCTGTTTGGTATACTTATTAGTCAAGTGCATAATCTAATTTTCTTACATTCAAATGATCATTCAAATTCAAATCAGACGTTTTATTTTCCAATTTTGTTTTTAAATTATTCATTTATACACTTTTTATACTTTAATGTTCTTTAGTTCATCTTTTATATTTTAAATAAAAAATTATTTTATATTCCACTTAAAATAGCATAGCTTAGTTATCCTTTCAGAACAGAATGCTACATTAAAGGACCATTAATTTTCAGGAAGTAACTCAAGTCTGACAGATTGAAGCTGCAAATGTATCCTTCTAATCAACCGGCGTGCAACCTGATAGGGAAGTCACTAGTACACTGTGCCAAGAATTGGAATGCTGTACTAAAACCGTGAAGCGTCACTGACTGAAATGTAAAATTCCCTGTACAGAAACACTGGGATAATTATGAAAATGTAAGTAATCCTTTGCAAAAAGCAATTGAGCAAGAGACCCCTTCGGTATTATTATACATGTTTGCATGTTTTCTTCCATAGTCAAACTATTAAAATGTTGTTAGACACAAAGAAATGCTGTCATTCTCCCCAGCAAGCTGTTGTCCTCCCACAAAGAGCCTATGTGTCTAAGAAATTTGAAAACGTGGGTATAGCAAATATTTTTTAAAGATAGAGTCTCTCACTATATAGCCCTAGCTGTCCTGGAGTCCAATCTGTAGACGAGGCTGGCCGCAAACTCAGAGATCGTTTGCCTCTGCCTCCTAAGTACTGGGATTAAAGGCCTACATTACTCCAGCTGACCATAATAAACAATTCTGTCAAGCAAACAGGAAAAAAAAACAGGCAAAAAGAATGCCATTTTGTGCATCCCACCACACCCTGAGTCCCAAGACCTATCTGCTTTTGAAGAACTGATTCTGTCGATTTTTTCTGCATCTATTGAGATGATCATGTAAATTTTGTCTACAAGTCCATATATGTGGCTTATTATATTTATTGACTTGTGTATGTTGAACCATCCCTGCATTTCAGAGATAAAGCCAAGTTGGACACAGTGTATGTTTGTCTGTATTCTGTTTGCAAGTATTGACTATTTTTGAGTCTATGTTCATTAGAGATATTGACCTGTAGTTTTCTTTTTTTGTGTCTTTATGTGGTTTGTGTATGAGAGCGGTCCTGGCTTTGTAGAAGGATTTTGGGAGCGCTCCGTCTGTTTCCCTTTTTTCTTTTTTGAATAGTTTAAGAATTGGCTGTAGATCTTGGAGTGTTGGGTAGAATTCTGCCGTCACTCCATCTGTCCTTGAACATTTCTTTTAGCTAAAGGCTTTTTATTGTGTTTCAGTCTCCTCATTTGTATGGGTCTGTTTAGATTGTTGGTCTCTTCTTAGTATGATTTTGGTGGTTTGACTGAAACTAGAAAAGCCTCCATTTCTTTTAGACTATCCAGCTTCATGGAGTACAGGCTTCAGAAATATTCCGATAGTAGTCTGAATTTCTTTGGTGTCTGTTGCTGTTTCACTGTTCATTTCTGATTCTGTTCATTTGGACAATCTCCTTTCTTTTGGCTAGTTGGGTCAAGAATCTGTCCATATTATCTTCTCAAAGAACCAGCTCTTAGATTAGTGATTCTTTGCATTGTTTTTGTTGTTGTTGTTCGTTTCATTGATTTTTTAAATATATTTTATTTAAATTAGAAACAATCTTATTTTACATGTCAATCCTCAGTTCCCTCTCCCTCCCCTCCTTCCATTCCTTCCCTCCCCCAACCACTCCCCCATCCCATCCGCCATTCACTCCCCAGGGAGGGTGAGGCCTTCCATGAGGGATCATCAAAAATCTGTCAAGTCATTTGGGGTAGGACCTAGGCCCTCCCCCATGTATCTAGGCTAAGAGAGTATCCCTCCATGGAGAATGGGATCCTGAAGTCCGTTCATGCACTAGGGATACATCCTGGTACCACTGCCAGAGGTCCCATAGACTGCCCAGTCCTCCTAATTGACACCCTTGAATGAATTGGCACAGGAGACCACTTCCTGAACATAACACCAATAGTACAGACACTGAGATCGACAATTAATAAATGGGACCTCCTGAAACTGAGAAGCTTCTGTAAAGCTAAGGACACAGTCAACAAGACAAAATGGCAGCCCACAGAATGGTAAAAGATCTTCACCAACCCCAAACCAACAAAGGGCTGATCTCCAAAATATACAAAGAACTCAAGAAGCTAGTCACCAAAACAATTAATTGATTTCTGACTTTTATTGTTTCTCAGCATTGCCTGGGTTTTTTCTTCTTCTTTTTCCAACTTTTTCAGTTGCATTAGGAATCTATTTATTCATGCCCTGATTTTTAATGTAGGCACATACAGCTATAAAGTTTCCTCACAGGACTAATTCCAATGTGTCCCAAAAGTTTTGTGTTATGTTTTAGTTTTCATTTAACTCCAGGAATTATTTTTTAATATTTTTCTTGATTTCTTCTCTGACCCATTCATCATTTATTAATGAGTTGTCTCATCTCCATGAGTATGTGTATTTACTAAAAGTCTGGTCGCTGTAAATTTTAAGTTTTATTATTTGTGGTCAGATTGGATAGAAAGAGTGATTTCAATCTTTTTGAATTTATAAGATTTGTTTTGTGTCTCATGATGTTATTTTGGAAAAGTTACCATGTGCTGCTGGGTAGAATGTGTATTCTTTTTGCATTTGGATAGAATATTCTGGAGGTATCTCTTTAAGTACAACTGATGTATACCACCATTATGAGGACCAGCCTCCAGCAGTGCAGGGCTCAAAGGGGATCCATGGAGTTGGTATACTAAGACTTTTTATTTGAGGGCCTAAGGGAACAGACACTCACACTCTCTTGATAGTTTCTTCCTGAACTTTTCTTTATTCTTCTTGTATATTCTGCTCTATATTTTCCTCTACATCTTATATACCCCAACAAAATCTTTCAGGCAATATAAAAATTAGTGTTACATTCTGTTTTTCAAGTGAATGATTATAATGAATATTGGTTTAAAAAAACCAAGTTTTTCATTTCCCTTAAATGATTAAAACAAAGTCATCCCAAGAATCCACATACATTTACATCTAAGTAACTTGTTATAGATTAACAGGATGTGAGCAAGCAAGGTATTTTTCTCGGCCATTTATTTTACCAGCAGGCTGCATATTGTGGTTACAAAGAATTAATGACTTTATTACTTACCTTGAAAGGTAATCTTATAAGGAATCTCAAAAGAATCCCAAATCTAAACTTTTATATATAACAAACAGCCCTATTTTAAATCCTCAGGGTATATACCCACTCATCAACAGTTTTTTATATCAGGACGCTGAGGGCGTAAATGGGCACAAGAAATTCATCATCATCCTTGATCACCAACCAGTCCTAGCAAGAAAAAAACGTGTCAGCTAATAGTTGGGCTGCTTTGTTTTGGTTCTCTAACCCTACTGTGTCCCTCACTTAGCTGTGTGCCTTTTTTAAACTTTAGATTGCCTTCTTGGGTTTTTCACCTCAAAGCTATTTGTCAAAAACATCTTAGTCTAACCTTATTTTCAGAGCTTGGTTTCAGCTATGATGCACTCTGAAACCTGTAACCAATCTCTCAACATTAAGATTAAAAGAATTTAAGCTAGCTGTGCTACTGGAACTCAATTGTTTTTCCTAATCATTAAGCTAAGCCATAGTCTACACGGCTCCTCAATAGAAATTCATATGTTCTAGCTGTGTGAAACTTTTTATTTTTTAGACTCTGCAGCCTCTGCTTTATCAGATGCAGGGACAACATTTTATCCTACTTTACCATATGTCATTTTTTTCTCACAAATTTAACAGTGCATCTTAGGAGGAAATCATCTTCATAATCATCCACAGGTAAAAATGCCCAGCAGAACGGGGTATTTCCAGGGGATGGTCACACTGCATCAAGGACAGTGGGGATCTCCCCACACCCATTCACACCATCCCAGATACCAGAGACAAATGGCAGCGGCAAATATGCAAAGACAGAGCAGTAGCCAGAAACACTCTGTCACCCCTCAAGTCAGTTGCCATCTGCTGTTCCTCTGACAGGGCCACCAGTAAGATGTATAGTGTCAATTCATCCTGTGTTCCACCGTTTATCTGTTGTCCAGGTGACCTGCCTATTGAAGAAAGGAGGGTACTGGTCACTACTGCTAATGGATTGATGTTGATGTCTTTAATTTCAGTGGTAGATTTGTTACGAATTGGGTGCCCCAAGTTTGGTGCAGATTTATTTGAGATAGCAATGCTGGGACTGGAGAGATAGTTTAGCAGTCAAGAACACTTGTTGCTCTTACAAAGGTCCTGGATTCAGTTCCCAGATACCATGTGGTGGATCACAAACCTCTGTTTTCCAGTTCCATGGGATCTCTAGACCTCTTATGACCTTAGAGGGCACTAGGCACATACATGGTATACATATATGCATGCAGGCAAACACTCATGTACATAAAAAAATCTAAAATTAAAACTTAAAAAAATTTAAAAGGTAGTTATGTCTTCTTGGTTAACTGTCCCCTTGATTAGAATGAAGTGTCCCTCTTTATCTCTTCTTATTAATTTTATTATTAGATTATTTTGACAGGTATTAGGAGAGAGACATCTGCTTACTTCTTTTTTCCCCTTTTTTAATTTAAGTTAGAAACAAGTTTGTTTCACATGTCAATCTCAGCTCCCTCTCCTTCCCCGTCCCTTCCCACCAGGCCCCACAGTACCCCACCCAATCTCCAGTCTGATCCCCAGGTAGAGTGAGGCCCTCCATGGTGGATCTCCAGAGTCTGTCATGTCATCCAGGGTAGGGATAGGGCCTCTTTCAAGAGTCCAGGCTGAGAGAGCATCCCTCATTGTGGGATGGGCACTCAAAGTCTATTTGTATGCCAGGGATAAATACTACCCAAGGCTCCATAGATTACCTAGGCCTCCTCACTGACACCCACATTCAGGGGGTCTGGGTCAGTCCCAGGCTTTCCACACAGCCATCAATATGGGGTCCAAGAGCTACCCTTGTTTAGGTCAACTGTTTCTGTGGGTTAAACCAGCCCAGTCTTAACTCCTTTGTCCATCAATCCTCCCTTTCTGAAACTGGATTCCAGGAGTTTCGTTCAGTGTTTATCTGTGGATATCTGCCTCTGCTTTCATCTGCTTACTTCTTGAACCCATTTGATTGGAGTACTTTTGTCTATCCTTTTTAAGGTATTCCTGATCTTTAAAATTGAGATGTGTTTCTTGTAAGCAGTGGGCAGTGGGTTGGTTTTGTTTCTTGATCCATTCAGTCTGTGTCTTTTGATTGAAGAATTGAGGCTATTGATACTTAAAGTTACTATTGAAATGTTAGTTGTGATCATCGTGTTTTTGATTTTTGGTGTTCTCAGTGGTACTTTGTGTTTTAATAATTAAGTTTCATATTTCTTTGCATGGTCTCTCTCCTATGTTAACTCCTCTCTTCACCCAGAAATAATGTTTTCTGTTTTTCCCTTAGGTTTGGTTCGTTGGATATAATTTTTTAGGCTGTTTATATCATAGAAAGTTTTTCTTTCTCCTTCAAACATGCCAGATAGTTTTGATGGGTATATTGTTCTGTGTTAGCTGTCATAGTCTGTGTGCTTCTTGTATATGCAGGGGTGTGTGCATAGCTTTTCTTTCCTTCTTATTCCATATCTGGTTGTGTGGCTGGTCCCTTCTTTCCTTGCTCCTTCACCTCCTCTCCCAGATTTCTCCTATTTATTCTGTCTGCCTGCAGGTCCTGCCTATCCATTTTCCTGCCCTGCTATTGACCTTTCAGCTCTTTATTAGACCAATCAGGTATTTTAGGCAGGCAAAGTAACTCAGCTTCACAGAGTTAAACAAATGCAACATAAAAGAATGCAATTCATCTTTGCATTATTAAACAAATGTTCAACAGTATAAATAAATGTAACACATCTTAAAATAATATTCCACAACAGATGTGTCTTTCCTTGGCTTGGGGAAGTTTTCTTCTATGATCTTGTTGAAGATCTGGTTTATGCCATTAACTTGGGGTTCTTTTATCTATGCCTGAAATTTGAAGGCTTGTCTTCCTTTTCCTTCCTTTCTTCCTTCTTTCTGGATGTCCCACATCTGTGTGCTTCTTGTGATTTTTTTCATGTTCCTTGCTTATTTGGTCTAGATCTCCACTTCCATTTTGAGACCTGATATCTATCTTCTGCTTAATTCATTATACTTGT
The DNA here is from genome assembly GCF_017639785.1 of Mesocricetus auratus. Lineage (NCBI taxonomy): Eukaryota > Metazoa > Chordata > Mammalia > Rodentia > Cricetidae > Mesocricetus > Mesocricetus auratus. The sequence goes on from NW_024429207.1 coordinate 25,435,120, forward strand.
AATGCTTTCCTTTGAGTTTTCTATTGGGTTTTTCAATCCCATCTTCATTTCAGCTTGAGTCATCTTCAGTGTTTCTATCTCTTTATTGAATTCCATTTTCATGTACTGGATTATCTTTGCCATTTTTATCAGTCTTAATGTTTGTGTTTCCTTGGGCATCACTTAGGCATTTATTCTCCTTTAGCTCTTTCTCCTTATTTCATTGAGCTGTTACTTTGTGACTTCTTTAAATTCTTTGACTTAAGGACTTTTGTAGTTGTTCTTTTAATTTCTGTGTCCTGGAGGTCAATTCTGATTGGCAAGCATTTCTACAGGAATGGCTGTTAGGTTTTTAGAGAGAAGATGCTGGCTTGAGCTTTCATACTGTTACTTCTGCAATGAGATCCGAGCCTGTGAAATTCCTTTGTAGTTTTGAGTTTGTAATCAATGAAGCAGGAAAGGGGAGATGAGAGGGTGTGAGGTGTGTTTGTTCTAGAGGTTGGAAATGGCTTGGGTGGGATGAAGTCAGGTGGGCAGAGGGGACTTGGGTGGTATATGGGATGTGCTTCCTGTTCATAGTCAGGAATGTGGGAGCAGATTCGAGTGGAGAGCCTGGGTATGGCATGGGAGAGTCCTATAGGATGGCAGGTAGTAGGGAGGATACTGGCCCACTGTGGTAGTTTGAAAGAAAATGGTCCCCAAAGGGAGTGGAATTATTAAGGGGTGTGGCTTGTTGAAGTAGGAGTGCCCTTGTTGGAGGAAGTGTGTCACCGTGGGGTTGGGCTTTGAGGTCTATGCTCAAGATACTGCCCAGTGTGACAGACCACTTCCTGTTGTCTATGAATCAAGACATCAGAACTCTCAGCTCCTTCTCTAGCATCGTGTCTGCTTGCATGCTGCCATGCTTCCCTCCATGATGATAATAGACTGAGCCTCTGGAACTGTGAGCCACCACAGCTAAATTTTATTTATAAGAGTTCCTGTGGTCATGGTGTCTCTTCACAGTAATAGAAACCCTAAGACACCCACCCTAGAGCTCCCCTAAAGGGAAGGCAAGGAAGGCCAGACCACGTTGAAGAACTGGTTGGAGGACTCAGGTTAAATTAGGTAGGTTTTAGAAAATACCTGGATGAAGAGGTTAGGGGTGCTCCAGGGCTGGACCCAGGAGGAGGATGTGGGATGTCTGGTGGGTATGGAGTGGATGGAGGATATGATTCAAAGGATCATGTGGGTGGATGCAGGTGCTGCAGGTCCTGGTGGAAGCCCTGATGTTGGGTACCTTGCAGAAGGTGATGGAGCTAAGCTGGAGTACCAGATATGGGACTCTGCCAAAGGATAGAGGCCCCTGCTGCAAGTTGCTGGTGGCCAAACTGTACAAGGGCACCGGTTGTGGGAACTGGGTTTGATTCAGCAGGATGTAGAAAACAAGGGATGGGTGATGGGGGTACTCACCAGCTAGTCCTTAGACAAGGATGCGGAAAGTCTGGGCATGGAGTGGGGTGGTAGAGATGAAACAAAGCATCCTGTAAGTGGGGGAATGTTTAAACTTTGTGGTCATGATCTATGATTTAGGGGGTTGAAACATTGCCTATTTGAAGCTACTGGGCTTCATCCAGAAGCAGTGTGTACAGGTTAGGTCTTGTTTGCTTGTTTGTTAGTCAATTTGATACAAGTTAGAGTCATCTGGGTAGAAGTAATCTCAGTTGAGAAGATTGGCCTGCAGGTGAATCTGTGAGGCAGTTTCTTTCCCAATGATTGACATGAGAAGGCCCAGCCCACTATGAGCAGGGTCGATCCTGACCAGACTGTCCTGAGAGGTATAAGAAAGTAATCTGAGCCCTCAGGAGCAAGCCAGTGAACAGCAGTCCTCTGTGACCTCTGCATCAGCTCCTGCCTCCAGGTTCCTCCTGCCTTGACTTCCCTTCATGACGAACAGAATCTATAAGCTGAAGCGAATCTTTTCTTCCCTGAGTTGCTTTTGGTCCTGCTGTCTATCACAGCAGTAGAAACCTTCATGGGACTTGTTATGGGTTGTTGAGTGAAGGGCAGGCACCTGGGGTACTGCCGAGTTCATTCTATGGGGCAGAAAGGGGGTCCATTTAGATAGAAAGCCAAGTGAGAGAGAAGACCCGTGACAGAGAGAAGGCTTGAGATTTGGGGGTGGGGGCAGGACAGGAAAGCTGCAGCTGTCAGTACAAGGGGCAGAAATCATGAGCATCCTAGCAGAAAGGACAGTTGCAGAGCCAAGGACAGCTGACATTGGAAGGAAGTATAGACTGAGGCAGAACTTAGAGCACCAGCTACGGAGAGAAAAAAAGAACAGCATTATGTCAGTAGAACAGAAAAAACAGCTTCCATCAAGGGAGCATGTGAGGGCTCAGAGGTGAGAGTATGCCCGGGCTCTGGATAGGACTTTATTATTATTATTAAATTGTTTTATACAATAAATTTTGATCATGTTTTCCTCTCCCTTAACTCCTCGTAGATCCTACCTCCTTCCCCACCCAAATTTATTTTATTCCTCTCTCTTTCAATAAAACAAAACACAAAAATGAAAAAACAAAAGAAACAACCAAAAACATCCAGGAAGACAAAAAACACCAAAACAAAGCAAGTGTCTTCCAGATACACAGGACTGATTGTCATGGGCTCACAAAGACTGGCAGCGCATAGAAGACCTGCACAGGTTCAAGCTCGATGAGGTCCCGGTGCTAAGAGAGGGAGTAGACTCGGGCTCCCACCCCTAATGAAGAAGCTACCAGTAATTGATGCCTGCTGGCAAAGGCAAAATCAGTGTGTTCCAACGGAGTCTCACTGGGCATATTAACCACACTGCAGGGCAGGCCCCACCCATGCCTAGGAGTGGTTGGCCAACATAAAATGGATAAGACCTTTTGTCATCTCCATGGCCTTGGCAGTTTGAAACAACTGCAGTGCCCAAGAGCAAGGAGCGTACCTTCTAAAAAGAACTCATCCCTCTTACCCACGTCATCCAAATTCTGCGGATTCCCTGCTTCAGGATGATCCAAAAATATTCCTAATACTTGTTCCAGGCATGGACCTAGGTCTTATTCATAGACAAACTAGTTCTGGTTCCTGTCGGCATCTGTCCATGGGGAGGACTTCTTATTTCAGCTCAAAGGAACCCATGTCTTGCTCAAGGGAAAGAGCGTGGACCTCCCTTTATTACCGTTTGTCACGTACATCTTTATTCATCATACCAGGTCCAGTGGGATAAGACGGTCTGTTCCACAGCGGTGTGGGCTTTCCGACTCGTCAACTACTAAGCAGTGGGCACAAGAACAGCACACTTCTGTTCTTATCTTATTAGATTAAAATCACTGGTAGTGAATGACTCCAAAGGATAGACTCGGGAGTTGGTGTGATGAGACGTCTTCTCTATCCCCGTGCCGAGTTTGGAAAGATGCTGGATGCTCAGATGCGTCTCTGGGGCCACTGACATTACATTGGTAAGGTTATCGAGAATCTGAGCTGAAGGAACGTTTTCCGTCTTGTAACAGTCGGTGCTAAACGGGATGGCGCAAAACACGAGGTCTGAGGGCAGCAGGCAGCACTCATTAGCCGGCCTGGTAATTACAAACCTGTGAGGAGAGCCAAAGGAAATTCTGAAACCGCCGTTTGCACAGCATGGCTACAAGCAATGCCCTGAAGATGACCTTTTTCTCCTTCTGGCCACTGGCACGCAGAACAGGAGGGGTCACTTCTCTAAAACACACCCACTTGGACATGGCAGCCCAGCTCTCTGGGAGCGGCTATTCTCATGATTTTAATGAGAGAGAAGCAAGCCCGTGTCTGGGAGAGCTCCTCTCTATTGGCTTATCTGGCTCCAGGGTTATCTGATTTAGTATACACATGCCTTCAGTTAGCACACTTCTGAGTACTGAAGCAAACTGGGACACGAGCCAGGAAGACAGGTCAATGCTGGACACTGGCCTCACACGTGCAGGGCCTTGGGTCCCACCCCGTGTAACTGCAAACACACAAGTTTGCTTGTTACAACATGCCAGGGTCCCAGATAGTTCCATACAGACTTATATCTATCTCGACCTGATGTGTCTGTCACAAGCGTTTTACATAGAATGCAGCCTGACCAAAGAATAAATTAATTTAACACCTAAATTTCTATTAACAGTAAATCTGAAAGAATACCCACAGCCTGGTGCTCCATGAGAAGACGTTTAGGGAAGCAAGGCACCTCAACAAGCAGTCAAGTTCAGAGCAAACCTCAACAGGTATGAGTTAATACCCAGGATTCACAACAAATGTAGGCAGCTGACCTTGTGTGACTTTCATGTCCCTTCTCCACCGCCCGGCAGGTCCCCTCCATCAGCCAGTAATCTACTCATAATTTCCCACGGGTCCTCTGTGGCCCTGATTGGTTCTAATTAACATTTGGCACAATCACAAATTCCTTTTAAAAGAAAGATAGCATTTCCTTCCTCTCTAATAGATGCAGCGCGTTCTTCCAAAACCCATATTCTACAGACTTTCCAGACCCGTGGGGGCAGGGTGTAGGGTTGAGAGAAAGTGGGGCAGGGGAACCATGTTTTACATAGGTCTCATTATACTCAGAGCCCTGCTCCTCCCCACTGGCCTAAAAGTGTTTTAAACCCACTTAGCCCTCCCTCCTAATCCATGAGTGTCACCTTTAGGTCTCCAGCACTCGGGCAGCATTTTCTTCCTAACTCAGGCTCCATCACCACTGTTCACTGCTACAGTGTTTCTGTGCTCTACAGCTGTGTCACTAGGCTCACTTCTCTGACATCTGCTACCCAAAGATTCTCCATCTCCAAACCACGTTCCAGGAACATCCTGAGTGTTACCACTTCCTGACTATGTCCCACGTCAGAAATCTCAAGCTTCAGCAAATGAGTCTCCACACACAACCTCCCTCCATCCTCTCTCTCCTGCTCTCTTACTCTGGGTGCATCTCCTCTCTGTTCATCAGGATTTCCAGTCCTCATCCCCGATCCTACAGTCTACCATTGTTCCCTGTATCCATGACAACCCTGCTTTCACACCACCCATCAGCCCATCTGAATATTACCTCTTCTAACTCCGCATCACCCTCCCACCTCCTCTCTGCACTGTGACTCCTCCACCTCCTCTCTGCACTGTGACTCCTCCACCTCCTCTCTGCACTGTGACTCCTCCCATCTCCTCTCTGCACTGTGACTCCTCCACCTCCTCTCTGCACTGTGTGACTCCTCCACCTCCTCTCTGCACTGTGTGACTCCACCTCCTCTCTGCACTGTGTGACTCCTCCACCTCCTCTCTGCACTGTGACTCCTCCATCTCCTCTCTGCACTGTGTGACTCCTCCTCTCTCTCTGCACTGTGACTCCTCCACCTCCTCTCTGCACTGTGTGACTCCTCCTCTCTCTGCACTGTGTGACTCCTCCACCTCCTCTCTGCACTGTGTGACTCCTCCTCTCTCTGCACTGTGACTCCTCCACCTCCTCTCTGCACTGTGACTCCTCCACCTCCTCTCTGCACTGTGACTCCTCCACCTCCTCTCTGCACTGTGACTCCTCCACCTCCTCTCTGCACTGTGACTCCTCCACCTCCTCTCTGCACTGTGTGACTCCTCCCACCTCCTCTCTGCACTGTGACTCCTCCTCTCTGCACTGTGTGACTCCTCCACCTCCTCTCTCTGCACTGGCTATGTAAGCACTAAGAAATGTTAGTGCTAAGTAACCCACACACACACATCTTATATTGTTCATTTATTGTCTCTTCTTACTATAGTGTTCTTCCTTCTCGCATTTCTTTCTGTCCTCCCCCTCTTTCTCTTTCTCACTTGAGCTCACTATTTCGGGTAATTTTATTTGTCCCCTGACTGGAATGGGTTCCACCAACCTATTTCTACTCTTCCATTTTTTCACTTCTCCCTGGCTACTAACTGCTTTCATTCCAATGTGACAGTCCTGTCTTGGAACTGCATGGTTGAGCTGTTATAGATTGCATCCTTTCTTTTCCCCTTTCCATTTTGATCCAGATAGATTTTCTCTCTTTCCCACCACTAGCATAATGATCTCCTTTTAATAAAGCTGGAGTCTGAACACAGTGCACTTATGATTTAAGAATCCAAGCCACTGTGACTAGAGAGAAGCATCCATTAAACATTTCCCAGTGAACCCAACAGGAAACCAGGGCATCCCTCTGATGTAGCAGCAGCCTCGTGGGTGGAGGTAGGCCATACAAGAACTCTTATGTAAAGTTAATGCTTTAGTTTCCAATAGGGACAGAATCTCTATTCTCCTTACAAGGTTCATGGGATTCTGATGACATGCTTCCCGTTGTTTGGACCCAGTCTTCCATATTCTTACATCATTATCTATCCCCTTGCATCCTGCTATGCAATAGCTGGTCTGGAGCTCTGGACTTGGCCTTGGTTCTACACTTAAAAGTGGCTAGCACTTTTCAAATCACCATACTCCCCTTTTGTGTTCTGGGTTGTGTCCCTGCTCATCCATCACACGGTATAAGCCAACACATAGGATCCCATAATTATCTAGTGAGCCACAGAAGAGTTGTCCAAAGGTTTTTCTTGGCTGCGAAGAGAGCAGAACAACAGGGCTGTGTAAGCACTTTAATCCAACAGCTGTAAGAACTTCCTTGCGTGTTGTTTGCCAGCTCTTTGCTGCAGACACCCAGAAAACCTGGCAGCCCTTCATTGGCTTGTGATGGCAGTGTAAGGGGGCAGTCACAGAGGTTTGTGATTAGTTATCCCTTTATGATTCTGGTTTCCTCAGGAGCCTCTGGTGGATGTAGTGTGGCACATGGTCTTGCACGTCATTTTACCGTGCTAGTTTTGGCCCCCATTAAGATGAGCGACAGGTTCAAAATTAATCATGAGCAACAGGTTCAAAAATTCAGTTTTAGGGTAAACTTCAGGGGATCTCAAGCATTCCTGCTCTAAAGCTATGGTCAACAAGGCCACAGTTCAAAGGCAGTGGCAGATAGGCTAGAAGCATCTGGAAAGGCGAGGTCAACAGCTGCTCAGTTCTGTGCTTCCTTAGGGAAAGATGGAATTGAGAACAGAAATGCAGGACAGCCTGCTGTTACCTCGGAGATCCAGAGGAGGCACCTGCAGCAGCTCTCTGGGCTTACCCCTCACCAGGCAACTGCAGGTGAGGGTCCCAGAACCACATACAGGCAGGTGGTGTTTGCATCTGGAATTCACAGGCACAGAACACTTGGGCAGTATGTGTTGGGCCATGTTCAGGGCAGAGGTCTACAGAGCACATGCCTTTGGAGGGCCCTGCTGGCAGCCACTGACTTTACAAAGATGTCTCCTTGTCCAGTGAGTGCTCACTATAACCCTGAACAGGGGGATGCAGTGTCAATCAGAACAAAGCACACCGAGAAGTGGATGACTTGTGACCAGGCTGCACTCTACCCCAGCTCCTACGGGATGATGCCCCACTGGAAGCTGCCCACGGGGTTATCTTGTTATGATCTGCCTTTTCCTGCTTTCTGGGCCAAGAAAGTATCAGCATATTCCGTAAACCAGTGACAGTCTTAGAGCCAGGTCCAGAGTTCTGCCTGACTACAGGTGGCCTGACCAGAATTCTCTAGCATTGTAGGAACTGAGGCAACAGCCTGAGCCTGGAACACACTCCTTAGCTTGTCCACCGCTGTGATATGGTTAAAACTGTAACGGCCTCATGTGAGCCTCAGTTCCTTGATCTGCTAAGTGGGTTTAGTTACTTAACTCATGTCATCCCTGGACAGATTCACACAAAAGACTGAAATAGAGGAGATCTAGGGCTTCTTGGAAGGTAGAGGTCAAGGGGACTACGAATGACAACAACCTTACTGCTGCATCGTGTCATGACAAGGTGAAAGGGCAAGAGAGGCCACATGTAAGAGAGGGAGGAGGCCAAGCCCATCCTTCTACTGGTACCCTACTCCTGCTAGGGACACTTAGTTCCTCATGCTCCCTCCACCAGTCTTTTAATGGCTCACCCTTCAACACCGTTGCATTAGGGACTGAGTTTCCAATACGAGATCTAGAGGGGATGCATCCACATATAGTGTTGGGTCTCTCTGATGCTGCTTGCAGATTTAGCTGGAGGATGGAGATTTTTTCCCATCCTCTTTCTCTACCTCTGGAGATTTTTGCAAAGAATAAACGCAACCGATGAAAATGTACTGTGCAGAGACACTGTAGCTATAACACTGTATTGTATTAAATTTTTACTAGTTATTATTTCTGTGTTAAGTCATTTATGATCTGAAGCAACCTAGACCATTGAAAATCAGAGAGTTAAGGAAGTAGGAAATGCGTTATAGTAACAGTAGACTCACCTCAATGTCTGATAGAATGGTTTGGTCTAAAGAGAGAAGCCCCAGCTTACACCGTGCCCTCCCAGACAAGACTGTGGCACAGCCTTCATGTATCCCGTAGTACTTCTCCTTAACCAAACACTGCTCCATCTGAGCACTGATGCCACCTGTTACTAGCATCTGAAGTAACTCCAGGACATGATAGTTGTAGAAGGCCTGGAAAACAAAGGCAAGCCACGAGTGAAATCAGAGGGGCCAGCACATGAACGGTAGGCATTGGGACATAGAGGTTAAGTAGGCATCACCATGTCAAGTGGGCCTCATGGTGCTGGTTTTTATCACCACTATCAAATTCAAATTGAGTTTAAGTTGGCACTTTGGGTAGAGTGCTGGGTTAGTTAAAGCAAGGAGAAAAACAAACAAACAAACAGTGAGGAGGTCTTGTTCCTATAGTGCAGACACTGAAAAGTGAATAATGGTGCTGATATCCCAGAGCCTTCTTCCTCCATAAGTGACCAGAGTAGTGTGTCAAGCCACAATGCCCTAAGCATTGTCAATGTACATTTAAAAAATGTATATATAATTAATGAGATAGATTTTTCCTTGAGGTCACACTGACATTTTTGTCATCTATTCTTGAGCTTTGGGGATGTGAATTTACTTACAGTTCTTGAATAATGACCTATTTAAAGCCACACAGTGATGTCACTCATGGGACTCCCATAGTTCTTTTCACCACAGTAACAGTTATAAGTGTCAGATAAATAGAGTTTTAGAATCTTTGGTGTCTTAGTTGCTGTGAAGAGACACCATGACCAAGGCAACTCTTATAAAAGCATTTAATTATAGGTTTGCTTACAACTTCAGAGGTTAGTTCATTGTCATTGAGGTGTGGAAGATGGTAATACATAGGTAGACATGGTATTGGAGAAGTTGCTGAAAAGTCAGCATCCTGATTCGTAGGCAGAGAGAGAGCTACTGGGCCTGGCAGGGGCTTTTGAAATCTCAAAGCCCCACCCCTGGTGACACACTTCCTCCAATAAGCCCATACCTCCTAGTCCTTCTAATCCTTTCAAATAGTGCTACTCCCTGGTGACTAAACATTCTAATATTTGAGAGTATGAGGCCATTCTTATTCAAGTCAAACATTTGGTGTCCAGGGGAAACCAGAAGAGGAAATGGAGACAAGTTCGCACACCAAAACAAGCTTGAGTCTAAACAATCTGAGGTGTTCTCCATAAACTCCCTCTCCAGAATTAGTTACAATCTTACATCCTGTGTAGTAGGTTTTCTCAAGATGACAGAATACATATTTTCTAAGAGTTTTACTTATTTCATTTTTTAGGTTGACATAACAAAGTAATGGGTTTTGTGATGGCATCTGCATATGGCTGCTTCTTGATATTCTCTTCTCATTTCTCCAGTCTCTCCCATCCTCTCCCATGCTCCTCTGTCATCCAGCTGGTTCCCTTTACTCCCCCAGTTAGTCCCTACTTTCCAAGTGCATATATCCTAATGCCTTGTATACTCCCCACCTCCCTTAAATATCACACTCCCTTCTCGTGAACTCCTTGTTTCAAACATACACATGTACATACACAAGTATACACACATGTGCACACACAATTACACACATACAAGTATACAAAACTTTAGATTCTGCACATGAAAGGAACATGTTTGTCTTTCTGCACTTAACATAATGATTTGTGGGTGCACACCTTCTCCTGTGAATGTCAAGGCTTCCTTTTTTCTATGGCTGCAAACAATTCTATTGTGCTCATGTGCCACATCGTATTCATTAGTCATATGCTGATGGACACTTGACTGGCTGTGTTTCTCAACTGTTGTGAACAGTGCACCTATAAATATAAATGCCTAAGAACTTCTATAGTATGATAGCTTGGAGTCCTTCAGATACAAGCCTAGGAGATGGATCATATAATAGCTCTATTTTACTTTTCTTACTTGAAAGAGATCAATTTTAGAAGAGGGTCACTGGGCACTGGTGGCACGCCTTTGACCCCAGCACTCAGGAGGCAGAGGCAGGTGGATCTCTGTGAGTTCAAGGCCAGCCTGGTCTATAGAGTGAGTTCCAGAACAGCCAGGATATACAGAGAAACACTCTCTTGGGAAAAAAAGGGGGGTCAATTAAAAAATATTCACCACTTTTATTCTTAAAAAATTGACTAAAAAAGAATGCCAATTCTAACTGCACGTAAATTCCTTAAGTGGTATAGTCTTTGGGTCTGGACATTGGCACATGATGTTTCTGTTTGCAAGTTTTTAAAAATAAAGTTCTTTTCTTTCTGTGTATACGTCTGTGTAAATGTGCATGCACACACGGGGGCTGGTCCATGCTCTGTGGGAGAACGTGAAGGGTAAAGGGAGGAACTGGGCGCATGCCGCCTTCACTCTTGCTTTATTCCTTTGGAGGCAGGGTCTGTCACCGCCCCTGGAGCTTACATTACTTTGGCTAGGCTGGCAGTCAGCGAACCCTAGCAACTCTCCTGTCTCTATCACCGTCAGATATGCACAGGTCCGCACTCAGCCTGTTCTGCAGACGCTTCCATCTAAGCCCCTGTCCCATAGGGCACAACAAGCGCTCGTAGCCAGAGTTACAGGTCTGGGGGAAGTGTCCGCCCAGTGTGTCCTCAGCATCTGCAGAAACTCACTTTCCTACCAGCTGTGGAGAAGGTTCAGAGGTCCTTGCACCCTGGTCAGCCTTCGCTGTCACGTGCTTTGGTGGCCATTCTGCCGGGATGAGAGAATCTCAAAGCAGTTTAATCCCCGTTTCCCTGATGTCTGGGGATTTTAGAATTCTTGGTGCTGCTCTCGGTTGTACTTTTTTCTTTTTTGGGGGGGGTGTCAAGACAGGATTTCTCTGTGTAGCTTTGGAGCCTGTCCTGGAACTCACTCTGCAGACCAGGCTGGCCTTGAACTCACAGAGATCCACCCGTCTCTGCCTCCCGGGATTAAAGGTTTGGGCCACCACCACCCAGTCCTGATTTTTTTTTTCACTTCCCACATTTCTATTCCCAAAGTGTAGCTTTACTAATTAAGTTTCCTTTCATCTGGCTGACGTTTTGACCATCTCTCTGACTCTTGTCCAGCCCGCTGGCTCTGGTCTCGATGCTGCTTCCCTCTCGAGGGGCTGGGGTTGGATTCATCTGTTCTTTGTGTCCTCCTTCAGGTCACTGACCTGGTCCTCACCTGGAATTTTACCCATTTGAATGTTGGCGTTTGGCAGCTGATGAACCCTGGTGTCTTAGGGGCTTCATGCTGCCTAGATCTCCTTTGTTGGGTTGCAGTTCGCATCTCTTTTGGTTCCAGTGCCTTTCCTGTTATGTAGCTCTTCTCACTCAACAGCCTACTCTGGAAGGCTCATCTCCAGCACAATGTTAAGAGTCACCTCAGAAATGTAACCTGCTTGATTCCCCTTCAATGCAGACATCTCTGCTTACACAGGGGTTAATGTAGCTTATACTTCAAGAACACCATGGCCTATCAGCTCATTTAGCAGTGTTCTAGTGCCAAGGTAGAGCTATTTGTCTGAGAGCTCAGTAGGGTTTACAAGGTATTCACTGTGGCTAAGAGGAGCAGAGCCATGTTATTTCCTCAGCTCTAGGGAGCAGTGACTCCATGAAGACTGTACATGGCCCAGCCATGCTCTGATAACATGCAGACCGTCTTTGAGGCAAGCACGCCATTCAGGAACACGGAACTACAGAAAGCAAGGTGTTTACCAAGCTCCCCTCAGAGCCTCATGCATTTGGATTTTCTCATTAATATTTGGTCTTTTTGCAACCTTCTCTTGAAAAACCCTTCGTGGGAGGAGTCTGGGAGGCAGTGGATCACATGATTTCCTTTCAGGGCTTCCTACAGTCATTCACAAATGGTTGCACACAGATTGTCTGGTCTTAGACAAGTTCAGATTCCTCAGATACCTTATTCCTGCCTGGGACATTCTTCCTAAAAGCTCTCAGTGACATCCACTCCCTTCCAGGTAATGACTTGCAAGCATCCCCTCAGAATCCCTTGCCCTGGTCATAGTTGAAATCCCTTCCCCCAAGCTCCGTATAATCCTGTCTCCCCTGACCTTTGCCTTGTATGCATTCTTTCTGTTGCTAGTTACCCATGTCTAAGTTGGTCTCTGCTGTACCCTGCTGGTACAGTGCCCAGCACAGTAGGTGTTCACTGTTTCAGAGTGGATTCTGCTCATGGGAATCCTGTGATGGGTGTCAGGGGTCTGCTTACAGCCAAAGAACCACTGAACCATCACCAGAAACTTAAAATGGATCCCACAAGAGGAGCAATACAGAGGGAGATTTGGCGTTGATCTGAATAAATGGCATGCTCCTCCCAAGACCAAGCCTTTCCGCTTGAAAGTCCTGGGTCCTCTTATGGTGATGTCTACATGAACTATTGGGGAGATCAGTCTACAGAGCTCTGACACAGCTGAATGCAAAGATATAAGTTGGGTGTCCGTCCCCCCAGGCATTTGGGATTCCCTCGACGCCGGGACTGCAAGGTTGTAATCTTGAAAATGTGAACATTTGAAAAGATGAAATAATGCCTGTGAAGTTGCCTTTTCAGAAAAGTAAAAAGAGGTCAAAACTGGGAGCAGTGGTCTCTTCATGAGAGGCTCGCTCCAGAGTACTCTGGCTCATCTGCACCTACCGTGGCCAGAAGAGAATCCAAGAAGTTGCCTGAAAAGACGGCACCCGTGGAGAAGGAAGTGCTGAGATGCAGGCTGGTTCCTTTGAGTGTCCCATCCAGCCCTCCAATCTGCTCGATAAAGTGGATGTTGGAGGGGTTCTCTGTAAGACAAGATGAAAAGGCAAAGCCAGCCACGGGAGAGCGGGAGACGGCTGCCTGCATTCCTAAACTCAGTCCTCTCTGGGACAACAGTGCCCCATGGGCTTTCTGTCCCTCTGTGTGGCTCAGCCAGTAAAGTGCTTGCCACACATCCAGGAAGAGCCATTTGAGCCTAGAATTTATGTTTAAAAAAAAAGCCATGGGGCTGAAAAGATGGCTCAGCAGTTCAGAGCACGGCTGCTCTTCCAGAGGACCTGGGTTCATAACTAGATTGTTCCATGAGGACTATAAGACACTTCGAAGCCTGCTTTGTTTCTTTTTGTTTTTTGTTTTGTTTTGTTTTGTTTTGTTTTGTTTTGAGAAAGGGTTTCTCTGTATAGCTTTGTAGACCAGGCTGGCCTCAAACTCACAGAGATCCACCTGCTTCTGCCTTCCGAGTGCTGAGATTGAAGGTATAAGCCACCACCACTGGTTATTTTGTTTTGTTTTTTTTACTCAGACTAACATAAGAAAACAACAATTTCTCCCCAGTCTAAGACAAGCTACATACATTTAGCTAATTTATAACCTCAAAATAACTTCAGACTAGAATGTCTCTGTAAATGGATCATAAGTTAAAAACTTTGCAGATATGCACAAGAACAGTTATAGGTGTCTAAACCAAGGTTATCAGCACGAAGCAACCTAAAATACTATGTGAGTTTCTCTTGCCAAGTCTGACTGATAAAGACCTACTTCCTGTGCAAATTCTTCAGCAGCTTGTCTGACTAGGCACTATGCCCCCCACCTCTGGCCACAGCCTGTACACCAAGAACCTGGAAGCCAGGCGTTGACATGATTACCCTCTCCCCTCAGATGTAGCTTTTGTAAACTTTTTTATTGAAAGTTTGTTGTTGAGTGTCTGTGTGTGTGTGAGTGTGTATACACACACACACACACACACACACACACACATATATATATATATATGTGTGTGTGTGCTAGGTGAACAAAGGAGCTAGAGAGAATTGGAGCTAGAGAATTGGAGCTAGAGAAGGCGAGCTGGAAATAGAAAGAACATCACCCTCAGATTGTATATGTGAGACTTTCTCTTTGGATAGATAGGAAATTTTCCAAAGTCCCCACTGCTCCGAAGGCATTCTTTTCTGCAACCCTGGGTGCAGTTCTGGGAGCTGGACTCCCAGGCTGTGGTAAAGAGCAAAGATTGAGGGTCTGGCGGGTGACTTGTTAGTTAATGTGACAGTGGGTGTCTGTTTCCAAAAGGTCTTTGGCTGAACAAAGTCCCTTATCTCCCGCCCCCACTTAATTCACCATTTCTTCTAACTATATACTTAATCTTGGGAGTCAGAGTGGTTATGAGGGAAGAAACAGTTAAGATATGCATTAAACTTGCAGTCATCTAAGATTCAAGGTGATTACAAGTAGACTGACGGGCTGGTTCAGGTGCTTGGAACAGGCTTCAGTGGATGATGTCTCCATTTGGGGAGAAGCCCCAAAGAGCATCAGAAGGGTTCTGGGACCTGTTCTGTTTCCTTAGTCCTCTGACTATGGATTCTAGAAAGAGCTTGAGGCATCAACTATGCACCATAGAAATCTCTCCCTTGAATATCCCACTTGCAAGGCAACTTACTCAGTTCAGTGAGAATGGGGATCCTCTTGTATATTTTTTGGCCATATTTATTGAAGGTAGATGCAGCCCTTGTGTCTACGGACAATAAAGAGATGACAAGAACAAACAAACAGCTCATAAAACTTGGCTGGAAATACAGTAACATTACACGACCCAATGTCTTAGCTCAGCAAAGTTACTTTCTGGTCCATAACTCAAGTTTTTAGAAGAAAAAAATCTATTATACTTGTCCCTTGATATCTATGGGGAGTGGAGTCCCTGTAAGTTCCAATCCTCAGAAGCTCAAGCTCTTTCTCGGAAAATGTCAGTTAGTTGTGTATCGCTGATGCACACCTCTCAAACACCTTACCTTACCTCAGATGACTGATAATACCTAGCACATTGTAAATGACTACAATAATGTTTACAGAACAATGATGTAAGGTCTATAAATGTTTAGATGTCTAATAGAGATGCATTTCCCCTGGAATACCATCTGCCTGTGGTTGGGAATGAATCCACAGATGCAGAACCCACAGTACAGAGGGTTGACTGTATTTAGTCTCTTCTCTTGGATGGTAAATGGTGCTTGTTTGGGTGTGCACGCACACATGTGTGTACGTGTGCATGTGTCGCAAAGGTCTCCAAGTAGTAAGGTGTTAGTGTTTTGAGTAATAGCTGAGCTGCATTAATATATTCATAGCACTTCTAGGAAACTACTAATGAGTTGATGTTGCTGCTTCACGCATGCTTCTGGAGACCCTCAATGGGCGTCTGGCCCCTAATACTCTCTGCCACTTCAAGGTCCTCTAGAGGATATGGCTTGTATCTTCTTTCCGCTCCTCAGAGCTGAGCGGCACCCCACTCTGAGAACCTTGGGAGTCTGTAAAGAGCAGTCTTTGATGTGGAGGAGGTGACAATCAGAGGCCGTCTAGGTTTGCCAGCTTTGCTTTGCAGTGTGGCCCGGCAGTAATCAGCATGGCTGGAAACCCTTCATGCTTCCCATACACATGTCCAAGAGGTGCCTCTATGGATCCTTAGGCAAGTCCTCGGTCTCAGTACTGTGACCTTTAGTGTGGGGCTGCCCGGTGTGCTGAAAGCTGTTTAACAGACAGCTTGTGTGACCTTACCAAGAGATGGCAGCATCTTTCCAGTTGTGACAACCAAAACTGTCACCACTGATCCTGGGAAACATAAAGAAGACCGTCCACCATCAATTGGTGCGTCGTGGGCCAACCTCCAGCCCTGATATAGAATCTAATACAGCAGAGAAAATTGGAATCTTTTTGCTGAATTAATAAAATGTGGAAAATCACTATATATATATGTACATATATATGTATATATATGTATATAAACAACATTTGGCTGAGTGTGATGGACACACCTTTAGCCTCAGCACTCAGGAGGCAGTGTCAGCTAGATCTCTGTGAGTTCAAGACCACCCTACTCTACATAGTGTGTTCCAGGACACAATGAGACCCTGTCCCCCCCAAAAAAATAGAATCAATTTTTAAAGTCTTCCTATCCTATAAAGAAAGTTAAGGTTGCTCAGGGGGGATTTAATTAACTTCCTTACCCCACCCCCCCAAGGCTCGCCCCCTCAGGAGTTGTTCTGACCTGGCACTGAAGACACCTGGGTAGGGTAGCTGACCCGAAAGGACTGGATGTTGAGGGTGGCCATGATAGTCTCAGTGTCCACCAGAATCTGGCTGCTCAGTGCCTTGGACGGGGAGGCTAAGATGGCGCACATAGAGCACTGCTCTATGTTGACTGCATGCAGATCGCCAGTGTAGAGTGCAGAGCCCTGAGGAGAGAGTTCCACGTTGTGACGGGATCCTCACACGGGCGGGCCTGAGATCACAGTTCATGGTGGTGCTCTTTGTGGGTGACGCAGGGTTTTAGCTAAAGCCTCTACTGACTTGACTAAAACTTCGTTATCAGTTGTCCAACACCCTGTCCTGATTAATAGTTAATGTCTTACTATGCACTGACTTCACAGACCCCTCCTCAGAGGACAAATTTGGATGAGACAAAAGGAAGTGATGGGGAGCAAAAAATCCATTTTGACAACTAAAGAGAAAAGAAAGCAAAAGGTGACCATGGTGATGAAAATGTCAGAGAAAGGAAGCATCATGGAGCTAGAGGTTAATTCTATGTCTCTCACCCTTGCTAGCAGGCCACCCATCCCACTTGTATTCTCCAAATAACTGGTAATACAGCCTCACCTTTGGGAAGCTTGGGGTTTGTCCTAGTTGGCATTTCTATTGCTGTGATGAAGAACCATTACCAAAAGCAACTTGAGGAGGAAAAGGTTTAATTCAGCTTATACGTACACATCACAGCTCGTCACAGAAGGAAGTCAAGGCAGAGCAGAAACCCAGAGGCAGGAACTGCAGCAGAGGCCATGGAGGACTGCTTCTTACCGGCTTACTCCCCAGGGCTTGCGCAAATCTGCTTTTTTCAGCCCAGGGTGGTACCACCCACAGTGACTTGGGCCCTACTATATCAATTATCAACCAAAAAATGTACCACAGGCCAATCTGGTGGGGCTATGACTTTCCAAATGACTCTAGCTTGTGTCAAGTTGACATAAAACTAGCCACCACAAGTGGTCCCTTGTCAGTTTGACACACAGACACATCATTTTTAATCCATAACCTTTCCTTTCTTGTTGATCTCCAAAATCTCAATATTAATATAAGAGCATAAAACATAAATACTTTTAAAGTCCCACAGTATTTAAAAATTCAGTCTCTTTTTAAAAAACATCTATAGTTTCTATCAATGTTCAAAGCCTCTTCAAAATATACAGAGTCTTTCTGAATTATCAAAGTTTCTTAACCATGGATCCTATGACATAAAAAATAATTTAAATACTTTCTTACTCCAAAAAGAATTGGGACATAGAATCAAATCAAAGTAAAATAAAGTCCAACAGTATACAGTTCAGTCTCAGACTTCTGGGATTCAGTCACAATCTTCTAGGCTCCAAAGTGCTTGCAAGAGGTACATAGTTCATCTCATAGGCTCAGCCCAGCTCCACTCCCCAGCTGCTCTTGTACTTGGTGGTCACCCAGGTAATGGAATCTTCACTCTGGGACCTCCTGCAGCAACTGGGCTGCACTTCTGCCAAGAATCTCTCACAGGCTCAGCTTTCTCTCTGACCCCTTCAGTCCTGAGACTTCTGCTTCAACTGAGGCTTTACCTCACCAGTGGACTCTCCTGACCTCTCGCAATGTCAAGTCTCACCTGCTCTCCATGACTCCATGAGGCCTCCAAACCAGTGCCATGAAGGAGATTTTTACACATTACCAAGTTCAGCTGCCAGTATAAGGCACAGCCTTGACCTCCTCAGGACCAGTTTCTATGTGCTGAGCCTAAGGAAGTCCTCCCAGTCTTAGGATCCTCAGTGATGCTGGTCTCTTCTTAACCACACTTATTTCTCATCTCCAGCAAATCAGCATCAATTGTCCTAATAAAGCAAAGGTCTCACCTTAGTGGTTCTAGTCTTTTCCTAACCACAGCTCATTCTTCAGCCCCACCTGACCAGAAGCACAGATTCTTAAAGCTCCGAGTACTAAACAGCGCTCACTGAGTCTTTAATGGACTCTCCACAGTCCTTCTGAAACTCCACAAGCCTCCCTTGTCTGCACTGCTCTCAGTTATCTTCAAAGTTCAAACAACAACTCATTAAGCTCTCAACGCTCAATGGCTTCTCCAGCCCAAAGCTGCAAGGCCCTTCCATAATCCTATCCAAAACCTGGTCAGGTCTGTCACAAAAATACCCTGTGGAAGGGTTTGACATGGAGCATTCCCAACAGCAGTTAAGACTGGGGACTTCCGAGCATCTTCTCTCCTGCCGTGTTGAGTGAAGCAGGGAGGAGGAGACACGGAGGACTTCATGGTGGCTTTTTTAGAACTGCAACTTCAATTTGCTTTTTAGAGAATCAGTAGTTCTTATACACTGCCAGTATTATTTCATTAAATATTCAAATGCTTTGGTACAGTTCACAGTGCATATAATGGACTTCTCATCCGGGAAAATGGTAGCATAACTTAGAGTATAAACCTATGAAAGCTAAATGTAAATAAGACATCAGCTAGAATGCAGCACAGAACTAAGGTTCTGTGTTAGCCTGTTCTGCTTCTGTAACAGAATGCCACAGACTGGGTAATTTACGAAGAAAAGAAATTCGTTTCCCATAATTCTGCAGTCTTGGAAATCCAAGAGTGAAGGGTCATGTTTTATGAAGGCCTTCCTGCTGCATTTTAGTGCGGCGGGGGGATGGGGACACACTGGATAGAGCAGGAAGCCAACTTCCCTTCCATCAGGAACCCACTCCCAGAGAGGCTAGTCCCATTCTCAGGGCAGCAGCATTAACACATTCACGGGAGCAGAGTCCCCATGCCTGATCACTCCTCTCAGCACAGTCACAACGGAAAGTCGGCATTCCAACAACAGGTCCATTTCAGCAGGGCAGATGGAGCCCCTCCTCTCCATATCCTTCTTGTGAGGGTCCACGTGTGGCTGTGTGTTCCATGGAAGATGTGATCAGAAAAGACGAGAAAGTCAGAGCCCAAAGGTCCAGCCAGCACCAGCTTAGGTTTAACCAGTAAGGGAGAAGCAGACTGGGAAACAGAGAAAAATTCTCATTTGTGCACAGTCCATAAAACATGCTGGTCTGAACACAAACTCAGGAGCCTTAATGTCTGGATTTAAATCTACTCTTTCCACTCACTTGTTCTGTGATCTTAGACAACCTACCTACTTGGGAGCCTACTATTCCCACACCTAAGGTTTGGCATTTTTACAGTCTACCCCATATGATTATTTAGAGGAGTAAATAAAATGATACAGGCAAACTGTTTAGCTAATATCTGTCACACAGCAGGTGCCACATAACTGGAAACTATAAATATCATTACTATTGTTACAAATCTAGTACTACATCATTATCCTCGTGTAATGCTTACAGGCATGATATATATCTGGGGAAAGTTCCGGAGAAATCGCCATTCTCTCTGGAAGTATTCCAGAGCCCCGATAAACACAATGTCCTTCAGCTCCCGCCGGGTATAGTTGCTGGCTCTCAGAGGCATCACAAAGTTCTGAAGCCCCACCAGGGCTGAGTGGGCATCTCCAAACACGCATGCTATAATGTGGTTCCGAAACTCATGTTTTGGCTTGTCAGTTCGTTTCTAAGGAGACACATGCCAGACTCAGGTCAGTTTCACAAATAGCTAAGAGTTCTGAGATGAGGCCCACCTCCTTCCCCTCCTGACTCCCTAGGTATCTCCAGAGCAGTACTTTTATAGGCTAATACAGTCTTTCAACTGCTTATACAAAAATGGAACCTACATATAGTTGGTACAGATATATATATATATATATATATATATATATATAGAGAGAGAGAGAGAGAGAGAGAGAGAGAGAGATTGTGTTGAGATAGGATCTCATGGTGTAGCCTTGCCTGACCTAGAATCATTATATGGACCAAGCTGGCCTCCAATTCACAGAGACCCAACTGTCACTCTTTTAAGTGCTGGGGTTAAAGGTGTGCACCACTACACCCCACCTAAAGACTTGAGAATTCTGAAGGGGGACACTGGAATACTGGTAGAGACTGTTACGTGTATTTAAATTTCATATGAGTGAGCTCTACAGCATATACATTGTGTGTGTGTGTGTGTGTGTGTGTATGAATTAGACTATTTCAAATGGGCATATGTAATAACAAGAATTAACACCTGACACAGCTGCTTATTTGATGAAATCATCGGGGAAGACTCTCTGCAGGGATTGCCTGCTGCAAGATAGAAAACTACTTTTCTCCAGCTGCCTAGAGACGGACACGCATGCTAACTAAATCATTAAATGCTTGCCTGTTTAATCTGGTCAATTTTAACTCGAAGCCTCTAAGTAAAGCTCATGCACCATCTCTAAAGTCTAATAGTTGCTCGGCTGAGATGAACTGAACACTTAGAAACAGTATCCATGGCAGACTGCATCTGTGAACACAGCTAGGGAAGGCAGTTCCTCCAACCAACTCTGGTAAAGCCTGCCTCTCAGTTAAGAGAGATGGTGGCTTGGCAGAGTGCCCTTTGTTCAGAGTAGAGCAAAGTGAGCATCCTCCTGCAAGCAGAACCAAGTTCAAAGGTTCTGAGTTTCTGAAATCTGCACTTTTCATTCCTGGGGACTTGGCACTCAGTCTGAACTACATACATCCTACAACCAGTATTTTAAGGGAAGTACGAAGATTTGTTTGTATGCTTAACTAACACAATCTAACAAAATCCTCTCTCCAACTGCCTTCCCTGCCTCTCTTGAGTGTGTCAGTCTGGGTCCAGCTGTTCTTAAGATCTGCTTTGGGCTGAAAACACACATGGCTCCCTGCTCAGTGGATATTTACCTGGCATGGGTAGAAATCCTGAAACAGTTGTTTATAAGCTGATATGTCTCCTAGCTGATATACCAGCTCTGTGAAATTAATGATGCTGGTCAAAAGAGTAGCCGTGTTTTATAAATATTGGAACATGTTCTGTCAGGATACTGGCATTGAACAACAAAGGTGGGACCTAGAAGGAATGGTTTGTGTACTAAAATGCTTTTGAAAACCTAGAAAATATCTGTAATTATTAAATGGTCATAGATGGGGAAATTTTCCGCTTGAGAGCCCAGGGAGGGACAGAACTATAACGTCTACAAGGCTTGGCTAACAGATACCTTTTTTAGTTAATTGTTAAATGTAAGCATAGGAAAGTACATTTTAACCAATAAATTAGGGACACTTTTATTTTAAAACAAAAGAATGCAGAGTTCTTGTAGATCATTTATCTGGCAGCTTTAGGTTTGCTAGGTCTCTGGAAAGCGTTGTTGAGAAGAATTATTGGATAAGCTGCTCAGAAGTGGAACCCATAGGTGATGCCACCTGCATTTTAAACCCCACACGTTGCCCACAGTCTTTGTTACAGGCCACATGGCTCGTGGCCTGTGACTTGTGTGGCTAATGTATCTTTCGTTCCAAACTCATGGGCTATAGAGGAGCTAGTTCTTCTAGTGACTCACAGGTCACCCCTCACCCTGGTGTGGTCACCTACCAGAACCACCTTGTCCAAGGGCATTGACTTGCACCAGTGAAACAAGCCACTGCTGTCCAGCTGCTCAGCGTCATCCACTGTGTCATTTGTCATGTTCCTGAGCAGAGAGAATGGAGAGTCAGTCTGAGAAAGTTCAGGGAGCTAACATACCAACACCGAGTTATTTGTTTTCACAGCCACATTAAAGAACGGGAAAGCTAGTGACGCAGAGTGGCTAAAACTACACTTAGGGTTTTTTTGTGGCTCTGGCTTGCCCACAGCAAGACAACCCTTTATCATGGAGATAACCTGGGAAAGAATCCATGAAGGCCCAGTCATGGCTGATCTCATCATGCACCATCACGTGTGGTCTCTCAAGCATGAGCCATGCTTTCTAGCAATTTTCTAGCAGGAATGTAACCATGGTGCATGCAGTCATACACATGCATGCATAATACCAAAAGCCAAGAACGTCTCTTGAGAGATCAGGGATGTGATTTCTCACAACACTTTGGTTGGAATGGCTATCTGATGCACAGAGGCACCACGTTCCCCCTGGCCTTGTCCACATCACATTCTTCCCACCTCTTCAAGCTCCTCCTCTCACACGAGGCTTTCTGGAGAAGTCTGTGCGGTGTCACCTCTTCCTATGTCTTTTCTGCTGCACCCTTCAGTGAGCACCTGAAGGGATGCTTCCTCACTTGGCTTTGATTTATTCCTGCATCTTGTTTATCCAATGGGGTTGCTGCTTATAGTGTGCTTCCTATATCCAGACACGACACCTACGTAGCACAGAGAGTTCTCTACAAACACCTGTTTACCAACTATCTTTAAAGAGTAAAATACCCACACCCCAATGGTATTCTGTAGCTGTTTGGTTGTTGGAAACAGTGATGCCAAACCTGGATGCCTGAAATGTCCCAGTACCTTTCCTTCATCTAATCCTTGATACTTCCTCACTGATTATGTCATCTGGTTTCAGAAAAAGCCTAGACTAGAAGGCAAGTTCCCACTGCCCTGCATTTCTCTTAGAAGATGGCATCTTTTGGCATCTGAGACATATGAAACCGACCCCACCTTATTATTCATTCAGACTCATTCACATATTTTCCCAAATATAAAACTAATTACAGCCGGGCGGTAGTGGCACACACCTTTAATCCCAGCACTCGGGAGGCAGAGGCAGACGGATCTCTGTGTGTTCGAGGCTGGGCTGGTCCGACAGCCTCCTAAACAATACAGAGAAACCCTGTCTCGTAAAAACCAAAAAAAAAAAAAAAAAAAAAAAAACTAATTACTACAACAGGCTTGATGTCCAACACCAGCCTGGAGAACTTAGCGAGACAATGTCTCAAATGCGTTTCTTTAAAAGGGGCCAGGAATATAGCTAAGTGGTGGAGTGTGCAAGACCCTGGGTTCCATCCCTGGTACCACAAAGGAAAAAATGTTTTGTAACATGTCCTAGTCAGGGACTCTATTGCTGCAACGAAACACCATGACCAAAAAGCAGGAGGAGGGCTGGAGAGATGGCTCAGCGGTTAAGAGCACTGACTGTTCTTCCAGAGGTCCTGAGTTCAATTCCCAGCAACCACATGGTGGCTCACAACCACCTTGAATGAGATCTGGTGCCCTCTACTGGCATGCTGAAGGTTGTATACATAATAAATAAAATATTTTTTTAAAAAAGCAGGAGGAAAGGTTTATTTGCCGTACACTTCAACATTGCTGTTCCTCACTGAAGGAAGTCTGGGCAGGACAGGACAGGATCCTAGAGGAAGGAGCTGAGGCAGAAGCCATGTGGGGAGCTGCTTACTGGCTCACTTCCCAAGCCTTGCTCAGTCTGCTTTCTTGTAGAACCCAGGACCACCAGCCCAGGGATAGAACCACCATGGGCTTGGCCTCCCTCACTGATCACTAAATGAGAGAATGCCTCACAGCTGCATCTCTAGTAGGCATTTCCTCAGCTGAGGCTCCTTCCTCTAATGACTCTAGCTTGTGTCAGGTTGACACAAAACCACCAGTACACAACACTAAGTAACTGAGAATTGTACTTGTGCATTGTTTTCCTGTTACTGTTGTACACTTGGCCAGAACCTCCTTATCTGCCATAGCCCAATGGCTGGTGGATACCTTTCTGCTTCCCATGAGATCTGCTTTGGTGTACGTGAGCATTCATTGCTCTGCCCTTGGCTTCCTGCACCCCACATTCCTTGAGGTACCTCCACTTCCCCCCAAAGGGCAGGATTGCCTTCTTTGTAAAATGTGGAGCTCCCTGGGTGTGGTAGCACACACCTTTAATTGCAGCACTTGGGGGGAGGGGAGCAGGTCTCTATTTGCTCAGGGCTCTGGTCTACATACTGAGTTCCAGGAGAGTCAAATCTACATAGTGAAACCCTGTCTCAAAAAACAAAAACCAAAACCAGCCAAACGAAAATGTGTGAGTCTGTTCTAGTGTGGATACATAGAGGTGAATGTCACACTTTTTTGTCCTTTCTTCTTTTACCACAGGCCCCACAGCTTGCCTATTGTGATGAAAGCTGCAACCAAAGGGTGAGTTTAGGAATCTTTTTAATATACTAATTTCATTCCCTTTAGCTAAATATTCAGAAATTGAATTATTGGATCACTTGTTGTGGTGATTTGAAAGAAAATGGTCCCCAAAGGGAGTGGCACTGTTTGGAGGTGTTGTCTCATTGGTGTAGGTGTGGTCTTGTTGGCAATATGTGTCTCTGTCGGGGAAGCTTTGAGGTCGCTCTTCTCAAGCTTCCCTCAGTGTGACAGTCAGTCAACTTCCTGTTGCCTTCTGGTCCTGCTGCTGTGCTCCCTCTCATGATGATAATGGACTACGGTGTCTATTCACAGCAATTAAAAAAAAAAACTAAGACACGTGTATATTTTATTCTTTGAGAAACTTTCATACTGTTTTATATGAAGGTTATACTAGTGAAGTTCTTGTATAGTTAATGTCATTCAATCATTAAAAAATATCTGCTATGTTGGTCATAGTAGTTTATGCTCCACTGATAATATATTTATCTTTAGGTAATCATAATTCTCAATCTTCCGAGATTATTATTCTTACAAAATTGAAAGATTACCTACATATTACATAGATGTTTTCACTAAAATTAGGAATGATAAATATTTTAGATTGACCTGATTCTTTAGAATTAACTAAGAAAATCATTCTCTACCTTGCTTTCTGGGTAGTAAAAATTTTTGTTGTTGTTTTGTTCTTGAGACAGGGTCTCATGAAGTCAGTATGGCTCACACTCATATAGGCAAGTACTAGGATTACAAGTGAATGCCAACTGGTCCAGTTTTATGTGGTGCTAGAAACCACGCCCAGGTTTTTGTACATGCTAGAGCAATCTACCAACTCAGCTGCATCTTCATCTCCAGGTAGTAACTTAAATATACTGAAGAGCTGGAGAGCAAAAAAAGCTGGGGAGGGAGAATTCGTTGGTCCCATTTTGCAGATTTAAAAACTTAGGCAATCTCAGCTGGGTGTAGTGGCACACACCTTTAACTGCAGCACTCGAGAGGCAGAGGCAGGTGGATCTTTAGAGTTTGAGGTGGGAAAGAGTAAGTGCTATGGGGCCAAAGCAGGGATGGGTGTATTTGGTAAACAGTGATTCCACTGGTCTACAGAGGAGCCAATAAACCAAATGTTTCCATCTAAGTTGAGTTTCTAAAGCTGAGTGATGTAGGAGGCTGCCATCCTGTGGTTCTTACCTATTCTTAAGGCTTGTGATGGTGAGCAAGCTCTCATGTTCTTCTGAAATAAGATCCTGATTTTCCGAACTGCAGGCAGATTTACTGTTGCTTTTCATCACCACGATGTCCGGCCCTGCAGGTGCACAACAACCCCAGTGAGTCACATACCATCTGTCACCTCCTTAACAGGGTCTTTTTTATGATTTCCATTGACCGAGTCACTCCCAGGCTCCTGCCTAGGAAGAGTCTGGGAACTCTTAGCTACTGCTACTCTGAAAAGATAGCAAAGTCTTTGGTTTCCATCTATACCAATGCTTCTCAACCTTCATAACTCTGCATGCAACCCTTTAACACAGTTCTTCATGTCGTGCTGACCCCCAACCATAACATTAGTTTTGTTGCTACTTGTAATATTGCTGCTATTACAAATCATAAATATCTAAAATGCAGGCTGATATGCAACCCCCAAGGGGGTCTCGACCACTGCCCTGTAGGATCAGGGTACACAGGCTGCAAATGTACCTGGCATGTGAGAGTAAATACCTCCAAGGCACTTCTGCACCTTCTCATGTCTTCCAAGGGGCAGGGGCTGGGGTTACCTTAGGACCTGGAAACCCTATCCTTCCTGCACATGCCGGTCAGGCTCCAATTCACTGTCGTCTGAAGTCACTAGCTTATATTTGATCTTCCCTTTGCAGGTACTATTGTTACTAATTTAGACTTGATCATCCAAGGGTACGTCTCAAACCCCTTGGGAATTGCTACATATTGAAATAACATAGAAACTAATAATTTTTTCTTACACAATAATGAGAATGAACACACCATGACTTTTAAAGATTTTCATAGGGACAAATGCTGATAGTATACAAGTAATAATTTTCTCACATTTTAGGACAGAAATGGTAAAATGGCTTCATGTTTTTTTTTAAAAAAGATTTATTTATTATATATACAATGTTCAGCCTGCATGTATCCATGCAGGCCAGGAGAGGGCACCAGACTTCATTAAGATGGCTGTGAGCCACCATATGGTTGCTGGGAATTGAACTCAAGACTCTGGAAGAACAGGCAGTGCTCTTAACCCCTGAGCTATCTCTCCAGCCCATGGTTTTATTCTTTCAAGGCAAACTGTTAATATCATGACAGTTTAGTAGAGTTTTCCAGTGAGTTCCTTAAGTAAGATTTCTGTATAAACAATTGTGGAAGTTTGAATAAGAACAGCCCCCATAAATTCATAGATTTGAATGCTTGGTCACCAGGGAGCAGCACTATTAGGATATGTGGCCTTGTTGAATTAGTTGTGACAATGTTGTAAGGAAGTGTGTCACTAGGGGTGGGCTTTGAGGTTTCAAATGTTCAAGACAGGACTGGTGTTACTTTCTCTTTCTGCTGCCTGACAATCCAGGTTGTAAAAATCTCTCTCCAGCATCATGTCTGCCTGCATGCCACCAAGCTTCCCACCATGATGACAATAGACTAAATCTCTGAACTATAAGCCAGCTCTAATTAATTTTCTTTTACATAAGAGTTGCTGTGGCCATGGTGTATCTTCACAGCAATAAAACCCTAACTAAGACAACAATTAAACTTAAAAAAAAAAAAGACATAAATAGATCCCAGACCTGTGAAGACTGAAAGAAATTAATGCTCACCGATCTCATGTAGGTCTACAATAAGAAAGAGCGGGCATAGAACAGAATGATGTTAAAGATGAGCACTTTGCCAGGGAAAAGAGCTCCAGAAATTTAAAGCTGCAGCCAGGGCATGCCAGAAAGGTGGCAACTGTTAGAGAAACCTCCTTGCTCTACATTGAGAAAGCCTTGGAGATAAGACTCATCAAAGGCTCCAAGGTATAAAAATGCTAATTCATTTGAAAGGCCAGAGGGTCTCAACTGGGAATGTCACCAAGGGGGATGCCCTGATCCTGGAGAACCGTGTTTCCCTAGGGCCAGCATACAGAAGCTGATGCAACTGTGGTCCTGCATATGGTACTGGGGTATATATGCAAGATTGAGGAAGTTGTGGTTGCAGAGAGCCACTGGAGTCAGGTCATGTGTAGCAGGCTCAGAGTCCCTGCAAGCATGCCCTGAAAGCCACTGTGTGGTTTGGGGCTGCCCAAAATACCCACTCCTGTCACAATTGCTTGGGATCCTCACATGGAGACTTTCTTGAATCCTGTTACATGTTCTTTGAGGGTTTTTTTTATGTTGTTGTTAAATGCTTATAGATGATTTTCATGTATTTATCTGTCCTTTCATCTACTGGCCAAATGGTAAATATATTCATGATAATTTTTAAACATAATTGCTTCATGTATTGTTTTACATCCTAAGACAGATCTAAATAACAAAACTCATAGCCCTTTCATTTATACATCTTCTAAAACTTACTGATCATTGCTGTTAATGTGTACCTAATTTTAAGATATATGTGTGCATATAGGTAGACATGTATGTATATATAAATATTTTAGGATGAATTCTAACCACTAAAACGTTTTGA
Organism: Mesocricetus auratus; assembly: GCF_017639785.1. Lineage (NCBI taxonomy): Eukaryota > Metazoa > Chordata > Mammalia > Rodentia > Cricetidae > Mesocricetus > Mesocricetus auratus. Next base: position 25,463,143 of record NW_024429207.1, read on the forward strand.
CTGTCAAATATGAGTTTTTTTCAAGGTTTTTAATCTTGTTAAGCTGAGATAAAATACAATACAAACATTGGGGGCTGAAATAACCAGTGGGGGGAAAGACATGAGGAGTCTGGAGAAACAGAAGGCTCAGTGGTAAGAGTCTGTGCTGGTCTTCAGGGGATCCAGGTTTGGCTCCCAGCACCCACATTGGGCATCTCACAACTACCTGTCACACCAGCTCCCAGGGCATCTGACTCTCCTCTGGCCTTCCACAGGCCCCTGCACACACAAGGCATATACTCATACAGATGCAGACCCATCACATGAATAAGTTAAGACACGTCTAAAAATATTAACTTGTTTAAAGATATACAACGACACCTTAAGATTTACAGGTGAGCCTAATTTACTTCGTTACATTATAAATACAGGGACCAGGTACAACAGGCCCTGCATAAGGGCCTGTGTTCCAGTGCCTAGGGATCGCCTGGGAACTGCACAGAGCTTCCAATCCCAGCAGCAGCCAAACACCCGAGACTCCAGGACTTCTCTCCCATCAACAAGACCAGGAAACTAGCAGATCCAGGGAGACCAGAGGACCAGCTGTTCTGGTGGGACCAGGTAAAACAGACCCTGCATCTGGGCCTGTGTTCCAGTGCCTGGGGATCGCCTGGGAACTGCACAGAACCTCCAATCCCGGTGGGAGCCAAGCACCCCAGATTCCAGTTTCTTCTCCACCCACGGGACCAGAATGAGGACAAGGAATAAAACTACCAGATTATTGGACTTGCTAGCACCCACCAAAAGGGAACTCTGGTCCCCAGACCAGTAAGGGACTCTTTCTGCACCCACTAGAAGAAGAGATGGGAAAGAGACAATACAAAAACATACTCAGCAACAGAAAAACAAATATGACACCACCAGATTCTAGAGACTCCACACCAGCAAGACTCCAACATTCCAATGCAAATGAAGCAGAAGAGAATGACCTTAAAACTACCTTCATGAAAATGACAGAGGCCCTAAAAGAGGGTATAGGAAAATCCCTCAAAGAAATGGAAGAAGAAACAAAGCAAAAAATACAAGAAATGGAAGAAGAAACAAAGCAAAAAAGGCAGGAAATGGAAGAAAAAACAAACCAAAAAATACAAGAACTGGAAGAAAAAGCAAGCCAAAAAATGCAAGAAATGGAAGAAAAAGCAAACCAAAAAAGGCAAGAAATGGAAGAAAAAGCAAACCAAAAAATGCAAGAAATGGAAGAAAAAGCAAACCAAAAAATTCATAAAAGGCAACAAATGGACGAAAAGATAAACCAAAAATTGCAAGAAACAATGCAAACAGTGCAAGGCTTGAAAACTGAAATAGAGACAATAAAAAAAAAACACAATCTGAAGAAAGGCAGGAAATAGAACAGCTGGGCAAACGGTCAGGTAATACCGATACAAGCATTACCAACAGAATACAAGAGATGGAAGAGAGAATCTCAGGTGTTGAAGATACACTAGGAGAAATGGATTCATCAACCAAAGAAAACCTTAAGTCCAACAAATCCTTAACACAAAATATCCAGAAAATATGGGACACCATGAAAAGACCAAACCTAAGAATAAATAGGTATAGAAGGAGAAGAAAACCATCTCAAAAGGGCAGAAAACATATTCAACAAAATCATAGAAAAAAACTTTCCCAACCTTAAGAAAGACATGCCAATGAAGGTACAAGAAGCTTACATAACACCAAATAGAGTGGATCACAAAAAAGTCCCCTCGCCACATAATAATCAAGACTCCAAATATACAGAATAAAGAAAGAATATTAAGAGAAGCTAAGGAAAAAGGCCAAGTAACATATAAAGGCAGACCTATCATAATTACACCTGACTTCTTCATGGAAACTCTGAAAGCCAGAAGGTCCTACCAACACTAAGAGACCATGGATGCCAGCCCAGACTACTATACTCAGCAAAGCTCTCAATCACTATAGATGGAGAAAACAAGATATTCCATGACAAAACTAGATTCAAGCAATACGTATCTACTAACCCAGCCCTACAGAAAGTTTTGGAAGGAAAAATCCAACCCAAGGAAGTTAACTACAACTAGAAAAACATAGGCATTAGAGAATCCCTCTCTACCAACAGCCAAAAGAACAAAGGGGTGAAATTACACACATAATTCCACCACCAACAACCATTCCAAATCAAAGAATAATGAGCAATCAATGGTCATTAATATCCCTCAACATTAATGGCCTTAACTCACCCATAAAAAGACACAGGCTAGCAGAATGGATTCGAAGACAGAACCCATCCTACTGCTGCATACAAGAAACACACCTCACCCTCAAAGACAGACATCGCCTGAGAGTTAAAGGTTGGGAAAAAATTTTGAATCAAATGGACCCAAGAAACAAGCAAGGGTAGCAATCCTAATATCTAATAAATTAGACTTTTAAATAAAATCAATCAAAAGAGATGAAGGAGCTCATTACATACTCATCACAGGTGAAATCCACCAAGATGAAGTGTCTATCCTGAACATCTATGCCCCAAATACAAAGGCATCCACATTCATAAAAGAAACATTACTAAAACTTAAATCACATATAAAGCACCACACACTTATAGTGGGAGATTACAACTCAAGAAAATCAGTAGCCCTACTATATACAGATGATAAAAGGGCTGAGAAAGAAATCAGAGAATCATCACCCTTTACAATTACCACAAGCAACATAAAATACCTTGGGGGTAACGCTAACCAAACAAGTGAAAGACCTGTATCGCAAGAACTTTGGATCTTTAAAGAAAGAAATTAAAGAAGCCCTCAGAAAATGGAAAGATGGCCCATGCTCTTGGATAGGTAGGATCAATGTAGTAAAAATGGCAATCCTGCCAAAAGCAATCTACAGATTCAATGCAATCCCCATTAAAATCCCAGCACAATTGAAAGAACAATAATCAATATTGTATGGAAAAACAAAAGACCCAGGATAGCCAAAACAACCCTGTTCAACAAGGCAACGTCAAAAGGCATCACCATCCCTGACTTCAAGCTATGGTCCTGAAAACAGCTTGGTATTGGCACAAAAATAGACAGGTAGACCAATGGAATTGAATTGAAAACCCGGATATTAACCCACACATGTATGAACATCTGATCTTTGACAAAGAAGCTAAAAATATACAATGGAATAAAGAAAGCATCTTCAACAAATGGTGCTGGCATAACTGGAGGCTGGCATGTAGCAGAATGCGGATCGATCCATGTTTATCGCCATGCAAAAACTTAAGTCCAAATGGATCAAAGACCTCAACATAAATCCAGCCACAATGAACCTCTTAGAAGAGAAAGTGGGTGGTACCCTTGAACGAATTGGTACAGGAGACAGCTTCCTGAACATAACACCAGTAGCACAGGCAGTGAGATCAACAATTAATAAATGGGACCTTCTGAAACCGAGACGCTTCTGTAAGGCAAAGGACACAGTCAGCAAGACAAAAAGGCAGCCCACAGAATGGGAAAAAATATTCACTAACCCCGCATCTGATAGAGGGTTGATCTCCAAAATTTACAAAGAACTCAACAAGCAAGTCTCCAAAACACCAAAGGATCCAATTAAAAAGTGGGCTGCAGAACTAAATAGATAATTTTCAATAGAGAAGTCTAAAATGGCTGAGAGGCACTTGAGAAAGTGCTCAACATCCTTAGCCATCAGGGAAATGCAAATCAAAACAACTCTGAGATACCATCTCACTCCTGTCAGAATGGCTATAATCAAAAACACCAACGACAATTTATGCTGGAGAGGATGTGGTGAAAGGGGAACACTCCTCCATTGATGGTGGGAGTGCCAACTGGTTCAGCCACTTTGGAAATCAGTATGGAGATTCCTCAGAAAAATGGGAATAAACCTACCACAAGACCCAGCAACTCCACTCTTATGCATATATCCAAAAGATGCCCATTCATACAACAAGGATGTCTGTTCCACTATGTTCATAGCTGCATTATTTGTAATAGCCAGAACTTGGAAGCAACCTAGATGCCCCTCAACTGAAGAGTGGATAGAGAAAATGTGGTACATTTACACAATGGAGTACTATTCAGCAGAAAAAAAACAATTGAATCCTGAGATTTGCAGGCAAATGGATGACACTAGAAGAAACCATCCTGAGTGAGGTAACACAAACACAAAAAGAAAAATATGGCATGTACTCTCTCATATATGGATTTTAGACATAGATCTGGGGAGTGCCAGCCTACAATCCCATGGCCAGAGAGTCTGGGAAACAGAACCCTCATTCAGTGGCTGATGGAAGAAGAGGCAGACTCCCACGGCTAAGCACTGAGCTGAACTTAAGAAAGCCAGTAACAAAGAGGGAGGACTGATGACCAAAGGGATTAAGACTGGGCTGGTTTAACCCCCAGAAACAGCTGACCAGACAAAGGTTAACTCTTGAATTCCAGGCATCAGCCTGGGAATCCAAGGGTTAACTCCTGAATCCCAGGCTGATACCTGAGAATTCAGCATGGGACTGATCAAGACCCCCTGAATGTGGGTGTCAGTGAGGAGGCCTAGGTAATCTATTGAGTCTTGGGCAGTATAACAGTATTCATCCCCAGTATACACATGGACTTTGGACTCCCATCCAACAATGTGAGATGCATTCTCACCCTGAACTCTTGTGGGAGGGTCTGGGCCCTGCCCTGGATGAAATAACAGACTGTAGACACCCCATAGAGGGCCATAGAGGACCTGGAACTGACTTTGTGAAGCAACCTTGTTTCTAATCTAAATTTAAACCTAAAAATAAATAAAAAAAGAAAAAAACATTATAAATACAATTTCTCTCACATAATGTTTTTGGGACAACACCCTATCTCTGTGCTTTCAGGTTTAGCATGTTTAACTCGTGACTGGGCACCACCTTCTGTGCGCTGGGCCCTCCCACATCAATCACTAATTGAGACAATGCTCCACAGACCTGTCTACAGGCCAATCTTATGGAGATATTTCTCATCAGTGATTTATGCATCTCTGATGATTCTAGCTTGGGTCAAGTTGACATGAAACTAGCCAGCACATGATGTTTCACTTCATATAAGTTTATTTTGTGTAGACAAAGGTGTCTTGAGAATTGTGTAGGTAAATAAGATGAAGGGAAAACATCAGATTGAAAAAAAAATATGTAGGAGTTTAATCTATAAAATGTATTTTTGCCAGGAAAGTCACATTTGGAATTGATCAAGTTTCTGTTTTAAAATACTGAAATTTTACCCAAAGGCTATGGAGGTATCTGGAAAAGACTAACTTTTAAATTAGAAGAGGCAAACTTATCATGGATCTTTAGGGTTAGTTTTTCTTTTCCTACATTAAATTGGAAAGAGTTGCTAGTGAGGCATTGAGTTCAACTAGACAAAAGAGAGTTACATTCTCATATAACTGTGTCAGAATAAGCTCCCCACTGCCCACAAGGGGAAAAAATGCTCAAAGACAGTCTATGCTCTACGGACTGTCTAGCAGTCTAGCAGTTCATAGGGAGCAGATTTCCAGGCTGAAGTTGGGGAAACTGGCATGCTGTAGGGAAAGCCCAGTAACTGGAAATCGGCATGGCTGATTCCATTTTTTGGCCATGTCACCAATTACTCAATCCTTGGGAGTTCATTCTCTTAGCCTGCAAGGGAGTTGAACTGGGCAACCACAAAGGTGTTGTTGTTGTTTCACAGCTTTAAAAGATCAGTTATCAGGTCTTGGATCCCCAGTGGGAAGCACATGCCTTACTTTGGCCAAGTTAAATGGTCTTTATCTTCTCAGAGATGGAAGCCCCTCCTTGACCAGACCCCCAGAGAATAGGTTAACCACAGAGATGATGGGCAATTACCTGCAAGTTGTTCCTGGCTCCTGTTTTTGCAGCCACATTCTTCGATCAGCTCAGGGGTGTTCACATTACAGTGACAGGAGGAACAATAAAAGAAGGCCCTAGACAATGAGAGGAGATCAAGGGTGACTTCAGTGACAGCTGACACCAGGGAGACACAGTGCCTGTCTCCTAGTAGGTTCTACTTGGTTTAGGGTGTCCTCTCCGTAAACGAAATGCAAAGCGAAGTACCTTTTGGCAACTTGTGAGGATTCGGCAATAAAGAACCCGAGGGTGTCCTTATTCAGCTTCACTTGTGCTGAGGGATTTAGCAAAAGACTACTGGAAATGGAAGGATAAAGACAGTTAAGTTCTCTGCTAACACCTGTAGCAACATTTGGTGTTTCATACTGTCATTAACAAGGGATTCTCTAAGTTGATGTATCAGTAGAATTAAATCTATTTTTCTTCACTGCTAAACACAGTGGTTAAAGTGAATTTGCATACCCTTAATCCTAAATAACACTCAGGGAGGCCGAGGAGAGCTTGACTACTGAGCAGACAGGAAGCTCCTACTTTGTAGCAGTCATGAATCTGAGAAGGATTGGCTAATCCAAGTGCTTGGTGCCTTGTTGCTTTAGGCAAGCATGACAAAGGAGACACTACCATGCAGTGGGCAGCCTTATGGGAATGCTAGTGGTGCCCATGCCTGGACCACCTATCTTTAAAATGAGCTACATCTAATTAGGTCTGGGAAGTAGCTCAGGGAGCAGCACTGGCCCTGCACACTCTGGGCCCACGGTTGGGTCTTTGGAAAAGAAAAACATTCTACATGAACATTCTCTAATAGGAATGTAGGTCAGTGCTAGTCTGCTTCAGCAGCCGGGTCTCTGGAACCACAATAAAATTAAAAAGATGATATTGTCACAGAAGTACAACTAGTTATCAAGGTGGATTCCAACATTCCTTTTCTTTTCCAATGGCTGTGTGCTGGAAAACTGTCATAAATTTTACCCATGGTTTTCCTTGATGTCCGGTCACTGTTTCTGTTTGCCTCGTGGCTCCTGTTATCCAAATATCCTGTCTTTGGTTTCTTTCACTCATACATCCAGGATGGGGAAGCCCTTGACTGTCTAATGCTCTCAGTTCTTTCATTTCTGATCATGTATTCCTTTCTGTCTCTAAATGTTACTGTTTGGCAGGCATGGTGACACTTGCCTTTAATCCCAGCACTTGGGAGGCTGAGGCAGGTAGAGCTCTCTGAGCTAAGGCCCACCTGGTCTGCATAGCAAGTTCCAGGCCAAGCAAGTGAGAGTCTATCTCAAACAATGAAAAAATAAATAAACAGGCAAATTTACTTTGGAATGAAGTTAAGTCCTGATTCTGGCTTATTCTGTTGTCAAGATGGGTCAGAGTACATTGAGAGTGTGAGAGAATCCTTGTGAATAGACATGGACTTCAAAACAAAAGCTTTTTGCTTCTGCCAAGAGGGGCAGAGCACTGTTCTGGTCGATCTTTACCTAAAACAATGTAGGGCAGTTGGTGAATGTTTAATTGAGGATATTAATGAGGGGTGTGGTTGGTTCTGACCCCCAAAAGGAATAAGACGGGTATTTGACAAGCACATGTCTAGTGTGTCTAGGGACTGCTGAACAGCTCCTGTGGGGGGGAACAGAGGATCTCTGAGTTCTTGTTAAACATCTGCTTATCTCTTCTTCACTTTTGGAAAAGGTCAGTGTACATATCTAGTTATAAAGATTTTGTGAGGAAAAAAAGGTATTGGCACAAAATATGTAGGTACTTGGTCTGAACCAAAAGCTGAGAAGTGCCATAACAATAACAATAACATACCTCATTGTACTTGTAAGAACTTACAAACTTATTTTGTCTTTTTGTTTTGTTTTATTTTTGAGGAGGGATCTTGCTATACAGCCCAGCCTGGCCTCAAACTATCAGTGATCCCCCTCCCTCAACCTCCTGGGGGCTAAGGTTGCAAGTCAATACTGTCATATTCAGTTATACATTCATAACTTACCAGCTCTTGAAAAATGCCAGTGGTCTGATAATGTCCCCCTAGCTCCTTCATCTGTTCTACCAACAAAGTCAGACACCCCTCAACAACAGAAACCCCAAATACCCTTGCAGCAATGAAAAGCTTTATCAGTACCAGCAATTGTTAAAGATGGACTTGTGCTGTATGGCGATCAGCATGAGATTCATCTTCACAAAGCAAAGCCTGGGGAGGAAAACAGGGGTTACGAGGGTAGAGACAAGCAGTAGGCTGGGCTACACGGACAGAACCGATCCTTTATGCTCCGTGTAGGCAAGAAAACCAACTACTCAACATAGAAAGCAACTCCTAAATACAGATTTCCACTTGAAATTTAATCCGCCCGACATAAATTTTAGCAAAAGTGCCGCTGGGATGGAGATGGACCTGTCCCACATGTGCTATAAAGTGCTAGGTTCTAGAGCAGCGGTTCTCATCCTATGGGTCATGACTCCTTTGGGGGAGTCAAATATCAGATATCCTGCCTATCAGATTTTTACGTTATGAATCATGAAAGTAGCAAAATTACAGTTATGACGTAACAACAAAAAGAACTTTATGGTTTGGGTGACTGCAAGATGAGGAACTGTATTAAAAGTTGTGGTGTGAGGAAAGTTGAGAACCACTGATCTAGAGGCTCTGACCTAACTGCCCTTCCATCTCCAGAGTTTGTAATGAAGCCTGCCTACAGCAAGCCCTCCATCAGCAGTGTGGGATGAGGGCATTGCACGAAGAATGGGGGAAGGCTTCACATAACATACCGGCAGACCTCAGGAAATGTCATCCCAACGAAGTCATCAGAGAGGCGCTGTGTCACAATTTTGTTCTTCAAGCTATTCAAGAAATATTTTTGCCAGGGATGTTTAGGAAAAACCTATAAAATATAATTATACCATATACAGAGTTACATCTATATAGGTACTTATACATATGCACATAGACATACATTGATGTGTACAGTATATTAATAAGAGAAACTGACGCTATAACATAGGTTGCATAGCCTGCTAAGTACCGAATCAGTTTCCACTTCCCACAGAAAGGAGATACAGCCCAGTGTTCTTGTGGAACAACGTTAAAGGAGGAACTGAAACTCATCTATTTCCAATGGAGTCCATGCTAGTGTGGGCACCTCACTACTCAGCTTCTTCCCAGAAGGCATTGTGAAGGAGAATTCCTGGAAGGAAGCTGTGTCTGCAAAGGCTGGGTGACTAATTAAAACATCAGTGCCTGTGGAGAGTTTGGAAGACTGCAGGTCCAGAGAGCATAATTACAATTTCTTACAATCCCCCGAAAGAACTATGCCTTACCTACCTCTGTCTTACTTAACTTCCTGATAAATTAACAGGAACCTTTGGAATGCTATTCTCCACCAATCAAAGGAAAGGGCTCAGAATGCAATCAGATAGTAGCAGAGGCCTATAGCTGAGATTTCTCTGCCTGGCGTAATCCCCTTTCAGATGTGTCTACCGATGTGTTTTTAAAATGTCTTGACTCATGACTTTTTTTTGTTCTATTACTATGAATACTCATACTCCATAAAACTGCTTCCGTATGGAGACATGGGTAACCTAAATCCGTGTTCCCAAGCTCTAGTCACTCAAATTTGATTCCAAAATAAATTATTTTATTTCCTTTGAAGTAAGAGCATTTTTAAGTTAACCACATCCAAGTTTCCTTGTCAGAATTAGAATTGTTTTCTCTGGCCTACTGCTAATTTTAGCACAGTAGCTTTACTGTTTTATGAGACACTAACAGTAACATGGGAGGGGCAATGTGGAATCTAAGTTGTCATTCTCTGGATATGATAGCTTAGGATTGACTTTGATTAATATTACTTTCAACTGAAAAATTGCATACCACAATAAATAAATAAATAAGTATCTGTGGCTTCTACCACAGGTTTATAGAAATCCAAGATGATGTTGGTCAGGACTGATAGTAATGCAAAACCTAAGGCCAGCTGTAGGTCTCTAGAGAAATGAGAGAGATGAAAGGTGGCTTTTCTGTGGTGCTACAATAGAACCCAGGACCTTGAATGTGCAACACCCTGCTGCTAAGCATCCCCAGCTCTAGAATAAGCATTCTTAACAAGACTGAGTGCCACCTAGGGGAGCTCATTGGAAACTTCTCTTTGGGATTTTTTTTTTTTTTTTGTATAAGACACCTTATCTCCTCACCTGCTTCCATGAGAGCCCTACAGTGCCACATCCACAGAGTAGGACATAAGCCAGAACATAGATGACGATGGAAATTTCTAGATTCTCTAGAGCAACTCTTGCATAACAGTGACCTCAGACACTCTCCTCAAACCATTCTGTGGTTTGAAAACTGCCCTACTAAAATCAGTCACCCATTCCTGATAATTTGTGATTTGAAGTGGTGGGTGGGTATCCAACTTCAGAGACATAAAGACTATGAACCAAATGGCTCTGGCTCCCGGTGTGCTGTTCACCAGCTTACTATACATACAACCTGGTTCATTAAGGCTTCCACCCAGGCTGGGTACTGCCTGGAAACACCACTGAGAAGCAGCATTTATGACCATTATTCCTGTTCCTGAGTGGATCTGCCCTAAAGTAATCTAGAAATTAATTAGATTTTAGGTATTATTTGTATCACTTCTATTTGGTTAATATAATAATTATTATACTAATTATATTTTACTTACATTTAAATACTATTTCTCTGTTAAGACTAAAGCTGTTTAGATTTCTACACTTAATAAATTAAAGTACTTCTGAATTTATGAAAATATCTACATTTACAGTATCCTGGGGTGTAGACAGAAAACAGAGTTACAGCCTCTGTTTTGCAGATTGATGCTGCAAATGTTCTAACCGTGGCTTCTTCGAGGCCTGGGAAACACCCGGAAGGTGAATCCAGATCTTTCCGTCACTCCCCGCCCAAGAGGCAAATCATATTTCTTAGAGACTTCTTGCGTTCCTCAATTTTTTTTCTACTTCGGATTCCATCGTGTGGGACGTAGCCAAGACACAACATGGCTGCACAAAGTTACCTTTTGGTTCTGTTCGATAAACAGGGTCGTGAGAAAGGTGCACAGGCCTGGCACCAAGCAACCCTGGGCGATAAACCCCAGCTTTAGCTCCGCGAAGCAGATGATGTTGTCCCCAGCGCTCCAATTCCAGGTGGGGATCTTAGACAGGAAAACCTGTTTCAGGGTAGAAAGTAAGAATGAAGATGCCACAGGAAACCTCTGCTGGGCACACATCTCCTTTAAATGAGTTTTTCTTCCCTATTGAGAATAAAGGCAGCACCAGGACTAGAACACAGCCTGCATCTGAAAGGGTCGTTTGTTCCAAATGAACAAAAAATGCTCAAGTTGTAAAGATCAGGTCAAACGGCTGGCTGAACTCACTAATTTACTCCCTTGTTTGGTCCCTAAGTGGTCCACCCATTTAAAGAGACTCCAAATGTCATCTATTACTGATTTTTTTTTAAATTTGTAGATCTCTAAGGAGACCTGAAGATGAGAAAACCAAATGCACTCAACTACCATGATACCTTGTTGTGGGACTGAAGGATCTGAATGATGACTCTGACCTGGGAATTATAGTTCTTGATAGAAAGCACCCTGAAAAAAAAATCACAATGTGCTCAAAAGTCATATTGGCTTTGTAATATAATCAATTTAGAGCCAGATTTATTTGTGGATAAGTGAGGGACTCCTTGCATTACAAAATTCGTTGCTTGCCTGTTTCTACATTCTGTGTTGATACTTTTCTCTTTTTAAAGATTTTTTTTATTTTTATTTTTGTGTGTATGAGTGCTCCCTCACTCATATGTGGGCATGCTCCAAGGACAGAAGAAGGCATCATTGTCCCTGGAACAGGAGTTGCAGGAGCTGAACCTAGTCCTGCGAAAGTGCAGTGAGTGCTCCTAACTGCTGAGCCACCTCTCGAACCTCTGCATTGTTTTCTGAAAAGTGCTTACAAGGACATCCCCGGTGACACAACCTGCCAAGCCTATGGGAAGGCCAGGTTTTAGTATTTGAAAATGAACCCATTGACAAGGAAGAAAACAGTTTCACATGTCTTAGCCTTGACCTCATAGCTCAAAGTGGCTAATAGAATGTCTCATTTCATAGGTTAAGAGCCTAAATTATATCTTCTACTCAAGGTAGCATACATGATGTAATTTCTCAACTATTTCTCATTCTACATAGGGTCATCTTCAATCAAACATATTTATTTTGCTCTAGGAACAGAGCCACCCAAATCATATTTTGAGTTTCTGTCACCACAAGGAAAGTTTCTGCTCATAGATACCTAATAGCTAAAGTTGGGAACACCACCTCCTTTCGCCTTAAAAACACTTTCCAGGGAGCACAGACACATCACACTCAACCATGTGTACTCTTTTCCTAGAACTGCCAAAGAGAAATTCCAATAAAGAATACAACTAGAATTTGTGGAATATTCCTCTACACTGTGCGAATATATGTTACTGTGATTGGGTTACTAAAGAAGCTGACTGGCCAATAGCTGGACAGGTAGAGGTTAAGTGGGACTTGAAGACCAAAAGAGAGCACCAAAAGGAAGAGGAGGAGTATCAGAAATGCAAGGAGACATAGAGAAGGAGATGAACTTGCTGTACTGCAAAAAGGTACCAAGTCACATGACAAAGCACAGATAAGAAATAAGGGTTCATTTAAAATGCAAGAGTTAGTAACAAGCCTGAGCTATTGGCTGAGCATTTACAATTACAAATAAGTTTCTGTGTGCTTATTTGGGAACTGGCTGGCAGGAAAGGAAAGTCTGACTACAAAGATTCACAAATGGCATCTCTGTTTTTGAACGGAGGAGGATCTTACTCATAATAACACTATCTAAATACCAACCTGGAGTTACAGCTGGGAATGTAGCTCAAGTGGTAGAGTTAACACATGATATCCTAGGTTTGATCCTTACCACCATAAAAAGGGGGAGAGGGTGTTCATATCTTTCTTTTAAAATGTATATAGCTCTTATCAATAGGAAATTGGGGAGTAAATATGGAGAAAGTCATACACAATGAAGATGTTCTAGTTTCACTTCCCTTTGCATTCATTGTTTTGGGGTTGCATGTGAGAAAAAAAAACAGGCAGAAACCTGGCATATGATGAACCTAGTGAATTAGAGATGACATCTCCCCTCATTTAGTCTTACGTGATAAGCTTTGTTTTAGTGTTTAGCGAAGAATACCATTAATGGAGCATGCAAGAACAAAACAGAGCAACACCAACTTCTCACCTCATGATGTTGGAGTTGTCCTCAGCATGTGAGTCACTGCACAAAGGGTTGGCTAGAATCAGGCAAGCTTCTGCAGACTCCACCTGTTCTTCAGATTAAACAGCAGCCATCAGGTTAATGACAAGGGGAATACTCTAGCGCTCCCTCTTTGAGGCTTTCTTATGGTTTCATCAAACTATCACCAACAAGAAGAGCACATGTAGGAAAAAGTCATGGACCAGACGCCTCCATATCAAGACAGCAGCCCTGCAAACGCTGCCAGAGCTCCGAGAGCTGCAGCTGATGGACCATGGCACAGGGTCTCTTACAGAAACTAAAAGTTGCTTTACAATGGGTACAGTTTCAAGTTGCACATTCCTGTACTGTATATCATCCTTACTTATGTCTGCCGATGTGCAATAAGACATTTTTCAGCAATTTCCAGTACATTTATCCACCTTAAGGACACCGAACAATGGGAGAATTGGGAATATAGTTGTCTACAATGAAGAGCCACTGGATATTGGGGTTCTGAATCTTAAAGTGCCAGAAAAATATCACTCTTACAATAACAAATTGTAGGGCAAAAAAAAAAAAGACTATGCTGAGTCAGTCATTTTCTGCTTGAGAGTCTACATTAGCTCTCTAGACCAGTGGTTCTCAATTCTTCCCACTGCTGCAACCCTTTAATACAACTCGTGTTGTATTGGAACTGGAGACCTTACTGAACCTCAAACTATACAATTATTTCCATTGCTCTTTCATAACTGTAATTTTGCTACTGTTATGAATCATAATGTAAATATCTGTGTTTTCCAATGGTCTTAGGTAACCCTTGCAAAAGGGTCATTTGACCCCCCCAAAGTGGTTGTGACCCACAGGTGGAGAACCGCTGCTATAGACTTTTGCTTTAAACTGAAATATTCAGGTTTGTTACTTAGATACTAGGAAGCCAGTTTTGATCTAATAGCAAACTTTATTATTTACTTGGCCATTGTTTTTTATTTTTAGCCTTGGCCTTGCTGGTATTTCTACTATTTTTCTTAATGTTTATATTGCCAAAGGCATACCAATATTTAAGAAGGGAAACTGATGAGGACCAATGAATCCATGGTTAAGACCATATTCAGTCATGCAGCCTGCTGGGGGAGAAAAGCCATCAATAGAAGTCTTAATCTTGCAAGCTACAATAGTAACTAGCCTAGCAAACTATGCCCATGGATGTAACAGTGGCATAAATGCTATATAGGACTAATCAACTCTGGTTGGATTTAGGGTCTGGGAGTATAAAGAAACTTGGATCTGGTAATGTAAACCCAAACCCGTGGCTGGGAAGCTCATGAGGAGTATCTGCTAATATTACTTTGATAAATGGGCATGCTTCTAAATACATTGTCTCTATATCCATAGGTAAGTGTAACTTCTCACTAGAGAAGCTTCTTTATGTAGTGGACAGCAGTCAATACAGAGACTAACAATTAGTCAAAGTGCAGAGATTAAGTGTCTGTTAAGTGATTAGCCACAAAGTGAACATCTGTATCACATCCTTTCCTTCCAAGGTTCAGAGAACATAGCCAAATTGTGTGGTGGAAAGATTCTTAGAGCCAACGTTGAAAGTTTGGGGACAAAACAGTGTATTATGGACATAACAGGACTGTTGCACCTATGAACTCACAGTAGCTTTGCTTGCTTGAGTAAGACCTGTACAAGCTATCAATATTCCCATATGGACTGAGGAGGGGCATACAAACCAATAGTTGAGGAGCTGTTGACAGTAATGGCTACTAAGGAGGGAGTCAGTTTTCCTTAGGAGTATGGTTCCTGGTAGGTTGACCATGCTCCAATAAGGAGCCTCACACCCATGACCCATGTGTATATGGGCATCACTAATCAGACTCACTGGGTTACAAAAAACAAAACAAGAGCCAGAAAGACAGACAGACAGACAGACAGAGAAATATCAAGTTAGATGAGGATTATGAGGGAATTCAGAAGGAGCTGGATGGGGAGAGAAGTGAATATAAGTAAAACAAATGGTATGAATATACAAAATTCTCAAGGAAAAAATAAAAATAAAGGGTGGAGGAAGATTTCATCATATACTGTACAAATAAATGTTTTTAATTAAATATTTTTAAAAGTAAAACACATAAATGAACATACATTTTTATTATCTATAACTTTTTCTAAACCTCTAAAGTAATATAATAAAATCTCATAGAGAATTTTATGGAAGAAAACATTTTTAAATAATATAGATCAACATGGAAGTCAACTTGCTATGAGTCAAGGATTTGGAAGCCAGTTATTATACTATATTTCTGATCAGTGTTTAAAATTATGGAAGTTTTGTTTTCCTCCAGTCAAAGGACTTGGACTAGCTTCTGATACAGCAACACAACCTATTGTTTTCACTCCCAGCTTAGGGAAGGAACATACAGAGAAAGAGTTAGATCTTACTGCAACTCGCTTCAGATCCTCAAACTTCAGTGCGGAGCCGCATACAAACGTCGTGCAGAAAAAGTAGCACTTCAGTAAGGTCTCCAGTTCCAAGGATGGAGGAGCCCTAGATGAAAGAGTCCAATGGCAAAGACAGAAACCCAAAGCTTGGTTCTGCTTGGTGGTTGTTAGCTGACTTAGTGCATTTACTAAACCCCTAATTCCATCAGAGACTGTCTGTATTGTGCTGTACATCTATATGGCTAGAGGATATTGGCACAACTAACCTAATCCACAAATGGGCGTATAAATCAGGCCTCAGCAATCCTAATGACACAAAACCAAAACAATACAGAAACCATGAATCAAATAATGCCATGCAAAAATCAATAACTATGCAACAAAAACATTTCAATCACTCAGAGAGATATAACATTTCAGGGCTGAAAAGATTGTAGAATTAGAGAATCGATCGCTGTTAGGGAGGACTGGATTTCAATGCCTAGGACCTACACAAGGTGGCTCACAACTACCTGTGAAACCCAGCTCCAAGTGAGCCAACATCCTTCTCTGGCCTCCACAGGCGCCTACACTCAAGTGTACATATCCACAAACATATACACAGAATTTAAAATAAAATCTTTTTTTGTTTTGCTTTTGGTTTTTCAAGACATGGTTTTTTTTCTCTGTAGCTTTGAAGGCTGTCACGGAACTTACTCTGTAGACCAGGCTGGCCTCGAACTCACAGAGACCTGCCTGCCTCTGCTTCCCGTGTGCAGTGATTAAATGTGTGCGCCACCAATGCCCGGCCTTGAAATAAAGTCTTAAATATGAAAAGATATAGCATTTGCAGGCATTATTTAACAAAATGGCTTCTAAATATATAAAGTGAATACAGACAGAATGTGAGAATTGATCCTGTCACTGGCCTGAACAATTTCAACACACCTGCAAATGATAATTAGCAAGTATTTTAAACATGGATTTATTTAGTACTCATTGATTCTTTAGTCAACACTTAGAAAACCTAATTTCTTTGAAGAGGGCAAAAATATTTAGTAAAATAGTAATTTACCTCTCCAAAAAAAAAAACTCATGTTGCAAAAAATAGATACAGTGCTAGGATCAAAGGCATGCGTCTACATGCCTAGCTCAAGGCATTAATTTTAAGTCTCTTAGTGAAGGGGGGCAGGATAAATCTGATCTGACTATAAAACTCAACAGCATTCTGAAAGAAGACCTAACTCTAATCCTTCAAGAATTACTCAGAAAATAGAAAATTGGTTTCCAAATTTATTTTTTGAAGCCAGTATTACACTGATTAGCAAAATCACAACAAAAAATTATCTTCCTGGTGGAACAAGAAACAAAAATTCTCGATAAAATGTTCGCAAACCTAATTCAAGAATACATCAAAAAAGATCACTCACCATGATCAAGTTGACTTCATTGCAGGGATGTAGGAATCGTTCAACATATATAAATCAATTTTCTTACATCAATGGGCTCAATTGAAGAAATCATATAATTTGACAAAACCCAATATCCTTTCATGATACAAGTCCTGGGGAGATTAGGGATTGGGCCTTGTCTCAACATAACAAAAGCTAGATACAATACAACTATAGCCAACATCTCACTAACACCAAAAACCTACAGCCAACCTCATGCTAATTACAGAAATGCCCAGAGCATTATCACTAAAATCAGACAATGCCCACTCTTCCACTCCTACCTAAAGTCTCAGCTAGACCAAGAAGACAGAAGAGGAACTAAAAGGAGTACAATCAGAAGTCAAATAATCCCAGTTTGCAGATGATATTATGGTGTACTTATGAGTCCCTAAAGACCCCACCAGAAAACCCCAAACTGATGAACCCTTTCAGTAACGTGTCAAGGCACAAAATTTCACACATACACACACACACACACACACACACACACACAGAGTAGCCTTTCTATATGTCAATGACAAATACACTAAACAAGAAATCAGAGAAACAACCCCATTTCACAATATCCTCCAAAACAAACAAACAAACAAACCAAAAAGGTTGGCATAAACTTGACCAAGGACAGCAAAGATTACTACAAGAACAATTTTAAAGCCCTGAAGAAGAAAACTGAGGAAGAAACCAAATCCATGTTCCTGGGTTTGAAGAATTATGATTTCAAAAATGACTATTTTAGGCCAGGTGTGGTGGCGCACACCTTTAGTCCTAGCACTTTGGAGACAGTGGCAGGCAGATCTCTGAGATAAAGGCCAGCCTGGACTACAGTGAGTTCCAGGACGTGAGAGAAACCCATCGCAACAAAACAAATATCAACAAATAAAACGGCTATCCCACCAAAAGCATTTACAGATTCAATATTATCTCATTCAAAATTCCAGCACCATTCTCCACGGGGCAAAAGAAAGGACTCTTAGATTTCTTATGAAAACACAAAGACTCTAGATTACCAAAGCAATCTTGAACAAAAATAATAATGAAGGAAGTTCCACTGTGTGTGATTTCAAGTTATACTATAGAGCTATAGCAATAAAAACACTGATACACAGGTGTGGACTACCTCTCTGAGTCATTGATCAAAAGTTCCCCATTGAAGTATACAGACAAACGCCATTGCTCTTGGTTACTCACTAGAACGGAAGGTAAGACCCTACTGCTGAAGACACCACACACCTGAGTCGTGAGACACGGACAAATCAAACCAGTCCTGACCTGGAAGCTTCATTCCTACTGCTAGCTTTCATAGTACCTAAGAGTCCAATAATTGAGTCACTTAAATAATGTCAGTAGATATGTACAAAAGCATCTGGAGAGATAGATTCCAAAGTTTTTGTAGTGGTTAGGTCTGAACATGAAGTTACTTTTCTTTTTCTACACTTGATCTTAAAGTAATTCTTTTTCTATTTTGTTTACTATTGTTTCCTAAAATTTCTATAAATGTTACAAGTGTAATTTTCTTCCATTAAAAACTAAATGCATATTTTAAGCCGGGCATTGGTGGCACACACCTTTAATCCCAGCACTTGGGAGGCAGAGGCAGGCGGATCTCTGTGAGTTTGAAGCCAGCCTGGCCTATAGAGTGCGTTCCAGGACAGGTTCCAAAACACTACAGAGAAACCCTGTCTTGAAAAAACAAAAACAAAAATCAAACAAACAAAACCGAAAAAGCTAAATTTAATGTTTTAAATATTCATTTAGAACCCATTGAGCCATATTGATGTGCTTACTCTCCAAGGAACACAACCTCAGTGTTGATTACTCCTGACTTATGGCGGAGAAAGTTCCTCAGAAAGGCAGTCACACTGTCAATCGTGATGTTTCCACAGACCACGATGAACCTAGGCAGCAGGACAGGGGAAGAGGTGCATCTGAGGAACAAAGGGACTTCTCTCCCATGGTATCTGAGGCAATGGACTCCAAGAGTCACCCCCACCCCCACAAGTAATCAAAACCTAGATGCTCAATGTCCTCATTTAAAATGGTATGAACTTGTGTGTGCCTACACACATCCCCAGCCTACTTTAAGTCATCTCAAGGTTGCTTGTAAAGTCTAATACAATGTAAATATTATGTGAGTAATTGCCACAGTGTTGTTCTTGGAATAATGACAAGGAAAACAGTCTACACAAATTCAGTAATGATGCAAATTGTTTTTTAATATTTTCTATCTGAGGCTGGTTGAACTCTCAAAATCCAATAGCTCTGACTGCATCTTCCTGTCAAACTTATAGAAGGGCAATTAGCTCAAACTTGTTTTCAGTAAGTATTGTCTAGGAATCCTTTCTTTAGATTCCAGCAATACAAAAATGAAGGAGTTCAAAGCACAAAGGAAGCATCCAGTTCTGTAGTCTTTTACCTCATGTAAAACATGCATGTCTCCAAACAGTTGCGTTGTACTAAGATTTCTAGGAAAGCTACCATTATTGTTACAATTGACATAGTGATTTATCACGTAATAGACTTTCTGTCCCCTATGCTTGCAAAACTCTGCTATTCACAAGTGTTGTTATTTGAGGAACTCTCTCTCTCCTCTCTCTTATTTAGTTGACATAAATTGACTAAATACTCTTATGAATAGATCTATATGGTAATTTGCATCATGTAGCTAACATCCTGTTTATATGGCATTCATTCTAACACTGTTCTCTTCAGTGAATGAAAAATGTTGGCAATGTGTTCCCTCAGGTCTGTAACTATGGCCGGCAGTATGCGTCTAGAACAAAATATGTGACCAATAGAATGTCTTAAACTGTAGGGACTGTATAGAAAAGCTGATTACTTCTTTCCTTTCACTGCTTCATAGGGCTTGGTGAATTTCCTCCTGTTGGTAAGAAGCTCCACCATTTCTGGGATGTAATTTGCAAATAGTACCTAAAATAATAAGTAAAAAGAAAAACACCTCAGGGCTCATTACTTTGACAGATATTCCCAAGAAAAAGACAAGTACACATAAATGTCTTTCACCCAGCACAGTGGTTCTCAAGCTTCCTAGTGCTGCAACCCTTTAATACAGTTCCCCATATTGTGGTGACTCCCAACCATAACATTATTTTTGTTAGCTAACCATTGGGCCAAGCTCCTGGAATACAATTGAAGTGAGGGAGGAGCGATAATATGAACAAAGGAATCAAGACCATGATGGGGAAACCCACCGAATCAGCTGACCCAAGCTAGTGAGAGATCACTAACTGCAGCCTGACAAATGGGGAACCTGTGTAAGACTTAACTAGACACCCTTAATATAGGTGACAATCGTGCAACTGGGACAATATGTGAGGCCACTAGCAGTGTGGGTTCGAGATCTAACTCTATATGGAGAGATACCTTACTGAGCCTAGACACGGGTGTGGAGGCTGGAGAGGGGCCTTGGTCCTGCCTCTATGAGATGAAGGGACAGACTTAGTAGACTTCCTAGGGGAGGCCTTACCCTCTCCAAGGAGCAGATGGGAAGTGGGGTGGGGAGAAAGTGAGGGGAACAGGAGGAAATGAGAGAGAGCGAACTGGGATTGGAATGTAAGAAATTAATAAAAAAATTATTTTTGTTGCCACTTCATAACTGTAATTTTGCTACTGTTATGAATTATAATGTAAATATTTTGGAGCTCTACCTCCTTCCACCCCTGAAAACCAAGCAGTTGCACTCCAGGATCCAGGGTACAGGGTTTGGAAAATGTAGGATCTGTGCATCTTTTAATTTTCACATGCACTGAGTAAAGCAACATTCACTTTCAAATCTATATTGGTTTCTCACCATTAACTGAATGTTTTATCTTTATATCCAAGATAAAAAAGTATTCCTCACCAGACTTCCAAGGGTGAAGAAAACAATGAAAGTTCGTCCTAGGGATGTCTTGGCTACCACATCCCCAAAGCCAACAGTTGACATCGTTGCTGTTACCAGATAAACGGACTCAAAGTATGACATAGGCTGTGAATTTCTACCATGGAGCCAGGGGTCACCAGAATTTTCCACCTGTTCAAAGAGAGATGGCAAAGGAAAGGTCTGTGAATAGAAGGGAGGGAGAAGGCAAACACCGCATCCATTTCCCCCAGTTCAGTCCAAAGACAAGAGCAAATGACTGACTGCAGCCGCTAACAAGGCCCTGCCAATTGTGGGTGGTGATCAGAAAACCTTGTCCCCACAATTATGATTACCACTGACATCCCATGGGGCACCTGGCATGCACTGAGATTTGGAGCACCCTGTGGGAGTTGCTGCCTGCTTCCCTTGAGGCCAGAACTGCATCCTGGAGCCAGGGGTCTCCAGCAGTCCCCATTCATTTTCATTTTCTAAGAAGATGGTGAAAATGAGGAAGCTGAGCCTGGGTTTCAGTGAGCCTAAGCACGTGACCTTAACTGCTAAGAAAAAACAAACTTCCAAATCGATTCCAATGAGGTGGCACCAGTTTGCTTTTAGTCATGGGACTGCTACAAGGATGCTCACACTGGTGGATGTCATTAGAGACTACAAGGATGCTCAAACTGGTGGATGTCATTAGAGACTACAAGGATGCTCACACTGGTGGATATCATTAGAGACTACAAGGATGCTCAAACTGGTGGATGCCATTGGGGACTACAAGGATGCTCACACTGGTGGATGTCATTAGACTACAAGGATGCTCAAACTGGTGGATGTCATTAGACTACAAGGATGCTCACACTGGTGGATGGCATTAGACTACAAGGATGCTCACACTGGTTGATGGCATTAGAGACTACAAGGATGCTCACACTGGTGGATGCCATTAGACTACAAGGATGCTCACACTGGTGGATGCCATTAGACTACAAGGATGCTCATACTGGTAGATGTCATTAGACACTACAAGGATGCTCACACTGGTGGATGTCATTAGACTACAAGGATGCTCACACTGGTTGATGGCATTAGAGACTACAAGGATGCTCACACTGGTTGATGGCATTAGAGACTACAAGGATGCTCACACTGGTGGATGGCATTGGGGACTACAAGGATGCTCATACTGGTAGATGTCATTAGACTACAAGGATGCTCACACTGGTAGATATCATTAGAGACTACAAGGATGCTCACACTGGTAGATGTCATTAGACTACAAGGATGCTCATACTGGTAGATGTCATTAGAGACTACAAGGATGCTCATACTGGTAGATGTCATTAGACTACAAGGATGCTCATACTGGTAGATGTCATTAGACTACAAGGATGCTCACACTGGTGGATGGCATTAGACTACAAGGATGCTCACATTGGTTGATGGCATTGGGGACTACAAGGATGCTCACACTGGTGGATGCCATTAGAGACTACAAGGATGCTCAAACTGGTGGATGTCATTAGAGACTACAAGGATGCTCATACTGGTAGATGTCATTAGACTACAAGGATGCTCACACTGGTAGATGTCATTAGAGACTACAAGGATGCTCAAACTGGTGGATGGCATTAGACTACAAGGATGCTCACACTGGTGGATGTCATTAGAGACTTCAAGGATGCTCACACTGGTGGATGTCATTAGACTACAAGGATGCTCACACTGGTGGATGTCATTAGACTACAAGGATGCTCACACTGGTTGATGGCATTAGAGACTACAAGGATGCTCACACTGGTGGATGGCATTGGGGACTACAAGGATGCTCAAACTGGTAGATGTCATTAGAGACTACAAGGATGCTCACACTGGTAGATATCATTAGAGACTACAAGGATGCTCACACTGGTAGATGTCATTAGAGACTACAAGGATGCTCACACTGGTGGATGTCATTAGAGACTACAAGGATGCTCACACTGGTGGATGTCATTAGAGACTTCAAGGATGCTCATACTGGTAGATGTCATTAGACTACAAGGATGCTCACACTGGTGGATGGCATTAGACTACAAGGATGTTCACACTGGTTGATGGCATTAGAGACTACAAGGATGCTCACACTGGTGGATGGCATTGGGGACTACAAGGATGCTCACACTGGTGGATGCCATTGGGGACTACAAGGATCTACTTACCAGATGAAGGAACCCTGCAGCTGTGAACCAGGTACTGAGAAGTATTGACAAGAGTTTGGAAAGCTTCACTGAATTACTAAAAGACAAGGACAAAGAACTGTTAGGTCTCTGCAAGCAGGTTCTCAATCAACACAAACACATTGTCCCCAAGGGTTCTGCTCACAGCGTGGGCCACAGACTGGAAGGTAGAGCATCATCTAGGGCTCTGCCCTCACCTATCAGTCTGCATGGATACCTGGCATTTGTATCATTCATGTATGCATTACAAGTCTGAGAAACACTGCTGGGAACTCACCCGGTGTTGTGTATTTCTTCAAACACTAAAGATTTTACTGTATCATCTATTAGCCTGGTGTGTTTTTTTGTTTTTGTTGTTTTGTTTTGTTTTTTAATACAGGGTTTCTCTGTGGCTTTGGAACCTGTCCTGGAAGTAGCTCTATAGAACAGGCTGGCCTCGAACTCACAGAGATCCAATTGCCTCTGCCTCATAAGTGCCTGGATTAAAAGCGAGTGCCACCACCACTTGGCTAGCCTGGTGTTTTAAAGACATACATACATGTGATCAGTGCTCAGTAAATATGTAAGGTTATATAACTTTGTCTCAAGTAGCGGAATACATGTGATCAGTGCTCAGTAAATATGTAAGGTTATATAACTTTGTCTCAAGTAGCAGAACAAAATGACAGGAGTCCAGTGTGGATCTGAAAAACAAAATGTGAGTAGATTACAGGAATGCAGTGTCATACAACATACCAGGATTGTTGAGGGAAAAGTATCAGAGAGGCTTAAGTCTGTCAAGGAAAGCCTAGAACTTGGCTGAAATAGCTGTGGTTTCTGACCTGGCCATTTGTCATGTAAAAAACAATCTTTCCCGTCTCGACTTCTTTACAATGCACACTAAACACTGAGATGCACCTAGACTATAATATTGACATTTCTAATAAAAACGTAGCAGTGTGTTGAAAGAGATAGCTTGCACTTTTATTATTGTGTTTTGGAGATATTTAAGCTGCATTTTTTTATCTGTCATGCGGGGGTTTGAACCCAGGATCTTGTATATGTCAGGTAAATGCTCTCCCATTAAGCCACACCCTAAGCTCATGGATCTACTTCCCTAAGCAATAGTTCACTGCTGCTGATGGACATAGCTCAGGGGAACTGTTTTACCTCTAACCCTGAAGAAGTGTTTATTAGCCAGTAAGAGGTGGTTCTTTTTATGATTGATTACCTTTGTTCTTTCATAGTTGTATACATGCATAAAATGTATTCTGATTACTCTCTCCTGCAATCCTCAGTTATCATCCTGTCAATCCCCACCCTACCAGTTCCTTTCCCAGATTTGTGACTCTTGGGTTTGGTCTTGTAACCCTCTTAGTTTAATCAGAGCCATCTTCTGTGCAGTGGATCTCATTGGAACCTCCTGGGGTCACCACTGACTCTCCAGCTCTGTGAATTTATCAGCATATGATGGTTCATCGGTGAGGGGTAGTGCCCTTTGAGGCCCTCCCTCCATCCATGCCTGATTGGCAATGGGCGTGTTCTTGTGCAGACCCAGGGCAGACATCCTTGGTTACTGTGAGGTCACAATCGCAATGGCTGTGTCTCATGGAGATGGTGTTTGTAGCCTTTTTCCCTGTCTCCTGTCTCTCTCACTAATTCTTTCTGCCTCCTCTTCCTTAGAGGAGGAATGTGTGTCTTGTTTAGGCCCGGGTGCTCATACATCACTTATTATCAGCACTCTGTACAGCCTGAGTCTCTTCACTCACCCGGACCACTAGGAAAAAACGGTGTCTCTGATTAAGGCTGAGAGTGGCATTTGTCTACGGATATAAATGTAAGTTTTACATTATGAAGTATAAACAATCGTACTCCACCTATGTGCTCTGTGATACCCTGTGGCATGGGTTTTTAACCAGGTTCACAGTACCAGGCATGGATTCCCTCCATGGAGCAGGTCTCAAATCCAAGCAGACAGCAGGTGGTTGCCCCCATGACAGTAGCGCCATTGCTGCACACGTGGGCACATCTCGTTCGTCTTATAGTCTGTAGGGTTAACAACTGGTAACACCACTGATGCCTTTGTACCTCAGCAGCTTGCATAGCATCTTGAGGGAGGGACTATAAAAGCTAGCCAGCCTGTGGTCCTGACCAGGAACTCTATGGGAGGTTTCCCATGTCTGGTACTGGTGTTTGTTTAACAATCCCTGGCTTCTAGGGACAGCATTTTCCAGCCACACAGAGAGAGGTGTTTCTTAATAACAAACGGATAAAACCCAAACCTCTGTATGGACTGACGACTTTTGTTTTGGGTAGAGAGATCTGGAATTAAAATTAAAGCAGACTTACATACTGTAATTTTGCAAAACAAGAAACAAGCAGTCTCTTTACAGGGACTGCCAAGTTTTCAGCCAGGGTGCTAAATGCTACATGGAGGAAGAGAGTGAGTGAGAGCACAGATGAGAGAGAGGGAGGGAGGAAGGGAGGGAGGGAGAGCACAGATGAGAGAAGAGAAGAGAGAGGGAGGGAGGGAGGGAGGGAGGGAGGGTGGGAGGGAGGAGGGAGGGAGAGAAGGAGGGAGGAGGGAGGGAGGGAGGGAGAGCACAGATACTGAGGGATTCCCCGTTTTCACACTGGTGGGACATAGGGAGCTTTCGGATCTGTTAATGTTTTCATTTCCCAATCCAAGCCTCCTAGCTAGCACATCAGGCAGTGCTGCAGTTACCTGCTCTTGATGATTTGGAGGATATGTAAGATTTTAGGGAGTTCGAGCAACCGCAAAGCTCTTAGAAACCTTAAACCTGCAACACAACCAGGAGAAAGCAGCCTGAAATATAATGTGATTGGAATACATACACTCTGCATCCTGAAACCCTGAAATATAGCGTGCTGTAATGTTACCGCTTTAAGGACATGTGAATCCTGGTCCTAAAAGCTAACTAACTACTATCACCTAGGGTACCTACTTTTATAGTTAGTTCCTCATCCAAATGTGAGGATTATTATAGGACCCAGCTTACAGCATCATAGACCTGACCTCAAGCGTGTAAGATGCTGGCCTTGCATGTAGCAAGCACTATTCATTTTACTCTAACTCCACTTTAGAATTTATAGGGAACTTTACATGGATTCATTAAGCTCCTGATTATTCAACTTTTCAATACTCCTAGTTTTACTTTCTATAGCTTGTTAACAATAGCAAGAAATAGAATATAAACAATAAATAAAACATAAAATGTTTTAAAAGCCAATTTTTAAAAGCCTGTGCATTGCCAATACACCCACCTCAAAGACAAAACAACTAATGAATAATTTCCAGATGTTACGGCATATTTGATAGTTGACCTTCAGAGAACAGCATTGTTTGAGCTCATAAGAGACCGCAGCACAGGGGTCCCTGGATGCTTGAGCCTTGCCCCCTCTGGTTGTAGATAGTTATCCCATCAAAAGTTACTGGACACCTGCTGTGTACCAGGTGCATTGCTACATGCTGAGATCAAGAAATGATTTCTGATCATTCTGCTGGGGACACATCCTAGCATTAATGAGGTAGAGGCAGGAGGGTCTCTGTGAGTTCAAAGCCAGTCAGAGAAACACAGTGAAATCCTGTCTCAAAGCAAAACAAAACAAAACAAAAAAAATGTTTCTGCAAATATAGTACAAAACTCTACAGTCAAGACAGGGTTGTGGTATTTAAAAAAAGATAAATATACTAACTGAATGTTGAGTGGTTTGGACTTAAAACAACCTTGATACTGATTACTGACTGCCACAGAATACTTACCTAGCCAATTACTCTTCAAATAATAAGAAATAAAGGTTGGTGGGATAGTGAAAATGTCTACAATTGAATTCATCTCCAACCAGAACTTGATCTTGTCTTCAGCTGCCCAAAACTGAAATGGAAACAAAACACCCAAATTATATTATTACCCTTGGGATTTTTAAAAAGATTTTGAAATTATTTTATGTATATAAGTATGTGTGTCTATGCATAAGCCTCTATGATTGTGTGTGTACCAAGTGCAAGCCTGGTGCCCTTAGAGATCAGAAGAGAGCGTCAGAGCCTTGGAATCTGAAATTACAGACAGTTGTAAGCTACCATGGAGGAGCAGAGCCTCCTCTACAAAGCATCAAGTGCTCTTAACTGAAGAGCTGCTCTCCATCCCCTACCTACCATGGAGAGTTTTAAAGTGACTATGAAGGACGATAATAATTCAGCTATATTTCATTCATTCACTGAAGTTTTCACCTCATGCTCTCTAACACATATACAAATACATCTATGCAAATACACTAATGCATACATATTACGTAAAGAGATTGTACCTTGGGCTGAACATGGTGATACACAACTTTAATCCCAGCTCTTGTGAGGCAGAGGCAGGTGGATCTCTGTGAGTTTGAGGCCACCTGGTCTCAAACGCAGGTTCAGTTCCCAGCACCCACATGGTGACTCAGAACCATCTCTAACTTCAGTAAGAATTCCAAAGGATTGCACGCCCTCTTCTGGCCTCCGTGGGTTTCATGGCCAACTGGTGCACAGATATACAGGAAGACTCTTAAAAAGAAAAACACCTCATGGGCCCCAGACTGATGGCTGGGAAACCAGCATAGGACTGACCCAGACCCCTGAACGTGGGTGTCAGTTAGGAGGCCTGGGAAATCTATGGGGCCTCTGGTAGTGGATCAGTATCTATCCCTGGTATACGAATGGACTTTGGGAGCCCATTCCACATAGAGGGATACTCTCTCAGCCTAGACACACGGGGAGAGCCTAGGCCCTGCCCCAAATGTTATGACAGACTTTGAAGATCCCCCATGGAAGGCCTCACCCTCCCTGGGGAGCAGAAAGGGGATGAGATAGGGGTCTGGTGGGGGCAGGAGAGGAGGGGAGGGAGAGGGAACTGGGATTGGCATGTAAACAAGCTTGTTTCTAATTTAAATAAAAAAAGGAAAAACAAGAAAAGAAAAACACTTGGAAAACAAATCAAAAATACAAAAATAAGACGGCACATGTGCCACTAGTATAACAATGGCATTCAAGGTCTACTAGCTTTTGATTGCTAGTGAAGCTTCCCTAGTGGAAGGCCAGAAGCCAGTAAGAACTGCAGACATGGTGTTTAACAATGGGATATTTTCAGTTGGGTTGGAATTCTGGACCTGGTTTACACTTTCAAGCCCAGGAGAAACAGGATACAGGTTTTAGGTCTCGTTAAATATTTAACAATTTAAGCCGGGGGGGGGGGGGTTGGTGGCACACGCCTTTAATCCCAGCACTCGGGAGGCAGAGGCAGGTGGATCTCTGTGAGTTCCAGGCCAGCCTGGTCTACAGAGTGAGTTCCAGAGCAGCCTCCAAACAATACAGAGAAACCCTGTATCAAAAACCAATATATATATATATATATGACAACTTAGGGCACAGATCTACCTTTAGAGCCTGAGAATTGAGGGAGACTGAATAAACAAGGAACAAACTGGTCTCCTAACATTGCTTCTGTCTGTGTATGGGGGCAGTAGTTATTATCATTTTACATAGGTACTTACCCTCAACCCAAAGTAGAAACTAAAGAAAGCATTGAAACCCAAATCAACAGAGACCGTTTTGTCTTCATATGAAGTACACCTTCCAATGGGGCTGGAAAGAAATGAGAACATTTTGCAAAGATGAACATTTTTTTGTTGTTAAATTATTTTTTTATTTTTTTGTTTTATTCACATTGATGTTTTACTTAAATGGAACAGGAGTTACAGACAGTTGTGAGCTGCCATGTGGGTGCTGGAAATTGAACCCAGGTCTTCTGGAGTAGCAACAAGTGCTCTTAACCACTGAGCCATCTCTCCAGCCGAAAGATGAACACGTTAAAACCTATGTCTACAGAGGGGTAGACAATGTACATGTGCACTATGAGCTGTCCATTGAAGATGTTTCCCATTGGAATGGAATTCTCTTCCTCTGGGGAATGGAACTATGAACAAGTGAAGCCACTAGACCATACGTGGAGCTGCGAGCAGTAGGAGAATGACTCACCACTCCATTACAGAGCTTACTGGTTCCACTTCAGATTTTTAAGTTGGTACCCAAAGCCTCAAAAATTATACGGTCCTTTGTGGTTGAAAACCTATCTAGTCAGGGTTTTCCAGCTTCTCTACACCTTTGAGATCAAACGAATGGATCTGAAAGAAGTTCAAAGGTGTATCCTAAAAGATGTGCCAGGAATTTCCAAAGCAAAGACTACCATTTGCCTGGGTTTTCTGAAGTAACTTGGCTTTTGTGGCCTGCAATTCTTACTTTTACCCCAGATGGGTATTTAATACAATTCTCAGAGGCTTGCATGAAGTGTAAATTAGACTGGGTTTAGTTTTTGAAAAATATTGTTCTAGCCTTGACATGTTTAAGAAGAGCATGACTTCAAAGAATCCATCCAAGGTTGAAGTTGCAAAGGTCTCTGAGGCATAAGAGAGGCTCTGAAACACCCCAGGACTTCTTTCTCAACTCCTGAGAGTGAGTGGCCCCCTATGAGGAAGTGACAGCTGGGAGTTCAGAGTCTGCTATACAGCTGTACACCCCACCCCAACACGAGCAATGGAGGAGGCAAAATACAGGGCAAACTGCATGCACTTATCACAGAAGTGGAGTTAGTCTTCCTC
The DNA here is from genome assembly GCF_017639785.1 of Mesocricetus auratus. Taxonomy (NCBI): domain Eukaryota; kingdom Metazoa; phylum Chordata; class Mammalia; order Rodentia; family Cricetidae; genus Mesocricetus; species Mesocricetus auratus. The sequence continues at coordinate 25,492,864 of NW_024429207.1, forward strand.
ACTGGGGGAAACGGGGACAGCTACATGATCACCAGTTTGATTAGCTTCTGTGGGGGCAGGGTGTGGGTGTGGATGTGTGCACACATGCAAGCCAAGCTCTACTGACATCCCTGGAGAGAAGTTCTAAAGCAGTTAAGTTACTGATAAAGCAGACAAGAATGACTGGGCTTTTTACTCACTCTGTTGAATTGATGAAATAGATTATAAGAGAGCCGATGCTTAGTACAAAGACAAGGATCACCTAAAAACAGGAAAGGACGGGACATGATGCTATTTTATTGACACAGAACAAATAAGCCCACAAAATTGTCTTTTCTGTTTTAAATGAAGTAAATGTTATTACGTATTTTATTCCTATGTGCAGAGAAGGGCGGGGAAGAAATGGGTTTCCCCCACCTCACCTATGCATGTGTAGTGCTGCATTCAACGTTCATTTATGCCTGCATTCTTTCATTCACTGAAGAAAAGTGCACTATGCCAACATGTACCCATGTTACTTAACTTTAGCTCCCACATGCTTCACAATAACGAGGGGTCCCTTCCTACTTCCCGTAGAGTTTAGCGAATGTTCCGGTGTGCTTAGCATGTGTCACGTGCTTCGTTTCCTGGTAGAAACGAGGGCTAGTAAACAATAGGACTTGAACTGCCCGTGATGTGTGCTTAGGGACCTCTCCCTACCTGAGAAACCATTCCGTGAGAGGGAAGGGAGCGCTTCTGCTGTGCCAGTTTGTCTGGTGGGTGAAGCACACACCCGGAAGCTGCTGCTTACTGAAACCCCCAGTGGAGTTGGGAGAGGTCTTTGGCAGCCTCTGTGATTTTTCTCAGGCCAGCTTTGGATAATTAAGCATCTGTCTGGTCATTTCTAATATCCAAACCACCAGGTTTTTGCCTGACATGGTGGGTCACACCTTTCATCCTAGCACTCAGAAGGCAAAGGGAGGTGGATCTCTGTGAGTTTGAGGCCAGCCTGGCCTACATAGAGAGGCCAGACAGGGGTACTTAGTGAGACCCTGTCTAGAAAAACAAATGTTTTCAGTATATTTAGTACAATGTAGCTTTAATGATCAAATTCAGAATTTCATTTACAATGAGATTTTCACTACCTTTCAACTGAAATATTGCTTAGGTAGGCCTCTTATGTTCTTTTCTCTTAACCATTTGTGTTTGTGTTGATAGGTTCTTTTACTTTATTGCTGGCTAGGCTCATTGCGGCTGTTTGGTAGGAGGCATGGAGGTCTTTGTCTCACAAAGGGAACCTGGAATGTTAAGCAAGCACTGAGGGCTGTCCCTTCAGGGGAAGGGATGCCATGCTTGCTATCCATGCAGAAAGCTGGGAGTGGATCCGAGCTCTAGCCTAGTGACCTGTGTTCTTTCTCTGTGACCAGACTTTTTCCAGCCCCAGCTTGTCTCCCAGACCCTGATCATAAATCTTCTCAAGGAATCTATAGAGCCTATCTTCGTGAACTTTAGGAAGACTTTTGATGTGCTCCCATCTGATCTGTATTTAGCTTACTGTATTCCTCAAGATGATTTATATCTTTTTTGTTGTGCACATGGGACTGAATTAATCATCACCAGAATAATTTTCACCAAACTGTGAAGCGCTTAAATACACCTAAAATGAACTATTCGGTGCCAAACTCTTGAAGTTGTAACCAACACCAGCTCCTGGACTGTGTTGAGAGGAACTGCCTTATTGCCTCTGTGACTCCTCTCTCTGCTGCCATTAAGGCCACAGAAGTCCCTGCAAAAGTGCTCCTAACCTGACTGGTGTTCCATCATGACACCCATGCCCAGGAGTGCCTCAGCATATAAGCTATTTAGTGTTTATTTTTGTGAGGTGAGGTTGGGGGGTGGTACACAGTCTGGTTGAATATCGTATAAGGCTGATTTATTAGAGACTTGGGATTACAGAGGCATGGAATCCAGAGGGAAAGTGGTCTTGGGCATCAGCCTCTGCAGCTGACTTAACATCAGAGTCTAGGAAATCCTTTTTAATGTATTAGCTTTGCAGATAATTTGCTTTCACCAACTAAAAGCTCAGATGTGACCTGAAACCAACCTATAGCAAAGATTGAATGGCTTTGCCATAGCCTTCCTACCTGATGTCCTTACCAGTGTATTCGGGGAAAGCTTTGATTTGTGATTTTTCTTTTACTCATTTTACACAGCAACCATAGTTTCCCCTACCTCCCCTCCTTCGCTTTTCCCCCATCTACCCCCAACACATCCCCATCCACTTCTCAGAAAGGGGCAAGCCTCCCATGGCAGTCAGCAAAGCCTGGCACATCCAGTTGAGGCAGGACCAAGCTCCCCTCCCCACCCCGCATCCCACCCACCATATGGGATGGGCTTTACAAACCCAGCCCATGTACTAGGGAGAGCCCCACACACAGTGCTGGAACGTAGCTAAGACCAGCATGGAGAAGACACCCGTGTGAGAAGAGTACAGAGGGGTTACGATCATGTTCACGGCTACAGTTCATGAGAACATTGAAAGTGAACTCACCAACACTTGCCCCACGATGGTCTGTGCAGAAAGCAGCATTTCTATACGATTACGAAACATTCTATAAAAGTAAACTCTTTTTAAAGGGTTAAGGCCGATATTCCTTGATGTGAACAGACCCTGTGCGCAAGAAAAAGGAATGACCAGTGAGCTGCAGCTCAAGAGAAAGCTCCTTTTCAGGTTGAAGAGGATCTTATCATGGTATTAGTCAGAAACCATTCCACCTGGCCCAGCCAGACAGTGAACACTAGGAAGACTAAACATTTCCTGGAGCAGTCAACTAAGGAAATTTCTAAATGCTCAGACTCTGCACACACACACACACACACACACACACGCACAATATGTTCATTAGCCATTAATCCAAAGAGTATCAGAATTCTTTCCCCAATAATTTTATAATGTTGTTTAAAGTCTTGTCTTCCAAAGTTTTGTTTATTTTCATTTATGTATATGGGTGTTTTGCCTAAATGTAATGTCTGTGCAACATGTATGTGCCTGGTGCCCAGGGAAGCCAGAAGAGGGCATCAGATCCCTTGGAACTGGAAATATAGACAGTTGTGAGTCTCCATGTGGGTGCTGGGAATTGAACCCAGGTACTTTGGAAGAGCAGACAGTTCTCTTCACCCCTGAATCACCCTCCAGCCCTGTTTAAAGTCTTTAAAGTAGAAACAATTGCAGAGTAGACTGGCTTATCAATAAAATCTATGAGCTTCAATACTAGATATTCTCAAATACAGAAATATAAAATCCATATTACAAATAACCTTAACTTTTTACTCTTATTTCAAACTATGTTATTTTATGCCACCATAACATTAAGAGATATATTAGGCAAAATTTGCATATTTATTATGATACACAAATAAAATGTGTTTTATTACAAAAATTACTATATTCTAAGAAGAAACAGAATTGAAGAAATGAAAACGAGCCAGGCATTGGTGGTGCATGCCTTTAATCGCAGCACTTGGAAGGCAGAGGCGGGTGGATCTCTGTGAATTTGAGGCCAGTCTGGTCTACAGAGTGAGTCCCAGGATAGGTTCCAAAGCAATACATAGAAACCCTGTCTCGAAAAACAAACAAACAAAAAAAATGAATGAAAATGAAAACAAACAACAAAGGACTTGATAAAATTCTTCTATTGAGCTAATTGTGGTAGCAAATCCCATTAAATCCCAGCATACAGGAGGCAAAAGCAGGTGAGTTAGAAGCCAGCCTGGTCTACATAGCAAGTTCCAGGCCATCCAGGGCTACGTTGGGAGACTCTGTCTCAAAACAAACAACAGCAACAACAAAGCTAAAACAGTCATGTGGATTTAAAGAGAGGTATTTCAAACTATTAATATATCATCTTCATAAAGCATCATTTGTTGCTATGGTCATCATTTTGCCAGCTAATCATATCGACCTTCACAAAGTGAGTTAGGCTACAAAAAATGTCTAGGTGTTTGGGGCTGGTGTAGGTTACACATAAAACCACAAAACACTTAAGTGTACACATACAGATGCATATGAATCATGCACGAAGGATATTTGAAAGTTAGGCTGAATTGATGTCTTGTGCCTTTGTTGCTCCCTTACAGTAGCTAACAAAACTCTCTCTGAAACAGGGTCTCATGTAGCCTAGGCTGACCCCAACCTCACAACAATCTTCCTGCTTCAAGTGATGGGATTATCCCATTAAGTACCACATTTGGTCGTAACTGTCAATGTTTCTGGAAGTTTGTTTGTTTGTTTGTTTGTTTTGGAACAGAGACTCTAGTACACACATCATCATCCATGCTCACCAAGCTGTGCACTGGTTGTCTTGGGCCTTATTTCCTGCCCTTTATGAAGCATCAAGCTCATTAGTCTGAAAATCAAGGAAGGCCTGAACTGCTTGCTAAACACAGACATATGCCAAACTTAGCTGCAATCTTCCCATACAGATGTCCCAAGGAAGGAAACTGACCAAGATTATTCCTGTACACCTGATGTCTCCACATCTTTTTGAGACTCTAAAGATTAATCTGGAAGTGAGTAAGATGATGAGTCCCCCGAAGAAAGTCACAAAGGAGGAGAGAATAAATGCTGCTTGGATTTCAATTGTGCAGAAATTTTCATCCGATTCTTTATCAGTTAAATCTTTTAGCAATGCTTCAAACATCTTGAGACCACACTGTTGGGCTATTCTATGATGTCATGGTCACCTGGCAACAGTTCCAGGAGGTATACTTCCTTGTATTGCATCATCTTAGGATTGGATGTGAAAGCCAATGAGAAGTTCAAGGGACAAGAATTCTCCAACCACTTTGGGGAAACCCAGACTGCACTTAACTGCTAGAAAATGGTAGGGCTTACCAATGGCAGTCAGTAGATGGGGAGATGGGGATTCTAGACACCATCGTTATTTTATCTGTGACCTTGAGGAATTAAGGGACTGTGAGCAGCTGGCTACCCATTTCAATTGACTTGTTTAATCAAACAACTTCAAATTTTGTTTTTGGTGAAGTACATCTAATGATCTCAATACTGGCTCTGTATCGTTCTGAGGCAACATCATATTCTCGATAACTTCAGGGAAAAAGAACACACACACACACACACACACACAGTAACTATGAAATTGTAGGTGTGTTTCATTATAACCATTTAAATATGCATAAACTGATGTGTGATATTTTTAAAGATTTATTTATTTATTATGTATACAGTGTTCTGTCTGCATGCGTGCCTATAGGCCAGACAAGGCCATCAGACCTCAGGCCAGACAAGGGCATCAGATCTCATTATAGATGGTTGTGAGCCGCCATGTGAGTGCTGGGATTTGAACCTGGGTCCTCTGGAAGAGCAGCCAGTGCTCTTAACCGCAGAGCCATCTCTCCAGCCCGTGATATTTTGATTGTGTTCTGACAAATAAAGTTTGCTTGGATTAAGAGGGCAGAGCTATCCACTGGCTGACCTAAATTAACCACGGAGGTTTGGAGGACTGTAGACAGATAGGAGACAGGACGTAGCGAGGCAAGGCTGAGAGAAGATCTCTGCCTTTTGGAGGAAGCAATGGAAGAGGTAGGAAGTCACTGGTGACTGCCCTCTGCTTCTCTGATATTTCAGGTTCTCACCCTAATATCTGACTCCTGGTTTTTTTATGGATAAAGAATAATTAGTAAGGCCTGGCATTCCGCTCAGCACAAACTAGCAAGATAACTGCTTGCTGCAGCTTTGCAGGTATTGGCAGCCAGCAGAGCTGTACCCACTGGAGCCGCCATGCTACCGGCTGCCTTTTCCTTTCTTTCTCCTAGCCCTCTGAGTGAGTTTGGGATTCTCCTGTTGCAGCCTCTCTACAACAGTCTCCGGTTGCCACTCAAACTCCAGAGGCACCCGGGCTCCAAATGCCACTTGATTTACCTGCCCACATCTGGCTGGCTCTGCCTTCAGGCAGCTCCTGCCACACAAACTCCTTCCACATAATCCTGTGTGTCTGCTTTACAGACAGCTGGCTCCTTCTCCCCGGTCTTATCAGGAGGGCAATCAGTACTGAAGGCCACGGTTTATTAATAGATCATTTAATTAACCATCCAAAGGTGGGGGCAACGGCAGAAGACATCTATTATCATGTATAAAGGGCTGATAGCAAATATTTCCCTTAATCCTAGAGACACTTGTTTGCAGTGGGTACTCAAGCCCTCAGGCACTCCACACCAGCACATCTCACTAGCCTTCAGAATGGGTGTAGACTTCCCCTGGCCCATGGCTATTGTTACTTAGAATAGAAGCCATTCTCCTCCTGAGGCCAGACCAACCAGTGGCTATCAGCCGACACCTAAAAGACAACAGAAACTCTGGGCTCTCCAGAACTCATGGCTGGGTGGAGACTTCCAAAATATGCAGACCTCGACATTATATGATACACACCTTGGCTCTATGCTGTACAGCACCTTTAAGTGCTTGGGACAGAATTAAAGAAGTTGGAAAGGGAATTGAGTCATTTACTAAAGTTATACAGGGCCCAAAAGAAAACTTCTCTGATTTTCTTTTACAAAGATTGACTTCAGCTGTAAATAGAATGATATCAAATACAGAAGCTAGACAGATACTAATTGAATCTTTGGTTTTTGAAAATGTTAATTCACAATGCAAAGGAGACAATTAGTCCTTTAAAGGCAAGACCAGCACCACAGAGGAATGGACCTGAGATACAGCCAATACTGAATCTCATAACCATGATATGCTTGGATAGGAGAGGTGACTTCCAGAGGCTCGAAGGAAAATCAAAGTGCCAGCTGTTTTAATTGTGGTAAAGAAGGTCATCTAAAAAGGGGTTGTAGGCAGGCCATTCCTAGAAACAATGTTTTTTGTTGTTGTTTTTGTGGGTTTTTTTTAGTTAACCCAAAGAAGAAGGCCCCTGTCTTCTGGAGTATGCAGATGGTGTGGCAAAAGGTCGACACTGGGTCAAGGAATGCAGATCAACAAGGCACAGACAAGGTAGCCCTTTGTCTTTGGAAAATGCTTTGTGGGTGATTCTCATAGGCCCCCATGTCAAATTTGGTTCAATAATTCCCTGTCACCATGGGGGAAACTCCTCCCCAGAGCAATTAAAGGACCTAATGCCTATTGTAAAATTCCATACTCTTCTGGATGATAGAGCAGCTTTAGAAGATAAAACAAAAATTTCAAGAGAAACCATAAAGAAATATTTTGGCAAACTTTTATAAATGATCAAAGACCAAGGTTAGAAATATGAATAAGTGGCCTTGCAATTGAGGGTTTGGAAGACACAGAGAAAGATATAACAATAATTGTGCAAGAATCTTGGCATCCAAATTGGCCTCTTCAGGAGGTAAATATTCAGCTTTTAGGAATTGGAACTTTATTCCAGGTAAAACAGGTGTGAGATGGGTTGAGTGTACAGGGCCAGAAGGACAGAGAGGAAAATTAAAGCTGTATGTTGCTGACACAGCAATGAGTTTATGGAGACACGATTTGTTACAGCAATAGGATACCCAGATTAACATTCCTCCAATCTCAGAAACAAACCATAAAACATATGTTTCTGAGAAAAATATTAAAAGGTATTATAAAGAACAGTCACTGACCAATCAGGTTGTACATAAGTAGGGCACAACAACTGCTGATCTTTCAAAAGTACTAACAACTTTACCTTTAAAATGGTTAACTGACAATCTGTCTGGGTGGAACAATGGCCTTTGATATCAGAAAAATTACAGTCCTTAGAACAGCTGGCACCTGAGCAGCTAAATGTTCAACATATTAAAGAATCAACCAGTCCTCAGAATTCTGTATTGCTATTAAAAAGAAATATGGAAAATAGAGAATGGTAACAGATCTAAGAGATGTTATTAAGGTGACTCATCCAATGGTGTCTTTACAGCCAGGACTTCCCTTGCCTTCTCTATTACCTAAAGGGTTGTCTTTTATAGTGATTGATTTGAAAGATTGTTTTTTTTACTACACCTTTCTAAGAACAGCATAGAGAAAAACTCGCTTTCACAGTGCCTACTTATAAAATAATTCCCAGTCTATAGAAAATTCTTCCACACAAATGGTGCTGGTATAACTGGCTGTTGACATGTAGAAGAATGCAAATAGACCCATATCTATCACCATGCAAAAAACTCAACTCCAAATGGATCAAAGACCTCAGTATAAACCTATCCACAATGAACCTCATAGAAGAGAAAGTGGGAAATACCTTTGAGCACATAGTCAGTGATCTCTCACTATCTTGGGTCAGCTGATTCTGTGGGTTTCCCCATGTTGGTCTTGACTCCTTTGTTCATATTATCACTCTTCCCTCACTTCGATTACACTCCAGGAGCTTGATCCAATGGTTAGTTGTGGATTTCTTTATCTGCTTCCATCTGTTTCTGGAAGAGGATTCTAGTTTCTCTGGGCTTGTTGTAGATTGGGTACGTTTTGCTTTATGTCTGTTATCCACTTATGAGTGAGTACATACTATATTTGTCTTTATGGTTTCAGGTTACCTCACTCAGTGTCAGGGGCCTCCGGCCATCAACCAGATACGGCTGCCTCACGTACTCATAAGAAAAGATGTGACTCAACATTCATAGAGAGTACATGACTTTGGACCACCCTGCTACCTCTGTCAAATTCCAGATACAGACCTGCGGCTTATCTGCCTAGTCTAGTGCATAGGCTTGAACAATAGAAGGTGGAATGTGAAAGATAAAGTTAGAGTCTGCAGTTACGTTACCAGAGGACCAGAGGACACAGGATGACCTACCCATGCCACTGACCTTTGCTCCGCCAGGCTCACTGCAGCTGCAGCACACCCCCATTCCTTCCCCTCCTCCCTTCCCCTATATAAATCCCTTTGGGATGAAATAAAGCTGTCGCCTTGATCAGACTCCTGTCTTAGCATCCATTCTTCGTATCTCCTGCCCTCATCTTTCCCCTAGCTACCCTCCATCCCCCACGCTGAATATCCCTCTGTTTGGGGCATTAACTCAGGATGTTTGTTTTTTCTGGTTTGAATATGTTCCTTTTTAAGACATCAAAATTAAATAAACTTTTATAAATACACAGGCAACTGCTTTATCTTAAAATGAGAGAAAATATTTTAAGGAGCTTAAAGAACATAGAGAAGGAAGTGGGAGGTGGGACTCAGGTAACATGAATGTAGAGGAGAAGCCTCTAGGGGGGGAGGAAGGGGAAAGAGGAGTGGGAAAGAGTTAACCAAAAATAAATACATATGAAAAATACATGTGGAAATATATTATTCTGTAAGCTGTTCTTTTAGAAAGCATGAAAAAAATTGGGGAAGTACCTTGCATAGATGGATAATGCTGCTGCCAGAAGCCATAGGTTATTTTTTTTTCCGTCTTGCTTGAAGGTCTCTCCTTAAGGCATAGTGATTTTTTTCCTTTTTTTAAATTTAAATTAGAAATAAGCTTGTTTTACATGTCAATTCCAGTTCCCTCTTTCTCTCCCCTCTTCCCCTGCCCCCATCAACACCCTACCCCATCCCCGCTCTTCTCCCCAGGGAGGGTGAGGCCTTCCATTGGGGATCCCCAAAGTCTGTCACATCATTTGGAGCAGGGCCTAGGCCCTCCCCCGTATGTTTAGTTTGGGAGTGGACTCCCAAAGTCCATTCGTATACTAGGGATAAATATTGACCCACTACCAGAGGGCCCATAGATTAACCAGACCTCCAAAATGACACCCACATTCAGGGGATCTGAAACAGTCCTATCTGGTTTCCCAGCTATCAGTCCCTGAGCTCACTCTTGTTAAAGTCAGCTGGTTCTGTGAGTTTCTCCAGCCTGGTCTTGACCCCTTTGCTCATCACTCCTCTCTCTCTGCAACTGGATTCCACAGTTCAGCTCAGTGTTTGTCTATAGGTGTCTGTTTCTGCTTGCATCAGCTACTGAATGAAGGCTCTAGGATGGCATATAAGATAGTCATCAATCTCATTATCGGAGAAGGGCATTTAAGATAGTTTCTCAACTATTGCACTGATTGTTAGTTGGGGTCAACCTTGTAGATTTCTGGACATTTCCCTAGTGCCAACTTTCTCTTTTAGCCTATAGCCAGGTGGGTTAGGGTTAGCCTATAATGACTCATTCTTTTATGGTATCTCTTTTCTTGCTCTCCTCTATTCTTTGCCTGACTGGACCTTCCTACTCTCTCACGTCCTCCTCTCCCCTCCTCCCCTCCTCTTCTCCTTTTCTCTTCCGACTACCTACATCTCCCCTCCTCCCATGCTTCCAATTTGCTCAGGAGATCTTGACCCTGTCCCCTTCCTCGGACCATGTATGTCTTTCTTAGGGTCATCCTTGTTTCCTAGCTTCTCTGGCAGTGTGGATTGTAGGTTGGTAATCCTTTGCTATATGTCTAAAATCCATATATGATTGAGTACATACCATGTTTGTCTTTTTGTGACTGAGTTACCTCACTCAGGGTGGCTTCTTCTAGTTCTATTCATTTGCCTGTGAATTTCAATATTCCATTTTTTTTGTTTGTTTTTACGAGACAGGGTTTCTCTGTATTGTTTTGGAGGCTGTCGGTCCAGCCTGGCCTCGAACTCACAGAGATCCGCCTGCCTCTGCCTCCCAAGTGCTGGGAGTAAAGGCGTGCGCCACCACCGCCCCGCTCCATTGTTTTTTTTTTCTGCTCAATAGTACTCCATTGTGTAAATGTACCACATTTTCTCTATCCACTCTTCAGTTGAGGGGCATCTAGGTTGCTTCCAGGTTCTGGCTATTACACATGGTTGAACAGATGAGATGTCCTTGTATGAATGTGCATCTTTTGGGTACATGCCAAGAGTGGAATTGCTGGATCCTGGATCTTTTTTTTTTTTTTTTTTTTGGTTTTTTGAGACAGGTTTTCTCTGTGACTTTGGAGGCTATCCTGGAACTAGCTCTTGTAGACCAGGCTGGTCTTGAACTCACAGAGATCTGCCTGCCTCTGCCTCCCGAGTTCTGGGAGTAAAGGTGTGCGCCACCACTGCCCAGAATTGCTGGATCTTGTGGTAGAGTGATTCCCATTTTCCTGAGAAACCGCCATACTGATTTCCAAAGTGGCTGACTAGTTTGCATTCCCACCAGCAAGTGCAGGAGTGTTCCCCTTTCTCCACATCCTCTCCAGCATAAACTGTCATTGGTGGTTTTGATTTTAGGTATTCTGACAGGAGTAAGAAGGTATCTCAGAGTTGCTTTGATTTGCATTTCCCTGATGGCTAAGGATGTTGAACACTTTCTTAAGTGTCTCTTGGCCATTTTAGTCTCCTCTATTAAGAATTCTCTATTTAGTTCTGCAGCCTACTAATTAATTGGATTTTTGTGTGTGTGTGTGTTTTGGTGACTAGCTTCTTGAGTTCTTTGTATATTTTGAAAATCAGCCCTCAAAGATGTGGGGTTGGTGAATATCTTTTCCCATTCTGTGGGCTGCCGTTTTGTTTTGTTGACTGTGTCCTTTGCCTTACAGAAGCATCTCAGTTTCAGGAGTTCCCATGTATTAATTGTCCATCTCAGTGTCTGTGCTACTGGTGTTATGTTCAGAAAGTGGTCTCCTGTACCAATTTGTTTGATGGTACTTCCTACTTTCTCTTCTAAGAGGTTCAGTGTGGCTGAATTTATGTTGACGTCTTTGATCCATTTGGACTTAAGTTTTGTGCTTGGTGATAGATATGGATCTATCTGCAGTCTTCTACATGCGAGCATCTAGTTATGCCAGCACCATTTGTTGAAGATGCTTTATTTTTTCCGATTTATAATTTTAGCTTCTTTGTCAAAACTCAGGTGTTTGTAGGTGTGTGGGTTAATAAGGTTTTCAATTCAATTCAATTCCATTGGTCTACCTGTCTATTTTTGTGCCAATACCAAGCTGTTTTCAGCACTATAGCTCTATAATAGAGCTTGAAGTCAGGGATGGTGATGCCTCTGGAAGTTCCTTTATTGTACAGGGTTGTTTTGGCTATCCTGTTTCTTTCGTTTTTCCATGTAAAGTTGAGAATTGTTCTTTCAAGGTCTGTGAAGAATTGTGGGATTTTTTATGGGGATTGCATTGAATCGGTATATTGCTTTTGGTAAGACTGCCATTTTTACTATGTTGAGCCTACCTATCCAAGAGCATGGGAGATCTTTCCATTTTCTGGTATTATCTTTAATTTCTTTCTTTAAAGACACAAAGTTTTTCTATACGGAGTTTCCATGGAGAAGTCAGGTGTAATTCTGATAGGTTTCCCTTTATATTTTAATTGTCCTTTTGCTTTAGCTGCTCTTAATAGTCTTTATTCTGTATGTTTGGGGTTTTGATTATTATGTAGCGAGGGTACTTTTTTTTGTGTGGTCCACTCTATTTTTGGAGGCAGGACTAGTACCAGCTCCAGGCAGTCTCTTGGTGAACTGGACTGCCAGGATGGGATCCCCAATGTGCATTCCACAGGCCTTAGGCAACTCCGAGCAGGGCCAGAAACAGGACCATGGTTTTCTCCGCCATAGATTATTTAACAAAACTTCCAATGCCAGGTGTGAAGTATCTCCCAATACAATATAAGCCCTTGCCATTCCTGTTGGTTGCCAACCAGAAATAGATGGTAAGAACATATTGTTGAAGGCGTTGTACACTTGTGAGTATAGGACATAAAGAAATCAAACTGGAACTGATTTTAAAACTTGCTTCTTGTTGGCTAGTGTTCATAGTGCCAAATGGTGCTATGTAGATTACTAGAGGAGAAATGATGTAAAGAGTCTTACTCAGATGTGAACCCCTGTGAGCTACAATACCAACCAGCAGGTAAGATGTGTCCTGATGCAATAATGGCATGACTGTTATGGAGTTAACCAAACACTTTCTGCTTTGATCAGAGGCCTGCTCCACAGGAAGAAATTCATGTTTGGTACTATAAGCCTAGTCAAACGCTCATGACTCCATAGGTGATAGGCCCTCATATGGTAGGGTTCCCTGAGAACCCGGGGAAACAAAAACCAGATGAGCAGGCCAAGCAATGTCCTTGAATGAATGTCAGCTTCATAAGATCCCTCCCACAGGTCCTCTTTACTTACCAAACTTTCCTGAAGGCCTTGGGAAAGACAAAGAGACCACTCTATGGTTTAGTCCCTGCCAAGATGCTGATGTGTGTCATTGCTACATATCCTGAGAAACCCCCCATTGATCTACATGTGCGTGGGGGGGGGCAGTTCCACCAAGGGTCTCCTGGGTTCTTGGTTCTTTTGAACAGATATGTGGCTGAATCTGCTAGAATTCAAAGCTATTTTCCTGAAGAAACCTCAATGAACCATCTCTTATTCAGAATCCCACAACACTAATGGGAAACCTACTAGTTATTTTGCTAAATTGACATGTTATCAAACTGCCTTCTAAGTGTCTGTGTAGAACAGTAGATTGATGCTGCTCTCAGCCTTTGTCAGAGGAAACTCATAGGCCAGCGCTAAGAAAAAGTGACCGTTGAGTATTCAGCTCTAAGTGAGACACGTATGTAACCCTTCCCCCATCTTGTGCTCACAGGATGACAATGCCTTCATAAACTCACAGTAGCTGTGATTACTTGTACGAGATGGGAGCCTGTCAACATTTCATCATACATAGGGGTTTATGAGGCTCTACCCTACCTTGAGGAGTATTGGCAATTAATGGTTGCTGTGGTAAGGGACATACTTTTTTTTTTCAGTGATGTAGCCACTGGAAGAACACAATCATTTTTGTTGACTGAGGTCCCTCAATGTAGGTCCTATTGGCACTTTGAGTAGACTAACATTTTTGGGAACTATTCTGTGCATTGTAGGATGATTGTCAGCCTCCATAATCATGACCTACTTGATGCCAGAAACACTCTATGCTTCCCCTGAACTCTTGGCTATGGGTTTGTCAAATAGTCTCTATTGTGTTGAGGTATGATTCCTCCAGATCCAATGCTCCCCAGGACATCTGAATTTTGTCAAATGATTTCTCTGCATCTATTAAGGTGATTATGTGATTTCAGTCTTTAAGTCCATTGATGTGTTTTACCACTTTTATTCACCTCATATTCTGATCCATTCCAGCACATCTTGGATAAAGCCAACTTGGTTATGGTAGGTAATCTTTTTTATGAATGTCTATAATCGATTTTCAAATAGTGAAAGACTGAATGGATTCAAACTCAAGGCTGAAGAGGGTTGTGACTTACAGGGGAAGTGCTTCACACACGCTGTTTCTCCAGTAAGTGTCTCTTTGTTGATGAACTATCACTTTGGGAATGCCACTTAAAAATTACTCAGTATCTTGAGATGTGTATATGGAACTGTTTATGGACTGTTCACCTTACCACTATTTGCATAGTCAGTTAACATTGGTGGGGATGAAACCCAGTCTCATGCATACCAGGCAAGTGGTCTGCCACTGAGCCAAATTCCCAGGTCCATTATGGTTCCACAGTTTTTGCATCAGTTACCCTCTCTTTAGTTTCCATCAGTAGAAATGATGTTGTGGTAACTACTTCCTTGGTTTTCTGAAACGGAAATCTCATGTGTCCTAAGCTACCTTTGAACTCGTGGCTAAGGATGATCTTGAATCTGCGCCTCCACTTCCACAGTTATGAGATCACAGACGTATGCTACTCTGCCCAGTTTGTAAGACATTGGCGATCTAGCCCCAGGGCGTCTGCACTGGGGGCTACATTCCCAGCACATACTAACCACTGCTGGAGAAGGTTACTTTAGAAGGAATACGATCTGTGAAGGTCTGAATGAGACATGTCCCCCATCGACTTGGTGAGGCTTAGGAGGTGCTGCCTTGCGGGAGGAAAGGCATCACTGGGCTGGGCTTTATGAGTAAAACATAAAGCCGCTTTCCTTGCAGTTCCCTCTCTCTGTGCTTGGCCATCCTGGTAAAGAATGCGAGCTTTCCTCGTGTTATAGTCTCTGTTATGACAAAGCACATGGGGGACCTTGGCAGATTCCGCATCAGGAAGGTTGATGAAGGCGGAGGATCAAACATGCCAGACAGCTTAGTGAGAAGTTTTATCAGAAAGGGGAGGGAAGAGGAAAGAAAGCGAAAAGAGGGACAGAGGGACAGAGGGACAGACACAGAGAGAGGACAGAAGAGAAGAGGGAGACAGGAAAGGTCCTGTCTGCTTCAGGGGAACAGCAGGAAAGAGAGGAGCAGGAAATAGATCATAAGTGGGCGGAGGTCTGTCTTTTAAAAAGGTGCTTTGCACCTGTCTGAGTGCATTCTGCCAAGTGACAGGCAGGCCAGCATAAATAATGCCTGAATCCTTATAGTCACCATGCCTGCTGCCATTTCTCTCCTCCACAATCAAGGGCTCTTAGCCCGCTGAAACCCACAGCCAAAAATTTTTTTTTTCACTTTGTTGCTTAAGTTACATTTAGTCACAGTGTTTTCTCATGGCATCAGAACAGCAACTAATCAGTGATCTAATCCCTAGGTCTATGTTCTTTTTAGATCTATTCATTCTTTTTTTTTCTTTTTTTAGTTTTTCGAGACAGGGTTTCTTTCTCTGTATTGTTTTGGAGGCTGTCCTGGCACTCGCTCGGTAGACCAAGCTGGCCTCGAACTCACAGAGATCCGCCTGCCTCTGCCTCCCAAGTGCTGGGGTTAAAGGCGTGCGCCACCGAAGCCCGGCCTATTTTTTAAAAAAAGCAAATGGAGGGTCAGTGAGATGGCTCAGTGGGCAAATGCCCTTGTTGCCAAGCCTGAGTTAGATCTCCCACAGTGGAAGGAAAGACTCGATTCCCTCAAGTTGTCTCCTCACCTCTCCAGTGCACCGTGCCACACACGTGCCCACACGGGCGCGCGGACACACACACACACACACACACACACACACACACACACTCAGGGGGTGAGGAGAGGGAAAAGGGAGAGGGGAGAGAGAGAGGGAGAGGGAGGGAGGGAGGGAGGGAGGGAGCGAGAGAGCGAGGGAGCGAGGGAGAGAGGGAGCGAGGGAGAGAGGGAGAGAGGAGTTTGGAGACCACCTGCTTTCCTACTCCAGGGTTTCAGCTAGGCGCTAACATCCCCCTCCGCCTTTAGTTCTGCTCTTTGGCTGAGCACCGAGCCTGCCTGAACTCTCCGGTAGCCGGCGCTGCCCTGGCTTCCTTGCCCCCGAGAACAAGCCGCTGGCAGGCAGCTCCCGGCTCGCACCGTGCTCGTAGCCTCCCCCGGGCAGACGTTCACTCACGCCCTCTCCACCTGTCTCCTCCCTCGGGACTGGAATCTGTAGTCTCCCCAAAGCCATCTGGAAGCGGGCTCTGAGTGGCGAACCACCAAGAGCGCGGCGGCCAACGACAGGTGTGAGCGGGTGCGTGCCGGCTCTTCTGGAAGCGGCTCCCGTGGCGTTACGGACGGTCGCTGTGCACAAAACGGTGTAAAGGCGACGCTCTCAAACCCTCATATACGCCGCGGCTTCCACTCTGAGCCACGAAAAAAAAAAACTGAGCAGGATTTGTTTGTTTTTAACGGACACCGTAAATTCTAGAGGAAAGCAAAGGACAGACCCGGTGCACCGCTTCCCTCTAACACCCGCTATCCGCGTCGCGCAAGGCTCGTCTGGCCGTAAAGCGGGCGGGCTCAAAGTGCGTGATTCACCAGCAAGCGGTGGGCCCAGCAAAAGGTCTTTGCCGCTTTAAGAATGCAGACCAAGGCGGCGACTCGCCAAACAGATGCTGTTCTCGCGAGAGCTCGGGAACGGGCAGCAATGGCGGCGACTGGAGCGGCTCCCGGCCCTGGAGTGAGCTCCGGTCCCGGTGCAGGAGCGGCTGCAAGTGCCTCGGCGGCAGAAGAGGGAGAGGCGGAGCCGGTGGCCGCTGGGGCCGGAGAGGGGCCGTCTGCTGCTCCGGGAGCGGAGCCCAGCTCTGGGGAGGCTGAAAGTGGGTAAGACTTGTGCCGCCCGCGCGAGCGCGGGACGGGAGGGAGGGCCCGCCCCTCGCGGAATCCCGCCGCTCGCGCTCTCCGGGGCGGCCTTCCCGACCCAGGCCCTGCGGCCAACGGCTCGACCTGCCCGGTACCCTGTGCAACCCCGCAGGCTGCTTGGCGGGTTGGCTCTGAACTGCACCTCAGATCGCTGGCACCGGCGTGAGCCAAGCGTGTTTCCCCCTCCTGCCCTGGCACCCCTTAGGACTTCCGAAAGCTCTAGCAAACCCAGATCCCCGTGACTCTTCCCCCCCAGGAACAACTCTAAGCCATGTACACGTGTGTAATGACCCATTAGGCTTCACTGTGTTGTTTCCTGAGCATCCAGTCCAGGACAGGCTGAGACTGGGAAGTCCATCAGTAATTTGGTTCAGCGGTTTTAGTTTGTTGTTTTGCTTCCGAGTAGGTATTTGAAGTTTATTTCTCCTGAGACCTCTTGCTTTCTTTATAGGGATGCAAACTTGGCTGATGTAAGTGGTCTGGAGACAGAGTCATCTAATGGAAAAGATACTCTAGTAAGTAAATTTTAGGCCTCTGAAAGGCAAACTAGATTTCGTTTCAAAGTTTTTAATCTTAATTTTGAAAGCGTAGTCAAACTGCTTGATTTGCCTGTTGCCCCATGCCTCCAGGAAGGAGCTGGGGATACCTCAGAAGTGATGGATACCCAGGCTGGCTCCGTGGATGAAGAAAATGGTCGACAATTGGGAGAGGTGGAGTTACAATGTGGAATATGTACGAAATGGTTTACAGCTGACACCTTTGGAATAGACACGTCGTGAGTACTTTTTGTAATCTTAAAGAGCATGCTGTGTAAGATTTCAACACGAGGCTGGAAAGGCTGCTCAGCAGTTAAGAACACTGGTTGCTCTTCCTGGGGATGGGGTTTGAAGGACCAGGGTTAGATTCCCAGCACCCATAGGGCAGTTTACAACTATCTATAACTCTAGTTCCATGGGGATTGGACAACATCACACAGACATACGTGCAGTAAGGTATCAATGTGCACAAAATAAAAAATAGTTTAAAAAAAGGTTTCACATTTAGAAAATAATTGCAGAAATCCTCCTGTCTTTGAGTCAGTCTTTGTGGTTAAATTTTGAGGCCAGGCTGGACTGCATATTGAATATCAGGTTAGCCGGGGCCATACCACAAGGCCTTGGAAAGCAAAAAAAAGTACATCGAGTGGAGCTGGTGGTGCATACCCGTAACTCAAGTTAGGGGCCTAAGACAGGAGGATCACAAGTTGAGTCATTATGGGCTGTAGCTAACTCTCTACCAGAGCCCTACCTCAGAACAAGCCAAAGAGTGGGCTGTGAGATAGCTCAGTGGATAGTCACTTCCCATGCAAGCCTGGCAACCTGAGTTTGATCCCTGGAGCCCTTACGAAGATGGGAGGAGAGAACTGAGCCAAAGGGTTAGCCTCCAGCTCCCACGTGTGCACCTTGGCAAGTGTGCCCTTGTATGCATCATGTATACATACGCACAACAGCAATAATAATAAACTTTTTAAAAGAAGAAAAACGTATTAATTTTTTCTTTAAAAAGGCATAGAAATGTGTTCAACGGTGCTCTAATTTTGTGCAATTTGGCTCATCCACAGATCATGTCTACCTTTTATGACCAACTACAGTTTCCATTGCAATGTATGCCATCACAGTGGGAATACCTACTTTCTCCGGAAGCAAGCAAGTAAGAATAACTCGGGAGTGTTTTTAAAAGATTGTCCCTTGGGAAGAGAAGGGGCATCTAGTGTTAGCACACTTATGATACCTCTGTTTAAGAGCTGGATGGAATCTACTTGGTATTTCACGATGAGTAATTGCAGTTGCCCATTTCAAACCGATTATTACTTTTGACTGCTCCCGTTACTGTTTTGTAGACCCCATCTTCTACCTGTTGACGTGATAAAAATATTCTGACAAAGGCAGGGTGAGGGAAAAGGTTTTGGAGGGGTCACAGTTCTGGGTCACGGTCCGTCACGACAGTGAAGTCACAGCAGCAGGCATTGGAAGGAGCTGGCCACACTGACCTCATACTTAGAAATACAGACAGGATGTCTAAATTCTGCTTGCCTTTCGATCTGTATAGTGCAGGGTCCCCTCCCCGGGAAGTAGTACTTCCTGTAGTGGGCAAGCCTGAACGCAACATAACGAAGGTAATCCACCCACACGGTGTACATAATCCCTCATGGAGACTCTTCAGTTGTTTTAACTGTGCCAAGTTGAAAGTGTCACACCTACTGTATTGAATGCACTCTTGTTGATAGAGTATTTCAGTATTACAGATACCTTTTTTCTGTTTTCTTTTTGATAGATTTAAAAGAAATGTGCCTTAGTGCTTTGGCGAACCTAACATGGCAATCTCGAACACAGGATGAACATCCAAAAACCATGTTTTCCAAAGATAAGGTAAAGTTAGAATGAATGTAATTGTAATATGCTTTAAAAAAAAAAGTGAAGCTTCAAGATACCCTCTTTAACAAGTGTAGTCTCCTCAGTTTTTATGAGTAAATCATCTAGTAGTTACCTTACTTTTTCCATATATGGACATTATAATTTACCTAGTAGGTGTCATTAGCTGTTAGTATTATGAATCCTTAAATAAATTTGATTGGCTTTTTGGAAGGAAGCAAGTGTAGTATAAACCAGTCTCTGTGGGCTTTGCTGACCTGGAACTTGGTGTCTTCAAACTCAGTCTTCCTGCTTCAGCCTCTCTGCTTATCCCTAGAGAGAACAGAGATCTGACTTCCTGGTTTCTGACCTCTTCCTTGTCTCTGTGCATGCGCACGCACGCGCGCGTGCACACACACGCACGCACGCACGCGCGCGCTAACTGTCTAGATAAGGGCCATTATGGGCAGCAGGCCCAAAGCTCCAGGCAAGGTGGGAGGATGGGAGCCACCAAGATGCACTGCTGTACTTGCCATTCATCGTCTTAGAGTGTAGTCGTCCAGTTGAAAGTATACTATAAACCACATTGTATTAGAGGTCAGTGGCTCACTCAGCTTTTGCTCACCATGCCTTTGTTATCATTCTCTCTTGTGTGTGACTTAATCTCACATTTGTTTCATTGTGACCCTAGAAGCAATAATACATAACTGCTTTATTGTCCACGGAATTTCTGACATTTGATTATCCCACTTTTGACCAGGATAGCTTTGTCACCTTGATTGCCAAAACTGGCTATGGCCAGTTATAAAGGCTGTAAGTTAATGACTGATGAGTTAAGGCTATCTAGTTTATGATTCTGAGGGATCAGTAATTCCAAATAGTAAGAGCAAGAACAGAACTCTACAGAGCAAGCTTAGAAGGTGCAGAATTCTATCTTAGTCACAAACAAGACAGGTTTGCAGGGTGTCCAGAAAGAAATGTCCTCAGGACACAGAAACAAAAGCTCAGGAGTTGACAACCAAGGAAGGGAGTACAATTATCCCCAGGTGGACTGTGAGCCCTGAGTACCTAAAATCTGTATATACTTATCTTGAATTCTCCATAATCTATATATTTGATTGGTGGTGGTTGTTGCTTGAGACAGACTTTTACTCTGTTGCCCTGGCCTTGAAACTCACAGCCACCTCCTGCCGAAGCCAAGTGCTGAGACTGCGGAACTGAGCCACCCTGTGGGACATGTATTGTTTTTGAACAATTGAATATTTGTTCAGTACTTAAAAGCTACAGACTATCTTTGTTTTGATTGTAGGGAGGTCTTCTAAAAAGGCTACTTTTGTGTGTGTGTAACTTTGAAAACATAATTCTTAATATATTTTTTAAAAATAGGATATTATACCATTTATTGATAAATACTGGGAGTGTATGACAACCAGACAGAGACCTGGAAAAATGACTTGGCCCAATAACATTGTCAAAACAATGGTAAGTAAATTAAAAATGAATTTGAGATGATCAGTTCCAAAAAGCCAGTTTTGTTTCTAACAGTTAAATTCTGTTTACTTTGAAATAATGGGATGGCCGAGAAAATGCAAACAATTTGATATTAGTCATTGAATGAGATACAGGCAGTTCAAATTCTAATATTTTTTTCACACAAATTCAGTTAGTAGCATAGTGTCTTAGGTAAATAGTCTCTAAAATTGCTTTTATGCCCTGAAACCCTTTGCTGCTGTTGTTTTTGGTTTGTTTTATTTTCCTAACATTTATTTATTATATATATGTATGTATGAGCTTGAGAGAGAGAGAGAGAGAGAGAGAGAGAGAGAGAGAGAGAGAGAGAGAGAGAGAGAGAGAGAGAGAGAGAGAGAAAGTATGTATGTGTGTGGGGTGTATTCAGTGCCCATGAAGGCCAGAAAGGGCTTTTTGGGATCCCTGGGAATTAAAGTTACAGGTGGTTTTGAGCCACCTAATGCTGATGCTGAGAACTAAACCTGGGTCCTGTGGAAAAGCAGCAAGTGCTTTTACCTTCTGAGCCCTCTGTCCACCACACTTGTGCAGTGTGATTTTATACTAAACTCAGAGGCCATTTTTTAATTTTTGGTTTAAAAAAGCCTTATTCTGAACATAGAAGTAACGAGAGCTCTTGGGGAGAAGTCAGCAGTTGGCTGCCGTGCGAGGAGAGGAGCCAGGCCTTGAACTCGGTCTGTAGACACAGGTGACTGAACTTCTGGCCTTCTCCTCCTCCAGAGTGCAGTTACAGTCGTATGCCACCTCACGTGGTGTTTATGGAACCCAGGTCTTCATACACTGTAGGCAGAGCTCTTTCTGCAGAGCTACTTACCCAGCCCCATATGGACTCTCTTTATGTACCTCTTCCATTTGAATTTTTGTGGTCATTTTCTTTTTTCTTTTTTTTGCTTTTGTTTGTTTGTTTGTTGTTGTTGTTATTTGTAAGACAGGGTTTCTCTGAGAAGTCTTGGCTGTCACTTTGTAGACCAGGCTGGCCTTGAAATCACAGAAATTCTCTGCCTCTGCCTCCTGAGTGCTGGGATTAGAGATACGAGCCGCCGCCACCTGGCTTAATTTTCTAATAAGAG
This sequence comes from Mesocricetus auratus, assembly GCF_017639785.1. Lineage (NCBI taxonomy): Eukaryota > Metazoa > Chordata > Mammalia > Rodentia > Cricetidae > Mesocricetus > Mesocricetus auratus. The sequence goes on from NW_024429207.1 coordinate 25,514,757, forward strand.
GAACCTTAGGGTTTTTGGAGAGTACAATTAGGAATTGGCACTTGGAACTGATGACTAAACACCTTCTGCACTTCAAGTTTTAAAAAAAAGTTCATTATTACTAAGATACTGTTTGCTTTTAGAGTAAGGAAAGAGATGTATTCTTGGTAAAGGAACATCCTGACCCAGGAAGCAAAGACCCAGAAGATGATTATCCCAAATTTGGACTTCTGGACCAGGTGTGTTAATCTTCCTTCCTTCATATTCTGTGTGTCTGACTTTCTCTGTCTCTGTGTATATGAAGTATGTGCACTATGTGTAGTGCCTGTAGAGGCCAGAAAAGGGAGTTGGAGCAGAGGGCCCCTGGAACTGGAATTACAGACAGTTGTGAGCTGCCATGGGTACTGGGAACTGAACCTGGATCCCCTGGGAGAGTAGCAAGTGCCCTTAACCACTAAGCCATCTGTCCAGTCCAGTGTTCTTTTTTTATCAGAAGCCATATAGGAGTAATGAAGTAGGTTTGTTCGCATTGGGCTGGAGATGTGGCTGGGTTGAGAGAGTCATGGGGTCATGATGTACTCAGTGGTACTGCACTAGGGAGGTACAAACGAAAGGATCATGAATTTAAGGCCAGCCTGGGCTACATGAAGCCTTGTCTCAAAAACAAAAACAAAAAAAACTGAAGAGGCTGGAGAGATGGCTCCATGCTTATGTTCTTGTTGTGCAGACATGAGAACCTGAGTTCATATCCCTGGTTCCCAGTAACTACCCACATACATCCATAAGCCCATTACTGTGCGGCACACTCGGGCAGATCCTGCAGCTTCCTGGCCAGTCAGCCAAAATGGCCAGCGCCAGGCTCACAACTCCAGCTTTAGTGAGAGACAATCTGTAAGTCAGAGCCAGTAAGATGGCCCTGCTGGGAAAATGTGCTTGCCACACATGCCTGGTGACCAGAGTACTGGTATTAAAGGCGTGTGCCACCACTGCCCAACCCTGCAGAGTTGTCCTTTAACTCTACACCTGCACTTGAGCTCACACATACAAAAGGCAGGTTGACAGAGGATGACACTGTTACTGATCTCTGGTCTTCACATGAGTATGCTTGACTGTGTAAGCCTCTCACTCCCAACACACACGTGTACATACTCATGCACACAGAATTGTTTGCATCTGGTTGTCAAAAACACACTGCTATTACATGCTCGAAACATGGTGGACTCCAAATGAATGGTTATTGATACCCGGAGAAAACACTCACCTTAACCAGTGCCTAGTGTTTTAACTTAAGATCTCACTATATCTCAGACTAGCTTAAACTCGTGACAGTTGTTCCTGCCTCTGCCTTCTACTTGCTAGGGCTACATGTGTGAGCCGCCAGTTTGGGTTCTGGTGGTTCCTCAGTGTCAGGGCTTAGTTTTTGTAAATTCTAATTTTCTTGTTACCTGTAATTTTGCTTCTAAAAACATTTTTTGAAGTGAAATTTTTGGAAGAAATTTTGGATAATATGTGTTGCTGTAACCTTTATGGGAAAAAGAAATTCCTTTTTTTTTTTTTTTTTTTTTTGGTTGTTGTATAGCATTGGCAATTAAGAAGGCAAAATCTTTTAGATTTGCCTTAAAATGCTTGTTTTGCTCCTTTTTTTCTTTGTTGAGATGGTATCTGTCAGTGTGGCTTAGACTTAAGAACTCTGTCCTCCGCCTGCTCCTGGCCGATGAGAGGAAGCTGACCTCTGCCTGCGTAGATTTGAAGAGCTGGGTTATGTCTTGGTGGCCACTTTTGTAGAAGTTCAGATTTCTGTCTCATAAATGGAAAGGTAGAACTCAGGGCCCGAGTTCCTGGAGAGCAGAGTAAGGGGACCTACGCACACTGCCTGCTGCACAGCTCCCCCTCCACCTGCTACACACGCTCCTTCATGAATTCAGGGGCATCTCACTGGGGGAGCCTGCAAGCTTGCTTCTTAGGATTACGGCATTCATTTCTGTGCTCTAATTTTGTCTGCTTTTTTCTTTTTTTCAATTGTAGATTAATTTGCTCATGTGGCCTTTTTTTTACTAGGCTGTTTCTTCTTCTAGGATCTTAGTAACATTGGTCCTGCTTATGACAACCAAAAACAAAGCAGTGCTGTGTCTGCTAGTGGGACCCTGAATGGTATGTGCTTAAATATCCTGTTGGAAGATTATGAAACCCTTGCCTAGAATTGGGTGTTGTGTAGGATGACCCAGACCCGAGTGATGGCTAAGATGCTTTTATGTTCGGATTTGAGCAGCTAACCAAACACTTGATGATAGTGGGAGGGTACTTTTGTCACTTTACAACAGTTTGCTCTCATTAGTTATACACATAATGGGATGTACTGTGAATCTCTTAGGATGAGAGCATTAATGATGGCCATCCCCCCAGACTCAACTTGGACAGATTTCATGTACTGTTGCTGTAGACTTTCAAGGTTAGACTTTCTTTGTTGTTAGATTCCACAACTGTATCATAATAAATACTTAATTTGGGGAATTTATTTGCTCTCCACCCTTTTCCATAGCTCACCTATCTCTTGGTAAGCTGACTTTGTCTATCTAATTTTTCTTGCCCAGAATTTCATATGATAAATTTCTGTATGAATTACCCATTGTGGCGTCGCCACCCCCCATCCCTCTAATGAATAGAGGGAATTCTCTTCATTGCAGTCTAGTGAGAACAGGGGAGGGGGTGCTGGGAGGTAGCTTGATGGATATCTATCCCATACATGGCATCATTCATTAGCTTGTCTGTTAGAGTTGGAGCATCTAAATATATAAATTGTGTCCAGTTAACATACTAAGCTGTGTTGGAAATACAAGTGTATCATTATCCTACACATGCCTCCCTTTGTAACTGTTGATGTTTGACAATACATAGTGCCGCTTCTGTCCTTACAGGTGGAGCCACTTTGGGAGGTGAATTCCTCTCTGTCTTCTTTCAGCCTCACACTTAAGTATCTTGTGGTTTGAAGTGCTTTTTGCTAAGCTTTGGTAGAAGCTAAACTACATAATTTTAAAGCATTGTGAAAGTGGTGTGATGGCACTTACTTTGAAGCTGTAGTTCCAGTTTAATGGTGGGAATAAAAGCTTGATGTTGTCATATTCTGCCTGACATAGCCAGCCAGCAGTCCTTCCTCTTCAGGGTTGCTCACTCTGTTGAAGTAGCCCAAATGGCAGCAGAGGATTTGGCAGGTTTTTGATTGATGGTTATGTCACCACAACTGTTTAACATTAAACCTTTTATGAACTGTGTGAATAGCCAAGTTCATAAAAGGACATTCTGCATTAATCTGGTACTGTATGGGCAGAATATGACCTGCCCTTCATGTCTTTATTCTTTTTATTGCAGCAGAAATGCTGATAATTTCCAAGCTTGTCCCAAATTTACATATAGTACTCTATGCAGTTGTTTATATAAAGGTGTTTTCCTGCAGTTCAGGGACATTTTCTGGAAAAAGAAAGAAAAATGAGAGGCATGATAGAAATGGACAAAATTTACAACAAAACACATAAGGTAATACTTCTGAACTGAATATGTAGCTATGTGTTCTAATATAAAATATGTAATTGTTTTATTTGCCCTTAATTTCACAAACAAGACTCATGTATTCATTGGCAGAGTCTTAAGTATATTGATATGGAACTAAAAACTAAATTTAAAGCCTCAGTCCTTGAGTCTCATATACCAATGATGAATTTTCAAACACTGGAGAGAAACACCTTTTTAGTGTTTTTGTTTTCTGTTTGGTGTACTTTTGTCTTGTTGGATATTCAAGTGCTTTAAGTAGACAGCGCCTTTATATGTTTATGAAATGTACTATGCAGTTCAAGCAAGTGGACATTGACCTACAATAAGGACATTTTCATCGATGTTTGTATTAAGTGGTGAAAAACACAATCCATGCAATTGTTCTCATTCTTTTTTAGCCGTGAGTGCTTGGAATCTGAGTACGAATGCATTTGTGTCACAACCCCATTGGTTACAGTTGATTAAGAAAGGGCTGGAGAGAGGATTTGACCAGTAAAGGTACTTGATGCATAAGTCTGGTGACTTTAGTTCAGTTTCTGGAACCCATGGAATGCACAGATGCAACTCTACAAAGTTATCCTCTGATCTCCACATGCATTAATTAATTAATTGGCTATATAATTTTTTCTTTTAAAGAAGGAAGATTGAAGATGTAATACAGATACCAATCATACTAGATTCATGTAACCTTACTGTCAGAACTGACCCAGAACGTTGCCTGTGAGATACAGCTGATCCTTTCAGAACCAGGCTAAAATCCAGTATATATATAAAAAAAAAAAATCCTTTGTGTGATGTTACACAAATGCACATTGGGGAATGGTGGTCGCCATGGACTTTGAGTGCCCTTGTGCCTCTGTAGTGGCTCTAGGAAAATGATCTGCCCTCTCTTCAAAGGGGGAATCGCAGCAGGAAGCAGTGGGAAAGGAAGAGGAGCCAAGCGTAAACAGCAAGATGGCGGGACAACAGGGACCACCAAGAAGGCCCGAAGGTGGGGTCACCCCCACCCCACTCACTCGCATCCATGTTTATTTGCTGCAGGCAAAATCCACTGAAAGGGAAAGAACCATATTACTTCCAAGAATATGGGGGTTTGTTTGTTTGTTTTTGGTGAATTCTGAGTTCCTGGTAAGACAGGATAACTTCACATGAGGCCCTCTTCCATGAACTCACTACTGTAAAAATAGACCCTTGCACTGGGAATACCACTTAGTAGTCAGGGCTTGCCTGGCCTGTGTGAGGCTGTAGGTTGAATTCCTACCATTGAAACAACAAAAGGCCCAGCAACATGTCTTCTGTTGTAGGGGGATAAAGTTCCCTTATAAGATCCTGAGAGGGCTGAATGGAAGAGGAAATAAAGCTTCCTAACTGTTAGCCTCTCGACTTCCTGCCTCTCCTCTCTCATGTCTCTTCCCTTCCCTTTGTCCAAAGCTGAGGTGATAAAATCCAGGTCACCTCTGATTTAAACTGGCAACCGAGAATACATCTTCAGTCTCCTGATCTCTCTCCCTTAATTTATATACCAAATGAACTCCAGAGGGCTGGAGATGTGTACAGCTCAGTTGGTAGAGTTCTTACATATACAAAGCTCTGGGTTTGATCCCAGACTTGGATAAAGCAGGGATGGTGACACAGGCCTGTAATCCGTACTCTGGGAAGGTAGAAGTAGGAGGATCAGTTTGCAGGGCCTCCTCAGCTGCATAGTGGGCTGGAGGACATGGGATACAGAACACCATGTCTCAAAAACTTCAGTGAAATTGGGCCTAGAGAGATGGCTGTGGTCAGAAGCACTTGTTGCTCTTGCAGGGGACCTGGATCTGGTTCACAGGCATCTGTACTGGTCTGCCCTTGGGGTCCTGACAGGACACGCCCTCAGCTGCAGCCACTAAGAGCATCACCTATGCACATTCACTATGCTCCCTTTTAAAAGGGCCTTGACCACATCCCATCCTTCTCTTTCTCTCCCTCTCTCTCCTCCTAACTTTCATCTTTCTTCTCTTCTTTCCTCTCTCGTCTCTTCTACTACTACTCTCTCCAGAGACCAGCCTCTCCCATTCCCTTTCCCCTTTTTAATGATCCCTTTCCCTAATAAAAAAAACTCTCTGAGCCCTGTGGCATGGTGTCTTTGTCTCTCGCACCGCTTTTCTTAAATTACAACACTCAGCACCAGAAACAACAAATCAGAGGCCTTTTTTCTTTTTGAGCCCGGGTTTCTCTGTTTAGCCTTGGCTGTGCTGGAACTCACTCTGTAGACCAGGTTGGCCTCCAAGTCAGAGATTGCTTCTGCCTCCAGACAGCTTGGACTAAAGGCGTATGCCACCACTGCCTGGTTTAGAGGCCTTTCTTATGGGATAGAACACAGGTGAACTAGAGAGCACTTTGGTTTCTTCATTGAGCTTTTCTTTTTTTCAGTGACCCCTTGTTCTCTGCTCAGCGTCTCCCCCCTCATGGCTACCCTTTGGAACACCCGTTTAACAAAGATGGCTACCGGTATATCCTAGCTGAGCCTGATCCTCATGCCCCAGACCCAGAGAAGCTTGAACTTGACTGTTGGGCTGGAAAACCTATTCCTGGGGACCTCTACAGAGCCTGCTTATATGAACGAGTTTTGCTAGCTCTACATGATCGAGGTGTGTAAGATGTTTTTTTGTTGTTGTTGTTTCCTAATTGGTGTTTTGCCTATGTGTATATCTGTGTTCGGGTCTTGGCTCCTGGAGTTAAAGACAGTTGTATGCTGCCATGTTGGTGCTGGGAATTGAACCTAGGTCCTCTGGAACAGCAGCCAGTGTTCTTAACCACTGAGCCATCTCTCTAGCCCCAAGGACTATTCATTGAAGGGATTTTATTCAGTTTATTGTTACAAACAAATAGATTTAATTTTCGAATTGTTTCCTTGTAAGATTCATTTTTCCCACTGATTAAAAAAAAAAAGAAAAAAGCTGGGTAGTGGTGGCGCACGCCTTTAATCCCAGCACTTAGTAGGAATAGGCAGGAGGATCTCAGTGAGTTTGAGGCCAGCCTGGTCTACAGAGCGAGCTCCAGAACAGGCAGGGCTGTTACACAGAAAAACCTTATCTCAAACAAACAAAAAAAATCAAGGTATGTAAGTTTTAATGATCATTTGAAAATTGTGCTGTTTAGTTTTTTTGACATCTGGAAAGAGGGAACCCTAACTGAGAAAATGCCACCATCAGATTGGCCTGTGAGAAATCTGTAGGGCATTTTCTTGGTTGATGATTGATTTGGGAGGGTTCAGCCCACTGTAGGTGATGCTATCCCTGACAGGTGGTTCTGGAATACAAAGAAAGCAATCTGGTAAGTGGTGGTGGTGCACAGCTTTAATTCCAGCACTTGGGAGGAAGAGAGGCAGATCTCTGAGTTCGAGGACAGCCAGGGCTACACAGAGAAACCCTGTCTTGAGAAACAAAAAAAAAAAAAAAAAAAGGAAAGAAAGTAACCCAAACAAGCCAGTGAGCACCATGGCTTAGTGGTTTCTGCTTCAGTTTGTGCAATGCAATAAACCATCCTCCCCAAACTTTGGTTATGATGTTTATCATGGCAGAATATCACTAGGACAGAAATGAGTGCCAGCATTCTGAGGTGCTCTGATAGACCTGACTGTCAGTTTGGGGGAAGAGTGTGGAAGTATTTAGAACTTGGGGCAGGAAAACCACTAGAGTGCAAAGCTGGATAGGTTGTTGTACAGCAGCTTGGATGGTAAGAACGCTAGAGCAGTGAGACAATGGAGGCTGGCATGGGAAGCTTCAGGGGAAGGTCGAGAGTGCCTCCAACTCTGGATGTTTGATGTTTTGTATTAAGAAACTGCTTTCTAATCAGCTGAGGCTGAAGAGTCAGCTGTGATTAAGAAGAGACTTTGCTACCCTGTTAGCAGTGGGAGGTGTTTCTTCAAGGTCAGCACATAGAGCTTTGGTCCAGAGCAGGCCAAGGCTGTGTTTCAAGCTGGCAGCCAAGCTTAGTAGTGTGGAAGAGTCTCCACACCTTACTGGTTTGTTTGGGCAGCACTGAAAGGGTCATGGGCAACAGTGAGGCTTAGCCCTGGACAGTCCGGAAGAGGCTGCTGATGAAGGTTCCATTCAGTTACATTAGAAACCTTGGGATGGGGGACTGAAGGTGTCTTCTAGGCTTATCTGTTACAGGCTTTCTCTGAGCTGTTTACTTTTCCTGGTGTCTCCATAGTCTGGCTGGTATCTGCCTCGCTTCTGGCACCAGGTGACCCTGTCTTTTTCCCTCCTTCTCTTTCCCTTCTCTTTCATTTTTCTCAAGCCTAGATTTCTCTTATTCTCTCTGCCTGCCAGCCCTGCCTATCCCTCTTCTGCCTAGCTATTGGCCGCCCAGCATTTTATTAGACCAATCAGGTGCCTTAGACAGGCAACGTGAACCAGCAACACATCTTTTCATAATTAAACAAATACAGTAAAAACAAATGTAACACATCTTCGCATAGTTATAAAGAAATATTCACAGCATAAACAAATACAACACATCTTTACATAGTTAAGACAATATTCCACATTTGTCCACTGTAAAATTACTTTTCCCTTCATCATAGTTTTGCAAGGAAGCAAGTATTTGCTACTCTGTTAGTATTTCTAATTCCAAAGGTATATAGTGTCGAGTTAGTTCTGGACCAGAGGAAATGTGTGATTGGGTAATTGGCCTATTTGAAGATGTTCTTGTCTCCTGGAGGCAAGATAAGTTGTTCAGTTGTCACATCTCTCTGCATATCGATAAGGTTTGGGCCCTGTTCTTTTGAGTTAATCTGTCCTGTGATGCCAGTTCTTGGCTTCACAAGCCACTGGTTACGAAGGATAGTCCCTTCTCCAGTGTCCCACAAGCCTGCTCATATTTGCATGCCTACTTTGCATCACTGTTAATTTTCTCTAGTTGATTTTCTTTTCTTTCTTTCTTCCTGCTTTTGGGGTTTTTGTTTGTTTTTAACTGGTTTTCCTAAGCTGGCCTTAAACTTCTGGAATCCAGGAATCCCACTGTAAACTCCCTAAGTAGCACTGTTGTCCTTATAGATGATACCATTTGGAGAAACTGACAGAAGGGACTCTCAGACTATGCTGAGCCATAAACCCTGGACTATAATTCTTACCTTTCTTCTTTACAATCTTGTATTTGTTTGCTTTTGAGACAGGGTCTCACTATGTCACCCTGGCTGTCCTGGGAGTCACAGAAATCAGCCTGTTTGTCCCTCCCAAGTGTGTGTGCCACCACACCTAACTTTTTTAGGCCCTTTTTTATCTTTGTGTAGTATAAGGGACTCAAGTAACTACCCACCTTTGAATCTCTTTCACTGCAGCTCCCCAGTTAAAGATCTCTGACGACCGGCTGACTGTGGTAGGAGAGAAGGGCTACTCCATGGTACGGGCCTCCCATGGGGTACGAAAAGGTGCCTGGTACTTTGAAATCACTGTGGATGAGATGCCACCAGATACAGCTGCCAGGCTGGGCTGGTCCCAGCCCTTGGGTAAGCAGGGGGCATTGTGCGAGTCTCACAGCAAGGGTAATATGGCTTGTGATTTAGGATTACTGTGTTTACCAGATTATGGTCTTAAAATTAAATTCCTGAAGAAGCAGCCAGTTTAGTATTCCTAGAATACTGTAGAGATTTACAAAGTTGGTCAAAAAGATGTGCAAAGGAAAGTAGAAAGAGTTAACTGTAGCCCTCTGATTTCCACATGTCTTTTTGTTGGGACAGGTAACCTTCAAGCTCCCTTAGGTTATGATAAATTTAGCTATTCTTGGAGGAGCAAAAAGGGAACCAAGTTCCATCAGTCTATTGGCAAACACTACTCATCTGGCTATGGACAAGGAGATGTCCTGGGATTTTATATCAATCTTCCAGAAGATACAGAGACAGCCAAATCACTGCCGGATACTTACAAAGACAAGGTGAGATAGTCCTTCAACAGCATCGTGGCTTTGACGACCTGTGGCAGTTAGTGCCTGTAGCTGTTGCCTGAGTTCTGTTGTGATGGTACCCCATGGAGTGTGAGTGTGAGTGTGTGTGTGTGTGTGTGTGTGTGTGTGTGTGTGTGTGTGTGTGTGTGTGTAAGTATAACATACAAATTTTAAGTTTTTTTTTTCAGGAACAGAATTTTTTCCAGGTTTTCTTTTAAGGATATTTTAGTGTTTTAAAGTCAAGCCCTGGGTCTTCTACATGCTAGACCAGCACCTTACCACTGAGCCACATCTTAATGCTATTTTTTTAAGTTTTTGTGTATGTGAGTGTTTTGCCTGCATGTGTGTATTTATATGTACCACGTGTGCCTGAAGAGGGAGTTAGATCTCCCGGACCTGGGATACAGATGGTTTGAGTTGTTATAAATACTGTGAATCAAACTCAGTCCTCTCTGGAAGGGAAACAGTTACTCTTAGCTGTTGAACCATCCTCCAGTCCCCTTTAAAAGAATTTTGAGATTACCAAGTGTTGTTGGCACACATCTTTAGTCCCCACACTTGAGAGGAAGAAGCAGACAGATCTCTGAGTTGGAGGCCAGCATGGTCTACAGAGTGAGTTCCAGGACAGGTTCACAGAGAAACCCTGTGTGAACAAGAAATTTTTAAATCTATTTACTTTTGTGAGTGTTTAGTCTCCTTGTAGTGCACTGTGTGGGTTTCTGGTGCCCAGAGTTCAGAATAAGACAGTGGATTCCCTAGAACTGGACTTAGTTTGTTGTGAATCACCGTATGGGTGCCAGGTCCTCTGGAAAAGCAGCCAATATTCTTTACTGAGCCATCTCTAGTCCTTCTATTCAGTGCTGGTTTCGTTTTTTAATTATTGTTGCTTAAAGATTTATTTATGTATATGGGTACTTTGCATGTCCATCTGTACACCGGAGAGGGTGTTGGATCCCATTTTATAGAGCCTCCATGTGGGTGCTGGGATTTGAACTCAAGCTCTGGAAGAGCAACCAGTGCTTTTAACCACCACCCCATCTCTCCAGCCCTGGCCCTCTGTTCAGTTTTAAATGGTATCTTTTAAAAAAGCTTTTTAGAATTATTTTTAATTATGTGTATATAATGGTGTGCACACCTGAGTGTACTGCCCACAAAGGTCATGTGTGTCAGTTTGATCCCACTAGAGTTGGAGTGAGCCACCTCATGGTGGGGCTGGGAACCAAACTCAGCTCCTCTGTAAGAACAGTACCTCTCCTAAGCAGAGCCATCTCCCTAGCCCTAGTGTCTCTTCTGATAACCAAAATTAATGTTGATGAAGCCTAAGTTGTTCAGATTTTTCTTCTATGTTTCTTTCTGTGACTTAATAAATGTTGGTATACCCACAAATCATGAAAATATCCTCCCATCTTTACCTTTGAACTTGCATTAGGTCACTGACTTAACTTTGGTGGGGAGGTTGACCATATATTTTTTTCCTTAAGAATATCAAAATACTCAGACAATACAGAGAAACCCTGTATCAAAAAACAAAAACAAAAAATCAAAATATTCCAACATGATCTGTTTAACTTCTTGCATTCTCCCCTGGATTTCTTTGGTGTATCAGTAAAAATCAAACCATCATACAAGTAACTCTTCCAGTGATCCCAAAAATGTTGTTATAGAGTAAGTATTAGGCTCTCTGAAATTTTTCTCCACAATTTTTCAATTAATTTCTTTTATATGTACTTTGTGGGTTTTTTTTTTAAGTGTACATGTATAATTCTCTTACTAAGGGCTTTTTTGGGAAATGTTTAACAAACATGACCAACTAATCTCTTTTAAAAACCACTTGGGAGTCAGGTGGTTGTGGTGCACGCCTTTAATGCCAGCACTTTCGAGGCAGAGGCAGGCTTAGACCTCTGAATTCAAGGCCAGCCTAGTCTACATTGTGAGTTCCAGGACAGCCAGAGCTACACATAGTGAGACCCTGTCTTGACAAAGCAAAACATAAAAATACTTAGGAACTGAAAAATTCACCAAACTGGTGTGTGAATTTGACTATTTTCTCCATCATGATGTAGCTGACTCTTCAAAATGTCTTTTTCTTGTTTCTTACTGGATTTTCAAGGCTTTGATAAAGTTCAAGAGTTATTTGTATTTTGAAGAAAAAGACTTTGTGGACAAAGCAGAGAAGAGCCTAAAGCAAACTCCCCATAGTGAGGTGAGTCACAACGATAAACATGTCAGAATAGCAATGCTTTGAACATGGGGGAAGGGAGGTCAACTCCTTGAGGATAAAAGAGGCAGCTGTGGTGGTGCATATCTTCAGTCCAGCACTCTGAGTTCAAGGACAGCCTGGTCTACAGAGTGAGTTCCAGAACAGCCAAGGATATACAGAGAAACACTCTCTTGGGGAAAAAAGGGGGGTCAATTAAAAAATATTCACCACTTTTATTCTTAAAAAATTGACTAAAAAAGAATGCCAATTCTAACTGCACGTAAATTCCTTATGTGGTATAGTCTTTGGGTCTGGACATTGGCACATGATGTTTCTGTTTGCAAGTTTTAAAAAATAAAGTTCTTTTCTTTCTGTGTATATGTCTGTGTAAAAGGTGCATGCACACACGGGGGCCTTTCCAGAAAGGGAAGTCTTTCTGATACTTCTTAGAAATACAGTGTAATGAAATCTGGGTGTGTGGCACATGACTGCCAGTAAGTATAGTGCTTACTGGATATGTGAGTTTAGGGTCACCCTCAGCTGCAGAATGAGCTGGAGGCCAGCCTAGACTACACAAGACTGTCTCAGGCCCTCCTCCAAGTTAGTATAATGAATATGGGATATTGAACTGTTTGGTATATGTAGCATGGAAATTCAAAAACAAATAAGCTTAAAGTCAACTGAAATAATATGTTTACATTAATTTTACTTGAAAAAGTCTAAAGTAGCATATAAATTTAAGATACTACTACTACTATATAAAATGTATGCTATTCTTAGAATTATATTATTGTCATTCTGGTAGCAGTATTAAGTGTTCCACAATTGAAGTGGGTTTTTGATGTTTTTTTTTTTCAGTTTTTAAAATTCTAAAGTAAAACCTTGATCTTTGTTTCAGATAATATTTTATAAAAATGGTGTCAATCAGGGTGTGGCTTACAAAGATATTTTTGAGGGAGTTTACTTTCCAGCCATCTCACTGTACAAGAGCTGCACGGTATGTACCCTGTGTTTGGTCTGTGCATATAACTTAAAGGAAGTGTGTGGGTGGGTTGTGACGAAAGAGCTGTTGATTTGAGAGCAGAGTTGTTTCTAGAAAGAAATCTGAATAGCCTCTTGGAGACGTAGAAATATACACACATCTGAAAGAAATCTGAATAGCCTCTAGAAAGCCTGGAAATATACACACATCTGGATGTCTGGAGTATTTTTAGATGTTAGTATGTACCCTACTTTGCAAGTGTCATTGTTTAATGTGAAAGATACAAAGTATATGCATTTGTGAGTATTGGTGTCTCATGTTTGGTGATGCCATATGTTTATGGCTATTGGCAACTGTTTCTTATACTTAAAAAATACATACTCAAAAAAAATACACACTCGAATATACATACATATCTATACACATACATACATACATATGTGTGTGTCCTGGTGTGGTGTGCACCTTTAATCCCAGCATTTGGGGGGCAGAGGCGTGGTATGCTGATCTCTGTTGAGTTCAAGACCAACCTGGTCTATTCAGTGAGTTTCAGGACAGCCAGACCTATGCAGCGAGACCATCTCGAAAAAAGAAAAAGAAAAAAAGTCATGCATGAAGAAAGGGACTATCGTTACTACGTGTTTAAAAGGGAAAAATTAGCACATGGAGATTCCCATGTATTAGTGTCACCACCCCCCACTGAACAAAAGTAAGATTAGAAAATCTCTAGGCTGCAAACAGAAATCAATGAGAAATCTTTTTCTGCCTGATGTTTGATCCACATTAGGGTGTTGACCACTTTTAGCAATGTTAATATATATCTTTTTTTTCCAATTTTACCCTAAGTATCTTCACAACAATGTTTTTATTTTAAAACAGGATCTGCTGAGTAGTTCAGGCTAGACTCAAATCCAGGATCCTCCTGCCTCCACCTCTCTAGTGCTGGGGTTTACAGGCATGCACCACAGTTCTTACTTCCCATAGTTTTCCTTAAATGTCTCCTAGCAAGTGAACTTTTGTTTTCTTTTTCATTTTTTCCCTGTGTCTACTTGAATTGAACTTATCCCAGGTTTCCATTAACTTTGGACCGTCCTTCAAATATCCTCCAAAGGATCTCACTTACCACCCTGTGAGTACCGTGAATGTCTACATGCACCCTCCATTTCTTGAGTTCTTGCTGTGGCTTTTGTCATCACTTTTCCTGTTTGTCTGTCTTTATTCCCCCTGCAGATGAGCGACATGGGCTGGGGTGCAGTGGTGGAGCACACACTGGCTGATGTTTTGTACCATGTGGAGACAGAAGTGGACGGAAGGCGCAGTCCACCCTGGGAACCCTAACCAATCCTTGCTCCAGGCAGCTTTCTGTGGCATAGTATTGGGAGTGTTGCTTTTGTTTATTCAGTGTCAAATGTCCTCCCAAAGATGCTGCAGTAGGCTTGGTCGAGGTAGAAGGCGCTGCTGGGCGGGACTGCAGCAGATGCCCTGCCTTCAGCATTCCCTCCTGCAGCGCGGCTGCCGCTTGCCTGTGAGTACCATGAGTCAGCAGCCGCTGATGCTGAAGCACAGACTCCTGAGAAACTGGTGCTGCACCACGCGCCTGCCCCTGCAGGCCGTGTAGGAAAGATGGCTGTGTCCCTCTGGTTCCTGAGGAGGCATACTTGTTTCTGAGAGTGGCTGCAATCAGGGCAGTGCATTCCAAAGCAATGGAAAAGCTATCTCTCTTGGTGTGGAGTTTGGGGATCTGTGAAGCTCCTGGGTTTCTATGAACCGTAATTGTCAAAGGAATTTGCCTGCAGGTTTAACAGTTAGATCTTCTCTCCAATAAAACTTGTTTTCAAGCGTGTGTGGTACTTGGCTTCACTTGAGGTTGAGTTCCTCTTGGTGACAGTATGGGAAGGAAACAGCACTGGAAGGAAGGGCCAGACTTCTGACTCAGGCTTCAACCCTCTTCTATTGCTCTCCTTCTTCTCCCTGGGCGCCCAGGCTTGTCCACTGTGTGGTGAAAACCGGAATCTCAAGGAGAACAAGAATGCCAAAGGCCTCCTCTCGTCTTCTCTTTGAACCTGGTGTGGAGTGTGCAGGTGGTTCTCTTGCCCACCTGCCTTTGTAATGGCCAGTCAGCGGTTAGGATACGGGAATGGCAATGTCTTCCTTTGGGAGGACCCCTTAATGGCCTCGTCTGTTTTAAGTACATGAGTCTGGCAAACGCAAACCCCTAGAATTACCTAATGACTGCCCTATGGGTAAAGTGACTCAGCAGGAGCTAGGTGGTATGCAGGATTACACAAATGGCAATACTGGGCCAGATGGTGGTACACACGCCTTTAATCCCAACACTTGGGAGGCAGAGGCAGGTGGATATCTGTGAGTCTACAGATCGAGCTCCAGGACAGCCAGGGCTACACAGACAAACCCTGTCTTCAAAACAAAAAGCAAATGGCAATGCTATTACACTTGTCTCTTACTGAGTCACCCATACTCCTTGTTTTAGCCATTCAATGTCTTTGTTGTTCATTTTTGTTTTTGAGGTAGGGTCTATGTAGCTGAGCTGGCTATGGATAGATATCAGGCTGGCCTCAAGCTGACAAGAGATTTGCCTTCCTCTGCCCCCTTTGGGGGCTGGGATTAAGGATGGACCAGCATGGATGGCTCATCCATCTACTTCTCTTTTCCTTTCTTTCTTTCTTTCTTTCTTTCTTTCTTTCTTTCTTTCTTTCTTTCTTTCTTTTTTTTTTTTAGGCAGGGTTTCTCTGTTGCTTTGGAGGCTACTACATTACAAATGATTGTGAGCCACCATGTGGTTGCTGGGAATTGAACTCAGGACCTCTGGAAGAACCAGCAGTGAGTGCTCTGAGCCATCTTTCCAGCCCCAGTGGTGTTTAATTTGACAGTATTAAGTGTCTGAAAGCAAAAGGCCAGGTGGTAGTGGGTCACACCATTAATCACTGCACTCAAGAGGCTGAGGCAGGAGGGTTGAAATGAGTTCCAAGCCAGCCTGGGCTACAGAGTGAGAGAGACCCTGTGAGAAGTGTGTGTACAGTTGTGAGCTTGCATGTGTTAGTAAGTTTCATTTGAAAGACCCAAAAGTAACTACCCATCTATAGGTGCCTATAATCAGATTACTGTGGTGACATATTATGATTTATTAAAGCTTGCCTGACGCCTTTAATCCCAGCACTTGGGAGGCAGAGAAAGGCGGATTTCTGTGAGTTCGAGACCAGCCTGGTCTACAGAGTGAGTTCCAGGACAGCCTCCAAAGCCACAGAGAAACCCTGTCTCAAAACAAAACAAAACAAAAAAGCTTGCCTGAGGCACAGATAGCAAAGCTAGCCACAAGCAATAGAACCAGGCAGTGGTGGCACACACCTTTAATCCCAAGACTCAAGAGACAAGCAGAACGGATCTCAGTTCAAGGCCACCTTGGGCTACAGGAAACTGATCCAGCCCTACAGAGAAACAGCTCACACAAAGGTGATTTCAGCACTTGGCATCACGAGTCTTTAACCCCAGAATTTGAGAGGTATAAAAGGAAGAACCAAAGGGTCTTAAGTGAAGATTTATTTTCTGGCCACGCTGACGAGAGGACAGCCCTTTCAGCCTAAGGTAGAGGCAAGGCTAACGGCCGACTGCCTTGCTTTTCTGATCTTTGGCTTGAAGTTTGAACCTCAATATCTGTCTCTGGTCTTTTATTTACTGTGTCACAGATTACCATTGACAACTAGTTCTGGTCAAATTTAAGATTAAGCAAAGGGGTAAAACCTGTCAGACAGCACAAAGATCCAGTTGCAGGGTGTGAAGCAGCAAAGGATAGCTGTGTTTGCTGAGGCCTTTTTCCTCTCCATCAGCCTTTCCCGAAGCTGTCAGCAAGCGGCTGCTTTCTCTTGGCTGACCATGGTGACAGTTGTAGCCAAAAAGCCCTACAACTGCCCTTCCTCACCCTGAAGCCCTGGAGGGGCAACAGTCTCATCTGTGTCAAAAGTCGACTGGAAAGCAACCAGAATGAGTTACAATAAATCTCAGTTGTTAAATCTTAAGACCTCAATAAATGAGTGTCCCCACTGCTGCTTTACTCGTAAATAAGCCAGAATTCTTTGCAAAACATGGAAATTACCAATTCTAAGGCTATAAAGGACAGAAAAATGGGCTGGCAAGATGGGCATGCAGATAAAAGTGCTTGCTGCCTGCCCTGACAGTGAAATGCTTTAGTTGTAACAGTTTGGTTCTCATCCTTAGCACATTCAGCAAAGGAATTCCCTCATATTTTGGTATACATGTATTAAGTGTAAGGTTTTTAGTGTGGGTGAGCGCGAGCGAGTGGACATCTGGAAACTCGGTGGAATCACTTTTTCAATTCCCTCCTGCCACCTCTATATGGGTTCCAAGAGTCATCAGGCTTGGTGGCAAACACTTTCACACTGAGTCATTTTGCTAGCCCCCAACTCAAATCTTTAAAGCATAATTCCTCCAAATCCTGGAACAGGAATTTGTTACTACTATATTGCCTTCTAACTATTCCCAAGTGGTAATAGTTTAAGCTTTTCTTCTTTTTTTTTTTTTTTTTTTTTTTTTTTTTTTTGGTTTTTCGAGACAGGGTTTCTCTGTATTGTTTTGGAGGCTGTCCTGGAACTCACTCTGTAGACCAGGCTGGTCTCAAAGTCACAGAGATCTGCCTGCCTCTGCCTCCCGAGTGCTGGGATTAAAGACGTGCGCCACAACTGCCCGGCTAGTTTAAGCTTTTCAAGTAAGTAAGTTGCTAGCTCTGAGCCAAACTGACATCTCTCTAACCTGTTTCTTACTAACTTCATAAACAATAGCACTTATTGGTCAGGATTTCTTATTTGGTGTTGTCCTTTTAATTAGGTAAATAAAAATCCTGTTATAACCTTCCTCTTTTAGGGCTATTATTCTTAACTGATAGCTCTAATTTTGTTTTTGTTTTGTTTTGTTTATTGAGGTGGTCTCACAGTGGTTCAAGCTTGCCTGGAACTTAGGGCAATTCACCTGTATTAACCTGTGTTATCATTTGGAGTGTTGTGATTTTAGCTGTTGAGCCAAGGTACCTGACTAGAGGTTGTTGGGTTTTGTTGGGCCCCAACCCCATGGGGTCTCTGTGAGTTTGAGGCCAGCGTAGTCTACAAATCGAGTTCCAGGACAGCCTGCAAAACAATACAGAGAAACCCTGTCTCAAAAAAATCAATTTAAAAAAATCTCAGGGACTTCTCAAACATAAAATAAGACTTAAAACTAATTTCCAGGCCTTTGCCTGACACCAAGGTCAAGAAAGAAAGGGGAACCTGAGAGATCACCCTAGCTTGGAGAGTGGATTGGATTAAATCTCCAGGCCTTCGCCTGACACTAAGGTTGGGAAAGAAAGGAGAACCAGAGAGATCGCCCTCATTTGGAGGGTGGGTTGGATTAAATCTCCAGGCCTTCACCTGACACAAAGGTCAGGAAAGAAAGGGGAACCTGAGAGATCGCCCTCAGCTGGAGGATGGATTAAAAGTGGGTAAATTAAAAATTGGTAACAGTTAATAAACGAGGTACTAGTATTAAGTAAAAGAAAAGGAAAAGATAAAAGTATATGGAATGAAAAATACACAAGAGAGTCTGGATACTGTGTATAGTTGTGTTGTCCTTAAATTGTTTAATTGCCAAGAAAGGAACAAAAACTGCTAAAAGACATTTGATTATTAATGCTGCTAAATTAATCCAACTTATATATTTTGAAAATGCTTTGACTTAAATTTAAATATAAGGACAGGTTACTTGGGAAAAGAATTTCTGCTTTTGTTTCCACAGGACATAAAAAGCTGTGGGTCCCTTCCAGACTAGTATGGTTTGATGAAGCAAGACCACCTGAAGCAGTGGCCCAGGTGATCCAACACCTAAAACAGCTGAGATGATGCAGCCTTACAGACCACAAAAACAAGAACTTCAACAGGTTTCTGGGTTTTGTTTTGTTTTTTGTCATGATCCCCATGGTATTTCAGCACCCCATAACAGCAGGAAGTAGTTTGGAAAGAATGATGCCCACATTCCCAAATATTGTTTATAAATGCTTGTATACTAAGATTGGCATTAACGTCCTAGTCACCTGAGATAGGTGCTAATTTATATATAAAGAAGGGGGAAGATGTTGGGTCCCAGCCCCACAGGGTCACTGTGAGTTGCTGGTCAGCCTACAAGTACAATTTGTTTTCCAGTCCAAGTGCTTCCTGTTTTCTAGTCCTGGCTTACTGCCCCGGCCTTGACCCTCCAATATCAACATTCTGCAGAAGGAAAACATGATCTCTTCTACCTGGGGTTTTTCCACTGTGCTGTAAGCCTGTACATAAAGCTCCTCCCTCCTACAAGAGAGAGACCTCTTAGCACTTGCAATGAAGACACACACACACACACACACTCACTCACTCACTCACTCACTCACTCACTCCTGGCAATAAAGGCAACACATGCATTCTCTTAGTACAAACAGCTGGACGTCTTGTCTCTCTTTTCCTGATACCTCGGGCTAGCTTGTGGTGCAGGTGCTGCAGAGTTTTCTTTTTAATAATGGGTGTTCAGCATGTATGTATGTATGTATGTATGTATGTATGTATGTATGTATGTATATATGCATGTATATATGTATGTATGTATGTATGTGTACCATGTGTGTGCCTGGTACCCACAGAAGAAGGTATCAGATTCCCTGAGTCTGCAATTACAGTTGTAAGCTGCAATGTGAGTGCTGGGAATTGAACCTGGATCCCCCTAGAAGAGCAGCTGGTGCTCCAAACTGTTGAGTCATCCCTCCAACCTGTTTTCATGTTTTTGAGACGGGGGTCTCACCGTGTAGCTCTGGCTATCCTTCTATGTAGACCATGCTGGCCTCAGTATTACAGAGATCCACCTGTGTGTGCTGCCTGAGTGCTGGGATTAAGGGCATGTGCCGTCACAGTGGCTTTTGGCTAGAGTTCTTTAACAACCAATTTAGAGTTGTGTTTGGTATAAAATTGCATTTTTAGGAAAGAGTCTAAACAAGTGACAAATGTGAAGTTTTGTTCCTTTAATGAACTAGGAAATTGGAACCCACAGTCTTGATCCAGAGCTCTGATGAAGCTGTGGCTCCCAGCACAGATTCTGTGCCATAGGACTTGACAAGTATAGGCTGAAATTTCATGTGTGGTACTTTATTGTGATGTAATAAGTAGGGAAGCCAACGTAATATTTAGTTTCCTTTCTCCTTAGAGAGAACTTGGAGTGTACTCTGGAAGGGTCTGTTTGTGAGTGGTTTGATGTTCTTGGCCTTTTATGGAGGAACAGAGGGTCACTGAAGTCCCTGGGGAAGCCTTGCTGTGTGCACACACTGCTTCAGGCAGTGGCTTTGAGCTCAGAAGACAACAGTTCCTAAACACCCCCCCTTGTCACACTAACTACTTGCGTTTTGAGTAGGGTTTTTAGGTGAGCATACACAGGCCTACATAAAAGTGTTAGCATGTCTATCTCTTAGCCCACTTCACAGCTAATCTGTGGGAGAGGCTGAGGTCTCTTCTGCTCAGCCTCATTGCTAATTTCCTGATGGTCATGTTTCGCCAGTCAGTCCTAGTGTCTGATAAGTACTACCCCTCCCGTAGTCATCAACTGGAGATTTGAAACAGACTTGCAGGCTTCCTGCGGGAGGCTGCTGATGGCATGCAGGTTGATGTAGTGGGTACAGTCTTAACACCGGGCCTCAGAGGCAGAGCTGGACTCCAGGCGCTTGCGCAGGTGGTTGGCAAACTCCATCTGGGTTTGTGATAAGACCTGATTGATGATGCTTTTCGGCAGCCACCCCTGGATCAGAGACGAGAGTATTGGTATCTTTGATTGTTTTTGTTTTTTTTGTTTTTGTTTTTGTTTTTGTTTTTTTTTGAGACAGGATTTCTCTGTGGAACAGCACTGGCTGTCCTGGATCTTGCTTTATAGACCAGGCTGACCTTGAACTCACAAAGACCCATCTGCTTCTGTCTATCAAAGTGCGGGATTAAAGACATGTGCCACCATGCCCAGTGAGCACTGGTATCTTGTGGATACTATTCTACTCCTGTATCTAACAAAAAGGGCTTGGTCTTTATGTTTAGAGATGCAACCTTGGTTGTCCAATTGTTAGAGACAGGATTTCTAGCTGTGTGACCCTGAGAAATCTGTATCCCCTTTCCCATCATCTCCCTCAGGGCCTAAGATCACTTCTTTCTAAAAGGCCATATTTATACATAAAACTGATTTTCTTTTTTAACCATTTAACTAGGTCCTGGAACCTCAAATGTGTGATCTTACTTCTGCCTTTAAGTACTAAAATTTTTGATATTGCACCCAGCTTTTTAGATGAGGTAAGAGGAAGCCTTAGCAGGCTTATACAATGGTAGAATAGCATGCCATAAGTCCACTGCCTATCCAACAGCCTGTGATTCTATCAAAACGCAAGGGGAAGGCTGGCAAAATGGCTTGCTGCGTCCAAGTGCTTGCTTCCCAGGCCTGGCATCTGAGTTAAATTACTGAAACCCACATAAAAGGAGAATCCCAAGTCAACGGTGTCCTTTGACCTCCACACTGTTGAGACATGTGAGCGCCTGCATTCACACATATACACCATGTGTACACACACAACAATGAAGTGTTTTAAAAGTCAGGAAAAATGCAAGAGGATTCTTTCTATGTTGGGGGACAAGAGCATATTTTTGTCATGACTCCAAGGCTATCTCCCATGCCCCTCACCTTGAGGTCAATACTGAGCAGCCAAGTGAATTTAGTCTTCGAGGGACTCCCAGCCAGTGGGTGAAGCACCATGCAGGTGGGACCCTGTTCAGCTCTGGGAAATAAAGAGCAGTCAAAACAGGAAGACAAGATTAGTGACACTAGCACATTGCCAGAGTCCCTTGTATTTTAAATTTCATGAGGAAGTACTTCACCAAAAGTACTAACAGTGGCTACCAGCTCATCAGAACCTGCTGCTTGTAGCTGCAGGCCGCCTCCTATGTTCCCGGTTGTTAGAACACAGGGGAGCCTGCTCCTTGCTTTGGAAAAGTATTAAGATTCTTAGAAGTTCCTGGGAGGGTCTGTTGGAGTGGGGCTGTTCTGGCCGTACTTCCTTGCTAAAGCTGAGAGTGGCTAAGGACTGGTCTTGGAAATAGGGATCTGGATTGTGACTCTGCGGTTTTGAAACTGCTGCCAGTTTTACCTGATAACACCGCTTTGTTCAGGCATCTCCCCAAAATGTGTGGCTATGCCTGCCAGCACACAGGTGGAGCCTCGGCGCTTGGCACAGCGTACGCTCACAAAGTCACGGGGTCCCACCAGGTTTCCTGCTGCTGCTGCAGCCAGCTCATGGGTGATGACTGTGTCTTTCCCAATCTTTTGCAGGACCTAATACAAGGGACTTGGAGTCAGGACTCAGCCAGTGTGAGCTAAGCACCCACAGTTTGGGATGCCTTTGGCCTACCTCTTAGATTGCATTCTCTTGGGTCCCTGCTACCCACACCCGGGCTTTTCCTCACCTTGATCTCCTTGACATTTGGGTTCCACTCTCCCATTGCCTCCATGCGGTCCACAAGTTCTGCATAGAGTCTGTCCATGGGCTGGTCTACCACCACCTCCAGCCGAAATACCTTGCCCACATCAGGGACCACTTTACTCAGCACCTCATCCCCGTTTTCCTGTTGGGGACAAAAGAGAGCCCAGGGTGAAGGATAGAGAAAATCACCCCTGGTCTAGGTCTTAGTACTGGGAAAGGAACTAGCAAGTCTAAGGTGAGTGAGCATTAGGGCCCTGGCTCTCTGCTGATGAGGACAAGCACTGTGGCCCCATGTCTTGTATACCACTTAGCACTGCCTCGTCTCAGTGATGACACATACTTCAAAGCTCAAAGAGTCTAAAGACAGACCTGGGGAGTAAAGCATTTGGTCTACAACTAGCCAATCATATAGAGGGAACATTGGGGTTGTTTGTTTATCTTGTTGGTTCAATGTATGTCATTTCACTTCAGAAGAATGTGGGGCCAGAAAGTTTCCATGATTTGCCCAGGACCTTTAGCAAAGAGCAGTGCTGAGCTTGGATCCCAGATTGTTTTACTCCTAAACTATCTGTAACTAGATGTTTCACCTGAACTTGAGGTGATGAATCATGTGTAAACTTTTTCTGGAGATAAGGTCACCAAAGTAGATCTAATAGTAGAGCTACTGGTTTTAATGTAAAGTCTTGTTACTGGCTCTCAGTGAGGGATAAAACATTCAGGACAGGGCTTCAAACAATACTGGGACATTTTTGTATACTCCAGCTGTGTGGCAAGATGAGCCCACATTACCCACTGCAAGTTCCTCTACAGGATGGACTGCATAGTATAGAATACACTCTAGCATTGTAAGGGTTTCAGTACTGGGCAATATGTCCTCCAATGCACATGGAATATCCATAGTGTGTGGTTTCTATTGGATGAACGTACAGGATTCAGAGGGCAATTAAAAAATAAGAACTGTCTCTCAATCAGGTCTTATGGAGAGAGGATTATTTGAGAACATATTGTTTGCTTCTTTGTTTTGAGACAGGGTCTGAGACTGGCCTGGAACTTGCTACATAGACCAGGCTGGCCTCAAACTTGCAGAGACCCCCCCCCCAATGCCTCTGGTTCTGAGTGCTGAGATTAAAGTTGTATACCCTCACCCCAACCTGAGAATATGTTATTTATTATATATATATATATTAATTTTATGTGTATTGGTGTTTTTCCTGCATGTATGTCTGTGTGAGGCTGTCAGATCTTGGAATTACAGAGAGTTGTAAGCTGCCATGTGGGTGCTTGGAATTGAACCCGGATCCTCTGGAAGAGTAGTTAGTGCCCTTAACCACTGAGCCATCTCTCCAGTCCCCGAGAATATATTCTTAGAAGAGTTCTCAAAATAAAACTGTTGGCTGCTTATTAACCGTGAATGAGGTAGGAGTGGAGCAGGTGCTGAACACGGCAGTGGGACAATGAGTAGCTCCGGGTTTCTCACAGCCACGCTTACTTACCTGCTGGTTCTCTTTCTTCCAGCCTTCCTGGTTGCTGAGGATACTCAAGGCCTTCTGCATAGCCACCTCTCCCTGCTGGATATAGGACAGCTCCTGCTCACTGTAGAGTGCCGCTTCCAGCTGAGAACCTGTGTGCATAGCCACGGAAAGAAAGAAAGAAAGTGTCTTTCCAGTGTCCTAGCCGATGGGCTCCCCAGCTCTCATCCCTTTGCCTTCTGAATGTGCTCAGTCCTCAAAACAAGACAAGATCAAAGGCAAGGGTCCTGTCTGAAGGTCAAGGTAGACACAGGAGTTAGGTAGGCACAGACAGGGAGCAGGCCTCATGAGCAACATTTGCACCCTAAGACTCATCACTGCCAGAAGCCCAGAAGCCCCAACATTTACCAAGCAGAGAGCTCCGACGCCGAACCTGACTGATCCATCCAGGGCTGGAGTCTCCCAGTGTTCTTCTGTTGAGTTCCTGGCCAATGGCCAGCACAGCTTGGTGTCTCAGTCCTGCAGAGAGGGAAGGGAAACATTTGTCCCTTAGTGCGGGGCCATCCAGTCCACTCATAACAGAGAAGCAAAGTGACTCAGGAACAGATGTCAGCAGGGACCTGAACTAGAGCCACATCTTTAAAACCAAGTTCAGTATTACGCTTCCTCCAGCACTTCCAGAGCCCAGAAATCTCTTTTCCATCCTGGGAAATAAGGGCAGGCTGGTCAAACCTGGCCCTACTTGGACACAGTTTACCTGGGCCTGCTGTAAACTAGAAAAAGGTTACTCAGTAGTACTCAGTAGGCTGGATATGGGGGGATACGTCTGTCTCCTGAAGGTTACCCCACTACCAAGATCTGCCTGTTGGCTATCCAGTGACAAGAGCCTCCCTCCCACTTTGCCTTGTACTTCTGCTGCCCAACACTCCTGTCTGTCTTCTGCAGCTCTTGCCAGGGTCTTTGCTTGCCAGGCACTGCTTCTTAGAGTCAAGGATGGCTTCTGTATTTCTCTACCATGGTGGCACAGACTTGCCTGGGACCTTTGGTACAGACCTGGTCCAATCCCAAAGGAAGGCACTGTCAGTACTAGCTCCAGAACAACTGGAGTCCTAGAGCAGAGGCCAGAAATTACAGGGTTTGGGTGAGATACGACATCTTACTATCCAGCCTAATTTTTCTGGTGAAAAACTGAGGTCCAGAGGGGAAAAGATTTACCCAGGCTCACCCAGTAAGAGGCACAACTGGGACCAAAGCCTAGGTGGCCTGTCCCCCATGCAGGATCTTTCCCACAAAACCATATTGCCTGGAGGCTCTTGGCAAGCTCTCGGCCCCCGGAGACTCACCTTTCATGTTCCGCAGATGTCTGTAGGAGCTTCCAGCACACAGCTTAAACGTGGCTAGCAACATGCTTTCCTGCAGATGTGGCAGCACTGCACTTGTGGCTGCACTCAAGGATTTGTTCTTCCTGAGCCGCTCAAGGTCTTGCAGCTGCGGCTCGAGTCAAGCGCTCTGCCTTAAATGCTTCCAGCGGAAGGCTGTGCATCATCACTTGGAGATAAAAAAGCCATCAGTCACTGTGCAGAGGGTCAAGGATGGAGTGATTGCCTCATGCTGCAGCACTGGCCAAGGTGGGAGGAGGCAGAGTGCGTAGAAGGGAGTGGAGAGGGCCAGGCTCAGTCGATGCGGGGGGGGGGATTGAGATGGGGCTGTTGGACAGAAGGCACACAGCTTCTCCAAAGTTTTAAATGCAAACCGTGAGCCCTGTCCTCAAGCCCCACATCCAGCATTCACTTAAACGCCCACCAGCTGAGGTGGACCGCCTCTGTTCAGAAACACCAGCTGAGAGAGCGAGCCAGGGTAAAAGAACCAAAGAGTAAGTTAAGGCTACAAGACCAGAGCCAGGTGTGGTGGTGCGCGCCTTAATCACAGCACTCTGAGGCAGAGGCAAGTAGGTCTCTGTGAGTTCGAGGCCAGCCTCATCTACACGGTAAGTTTCAGGACAGCCAAGGCTACACAGAAAGACCCCTATCTCTAAATAAATAAATACATACATAAATAGAAATGTTAAAAAGCTGCAAAACTATCAGTCAGGCCTGCTACAGGACTTGGCCTCTACAGAAAGGTGGGAATGACAAGTACAAGTACTTGGACATCTACTCACGACAGTTTTTGCAGGTAGGGGAACCTGTGGTACTGGGCCGCAAAGACCCATGGAGCCTTTGAACTGCCTGGGGCATGCCAGTACTGCTCTTGTGAGATCTCTCTTCCTGGCAAAGGCACTTTGAGGCTGCTCCTAAGCCAATTTCCTATAGCAATAATGTTGCCAATAGTCTCATTAGATTTGCCCTGCCCCCAAACCCTGCAGCCAGTGTTGGATTTCTGTATCCTGTCAACTACTGTCCTGAGTCAAGACAAGGCCCAC
Organism: Mesocricetus auratus; assembly: GCF_017639785.1. Classification (NCBI taxonomy): domain Eukaryota; kingdom Metazoa; phylum Chordata; class Mammalia; order Rodentia; family Cricetidae; genus Mesocricetus; species Mesocricetus auratus. The sequence goes on from NW_024429207.1 coordinate 25,540,815, forward strand.
CCTTTTCAAGGCAATTAGATAAAAGGACATATGGATGAGTCCTATAGCCTACATTTCCATTCTGGTAAAGTTGTGTGAGAGGGCCTGTGAGAGCTACTGCTTTGAGGCACCCAAGGTCCCAGGATCTAGTCCCCAAGATCCACTGTAACTACTCTTCTGCCACTGTTCAGTTTTGTCCACTCAGTTTTCTAGTGTTTGTCCCTGATGCTAACCCTCCCCCATCAGTGCCCCTGGAAAGGTGTAACCCAGTGCTTGACCCATGTGTGCTTGTCTGTTCTGTTCTAAGATGGAGTGCCTAACCTGGGCTGTCCTAAAACTTTAGCTGACATGAGCCTTGAAATCCTAATTCTCCTGCCTCTGACTCCCAAGTGCTGGGATTACAGGCATGTGCTACCACGCCCACCCTCTTCTAAGGGATTACATCCCAGACACAGGTACTGTTTCGTTCTCCAGCCCTGTTGCTGGCTCCAGCACTCAGTTCTTACGAGGACAGAGTGAATTCCTACTCCTCCATTGAGACACTGCTTAGAGGAGCAAGAGGCACATCTTTGGCTCAGGAAACCTACCTGCGCTGCTTCTGGCCCTCAGTGAGTTCCAGGAGGACGGAGGCCTGTTCTTCTGCAGCCTGTGTCTAGGCAGAGGGTGTGCTGGCAGGCTTGGCTGCCCTAGCTTTTCCCGGCCCATTGCTTGGGACACGTGCAACCTCGGATACACGTGGACCTGCCTTCAGAGAAGGTGCTAGAGAGTTGGGAGGGGGGTCGTGTGGGACAAGCCGTTCAGATAATGTTCAAGGCCCTGCTGTTGCCGTTTTGTGGAGAATTATGGCATTCAGAGTTAGGAGGGGGGACAGTGTGGGCAGACTGGAGCACTGAGGCATACAGCTGTTGCTGATGTCAGAGACGGGCTGCCGTTGACTCAGGGAGGGCATGTTGAATGACCTCCCCCAGGGCCAAGGCTTGCCTTCCCAGTCCTTTCCAAGCCGAATGACTGTTTAACTCTTGCTGTTCCTCTGAGCTAAAAGGTCGAGAAAGATCTGGGAATGTCCTCTGATTCTGGGTATCTATATCTGGCTTTCCATGTTGATTAGAGCACAGCCTACATGAAGGAGACCGGACAGACAGAGCAGGTTGGGAGAGGGGCAAGGCTTTGGAACAGAAAAGGGAACTCCATTGACTACCCAGCCAGCCTATACTGAATGTCCCCCGTGTGAGTCTACAGTTAAGACACTGTGAGTATGACTACGATTCACAGACTCAAAGGAGGGCTCTTGTAGGACAGGTGAGGGAGAAGGGGTGCCACCCAGAAATCCTGCTGCCTCTGCCTCCCTCAATGCTGAGATTAAAGGGGTGGGTCACCCCAGTTCATTTCTCCCTCCCTGCCTGCCCTTCAAATTCTGGGATTAAAGGCTAGTGCTATCATGCCCAGCTTCTTTTTTTTTTGGGGGGGGGCTATTTAAAATTTTACTTTGTATTTGCCCTCAATGCATTTCTGTGTACCATTCATGTGCCAGGTGCTCATGGAGGCCCAAAGAAGGCATCAGGAACCTGGAATTGGAGTTAACAGTTGTGAACTGCCATGTGGGTGCTAGGAACCACACCAGAAAAAAGCAGTTAGTGCTCTTAACCACTGAACCTGAGCCATCCCTCTGGGTCCTCTTTAAAACAAACTGGAGAGTTGACTATGTTGTGGAGGCTGGCCCTGCCTCGGCTTCCCTGGTAGAACTCCAGGTGCATACACCCACTTAGCCCAACATTCACTTTTGATTAGTAAATGTAAGACTGAGCAGAGAAAATTAAACACCCACAAAACCACCTTTTGTTCCCAATAGAAAAGGGAATGGCCACATGCAAAGTGATGGGTGGAAACTGCAGTCCAGTTTCCCGGAAGGCAGCTGGAAGAACAGGCAACTGGGGCCCTAGCTTTCTGACGCATTCTTCTCTTGAGATGTTTTCTCAGATACTGACAGATTCTTTACAGCTGTGGCCTACAGCTAAGGTAGTCCTAGGGGAACATTTATGTGTAATTGCTCACCTCCTGATTGCTCAGTACCCCCAGCTGTCCTCACCTTTTCGTACACTTCTGGTCCCCAAAGTGTATGAGTCAACCTGAACTGACAGCTGTATTTTCATCCATTTATCTGTCTTTTTTGGTTTCTCTGTGTAACAGCCCTGGCTGTTCTGGAACTCAGAGATCCACCTGCCAAATCCTGGGATTAAGGCATGCATTGCCACCACCCTGCTCATTTATCGGTATCAATCTAGCCTTCAACAGCTTTATAGTGAAACCTAGTATTTCAAGCATCATTCAGATGTTGGGGCTACAGTTTGGAGCACACAGAAAACTCCACTCTTCTGCTTGGTTTGGTATGGTTGAAACAGGGTCTATGTAGTTCTAGAACTCTCTATGTGACCAGAAGTCCTCCTATCTTTGCCTCCCAAGTGCAGGGATTAAAGGTGTACACCACTAGCCATGGCTTTTCCTTTTTTTAAAGACAGGGACTCACGTAGCCCAGGCTGACTTCCAATTCACATTGTAGTAGAGGTTGGCTTTAAATACACAACCTTCCTGCCTTTCAGCCTCCCAAGTGCTGGGATTATAGACATATGTTTATACACTCAAAAATCCCAGTCTTAGGCGTTTACTCTGGGGGTTCAGACAGTAATGACTTTTGTCAGCCATCAATGGTCATCAGTGTAAAAAATAAAGCTGGAAGGGAAACAGGTGGAGGTAGGATTTTTGAGGTTTTCTTTCCCTACCTCAAATGCTCATGCTAAACAAGCTTTCTACCGCTGAGTTACCTTTCTGTTCTAGAGATGTTTTGAACAGGCAGTCAAGGAGGGCAAAGCTTGAGCAGAGCTCTGAAGATTGAAAAGCATTCATGCAGAGCTAAGGTATTCTAAGCTTAGATGTCAGATTCAGCTCCATCCCAGGCAAAGGTAATCTTTAGTGGTTAGAAATCAAAGATAGGGCAATGAAGATGTACTTTTATAATGGACTATATATAATGCTTTTCAAGTGTTTGAGTCACTCAGAAATGTATATTACCAGTATCCATATACACGCATGCAAATTTTACATGTAACCCGACTTCATTAAACAAGATGTGCTCTATTTCTTTGTTTTTGAACTCTATTTTGTATCCTATTCAGAGTGGAGAGATGTGGGTTTAGAAAGCAGAGACTATGAAATCAAATATACGAAGGGCCTAGGAAGAGTTTAGAAAAAAAAGGACCTGAAACAGATATGCTCAGTTATTTCCGAATGAAGAAGCCACAAACAGCACGTTGGACGATCTCATTTCCCCTCTGAAAGCAGCTGCCCCAATTGGTAGGAACTTTTAATATGAACTGGAATTGTTCCTGCAGTGTAATAGGAGTACACCCACAGTGGTTGGGGTCAGGGAGAGGCAGTAGAAGCAAGCCCCCAAGCTGGGCAATCTGGGAAATAAGAGGAAGGAAGCAGTCCAAACAGTTTAACTTTTAGGTTCAATTCCAGACTGCTGCATGATGTAGATCAGAAACAATATGTCACACATGACTGAACCTTGCAAAGAAATGTCTGATGTTGAAAAAAGTGACCTACAGCTCTTGAAGGTGCCAAATGTTCTAAACCAGCAAAGGGCAATTAAACAGTCACTCTACTGTCCCTATACTTAGATATGTGATATGAACATTGCACATTCTTTTTTTGCTTGTTTTTTGAGACAGAGTTTCTTTGTGTGGCCTTGGCTGTCCTGGAATTCACTGTGTAGGTCAGGCTGGTCTCGGGCTCAACAGAGATCTGCCTGCCTCTGTCTCCACTACTTGGCACCCATGAACCTTGCACATTCTAAGCACTATTGCTGAGCTACATCCTCAATCCAAGCATAATTTCTTTCAAAAGTATCTACGGTAAAGCCAACTCCAAAATGAAGAATTAACATGCCAAATGGCTTACAGGCATCTGGGACAGATTTTTTAAACACCTGAAAACATAAACTAAGTATATCATATCACAGCATAAAACAATCCACAAAGATCTTATGAAAGAAAGAGTACCACTGTCCAAAAGATCATAGAAAGGAAATATCTGGGATAATTACTGAGAATCATTTCAATGTGACAATAAGCCAATTTTTATGCTGTTGCTTCATTGTCTGTTGTCTGCCTTTGAAGGGTCATCTGTTATACTGATGCAATCATTACTCTCCAACACAGTGTGCCACTATGAATCAGTAGTTACTAAACACCATTTGTGGATTTTTTTTTTTTTTGGTGATGATCTAAGCAAATGACGATCAAAACTTAAGTGGAAAGGACCTGGAAACCTAGCTAAATTAACAGAAGTCTCTGAGAACAAAGCATATTATGAAGACATAAGAAATAGTTTGGGATAGCTGTGGGTAGAGCAGGGTTTAAGTTTTTTAAACAAGAGGCTTCTGTTGTAACTAGTTCCTTGAAAACTCCCTTCTCAATCTTGAAACTTGATCATATATAAACATGAAAATGGGAACAGGAACCAGCAAGAGAGCATGAAAATGCCTTCCCAAGCAGCCAACTACTTGGAATTATGATGGCAGGGGATCCTAGCAAATGGATACTCACACCTTTTGTCATTTCACCAGAGGCAACTCCGTTTTGTGAAACAATATGACATTACGGGATTCATTCTTTATTTACAAATAAATGAGGAAATATCTTTTGAAAAGAAATGTAAACTCTGAGCTAAGAAAAGCAATATACAGACGTGATTCTTGGCTCCATGGTGACTTGTGTGGGGGTGGGTCACGCCCCTTTTCTTTAAACAATAAAGCTGGACACGGTGAAGCCACCTGTAATCCCACAAGTCAGAGGTCAGCCTGGTCTACGTAGTGAGTTCTAGGTCAGCCAGGGCTATATGAGACTGTTTGACACAGAAAAGCAAATCAAAATATACAGTGCTTTTGTTAAAAAAACAAATCACATGATTTCTTCATGTTGGCATATGTGAAAGAGTAAGATCACCTTTCACTTCTGACAGTCTTTGGTCAAATGTGTGATGTGACCAGGTGACAGGCCTTGCTTTCTAGAGCGGGGACTCAGTACTCATCCAGAGTATCTGCCCGAGGAATGGAGAGGCCTCGATCTTTAAGGGCCTGGACCTTCAGCTTCTCTGCCTCCAGTCTGGTCTGCTGTTCTACCCTCTGTTCTTCTAGGATCTCCTCAATAGATACTTGCTGGAGGGGCGTGTCGCTCTCCTTTTCCAAGTCCTGCAAAACAGGCAGGTTTGAACAACTTCCCGTGAAGTCCAGAATAGAAAACCTTCAGACAAACAGATTCCAGTATGTAGCTTGGACTGCTTTTCATAACCGTGATAAGGCTGAACTACCACTCCTGCAGACAGAGGCAGGTAACATACTACACAATATACACCACTCAGAATGTGCATGCAGCAGTTGGTGAAGTCCCATGTTAGTCAGGGTTAACTTGCTTAGGAGATAACTCAATGTGTAGAGTGCTTGCTGGTACCTGTGAAGACCTGAGTTTGAATCCCTAGGAGCACATAAAGCTGGACACAGTAGCACACACCTATGATCTCAGTGCTCCTACAGGGAGATGGGAGAAACAGCAGAATCCCTGGAAACTGCACTGCCAGTTAGCTTGGGGCACACAGTGGAAAGGACCCTGTCTCAAACAAGGTACAAAATGAGCACTGATACCCAAGACCTCCTCTGACCCCTTCATGCACCTGCATTCACACCTCTCTAAGGCTGTTTACAGAAAGTAACTCCAGGACACGATAGCTACAGAGAAATCTTGTAATTTACAGTTTTTCTTTTTTCTTTTTTTTTTTTTTTTTTTTTTTTTTTGGTTTTTCGAGACAGTGTTTCTCTGTATTGTTTTGGAGGCTGTCCTGGAACTTGCTCTGTAGACCAGGCTGGCCTCGAACTCACATAGATCCGCCTACCTCTGCCTCCCAAGTGCTGGGATTAAAGGCGTGTGCCACCAACACCCGGTGGCTTTTTCTTTTTTTGGTTTTTCAATTTAAGGTTTCTTTGTGTAGTCCTAGCTGTGCTGGAACTCTCTAGACCAGGCTATCCTTGAACTCACAGAGCCTCTGCCTCCCAAGTTCTGGGATTAAAAGCATGCGCCACCATGCCCACGTACATTCTTTTAATAAAAATATTACTTAATTTCCCTTACTTCAAAAACACATGCACACTGTAGGAAATTAATATTAGCAGGCAATCTGAAATTTTAAAATTATTCATAATTCTAGTATGGAACAACAATATTTGGTGAATATTACCAATTTTCAGGTGTAGGCTAGTCACTCTATTAGTTATCAGAGACACTGATTATATGTTTAGGTTTGGGACTGTGTTTTTAAGCTTTGTATGTGTGTTTCAGTGAATGTGTGACGGCCTAGGGATAACTCTGGAGTCCTCCTCTCCTCCCACATTCTCTTAGGTTCTGGGAATTGAACTCTGATTGTCAGACTTGCACATGTGTTTTAAACCCCCAAGCCATTTTACTGGCCTAGGAACTGTTTTGTTCCACGGTGCTGGCCAGAGCCCCGTGTATGCTAGCAAGCCCTGCACTGGTTTGCATCAGATCAGGTGCATACACAACTTAAAAATAAAAACAAACCCATAACACAAATAGTGACTGTAAATTTTATTTTCATTTAACACTGTAAACTTGGCATAAACATTTAATAACCAATTTTGTAATGAACTATAAAGGAACCTTACTATTCACAGATTTTTATCATTCTTACAATGTATAGTATTAGCTGTGTTTCTGTAGCATGGAAAGCCTACATAGACAAAATAGCAATATATTTCTGGGCTCCCTACTCCTCGCAGATAGGATCTTGGTCACACAGCAAAAACTGTCTGTCCTAGAACTCACTACCTAGCCCAGGCTGGCCTCCATACACTGTCCTTAGTGAATGCTGGGGTTAGAGGTGTGCCACTTATCTCCTGTGACTTTTTAAAATATTTATTCTTTAATGTCTAGTCAGGGGTGTGTGCAGAGGCCAGAAAAGGGTGTCATACCTTCTGGAGCTGGAGTTACATTACAGTCAGTTATGCGCTCCCCTGTGTGGGTGCTGGAAGTGAATCCAGGCTCTGTACAAGAGCTAGAAGAGCAGTAAGTACTCAGTACTGAGCCATCTTTCCAGTCCCTTTCATGACTTCTGATGAGAAAGCTTGCAAAGACACTGATCAGAAAAACTGCAAATGTTTCAGTCTGGATAATAGCTGACACTTGCCTCCAAGGACTCGAGCTCAGCAGTTGTGGTGTCAGAGGGAGGACTCTCACCAGGAGGTTAGAAGCCACACAAGTTGCGTCAGTTCCCTGGGTCAAAGGTTATCTGCTAAAAACTACATATAAATACCTAACTCTTCCCTTATAACCATGGAGTGAAGAAAAGACAATGTTCTTAGCTCTCTGCTTCCTGGGCTGTTCAGTGTATCACTCACTGAACTATTCATAGTGATTATGATTCAACCATCTTTCCAGAGTAAACTTTCTTAGGGCTGGGACTCTCCATCATCAAGGAGAATCCAAGCACCTTTTTTTTTTTTTTTTTTGGAACAAGGTCTTGCCCAGGCTGGCTAGAAACTTGTGACCTTCCTGCCTCAGTCTCCTTATTTCTGAGACTACAGGCATGTGCCACCATTAGAGACTTACTTCTTCAGCAATGCAATGCTTCTCTGAACAGATCCTGGCTAAAGGTTTTTTTGGTCGTTAGTACATAATTTCTCCTGACTGATGACTGACATAATCATTCTTTCTAAAGAAAAAGATTTTTTATTGTGTATGAATGCTTTACACCTGTGTATGTATGTGCACTGTGTGCATGCCCAGAGCCCACAGAAGGTATCAGCCCTTGGAAGTTACAGATGGCTGTAAGCCACTATGTGGGTGCTGGGGACTGAACCCAGCAAGAGCAGCAAGTGCTCTTAACTGCTGAGCCATCTTTCTAGCCCTATCACAAAAAAATATTTTAAAACAATGGTGTATGAATACATTTCACAGCAGTATTCGGGTGCATGTTTTTATGTGTGTGTGCATGTGGAGGCCAGAGGTTGACAAAGGTGCTTTATCACCCCCTTAGTTTTTCAGATAGTCTCTCAGGGAACCTGGAACTCTCGGTTTCAGCTAGACTGGCTGGCCTCTGAATTCCCAGAATCTACCCATCATTAGCTCCCAGTGCTGGGAGTTGCAGTCTGTACCACCATGCCTGGCTGCTATGTCGGTACCCGGGGGGGCAAACGCAGGCTTGCATGCTTGTGCAGCAAACATTTCCTCAGTGAGCCATCTTCCCAGTCCAAGCTGACTTCTAACTCATTACACAGCTGAGTTAGGCTATTCCCAACGTGAGGTCTCTCAATCAAACTGTCCCTGACAGAATTATCTCAAGTTATTGTTAAAAGAAAAATACATATACATGTATACATAAACACATACATATAATCATCTTCTAATGCGTACACACACAAATACACATAGTAAGATGTAATTTAACATCTCACTTACTATCTGGTCTTTCTGGCACACATATTCAGGCCTCTACTCCCTGGTCATGAGTTCCATTCTGAAACTCCAGAATGGCTTTGCCTATACCTATTGTTTTCCTTTTTCCCCTTTAAAAATGTATATGATACTTTCCTTAAATGCTGCCAATTAACTTCATGCCATGAAAAATTGCTTGCAATCAATTATTTAATTTTATTATTTTTTAAAATTATGTAAGTGTTGGGGATGGCATGTGCATATGAGCATAGGTGTTCTGGGATCCCCTGGAGCTTGAGTTATAGGCAATTGTGACCTGGGAACCAAACTCAGGCTCTCAGTGAGAACAGTATGTGCTCTTAGTCACCAAGTCATCTCTCCAACTCCTAACTAATTATTTAAATAATTAAAATATTCCAACATGTACATTTTCTTGTTTTCAGAGCCAGGCAAGGATTGTACCATTATGATATACTTCTAGCTTTAAATTATACTTTTATAAATCAGGACACATCATTAAAATTATCTAACTTTTTGTTATTAGACATTATTTAAAACTACATGAATGATCAATGTATTTGTTCTTGTTTTATTCTTTTTTGGGGGGGGGGTCGAGACAAGGTTTCTTTGTATAGCCCTGGCTGTCCTGGAACTAGCTTTGTAGACCAGTTGGATTTGAACTCACAGAGATCATCTGCCCCTTCCTCCCAAGTACTGGGATTGAAGGTGTGCATCACCATCCAGCTGTTTTATTCTTTTAAAAGATGGTATTACTTTGGAGCCTGGGTTGGCCTGGAACTCACCATACAGCATAGCTTAGCTTCAAACTAGAGGAGTTCCACTTACCATAGCTTCTCAACTGCTAGGATTATAGACATGAGCCATCACACCCGGAAATACTGTTTGTTTCTTTCTTTCCAGATGAGGGGCCATGCTCATCTTTGTATTATTCCAATATTAGTATATGTGGTATGAAAGCAAGCACCGGCAATACTGTTTTCAATTGGCTAAAGCCAACAATATTTTGCTAGCAAGATCAAATCTTTAAAAAGGCAAAAGGCAATGGAATGTGTTAACTACCTGTTGCAGTGTTGCTTTGGCAACGCCAGCTCCCCTAACTGGTGGGTTCTTGTGAAAAGCCTGTGAACCTGGGAAGAAGGCAGTTAGCATCAGTGCCCAGACCCACAGCAGCTTAAGTTTTCACTTACTATTTCTCCTAGGAGGACCACATTCTCTCCTCTGACCACAAAAATCCCTCGAGGAATATCACCGTACTTTTTGCCCACATGAATGCGTTCCACAGTTTGATGCAGCACTAAGTTAGCTACAAGCACACAGAGAAGAAACATTTAGTTATTTAGTTATCTTTAAATTTCATTAATTTCAACAAACCATTTAGGAGAATTTGTTTTATTTTTATTTTCTTATTTTGGGGAGGTGGTAGACTCTCATTCTAGCCTCACCTGGCCTGGAAATCATGATGTAATTCAGGCTGTCCTAAAACCTGTGATGATTCTCCTGCCTCAACCTCTTATACATGCTGCAATTACAGGCAGAAGCCACCATATGTTCAGTTTTAGGAGACATTCAAACAAGTAAAGAGTATTTTCCATTATTCGGGCTAATAGATGAATGAAGGCAGGAATAAGTTACTTCTATATTATTTAACTGCTAGTATCAACACGGTCTCTAGAAAGATAGAAACAAATAGAAATCTTGAAAATTTGAGCCTAGACAACTGCCAAGACTAAAGCTCTGATTTTTTGGAAGGAGAGTTCTTTGCAGTGTGATGACTTCACTTTTGTTCAGTACTTATGATTCATGTAACCCAATGTAATTTTTTTTTTTTTTTTGGTATTTACGAGACAAGGTTTCTCTGTATTGTTTTGGAGGCTGTCGGTCCTTCCTGGCCTGGAACTCAGAGATCCGCCTGCCTCTGCCTCCCGAGTGCTGGGATTAAAGGCGTGCGACACCACTGCCCGGTGTAACCCAATGTAATTTTTAAGGATTATGACACAGCAAGAATCTTTCTTCATCTTGTCAGATAAGCATACGGGTAATCTCAATATTCACTATTATTCCTTCAAAGCACTTTGATGAATTTAAGATGTAGGAGAAATTTTCTTCTTTCAAACTACTTGTTTTACTTGAACAAAAATTGATGTTTGTATCTTTTTAAAAATTTTTGTTTTATGTACATTGGTATTTTGCCTACATGTATGTCTGTGTGAGGGTGTTGAATGCCCTGAAACTGGAGTTACAGACAGTTGTGAGCTGCCATGGGGGTGCTGGGAATTGGATCTGGGTCCTCTGGAAGAGCAGTCAGTGTTCTTAACCCCTGAGTCCAGGCCTGTGATGTTTGTATCTTATTGTCTTTTTTTTTTTTTTTTTGGTTTTTTGAGACAGGGTTTCTCTGTGGCTTTGGAGGCTGCCCTGGAACTAGCTCTGTAGACCAGGCTGGTCTCAAACTCACAGATACGCCTGCCTCTGCTTCCCGAGTGCTGGGATTAAAGGTGTGCGCCACTAACGCCCGGCCATATCTTATTGTCTTGTTTGAGATGGTTTTTGATCTATTTCCAAAGTGATCCTTTTGCCTCAGCCTAGTAAGTATCTGAGACATAGTCTCATGGCTGGCTGTTTATTATCTTCTAAATTCCGGTGGTTCAGCTAAGTTTTTCCTCACGTTCAAATCTGGGGATCTGGCAGATGACCTACAAATGTTCAGTGTGAACTCAGAAGCATCTATATCAAAGGGAAACAGAAAATGCAGACTGCAAAATGAAGATTAACTCCTAAATCTGATATATTCCTATATGTAAACTATTGAGTTTATTGCCCCACTTTCAACAGCTTCAGGAAATGGCTTCTACTCTATTTTTAGGGGACAGGGAGGGATGACCACAGGAAATGATTTGAAGACTAATTTTTTTTCTGCCATTTGGCTCCCTCTAATGGGGAAATAAAATAAAAACACTAGTGAAAGTCAAGTCAGTTTCAGTTCACTTTGTTGACACATGGGGAAAAGTTAGAGATAAGTAAATTTGAATAAAAATGACACCAAAAAATTCAACGGGATTAAAGGGTGAGATCACAACAATACATACCAAACTGATCAATGCTTCTTAGAAAACCTATAAGTGTCCTTCCATCTCGGAGCAGCACCAAGTGCTTTTCTGGGGAAAGGAGAAAAGATCTTTAAAACAAAAGTGACAGTTCCAGTGAGCTTATATGGTAACATCAAAATTCAGTTATTAGCTGTTTAAGCTGTACTGACCCTCTTGTAATGTTTTTAGGGTGGCGTTCATTGTAAGACATGGGAGGGAAGGCAAGGGCAGCCTGGGATTTGGATGAGATCAGTGCTGTAAAGACTCAGAGTGGTACTGTAGTTAGAAAAGGATACTGAGCAGCCAAGGAAGGGCAACTGGATCCAGGCTCTGATGCTCACATTTAATCCTTAGTGTCATGTAATTTCTCCACCTTAATCCTAGAATTACCTTAACTTTTCCTTTCTTACATTCCCCCGCCCCTTTGTTTTCTGAGACATGGTTTCTCTGTGTAGCCCCTGGATGTCCTGGAACACTTGCTCCCCACCACCCTCCCCCTCTGTAGACCACGCTGGCCTCATTGGTTAAGAGCACTGGCTGAGGCCAGGCAGCAGTGGCACATGCCTTTAATCCCCGCACTCAGTAGGCAGAGAAAAGTGGATCTCTGTGAGTTTGAGATCAGCCTGGTCTACAAGAGCGAGTTCCAGGACAGCCTCCAAAGCCACAGAGAAACCCTGCCTCGAAAAAAGAAAGAGCACTGGCTGACTTTTTCCCAGAGGTCTTGAGTTCAATTCCCAGAAACCACATGGTGGTTCACAACCATCTGTAATGAGATCTGGTGCTCTCTTCAGGCCTGCAGGGATGCATGCAGACAGAACACTGTTTTACATAACAAATAAATCTTTAAAAAAGTCATCATCCTTATGAACTACCTCATGCAATAAATATAGCAGAATTAATATATAAGACAGCATGACTGTAGAATGAAGGACACACCAAAATGGCTATACTAAATGTAGGGGGAGCTCTCTCTGAAGAGATAACATTAAGGTGACAGTAAGGGATTAGAATAAGTCAGATATTAGAAAAGCATACAAGATTTTAACCACTCATTTCTTTAATGTTATGCATAAAGTACTTTCTATACAGAGAAAGGGGCAATGATTCTTCTCTAAAGGACTTTAGTCATATTAGGCTACAATTAAGTACTTTCTATACAGAGAAAGGGGCAATGATTCTTCTCTAAAGGACTTTAGTCATATTAGGCTACAATTAAGTATCACAAGCAAGCAAATCTTTTTTATTTTGGTTTTTCGAGACAGGGTTTCTCTGTGTAGCTTTGGAGCCTATCCTGGCACTTGCTCTGTAGCCCAGGCTGCCTTCGAACTCACAGAGATCCGCCTGCCCCCCTCCCCCCCCATGCTGGAATTAAAGGCATGCACCACCAACGCCTGTTGCAAGCAAATCTTAATTACATAAGACTTAAGAAACGACACCTATCCCAGTTGGACCTAGAAGGATAAATTTTGGCTACGAGAAAGGGAAAGCTGAAATGAAAAAATTAGAGAAATATAAGTAAATTAAGCATACAGGGGAAAAGTGGTATATTTAACATTCGTCTCAAAGTTAAAGAAAGAAGAACAGGAGTTAAAGTCAGAAAAGTACTGGAGGCAAGCTTTAGCTTCAAAAGGAATAAGAAAACATGGAAGACATGGGAAATAGGAGCTATGATGTTAAAGTAGGTCTAGGATGTCTACAGACTCAGAGCAAACGAACCAAACTGGCAACTCAGAACACCTGTTTTAAAAAACGGTAGTGTCCAAAGAAGTAAGGAAATTAGCAAGAGCTAGTGTTAGACGAAGAAAACAAGGGAAGGCTGGGAGGGCTCAGTGGTGAGGAGCACTGGCTGCTCTTCCAGAGGATGCAATCTTAGATGTTCTCTAATTGGCAAACTCACACAATTAATTAATTCTTTTACTTTTACTTGCTTGAAGCTGTTATAAATCATTTTGCTTTTGAAAAGTGACAGGGTTAAAATGATGTAAAAATGCTGTTTACAGGCTGGAGAGATGGCTCAGCGCTTAAGAGCACTGGCTGCTCTTACAGAGGTCCCGAGTTCGATTCCCAGCACCCACATGTTGGCTCACAACCATCTGTAACTCTAGATCCAGGGGATGCTATGTCCTCTTCTGGTCTCCCCAGCAACAGGCAAGCACACAGTACGCAGACATACATACTCATACACATTTTTTTCATTAATGTTGCTTTTAAAATGCTGTGTGAAAGGTCGGACAGTGGTGGCACATGCGTTTCATCCCAGCACTCAGGAGGCAGAGGCAGGTGGATTTCTGTGAGTTGGCAGTCAGCCTGGTCTACAAAGGGAGGTCCAGGACAGTCAGGGATATTACACAGAGAAATCCTGTCTCAAAAAAACAAGACAACAAAACAAACGCTGTTTGAGGAACCACACACAGGGAAGAATTTAGGGGTAAAAATTAAAGTGTGGGCTGGAGAGACGACTCAAATGAACACATGTTGCCCTTACAGAGGATGAGCTCGGTTACCAGCATCCACACTGCGGCTCACAACTGTCCTTAACTCCAATTCCAGGGGATTTGATGAAGAAAAGGGTATCTGACTTCGTGGGTACCAGGCACGCACATGGTGCACATACGTGCAAGACTAAACATATATAAACAACAAAAATCCTTAAAAGATGAAATTGAATCCTCTTGATTTGCACAGGACTGACCTATTTTCAGGTAAAGCAAAGCTGTCGAACTGAAAAAAAAAAAGTTAAGTCTGAAGAGACTTAGCCTTTCTAAAAAAGTCAGTTATTGCGGCTGACACCTGGCCCTCAACTTTAATCTGAAAGTCCTCCCAGACAGTGGCTAGCTACACAAGGGAAAACCTGCGCTGTCTGCTAATTAAATCCAGCTGCCGCTGTCTTAACACGGCCGGGCTTTGGTGGGTCCTCCCATGGGCACTCATCCATCCGCGAAGAGCAGGGTACGCGAAGGCAGTCGCCTGGGCCACTTCAACAGTGGGCATGTCGGCTGCTGCCCCTCGGGAGGGGTCCCACAGCGTGAGGGTCACCAGTCCGGGGGCAGAGGAGGGGGCTTAGGGGCGGGCTGTGAAGGCGGGCCACCCCGCCGGGGCCGGGGCTCACTCTCGAAGCTCCGTCTCCAGGGGAGCGCACTCGAGGAAGGGTCCCACAGCAGGCTTGCCCCGGGGAGAGGTACTCACTGTCGATGTCCTCGATGAGGCTGGCGGTGCCGGGCATATAGTTCATTTTGAGCTCAGGCAAGGCAGGCCCCGGACAGCCGCGGTGGGCGAGGGCATCCAGTCGCCCGTCGGCTGGACACGGACGGGAACCCGCCGCTCACCTGCAACTCAAATGCCGCTAGTCGCCGGAAGCGCTTTCAAGTTACCCCACCCACTTCCGGTATCGCCTGTCCGTCCACAGAAAAGAGGCGTGCCGGGCGAGCGGCGGTGGGCAGCGTTTCTTCCTCTCCGGGCAGCGAAGTGGTGTCCACGTCCACTGGACGGAGGGCGGGGTGGGGAAACAGGCGTTGACCCCGCGTCACGAGTACGGGGTCGGTCCGCTTCCCCGCTCCGAGCCCCACAGCGAGGGGTACGATCCATCTCCGGCTCCATGCCCGGCGTGCAAGGGGCGGAACCGGCTCGGGATTGGCTGCGGCCGTCCGACCCCTTTCGCCGCCCGCCAGTACCTGTCGCCCGCAAGCGCCTGCGCAATAGGCCGGCCGTGGGGGGCGGGAAGCGCTTCGCGGCAGCGGAGCCCATGTCGGCCCTGAGGCGCTCGGGCTACGGCCCCAGTGACGGCCCTTCGTACGGCCGCTACTACGGGCCCGGGGGCGGCGATGTCCCGGTGCACGTACCTCCGCCCTTATACCCTCCTCTTCGGCCCGAGCCTCCCCAGCCTCCAGTTTCCTGGCGAGGGCGCGGGGGCGCCCCGGCCGAGACCACCTGGCCCGGAGAAGGCGCAGGTGGCGATGCCTACTACCCCTCCGGAGCCGCCTGGGCAGAGCCGAGTAGAGCCGGGGGCGGACACCAGGTGAGCTTCGCAGTCTTTCCCGGGGACCCAGACGGGAAGTCCTGGGCGGAGGTGAGGACCATTGCGGGGTTTTGTACTTAGGGTTTGTTACGACTCGGGTTTCTGATTTGTTCTTCTTCTGGGGAGGGTGCAGAGACAGAGATTGGAGACGTGAGTGAGGGGATAGATGCCCGTGTTCCATTTGTCTCTTCGTGTTTTACTTCAGCCGTCATAAGTGTTCCTGTCACCACCAAAAAAAAAAAAAAAAAAAGCCGAAAAATTATTCGGCGCTGACTTCCTAAGCTTAGTGGCGGGCAGCAGGATCTCTCTCCCGAGAGCGTAATGTAGGGTGACTGGGCTGTAATAATTTATCCTGCGTGGCTCGGGCAGCTGCAGCCCCAGGCGTTACTCAGCAGCCCCTCCCGCGGGGGAGGGGTGGGGGGCCGATCGTTTAGTCCCTTGTCACTAAGTCTTTGCCTGGGATTGAATCACGAATAATCAATATTGCAAAGTACCTTTATGTTCTATTTAATCGTCACAAGGCTGAAAGACAGATGTTATTAATGCTTTCCTATTTTTGAATGAAAAAGGCTCTGAGAGATTAACTTCCCTAATCTATTTGGACCTGTAACATTTTATTACCTGTATACATGCCACAAATGCATTTCTATTTTCTCCTAAAGTGGTATAGGATGGTGGCACACATCTTTAGCCTTCATAACATCCTCATTTGCTGAAAATGAATTATAAAATTGCCACACATTAATGAGATTGCAAGATACTACAGTGCTTTGGGAAATAGCTGGGTAGTTGGTAAAATTTGTGGCAGAGAATTAGCCTTATGATCTAGCACATCCACTTGTTAAGTGTATTCAAGAAATGGAAAACAAGCCGGGCGGTGGTGGCGCACGCCTTTACTCCCAGCACTCGGGAGGCAGAGGCAGGCGGATCTCTGTGAGTTCAAGGCCGGGCTGGATCGACAGCCTTCAAAGCAATACAGAGAAACCCTGTCTCGTAAAACCAAAAAAAAAAAAAAAAAAAAAAAAAAAAGGAAATGGAAAACAACAACAAAAACCAAAAACAAACAAAAAAAGAAACGGAAAACGTGTCCCCCTAAAAAGTTGTTTAACATGTCTTTATAGCATCATTAATCATAATGACCAAAATTGGAAGTAACTCATATAGTTATCAACTGATGGCTGGATTACCAAACTTGGCATATGTTCTAGAACATAACATCCAGAATGTTATGGATTCTCTGTACATGTTTGTTTCAACATGGATGAACCTTGAATAGATCATGCTTGGTGGGTGAAGGTAGTCACAAGGATTGGGTTTCATATTGTGTGACTCCATTTAAATGCAGTGACACAGTAAGTAATTCCTAGAGACAGAAACATTGGTGGGCTGCTGGAGTTGGAGACTGGAAGGAAGCATTGAAAACCTGGCCTCTGAAGTGATACAGTGTTCTGAAGTTAGTGATAAAGACTTCACTAAAAACCCTAAAAACCGCTGGATTGTACATTTTAAAAGGGTGGACTAAGTATATCTCTAAAACTTGTGTAAGAATAAATACATGCAGTACTAAGAGGTTAATGTAAAGAAGAATCCATATTTCCTGTGCTGATTCCAAAAGTAGGGTGGAATGAGTAGGCTGTTGGGCTTTTATGGTCTAATGATGAAGTAATCACCCAAATTAAAGATCAGTTGATGAGGAAAAGGAGTTGATCTTTTTTTTTTTTTTTTTTTTTTTTTTGGTTTTTCGAGACAGGGTTTCTCTGTGGCTTTGGAGGCTGTCCTGGAACTGGCTCTGTAGACCAGGCTGGCCTCGAACTCACAGAGATCCGCCTGCCTCTGCCTCCCTAGTGCTGGGATTAAAGGCATGCACCACCAATGCCCAGCGACAGTCTTAACTTTATTGACTTGTACTAAATTTTATATTATATCTCTGAAATTAAAAAAAAAAGTACAAGGCTAGTGAAATGCTCTGTGGCCAAGGCGCTTGCCTTGTGTGTGTAGTCAGGACCCTGGATCCCTAGACCCATGTAAAAGCTGGGTGGCTTATCTGTGAGTTCAGCTTTAGAGGGTTGAGTTGGGATCCTTAGATCTAGCTGGCTGACAAGACTAGCTAGCAATGTGGCTTTGATTGAGAGACCCTGCTTCCTTGAGTGAGATAGAAGAGCGATTGAGGGAAATGAGTCTCGGGCCTCAGTATGCATGTACAGTGTCCTCACACATGCAAATATGCATGGGCTCACACATGAAGGGGGGATAGGAATTTTTCCTTTGTTTTCCCTCTAGTGGTGGGACTTGAACCCAGGGCCTTGTGTATTCTAGGCGTATTTTCTATCAGTGACCCACCTATACCTGCAACCCTGCAGGAAACTTTAAAAATCTACCCAGAAAGTGTGATCTGTGGGCAGCAACCTTTAGTATCACTGCAAGGCTGTCAGAAATGCAGAGTCTTGCAACTGGTTCATGTGCACAGCAAAGGGTTAAGTATGTTCAGGAGCTTACTCTGAATACACTAAGACTTTACTCATTATTTTTTCCAAGATAGGTCTCTATGTAGCCAAGGGTGATCTTGAATTTCTGAGCTTCTTGCCTCTATCTCTCAAATGCTCAGTATAGGTGAGCTCTACCCTACCTGTTTTTTTAACATTTAAATATGGCATAGGGGAAAATTGGAAGTCTACCACTCTTAACCAGGTTTGGTTTTAGGTTTTTGGTTTGTTTGTTTTCTTTGTTTTTTTGAGACAGAGTTTCAATGGGGGAAATCCTTCTGTGTATATGTCTCTCTTTGGTTAATGAATAAAGCACTGTTGGCCAATAAGGAAACAAGATAGGTTGGACTAGGAGTTGAGGAGGATTCTGGAAAACAGAGCCACAGTGAGTCACGATGTAGGATATGGGAGAAGTAAGAGGTCCTGACCCTTTCTCCAGTAAGAGAAGATCATGTGGAAATACTTAGATTACCAGTTATGGGTTAATAATTAAGTCAGAGCTAGCCGATAAGAAATCAAGCAAATGGCTAACAGCTTTATAATTAATATAGTGTCTTGTGTGTTGTTTGGGGGCTGCGACAGCAGCGGGACCCAAGTGACTGGCAGGAAGACTACATGTTACAGGGTTTCTCTGTGTAGCTCTGGCTGTCCTGGAACTTGATTTGTTGACCAGGCTGGTCTTGAACTCAGACCAGCCTACATCTGCCTCCCAAGAGCTGGGATTAAAGACTTGTGCTGCCGCCACCACCAGGCTTTCATCAACTTTTTGAGAGAGCAACTTCTAGGGCTGGGAGATGGCTCAGTGGTTATGAGCACAATTCAGCATCCACATGGCAGCTCTCAACTGTCTAACTGTAGTTCTAGGTGGTCTGACGCCCCCTTCTGGCCTCTTCAGACACCAGGCACATATGTGATGTATATACATGCATGTTGTTTGTAATGTTTCTATTCTGTTGCCACTGCTCTTGGTTGGCCACCAGAACTGGATGGTAAAATCCTGGGTTTTTGTTTGTTTGTTTGTTTGGTTTGGTTTGGTTTTTCGAAACAGGGTTTTCTGTATTGTTTTGGAGGCTGTCCTGAAACTCGCTCTGTAGACCAGGCTGGCCTCTAACTCACAGAGATCCGCCTGCCTCTGCCTCCTGAGTGCTGGGATTAAAGGTGTGCACCACCAATGCCTGACTAAAAAATCCTGCTGTTGAAGATACTTCATGCCTTGTTTTCAGGACAGAGAGACTAAAGTGAAGCTGAGCTGGAAGCGTTCTCCCTGCTGGCTAACTTTCGTAATGCCTTGAGTTGCTATGCAGCCAGCCTGAGGAAAAAAAACCCTAACAGTCTTAACCAGATATGGACCCATGCTAAACCACTAACTTGCCTGCCAAAATGTGCCCACTTGTGTGATAATGGCGTGACTGTTATAGGGTTAACGAATCACTTTGTGTTTGAGTCCCACGCTACAGGAGATAATTCATGACTGGTACTGTAAGCCTGTTCAAAAGCCTGTGGCTGGGTAGGTCATAGGCCCTAATGGGGAAATGGCTGCTACTGCTGTTTTGCTAAATGGACAAATTGCGCCCACTAAAGATCTTCCTTCAAATTATTTATGTTTATGCTCACAATTAGTGCTATTCTCAAGTTTGGTCAAAGGTTTGCTGTTGTTGGTATTGGTGGTGGTGGGGTTTGTGTGTGTGTTATAGTGGGTGGTGATTAATGCTGAGACTTATAACTGGTTAATGGGCTTTTAAAAAATGTGACTGTTGAATGCTCAGCCCTAAATGGGACATGCATTTTATCCTTCTAAGGCTCCAGAACATTATGGAAGTGTGGATGGGAAGACTGAGCCAGGGAAAGGAGAGGGCTGTTAGGGAAGACTGTCTGCTGGGTATGGTATGATTGTTGCACTGGGGAAGTCACAGCAGCTGTGATTACCTTCACAATATTGGGCCTAGCAGCACTCCATAACAGATGGAGCGGAGACTCATGCCACTCCACTTTTCTGAGAGTTTATAGGCCATAAACAGATGCTAGTAGAAAGTGGCTGGCAAGGCACCACCCCTTCCAGAGGCACAATTGACAGTTAACCATTGCTGGGGTGGGGTGGGTTTGGATGGCCTTAGGTGGTGTAGCCGCTGTTCATTGTCGGTGCACCTGCGAATAACCCCTCACCCATGCTCACTTGAGTGACCCTAACCCTATGTACTCAGACTGTTCTGGGGTGGGGGCGAGTCTACTACGGAGTCTGTGCAATTGTCAGTGCTGAGCGCCTTCTTGAGATGCACAGCAATAGTGGAACGTGAAGATAGAAGAGAGCTTGGCAAGGCCTGCAATCCCATCTCTTGAGGTAGCTTAGGATGAAACGTTAGGAATTTTCAGGGCAGCCCGGCAACTCTGTAGAACCCTGTCTTAAAGTAAAATAACAAATGGCTAGGGATGTACCACACTGGTAGAATACTTGCCTAGCTTTTTAAAACTCTGGGTTTAATACCCAGTATGGGAAGAAAAAAGGGACAAACTATAAACAAACTAGAGAGCTGTTTGCATTTTCTCTACACAGTGGATAATTCCATTTCAACAGGGTTTGGATTTTGTGAGGTGAGTATCTGAAGAAAGAAAAGCAAGGGACTATGGTGTGAGGAAGCTGAGTCAGGAAGAAAGGAAACGCATAGTGTGGAGGATACTGGTAGTGAAATTGAACCGGAAAGAGTCAGCTGGATGGACAGTCCCTTGCTGGAGTTCCTAAGATTTAGGCTTGGCCTCGCTGCCTCGGGGCAGTGAGCTTCAGCCCTTGTCTCTTCATGTCTTCACTCATGATTTAAATTCGTGGGAGAGAGTGTAGGTACACAATAATCCCAGGGTTAATCCAGCACAACCAACAAACCACAAAAACCAACAGACAAAACCCTCTTCTTCAAAGGAAATAAAAATGGTTTGTTATGAGCCAAAAGTACACTTAATCCGTAAGTTCAAAGCCAAGTAACTTACCTTACTGAATAATAAACAGATCATGTGTTAAACTAGACAGTCAGTACTTTGGAAAGGGTTAAGAATTGGTTTGGAGGATTCTTACAAGAGTTTAGTGGCTTTATTGCAGTTTATTTGAGGACAGAGCCTAAAAAGATGTCATCACAGCGGTGATTGTTCTATATGAGTTGATGGCACTGAAATTATAGGTTGTAAACAGAAAGCTTAGCTATAGGAAAAGGCACCAGAATACAAAAAAACAAACAAAAAAAAAGATGTATTTACTTGTAGTAACTTGAGTAGTAATAGTTTCATATTCCAACGTTGTTAGGTTAAGTATTATCCTAGTGACAAGTAACTATGTTGTAGTAGTTAAACAGGCTAACTATTTCATATCTGAAATGTTTGGGACCAGAAATACGTCAGGTTTCAGGTTTTTGAAAGATACCTGCATAAAAATAATGAATTATTTTGGAGTCAGGACCTGAAAGTAAACATGAAATTCATTTATTTACAACTTCTACATGTAGCTTTGAAGGCAACTAACTGTACAACACTTTAATACATTTGTTTGTGTTGTTGTGCTGTGAATGGGACCTGGAGCTTTGAATGAACTTGGTAAGGGCTCTACCACTGAATCACTCTCCCTGTCTGTTTACATGCATGGACTGCAGCCCATCACCTGAGGTCAAGTATGACTTTTTCCTCTTACAATGCCATATCAAAGCTCAAAATATCCAGAATTAGAGCAGTTTGGATTTCAGATTTTCAGATTGGGTATACTCAACATATATTGACATGAAGTGACTGGAATTGGGAGAAGGCAAACTACTGTCTGTGGTTTTACTAGTCTTCACATAGAATCCCTTTTATCATTTCAGTGTGTGGTAGACAGTGCATAAGATCAGTGTTTTACCAGCTATTCAATAGTTGTTTTGTTCTGAGGCATGTGATACACTTATACTTTTATCTTTTAAGTTTAATAATTATAGTGGTTTATAGTAGGACTCCTTTTTGATTCCCATTATCTTGCCTCTTGTTAGAGATTCCATTTTCCTATCTAACCATTGTTAAGAGTGAATTGGACCAGGTGGTGGTGGCATGCGCCTTTATTCCTAGCATTCAGGAGGATCTCTGTGAGTTCAAGGCCAGCATGGTCTACAGAACGAGTTTCAGGACAGCCAAAGCTGTTGCACACACAAACCCTGTCTCGAAAACAAAACAAAATAAAACAAAAAAGAGTGAATTGAACATGGTAATGCACACCTGTAATTCTAACTAGGAATTCTAGCTAGGGGCAGGGGGATTGCAAGTTTGAGGCCAGCCTTGGTGGCATAGCAAGTTTCAGGCCAGCCTGGAATATGTAGAGAAACTGTTTCAAAAGAAAGCATCGGCAACAGGAAGAATGCTGTTTAAAATTAACTTGTTTTCCCCTTTTCCTTAGGAACAGTCACCATACCCTGGCTATAATTCCAACTATTGGAATTCTGTGCGACCGAGGGCCCCATACCCAAACGCATATCCTGTGAGACCAGAGTTACAAGGCCAGGTATGGCTGAAAATTGAGATTTCTCTGTCTTTTTTCTTTCCTTTTTTTTTTTTAGACAGTTTTATATAGCACAGGATGGACTAAAATTGTATACAGTTGAGGTGAACCTTGGACCTCTTGATCCTTATGGCTCCATCTCATAAGTGCTAAGGTTATAGCCCCTCTTACAACACCCAGTTTTATTTAGTTTTAGAGATCAAACCCAGGGCTTCACGAACACTTAAGTAAGCACTCTGCCAAGCTTCAATTTAAAAAATTATTAGCATGCCAGGCAGCGGTGGCGCACGCCTTTAATCCCAGAACTCAGGAGGCAGAGGCAGGCAGATCTCTGAGTTCAAGGCCAGACTGCTCTACAGGGTGAGTTCCAGAACAGTCAGGGCTACACAGAGAAACCTGTCTTGAAAAACCAAAATAAAGGGGGAAAGAGGATGCAGAAGCAGAGATTAGGAGAACCTCAAGTTTAGCCCTAGCAGAGGCTTCACAGTGAATTCCAGAGTAAGGCCCTTCTCAGACAGACAGGCATGTAAGTGAAACTGACAGTAAGAAAGAGTAAAAATAACTATGTGCCGTTCTAACATGGCTGTATTTGGAAATGCGTCTCCAGCCTTTCCTTTGTCATCTGTCTATACCTGAAACACTTACATATCTTTTAAATGTTTTAATGCATTTTTTGTAGTCTGTGTGTGGCCGGAGTGTGCCACAGTGCACATGTGGAAGGCAGAGGGCAGCTCTCAGGAGCTGTTTTCAGGGCTCTAGGGATTAAACTCCTGTCACTAGGCTTGCAAAGCAGGCACTTTGACCTGTTGAGCCATCTCTGTTGCCCTGTTGCACACTGGGTGCCAGCGTGTCCTGTGCAGCTTATAGACTCAGTGACAGGAACTTCCTCCTCCTTTCTGAGAGATCGCTCAGTCTCTTGTGCAGGAATTATGTGTGGGCCGATGACCACCATACCCAGCTTCTTCTTCTTCCTCCTTTTTAACATTAAGGAAAATTTAAAACAAAAGAAACAAATGGGCTGGGCATTGGTGGCACACACCTGTAATTCCAGCACTCGGGAGGCAGAGGCAGGTGGATCTCTGTGAGTTCCAGGCCAACCTGGTCTACAGAGCAAGTTCAGGACAGGCTCCAAAGCTACACAGAGAAACCTGTCTCAAAAAAAAAAAAAAAAAAAAAAAAAAAGAAAGAAAGAAAGAAAAAAGAAAGAAAGAAGAGAAGAAGAAAAAAAAGAAAAGAAAGAAATGTCCTCTTAGCTTCCACAAGTCTCAACACTTGACCATATTTATCTTTAGAGTATTTTGAAGCAAATACCAACTAGCATATCTTATTGCTTGTTAATAAACCTACTAAGTATGTTCATCTAAAAACAACAAAGGAAGACTATCCCCCTTTGACTCTGGCGATTGAAAACTTGGTCCTCAGTTGGTGGTACTGTTTGTGAGATTTAAGTGGCATGGCCTTGCTTAAAGAAGTATGTCTCTGGGTAGACTTTGAGGGTTTAAAGGCTTAAGCCACTCTGAACTTCCTCTTTCTGCTTTGTGCTAATAGTTTAAGGGTGCTAGTGGTACATGACTTTAATCCCAGCACTCAGCAGGCAGAGGCAGGTGCACCTCTGTGAGTTCGAAGCCAGCCTGGTCTACAGAACAAATTGCAGGACAGTTAGGGCTACACAGAGAAACCCTGTCTGGAAAACCACCCCCCCCAAAAAAAGAATTATAGCTCTCAGCTTACTTGTCCAGCTTCTGAGTCTCCGTTTCACCACAATGGACTCACCCTCTGGGACCAAAAGCCCACGTAAACTCTCCTTTTCAGTTGCCTTGGTTACAATGTTTTATCATAGCAATAGAAAAGTGACTAATACACATAGCATGATTAAAATTTTACAAAGGAGTGCCAGCAAGATAACTCAGTGAGTAAAGGTACTTGTCACCAAGTCTTATCACCAGGTTCAGTTCCTGGAACCCACATGCTGGCAACTCTCACTAGGTGAGCTCAAAATGTGTGCCATATAGCATTTATGCACATGTGACCCACCACTGTCACACACAAAAAAGAAATAGATAAAGGGGCTGGAGAAATGGCTCAGTGGTGAAGAACACTGGCTGCTCTTCCAAAGGACCTGGGTTCAATTCCCATCACCCACATG
The DNA here is from genome assembly GCF_017639785.1 of Mesocricetus auratus. NCBI lineage: Eukaryota > Metazoa > Chordata > Mammalia > Rodentia > Cricetidae > Mesocricetus > Mesocricetus auratus. The sequence continues at coordinate 25,565,547 of NW_024429207.1, forward strand.
GCAGATCACAACTGTCTTACTTCAAGACCTGACAGCCTCACACAGATATACATGCAGGCGAAATACCAATGCATGTAAAAAAATAAAGAAATAGATAAGACCATGTATGGTGGCACACACCTGCTTTCTTTTTCTTTTCCTTTAAATTCTAGTACTTTATTCCCTACATTGCAGCTATAAAGTCCCATATGGATTTTCAGTGTTGAATAGTGACACTATCAAGTTTCAGAGATTTATTCATCAATGTGATAAAACAAACAAACAAAAAGAGCATGATTTCAGAGATTCAGAAAAGTATTTCTTGGTTAAGTGAGAAACTGTACAGATGGCCTCTGAAAGACCTTCCTGATATAAGCAGTCTTATGGTGAGCTTCATGGGCCTTCAGTTTGCTGTAGTCCAGTGGCACTGATGAGACTTTATATTTATGGAGACCCAGTTTGTTCCAAGGTCCTGGGTTGTTCTTCCTGTCCCCATTGACATCTGGACTGTACAGTACATACGGAGCTGTTCCAGTGCCTCCTGCTTGGGTGAAGATGGAGATGCTTCTTGACTTGCCTGATGATCTGGTGGAGTACGTTTGCAGCAGAGGCCAACCTCCACTAGACTGCAGAACAAGACCAGGACACAAACACTGAGTAGCTTCAGCAACCTGGCTGAGGGGATGGCACACACCTTTAGTCTAGTACTCAGGAGGCAGAGGCAGAGGATCTCTGTGAGTTCAAGGCCAGCCCTGTCTACATAGCATATTCCAGTCTCATTAAGCTACATAATGAGACCTATCTCAAAAAAAGAAAAAGGAGTGAATAAGTAAAGTTTAAAAAAATTACAAGAAAACAATTCTAATTAAATCTACTTGTTTCTAACAATAATTTGAATAAAATTCCTTCAAAGAATAGTCCTTGGTACTGGAGAGGTGGGTCAGCAGTTAAGAGTACAAGCTGCTCTTGCAGAGGACCTACGTTCAATTCTCAGCACCCACATGGCAGCCTACAACACCTGTAACTCCATTTCCAAAGGATCCAACACCCTCATATAGACATACATACAAGCAAAACACCAATGTGCATGAAATAAAAAAATACATTTTTAAAAACTTATTTTTTATCATTTAGTCATTTCATTATCATACAGGATTTGGATTTTTGTTTCTTTGTTTTTCAAGACGGAGTCTCTCTGTAGCTTTGGCTGTCCTGGAACTCTCTCTGTAGACCAGGCTGGCCTTGAATTCACAGAGATCCACTACTTCTACCTCCCAAGTGCTGGGATTAAAGGTGTGCACTGCCACCACCTGGCTTTAAATTCTGTTTTGTGTAACTAATTTTTTTAAGAGTTACTTATTTTAGCCGGGCGTTGGTGGCACATGCCTTTAATCCCAGTACTCGGGAGGCAGAGGCAGGCAGATCTCTGTGAGTTCGAGGCCAGCCTGGTCTACCGAGCGAGTTCCAGGACAGCCTCCAAAACAATACAGAGAAACCCTGTCTCGAAAAACCAAAAAAAAAAAAAAGTTACTTATTTTTATTTTATATATATATGGATGCCTTACTTAACTTGTATGTATGTGCATCACATGTGTGCAGTGCCCAAAGAGGCCAGAAGAGGGAGTTGAATCCCCTGGACTGGAGTTACAAATGATTGTGAGCTGTCTTATGGGTGCTGGAAACTAACCCTGGATCCTCTGGAAGAGCAGCCAGTGCCTAACCACTGAGTCTTCTCTCCTACCATATATATCCCATTTTGTGCAACTACAAATTATGTACATGAGCTACTTCATACCTGTGACTTTTTTCTAGGTGAATGATTTCATTGGGAATCCAAATTCAACAAAAAGTCACATGTCTTATCAAATCTGTACTTTCTTCAGACTGAAAACCTGAAGGGCTTCTGGATAAATATTATTTGGCTCTTTAATCTTTTATTGTTCCTCACCTCACATTAAGTTCTTTGGGCATTCGTATTTTGTTTCTCTTGTTAGTTTTTTGAAACAGGTCCTACTAATGTGGGCCAGGCCGTCTTCTACCTCATATTCCTCCTGTCTCACCTTCTTAGTGCTGGGATCACAGGTGTGTACACACACTTAGGGTTCCTCCCTTCCTCAGACAAGGTCTCACTATGTAGTCTGCTGGCTACAGTCATGAAATTTTCCCTGCCACAGTGCTGGGATTGCAAACAGGTGCCAACACAGCCATTTTAGTCATGTGTAGTTAAAATGAAAAGGTTAGAGACAGCAATGGTTACAAGAAAACTTGATTTTAAATTTTTTTTTTTTTGGGTTTTTGGAGACAGGGTTTCTCTGTGGCTTTGGAGGCTGTCCTGGAACTCGCTCTGTAGACCAGGCTGGCCTCGAACTCACAGAGATCCGCCTGCCTCTGCCTCCCGAGTGCTGGGATTAATTTTTTTTTTTTTGGAATTTGATTTATTTTGATTTTTGTTTTATTTATTTATTTATTTAGGTTTTTCGAGACAGGGTTTCTCTGTGGCTTTGGAGGCTGTCCTGGCACTCGCTCTGTAGACCAGGCTGGCCTCGAACTCACAGAGATCCGCCTACCTCTGCCTCCCGAGTGCTGGGATTAAAGGCGTGCGCTACCAACACACTGATTTTACAATTTTAAAAAGCTAAAGTGGACCTGGGGAGACCGCTCAGTGGACAGAATGTCTGCCATGCAAACGTGATGGCCTGAATTTGGATACCCAGAACCACATAAAGGCTAAATGCAGTAGCCCATGTGTCTGTAATCCCTAGCCTGGCGTAAACAAGAGTCCCTGTATCAAACAAGTTCATCCTCTGACCTTCACAAGTATGCTATGGCACATACATGTCCCCTCCACATCATACACATACACCCATCATTCACACCCACACACACATCCACAGAGAGAGAGAGACAGGGAGAGAGGGAGGGAGAGAGAATGGAAACATTAAAGTAATCGTTTAAGCTTAGGGCTTAGCTTTAATCTTGTTTGGAGCATTAAACACAATTCTGGATATCAGCAATGCAATCGTCTAGGTAGGTGATTTAAAACTACAGGAAAAGGGACTGACAATGTATATTATTGGTAACACACTTGTCTGGCATGCACAAGGCTCTGGGTTTAGTTCCTAGTGCTATTTAAAACAACAACCACACTAGTAATAAGTAAGGAGTTTCTCTGTTATAGTTGTTGGTGTTATCTGGGAAGCAGGGTGGTTTCAGTGTCCAATATGGACTATAGAATCAGACATAGGTTCGTTTCTTGAACTTGTCATAATATAGCAATGTAATCACCGTCTGTTGTACCTGCTAAGTCAATTATTTTTTATCTCACTTATATTCTCTGTAATCCTGCAAGGTACGTTTAGACTCTTCATTTTCCTGTTAGAGAAACTGAAGCTGAGAGTAATTACAGAGTGAGGTCTATCTCTGATTTCTCTCTTTATCCTTTCTATTATGTAATGGTATTTCTTTTTTTTTTTTTTTTCTCTTGCTTGTCCCCCATGTTTCCTAGAGTCTCCTTCTGTGGATAAAAGTTCTCTGCTAGTGGATGTGATTGTGAATTATATTTAAGAAATGTTTGAGGAGGCCATTACTTTGTCACTTCATCTGCCATCACGATATATTCTTTCATTGGTGCAGCATAGCTCATAGCCTGAGCTCAGTGCATGGCTTGTGCTTACAGTAGAGAAGAGAAGGAGTGCCTCAGAGACTGCTGAGATAGCTTAGACTTTTGTCAGTTACCGGTATCTTTTCTTGCTAACATTTTCAAGGTTGGACATTAAGTGCATTTCTGTAGTTGGTTGTGTTCTTACTCTTTATTCTTTTGGATCTTTGCTCTTTGAGGGCCCACCGCCCAGCTCCCAGATAAACACACAGGCTTATTATTACTTATAAATGCCCGGCCTTAGCTTGGCTTATTTCTAGTCAGCTTTTGTTAATTTATTCGGTTTACCTTTTTCCTCTGGGCCTTTTCCTTTTCTTACTTCTGTAGTCTTAGTTTCATGCTTATTCTGTGACTGGCTGTGTGGCTGGAAGCCTGGCCCCTACTTTTCATGCTCCTTGATCTCTATTGCTTCCAGATCCCTCTTTTTCTCCTATTCTGTTTGCCTCCCAGCCCCGCCTATCCTTTGTCCTGCCTCCCTATTGGCCATTCAGCTCTTTAGTAGACTAGTCAGGTGTTTTAGGCAGGCAAAGTAACACAGCTTCACAGAGTTAAATAAGTACAACATCAAAGAGTGCAACACATCCTTGCATCATTAAAACAAATGTTCTACAGCATAAACAAATGTAACACATCTTAAATTAATATTCTACAACATATTTCAGCCCTTTAACTCATTCATCTTTCTTCCTCCCTGATTTTCCTTTTTTTCAGAGTTTGAATTCTTATACAAATGGAGCATATGGTACACCATACCCTCCTGGCCCTGGACCAAATACTGCCTCATACTCTGGGGCTTATTATGTACCTGGCTATACCCAAAGCAATTACTCCACGGAAGTTCCAAGCACTTACCGTTCACCTGGTAACAGCCCAACTCCAGTCTCCCGTTGGATATATTCCCAGCAGGACTGTCAAACAGAAGCGCCTCCTCTCAGGGGTCAGGTTCCAGGATATCCTGCTTCACAGGTAAGTAGTTTTCTGTCAGGGAAACAGTTCTGCTTCCTGAATTGTAAACAGTGGAAAGGTGTTTATTACGTGAGTACCAGCTTAAGAAAACAACTAGAGCCAGGCATGGTGTGTACACCTTTAACCCCAATTCTCATGAGGCAGAGGCAAGCTAATCCCATTGAGTTCAAGACTATCCAAGGCTACATAGTGTGGCCTTGTCTCAAAAAAAAAAAAACACTGTAGATGGTCAGATATTTTTCTATGGAGGATTTTGGCCAAAGATACCTTAAAAATGTCATAATCATAGTTCTTTTAAATTCTAAGTTTTATTTGTTATTTGTGTGCCTGATGGGAGTTGGGGGGATGACACATGTACCATATCCATGGTGGAGGTCAGGGGACAACTTTGTGAAGTGTGTTCTCATTTTATCTTCTGTGGGTTCCCGGGTTCAAATTCAGGTCTTTAAAGCAAGTGCCTTTACTTACTGAGCCATCTCACTAGCCCATAATTATAATTTTTTTTCTTTTCTTTCTTTCTTTTTGAGACCAGGTCTCAGTATATAACCCAAGCTGGCCTCAAACTCACAGTCGCCTGTCTGCTTCTGCTTCCTGAGTTGTGGGACTAAAGACAAATGCTACCATACCTGGCTCCTATTTTGTCCTCCCCCACTTTTATTTTCATTATTTTTAATAATGTATATGTGTTTGCATGTATGATTGTGTTTGTACACGTGTGTGAATATAGGTACTCGCAAACGCCAGAGGTATGAGAACCCCTGGAACTGGAGTGATGGGTTTGGGAGCCACCTGACGTGGTGTTAGGACTTGAACTCAGGGTCCTCTAAAAGAGCAATATATGCTCTTAACTACTGACACATTTCTGCAGCCCCTATAAAACTTTTGTAATAAAGTAAATCTTTAGATGTTGTTCAGAAGTTTCCCTAACTTAATCTTTTCCTGTGCTCTTAGTCTTATATTAATATGCTAAGAATATACCACATTTATTTCTGTTTGTTTCAAAAAGAATTCTACTGTCTTTGTGTTTATAGAGTATAGATTCATGTATCTGTAATGTTTTTGGAAACTAACATGCCTCATCCAGTGACTTTTAGGTCTTATTCCTGAATCTTTCACCAACTCTGTTCTTTGTGATTTGGAGTCAGGGTTTCTCAGGTGTGGAGAATTTTTGGTAACTGAATAATGACTTACTTGAAGGTCGGGATCTGTCTATGCTATTTTTATTACTTTAAAATTTTTGTTTTGTCTTTTAAACAGTGACCAATTAGCATACCAGCATATTTGTTTTTTCCAATCTAGAACCCTGCAATGACCTTGCCCCATTATCCTTATGGAGATGGTAACCGTACTGTGCCACAGTCAGGAGCAACTGTACGACCACAAGATGATGCATGGGCTTCTAGTGCTTATGGGATGGGGACCCGTTACCCCTGGCCTTCAGCTGCACCCTCAGCCCCACCTGGGAATCTCTACATGACAGAAAGTGCTTCACCCTGGCCTGGCAACAGTTCTCCTCAGCAACCTCCTTCACCACCACCCCAACAGCCTAAGGTAGGACACCTTCCAAATGCTGTTCTTTTGACTTCTAGATAATGAAGAGAATACAAGATGACACATCTCTGTATTTGCCTGTGGTGGTGGAGACTAACTGCAAAAAAATTGATTATTACACTATAGCATTGTGTATCTTAATTTATGTTTTTGCTTTTTTTTATAAGCATTATTGTTTGGTGATTTTTTTGGGGGGGGTTCTCTGTATTGTTTTGGAGGCTGTCGGTCCAGCCTGGCCTCGAACTCATAGAGATCCGCCTGCCTCTGCCTCCCGAGTGCTGGGATTAAAGGCGTGCGCCACCACCGCCCGGCTTTGGTGATTTTTTTTTAAGGTTATCTTTTTTATACTTTCCTCTGTCTCTCTCTCTGTCGCTCTCTCTCTGTGTATGTGTGTGTGTAGATGTACTGACTGCATGTATGTCTATGTACCATGAGTGTGCCTGGTGCTCTTTGAGGCCAGGTTCCCTGGAACTGAAGTTACAGACAGTTATGAGCTGCCTCGTAGCTACTGGTAATCAACTTTGGGTCCTCTGGAAGAGCAGCCAGTGCTCTTAACTGCTAACTAGCTCTCCAGCACAATAAACTTTTTTAAAAAGATGGAAAAAATGCCTCTTTTCTACTTTGATGCTATCTGAATTTTAAATAGAATCAAAGAGTGTATTTTACGACCTCAAGTGATACGTGGACAGAAGATGAAAAACAGCATGAAGTAGCACAACACTGTCTGTGTGGCGTTGTTTAAGTCACAGACACAACACTGTCTGTGTGGCGTTGTTTAAGTAAGTCACAGACCAACACTGTCTGTGTGGCGTTGTTTAAGTAAGTCACAGACACAACACTGTCTGTGTGGCGTTGTTTAAGTAAGTCACAGACCAACACTGTCTGTGTGGCGTTGTTTAAGTAAGTCACAGACACAACACTGTCTGTGTGGCGTTGTTTAAGTAAGTCACAGACCAACACTGTCTGTGTGGCGTTGTTTAAGTCACAGACCAACACTGTCTGTGTGGCGTTGTTTAAGTAAGTCACAGACACAACACTGTGTGGCGTTGTTTAAATAAGTCACAGACACAACACTGTCTGTGTGGCATTGTTTAAGTAAGTCACAGACCAACACTGTCTGCTTTTGGTTGTGTTCCTGAGGCTTTCACTAAGGAAGAAAACTAATTATTAAGTCACTGGCTGGATTGTGAGGTAGTAAGATTGATTGTGAAGTGTTCACAAAGATGACTTGTATTGAGGTAGATTCCAACCATCATATTTAAGAATTCTGTGGCTTTTACTTGAAAGGGCTTCTCTGTTTATCTTCTTAATGGTTTTCTTTTTGGATGATTAAGGTGGGATCCAGTTTTATTGGTGGGAACATTTTCAAGTTCTTTCCTGTTTGGGAAAGGTGGTACTATATGTGATGTTGATGACCTCCTTGTTAAGAGAAGCTTTCCTTGAGAGGAGCCTTCCCGCCCGCCTGGTTCCAGATCCGCATCAGTCCCAAATAAACACATTATGAAGCTGTTGGCCTTGCTTGTCTCTTACTGGCTAGCTCTGCTTTAAGTAATTACCCCATAATTGTTAATCTAAGTATGTCTCTTACCGGAGAATAGTTCTGGGCTCCTACCCCCATGGCGGTTACATGTTGACTCTCGTGTTTTTTCTTCCCAGAATCCTCCTGGACTCCTAGCCCCACCTATCTAGATTCCTATAGGCTCAACAGTACTTTATTGACAAATAACAGGCAAATAACAGGACTTCCCCAACACCTCCTATTAAAATACCTTCCTTTCTCCTTTCTGTCTTCCCATTCCAAGGATCCCTCGTACTCCTATAACCAGTCGGGGCAAGGCATGAACCGGCACAGCTTTCCGTGCAGTGTCCATCAGTATGAATCTTCGGGAGCAATGAACAATGATAATTCAGACCTTTTGGATTCTCAAGTCCAGTACAGTGCTGAGCCTCAGTTGTATGGTAATGCCGCCAGTGACCATGCCAGCAATCCCGTTCAGAGTAATCTCCCTGAAGAGTGTTTTTCTTCAGATGAAGGTACACCTCCAAGTATTAAAAAAATCATCCATGTGCTGGAAAAGGTTCATTATCTTGAGCAAGAAGTAGAAGAGTTTGTAGGAAAAAAGACAGACAAAGCATACTGGCTTCTGGAAGAAATGCTGACAAAGGAACTTTTAGAACTAGATTCTGTTGAAACTGGAGGGCAGGACTCTGTCCGTCAGGCCAGAAAAGAGGCTGTCTGTAAGATCCAGGCCATACTGGAGAAATTAGAGAAAAAGGGATTATGAAACAATTTGGAATGAAGGGTGAGCCTGTTACTAATTTGGCCAAAGAACTCTTGAATTCGGTTGGTTACCATCTTTTGAAATGCCTGTTGTGACAAGAAGCAACACATTCCAACTTCTAACCTAAAATTTGAAAGGAAAAGGAGCTGAAAAGCTGGCAGAGAAATGGACGAACATGTTACAGGGCTCTTTGCAATTTTCAGAAGACTGAACATAACAAGGAGACTGGAATTATCAGTATTTCCAAGTAGACCCACTCCTGAAGAAATCCATGGGCATCTCTAGGCTGCTTCTTATCAGCAGGAGGGAAATAGACTTTACGTAACAGGTTATCACAACATAATCTGAGACAAGCAGTCTGTTTTGTAAGCATCTAGACTGTCACATTTTTGTGCATTGTGACTGCATATACTTCATGTGTAAATTATAGCTTAGGCTCTTGGCCTCTGTTTTGTTTGTTATCTGCAGTTCACAAATGTAATATAATTCTACTTCTTGGTACATTTTGTAGTAATATGTTTAATACTGGCAGCCAGATAGATGGGCAGTTCTGAACAAATTCATATCCTTTCACCACTTGAATATATTTAGTGGTAGTGGGCTCCCTAAGTCAGTCATTTATCTCCTTTTGTGCAGCATGTTATGTTAGAGATCTTCCCACTTCTGCTTTTCATAGTAGTCGGGAAGGTGAATTTGGAAATTACATTAACATAAGAATGACAATGTTTGTGGACATTTTACTTCTTTGCTTTTTTGTTGTATTTGGATAAAGAGTCTCTTTTGAAATTGCTTTTTTTTTTGGAAAAATATCTTTGGCTATTGCTGCTTCTATAGAGAGCCTTATGATAGAAACATAAAACCTAAATGCCACAGTTAGTATAAAGAGTGACTGCAAAAGGCAACAAATATGATTATTTAATAATATTGTTCTCCATTTAATAGTTTCTGTGGGACAGATTTGAGCTCAGTTTATAGTTGATAGAAGGAAAAGGAGATTCATGCTCAGGGAATGAGTCAGCCATAGCTAAAGTAGGAAATTCATTGTCTTAATTTAAATTTGGTCTTTATTTCTTAGAATAAATTACATAGAATTGCCTGTTTCATAAGACAGATGTTATTTATTATTAATAACTGTTGATTTGTTAAGCCAAGTTTAAGAAAGGGGCCTTTCTTGGTTATCAATATCTGTTATTATACAGAGACAGGTAAATAATTTATGTTTTAAATCTAAAGTGAGGTCTAGCATACGGTATCTGCTTTTGCAACAAAAGCGGTTTCTTAGTAAAATATCAAAGTGATACTTGTTTTCTAGACTAGCAGACCTTTATGTTAGTGATACTAAACCTATAGCCATCCCTTCTACTTACATAGAACCAAACCAATGCCAACATATAGTAAGTAGAAATGTCGCAAAAATATTGTGTGGAGATGGGGGATGTGGCTGAGTTAGTAGAGTGTTTGCCCAGCATGCATGAAGTCTTGGGTTAAATCCCCAGTATTGCATAAACCAGGCCTAGTGGTTCATACCTGTCTCAGCATTTGGGAGGCGGAGGCAGGAAGATTGCAAGGTCACCCTCGGCTACATAATGAATTCAAGGCCACCCTGAGCCACATGAGATCCTGTCTCAAAAAAACTAAGAGATTAAGTGATTCAAGATGTGATGATTTTATCCAGGAGTCTGTGGTTTTTAAAAGATTTTATTTAGCTGGGTTTGGTGGCATACACTTTTAATCCAGGCCGAGGCAGGTAGATCTCTTGAGTTCAAGGTCAACCTGGTCTACATAGTGACACACACATGCTTGATCTCGATCGATCGATCTACCTACCTACAGGATGTGTGTGTGCACACGTGTGTGTTTTATATCTACAAGTTTAATTTTTTTAAACAGAATTTCATGCCGGGTCGGCCTTAAACTTTGTAGCCTAGGACAACCTGAAAGATCTGATCCTTCTGCCTCACCTTTCTGTTACAAGTTTGTGCCTGGTTTATGTGGTGCCGAGACTCAGGGCTGTGTGTGTGCAGGGCAAGCACTTACTGAACTACAGCTGTAGCCCTGATTCTCTTACTTTTGGCCTAACATAGAAATGTTGTTAAAGGTTTTCAAGCTGGACATGGTGGCATGCAGCTGTAACCTCAGTATTCAGAGGCAGGTGGATGGGTCTCTGATTCTGAGACCATCTTGGTCTACATAGTAAGTATCAGGCTAGCCAGAAATGAGACCTAACCACCCTCAAAGAAAAGTTTTCTATCAAAGCATGACAATTACAATTAAAAGTTTAAGAGGAGAAACCTTAAAACTGGGTTGCCAGCGAGATACTAACAGATACAGAACACATTTTTGCTTAACTTACGCTGCCCAAGATGCCGATTTCTGCATTCTTCATTTTTACATATTGTACACGTTATGCACAAATGTACATAGATGTGTATATATCTTAAGTTATTTTTGAACTGTTAACATGATTTTAAACTTACAGAAGAGTTGTAAAAATAGTAGCGTTCCTGTGTACCCTCCATCTTCCTTCCGCTCGTTTTGACTTCTTTCCTAACTAAAACACTTGTCACAATTAAGAGTTGATCTTTTATAATGCTATTAATATTAGCTAAAGTAGCAAGCTAATGATAGATATTTTAATAATCTTTTTATTAGCATCCTCTTAACCGTACCAGATTCCATTTTGCATTTAGTTGTTCTGTCTGAGTAGTCTCTCCCTCTGTGATGCTGTATCATAAGGATAGCTGGTGTTGTCATGTATTTCCGGTGTGGTTCACTTTGAGCACTCTGCTGAGGTGGCATCTGCTAGGATTTACTACTGTAAGCTTACCCTGCTTTCCTTTGTAATTACTGAGTATGACTATGCAAATGTCCTGTTTCTGCTTAGAGTTTGCCTCTCCTATCACCTGGCAGATCTTGCTTGTGGCTTACTACTGTGGTGTTTAAATGGTGGTTTTTCTATTTCTTTCATTTCTATATTTAATAACTGGAATTCTTCTGGAAGGAAGAACTGGATTCTGGATTTATATTTTTAATTATATCAAGATATTCAGGATAGGTACGAACTCAGAACTTAAAGATATAAACTATGTTAATTGATTGCAAATGGCCAGTATCAAAGAAAAAAGCAATGTTGGTGACCTGTCTTTGAAAATATAATGAATTTAAGAATGAAAATAGTATTTATGATTTGTAAAATTCGTTTGACTTTTGACTTAAAATTGATTTGAAATGAAACACTTTTCTTTTGAAATTTTACATCTAGACTTTTTTAAGATATCTAAATTTATATTACTTTGGGGATCACTTTTGTCAATTCTTCAATAAAGTTACCTACACCTGGCATGATAAATACAGCTGTTTCCTCTCCAGGACCTTTGTTCAGGTAAACATCCCACTATAAACAACCGGCCCCGGTGCGGTGTCTGGTGCCTGGTTCTGTTCGTCTCTACCCATCAGTGTGTGCTTGTTTTAAATGCCTTTAAAGAATGAGGTTTGTGCAAACAAAAACAACCACCAATAAAAGGAATGGGGTTTGAAAACAGCATTTGACATAAATAATAACCTTTTTGTTGTTGTTGTTGTTTGTTTCTCAAGATAGGGTTTCTCTGTGGCTTTGGAGGCCGACCTGGAACTAGCCCTTGTAGACCACGGTAGTCTTGAACTCACAGAGATCCACCTGCCTCTGCCTCCCGAGTTCTGGGATTAAAGGCGTGTGCCACCTACCTTGTCATAAATAAAAACCTTTTAAGTTAATCAGATTTTTTTTTTAGGTTGAAAGGTATAGATTAAGTTGTCCATTAAGAAAAGCCTTGAGAGAGTAGATAGTAGATAGAGCTTTTTTTCTTTTTTCATCTTGGAATATTTTTATCTCTTTTTAAAAGTTGTGAGTTTTGTGCTGAATCCCCAGGGTCCACATGGGGGAGACTTGACTCACTGGTTTCCTTCTGAGTTCCATGTTCATTACTATAGCATGCCCCCTCCCTTAAAAATAAGTCTGTTAAAAAAATTAAGTTCTGAGTCAAATTCATGAAAAACAGCATTCTCCTGGTTCCACTCTATTTTTCTTGTTCTCCAAAGGCAACCACTTAAAATTTTATTAGATTTATCATCTTATGTGTTTGAGTGCTTTGTCTACATGTATGTGTGTTCCATGTGTGTCTGTTGCCCTTGGAGACCAGAAGCGGTCATAGTTGGGAGCCGCCATGTGAGTGCTGGGTAATTGAACCCTCGGATTTTGTTGTTTTGTTTTTTGAGACGGTCTCTGTGTAATCCTGGCTGTCCTGGAACTCACTCTGAGAGATGTGCCTGCTAAATACTGTGTTTAAAGTCATGCACACCACAGCACATCGAATTGATGATTTTTAAAATAACACACAATCATGTTTTTCTTTTCTCTTAATCTGTTGTTTTGTGAGAGTCACCATGTAGTACAGATTGGCTTTGAACTTGTTCTGTAGCCCAGGGTAGATTTGGACCGTGCTCTTCCTGCCTCAGCCTTCCTGTTTTTCCTTCAGGGGATGACAACAGAGACAGTTCTTTTTCTGTTCCTTCCATGTCTCGTCTGTTTCTCCCCTTCTGGATATTTGCACAGTCACTTCTCTGTGAATACGAACCAGAGCTCTGTCCCACAGGGAGTGGTGGTTTCTTGAGCTACTTTTCCCCGTAACTACTCTTCTGTCTTACTTGGGTACTTCTGTCCTCGGTCTAATTTGACCTCAGTCCTTTCTCTAGATCGGTTCAGCATTTCATTAGTCTTAGACTCCTGAGGAAGTCGGCTGGAGCCTTCCATACACATAAGGAGAATTCCCTTTGCCTGTTGTTTTCCTTTAAACTTTCTTAGCTTATATAGATCTTTTTTGTTTGGTTGGTTTTTTTTTTTTTTTTTTTTTTGGAGGCTGTCCTGGAACTGGCTCTGTAGACCAGGATGGCCTCGAACTCACAGAGATCCGCCTGCCTCTGCCTCCCTAGTGCTGGGATTAAAGGCGTGCTGCACCGCCAATGCCCGGCAGCCTACATAGACTTACATAATTTAAAATGTCAGTTCTGTCACATAGACTGAGTTTATTAGGTGAATACAAATAGTAGGAAATGGTTACTTTAAGAACTGTGGCCCGGCAGTGGTGGTGTACACCTTTAATCCCAGCATTCTGACTCCCAAGGGTTTTTGATTGCAACAGTGGCACAGGCTGTCAGCAGCCCCTTTCCCAGGTCTGTGGCAATGCATTATCAGGAAGATATTTCTTAAATTTTAAGGCTGGAACTTTTGCTCACAGCCAGATTTCATAAACCTCGGGTTCACTTAAGACTGCTATCTACTGTGTACTCAACCTGTTTGCTTAATCTTCCTTTAAGAGAATTATCCAACAACCAACCTTACTTGCTTTGGGTTTCTCATGTAATCAGCTTTTACAATATAAACAAATGCATAGCTTTTGTATTTTAACTTATGTACTCTTTCTTGCCCCTGGCCCATGCAGTAGTGCATTTGTGATCATATGTGTGTTGTGATCATCATTTGCTGAAAATAGCAAATTGGTTGAACGTAGTTTTATAAAATGAACATCTACCATAAGTGCTGGATATTGTGTTTATTATCTAGGTTACTTGGGGCAATTGGGAGCCAGTGATTTCATCCTGTGTTACTCTATTTCTACAAAGTATCTTTCATTCCATCTCTATGTGATGCTTTCTGTGTTCAATGAGAGAAAACAAAGCCCTTTGTTTTAGACACATGTAGACACACACACACACACACACACACACACACAGAGATAGGGAAAGATAATCACAAGAAAATATTCAGGCAGACACAAACAGGACACAGACAGGAGTAGCAAAAGCCAGGGAGAGTGAAGTGAAAGGGGTAAACTAAACTCAAAGGCTTCACTTCTAATAATCTAGAAATAAAGGAGCCAGACCCCTCACTCAGCCCCTGCTTTAGCAGCCATGATAGGCTACAGAAAAGACTTGTGGGCCTCTGACACAAGGAAACTCCAGATCCTCTGGCCTCCCAGAGCCTAGGGCCAAAACTGAACACAAAGAAACTCCAGACACTCACCCTCCCCAAGCCTCCTAGATGCTTGGTTCCTGGGAACTGTTTGGTCACAAAAGAGACTCCAGGGGAGACCAAAACCTCCCCTGTAGTCTCCAGAATTTAGTTCTGAAAACTATTGGTACCTATGTACAACAAACCAGCTGCAAGTGACAAGACAAAGCCATAGAAACCACAGAATGTTCCCTCTCAGCACTGGCCAATGAGAATAATTGGTACACAGGTATTTCATGCCAACATATGACTTTGAGAAATTCTCCTAATTGTTCCCAAATGTCAGCCAATCAGAAACCAACCCGTACCTACTGATGTAATCCTCTAACTTTTGTCTTTGAAACATAACAGTAGACAGGGACCTTTACTCCCTTGGAGGCTGCTGCGTCAGCTTACTAGACGGGTCCCTGTCACAGTTGGATGAACAATCAATACAATTAAAACCTTGCTTTTATAGTTTAATGGGTCTGTCTCCCTGGTGGTCTCTGGATATCTTCGCAACTTGGGCGCAACATGTGGGGGCTCCTCCTCGATCCCCAGGACCCCAGACCCCTAAAGGTTTAAGTCTCCAACCAGACAGGTAAATGTTTTGTGTTTGTCAGGTTTCTGTTTTATCCAGGCAAGTTCTGCTTTCTGTTTCTGGCTGTAGGAGCTTTGGCTTATGTTTTATCTCTAGTTGGTTGGGTGACCAGTTTGGCAGTTTTTTGTTTTTTTTTTCTTTTTTAGTTTTACAAGACAGGGTTTCCCCGCGGCTTTGGAGGCCGTCCTGGAACTCACTATGGAGACCAGGCTGGCCTTGAACTCGCGGAGATCTGCCTGCCTCTGCCTCCCGGGAGCTGGGATTAAAGGTGTGCGCCACCAACGCCTGGCTTGGCAGTTTTTTTGTCTGTCATGGTCCTGTGCCTGCTTTGGCTCTAACCAGTCTGCTGAGTTCTGTGTTATCCATTGTGCTGACCTGGCAAGTTCTGTGTCCTGAGTTCTGTGACAGGTTTATGATTTTACGTTTTTGTGATTTTTATGTTTGTTTTTGGTTCGCTGGCAGACAATCTGAAACTGTAAGAAACAGATCAAGAAGACCGTGGCAGACGGGATCTGGAGGAGCTGAGAGACATCTCAGTCTCTTGGTTTTTAGTCTGGGCGGGGATCCCACCATCTGAATCTGAATTTGGGTAAAAATTCGGCTAATTGATGCACCATCTGAATCTGAGTAGCTACTGGGGAGTTTGCCTCCTGACTGTAAATCTGAAACTTGAAAGTTTTTGAGATGGGCCCCTTTCTTTTGTCTAAGTGCTATGCTTGTCTGTCTGTCTGTCTTGTCTTGACGGTACTGACAGCACAGACCTGACTGGGATGCAACCTAACCTGGGACAGACACCCTCCTCCTCTCCAGATCTCTGCCTGGCTGAAAGGATGTAGGGCAGAGAATCTGGGATTGTGACTAAAAATGTTTAAATTTTTTTTCTTTCAGGAATACTGGCAGCCAATGACAGTGTGTTCGCCAGCGCTGCCCCCTCCCTTCTAGTCTGTATACTTTATACTTTTACCCCCCCCAGCAGAATGGCCAAGGTACAGGTTTTAATGGGTTAATGTGATGTTGCCATCTATATGTCCTTAGTAATAAAATGTCTGTTCATGGGTTTTGCCCATTTTCTACTTGAATTATTTGTTCATGTCACTGTTGAGTTTTGTATAGGTGTGTGTTTGCTTAAATTTTTTACATAACTTGTATGAGGGAAAAGTACATTTTGGCAGCCCTTCATGCATGGCCAATCACTGACAAAGAGATATGGGGCTGGGAGAGCACCTCAGTCGGTAGAGCAAGAGACTCCTATTTCTGGCTTGTGCCTTCCCCCTTTTAAGGAGCAATAAAATCTACTCTGTTCATTAGGGTGTTCTGTTCTAAAAAATAATTTAAATTTTGTTAATTTAACAGTCACCCAGGTGATAATGGTTTTAAGGACATAAAAGATATTTTGTGTTTGTACAGAGGGACAATCTAGTCAGCTTCTGCCAACCTTTTTGCCTTTTATTTCTGTCACTGACAGTTTTCTTCTTTCACTGGCTCTGCTGCACATGGCTTGTTTGTGGAATGCTGTGACTTTCCAGGCCCAGTAGGACACACATTTCACGCAGAAATCCTGCCTGTTCCATCTGCAGCAGATCTGCATTCTTGTCACCGACAGTTTTAAGTTACTCTGTCACTTTAAATGTCCTGTCTTGTTTGCTAAGTTAAAACAAGTTACAGTCAGGCTGGAGGGCTCTAAGTAAAACATCCCTCCACAGCCTCTTAGTTTAAATCCAGTCTCCAGACAGATCCTACAAGTAAAACATCCCTCCACAGCCTCTTAGTTTAAATCCAGTCTCCAGACAGATCTTACACTAAAGTCATTGTAGCCATGTTAAGTACAGAAAAATTTTATAACAGGGATAAACCTTACTCAGTCCCCTGTATATGTTTTCAAAGGTTAAGCTTAAAACAAATAACTAAAAGTTGTCTATCCAGATTTACCTAGACAACACTCTTAATGCTTCTGGAGATCTAAAGAATATGGTATTTAAAATGTTGACTAGAAGAACTTATAGCATCAGACAGAGAATCCTAGATCCTGACAGTGACCCAAAGTCTCCAAAGAGGGGACACCTCAATGTCTACACAACGCTGACCGGGGGCAGGATGCCCCAATGCACACCTGCTGCCAGGACCTGGTCCAGACCATGGACAAGCGACAGGACATTAGAGAATTGATTGTACCTTTTTTTTTTTTTTTTTTGAGGCTGTCCTGGAACTCGATCTGTAGACCAGGCTGGCCTCCAACTCACAGAGATCCACCTGCCTCTGCCTCCCAAGTGCTGGGATTAAAGGGTGTGCCACCAACGCCCAGCTGATTGTACCCCTTTTGCCTAGACAAAATAAGGTCAGTCTTTTCCATGTCCCTCTTCCAGAGAGAAAAAAAAGCTCTCACCTTATAGACCTGGCCAAGAGTGATGCTGTTTTTTGATACTTTTGCCTGCTAATGGAGACTTGGGTATGGCTAACTGTATATGGACTGAACCCTGTCATTTTTTAATAGATTCAAAAGCTGTATAAAATTTATCCTTCTCAGATCTCTGATAGTATTAGTGGTTAGACTATAGCCAGCTTAATAGCTCATTTAATAAAGTTCTGATAAGCTGATAGAACAGTGACTACTTGCTGTTCAGTCACACACTCAAGGATTTTATATTTATTTTGGTTGCCATCTGAATGTATACTTAAAGGGATTTTCATCAGGTCAAAGGCACCTCTGTCCAATCTATACCTGGCTCACTGGACAGAAGAAAAATGTACAAGCTTCCTACTCAAACCTGTAGTTGTTGCTAGGACTCAAAGGTACGAATCTGTTCCTGCTGTTTTACAAATACCTGATATCTGCTTTTTCTACAATGTAGATTTTGGTATAGATTGATAATACTAATATGTCTAAAACTTTTAAGTCCTTTTATATAATAAAGTTCATATAGGCTTCAGAGGATCAAAAGTCAAAGCTTAGACCCATGTCTCACAGGTCAAAGGGACTCCAGATAAGTACAGTTTTGTTATCCCACCTGTCTGTTCCTGAGGATGGGATTTTCCCCCTGGTCTTGAGTCTCCTGTCCTTCCTGATCACTAAAACTGTGGGCCTATGAGTTCTGATTAAGTATGTAAGTTTTAACTTCTGTTCCCAATTTAACAATGTCTCAAACAGGTTTCTGATTCTGGCAAATGTATCTGGGCATCAGTTGCTGGCTACAGGCTGCTCTAAAGACTTTGAGCTCTAAACTGGAAATGTGAACCACTCCCTGTTTCTTCAATAGAGTCTGCCAACCAGATGCTTCTGATAAATACTCCATTGCCTAAATTCCCTCTTTGCTTTTGACTAGCATTTCAGCCTACATGGACCACTGACTACAACATCCCAAAGTCAGCAGGAAGTAGCACAGAAATGAATATGTCACCCCTTTTCCCTGGTTGAAAACTCCCTTCCATAGGAAACAAGCTGACAATAAAAACTGTCCACTAGGACTGGAGAGATGGCTCAGTGGTTGAGAGCATTGGCTGCTCTTGCAGAGGACTTGGGTTCAATTCCCAGCACCCACATGACAGCTCACAACTGTCTGTAACTCCAAGATATGACACCCTCACCCAGACATACATGCAAATAAAATAAAAAATTTTAAAAACAAAACAAAAAAAAAACTGTCCACTAGTAACCCAATCCTGGTTGTAAGAAGAGGAGGGAATGAAAGGGATAAACTAAGCTCAAAGGCTTCACTTCTAATAATCTAATAATAAAGGAACTAGACCCTCACTCAGCCCCTGCTTTAGCAGCCATGACATGTAGGAAAGACACGTGGGCCTCTGACACAAGGAAACTCCAGATCCTCTGGCCTCCCAGAGCCTAGGGCCAAAACTGAACACAAAGAAAACTCCAGACACTCACCCTCCCCAAGCCTCCTAGATGCTTGGTTCCTGGGAACTGTTTGGTCACAAAAGAGACTCCAGGGGAGACCAAAACCTCCCCTGTAGTCTCCAGAATTTAGTTCTGAAAACTATTGGTATCTATGTACAACAAACTACCTGCAAGTGACAAGACAAAGCCATAGAAACCACAGAATGTTCTCTCTCAGCGCTGGCCAACGAGAATAATTGGTACACAGGTATTTCATGCCAACATATGATTTTGAGAAATTCTCCTAATTGTTCCCAAATGTCAGCCAATCAGAAACCAACCCGTACCTACTGATGTAATCCTGTAACTTTTGTCTTTAAAACCTGAGTTTGGCTTTTAGCACTCACATCAGGGAGTTCCCAGCTTCCTGTAACTCTAGGTCATAGAACCCCATACCTGTTCTGTACATGGAGAACACTATTCAAGTGCACACTCTCCCCACACACACTGCCTTTGAGGACAGTGGTGGTGCATGCCTTTGATCCCAGCACTTAAGAGGCAGAGGCAGGCTGCACAGAGAAACCCTGTCTTCAAACAAAAACAATGCAATATTTTAAGTGATACAGAGATTTCATGTACCCTTTTCCCAGTCTGGCCTGCAGCTGCAGCTGGCTTGTAACTTATTGTATACCAGGCTATCCTCAAACTTTTTGTGATCCTCCTGCCTCCTGAGTGCTGGGATTGAAGTCATGCACCACTCATTATTCATGGCCATTTTGTCCATTTCCTAGCTGGATTTATTAATAAACTCTTAGTAGTTTCCATTTTAGAAAAATCTGCAATAATATAGAGTTGCGATATACATCCCACCCAATTCCATTGAACTCAACTCCATTGCTTTATTGATAGTCTAATGGCTATCTTTAGTTTTTAACTGATAATTTTAACTTCAAGGGCCCATACAGTATATTTTATTTACCCACCATGTACTTTAGGGTATCTTAGCTGTGGTAGTTTCTCTGGCCTCATTTGATTTTGATGACCCTGACAGTTTGAGAACTACTGTCATGTATTTTGTAGATTGGCCTTCCATTGGTAATTGTATGTTTCTCATAATTAGACTGGGGTTATTTGTTTGGGGAGAAAAGGCACAGAAGTGGCCTTCCCTTCTCACCAGTCTCATTATCTACCTATCTCTGCTACATATTATAATATATATACATACATGCATATATATATATATATGATACCAACATGACACTATAGATATTGATCACCTTAATTACTGGCTAGAATAATATCTGTCATATTTCTTCCCTGTAAGGGTATCCTTTTGAAATTTTTTTCATTTTGTAAATGCACCTGACTTACTTTATAAACGCATTGTAAGTTGAAAGTTTCATAAATCAAAATGGGTTGAGGGCCAGTGAGATGGCTTCCTTCTAAGCCTGACAACCTGAGTTCAATCCTCAGAACCCACGTGAAGGTGTGCCTTGTTCCCTTCTGTTCCTGTGAGAAGATACCATGACCAAGACAACCTGTAGAAGAGTTTCGGAGTGTTAGTGTTTAAAATGCTTTTACTCTTGGCTTTTTTGTACTCTGGGGGTGCCACCACCCAAGCAATTCACACAGAGACTTATCCTTAGTTATGAATGCCCGGCCTTAGATCGGCTTGTTTCTAGCCAGCTTTTCTTAAGTTAACCCATCTTTTACCTTTCTCACTTCTCTATATTTTACTGTCCCACTCCGTGGCTGCCTTGGGTGGCTGGTCCCTGAAGTCCTCCTCTCCTTGTTCTCTTGCTGCTGCTGCCTCTTCCCCTATTTATACTGCCAGTCCCACCTGTCCTTGCTCCTGCCTCAATAGTGGCCGTTCAGCTCTTTATCAGAGCATCAGGTGTTCTCAACAGGTAAAGAAAGAATCACAGCTCCACCGAGCTAAATGCAGATAAACAAAAGTCACACACCTGAAAATAATGTTCCACCACAGGTTAGAGCAATGGCCATTGTGCTGGAGAGCAACCTGAGAGCGTACATCTTGGCCTAGAAGCACAAGGAGAGAGCGAACTGGGAATGGCCTGGGTTTTGAAACCTCAAAGCCTGCCTCCAGTGACACGGCTCCTAATCCTTCCCAAACAATTCCGCCAACTGGGGACCAAGTGCTCACGGATATGATCATTCACAGCACTGTGGTGGGAGAATTGACTCCCACAAGTTGTCCTTTAGATCCACATTGGCACTGTGTTCTGCACACACACACAAAATAAATGTTTAAGACACCGAATTAAAGGAAATGTGGCTTATTCTGGAAAGAAATGGGAATTGAATTTGACACGTAGCAGTTACTCCAACATTGGGTATAAATCTCTTTAGGCGCCTTACTAGCCACCAGCGCTACCTTTTGTAGATCATAGGTCAGCAACGACCTGAGACCAAATTTAGCTCCCCATCTCTCTTAGTTTCCGCACTGTCTGCAGCTCTGTGCTGCCAGCGGGCCAGTGGATTACCTGCAGCAGAGCTCTCGAAGCCACAGGGTACAAAGTATTTATCTGTCTCTGCACGACAGTATTGGAACCCCAAATAAAGCAAAGCAAAAAACACACCAAAAAGGGTGTTGAGTAAACGTGGAGCCGGATAGTGGTTTTGCACAGCTTTAGCCCCAGTATTTGGAGGCCAGTCTGGTCTACAGAGTGAGTTCCACAACAGCCAGGGATACACAGAGAAACCCTGTCTCGAAAAACAAAAAACACCCAAAAACAATAAAAAAATAAATGTGTGGCTATTTGTGTGTAGCTGTTTATTTGCAGAGAATACGTGATAAAAATGTCCACGTTCAGTTCCTTCTCGGCTTCTGAAAATGCTTTGAACCCTTGCATTATAATCAAATCAGCAAACACTAAAGCATCTTGCTTTTCCTTCCTGTGGCACTGCCAGCCAGGTGCTTCATCAACAAGCTGCATCTCGTCCCCGTCAGTCTCCAGAGTGCCGGGATTACATGAAATGTGCAGCGTCCACCAGGTTACGCCATCCAGGACAAAAATGCCTCATTTGCGGTTGCTTGCATCTTCCACATTCTGTCAAGCTCACCTCTCAAGGATACTTTCCTGGCAACCTCACGTTTTAGATTGGGGGAGGGAAGAGGAGAGGAGGGAGGAAGGAAGGGAAGAAGGGAAAGGGAGAGAGGGGAGAGGGAGAGACAGAGGAGGGGATAGAGGAAGGGAGAGATGGGGAGAAAGGGGGGAGGGAGGAGGAAGAGGAAGGGAGAGAGGAAAAAGTGATGAGGCTGGGAGAGAGAGACTTCGGGGGATACCAGCGCCCTGCAGCCCTCCAGCCTCCTTCATCTTCGTGTGCCCCATCCCCCGAGCCCGGCCCCTGGCGTCGACAGGACCCACTGGGGGTCGGGATGCCCGACTCCCCTCGGGGAAGCGCCGAGCCGCTCCGGAGGGTCCCGAAGCCTTCTCACCGCAGCTCCTCCCACCGCGCCCGCGCCCCACACCGCCAGCGCGTGCCCCGCGCGTGCCCGGCGCCCGGCGCCTGCCCGCCGGAGGAGCTACATCTCGCGCGAGCCCCCGCACATCTCGCGACACTTCGGCGGGTCCTCCCTGGCCTCAGGTCCTAACCCGGCGGCCGAGCAGACTCTGTCAGGCACGCTACTCGCCGCCGCGGCGGGAGCGCAGTGGAGCCCGCGGTGCGGGATTGGGGCGCGGCCGCAGGCTCCGCCCCGCCCGCTCCGCCCCACCCCGCCCAGGGCCGCGAGGTAGGCTGCGGCGGGGACATGCCCCGGCTCCCTCTGCGAGGGCGGAGAGCGCGAGCGGCGGCGCTGCCAGGCGAGTCCAGGTCCGCGGGGGGGCGCCTGGGCTGGAGCGGGCCGGGGGCGGGCTCCGGTGGCCACTGGACCCCGCCGCATCCGTGGGCGGCTCGGCTGCGCTTGTCCGGGGCGCGAGGCCGGGAGCCGAGGGCAGGCCGAGCGAGGGCTCTCCCAGGCGGATAACGGGGAGGCCCGGCGAGCTCAGCTCGGCGGTCCGACCGTGCCCGGTGCAGGGATGCTGCCGCGGCGCATCCGTCTCCCACTCAGAGCTTTGGGTTCCGCTTCCCTGTCTGCAGCGCCAGTCCGCCCGGCACTGGGGTATTGGATCGGGGGAAACTCACCCGCGTTCTTCGTGGAGGGGGTTCCTGAGGTCACCTGTTACTTTTCACCCGGAAACTTGGGCGCCCAGTCTCCGTGCACAACTTGGCTGCAGGCAGAGTTCCTGTTAGGGCGTTAGATGTACCACAGCTCCTGTGGAGGCACACTTGCAGGGTCAGCCAAAATGGTTAAGTGGTTGCTTCTGTTTTCCGTATTTTAGGATTCTAATTATTTATGTAAATGCGTAATGGTGATGTGTCAGAGAGCCTGGCGTCTTAATTAACCAACCCGTTATGATTATATGCCAAACTTGGAAGCAGTAAATTTTCAGCCTTTGGTGCTACGTTTAGGTTGAAAATTGTGGTGGAGTGTCTTGTTGCAGTCCGTTTTGACCGTGTGTATCTTGGGATTTCTGGGTCTGTTAAAGAGTTTATTGTCTGGTCACCCATTTTAGTTTTCTAAGGAGAATTGGGAGCTTCGGTACAGAATGGCGGAGCTGAATATTTTGTTTCCTTCCCCCAAATAATTTTTGTTTTAGTTTATGTAACTTTTCAAAAAATGGTCATGGGGGGGAACTCGTGAACATTTACAGTGTTAATGTATATAATAGTGTTGGGGGCTGCGCATTCCTTTAATCTCAGCACTCGGGAGGCAGAGGCAGGAAGCAGGCTGTTCTCTGTGAGTTCGAGACCAGCCTGATCTACAGAGCGTGTTCTAGGACAGGCTCCAAAGCCACAGAGAAACCCTGTCTCAAAACCAAAAAAAAAAAAGAGGCAAAGTAATTCTGATAGTTTGATTTTGTGCTCTAGAGCGAAATGTCATCAGTGGACTCGAACCAGGAGCACCTGTCTCAGTCAGATCCCTCCCCATCACCAAACTCCTCCAGTTCCTTTGAGCTGATAGACATGGATGTTAGCAGTTTGTACGAACCTGTCTCTTCACATTGGTTTTATTGTAAGGTAATAGATTCCAAGGAGATATGGATTCCTTTCAACTCAGATGATTCCCAACAGCTGGAAGAGGCTCACGGCTCTGGTAAGAAGAAAATGGTGACTTGTGACAAAGATTCTCATCTCTCTCGAGCTAAAAAGTAATGGCCCTTACTGCAGTTGATATTAAAAGTTAAATTTTAGAGGCTTTCCATTTTCATCCTTTTAAAGCTGTGCTAAATTTCTGCATATTTATCCAGCATTTTCTGTAGTCTAGCTTGTGTTTTAGTTTTTACTTAGAAAGTATGTGTATGGAGTAAGGTGTCACATTGCAGAATGAACTAACATGTCATTTGGGGTTTTGTTTTTGGCATTTTTTTAAAGTTTTATTTTACTGAGTTGTATGTTTTTCCCCACTCCCATTTCTTCCACCCCTCCCCCATTTCCTCAAGAGTTCTTGTATTTCTCCTCTTCCTAGAAAATCCATGTCTGTTTCTTAGGGCCCTCTTTGTCACCTAGGTTCTCTGGGTTGTGGCTGGCTGTCCTTTGTTTATGTCTAATATCCACTGATGAGTGAGAACATATTATATTAGTCTTTCTGGGTCTGGGTTACCTCACTCAGGATGGCTTTTTCTATTCTGTCCATTTGCCTACTAATTTCAAGATGTCATTTTTTTTTTTAACCACTGTGTAAATGTACCACATTTTCCTTATCCATTCTTTGGTTGAGGGGCATCTAGGTTGATTCTAGGTTCGGGCTGTTATGAATAATGCTGCTATGAACATAGTTGAGCAAATGTCCTTGTGGTGTGAGTGTGCATCCTTTGGGTATATGCCCAAAAGTGGTATTGCAGGGTCTTGAGGTAGATTGGTTTCCAATTTTCTGAGAAATCTTTCCCCTTCTTCCATATCCTCTCTAGCATAAGCTGTCATCAGAATTTTTGATTTTGGCCATTCTAGTGTGTGTATGTGTGTGAGTACTATTTATGGTATATCATCATGCTTGTCATTAATTTACCTTTTGATCCCTCAAACAAAAACTTGAAAAATCTTTATGAGTATGTATGTATGTATGTATGTATCTGTATGAGTGTCAGTGTGTAAGAGGCATTAATTAGAAAAACTGTTCAGGTGGTATTTTTTTCTTTAAAATATGATTGGTTTTGACATGTGAAAAGTAGTTCATGAGAAAGACAGGAACTATATTCTATTTACTTTTAATATGTAGCTCAGTAGAAACTTTACATTTCACATGATTATTTGGAGTGTAACTTACAATTATATTTTGGGAGAGTTATTTGACATACTGTACTTCATTTTTCTTTTGCAATTCTTATAGGAAAAGAGTGTAATGAGAGAGTTGTTCCCACGGATGGGGGCAGATACGATGTTCATTTAGGGGAAAGAATGCGCTATGCTGTGTATTGGGATGAGCCGCCATCAGAAGTGAGGCGATGTACATGGTTTTACAAGGGAGACAAAGACAATAAATATGTCCCCTACTCAGAGAGCTTCAGCCAAGTTTTGGAGGTATTCCTCTGCTTCTGTTTTACTTACCATCTTTTTTTCATTTTTTCTTCTTCTGTCATTTGTTTGTTTGTTTGTTTGTTTTTAATTCTTCTAACATATTTTGTGTAACTTCCAGGAAAAGTTTGCCTGCTTTTATGTCACACTTTGTGTAATATCTCTTTGCAAGTTTGTGTCAGGGTAAAGTTTTAATTTTAGATTTAAAATTTTATAGATATTGTATTATGCCTTTTAAGTGAAATGTAAATGTTTCCCTAATGATAATTATTGTTAACATTTAAAATATGACCAAAAAAACCCAATCTTTTGACTATTTATTTGTTTATTTGAGTCCTTGCTATTCTAGAGCTTGCTATGTAGGCCAAGATGGCCTCAAACTCAGAGATACCTGCCTTCCTCTGCCTCCTGAGTCCTGGGAATAAAGGCATGCACCATGACGCCTAGCCATTTTTAAGTTTTTTTTCATTTCAATGAGTGAGTGTTTTGCCTGTGTTTAAGTGTACCATATGTGTGCAGTGCCCAAGGTGGTCAGAAGGAGCTGAGTCCTCTGGAACTGGACTTACAGACGGTTGAGAGCTGCCATGGGGGTGCTGGGAACTGAACCCAGGTCCTCTACAAGAGCAGCAAGTGCTCTTAACTGGTGAGCCTTTCTTTAGTCCCAATTTGTATTATTATTGCCCTGAGAAATAATATTGGTTTTCTTTTTTTTAAAGATTTATTTATTTTAGTGTATATGAGTGCTGTCTTCATGTACAACTTTATGTCAGAAGAGGGCATCAATCCCACTATAGGTAGTTGTGAACCACCATATGGTTGCTGGGAATTGAACTCAGGACCTTTGGAAGAGCGGCCAGTGCTCCTGACTGCTGACCCATCTCTCCAGCCCATAATACTGATTTTCTTGAAATGAAATAGAATGTTATTGACACATGTATATGTCATTATGAATAGTGATAGAATTCAAAGTAGTATAAATTTATTTTAGTCTTTAATCTGTTGTTACTTGATTTTGTTTTGTTTCTCGAGACAGAGTTTCACATATCCCAGACTGGCCTCAAACTTAACAGGCAGCGGAAGATGGCTTCAGCTTCTGATACTCCTGCCTCTACCCCGTTGAATTCTGCGACTGCATCACTATACTTGACTTTATGCTTAGCTGGGGATAGGATATGGAACTTTCTTCATGCTAGTCAAGTACTCTATCAATTAAATTGCATCTTTTTTGAGACAGGGTCTTGCTGTGTGTCTCTGGCTGGCTTGGAACTCACCGTGAGACCCAGGCAGACCTCAGATTCATAGTATTTCTCATGTGCTGGCATTACTAGTATAGGAGACCATCTTGGTCATTGTAAAAGAATGTTAATGAGCTGGGAATATAGTTCGATGGTAGAGCCCTTGTCTCATACATGCAAGGCCCTGGATTAATCCCCTAGCACTACACTACCAGGAATTTTAAAATGAATTTGATAAGTTGGAGAATGATTTTCTTACTGGAATTCATCAATAAGTCCAGGTTTAACAAAAATCTCTTAGAAAGTCTAATATAAGAGCCGGGCGGTGGTGGCGCACGCCTTTAATCCCAGCACTTGGGAGGCAGAGGCAGGTGAATCTCTGTGAGTTCGAGGCCAGGCTGGACCGACAGCCTCCAAAACAATACAGAGAAACCCTGTCTCATAAAAACCAAAAAAAAAAAGTCTAATATAAAATGTATTTTATTTTAAGGAAACATACATGCTTGCTGTAACTTTGGATGAATGGAAAAAGAAACTAGAATCTCCAAACAGAGAAATTATTGTATTACACAACCCAAAGGTAAAGTGAAATAAAGCATGTTACTGAGATTAATATCAAAGGTTAATGTATTACTAAGCAAAACCATTGATACATGGTTCTATGGATGCTACACAGGATAACCTTTGGCATAGTTTATGTTAGATTCACTATTACAAAAGATATTAATGCTTAAGTCATTATTCCTTCCATTCAGCTTTTACGTAAGAATTTTCTTCTATTTGTGTATGGTGTGTGTGTGTGTATATGATATGTGTGTGATTTGGGTAAGATGTATGTGTGAATGTGAGTGTGCTTATACAACAATGTGTTGTTGCAGTCAGAAGACAGATTTGAATGTCTGTCTGTCCTGTTCTACCTGAGACAGAGCTCTTCATTGTTAGCTAGTCTCTTATTTCTACCTCCCAGAATCCTGTGTTCTGCATAAGAGACTGGGATTAAGATTCATGTGCTCTTGTGTCCAGCATTACATGGGTTCACATCCTACACTGGATAGCAGTGAGTGCTTAAGCCAATTCCCCAACCCTAAATAATTTTCTCCGGGAACATTATGCCACTATAGGTTAAGAAAACCATCTATATATTAAGTAAGCATGTCTTTCACGTATAGGATTTTTTTTTTAAGTCGTTGTCTCACTATGGAGCCTTGGTTGGCCTTGAACTCACTATGCAGATCGTACTGTGACTCAAACTCACAGAAATGTTTGCCTCTGCCTCCCTAGTGCTGGAATTAAAAGTGTCTGCCACCACTCCTGGCCCATGTATAGTTCATTATTGAAATATCTGTTAGTCCAATGTGTGTTTTCGGAGTTCTCATTTTAGATAGAGGAGTTGTATCTCAAAGCTCCAGTTGAGGTTTGGTTATATGAAAGATGTGTTTTTGTTGTTCAAAACCACAAGTTAATGCAGACTCTGTTGCTCTGGTCTTTTCTGTTTAAGCTCATGGTGCATTACCAGCCAGTTGCAGGGTCTGATGAATGGGGTTCAACCTCCACAGAGCAAGGGCGACCAAGATCAGTAAAAAGAGGAGTTGAGAACATCCCTGTTGATATTCATTGTGGTAATGTGAATCATTTATTTTCTCTTATATTCTGATATGTTGGTTTATTCTTTAAACTGTGGTCCTTTATTCTGTCAAGTTATATCATTTCGAGGCTTAAAAATGGTCTGTAATTATATAGGCTTATTCCAAATTAAGATTAATATCACTTAATCTAAGTTGTTTGGGTTTTCGTTGTTTGTTTTTGACAAAGGGTCTCATGTAGGGTAGGGCTGGTCTCAAACTCATTTGGTAGCTAAGGATAACTGTAAAGTTTTGATACTCCTGCATCATCCCTCTTGTACTGAAAGTACAGATGCACCTTGACTGTGCCTAGTTTATGTGATGCTGGGGATCAGACCTAGGGCTTCCCTGGACGTGGCAGTGCACATCTTTAATCACAGCTCCCGCAGAGGCTAGTGGACATCTGTGAGTTTGAGACTGCCTGGTCTGCATAGTGAGCTCTAGGACAGCCTGTGCTACCTAGTGAGGCTTTGTCTCAAACAAACAGAAAACCTAGGACTTTGTGTGTGCTAGACAAGCATTCTGCCAACTGAAGTGCATCCGGGTGGGGTGAGTGTGCTTGTGTGCGTGCGTGCGTGCGCGCGCGCGCGTGTGTGTGTGTGTGTATGTGTGTGCACTCAGTGCAAGCATGTGAATGGGGAGACCAATAGCTGTGCTCTCTGTCAGTCTCCACCTTATTCCCTGAGACAGGCTCTCACTGAGCCAGACGCCCACTGTTTAGGCTAGTCTGACTGACCAGTGAGCTCTGGGGAATTGTCTCCACTCTCCAGTGGTAGGTTGCAATTATTTGCAGCCATATGCAGATTTTTATGTGGGTGCTGGAGATTGGAATCATGCTTTTGCACTCTTCCAACTAAGCCACCTCCTCACCTCCAGTTTTGGTTTTCTTTTCTTTTGGTTTCTGGTCTCTGAGCCATTTATTTCTCAGAAATACAGAATGTTTCACAAATTTGTGGATTATCCTTACAAAGGGCAATGCTAATCTCTGTACTGAAGTGAACCCTGGCTTTATTGATGTGGGGTCTCACTACGCAGTTCGGTCTGGCCTACTCCAGTGTTCATTTTCCAAGTGCTGGAATCTCAGGCATGCACCACCATCCTCAGCTATTAAATAGTGGGATAACACAAAGATCATTTAAAGTCGTTCCTCATCAAGAAGTCACTGTGTAAGATGAACTGATTTGGTTCCAGTTCTATGAATTTGATTCTGCCTGATTAAGTAGAGATTTATTGTTGGTAATTTCTGTCCTTGATTTTCAGTTAGGGAAAACTTTTTCATAAGAAACTTGATGGCACATATTTAGCTACATTATATAGTGCTTTTTGTCTTGCAGAAGAAATTATTTCTTTCTTGAGCAAAGTCTTAGATTTGTAACTTAAAAGATGAGTTTGAAGCCAGACAAAGGATCTTGAGTTTGACCCATTGTGGGCTTCTTAGTAAATGCCAGGCTAGCTTGCACTTCCTAAAGCACCTCTGTCTCAAAAGTAGAAAATTAACAAGGATTCAGGGCATGATAACTCATGCCTTTAATCCCAGCACTCAGGAGGTGGAGGGAGGCAGATCTCTGAGTTCAAGGGCAGCCTGGTATACAAAGTAAGTTCCAGGATAGTTACAGCTATGTAGAGAGATGCTGTCTCAACTTTCCCTCCTCAGAGGAGATTAACTTAACATTTTAGCCTTTAATAACATGGTAGACATTATTGGGATGATTGGTAAGAGTGGAATAATTAAATGAGAGGAATGTATCTGTTCCCTGGATTTGGTCACTGTACTGTCGCTGTATAGAGCTACATTCTTAGGAAATAAGATGTCTTGAAAGGTTAAAGAGATTTGCTGCATGAAACCTAGTGATGAAGTCTGTTTACTTCCAAATAGTTCAGAAAAATAAATGTGTGTTTACACACCCCAAGAAGAAGGCATAGTAAAATTAATGTGATTATTTTAAAAGTTGGATTTGTAACTGGAATTTGGTGGTCCATGCCTATAATCCTAGCAATTGAGAGGTGGAGGCAGGAGGATCAGTTCAAGGTCAGTCTCAATTCCATATCAGGTTCAGGGTCAGCTAGAGACAGACCCTGTGTCAAAATGAAACACTACAACGAAGCAATTTGGGTTTTTAAAAAGCGAACGGAGTTTCTTTAGAATTCTTTTTCTATAGCTTATAGTTACTTCAAAATAGTTTTAAAACCTGGAAAATATTTCAAGGACCTATTTAAGAATATTTATAACCCTAGCATTCATGAGGCAGATAGGTGGATTGCTGTGAGTTCAAGGTTAGCCTGTCTGACTTAGTGAGTTAGGCCAGTCAGAACTACATAGTGAGACCCTGTCACAAAAAAATTTGAAAATTAATGTACTTTTACTAAGTAGTTAAATATGTGAGTATTCTGTGGCTTTTAAATTATCTCCTTTATTTTATATTTTGTTATATTTATAACATTTCTAATTTTTCTTTTTAATTTTACTTCTAGGGGAACCTTTACAAATAGATCACTTAGTTTTTGTAGTCCATGGGATTGGACCAGCTTGCGATCTCCGTTTTCGAAGCATTGTTCAATGTGGTAGGTCTGCAGAGCATGTAAAATAGATCACTTAAGAATTATCTCCTGTAAGCCAGGATCAAGCATTGCCTTTGGTCTGTTGTCTTAGCTACATAAGAAGATTTGTAGAGCTAAAGGTGGTGACAAGGGAGTGAAGCTTCCCAGCTGAGACCTAAGTGCTAGGAATTTCCAGAGATTAATATTCTTAACTAGTAATCCATGAGTGAGCAAGCTTGTAATCCCTGTGGATTGTGATTTAACCAACCTATTTATAACCAAATTCAGGAGAGCAGCAGAGATGGGAGTTTAAGTAAATAATAGAAACCTACTGCTGGGATTCATACTGTGACAAACCTCAAGCTGTAAGTCATGAATATAATTTAATTTTGAAAGGTGGCATCGTCAAAGCTTGATGGTATTCAAAGTCAACCCACTTGACGGTTCCCTTCTACTCGGCCACGGTTCTGAATCAACTAGAATTATGATCTGCACGGTTAAGGTTAACGTGATAAGAGTGTGGGACAGCAGTGTATTTTTTTAATCTAAAGTATTAGGGGCTCAGCAGTTAAGAGTACTCACTGACTGCTCTTCCTTGGGATCAAGCCTTGGTTCTGGCACCCATGAGGTGGCACACAAACTCTGTAACCACCAGTTAGTTCCAGGGGATCTCATGTCCACTCCTGGCCTCTGCAGGCAATGTGTGCTTGTGGTCCAGACATACAGTCAGGCAAAGCACACATATGAGTAAAATAAAAGTAATAGTTTTGTTTTTGTTTTGAGGCAGAGTCTCACTATATAGCTGTGGTTTCCTGGAACTCTACGTAGACAATGCTGTCCTCAAACTCACAGAGCTCCGCCTGTCTGCCTCTGCCTCCCAAGTTCTGGAATGAAAGACTTGTACCACTATGCCTCGATGAAAATAATCCTTTAAAAAAAATAGTACTGGCTAATGGATGCTTTTAAAAACCAGGAATTTTAGCCGGGCGATGGTGGTGCACGCCTTTAATCCCAGCACTCGGGAGGCAGAGGCAGGCGGATCTCTGTGAGTTCGAGGCCGGGGTGGACCGACAGCCTCCAAAACAATACAGAGAAACCCTGTCTTGTAAAACCAAAAAAAAAAAAAAACAGGAATTTTAACATTTGAGTAGCTGTCTTACCAGTACACTAGCCTATTTCTATTCCAGGAGTATCTGTGTGGGTGTGGGTGTGTGTTTAAACAGTCTCTCCAGCTGGGAGTGGTGGTGCACGATTTTAATCCCAGCATTCAGGAGTTAGAGGCAGGCAGATATCTGAGTTTGAGACTAGTCTAGTCTATAGAGCAAGTTGTAAAATAGCCCAGGCTATATAGAGAAACCCTGTCTCAAAAAGAAGAAAAAAAGAAAAAGAACCTTTTATATATGTAGCCCTGGCTGGCTAGGAATTCATTATGAGGACCCGCTGGCCTCAACTTGAAGAGTTCTGCCTGTCTTTACCTCCTGAATGCTGGCATTGAAGGTGTGAGCTACCACCCCCTTCTGCCTTTTCTTTTTTAGTAAACCTTGACTATTTTTTTATGTTTATTTTTTGTGCATTGGTGTTTTGCCTGCATGTGTGTCTGGATGAGGATGTTGGGTTCCCTGGAACTGGAGTTACAGACAGTTGCGAGCTACCATGTGGGTGCTGGGAAGTGAACCTGGGTCCTCTGGAGGGGTGGACAGTGCTCTTAACCACTGAGACATCCTGCCAGCTCCTCAACTATTTATTTTCAAAATAATTTTTAAACTTTTAAAAATTTCACTTTCTTATTTGTGTGTGTCATATATGACACAGCACATTTGTAGAGGTCAGGGGACAACTTGGAGAAGTAAGCTCTCTTCCTACCATGTGGTGGGTATACAGTCTTCAGACCTGGTGGCAAATGCCACTACTTACTGAGCTAGCCCAGCTAGCTGATGCTGTTTCTATCAAATGCATGTGCAAAAATCAAACAAACAGGAAAACAGCAACACTTAGAGTTAGGGTAAGAGCATGACTATCAGATTCTTGACATGGAGTCTTAAGATTCAAACAAACAGGAAAATAGTAGCACTTAGAGTTAGGGTAAGAACATGACTACCAGATTCTTGACATGGAGTCATGAGATTTAAAAAAAAATTGATGTCATCTTTTCTTTTGGTGAAAAGTTTTATGTGGTAAACCCAAGCCTTTTATTAAATGAACATCTTCTAATTAAATGTCTTAGTTTTTCCTAAACTATTAACTTTGTGTCCAGTCAGTGTGTGTTCTAAGCAAATGTTGTTAGGAAGGGTGCTACTGCATGTTTTGTTGCATCCCGAGTCTATGTATTCATTGCTTTACTGTTGATGCAGAAGTTAATTTTCTTTTCTAGTTAATGATTTCCGAAATGTTTCATTGAACCTGCTACGGACACATTTTAAGAAAGCCCAAGAAAACCAGCAGATTGGAAGAGTAGAGTTTCTTCCTGTCAATTGGCACAGTCCTTTGCATTCTACCGGGGTGGATGTGTGAGTAGTCCCTTATTAACTATGATTATAATATTTTCTGATCATCATTATGCTTAAGGACATCTCTGCTATAGCTGATTATTTATTAAAATAAAATTTTTAGTCAGGTGGTGGTGGCACACACCTTTAATTCCAGCACTCAGGAGACAGAGGCAGGGCGATCTCTGAATTTGAGGCTAGCCTAGTCTACAGAGTGAGTTCCAGGACAGGCTCCAAAGCTACAGAGAAACCCTGTCTTGAAACCTGCCCTCCTCAAAAAAAAAAATAGGCCAGTACCTGAGTATATACACTACTACATACAAATTAACTGATCAGACCTCAGCTTTTAGTGTTGAAAAAGAATAATTTTCCTGCTGGTCTTGGTGACACATCCTAGCACTCAGGAGACAGAGGCAAGTGGAAGTAGATGGATTTCTTTAGTTCAAGGTCAGCCTAGTGTACATACATAGTAAGTTCCAGGACAGTCATGATTACATAGGGGAACCCTGTCTCAAAACACCAAAGCAAACAAACACAAAAACAAGCTTCCCATGAAAGCAGGTCTTTTTGATACTTGAGCTTAGTATTCTTCTTTTTCTTTCTTGTCCTCCCCAACAGCATCCCCACCAACCTCCTCATAATCCTGTAAGGCAGCCATGTCCTCAAGGGCCTCACAAGTGGGTTTTTCTCTCGTGTGTGCTTTCTGTTTTGCAGTTTTGAGAATCAGCCCATAGGATTTACCCATGCCAGACAGGCATTCTATTACGAAGCCACATTCTCAGCCTGGCAGCATTGAGGGCTATTGTTTGTGGATGATGCAGGATTAACTCCTCCTCCCAACACAGCCTTTCTTCTGTATAGCCCGTGCTGACTCTGAAGTCTTGATCCTCATTCCTTAGCGTCCCAGTATTGGCATTATAGATGTGCTGTTCTGCCATGTACAGCTTCAATGTGGAGTTTTATATTTTCTTAATGTCTTAGTATATGGGTGTTTGCCTGCATGTCTTCACCCACTTACTGTTGTAGAAAGGCATGCTTGACATACATCAGATCAAATTTGTGGTAAAAAGTGCTGAATGTTTAAGTTGACATGCCATCTTTGCACAGGGAGCATGTTAATCTTCTCTGTATTATTCTAATTTTAGTATATGTGCTGCAGAAGCAACCACTATATATTTATAAGTTCTTGGAGATGTATCATTAAATGATAGTCAGTCCTCTGTCTTTAGATATCTGGTTAAAGTAAAGAATTGTTCCTGATGTGGTAGCACACGCCTTTAGTCACAGCACTCCGCTTGGAAGGGAGGCTGAAGCAAGTGCAAGGGCAGCATGGTGCACATCGTGAATTCAGGGCATCCAGGGCCTGCAGAGAGACCGGGCCTTTAGTCCCAGCACTTGGGAGGCAGAGGCAGGCGGATCTCTGTGAGCTTGAGACCAGCCTCGTCTACAGAGCGAGTTCCAGGACAGCCTCCAAAACCACAGAGAAATCCTGTCTCGAAAAACAAACAAACAAAAAACCCTGTGTGTATGTACATGCTTGCATGCAGCCACATTCACCATAGTGTACATGTGGTAGTCAGAGGGAATTAATAAATGGTAAAATTAGATGCTACCAAAGAATTATTTTAAAACAATTCTTTATTATTTGCTATCAGTGAATGTTTGATATATGCTTATATACCTACATCCCTGGCTCTGAATTATGACATTTACTTATTTTGTATGCCTACATACTTGAGTGAGGTCTCTGAATATATATTTACTTTTTACACCTATATACCTGGGGTTACTTAAACATTTTGGATAAAAGGAATCACAAGTTTAAGAAACCCTGATATGTTTTTTAAAATATGTACAATTTATTCATTAAATCAATACCATTCAAAATGTACTGCCGTGCATACTACATTCATACACAAAATTCTCAAAGTTTTAATTACTAGTAACTGTTCTTTAGGCCTGATTTGGTAGCAAATGCCTATAATCCTAGCATGTAGGAAGTGGAGGAAGGAGGACCAAGAGTTCAGAGTCATCTTTAGCACATAGCAACTTAAGGTCACTTTAGTCTACATGAGACCCTGTCTCAAAAACCCTTGAAATCCTGGTCCTCCTGCCTAAACTTCTGCAGTGCTGGGGTTGCAGGCATGCCACACCTAGTTTTCAGTGCTTGGTGCATGGTCCTAGGCAAGTGACCTGAGCTGTGTCCTTGTCCATCACAGATGTTAAAAAAATCTTTTATCTATTCTTCGACTATTTTATGTTTGTATTCAATGTATCTTGATGATATTTACTCCGAACACTTCCTTCCACTGCCCTGTAGTCTCCCAACAGATCCTTTCCCACCTTCATGTCTTTTCTGTGTGTCTAACTCACTTACCCCAGGTACCGCTGCCTGATGGAATGACTGATGCTTGTTGGCTTGCTCTTGGGCAGGCTATTATTTTATTTCCTATGTAACCATAACTGCAATGAGTTCAGGGGTGCAACAGCCATTTTATGTGCAGAAGACATCTTTTCTGCCCCCTCTTGTTGTTTCCTAGGCTTTGGAGGTCTTGCTGTAGGTGCCCTAGTAGGGTTGAGCACCCAGCAGTCACCTGTTCTCATCTCTGAATTGACTGCTACCCACTGCAGAAGAGCACCTGTGTGTTTCACTAAACACATTTGTTCAAGCCCTGGCTTGACTCTAAGCTTTAAGAATAAGCTAAATAATAATTTAGAAGCAGCAATGGTCTGGATTTAGGCTTTCTGCTCAAAATAATCTTTTGTTTTTCTCCCTCAGAGATCTGCAGAGGATAACCCTGCCCAGCATTAATCGCCTCAGACACTTCACTAATGATACAATTCTGGATGTCTTCTTTTACAATAGTCCCACCTACTGTCAGACTATCGTGGACACAGTAGCTTCTGAAATGAACCGAATATATACACTTTTTCTGCAGAGGAACCCTGATTTCAAAGGGGGTGTATCCATTGCTGGTCATAGTTTAGGTAACAAATGAATTCCCTGTAGCCAGAGAGGACTATCACATTGTGGTATATAGTGTCTTAATCAGTAACAGATTTGGAGAACTGCAAGTAATCTGTTAATGAAGAATTTTGAAGGGGTTGGAAGGGTGGTGGATACACTGGAAAGTTTCTCTGTTGCTTTTCTTACATTTGTAATTGGCTTATAACTTTTCTGTATAAGAGACAGCCAATGTCTTAGAAATTGTCCCTTCTTCTATTTTACTTATAGGTTCGCTTATATTGTTTGATATCCTAACAAATCAGAAAGATTCTTTTGGGGATATTGACAGTGAAAAGGTAATTTAGAAGTTTAGATAGGTTCTCTTGTAGTATTCCGTACTAAGGATTTTTAACCTTTGTGTTTAGCTGAGTTTAGTCTTATGCCATAATGATATATGTACGTTTATTTTAACAGCTTGGTAATTATCTCTTGTCATTCTTGGGTGATAGAAACAGGACAGTATTTTGCTTCTAGAAATCACTGTCATATTATAAAATAAGTATGGTGTCTTCCTTCTCTTTGTAAATATGCACTTACTAGTGCATGGATAGAGTTGTAGTCACTGAGTTAATTGTAGATTGTGTGCCACAATGTGAAGTCAAGTGGAAGCCAAGGAGAAACATGACGATGAAACCTATTCATCCATCAGCCAAAGTCCCATGAATGTTTTATCATGGTAATAGTGATCTGTGTATTTTATAGACATCATCCATCAGCCAAAGTCCCATGAATGTTTTATCATGGTAGTAGTGATCTGTGTATTTTATAGACACTGTCTTCTATTTTTCTTTTTAAGTGTCCTGTGAACCCTTGGGTTATGAGTTCTTCTAGGACTGGGCTCTGTCTTAGACTGTTTTATCTTTTAGGTATTTATCTTTTATATGTATAGCTGGGTTTTTATATTTTTATCTACATATGAACATTTTGCCTGCATGTTTGTATGCGCATCAGAAGGTGCAAGGTCTTCTGGAACTGATGGTTGTGAGCCACCATGTGGGTGCCAGGAACTGAACTCAGGTCCTCTGGTAGACAAGTGTTCTTTACCACTGAGCCATCTCTCCAGCCCCTGTATAGCTGTTTTGCCTGTATGTATGTATCTACATCATGTATGTGCCTATTGCCCCTGAAGGTCAAAAGAGGGCATCATATCCATGGAACTGAAGTTACAGATGGTTGTAAGCAACCATATGTATGCTAGGAACCAAATCCAGGTTCTCTAT
Source organism: Mesocricetus auratus (assembly GCF_017639785.1). Taxonomy (NCBI): domain Eukaryota; kingdom Metazoa; phylum Chordata; class Mammalia; order Rodentia; family Cricetidae; genus Mesocricetus; species Mesocricetus auratus. The sequence continues at coordinate 25,603,122 of NW_024429207.1, forward strand.
AAGAGAGCAAGTGTTAACTGCTGAGTCATCTCTCCAGCTTCCACACCCCTATTTTAAAATGTTTGTGTATAAATGTTTGGCCTACAAGTTTGTCGGTGTGCCACACTTGTGCATGGGCCCTCGCCGGCCAGAAGAGGGCATCAGATCCTGGGAACTGGAGCTGCAGATGGTTGTGAGCTGTCATGTGACTGCTAGGCATTGAACCCAGGTCCTCTGGAAGGGCAACCACTGAGCCTTCTCTCTAGCCCTGTCTGTCTCCCTCCCTCCATCCCTCCCTCTCTCTCTCCCTCCCTCCAGCTAGGGTTTCTTTGTTTACCCCCTGCTGTCTTAGAACTAGTTCTATAGACCAGACTGACCTTGAACTCATGGAGATCCACTTGCTCCTGCCTCCTGAGTGCTGGAATTAAATGTGTGTGCCATTACCCCCTGGCCTGTTTTATTTCTTAAATTATGTTTCTTTAATAAGAGCTCAGTAAAGGTTTGCTAATGATGATAGAGTGATGGGAGATGCCATTCTGTAAATCTGTCTCTCATTGATTGTTGAATAAAGCACTGTTGGCCAATAGGGAAGTAAGATAGGTGGGATTAGGAGTCGAGCAGGATTCTGGGAAGGAGAAACACAGGGAGTCACGATGTAGCCGCCATAGGGGTAAGAAGTCTGGACCCTTTCTCCCGTAAGAGAAATACTTAGATTAACAATTATGGAGTAAATACTTATGTCAGAGATAGCCAATAAGAAATCAATCAAACGGCCAACAGCTTCATAATTAATAAAGCCTCCTGTATGTTCATTTGGGACTGATGTGGCTCTGGAACCAGGCTGGTGGGAAGGGTTCTCTCTACAATAGAGAATATTTGATATTAATTTAAAAATACATTTTTGCTTGGTATGGTGGTGCATGCCTTTAATCCCAGCACCTGGGAGGCAGAGACAGGTGGATCTCTGAGTTTATGGCCAGCATGGTCTACATGGTGAGTTGTAGGACAGGGAGGGCTACACAGAGAAACCCTGTTCAAAAAACAAAATTGGAGGTCTGCCTTACTTACATAGTAAGAGACCAGCCTAGACCTAATGAGACCTTGCCTCAAAAACAAAGTATTTAATGATAAGATTCATTATTGTGAATATCTTATATAATAATTTCAAATTATTAAATAGTATTACTAAAGGAAACTAAGTGAATTTTGTGAATAATAGGCTTTATGATACAATTTTTAGGGTTCATTAGGAACTATTGAGGATCAAGGAGATGTGCCGACATTAGAAGAGGATCTGAAGAAACTGCAGCTCTCTGAGTTCTCTCCTGTCTTTGAGAAAGAGAAAGTTGATAAAGCAGCCCTGGTAAGAAGGCTTTATGTATTTTTTTATGTATTTGATTTTTCCAGACAGGGTTTCCCTGTATTACTTTGGAGACTGTCCTGGAACTCGCTGTGTAGACCAGGCTGACCTTGAACTCACAGAGATCTTCCTGGTCTCTGCCTCCTGAGTGCTGGGATTAAAGGCATGTGCCAATGCCCAGCCCAGCTTTAAATTTTATACCAAGCCATCTTCAGTATTTTTATCTCTATCGTGTTTACCAAGAACATGCCCTTTGGAAGCTTTTTACTTATAAATATTTCACCACTAATGATGACCCTTAGCATTGTTTATCTGCTTTTTATCATATAAAGAGGTCAAGGTTCAGATGAGCCATGTTGATGTGCACATGTAATAACGTGTAACCTAAAGCAGGCTAAGCTCAGAGAAAGCGTGGGGTAAGAGCTAGCCCTGGCGTGACACAGTAACTTTCCTAACTCTTATTTTCTGTTACAGGTAAATATATGTATCCTTGGTATTTTCTTTTCCTCATTTGTCTTGTGTTTTTTCTGGTTTGTAATGCATTTGTTCACTTAGCTGTTACTTAATAACTGCCTACTATGAGCAGGCATGGGCAACTGGGTGCTTGTGAGATGGTCCTCTTCACTGACTTCAGTGTTGGCTGTCTAGGGAAGGTACATTAATTACACATTATTTAATTACAGTTATATTAAGAACTGATAAGGAAAAGTACACAGTGGTGTAAGAATGCAAAAGAAAAGGAAGGCCTTCCCCACTGAAATGAGTAGCACTTACACTGAGGTTTTGATGTTAATCTATTATGTTAGACTTCTTTGTTGGCCAAATGTTCTCACAGCTTCTGTCCATCAGGAGGGGTACAATCCTGAGAAACTGACATCTAAATGGCCATCGTTTTAGTTCTTTTTTATATAATATTCTATTACAATCATATTGACAGTGTAGTTTTTACTAATACTTCTATTCTTTATAGTTTATTTTATGATTAATACAACTTTCTTTCTCAATGTTCCTTGCGCATTATGCCTTTGGGAGCCAGATCAGTATAGAACCAAGAAGAAGAGTGACTCCTTTAAGTGTCTACAGCATTTGATTTTATTTTGCCTAAAAATTTAAAAACAAAGCAAAACTGTTTTGTGTTCTATGCCTAGGCTTTATGTACAGAAAAAGATCTTCAGGAAATGGGAATTCCCTTAGGACCAAGAAAGAAGATACTAAACCATTTCAGGACCAGAAAAAATTCAATGGTTTGTCTCTAATATAGCTTAGTGGGGTGAGACAGTTTTTTTGACAGTGATCGTAAATCCTTATGCTTTGTGAGATATATTCTCTGCTATCCAAACAAATGATTTTGTTTATTTTCCATACTGGGGATTAAATCCAGGACCTCACACTTGCTAGGCAAGTACTTTAAAACTAAACAATATCTCTATTACTCTTTTGCTTTTTATTTTGAAACAGAGTCTCAGATAAGTTGCCCTGGCTGGTTTTGAACTCACTCTGTAGGCCAGGGAGACTTCAGTTTGAACTTGAGATCCTCCTGCCCCAAGCCTCCCAAGTAACTGGGACTATAGACCTGCACCACCAAGCCCAGATCCAGTTTCATTTTGCTTTATGTATTGTTGAAACAAGATTTCCCTGGGTTATTTAGTCTATCCCCAAACTCCTGGGCTTTAATTGAATTAAAGGTGTGTGCCACCATATCTGCTAAGACCCAAGTCTTGATTCAGTATTTATATTCAACACCCAGAGAGACCCTGGATTTGCCTTGATTACAGAGGCGCATACTTTATAGAGTTTAGCAACAATACTCTACTGTTATCTGTCATGCCTGCCTGAGATTTCAGTGCTGCTGATATAGGTGTGTATAGCCCCCATCATTTATTTATTTATTTATTTATTTATTTATTTATTTGTTTGTTTGTTTGTTTGTTTATTTGTATTTCTTTGAGACATGGTCTCACTGTGTAGTACTAACTGGCCTAGAACTCAACAGTAGATCAGGCTGGCCTTAAACTCAGAAAGATAGGCCTGCCTCTAACTCCTCCCAAGTGCTGAGGTTAAAGGTGTCCTCCACCAAGCCCAGAAATTATTTTTAAAGATTTGTTTTTGTTTTATGTGTTTGCCTGCATGTATGTCTGTGTACACTTGCATGCCTGGTGCCCATGGGGATAGAAGGACATTGGACCCTCTGGTACTGGAGTTACAGACAGCTTTAAGTTGTCATGTGGATGCTGGGAATCGAACCTGGGTCCTCTGGAAGAGCAGGCAGTCATCTTACTACTGAGCCACCTCTCCAGCCCCACTTACATTATTGTAAAGCACGAATGGGATGTCAGTTCATGTGAGACAACTATTAGTTTGAAGGACTCTACTTAAAATTATTGGTTCTACTTTGAAGCTTTTCCTTTGACATTAGCAGCTAGTTCCAGTGGATACTATCTCCACATAGCTATTTTTTAAAAATTCTTTTTAGGGTGTTAATAGACCAGCCACATCTGCTTCAGAGGTAAACAGCCCCAAGGAAAATGGTGACTATCTGGATGTTGGCATTGGGCAGGTAAATATACTCTTTGGTTTTTGTTTTAACTACTACTAGTCATACGGTAGGAACAGGTAAGACTCACTGTTAATGAGAAATACCTTTTTTCCTCCTTCCAGGTGTCTGTGAAATATCCCCGGCTCAACTACAAACCAGAAATATTCTTTGCCTTTGGATCTCCTATTGGAATGTTTCTTACTGTCAGAGGATTAAGAAGAATTGATCCTAATTATAAATTTCCCACGTGCAAAGGTTTCTTCAATATTTACCATCCTGTAAGCACTGAATAGCTACTATATGGTTTTACCTAAATACTAGGATTTCTTAGCAAACAGCATATAATTTTGTATTATATTGATTTGCTTTTTCTGTATTATTCTTTAGTTAACTAGACAGTTGGTAGTGCTAATTAGGAAGAAGCAATTAGGAGCTGGTGGTGGCACCCACCATTAATCCCTGCACTCAGGAGACAGAGGCAGGCAGATCTCTGAGTTTGAAGTTAGCCTCATCTACAGTGTTGAGTTCCAGGACAGCCAGAGATATACAGAGAAACCCTATTGAAGAATCAGAACAAAAACAAAAACCCAAAAACAAAATAAAAGAAAAGGAAGTAATTAGAAGAACTGCCTATTTGTGTGTCGGCCAGAGTACCTTGGGTACCATTTGTCAGGTACAGCCCATCTTGCCAAGCAGGCTGGACTGGCCAGCCAGTGAACCCCAGGGATGTGTCTGTCTCAGCTTCCTCAGTGCTGGGATTTACAAGTGTTTGTCCTTACATCCAGTTTTTTGTTTTGTTTGTTAAATACAGGTTCTAGGAATCAGATTCAGGCCCCTGTGCTGCAGGCCAAGCACTGTGTTGACTGAGTCATCTTCCAGCCCATAACTATACCTTTTTACAAAATAAATGTAATTATTTTTGCCTAAGATATGTAGTTCCGGGGCTGGAGAGATGGCTCAGTGGTTAAGAGCACTGGCTGCTCTTCCAGATGTCCTGAGTTCAATTCCCAGCAACCACATGGTGGCTTACAACCATCTACAATTCAATCTGGTGCCCTCTTCTAGCATGTAGACAGAACACTGTGTATGTAGTTCCTCGGACTGTCTTCTTTATTAGGGATAAATACTTAGCTGTTACTTTTTCTATGTAGTTTGATCCTGTGGCATATAGGATTGAACCAATGGTGGCCCCGGAAATAGAATTTGAGCCAATGCTGATCCCGCATCATAAAGGCAGGAAGCGGATGCACCTAGGTGAGTGTCTAGAACTCGATTCTGTGAGTATAAACTAAATGGGATCAATTCTTTTCTTTGCTGGGCCTTAAACCCCACATCATGTAGCATCCTTTATTCGCTGTTTCAGAACTGAGAGAGGGCTTTACCAGGATGAGTATGGACCTGAAGAACAACTTGCTGGGTTCGCTGCGGATGGCCTGGAAGTCTTTCACCAGAGCTCCATACCCTGCCTTACAAGCTTCAGAGACAGCAGAAGAAACCGAGGCAGAACCTGAATCAAGTTCAGAGAAGTCCAGTGGTGAGTGACACTGTCTAGAGATTACCTGAGGAGGAGTGCCATGCTGTGTTTTTCCCAGAGCCGCCTTTTCTTTCTTTCCCCTTTAATTATGTAGAATCCATTCTATGAGTCATAGGTGTCCTTGAACTATGCTAACTTTCCTGTCATCTCTTCTTGGGGGAAGGGAGTGTTGAGACAGGGTTTCTCTGTGGCTCTGGAGGCTGGCCTTGAACTCGTGATCCTTCTGCCTCTGCCTCTTTCAGCAGATCCTACCAGCATATGTAACCACAACTGGCTCCTATCATTTTAATAGCTAAAAATTATAGGGAAATACTACATGAGTAAAATGTCAAGAGAAACCATTAACTACTCTTGAAAACATTTCTCACTTTGGATTTGGGAATGATATTAAATGCCTACTCTGTACTGGGCTTCGTGACATATCTTTAATCCCAGAACTCGAGAGGTAGAAGCAGTTAATCTCTGTGAGTTTATTGCTAGCTTGGTCTATGGAATGAGTTTTAGGACAGCCAAGGCCACAAGCCTATTCTGTGAGTACGTACTTTAAAAACAATTGTGTGTGTGCTTGTGTGAATGTATGGCATGTGTGTATAGCTGCCATTGGAGTCCAGAAGAGGGCATTGGATCCTCTGGAAGATCAGCAAGTGCACTTAATGGCCCAGCCAACCCTCCAGCCCTGTGTTTGTTTTTTTTTTTAAGACATTTTTTCTCTTATGATTGTGTGCATGCTTGAGTGTGTAAAAATGTGCACCAAATGTATGCCTGATGCCTTCAGGGGCCAGAGTCACTGGATCCTCTGGTATTGGTATTATTGGGGGGGGGGTTGTAACCTACCTGATACAGATGCTGGGAATTAGACCTGAGTCATTTATTTGCAGGAGCAGCAATTGCTGAACCATTTCTTCAGCCCCAGTAGCTAGCTTTATAAGATGAGTTTGTGTGTCTTTGTATCCGTTTTCTTTCTATTGCTGAGAACTACCTTAGTTTATAAAATTCAAGACACATGACTTACAGGTGTACAGGTGATGAGATGTATTGTTCAAAAGAAGAAATTGAACAAAATTAGTATGGCTTGAGCTTTAAAGGAATTGAGAGGAAGAACACAGGAGAGAGCTCTCTGAGCAGAATAGCTCATCATAGGGTAAACATGGGATCTGAGGGAGTGCTGAATCTCGTGTGTGTGTGTGTGTGTGTGTGTGTGTGTGTGTGTGTGTGTGTGTGTGTGTGTGTGTGTGTGTGTGTGTGTGTACATACATACATGTGGAGGCCAGAGTGTCTTCTGTCTTTCTCTACCTGAGTTTATTTAGGCAGGGTCTCTCACTGAACCTAGCAAGCCCCAGGGATCCTCCTGTCTCTGCCTCCCTAGTGTTGGGATTACAGGAGTGTGCTACGTTGGCCAGCTTTTTATGTGGGTGTCTGGTGTTGGTGATTGGAACTTTCTTCGTCATTCTTGGAGGGCAAGCGCTTAGCCAACTCCACTGAGTCGTTGTCCCTAGGCCTGTGCTTAGGTTCTTCTGACTCTTCTCACCCAGAAGTTAACACAGAAGAGACGCCTGTGGAAGTTAAAGAAGACCTACCAATCAATGTGGGCATGCTGAATGGTGGCCAGCGCATTGACTATGTGTTACAGGAGAAGCCCATTGAGAGTTTCAATGAATACTTATTTGCTTTACAAAGCCATCTATGCTATTGGTAAGTGTTAAATGCTTTTTGTGTTGTATCTTTATCTAGTCTTCCTTCAGCTCCGACAGAGTTGTGTCTGGTCTCAGAAGTACTGGCACCCATCCTCACCCAGGTAGCTCTGGCCTTTAAGATGCATCTTTTAGACGAGTGGAATTGCTCATGCCTGTAACCCCAGCATCCGTGACACTAAGTCTGGATTTGAGTGGAGGCAGCCTGAGCTCCCCACTGAAATCTTCCTCCCCATCCCCCCAAGGGAAAAAAACCCATCTAAAAACATTTACAATAGCTAAGGCACAATTATATTATTAAATATAATTAATTGCCAGGTAGAATATAGATCAGAGTATTGGTGATAATTTGTATAACAATTTTCATCACCCACGAGACAGAAATAAAGCTAGAAAAATAAGAGTGGGCACAGAAAAGTGTTTTGAAAAGATGCTCACCTGTAATCCCAGTATGCTAGAGACCAGGGCAGGAGGAGTGTTATGAGCTTGGTTTTGTTTTTAATGTTCTGAGGAATTTCTCTATGGAAATTATCTGGCATACTCACTGTCACCCTATGTGGGAAATAAAATAACTAAAACTCAACAAATTCAGTCATTGTAAGGAGCTAAAATAATGCTCTTAAATGTGTTCTGTTTAAATTCAATTATTGGGCAGTGGTGGTACATGTGTTTAGTTCCAAAGCATTCAGGTCAGAGAGGCAGATGGATCTGTGTGAGTTCAAAGCCAGACTTGGTCTGCAGAGCAAGGTACAGGACAGCCAGGCTACACAGAGAAACCCTGTGGTGGGCGGGGCTCGGCGGAGACGACACAGGGATGGGACGGGACAGTACAGACAGATGGATGAACGACACACAAACCATTTAATTATGTCACTTCTCTTGCTCAGGTCATCAGTCTTGGTGGCATGCACGTTTACAGCTGAGCCATCTCACTGACCCTGCTTGTTTGCTTATTAGAACATTAAGCTCATTTAAAAACTGTCTTTAGAGCTGGAAATGTTGGTGCATGCCTGTATCCCAGGACCTGAGAGACGGAGGGGGGAGGGCCAGGAGCTCAAGGCCGTAAGCTACTATGTTTTTAATTTGAGGGCAACCTGAGCTACATGAGACCCTGTCTCAAAACCAAAAAGCTAGACCAAAAAGAACGGCCCTCCTAATGTGGATTAAACTCTGAGTGGGTTGAAATTCAAAGGAAATAGGTTTTTAAAAAGCACTTCCTTCCTGGCACCACCCTGTGCCTCCCAGTGCTGGGGTCCGAGGCATGGGTCAGCATGCTTTGCTAGTGTCTTGTCCCCATCCCTGAAGTACATAGTCCATTCTGGTATTTTATACTTTTGCCTTTTTTCTTTTGGTTTTTCGAGACAGGGTTTCTCTGTAGCTTTGGAGCCTATTGTGGAGCTCAGTCTTTAGACCAGGCTGTGCTCGCCTAGAATTCAGAGAGATCCACCTGTCTCTGCCTCCTGAGTGCTGGGATTAAAAATGTGCACCACCTTGCCTGGTTTATATTCTCGTTTTTACATGTAAATCTGGATTCATTTCAAATTTAGTCTTACATAGAATGGATTTAGGGTTTCTTTTGCTGTAGTAAAACTCATGAACAGAAGCAACTTGAAGAGGTCCAGGTTTATTTCAGTTTACAACTCTTAGGTCACACTTCCTTTGAAGGAAGTCAGGTTAGGAACTCAGGGCAGGAGTCTGGAGATGGAACTGAAACAGACACCATGGAGGGAAGTGTAGGACCTAACCTTTTCCTGCTTCCAGATCCCCTTCCTAACCGTGCATCTCAAATAGTAGGGCGATGTTGGTGCACGTCTTTAATCCCAGCACTCAGGAGGCAGAGGCAGGGGATCTCTGAGTTTGAGGCCAAAATGGTCTACAGAGTGAGTTCCAGGACATCCAGGGCTATTTCACAGAGAAACTCTGTCTTGAAAAACCAAACCAATCTATGGTATTTATATAGATAAATGAAAAGCATATGGCACCAGATTGTCCCATCTCTTCTCAATTTTTTTTCCTACACAGGGAATCCGAAGATACAGTATTGCTGGTTCTCAAAGAGATCTACCAAACCCAGGGTATCTTCCTTGATCAGCCTTTACAGTAAAAATGGCCCGTCTGTGGCTGCTTAATGTAAGTTTTCAATGCAGTGTAGTGTTTACATGTGAGCATGATAGAAAGGAATCGTGAGGCCTCAAGCTTTTATACAGATCTGTATGTGATCTAGGGTAATACTCACTTCGAGGACTGGTTAAAACTCATAGGAAGTATCCAGTCACCCACTTAGGGATTAGTGACTATTTTACCTTGTGCTTGGGATCCTGAGATACAGCATGCTCAGCCTTCCAGATAGGAACCTGGAAAGTCTGTTAGACAGCACCATTCTCTGTGGTGCTGGCTACCCTCAGCTTGAATGGCCTGGTGACTCTTCTCCCACTTTCCCCTGTAGATGGACACTGAGGGACCCTCTCCTGAGAACCCACAGGCCTGTTGCTGCAGCTCTCTTCCCAGCCACGCCCTGTCCTGCATGTTGCCTGCTGCTTACTCCACAGAATCGTTAGAAGATAATGAGTGAAAAGCAAAAGCAAGATCATTGCTTCGTAAGGACACTCGCTAGTTTTTGTAGCTAAGATGTTTACATCTTTTAATGTTTTAACAGCAGTGCTTCCTTATTAATTACATGGAAAAGAATACAGTCTGTTTAGGGGGGCTTAGACAAATTATAGAGAGGTTTACTCATTTCTTTAGAAGGCGGACCAGTTTGGGTGTGTATTAAGATTTAGAGGTACTTAGGGGTCCAGTCTTTTGTGTTCTCTGCACTGGAAGGCTAAGCATAAATGGATATGGACATAGCTATTTTTTTAAGCCAGCGTTTCTTTCCTGTGTGTATTGTATGGAGCTATGACTATAGCTTACTAAAAATATAGCTTGCTCTGAACACTGTCAGCTAGGTTTATTATAGGAATCACTGGTACTGTGTTGTTTTTACAACTGCTTCAGCTTCTGTAAATGTGAAGATTGAATGCCCTTTATACCATATTCCAAACTGGGGGTTAGATCTGAATAAGGTATTTGATAATACATTTGAAGGTGAAGTTGTAAGATTTGGTCAATTATATGGCCATTCGCAACTGTTCATGTTGTAAATGAGGTCTTTTAGTAGCACAAACTTAAGTCTCCTGCTACTTCCGGTTGAGTAAAGGAAGTATCTCTATGTAAACATTGCCTTCCAGGGTGTCCAAGGTCAAAATGTTTACTTAGTTGAGCATGCAGGTTAGCCAGGGAAAGATATATTCGGAAAGAAAACCCTATTTCCGGGTCTGAGGAGCAACTGTGTGCGCTCTTAGCTGAATCTGGCAAAATTAAGGTAGTTATCTCGAGGAATACGAGTGGTTGTGTGCGTTTCTCCCAGGGATCTGCTCGGCTTTAGGCTTTCCCGTCAGCATGTGCTGTCATCTTCCTTCTCCATGATAGTCCTTTATGCTCCTCAGACCAACTCCTCAGGTTCCCACGGGCCTCTTAGAGAGTGGCAGGGTGTTTTGATTTTTGTCTTTGTTTTTCTTTCTGTAAACCTATCATGGTATCCAGGAGTTCTACATTTAATATTCACTGAAACCATCCCTTAGCAGCGGTCTGTACTCCTTTTGTCCAGAAGAGAGAAGAGGTTAGTCACTGTGTCCTGGAGGTTACGGAGGCAAGCACAGGACACACTCAAGCCTGGCTTTCCCTTTCTCGCTTATGGATAATGCTGGAAAAGCAAGCTACTGAGAAATGCCAGGTGTATGGAATACTTTTTTTTAAACAATGTCTCTTGAGTAGGAATTATTGAGAATTAAGTAGACTAATTAAATACTAAAGGGATTTTGTCAAGTTGCTGTCTTCAAATTTGTTTACTCTTGTTCATAGAATTGTTATGACTTAAGAGTAAACCAAAGTACAACCAAGAGTGAGTTCTTGTAACCAAAGATGGGGGCGGCTTGGCCCTGGAGAGCGGATAGAGCCCCGTGCTGTGGCAGTCCAGGCATACAGTAAGAAAGAGCCTGACCCCCACCATCTGCCTGCGGGGTTTCTCACACAATGAGTAGGCAGTGAGGCGCTGTGTGTAGCTGTACGGTATTCGCCCTGCACCATTTGAATCACGTGCAATCTCTTGATTGAGGCTGTTTTTTCAACTCTAGCATAACAGCAATTTTGTCCAGATTCCTGGCTGCAGTTAGTGAGTCCGTTTCAAGGGAAATGAATAGCACCGATTACCTTTCTGATATTTTGCACTTTTGAAATGTTTGTTTTATATGTAATTATATTTAAGACTTTAGTAAATGCTGAAATAAAACTATTGACCAGTTACTTACTTTCATGTGGCCTTATTTGTCATCAAGAAAAAAATCAGTATAGTAGCCATTTTATCTTTTCTTATGCTAAACTCAAAAATTTTAGGCAAATAACTAATATGTAAGTTATTTTCTCTTGACTAATGTTTTCATTGTCATGGAGACATAATAGCTTAGAATTTAAAGAATGGCAGTTATAAGTGTGTCTGTAAATACAGAAAACAGAGCGTATTAGTATCTACAATTAGCTTGTACAACATATACCACATAAAGCAGATGAAAATTCAGTGTTGATCTCCTAGACCCCAAATGGTTCTTTTTTTTTTTTTTTTTTTTTGGTTTTTTGAGACAGGGTTTCTCTGTGGCTTTGGAGGCTGTCCTGGAACTAGCTCTGTAGACCAGGCTGGCCTCGAACTCACAGAGATCCGCCTGCCTCTGCCTCCCAAGTCCTGGGATTAAAGGAGTGCGCCACCAACGCCCGGCTCCCAAATGGTTCTTAAAGTACAAAAATTCTATTTCACTGACTTACAGAGGGGAAAAAAAATGCACTGAAAAATATATTTAAGAGCATGACCCGTTACACCTGGTCTCATTGGTGCACGCCTTTTAATCCCAGCACTTGGAAAGCAGAGGAAGGCAAATCTCTGAGTTTGAGGCCAGCCTCATCTACAGAGCAAGTTCCAGGACAGCCAGGGCTACAAAGAGAAACCCTGTTTAGAAAAACAAACAAAGAGTATGTGATAGGAAGATATACATAAGACAAAATTTTATTTAAAGTACAACAAAGTAGCTATTAGGTGGTCCTCTGTATAAGTTCTCATGATAGCCTATAATTGTTCCATATATTTGTGAACACAAGGCAGAAAGAGATACATTTGTCTTCCAGATAATCTGTAATTTTTCTTTCCTGATGAAGTAAAAAGATTGGCCAGAGTTGTTAGTTTCATTATTTAAGGCTTAATGGAATGTGACCACATACAGTAAACAAGTTTAGCTGGCACTGCCCTTGTTTGTAGGGACAGATTAAGTTTGGTAATAAAGTCTTCAGGATAAAATGGCCTCATGAAAGTCTCCTTGAGGGGAGTGACATTTACAGAAACGTAAAGACCCTCGATCCTGGAACACCAGTCTTATAACCCAGAAGCATTAACCTGTTGAGAGAACTCCCGGAAGAGCCCCTTGCCAGAGCAGGCTCCAGGCAGGGATTCCTGCGAGTCTAGCCTTGGAAGCGGGGCAAAGTGCACAGCCCTGTGGAGGCAGGAATCCAGTGTGGCCATGTCCTCACTTTTACCTTGGAAGAGACTCTTGGCTTGTGCACGGTGTCCAGTTAAGAGGATTGACTTGCTTGTTCTCCACTGAGGTAGGTTCAGCTAAATATCCAAGTGGTGAGACTCATTGGGCTTCCTCTGTGAAGAGGGGAGTCTGTGCTTGTCCTGAAATGGTTTGTGGCATTCTACATCAGTCAGAGGAGGGTAGTACTGCCTGTAGCAGACGTAGGCAAATGTGATTCCAATCATGGACCCAACTAGTACATCTGAAGAGAGAGATAGGCCTCCAGGTTACTCTGCGTGTAGAGGCTAAGAAAGCCCTTGGCCCATGATATAGTTCTTAGAAGTGTCTAAATTTTATATACAGTTACAGGATTACTAAACACCAGATCAGAACACACCCTGTGTTAAATCAGCATGGACTGAGTTCTAATATTTTTTCTTTCAGAGACAGAGTTTCTCTGTGTAACCACTCAGGCTGTCCTGGAACTCTGTAGACCAGGCTGACCTCCAACTCACAGAGATCCCCCTGCCTCTGCCTCCAAGCCCGGGGAGTTAGAATTTTTAAACACAGGAGGACAACAAATGTTCATGTGATTCCAATCATTGACTGCTCTTCATTATTTCAAGAATTGTGGCCCAAGATCATGATTCTAACACTTGGGAGACTGAGGCAGAAGGATAGTTTGTTCAAGGAGAGGCTTGGACTAGAAAGGAGAACCTGACATGTATGGAGGTAAAAGGATCATTCCAGAATCCCATCCTTCCTCCCACCTTTGAATGTGCTCCAGGGATCAAGCATAGGTTGCTAGGCTTGTGCAACAAGTATCTTTACCTCACTCTGAGCCAGCTCATTGGCCCAAGTTAACTTCCGACTCTGTGACACAGCACAGGACCCAGGCTGTCCACACTGGCTCATTTGCTCAGTCATTCGGCAGACACTTAGGAAGCCACTGCTCTGTGCCAGTTTCTCGGGTTAAAAGAGGTGGAGCAGGAACTCCCGGGCATCCATAACCGCTTACCTTGCCAGTGGTGCTTGTAGTCACACGTGCGGGACAGTGCAATTACAGCTGCGAGGAGTAGAGGCGATAAGAACGCACAGAGCCTCCAGGATTCCCCCCGGCCTCGTGGCGTGAAGCAGTGTAACTTCCCTGCCAGGTAGAAGGAGGCAAAGGCCAGACCAGCGAATGCAACTAGAACAGGGAAGACCTCTGAGTTGTGTGTTTCCATGGAAACCCAGTCACTCACATCCAGACAGGCTGGGGAGCAAGGGCGGGCTTTACCCCCTCTTGAGTTAGTATTTTAAGAATAGTTTCTGGAATACAAGTTAATAAGTAGGAATCCAAAAAACTCGCTCTATAGACCAGGCTGGCCTCAAACTCAGAGATCCACCTGCCTTTGCCTCCCAAGTAATGGGATTAAAGGTGTGCACCACTGTCTGGCCTGAATAAAGATGTCTTATGACTGGTAAGAGAAGGCTCATTCCAGCAAGGCTCTGTACGTTAAATGTAATACTTTTTATAAGTACATATTGGGGCTGGAGAGCTGTCTCGGCAGCAATTAAGGGCACTTGGCTGCTTTTGAGGACCTAGGTTCGGTTCCCAGCATTCACGTGGTACTGTAACTCCACTTCCAGAGGATCTAACACCGCCTTCAGGCCTCTATAGCATGCATGCACGAGCTCAGACACAAGCAAAACACGCATATACACGAAACAAAAGTAAGTATTGCAGTGGCTCATCTGAGGGTCATACAGGAGGAGTGTCCGCTGGGGAAGCTCTTCCGGCCCTCATTTACCACGCCCTCATCCCCTGTGCAGGTCAGGTCAGAGTGGGCCAGCCCATCAGGGAAGCACCGGTAGAAGAAATCTGGACGTGGCCTGGAAGAATAAGTAGCGTGAGCATCACGTACAATTTACTCCAACAGAAAGCATTTCAGTTGTAGATGTCAATAACTTAACTACGATAACGTAACTGGATTAGGATAGTCCTTACACTGAGAAAAGAGCTATAGTCACATGTGTTATAATCTAAGAGAAAGACACCATGCAACAGGATTCAAACAGGGGTTTTTATTAGGGAAGGGATCATAAAAAGGGAAAGGGGAGGGGGGAGACCAGCCTCCAGAGACAGGGAGATAGGAAGGGGGATAAAGCAGGAGAGAGGAAGGGGGGATAAAGAGAGGGACTGGAAGAGAAAGAAGGATGGGAGGTGGGCGGGGCCCTTTTAAAAGGGAACATAGTGAATGTGCACAGGTGCTGCTCTTAGTGCTGCAGCTGCGGGCGTGTCCTGTCAGAACCCCAAGGGCAGGCCAGCACAGATGCCTGAATGCTAACGTGGCCAGTGTTTACGGGAAAGGCACAAGAGCAGCTAACACCGCAGCCTTCAGTAGGCTGGAGGCTGTGATGGGAGCACAGGACAGGACACAGACCAGGTGGCACATTTAGGGCAGGCAGAGGGCAGGGGAGAGAGTTCTAGGTGAGAAAAGAAAGGTTGGTGTGAGAATAAAGGAAAAAGCGTTGAGACGAGGTGGCTGAGGGAGGGTTGGTCAGTTTCTCACCTGCCCACTATCAGTTTCACTGTGTTGGTGAAGACACCATTCAGAGCTAGGGCGAGGCTCGCAGCTGGAGAAAGGAAAGGAACTGTTGGTGTCTGCTTGGGGAAGAGAAGCCGCAGCCACATTGAAGAGCTCTCCCTGCTCCGATGTTGAAGCCAACCAGAGCCAGGCACAAAAGCAGCTGTGCCCTATGAACCTGAAAAGCTCCCATAGCAGCTGTGGCCCGGGTACCCGAAAAGCTTCTGTAAATAGCCCCAGGACACAGAGAGGCCAGGGGATTCGGGTGCACCTCCGTGCAGTGCCGGTGCTAACAGTCTACAGGACCACTGTTTTCTGCCGGTACAAGCGGGGCTAGAGGGCGTACCCTAGCGGTCCACACCAGGCTCCAGTGGCTGCACCCCACAACTCCTTGCCAGCACTAGCAGAGAAACCAGAAGGGCTTCTTACCCAGGCAGGCTTGCTTGCTGTCGTTGGCGTCAGCTTTCCTCAGAAACTTGGCTAGGAGGATCAGGGACAGTGGAGTGAGAAATGCAATGACCTGAACGAGAACACATGGCAGGTAAAGCCACCAGCTGCCTCGCTCCCCCACCCAGACGCCATGCTCTCGACCTGCATCTCAAGGACTCAACTCGGGCACCAAGAGCACAAGGCAGGGAGGAGGCCCCGCGGGCGCGGGGAGGGCAGCTCACGCACAAACATGGGGACGGTGGGGAAGTATTCGGCCTCCACGTACGGGTTCCGGTAGAGCCACAGCTCCTCCGGCTGGATCCGTCGCTGGAAGGGAGGGAGCAGCTCGGTCACCCTGAGGGGGAAAAGGGCGGAGATTGACAGGCTCCTTGGGCGGAAGGACCTGCCGCCCGGAGAGGCCTCTCAAGAGCGAGCACCCAGGGACGCCCGGGAGTGTTCTGACAAATCCTTACAGGAAGGCCACAAAGAGCAGGACCCGAACGCTCAGCTCCGCTCCCAAGGCCGCCGTCCCCATCCCGCAGCTCGGCTCCGCCACCAGGTGCTGACGTGGCTGGCTCTGCCCGCGCCGTGGTTCAGCCCGGGGCTCAGCGCCACCTGGCGAGCTCCGAGGAGACACCACCCGCAGGGCCTCCGACCTCCCGGAGCTGCTGCAGCAGTCCAGGAGCTTCGGGGAAATAGGCCATTCAGGACTCATTTGCTTTGAGTACCTCCTGGCACTGTCCTCTGGTTGACCGGCGTGACCTGACCATTGACTAACCAGCAGGCCACCTTTGGGTCTCAAAACACTGGACTGAAAGTGCCCTTCAACCACCTGGTACCCGGATCACCTTATAGAGCACTGAAAGGAACGCCATCCTCCAAGGACCCTTCCTCTACAAAAACAAAACAGAAAGCTCACCTTAAAGAAACCATTTCTTAGCAGCATTTTAAGGGGAAAAACCTGGCTGAAGTTGGGTGGATTTTTTTTGTGTGTGTGTGTGTGTATTATTTCCCAGTAAACTGGACATGAAATTACAGGCAAAGAACAAGCCCATATACTTAATTAGAACATATAGGACAATTTATTAAAGTCAACCTCAAGCAAGACCTGAAACCAATGGAATGCCATTAAAAACGTTTCCACATTCTTACAGAAGCAGAAAAGACATCTGAATTCTAAAGTATCTGTAAAATTAAAAAGGCAAACTTTTCGGTAAATACAATGTACAAAAAACTGTCCCACCAGCACATGTCAGTTAGAAGCTTAATTATTACAGGCAATCCTACACTACGACCAGTTAACAGTAAGTTCTCTTTATACAGGTTGACCAAGATGGATAGGCTCATTTTTCCAATAAAACATTTGTCAATCAACAAAATCCTTAAGCTATATTTCAAAGTCATTATACAGTAATGCCCTCGAAGAATATCCCCGGGGAAAATTAGCACTAATCCCTTAGTGTTAGGAGCTTCTGGTCAAGTCACAGAAACTAAAAAGACTGACCAGTGAAGGTTGACACTTTGAATATTAAGGACTCAAGTGGTTTAAGCAAAGTAATACTTCACAGGAACTACAAAGTCCATTACAGGTAAACACAGATGTAAACAATCTGTAAAGAACATTATTCAAAGAACACAAAGAATGAAGACAGAATCTGCAGGTATTCGTTTATTGTGTAATATTCAAATGGGCACACATGAATTTGTCATATCAATTCAAAATATACACAAATTTTTGTATATAAAAAGATCTTTTTTAGTCAGTTGTAATCAGTTAGCATCTTGGTTATAATTGGCAGTACAGTTACCATAGGGTACATAATTGACAACAAAAGCAAATGTAAAATTTCCTCGTTCCTTTTAATTGACAAGAACCCCTATCCAGGCAAACCGGCAAATGCTAGAAAGCCATCTGCACACACAAGGCTCTGTCAGCAGGTGAGGAAAAAGACAGTGGAGGCTGAGAGTGCCTCTCATCCCTTAGCAGACTAGTGAAGCCACAGGAAAACCAAGGACTCAATACTGACTCTGGCAACTTCTAGTCCCCCTTTAACTTCCACATTCATGACTTTCAGAGCCTACTAAAGGACAAGCAATACTTTTCTCCCCACCTCCCACACAGGTACAAGTGCTCACATTCGCCATTTTGGCAACGGCTTGACAAAAGCCAAACAACATAATTTTCTTTTCTTTTATGTGCCTTTTGAGACAGGGTTTCTGCATAGCTCTAGATGTCCTGAAACTCATTATGTAGGCCTTGAACTCACAGATGTACTCCTGCCTCTGCTTCTGGAGTGCTGGGATTAAGGGCATGCGCAACCATGCCTGGCAGCAGAAATGGGTTTTTGAAACAGGATTACACATAGCATTTCCGGAGTGTAACATAAATGCAAACACCCCCCCTCCCTCCGCACACACTCCTACACCCACCCAGGCATATATTAAAAGGGAAAAAGAGATACTTGGGATGAAGCAAACAAACAAAAAAGACAAAACAAAACCATAGGAAATTATTTCTAAAAATGCAGTCGATATCTCCTGCAGGTATCTTCCCCAAAGGTACCAACAAACCTAAGACTGCTACGCTCCACTGGAAGAACTTGACAGAACACAAAGCAGGGCTGCCACGTAGGGAACTGTAATGAGAATCTGGGGTGTCTCAAGCACTTGAAGAACCCGCATTCAATGAGGCGGAGGTCTCAGTGTTGCAGGGACAGCATTGTGCCTGTGGCGAGCACTGGCCACCGCCTTCCTTGCTCTATTACTTTCAAGATCCCCAGTACCCTACCCCAGGTCAAGCTGTCTGATGCTTCAGTACCTACAAACGTCCAGCTTCTCAGTATTTGCTAACCATTGCAAAGATGTCTACATTTACTCCTTGAGTCCAACTGAAAATGGACCAAGGTTTACTTTTGTTTACAAATAACCAGAGACCCAGGCTGGCTGGTCCTTCATGAAGGGCCTGTCTATCTGATCACGTCCTGTGCTGTCTACAGCAGCTTAGCAGAGTGGTCAGACGTAACAGGCATGTGAGAAAGAATCCAAGTCTAGCAGTAAAGCAGCTTCCCGATGTGCTTGTCCTCTCGAGAAACACAGAAACTACAAGTTACCCAAGCTGGGAGACTCAGGGGCAATTTGTTTTCCTCTCCCATTAGGACATGATGCGGGGCTGGAAGTACCTCAGCTTTGCGGAGAATGAATGCTGCAGGAGTGTTGTGTTTAAAATAAAAGGACAGATAAGCAGCAGGTCCTGGGGAACCAGGTCTACATTCTGAATAGATGACAGTATGTCTTCAATCTGCAGGTCTAACAGAACCTATCACATAAGAAAGAACTCTAAAAGGAAACTACTTCGTGAGAGTTCTCCAGCAGCCCCACCCATCTGAGTGTCTCACAAGACACAGACACCC